>NC_088100.1:84089631-85339631 GCF_036370855.1 Dromaius novaehollandiae
TCAATGAAAGTTATTGTTACCCCTTTTCCCAAAGCAAACTCATAAAAGCAACCATTAGTGAGCCAGTGATCTAATCAGTGATTCAACAAGATGTCATACAGATTCTCAAACTACACAGCTCAAAAAAGCTAATTTTCCCAAGCTTCCCTAGGTCCACTGAAAGTATTTTTCTTGTGAATTTGAAAAGAATATGGGGCACACCGTACAATATAATAATGTCAGTAACTCCAGTTCTGAATAATTTTGAGGAATTTTAATAGTTTATATAGTTTTAAAATATATTTATCTTCAGTTTTGTCTGTGCCATGTATATGACCAGGATATCACTAACACCTGATTCTGATTTTTCCCTCCCTTCTTTATAGCTTTGTTAGTGGCAATGCTTTCCAGCATCTTGGATGACTGCCTTACTCATGATAGTTTATATCTCCCTCCCTACCCCCTAAATGTCATGAAAGAAATGCCTATCAGAGTATTGTTAATAACAACATTGCCATATCGGTATCATAAAGTTTCTTTTCACTGATTTAAATTTGATAACAGCAGCAAAAAAACACAAAAGGAAATGCATTTCTGGGAAGATTACTACATTTCAGACTGCTAAAACAATTCATTCTCTCATTTCATCTGAGGCATGTGATCATACCACTAAAAGGCATTAACCATTGTGTCATTTTACTCATTTTCTTTGGTCTTGAAAAATATAACTCTGATATAGAGTCTACTAGCAGAAACACAGTGCAGGAAGAAAGCAAGAACAAAAAGATTATTATTTCATAAAGTGTTTATAATTATGACTGCAGAGACAATTTGTTTAGTGAATGTGTGTACCAGATTCTACTGAAGTCAGTAGTCACATCCATTAAATTTTAAAAGCCTAATTAGAGTTAACGCTTGAATACATTCACATTTTTACATAAAACATCCAATTTATTCTATAACAAATGACAACAGTCATACACTACGTGTATGGCATATTGATGTATCATTCTTACTATGCATCTCTATCCACATGTAAGCTTTCTTTGATTAACCAGTTCCCCCTAAAACTTTATTCCAAGTCCAAGCAATTTTCCTTTTTAAAAGAAAAGTTACTATAATTTTGGCATGGAATGCATGCCAAATGCTACAAGAAACTTGCACAAAATAGTCTTAGGGAAGAAAAAGATGCACACAATACCCAAGCCCACAAAGCTAAATAGCTGAGGAGAATGATGAACTGGCAGCACTTTATCAAATACTACCAAAGTTGTAATTTTGACCTAGCTTAAGCATGACCTCTAACTTTTATTATTTATTCCTAATTTAGCCATAATATAATACCTTGCTTGTTGGCAACGCTGTTCCACTGTGAACATCTCCCTCCAGATCAAATGTGGTTTCCTGAACAGCTCTAAAAGCAAAACAACATTTGAAGTACTTTTTAGAAATTATACAGTTAAACAAGGGACTGAGTAGCTAAAATTAGTAAACTGCAATTCAGAGGCCTACCACGACTCTCTCGTTAATGTTTACTTTTTAAACCACCGTATCAATTCTTTTTAAATAAAGAATACAAATATTTAGCCAGCTCATTTCCTTTCGCAAAAATGATTCTTGGTTGCATTGTTTTCAACTGAGTAAGTGAGAATAGATAAAATCACTAAAATAGATTCATGATAGTTTCACTGCAGCTCACTTTCTCTAAGATTTTACTCAGGTCTTCAATACTAAATACACATCCACTGTATCAACTTAAATCACTCATAAATCAAAATAATGCATTCTATTACCTGCTTATTCTGATGAATAAAGATTTATAAAATATTTGATCGCTCAACCTGCAATATCCTTCACAAGAGGTTTTGCTGTACAGACACAGCTCTGCAATCAGCTTTGCAGGTGACTATATAAACCCAGGAATGCATTTGCTAATTGATCTGCAGGCTAGATGTAAAGGGAGCTAGAGGTTTAAGCAGAAGTATCACATCACCAGCCTGAACTGAGATTTATTCCACAAATATCTCCAGCCCTGAACTGAGATTTAATCCACAAACACAAGCAAAACATGCACATGGATTTTTAAGGAGCTTTTTCTATCAATCGAAAAGAGTGTTAAACAAAATATAAGCCTTGACAAGATTTGTATTACACTTATCACTACAGGAATCAACATATTTTCCCTTTTGATTTTAAAACATAAAAAACCCTCTAATTCTTACTAAAGGGATGATCACTCATGAGAATGGCATCTCACATTCTATTTTGGGTGAGAAACTAGCATAAAACCCACTAGTAATAGTGAGGCCTACAACCAGTGAACAGCTGAGGAAAAGATAAGGGGTTGAAGCCTAATTAAAGTTAGGGGTCAGGGATGAGACACTCAGTGAAATGCAGGTTTACATGTGTTGTATATCCCATCATAGATAAGCAATGTATGTTCAGAAGTATTCCAACAGGTACTAAACGACAAGTGATCACAAGTCGCAGAATTTCTTGGATGGAAGCACTGCCATGAAATCACAGCGACATTCTGACTTTTTGGTAATAAAAAAGTCCCCTACACCAGTTATTAACACTGACTTGTAGATACCTGAAGCAAGTCTACTAGGATGCCAAAGAGAAATAGAGAGTTTTTGCACAATACATTTCAGCTTATCAGTCCCCAGGCTTTCAAATCTAAAATCATAAGTCTAAAGCTGCTGAGATAAGAACAATTTGCAGTTTTATTCCGAGTATTTCACTCAAACTGCACCACAAATCTAGCAGTTATAATAAGCACATTAATCATTACCAGGATGGAGGAACTTGGCAGCAGCAGGGAAGAGAAGAGGGAGGAATGGCAGGAGAATCTCTTAGCACAAGAAAATCACTGGTGTATTTCTAAAGCTTGCAACAGTCTAATGTACAGCATTGCAATTTTAACTAAAGAAGTCACCTTTGCTGAGTTCTGTCACTTTTTGATTATTTGTATAAAACTTTCTTTATCTCATAGCTAAGAAGGTTAAAATTCTTCTGTGCAAGTTTGATCACAGATGTATATGGATTTGTGGCTAGCAAAATTTTAGTTATGTCTAAGGCCAAAAATTGTCTTCCCGTGGCCAAGAGGAAGGAAATCACTGGACAACTTGGGACCCTGCCTTTAAAAAGATATTCTAAATCTCAGTCCGTACTAATGGACATGCTCCTTTTGCACAGTTGGTACATTCCACACCCTTTAAGTACTGGTTACAAGTATTACCTTCCTTCCAAAAACTCAGTGCAGTTTTTTTTTGTTACAAGAAGCACATGAAAACAACCTATGTCCAGTTGAAAGAAAGACTGATCTTTTATCTTTAATGAAGAACAGGAGAAATACCTTTTCTAAAATTCTCTAAAATATTTTACAACAAACACACAGTGTACTTTCAGACTAAAGTAAAGTCAAGGAAAAAAAGTAACCATAGTTAAAATATACATCTAAGTTAACTCAGCAAATTAGCCAGAAGAGACTTCTTCCCTGGGTGTCCTTCATTCATCTCCAAGCCAAAAAAAAAATTTTTTTTTTTTTTTGTTAAACTATAGCATGCTATGACAGTAGTTTCATTTGGACACAGACAGGATGGAATAAAAAGCATCACATCTTCCATGGTATACTGTCCAATTTTAAGCTTATGTTTCTCCTCAATATGTCCATAGCCACTGAACAGGACACCTGAGCCCATATAAGTCACTAAAAATATAAACAATATTTATGTATCTATCACAAAAACATCTATCAGAGAAACAACAGGATGGACTTCTGAACTGTTAGTCCTTGAAACACAACAGCTAGGAGATAAGGAATCACACTGTAACAATGACTGCACTACTTAAACATTTAGTACCCTATTTTGACAGTAAAAAAAAATTGTAGATACTCACTTCATTTCTGAATCTCTCTAGTGAAACTTTAAAAGTTACTATCTAGAGGAAGAAGGAAAACCAGGCTCCTCAAAAACATTTAGCAAAGTCTTTATTTTTCCTGAAGGGTGTATGAATGGCTATGAAATCACATTTAAATAATGCTTTTGATTGTTTTTAACACTGAAATGACCTTCAAGAAAACACATCTGAATACTTAATAATGAAATGGACACTTGCTAATACTAAAAAAAATCACAAGGTGGAGCTCAAGTATTAAAATAGTTATATTTTTAACACTTAAAAGTAGTTACTCGGAACTCATTTAAAAATACACTCTAATCATAGGCCACTTCTAATGCTCTCCTTCATTTTTTCCAAGGGTCTACCCTTCACCACAATTAGAAGATAATAAGTTATCACACTCACCCAGTTTTGTGTCTTGGACCTTTGACCATAAGACCTGCATCAATAGGTCTTTTAGGAATAATATGGTCCTGAGTGGGATCCACAAACTTAAATACATGAGATGACCCAAACTGAACCTTCATGCCACTTTGCAACATAGTCGTTTCTGAAATACGTTGACCTTCCACATAAGTTTCAGCATCAATGCTTCTTGGGGTTACAGTAACAACTCCATCCATATTAGTGAGGTCACAATGATGAGGCTGAATCCCTGGACCAAATAACTGGAAATAAAAATATTTAATGCAGAACAAACTAAATTATATTGATTCAGAAGCAAAACAAAAATCCCCCAAAATCAAGTCACAGTTTACCCTATTTACAGACTAGTAATATAATTTTGCCTGCTTATGAATTTAACACAGAAGTAAGGTACTTAAATCAGTCAAGGTTCATTTCAACTTTCCATCTAACACAGATGATTAAAACATACATTTAACTAAAATATGCAGCAAAAATCCAATAACGAAGATTTTTTCACTTTTTTTAGCTGTAAGTATGCTGTTTGTAACTATGTTTTCTTCCACTTGCTGTTTCAACATTACATCTTAAAATGCAAATATTTAGAAGTCAAGACTGCACTGATACGGACCTAGGATGGTATAACAGTCTCCTTGGCATGAACTACATGTGACTTTGCTCTAGCTTTTCCACATTTAGGAAATCCTACCTCACTCAAACAGGTTGAGAGGCCAAAGACTCAGATAACAATAAGCAGTTGGGATCATACTGATATATAATATTAGAACAATTCAATGAGGAAAAAGACTATCCCATTTTAAATAATGAAATCTTCACTTTGCTCTTAAAGCAAGATAGGGGAAATAAAATATATCAAAGTTCTGAGCAAGGAACAAGACAAAAAAAATAAACAAAAAATTGCAGCAATATTTCATCCTTCTAGCTTTGAAGGATAAGTTTATCTGCTCTTCATTAATATGAACATTATAGGAAACTCTGAGATCACTGCTAAAAGAAGTTAAATGATTCAAGATCCACAGAATATTTAACTAGTTTCCACAGTTACACATGACTCTCCAAAGACCAGATCAGGCCTTTCATTTGAGTCTGCTTCCCCCACTCCCCTACCCATACCTGAATGGAATTGTCATCAAATTTTTCAGTTCCAACTTCAGTGACACTTAATTGTAGACGATAGAGCTTTGGCTTATCTCTGGAGTCAGAACCATCTGTAGAGCAAACAAATATTCATTTGCAAGCTATTAAAGCTCAAATACTCACATAGTAATTCTACGCAATTGAAGTTTTGTTCAAAGTAGCAATATTAACCAAAACATAACTTTGAGTGAGATTCTTTCAGGTTTGTGGAAAACACTTAATTTTTTCATCATTGTGTGAAAACATGGAAAGTAAAGATGGCCCATGCAATAGAGTGGCTGTTTTCTGCAACTGCAAAGAACAGTATTCAAGAATTACTACCCTGAATATACTTCAAAAACATTTCTATATTTATTTAGTAGTTCAAGCAATACAAAGTCTTAGAGATAAATAAAAATTATCTATACCAATATGGGTATAAATGATTTAGGAAATAAGATACCTACGTATCATCATAACAACAGTATTTATAGATTTTTCATCTCCTTCACACTACTGTTACTAAAAGCATGGGTTATCAAAGATATCTATCATCAAGTGGCCAACATCCCACACTGTTTCCCATTCATCAGGTACTATAATACGCTGATATTAAAAAGAGAATCTTAGAAAAATTGTTCCCAAGACAGTTTTAGTCTTGGTATACAGGACTGTAACACTTTTGTCCTTATCTTTATAGTTCCTGTGACCCATATTTTCATCTTGCAGAAAACCAGGTCAGAGATGAAGAGTGTTCTAGTAGTTTGTCCTCTTCCTCCTCCAGAAGTATATATTCTCCAAATAAAATAACATGTAGTGAAATACACAGGAGACAACACAAGATTTAGCTGCTATCTTCACCAGCTAACACAGGTGAGTTTTAGCATACATATGAATCCTCCCCACCTCTCAGAAAATACTAAAGCTTTTAATACTACTAGATCCTAAACCAATACCTTCAGCTTCTGACTTCTCTCCACTTTCTTCTCCAAAAGGAGAATATAAAAAGGGAGGTTACAAGACTAAAAATATCTTGCTTGGGAAGATGAAGAATAGTTTCAAGTCATCCCCCAAAAGCACTAGAGAATATTAGTAAAGTCGTGGCATATACAGTGATACTCTCTTCAGTGGGATATTAGTTACCTTCAAATTTTAAATTAAAGTCAATAAATGCACAGACTACATAAACCTACTGTGAACAGTAAACTCCCAGCATTACTATGATGACTCATTTATTAAAGTCAGAATTCATGCCATCTGAACTTAAACATTTCACTTTCTTCATCCCTGAAGTACTCTGTCAGTTCCTCAATGAACAGTATCTAAATAAATTAAGGCCAACAGCACACAGAAGACTTAACAGCTGAGAATTACACGCTGACTAAAAGTAGCGGACACGAACAAAAGGAAGGCAACAGTACAAAAAAGCAGAAAATATAAAGTCAATGGGGGGGGGAGGAATAGGGGTAATGTATCAGTGAAGGATGATATCACTAGAATTCTACACAACATAGACATAGGAAAAAAAGTATTACGTATGCTTCTAGTAATAAGCTTCTTCTTGGGGGTCTGCAGTGGTATCTGGATTGCTTCCATTTCCTCAGCCCTGGGAGTACAATACTCCCTACCATAAAACACCACTCGCCAAAATTTCCTAGGAGTAAAACCGTTTTGTATGGGACTTGTAACACTTGCTGTAAATGCATCACCAGGCAAAGGGATGAGTTGGTGCAGTATTTTGCCATTAGGTCCTCACCAACACCAGTGTGAAAAGCAATTAAAGTCAGTAACCCCATATATCTGGGAATGAGGAATGGAGAGTTGTGAGAAAAAGCAGAGAACAGCAAGACCACCAGGCTGAGACAGAGACAGCCCACACATTAGTACTACATACACCAAAACTAAGTGCTGATACTACATGATACTACAGTAACATCAAGTTACTGAACATGTTTAGAATCTATGTCATAATAGCAGTATGTCATCCATGACAAAAAAGCATCTGACATGAGAGCACTCAACCCTCTAAACATTGTTCAGATACAGGGATAAGCTTTTTTCCCCTCAAGCTCCCACTGTTTGATTCTGGAGACATCTACCTAATATCACTTATAATAAACTTGATAAATGTTAACAGTATCTTCCGCAAGCATAAATTAAGATGTGTGCAGTTTTTTGATACTTCACTAAGCTAATCCCAAATTATATGGTTGCAACTTCAACATGACCAAATGCAGGGATGCAATATGTTACCAAATACATTTAGCTGCTTAACCCCAGTTCTCTGAATCATTACTAAATCTCCCCAAAATTTACATGTCAAAACCTAAAGTAGCTTTGAATTATTATTATTTTTTTTTAATCCAGAAGTCAAGCATTTTCTCCTTCTATCCACATCCCAATTTCACCAAACACACACACCAAAGATACACGATTCAATTTGGAAGCAAGGGCAAATGCACACAAAAATATAAGAATTTCAACTTCAGTGGTGTAAGTCAGAACTAGTTATCTAGGGCTTTTGTTCTTATTTTCTTACGATACCCCTTCCTGAGTCCTTCATGTACAGGCTAGAGGCCAAGCTTTATTGTGCAGAGATTTCCCCCCCCCCATATTAAATACACTTCCCCCTGCTGTGCTTCTTCATTTTTCCACATCTTAAGAAAAGAAAACTTCAAAATATTCCCATATATTTCTGAAATATTCTGTAAAATATGACAGAGTATGATAGGTGTTCATTTGGGATGACTTCTGGATCTCATTCCTGAGTTCACTGCTCATGAATAAGTTGATCAATATCACATTCTTACTAATAAACCTTTATCAACTACAGCCATATAGCCTCAATATGTACGTCATGTAAAATACATGTTTTCACATAAGAAAGAAACGTTGTGATACTACGAAGTTTATCAAGGCAAACTAAGGTAGCTTTGTTTCTCTGGATTGCCCAACCCAACAATTTATTTTAAAACTAGAGCACTAGATACAAACACACTTTTTTACAGAAAAATGAGAAAAACTCAAGGGTTACTGCAAGTTACTTGGAGCACATATGTAAATACCCATCAGTAAAAGCTAATTTCTACTGTAAATGATATCTTAGTCTTGAAGACAATTACTACAAGCTCTATAAAGGACAAAAGGTCTTTGAGAAAGTGCAATGTTACTCTAGGGGAGGTAAGGGATGCAGAAGGGAAGGAAGGCTGCATTATGCTACAACGTTAAGCCATTTATTTCATTATTTTCCACAGCTAGAAGCTCATCTAAATATTGTTTAGAATGCATTGCTCATAACTCATTGCAGCATGCTACAGATTCTGTCATATCTACGGCAAAGTCCAGCCTTCCCACAGCACAAAAGCTGAAGAAGGTTGTTCCTGGTTTTAATAAGCCACCAGCTGCCAAACTTTAGAACTTCTGGTGGTTCAGAAAGGAGATACACATGACTTAAGGTTGTATTACTTAAGGTCCAAGGTCATATTACTTAAGGTCCAGGATTTGTGGGGGGAAAAAAAGGAATAATATATCTAGGGGTTTTAATCTGACAAGACAAAAATTTTATTTTAAATCAAAAATTTGAAGAGGCCAAAAGTTCTTGTAAAGATGGGGATTAGTAAACAATAGGGAGAAAGTGTCAAAAGACATAAAGAAAATTTATACAAACTTGTTCATCATTTTAGATGCATGCCTGTGTAAACACATGGCATGGAGAAAAGATGCCTGCATTCCATTTATGTCATCCATGACTGAACAACATCAGCAGAGCTAAACAGAGCTAAATTTGCATGTGTATGTGCATGAGTTTAAGATGATTCAGGAGACTGAGTTAGCCACCATCATGTATTTTAAACTAAATTATCTACCTGGAAAAGGTTTTTCCAGTAACATCATTGGGGGGGGGGGGGGCCTCAAACATCCCTTTCCGCTTTGCATTTGGAATAAGTTTCACAAGTTATTTTTACCCATGAGACAAGTACACTTACACTAATACATAGACACACATCTGTATATGCTGCCTATAGCACCTTAAAAACTTACATTTTAAAAACACAGTCAATAATTGTAAAGGAGACCTTGTTCCTTGCCTTGTCTCAGGTGATAAGAATTTAGGAAGTTTTTTTTTCTTTTTTTTTAAAACCATTCTGAGACACATAGTACACAGTGAAGACAGAGACACAAATGCACAACACCTTACTACTCACATACAGTCAATAGCACAGTTGTATATGTAAAAACTGAAAAGTCCGGTGTTCTATTACTCTCCTTGCTAAGAATACCATATGAACAAATTTCATAGTTTTCTGTATTCAACATTCATACTTTAAATATTAGTGTTATAAAAAAACTGTACAGTGAATAGAAATGAACAATCACTGTAAGGGTATCAACTCAGCAATTTATAGAACAAATGTATGTTTCTGAACAACAGAAAGAGGTAAGATAGGTCTCCCTTCACGGATACAGGTTTTTAATTCAATTTGCCACTCAAAGGTGAACCCTACAACATTTTGGACATGATCATTTTAACCAATTTTGCTAATCCAGCGCTTGGGACAGTGTTGGGCAGAAATACCTGCTTAAAACCAGTCTAAACCAATGGTGTTTTAAATGATGAAGACCAGATTCGTAAAAAACAATAAACCCAGAAGTGAACAAAGATGTCAACATAGGTATTGCATCTCTTTACTTAAAAATTAGTTTAAGTCTGTATATTGAAAACAATAAATTTCATGCACAAGCTGCTAAGCTCTAAGAGTTTAGATAGTAAAAGTTTAAAAGATTGGTTTGGCAAGTTTGATATATGCTGTCAAAGTTGTAAGATACAAGTCAACCATAAAATTTCAGGCAAGATGAGCATCTCTAGCAGAAAGAGCTTCCAGTATAAACATTTTTGGTAAAGGAAGATTCAGGGGGGAATGTGACAGACAACTGAAAACTAAGCCTCTTCAAACTAATGTGGAAAAAGAGTTATCATGTATGATAACACAGTTCTGTTCCCATAGCGAAGGTCAGCTGGGGAAACAGGTCTGGCAAAGGCTCTCAAACATCTTCAACTTTTTGGTGATTATACCTGCATGTTCTCAGCGTCTCCCATTTCTGTCAATTCTACAGGTTCAGGGTTGCTTTCATGGAGGGAGGCAGGGAGAAAAAGGCTTTCAACTTTTTTGTTGTTTCTGTTTGTTTGTTTTAAAGCCTTTGTATTTTATTTCAGGCTTGTACAATAAATCCCACAGCCTCACATCTAAAAACAGCTTGTCATTTTTCTGAGCCTTTTAATACTATGATTCTAAATGTCAATCTGTTGTTTGTGAATAACTGAAGTTAATAATACGCTTGAACTCACTGGCACCATATTCACAGATTACCTAGAGAGTATCAGCAACTAAAAGCGCGGTTTACTCATTCTATTTCCATTACTATCAGACTCCTCTCACTTTATCGGTACATTTACATGACTTCGAAGAGAGAGAGACCCTTGCTAACTGCCATTTACAGCCACAAGCTACTGAAGTGTATCTCTTACTCTACTGTGCAAAACCCAGATCTTCAGTCTACAAAACAGTCATACAATCAGCAAGATAAGTAGCTGTGGGAAAGTCAAAAAATGTGGTATACTTCCAGTAACAAAACTAGTAAGTTTATACAATTGCAGAGAGTATGAAACTGAAGTCTGCTAGATTCCTCTGGCAGAACACAGACAGCCAATGCTTTGGCATGAAGTAACTTTCTACAGGAGTTACAGCTCTAATAAATAAAAATATTCTGAAATGCACTGTTCTGAAGAGACAGTCTGGACTTTAGTATACTAAAACCTCCTTTTCACAATTTGGGACAAGATTTAAGGAATTGTAAATATATTTTTTTCCAATGAGATACAACTTAAATTTCAAGCTTTCTACCTAACACTCAGGTATTTCTGCAGAAAAAAATTATGCTTATTAGTTCAGCACACACTGCAAAACTTTTCTGCTCTCTGGAATGATCTTAATGAAACGGAAGTCTGAATTCAGTCATGAACACTGAAGGTAGCAGTTTTAAAGAATTCTTTAACCCCCATGTTGTATTCCACAGCTATGAACAGATGAAGCAACACTGACAGACACAGTACTTTTACAGCAGTCTAGGAAACACATGCTAAAAAAGTTTTAAAAAATTCTATTTTGGTAGACATTTCATATTTATAATTCCTAATATAAGAAGAAAGTGGCCTTTTATTCCTTTCTATTTGCTAAAAACAGGATATACCTGCACATTACATTAAGCTATAAGGACAGTCAAAGTTTCATAACAACTTGTAGGTTAGGTTATTAATTTCAAATACTACGATTAAAACTTAACAACACCCTACTGCGACCATCTGATGCAGCTAAATCTTTGATCTACACTCTTACTGGCAGACAACACCACAATACAAGAAGCAGAAATGTCAAAGAATGCAATGAAATGCCACAGGGAAGAAAGTGGGGTTCCTTTTCCAGTGGTTCAAAAACTTACAATAAACAAAAATCATTTATTTAATCCACCACATCAAACATTGAAAAAGCATAGTTAAGTTCTACACCATTTACCCAATTCACTTTTTAACCGATGCATTCTGCAAGCAGATGGATCAAAGAATTTTTTTTTCCCTACCACTATATTGTTTGTGGATCACCCTACAGAAGTTCAGTTAGTAGTCTTAGCTGGAAGGTTTAGTTCTTTGGATGGCAGCACATTCATGGTCTATTTGATGTTTGTTCACAGATAGAGAATTTAAATTGCAGCTGACAAGACAGATTACTTCACGAAAGCAGTCCCTTGAAAAAAGATGATAAGCAAGATAGTCTTTCATTTGTCAGAAAGAAACAAAAAGACAGCCAGCGATGTTTTTAGTGACTAGCAAGAGAACAGTCTTAAAATACAGCGTTACCTTCATAAGCGTGATAGTTGTAGTAGGCAAAGTGATTCCTTCTCCCTGGGGTTAGAAACACATGCAGAGGACCCAGGTGAAGGCAGCACCAGCAGGACAGATACCATGCAGAACATGCGGAAGAGGGCAGGAAAAGAAAAGACAGGAAAGGGTGAAAGTGTATCCAGACAACACTTGTTCAATTTATAAGGATGCAGTGCATTTAACTCTTTCAACTTTAGAAACTGCATAGTACATAAAGACATCAGTGCTACAAAGCTAGTGAATGGAACAATTCATATTATTGTTGTCGCTTTTCTAAACAAGCTGTTAGAAGAAAAACACGAACAATAGGTCAGTTCCACAGGCAATGTGCAAAGGCTTAGTACACAGCCTTGCCACCTGTGTCATTTCAGATTGTTTTTCCTTTCTCAGTTAATGGATGTCTTGCTCCACTGACCAGACACAGTGCTTTAATACCAAAGCAACCAGGCTCCATGAACCATGAAGAGTAGGAGTTTGGAGAACAGAGAAAGAAAAAGAAAAAAAAAGAAACTGAAAATACTATTTAAAAAGCCCTCAAACATTCACATGCAAATCTAACTTTAAGCTCTAAAACACAATACAGTCTGTGAACTGCTGATTTCATCTGACAATTTTTAAGCTATTTAACTATAATCAGAACAGCAAACAAAAAGTTAAATTTAAAGTTTTCAATACCGATTTCCAACCTTGCCTCTTGAAAGGTAAACAACCAGATTCCGAATCCTAAACCATTTGTTTGAAACCCTGAGCATACTCAAGTTACACTTAAGAAAAGAGTTACAAATAACTAAGTTACATAAGAGTGAAAGCTTATAACTAAATCATTTAAATAACAAGACAGTAGAAATTGAGAGTGAAGAAGTTACAGCCTTGGGAAGGCTGGGTTTCATTTTAGACCTCACTGCAACTCTTCAGGCTGCTTTGTAATCTACAATAAATTTTACGAGGAAGCTTGTTTATTTACAGCATAACATTTTTAAGAGTTGCAATGAGGTCTAAAATGAAACCCAGCCTTCCTAAGGAGGTAAAGAGTCAATACAGGCTGAAAAGTGATTTGTTTGCTAATTTGCAAACAAGTTTGATTTAAAAAAAAAATCATGTTCTGGTCCCTTATTAACTTTCCTGCAGTATATTTCAGAGCGTAAGATAAACCAGATTTCAGCAATTTCCCCCCCCCCCCCCCCAAAAGCCCTATTTACTGCAAAGAATCTATCACAATCTGACTTTAAGTGTTTTGAATACGGTATACACAAACAGTTTTTAAAGAACCCCTTCTCTAAGTTTCCAAGAATACCTAAGTATCTACACTTAGTTCAACAAATTAGGACTGTATATTTAGTCTTCCATATTAATTGGTGGATTACAGGACAACAGTGAGGATAAGATTTCTAACTGCGATTTAAGATGTGTAAGACACACTAAAACATTCTACTTATTATGAAGTTTTAAACCCACAAATCCAAAGTGAGTTGAGCACCGAGTGTTTTTTTGATTTTGAAACACCTACCCCTTTAAATGCACTTGAAGCCATGACATTTCTCCCATCATATTTTTTTCTCCAAACATTTGCTACTAAAACATCAATACTATAGCAATACGCAGCTCTACCTCCATTTATCTCAAAGGCAGAATCTGACATCAGCAGCTCACCTGAGCCAACATTCATTTACACTGCCTACGTTACTTTCTTCTGCTTTGAATTAAAGTTTTTAGAAAATCTAAATGACTAACAGTATAATTTAGATTACTATATAACCAGAACTCTTACCTGGGCTTAACTCTACCAGGTATGGTAGTTTCTCAGGAGGAAGGCAAGAGCCATAGCCAGACCCGTCAACTCTTTCCTTCCCCTTTAATGGCTTTCCATCAGTTATTTTCTTGGATTTCTTTGGGATATAATCAGCAGGCCGTCTTTTCAACTGAAAGACTAGTATTCCTAAAACACAATATTATATGTCCTTTGAGTCTCACTATGAATGAATAAGCACAAAAACACATCTACGAATTCGTAATTATCGTACAGAATGGCTTTCAGCTTGCTAAGTTCCTACCAGTCATGTGTAATTTAAATGATTTAATATCATACTTCTCATTGTACAATTTAGAAACTTTAAGAGAAAATGTAAAATTCTTCTACTACCTTAAGATACATTATTATAAACAGTGTCAAATGAAAGAGAGAAGAACTCTAAAAGCACCTAGCTTTTTAAAAGTGCCTGAAAACAAAATACTTCTATATACATTTCACAGAGGTCCACGCTGATGGCTTACATTACCCAAGGCACAAAAATCTCTTAACGCTTTTTAGACATACCTTTATCACTAGGCCACTCCCTGAATATCTGAAGTGGACACTCATCATCATCAAGAATAGTTTCTTTAGCACCTTTATCATCAGAGTGCTGAGCACCAGGAGGAAGCATGACCTAGAAAGGAACAATTATCAGTTTTCATAGAATTCTTATTGGACAATTAGAACAGAGGATCTGGGAGTATATCTTCCTTCTAATTTGTTTCTGTTTAAAATAGGAGATAAAGCAAATGAATTAAGTAACTTGAAATGGATTTAACTATCCAAGGCTTTTTCTAATTCTCTCCCTTGCCTCTTGTCAGAGTTGATCACATTTCCCAGAAAAAAAAAAGACATAATTAAAAAACAAACCAAAAAAAGGAACACGAGTTACATTTAAGCTAGATGCAATCATCTTCCGGTAAACAAAATGATTCCAATTTACCAAGAACCTCAAAACCAAAGGAACCCTGAAATTTCCTTTATTATCCCCTCCACAGACATTTCATTTTCACTTTTTAACTATCTCATATACCCATCCTACAAATCTCAATAAATTCAACATATTGAAAAGTCTTTAATTTTTCTAAAACCGTTCTGCTAAAGCAACACAAAGTATCTTCAGAAATAGCTAGACAAGTTGGCAGAGTGAATGTCTCATTTGCTGGATACTTCCTATATCCTCATCTTACCCTACCAACTGGTCTATACAGATGAGGTGCATTTGACACCAATGCTTCATGCTACTTTTATTTGTGGGAGAACCTAAGTTAAGTATACTTTGGGAACAGAAGCACGAAAGCATTCTTACCTTTTACAACTACTTACAAGTTAGAGGAAGAGGGGAACCTTGATTAATGAGTTCTGACTCTAAAGGAGACATAGCCAGTTATTTTTCATATTTGCATTATTGCTCACCGCAGTGATAAAGCATTAAAGAGTATTACAAAGCAAGATGGGCCTCTAAATAAAAGATGGATGTTTCAAGACTGTAAAAAATTACTCTTTAATTCCCGAATTTGTGATCCTAACCATGTTACTTAATTCACAGACAGCTCTACTTTAAATAAACTACTCAAAATTATTTCAACCTTTGAACTATGACCTAAGTAATACCTTCTGAAGTAAGGTTACCACATGCTACCACGCTGCAGCTCTCAAGAGGCCTTTAATTCTAGTTGTCACCTCCTTTCCACACCCATTTCAGTATTAACGATGTTCTCTCAGATCTACCTCAAACTTCCTTTCATCTTCTTCCAAGCAGGAAACAACTACATGTAAGATCAAAAGTACTTATTTGAGTCACCAGCCTTTCCCTAGAACATTTTCTATGCAAAACCTGGCTAAACATAGGTCTAATTACATTATCTTTAATTAGATTTTCAAATAGACAAGATATTATCCAATAAAGGGAGAAAAATATTAAAACTTATGCATCTAGGGGAAACGGAAACACATCTACATTCAAATCTTATCCTGCCAAACAACTCTTCTCCACTTCACATCTCAAATTTTAAAAAAAACATCAATTACACTCATATGGTAATTTTGATTAGTTAATTAAAATAACACTGTGTTGCAAGTCTTGTTCAATAAGCAACCATTCCACACCTTTATCCCTAGGACTTTGGAGTTAACTAGTTTAAACACGAAAACTATAGACTTACAGCGTGATTATATAGGGGCTGACAAATTCTCAAAAAAAATTGAGATTGGCAAGCAAACCAAAAAAATCCTCAAACACAGTAAAATCAGAGGAAGAACAATAAAATTTAAGAGTCCCACAACTTGACCCCAATATAACTTCTGTCCTCTGGGGCACCTGGATGACAATCCGCACTGGCTGCACTAGGCTTAGCTGACAGCAGCAATGGTGAACTAGACAAGTTAAAGAAGAGGGGTCACAAATGCAATGATCCCCTGGCCCTCCCAGTAGGTTAATATTCCTCCCATGCCACAAGAAGCATGAAGTGATAAACTCAAATACACCTCGTTTAAAAAAAAGAGGAAAAGAAAAAGAAAAAAAGAAAAAGTGTGACAGTTTATGGAAAAGACAGAAAACAAGATAACAGAGTCTATGCAGGTCAGGAGGCTTCCAATCACATTGAAGCAATTTTATAAAACATCCCTGCCTCTTAAGAGAATAATACCTCAGTGTCTCCCACAAAACTGAAAATTCCGTATTTTACAATAACAAGAAAACATGGGAACAGGTTTATGTTATAACTGGTTTTGACTGTTAACTGACTTCAGAATCAGCAAAAAAATGATAAAAAGGAGAAAGCACAAAGCTCATGGGTAGAGATTTACATTCATATTGAAAAAATAGAAAATTTAAAAAATTAAGTTAATACCCTATAACTAATTCAAATCCACACAGATTGCTAGAATCAGGCACGAACATTTGCCCGTTTTCTGCAATGAATTAGGAAATAGAGATGGGTAAAACCAGTTTAAAATCACAAGTTTTATAAATAAGTTGTCAGCTGACCACCAACAATCCAAAACAAATTGGTCATTACAGATAATTAGGAATAGTATATCCTGCTTCCTCCTAAGGGCATTCACAAACATACATAAATATCATAAAGTCACTCCTTCTATGTTTATTCATTCAAAATAAACAAAATATGCAGAAAATAGAAGGTAGGAAGTCTAAATGAAACCTCCTGTAACTTAGATTTATCTTCCAAGATACTTGCTGTGATAAACCAGTAACAGATGCTAATACTCAAGTCCTCTGTGTAAAGTTACAGTCAAGTTTAGCTACAGATAAAGTTAGCAGATCTATCCTAAGCAAAGGTTTTCTGTTTGTTTGTTTTTAGAAAAAATGCTGTTATAGGCCTTCTATAAGCTCTTTTGCCAATTCACTTTTTTTAAATAAAAAATAAACTAGTATCTACACACTTGTGTGTGCTCTCTCTCTCTCTCTCTCTATATGTTTATTCAAATGAATTATAGATCCATGCTCTTTAATGAGTATCATTAAACAGCAGCAATACTTATGAATTTCATGTAATTTCCCTCACAATTTAGAGCACAGGCTCTGCTCATGGCCCTGAAAAAACAATGAAACATGTTTAAAAAAAGTTTCATTAACCATCTCTCAAATGTCTGATTTCTTTTAAAAAAAATAGTCATGATGAACCGCATGTTTTTGCTCAACATTACAAAAAATTATTTTTTCCTCTTATTCTTAAAAATAAGAACATGCTAAAACAAAGGTCTAATCAAGATTCTACTTTAAGAGTTAACTGGCTTGCTGCATGCCTCAAGTCTTATGCCCTAAATAAGTGAATATGCACAGGTAGCTTGGAAGACTGTCTAATTAATTTGACATCTTGAGAGATGTGCAGTGAACCTTATATTATGCAGGGAAACTAAACCAACTGAACTGAAACAATAAAAATGTATATCGGAACAAACTTGTATTTACTTGATTACATAGAAAAGCACTCTAGAACTGAACATAAGGGTACAGCATGATACACCACAAAACAGAATATGAAAGAAGTAGGAAACTGTCATCTACATAAAAGTTGTCAATGGTAAACGTTAAGAAAAATTCTTAAAATATTCATCTTTCAATCGAAACTTCTGAAGTGAGTGAACTTTATTGCAGGTACTTACGCAGCCCTATAAAGGTCTTGTCATATAATTTAAAATCCATTTTAACAGTTAACTAAATGTCAACCACTTAAGTCTCCTCTGAAGACGTTTTGCCTGCTACCCAAAGAAATCAAAACATTTAAAAAATTCCAACTAATAGGAAACCAAAGTTATACAGTAAATTGTTAATCTCGAAGTGTTTTAAATCTGACAGAAAGTAAAGAATAGTAACACATACAAGAACTAAGATCTGCCTTTCATGGTATACCGTGAAGTGTCCGAAGAACAAGGAAGAAACAGCCCTGCCAGCAGTAAAGAATAGTTATGTTTCGTTAGTGAAGTTAGGAAAAGGAACACAAACTGCCCTGAAACCTACTCAGCATCATATTTGAGAGTTTCCAAAGAAGGAAATAATATTGAAAAATAGGATATTTAGTTTTTTCAAGCAAGGAAAGCAACTTCATAAGATATTGACAAAAACTAGTTTTTCAAATTAGGTGATTTTAAAAAACTGAATTTCAGTAAAAATGGAAGGATTTTCATATTTAAAACCCGTATGTTGTGTCAGCAGAGGCACTGGGACAGGCTTAATAGATTCCAGTCAGCTACAATGACTTCTGGGAGAATGAAAAGGCAAAGTCTTCTACACTTCAAGGTATAAAACAAAAAAGGTTTGCTATTAGCCAGTGAATATCACTCACTTATTTAACAACATTCAGTATACAACAAATTTACCCTATCAAGAAGAAGCATTGCTCAGAAACCGTAAAATATTTTCCTGAAGAAATGCTTTCCATAAAGCTAATATAAAGCAATTTGATTTGCAGCAGAGTTCATTAATCTTTCCCAAGATCAATGCAACATCCTTGGACTCTATTTTCTATGTTAAACATTCCCAGAAAAGGCAAGAGAACAGTGAGAGGTGGTCGATGTCATCACAACAGTGACCTGCAACAGTTTCCCTGATACATAAGTGGGAGATCAGTTCAATATATTCTCAAAAATATAGATATTTCATAATGCATCATGATAACCTCCAAATCTGAACTAAACAGACCGTGCTGCAAAGTTATCTTCTAAATTCTGAAGAAGGCTGCAATGTCTGTGCTATAACCCCAATTCTCGCAAAACTGCACAAAAACTAGCATATCAGATCAGCAGTGCATTTAATAAGAGATACAACTGAAAATCATGACTTTCATTTATAGAAACTAAAATATGAACAACATGACCTTGGCTTAACTAAAACTGCACACAGAAAATACTTCATATCACAACTGAGAATCAATTTTTTAATACACTGTGTCAAAAATCAAAGTCTAATAACTATTACTTACAAAATTACTTCCCTCAATAACAAAAAAAATTAAAATTTTACTGAAATTAAGTTAAAATTAACTTTCACAGTTCGAAACACAATTACAAGTTAATGAAGATGCAGACAAAACATTTACTACTTAATTAAAAATGCACCTAGAACTAAAACAACAACAACAACAAAAAACTGTTCAAACAACGGAAACTAGAAATAGTTCACTGTTATGGAACTATAAAAATCACTACCATACAGTTTTCTTATTGGTAATTAGAACAATTAGTTTATTCTAAAACTGGTAATCATGTCAATTCCAAGCTAATTATACCACAAGAGGCTTAACTTAACACAACAAATATTTTTTTCTTTCGTCATCTAAAGTAGCAGTAAAATCAAATTTACTGGAAACCTAATAGCCAGAAATATAATAAAAGATTGCACTCAAAAAAGGGTCAAGTGTTTTCAAATCCAACCATCCTTCCTTTTTCAGAAGATGATATAGATAGAAGTTTACACTTTTTAATCAATACCGTCCATGGGCCTTTTTGATAAATCCATACCTCTTTAAGAAACAGTGATTCTATTGAATTCATTTACACCTCCTCAAAGAACTGAATTCCAGAAATAAGTTTAAGTTAAACATTTAAATTTCACTGATGTGTAATGATGGTAAGCAACTACTGAAAGGCATAAGGCAATAATATATAGTGGACTTTTTACAATGGAGTTTGGACTAAGCACTTTTGCCTCAGGATGGCCTCATTTAGTGCAGGGGAACAGCTTATGCACAACCTAAGCACAAATTCAGGTATCTGCAGGATTAACTATTTGTTTATACATCTGCAAAGTGCAAGCACTTGGCAGTACAAAAGCATAGCACCAAATACAGCACCAAATACAGAAATATATTCCTTTCATTATTAATGTTTATCTATGCAACAAGCAAAAATTTACTGAGGTTGTTAAATTAAAAAAAAATATAAAGTCCTGGAACTATCAGAGTTTTTTCCATTTCATTTTAAGTTTCTGCAAGGAACAGAATCAAAGATGAAGCATGAGAAGTATTGTGACTTAGTAACTTCACTTACACGAGCAATACAATAATCCTTGGGATTTTCCTTCTCCAGACCATATTTCTCCAGTGCTTCAACGACTGCAAAGTCTGCAGTATCTGTGGTGGACAGCAGGATTGTCTTGTATGGAATATTTGGTTTTAAACTATCTGCATAAATTCTCAGTGTCCCACCTTGAAAATAAAATTTAATTAGCACTGCTATCAGAGCATCGAAAGAGAGACAGACATGCAACCATTTCTTATTTTCTGTTAGAAAAGTAGTAAGGAACACCTTGAGACATCGTTTAGTCAATCCCTAACACAAGACCAGTCACATAATCCCTGAATTACTCATGTAGGCCATCGGTAAAAAACTTTAGTAATGCTTTCCTAAGTTCTCTAGGCAAGGTGATTTCTCCAGTGCTTCACTGTCTTTACCATTCTTAATTTTCCCTGAAATCAAAATGAAACAGTGATAATGAATGGATAAAAGAACAGACCTTTCCCATCTTCTTAAAAGCAAACTTGTGCTGCTCTTCGAGTTTCTCTCCTCTATTCAAAAAGTCTGTTTAAGATTTCCCTCATAGGTCATGTTTTCTATACCTCTACTCATTCTCCACTATTCTTCCATGGACACTCAACCTTCTTGGTACTCATAACCCAATACCGAACGCAATACATTCTTCGAGATTTTATCAATACTGATAAAAATAGAAAATTGTTTCATTTGTCTTGCATTTAATGCTGATGTTTATACAGCCAATGAGATCTTTAACTCCACCTCCAACTTGAAATGCTTGTTCATTTTGTGATCCACAAGATCTACTAGATGTCTCTCTGCAATCTAAACAATTCCTGCCCAACTGTGTTTGTGCTACCGATTACATTCTTACATGCAAGATTCTTCAGTTTGTTCTTAGTAAAATGAAACGCAGTTATTTCAGAAGATTTGTCCAATGTGTCAGTATTCTGAAGTTTAATTCTCGTCTTCATTCTTGTCCAGTTTAACACTGCGAGCAAGATCAATAAGCACGCTCTCTCTCATCACTAAGTCCATCGCTGAAAGCTTTGACTAACAGTAGTCCCAGGACAAACTCCTGTAGAATCTCAGCTCTACAAATCCTTCATTCAATTACACCATGGATAACTGCTGCTTTCTCCAACATTTTTTTCTACATTTTATGTCTAAATTAACTCAAATTTACAGTTGTTGGCCTTAAGAATACCCTCTCAGTAACCTGATTAACATCAGCTTAGACAAAAGCAATCTAAGTACCCGAGTCTGGTCTGCCATCAGAACTGCGAAATTCCTGCATTCTCTTCTCTAGCTTTTGTTGTCGTCGCCGCTTCATAACCACTTCAGGATTGGATATTGTGCGAGTGAAGCTCGTCTCCGGCATATCTTTGTAAACCTCAGCTGCAAGGCGAGAATTCTCACTGCCAAGTTAGTTTAACAAACAAACAAAGGAAAAGTCATCATTAATAGCCTAAAATGCATATATCCTCATCACTCCATAAAGGATCAAAGGCAATGAGGATCTATACATACAGAAGACCTCCTAAGTAACTCCAAAGGATCCTTTCTCTGTGAAGTGTACTTTTGCTAAGATTAACATCGTTCATGTACCCATGCTCACCTAAAATACACAGCAACCAATTTAAGTATTGATGCTGGCTAGTTTTCAAGAAAAAGAAAATGGGCCTTTTACCTCTTATAAAAAGAATTGAGACATTACAGAAACTTTACGTGACACCTTTAACTTTATTCTGAAGATCATCTGGAAGCAAAATTAGCATGTGCTTGCAACTCATGCTTTTCCTTTGCTAATGCACTTAAACATAATTCTACTTTAATTAAAAAAATAAGATCAAGCTAAGTAACTGCACAGAATGCTAGAAAGATCATGCTCTGAAGAACATTGCAGAAATGTACATGCAGAGCAGAACTAGACATATGAAAAACAAACACAATCTCAAAAAAAATTAAGCTGAGCAAGTAAATCCTCTATTATATGTCAACTGCTCAACCAATTTCTTTCATCACTAAGAATCTTTTATCAGTTAGTACCTTTTCATCATTCATTTTCTTCTTGGGTATGTTAAAACTCCACCATTAATGACATTTTTTCTGGTGTATTCCATATGAAACCTAGAAGTTTGGTACTGAGACAAAGTTTAATGTGATGGAGACCTTTTTTCAGCTTTCTAATTCTACAGATATTTATTCATGCCTGATTCTCATGCCCCAGTTTTCCCTGGAATGATTAATGTATGATCTGACCTGTCCCAGTGAATTAAAATCAGAATATTTGGGAGCAAGAGCTGGAGACCCTAGAAGACAGGCTAGTGAGATGTGTCTCCCAGAAACACAAACTCAGTCAGGTGACAAGACAAATGCAAACACCTGCAGATACTACTTTTTCTGGCAAAAGACACAACAATCAAACAGAAGGAAAAGAATAAAGCTACTCTAGACAAAATGCTCAAAAATAATAGTTGTAAGAGCTCATATCACTGAGCATGTGTAGGTTTTTGTACAAGGATAAAGAAGTAAAAGAAACTTATTTCATGGTGTAAAAATAAACTTTGCTGTAAGATATACATACAAGCCATAAAATTTGCCATCACATATTTTGGTCTAAGATGCTATTGTACATATGTCAACTACTTACTTCTGAAACAGAAGCAAGCACTTATTAGATAAAGAAGGAGAATTCTTTAAAGCTGTAGGTTGTATGAACTGATCAAAGTTTAAAACACTTACATATCATCCCCATGAAGAAGTCTGTCATCTTTATCTGATGCTTGTCGCAATGCCTCCTTCTCACGCCTCTTTTTTTCTTTTTTTTCTTTTTTTGAGAGAGTCCGTTTGAAATTCTGGATAACTCCCTCTTTTTCTTGTTTTTCAGGGCCATTACTCTGAGCCTTCTGAAATAAATCAGTTTAAAACAGTTCTCATCACTTTCGGTCCACTGAAAAGTTATTATCAATTTTAACTCACCAGGTAACTCTGTTTAAGACAAAGTATCACTAAGATGAAAACACATTCAAGAATTCCAAAGTAGATATGAACTAACTGAGTATCTTGTACTCCAGAAGTGCACTCATGGAATTGAAGAAACAGCTGAATTTTACATAAATAACTGCAGCATATACCATCTACTTGACTTCAAAGATTTACTGAAGGCTGCAAAACAAACGTTTGCCACCCACTAAAAAAAAAAAAAAAATACTTCACAAACTGCACTTTTAATATTTTTTTAAAATAACACTGCACTTTTTTTTTTTCCCCCAAGACATTGTGTTGGAGTGTCAGACCAGAATAAACTGGAAGAGAAAATACATTATATAGAACATTTCCCCTATGGTGTATTTTTCTGAGCTGTCCTTCCAGTGTTCTCACTCTTCTCCAATTCCTGCTCCTTGCATACACAAGATCCCTGTAATCCTAGGCTTGCTTGTCTTTTGCGGAGAGAATAGCAAAAGATAAGAAAGAAGATGCAGGTTTTTTGCTTCTGTCAGGAAAGGAAGAACATAGAGAAGGAGGACTGAAGTTTACTGAAGTCAATGAATAGGAATAGCAAGTCTGGTAGATGTAGTGCAAGGCACCGTTAATTTTCTCTCCCCACCTTTAATGTCAGTGCATCCTGTACTCAAAAGCATACTATAAGCATAAGTGTAGCGCATGCACACAGACCCAAAACACTTAAAACAAACAAGCTCTAATTCCAAGGGCTGAAGAAATTCAGAGCTAACTCCAAGGCAGAAAACTTGTCTGAAGATAGCCCACACCAAACAGCCTGTTTTCCACAGCTATAAAAATCCAGGTTAGATAATGATATACAGTTTTGTTTGCCTGATGTTCCCATCTCCCTCATTTTGCAGCAGGAAGATAAAAAAAACTCCCCAAAAGGGAAAAGTGTTCCTGAGCTCTGTTAAGAAAGAGAATGTTACCTAGAGAGGTGATGACTGTAATTATTAAACCCTCTCTGGCATTACCCTTTAAAGGTTCTGCAAGGAAGGTATTACCTTATAGGCATTTTGCATGGTACACTATTAGAAAATATTTTTCTTCAGCTTACTAGAGCAAAACAAGTTTTAAGTTTTCTGTCCCTTATATGCTACAATACTAGTCAGCCAAACGGATCAAAGCATCACAAGTTATCTAAAAGATGGAAGAAGTGCTGTGTTGTGCAGATACATTTTACCTTCCTCCAGATATCCAAGATCAGCAACAGCAGTTGTTTTTAAGAATTAGAAAAGTGGAAATAAAGTTTTATAATATAAGCAAGTCCCTCAGATTCCAAAACTGCTGTTACCACTAGCATGTTCCTTCTTATAGCCTCACCTTTGGAGGAAGCATATCATTTTCATTCTTGAGAACAAATCTGCCCTCTCGATCATCTTTGTTCCAGTTTAATTGTACAACAAGAGGCTTCTCATCAACATCTAATCTTCTTTCTTCTTCAAAAAAATGAAAACCAATAACAGTTATTTGGCACCTCAAGAGCAAACAAGAGCAAAGAGTTTTAGAACCAAGTTATGCTTTTAAGAAAAAAATAAATTTGATGAACCATATATAATGAGCTGATTCTTCCTTGTATATTCCCTCTATCTGCATAAGCTAAAGGTTCACTGAAAGTAGCTTTCTGCATCATTTTTGTCAGAGCTGAAGTCTAGTAACATAAGATTATCACTCAGGAGCAGAAGTTATAGCTACAGTTAAAATGCTTTAAACCTTACCATCTCAAGCAACTTCCAAATATTCATCTTCACGATTTTAAATTTAACCAGTCTGGCTTCTTCATAAAAACTAATATTCTAGAAAGACTTCACAAAATAAGCCAGATTATAAAATAAAATGAAAAAATTCACACATATACTAGATAAAATTTCATGTGGTATTTTATATCTCTTAAGTATATGAAAAAACCTGAGAGGGTGGTTAAAAAAATTAAACAAGTTTTGTCACTTGATCTCCCTTCTGGAAGGCAGGGGACTGTAGCTACACATGACAATGACATGACAAAGACAATGATGTCCTTGTGGTTACATTTTATTTAATGTGAAACACTCATACACTGACAGAGGTGCCTCTCTTATGCACTGTATTTTAAACAATCAATCAGGAACTTGCTCCACAGAAGAAAGCATTTCATTTTGAGCTTAGGCATAGTACTAAGAGATTTAAAAAAAAAACTGAGGCAGAAAAAACATATACTATTCATTGTTTAAACTGGTGATGATACCTGCTCTCTTTTCTTATAATTAACATCAAGTCATCATCAGGAACTTGCAAAAAGCATCATACATGCCAAGAAATTTCTATTCTCTATCTCAAGTCAAAGTAGTTTCAGTCATTCAAAAGCAGACTTTAAGGTAGTTAAACCAGCTGTGTGTAAGCTTCCAAAATCCAAAACAGGAAAATCACTACAAAAAGCCAGTTTCTCCCATTCACCCCTCAGCTCATACATCATCTTTGCCTCCTGAAGCTTTCTGTACAGCAGGGGGAGAAAAAGCACATGCAAGCAATATCAAAAGTCTATTTAGAAATCCAAGTTATTCTTAAATAACACTAAAGGATCTGTTTAAAAAACGCAATAGCTTCAGACAACAATATACGGAACTTTCCTCAATTTAGCAATAAAGGAACATGTCTCATAAGACTATCTATCAAAGGCCTACAGTATCAAAGAAGAAAACTGAGAATGTATTCTTAAGTGCTCCAATTTAACACTTCTATTCTCTCATAAATTTTTTTTCCTCACTACTGCTAAAAGTAGCAACTCTCTCACAAATGTCAACAAGTACAGGATGTCAAGTATAGCATTTAATAGATCATATCATCATCAAAACTTCCATAAACTGGAGGTCTGACATATGTACTTACATTTGAAATACCACTCCCCCATGTACCCATTAACAGTGATGTTCTTAAGGGCAAAAAATACATAGTCTATTACGTGGTTCAGAGGTGAGAGGAAAGCTTAAGATACTTCATTTGGGGGCAGGTAGGAGGGTAGTGTGAACGCAGCAAAGATTGTGTGAATAAATACTAACCTCCACTGACATGCACCTCATAAAGCGAGTATTTAGGGGATGACAACATTCGCATGTCCGGTCGAAACTTCTCCGCAAGAGTTTCTATCACATCTTGAGTTGTGGCAGTACTAGAGACACGGATACATTTTGTCGCAAAGTTTCCAGCAGCTTTGTCTTGAAAGTAAAACCTCATTACTCCGTGAAACTCCAGATCCTGTAAAGAAATAAAGATACAAACCTGATTGCTGGCTAACAGTTCTAAGGTTCAGAATTCTTTTTTAATATAGTTTATTTGCAGCAGAACTAACATAGCCTTTTTTGCAGCCAGAAATGCAGACTAGCCTCAAGGCATTTTGTTACCCAGAACAAACAATAATACAGAATAAACATACTTGTGGAACAGCAACCTCTCTCAAAGAGACCAGCCTTCTATTATGGCAGTCCTGAGCATCATCTTTTCTCTCCTCTTTTCCCCCCATGTGCTGCTACACCCTCTCTCTTACATCGGCATCTGTTTGTCCCAGAAACAACCCGTTCAGGAAGGTAAAGTACCTGATCTTTTACTTTGTATTTTTGCAAGGGTTAGTCTTCAGCTTAGCTCTTAAGGCTCTCTGGGACGCTAGACAAGCTCCAGTACCAATGCAAGGCAAAAGGAAGGGAAGAAAGTGACATAGGAACCCTAAGCTCAGTGGCTACACTGCACCTGCAACACTGACCTGCTCAAACTCTTGTAGATCCACATCCTCAGACACTTTTCTTAATCATCACAGCCATATCCTACATCCCAGCCTACCAAACTGCGGGACGATGCTCCTTGTTCTTACACTTCTATTACTGGTCTAAACACTGAGTCCACTCAGCCTGGCCTACTCTTGCCCTCTGCATGACTTCCAGCACTCACGAGGCCCTGCACTGAGGTTAATCAAGAAAATTCAACCATCCTGTTACCTGTGCAGCTATTTATATAGCAAATATATTCAAGTTTACTCTACAGTTTAATAATCATTGCTTGTGTCTTTACTTTCCAAGAGGCTTTGCAAAAGATATATCCTCTGACATCAGATGCAACAGTAGGTTTCACACTAAGAGCGGTCCTCTCCAGTACTGATCTAATCACACAAACACATCACAAGGTTGTCTTCGAACAGCAAAAAAATGAGGTATTTATTGAAGTTAACCTACCATTCAGAAAACCTTCGCAAAAAGTGTTACAAGCTACAGTGTAAGACAAAAGTATTAGTCACCACTATATAGAGAGAGAGAAGAAAAATTCTACAGCCATAAACACTGTTCTTCACAGAGCACTCAATTCCCAATTCTGCACCGATACTCTTCGTAATCATTAGGAACCAGGACAAGGCTCTGCTTTCACTTCTCAGTGGCACTACACACCTACTGCATAATGTAAATATGTGTAATTGCTATTTTAAAAAAAGGCAGTTGTATTTTTGAATTTGTATGTGTATATTTTTGTATCTGTACTACATTCTAGGTATTCAAAGTCAAGATACACTACAGCTGCAGCAAAATCAGGAGAAACAAATGTGGTAGGTAAGCATTTTAGAGTACTGAATTGTTTCTAGAACAAATATAAGGCATAACAGGTAAGAAAAAAATGGCATACCATAAAAAGGCAGGTGGAGAAAGAGAGATTGAGAACAAACAGCCACACCAAGCCATTCATATACACAGAAGTATATATGAATATACTCCTGAAATATATTTTCTTTCTCTATTTTACACTAGAAGTATAACCACAGAAACTGAAAATGCTTTGTGTGCAATTTTTTTTGTTGTTATTTACACTGCCTAGTCCCAATCTTACTAGTGAAAGTCGGACAACCCAAAACAATGTTCATATGACAAGACTCTCCTTCAAAATGCTTCTAAACTAGCTTGTATACAGGAATGAGGAGATGGGATTTTTTTCTTAAAAAGTTTAATAGCATCCATAAGTCAAATTAATCAAAAAGTTCAAGGCGAGAAAGGGACCAATTACAAATCCTAAGAAAATATGTAGTAGGTCAGAGCAAGGGTCTATTTAGCTCAATATCCCATCTCTGAAAGCGGCCAAAAGCAGACATCCAGGAAACACTTCAAGAGTGCGGCAGTGTGTACAATAAACTCTCCCCCTCTCCTACATATCCCTCCACCCAAATACTCTTCAAATTTCCAATCATTTGTGGTTCCAAGACTTCTTCATTCAGAAGCCTTTCTATTTAATAGCCTTCGGTGAATTTTTCTTCAACTAATTTGTCTTTTTTTGAGCCCATGTAAACTTTTACTATCCACAATATCCTGTGGAAAGAATTTCCACAGCCACTTTTTTTACACTGTGAAAGGAAACCTCTTTTGTTTGTTTTGAACTTGCTACCTTCGATTGGTGCTATTTTTTGTAAGAGATCAGAAACAACCATTTCTCATACTACCCCTCCAGGCCACTTGGGACTTCACACGCTTTTTTCCTCCAGTCTTTTTTTTCAGGCTGATACATCCTACCCTAAACTCTTTTTCTGCGAGGAAGCTATTCCGTACCTTGAATAAATCTGTCACCCCTCTCTGAGTCTTTCACAGTTCTACTGTATCTTTGAGATGGAAATACTGCACATGACAGTCACATGCAGATGCACCACGGACCTAGACAATGGCATAAATAGTTTGTTTTGCTCTCTGCTATCTTCCTAAAAATTTATAGAATTAACTTTCCTGAGCATAAATTGATGTTTCCACAGAACTATCTATTGTAATACGAAGCTGTTGTTCTTGTCTGCAATGAGTTGCAGATTCTATATGCATTGCCTTACATTTATCTACACTAACTTACCTGTCACGTTCTCGTCTGCTATCCCATTAGGGGTTCTTCTCAAGTTATTCAGAGATGGTTCTCATCTTTTCTACCCTGAATATTTTTAACAGCATGTTTTTACTACCACTCACCTCTTAAAAAAAAAAAAAAAAAAAAAAAAAAAAAAAAAAATCCTCTGCACTTCTTATCTCTCAGCTGATTAATTATCCATATGAGGACTCTCTCACGGAGGGCTACCAAATGACTTTTGGAAATACCATAGCCAACTGGATCTTCCTTACACATGTTCTTGCTAACTCCTTGAGTGAGCTCCAACAGGGTTATGAGGCACTTCTTTTCACAAAGCTCTGTTGACCCTTCCACAATCTCATAGTTATCCATGCATCCACTAATTCTGTAAGTAACTATAGTTTTCAGTCAGCACAGACATCATCCTTAGTGAAAGTCCTTTCAGATACTGGGCTTACACTGCATTTCTATTTGACTAGCTGTCTTCAGGTCCATAGAAAGAGCCATTACATACCAGTTGGTAAAGTAATTTCATCCCTCTTTTTTTTTTTTTTTTTTTTTTTTTTTTTTTTTTTTTTGAGAGAGTTCTTAGAGAGAGGATTAGGGAGAGGATAAACACTGTCTAGTCCTAGCAACTTGCTTTCATGCTGTCCATTTGCTCTATAAACCATTTACAAACACTGATTGGAATTTCTCTGATAAGTTACCTATAAAAAGATTCTTGGCATGGCAACCTTTCCAAGCTTTTCAACAATGAACACAAAGCAAAACAATTCAGCTAGTTTTTCTGCTATGGCCTTATCTTCTGACACCCTCATCATCGACCTTAGACCATCATTAACTGAAAAAGAGCACTACAAAAGCAGGAAATCAACTTCAATATATAACAGTAAGAGTCATAACAGTAAGAGTCATACAAGTCACTAAAGCTACATTTAAAACTGAAAAAGTGACATACAAATTTAGCTTTCAAATTATTATCATCTAAAGTTTTCCATGAAGTTTTAGCAATGTGATTGCTGCTTCTCAGCATGGTTTGTTTGACCTTCAGTTCTAGATCCCAGTTGCACCAGTAATAATCAAGACAGTCACTCATTCAAAGCTGTGTTATCCAGAAGCACAAATAAATAAATAAAATAAAATGGTACAGGAGAGTAACTCAAGCCTAGGTCCATGACTACAAAGGCTAGTTACAGAACACACTGGAAGTGTTAACAGTTACGGAAGACTGAGGTATTACACAGCTTAATTGCTTGAAAATTCCCACAGAAAAAAAGCTTTATTTTCTTCCAACTGTCCCATTCTTTTTACAGAAGGAGAACACATTCAAGAAGAAAAATGAAAACCAAGTAGAAAACAAAGAGAAAAGACTTGTACTCTAAAAGAGAGGTTTGGAAAAAGTCTACAGTGTGATACAATGGAATTTGTAGCAGGGAAACCTGGGCTTCCTGAAGAATGAAACACGGAGGCTCCTACAAACAAAACAGTAATATTCAGGAGCAGCAATCCATAGCACTGCCCATGTATGAGAAAGAAAACCCCTCCTTTAAAGTGCCAGAGAAGGTAATAGGAGAACATTATTCCACTCTCCTAACATATAGAAGGTAGCAACAAATGAGGTCTGGCTCACTATTCCCACAAGCCAAGCAAAGAATACAGGTAGGCTTTTAAAATACTCTCTCACAGATATTAATCATAAAGCAATACTTATTTAAGCATACGTAACTTATGCACCATCCATTTTGTTAACTATTTAATTTTTCTAGCAACAGAAAAAAAATGCAAGTTTCCCTTCAGAAATCCTCATTGGTAGCCCTTCTAAAAGCATAGCTTTGAACTATGTTAGCTATACTGATAGCACTGCTTGTCTTACAAATGGCATTCTGCATGGCTAGGTCTACAGAACACCAAAAAACAGCACTGAAAGTGTCACATCTTTCTCCCTGCCCCATTCAAACTCTGTGGGCAAAAATTTACATATAACTAACTCCTAGCTAAGCTGTAATTATTCAAATTAATGTACTTGTCACTCAGGAGTTTTGCTAACAGAATATAAATCACAATAAAACTAATTCACAGCACAACAATTAGAATTAAAGCAAATACAAGTTACTTCCAAATGAATTCTGGTCACAATATTGATGTAACAGGTCAGCGTAGCAACAGTATTATCACTGCGGGACACTGAAATATTTACAGGATGCCTTACCACCTAACCTGTAGATAGTCTATAGAGTGAAATGGAATGGATTCCTTCCCCTCTCCAAAAGCAATAAATATGCAACAAAGCCAAGCTTTCTAATGAAATACTTTAAAAAAAAAAAAAAAAAAAAAAAAAAAAAAAAAACCACTACAAGGTTTTAAAAACAAGTATATGAAACCACTAAAGGAGTAAGCATTTAAATTACGTGAAGGTCAGTAGGTTTCTAGCCTGCATTCCTAACTGTTATACCAACTTGAAACTTAAAGACAGACTTTATATACATACATCTATATACATACACACACACATATATATACAGTGTCTACACTCAACTATTCAAAAGCAATTCCATATAATCTTAAAAAAAAATGCATGTTAACTGCTATAAACTGTTTTCCATTTAAGGGACAAAGTAGAACACCTTCAAAAAAGTGCAGCTTCATGACTGATGATAGCAACACCTCAAAGGGTTCCAAGAGAGAGGAAGACTCACACAGATGAAAATACAGCCTGTATAAAAAAACATTTTCTTTTTCATCTGCTGCTTTATTTCCTCTTTCACATCTTTGACACCTGATTCAACAAAGATATTCCACTGCAGAATGACTCCGTTTTTCCACAAATGCATTTACGCACACTTTAATGTTCATAAAAAGAGGATCAACACCAGAGGATCTCTATTGGAGATAACTATCAATGGCCCACAACATAAGAAGCATAGCCAAATAAGGGAAGTTGTTTCTTCGTTTTTCTGAAGAAAACTACATCTTAGGAACCAGTCCCACTACAAAATAAAAAGAAAACTCAAGATCAGTAAGGTCCCACAGAACCAAAAGGTTCTGCATACATTTTTAACACACATTTAATGCAAGTAAATCAATGTGAATCCCAGTACAGTATATGACAAATGCTACATAACTAAAATCGTAAACTAAGGTATAAATTTATTTCTATAAATATAACTAAAACATACCCTAAAAAAGAATTTACTTTCATAAATGCAGCTTAAATGCTCATGTAAAGCTTGAATTATCACCGATGTAGATATTCTGTTGTACATCTTGCATGCATTCTCCCTATTTCCTATTAGCAACCTTCCCACAGAACAACAACTAATATAATAATTATGGGGATTAAACAAACTTAACTGTCCACCAGAATAATCGACACTGCAGTTACATCTCATATTTCAACTCAGACTGAAAGAAAAACATAAGAAAACAGGCTTCATTAAAACAACAACAAAAAAAACTATAGGACAGACCCATCTACATTAAGGAGGTATACCAGAATATTTCCTACCTACTTCAAAACAAAAAAACTTCATTTCAGAATGGTATTCTGGCAAATCCACTAGATTCCGAATGCAGCAATCAGCCACCCTGTATTTTGAAAGCATTACATTTTCATAAACTTCTACAAAAGACATTGTCCTAACAAGTGGCATAAAGTATCTTCAGCCAAAATTCACAACTCCAGAAGCATCAACCATTAAAAAAAAAAAAAAAAAAAAAGCCTGCTGGGGTGCTCCCTGAAAGCATTATAGACTTATTTCTCTAACTTTCAAACCTGCAGTAAAAATTCTTAAACAGCACTTGCAACACACAGCAACTGCCTGCCACCTGCAGGATATTTCTGGATAAACTGCAGTGTACAGAGTCATTTAACCTTTCACAATTAACCAGAAGCAAATGCAGGGTGCTCTTCTTACAGAATGAAGTCTAGTACTGTTAACTGAAAAACACTAGAACAAAGATATTTTCAACAACGGGCACCAAAAATCGTTCTGGAACTATTTAACCTGAAACCATTCATTAAACTAGACTGTTTTAATACAAATTGCAATAAATAAAACTACATGAGATTTTCCTAGATTAAATTACATCTCCTTTTAAAAAACTGTATTGATGCTTGTGCAACAGCCATTCAGTGAATCCCCCAATACCTTAATACTGAGGATCTGGTAGTAACTGTAAACAGATACTTGGAAAACATAACCACAAAGTAAAAAGCTCTTATTGTTTGGAAAGCTCTTTGAAGGACATGACAAGACAGAAAAAAAGGAAAACTAATTGAGGTATATGAATTTTGACTATCGAAATACTCTGAAACAAAGGCTCCGACAATAAGAGAGAAAGACAGGCAGAATTTAGTCATTTGAAACTAGATAAAAAGTTGGTCAAAAACAAAACAAAACTTAATCAATCATGACTGCTATTTAAGAGCAAATGAAAAAATAAGAAATAGCAATAGGTCTCAAGGATCCATTGCTTACCTCCCAATTGCTTGCCTGTAGGCTGTCACTGTTGAGGAACTAAGAACAGAATGCATATAAATAACTCCAAAAAACCTATAGAAGAAAAATTGGAAGTACAGACAACTCACTATGGTACCTTTCAAATACATCCTCAAAATAATAAATCAAGAGTTCTCTCTATTATTTATTGTATTAAAGACTGTTACTTTTACATAGTTTGATTTGGGGCAAGGGGAACATGTTATTACATCTGCCTCAAACCAAATTACAAAAGGAAAATTACAGGGGGGAAAATGACAGTTCTGGCACTAAAAGTCTAATTTTTCGTTGACATTACTACTTGCCAACAACCTGCAGAGCTGCATCTCCAGTATTTAAGTCTTCAGTCATTAATCGGGCCACAAAAAAGACTGCCTTCAACACATTTTAACATTAAAAGCATAGGTCCAGAATCACTATAAATGAACAGAAATGCTAGCTGCTGTAGCAGCTACCCTTCCAGCTGCCCTTCCTCAATCTTAATTCTCACCATGCCAGGTACTAGCATCTTGCAGTTGTACAGCATGAATTGGGTTAACTAATCCAGAAATGACTTTTTTCTCCCTCCGGCCAATGTAGTTTCCTGCTCAAACTCACTGCACAGCTACAGAATTGTTAGTGCTAGTGCTTGTGTGAAATGGTCTTTCTCATGGCAGCTTGTGTTAACTTGACATAATCAAGGAACAGCAACCTAAGCCAAGCTAGATACTTTGTCGCCACTCTTGCACTGGCACATACCTGACCCTGCACGGAGATTTTACAGCATTATAAGCCAGCAGGTACTTTCTGGTTTCAGGAGATGCTGGTTTGGCATGTTCTGCAGTCCCCGTGCAGGTCAGGTGAGCATCAGACCACAGAAGGGAGCGGGGATGCAGCAGCTAGCAGCTAAGGTATCTGCCCTCATCTGACCACTGGCCATTTCACACCTGCTCAACAACATCTTCAGAGCATCTGGTTAACTTGACAGCACCCAAGCAACAATTAATTGTATCTCTGTTTTCTAACGTACTGCCTATATATTTCTGAAGGTAGAGTTAAGAGTATTACAGCACAGTAATAATTTGTTTCTGCTTACAGTGGCAACCCTTCTTTCATGTGGAATTTTTAATCTAGAGGCGAGAGGTCTTCAAGAAACATTTTGCGAAGATCTGAATGGTGAGTTTTCTTGCAAAAAGCAGTTCTACCAATTCTGCTCATCTATGCAATGGGAAAGGACGGAAAGGACGGAAAGGACGGAAAGGACGGAAAGGACGGAAAGGACGGAAAGAAAAAGTTTGTTTGAGCCTGACAACATTGATATAGGTGAAACTATGTCCTGGCAGAGACTGACAGTCCTAATGAATTGAGTGGAAATTCTGTCCTGCTATAGAAATGGCAAACCTTTCTCTGAAATATTTCAAAGATTCATTCGGCAAACACATGAAATTCAGAAAAATAAACGGCTTTTAAAAATTCACAAAGTCAGAATGCATTAGTTGTAAGGCCCTTCCAGAACAGGCATACTGCAAAAGTTGCTGGTACTGGAGTTATGCTATAATTTTCTAAAATTTGAATAGATCAAACATTTTCTGCACTAATTATACTTTGGTAGAGAAAATTATCATTAGGATTAATCTTAAATCCAGAAAAAATGGACAGAAAAATGAGTGTTTAGATTAAGCAGTGAAACAGGTAAAAACTGACAACAGAATTATTACAAGCAGCAATGGTTATGGCCAACAGAAATGCCAATCTAACACAGAAAGCCATGTTATTGTAACACGAGCGTTTCCATCAGCAATCAAATTCACGAAGCCTAGTTTCTTGTGGCTGTCCTTCCTAAACTTGAATTACATAGTTTTATTACAGGTGGCACAGATCAGATTATTCATAACAGTTTCCTCCTGTGTGGATTCTCTAGAGTCTGGAAGTTGAATATACACCGTGGCCCCTCTCTTCGTAGGGGAAGCTAAATCAGATGTCTCATCTCTGTCTGACCACTTAGTTTGGCAACTTAACACCCCGACATAGGCCAAAGGGTCAATCTAACAACCAAGGGATCAGTTAACAACTAAATTTGACAAGTAGGTATCCAGAGGAAGCTGACACCAAACCACACAGCGCAGTTTGGAAGCCATCCTAATTTCAACCACCTGACACAATATATATACACTTTTTACATATATATATAAAAAATTATATTCTATATATACATAGAATATATATAATAATATAATATACTTTTCTATTTACTCTCAGTAAACCCTGTATATTAAAGCTGACCAAGTGTCCATACTTAAGAATATAAAAGCCATTTTCAAAACATTAAATAATTTCAGAAACAATAAGAAATCACCATAAAAGTAACTTTTTAATTTGGATTTTAAAGGTGTAAAGCTCATGGGTATACATAAGACCCAAAATGAACTGATGACGAACACGTATTAACATGACTTTTACAAATGCTGAAGAAGATACTGAAGGCAGGCACCAAGTGGCAAAGGATGATCAGAAATGCTGGGTAAAATTCAAGTTAGTCCAAATACTTTAAAATTATATCTGTGTTTTAAAAAAAACTTCTGTAAACGTTAAGTCTGCATTTCCTTGTCTCCACATTAGTTTTCGTAGAATAATGCATCACATATTAAGCTGAATCAAATGAATCTGAGGCCTACTTTTTTCTTTTTCAGTTTTATAATTTAAAGATAAGTCCAGTCTCTAATGACCAGGGTTTTTTTTGTTTTTGTTTTTTTTTTTTTTTTTGGAGAGGCACTAATCTTCTACAGTTTTCAAGAAAACAATCTTGACCCTTTTTGAAAGCCTCATGAGAGGAGGCCAACATAGACGAGTCCAATTATTTAAAGTAGTTTTAAGCACTGGGATATATTTCTTCCATTCTTGAATTACTTACAAATTACATAGTTATGTTTGCCAATAGTTACTACATTTACTGTCACATCTAGACTACTGCTTATAACATTCCCCCAAAAATCTTTCGGAAAAATCAACTCCCATACATACATGCAAGGAACACCAACTGCTTAAATATAAGGAATAAACTACCACTGACAAAAACTGTGAAATCAACAATCCTTTAAATCAACAGCTGTTTGGATTAATTTCTTGTAATCAGTATTGCATCTTTACTATTCTAGTATCAGACTCTAGTTTGATGCAACAGGGTATCAAAAGAAAACATAAAAATAGAGTCATTTTTACATAACCAGCGGTCATACCACATTTACTCTTCTATTGACACTGCCACAAAAGATTGACTCAACTTTCACTGTGTAGTGATAAACTTGACTGTGTATTTTTGAATTCTGTTGGATGAGCTGGAATCTGCACTATACAGGGTTAAGACAGCTAGCTACAGGGACTCTAGAAAAAAGGCAGATGCTATCTGATACTCTGCATGCAAGTGCTCTGGCAACAAGGCTAATTAGTCAGGAGCTTGAAGTAGGAATGCTAACAAGCCTAACAGGAAACAAGCACCTGATTCTCCTGGAGTAGATGTACTATAGCAGGGAATCAACTTGAAAAAATGAAGGCTTAAATAACAAAATAAAACAAAACAAAATGCACTTAGACCCTTACTCTAACACAAAATCTGGTCTTGACTAGACCCAGTTTCCAATTACCTATTCTATCCTCCACACTGAAATTAAAATATTTTTAACTTTTGGGCTTTTTTGTTTTGTTTTTTAAAGAACAATATCTACTTCTTTTGGAGGGGGGACATTAGGGCAGCTACCAATATAATGAATTACATAGCCAAACAAAACCTAAGAGGATCCTATCTGGCAGAATGCAAAATAGAAAGGCCTACAAGGGATCACTGCCCAGATAAGTTTGGGGAAAGGGGGTCCTGAATGGGAAAAACTCTCAGCCTATATTCTCTTATTGACAATACTATTAAGAGCTCACTGCCAAACTGACACTGATAAAGGTTTTATAGAAGTTCTTGCCAAAAAAGCAACGGGATAGCACAGGAATTGCACTGGACTGTTGCCAACTTCATTAACCTTCTTACCAGTTTAACTACCTCAAGAGATACTAATGTGCAATATTTAAATTCATTCCAGTTGTACAATCATTGATGCACTGTCTTGGAACTCGGTCTATAATCATTAGTCCATACATTCTGGATAATATTGGTTCAAATCTAACCTTTGACTGGATTTCAAGAAGTTACTTTAAAATTAAATTAGGTTAGTCGAGCAGATTTCAAGGAGTGATGCCATTTCAAAATGCAGCCTAAACACCGTCTTTGTCATAACAAATGCCCTGGAAAAAGTGGTGTGGGGAGGTTTTTGAATTATTGTTATTTTTCTTCCCCAGTTAAAATATTCCCCCTCTCCTCCCCCCTTCTTTTTTTAAACTTTAGGCTTTTTAATCCTCAACTTTTATAATGTTAGTGTAATATTAGTTCTGCAAAAATACATAAAAATCTGCACTGTTGAATGAAAGTGGCTCTGATGCAAAGTTAGCTGATTGCAAAGATGCATAACCACAGTTGTTACATTCAGCTTCAGCTTGAGCACAAAAAAAAAAAAGCTACGACAGTTTTCTTATCTAGTTACTTCTACCACAGATCCATTATCAGAAGTAGAAAAAAAGAATGGATATTCATTCACTACAGATAGAATCAAAATGAGTAGCTAAATTTACACATGTATAAAACACAATTTTAGACAGTATTAGAAGCACTAACTGTAACCTTTTCAAACAGTTAAGAGAAACGCTGGGTCTGTATCATAAACTACCACATTTGAGGGACATACTCCAAAAAAGTTTTCCTGATTTTGCTACTCAAAAAAAATTCTGCCATCAATTATCACTTTGATGGATTTTGTTTTAAGTTAGGGAATGAAGTCATATCTTAAAACCTGTGAAGCAGCTTATTAATGTCATTAGTTATATTAGTTTTTTGTGGTTGACTGGAGTACCCAAGGGCACAGATAACTTGGAAAAAGCTTTGCAGTAGTTGTAATACTTTGGTAAAATTTATCTGTTGATAGTCTTTTCTTTATAAATCATACTTAATCCTGTTGTATAATCTTTGGCAGCAATTTCATCAAGCACTGTGCCTGGTGAATGACATTCAGCTTGATTTAGCTGCATTTAAAACAATGGCTGGGAAGTTAAAAAGGGCCTTCTCTGCAGTAACACCATGTACAATACCTTCAGCCTGACACTAATTTTGTACTCCATGGTTTTGTGACGCTTTCTCTTGACTGTTCTCATTCTAGAAACAAATTCCTCTGTTCTAACACGAGACCTAGATCAATGAAGTCCTAAATAGACTTATTAATGTACTTAAACAAAATACTGCTTAAGTTCTGATGTTACTGTGAGACCCTCCCAGCACTCTGTTCTCTTTTAGCTCTGAAACAGATGACACTGTGTAGCTGCCAACATAACAACATGCTTTAATGCTGTGTACTTGAACTTGCACCCTTCTTCTCACGAAGAAACATTTTACCCTCCTATTATCATACCAGCCTACTTTTCTCCTAGGAGGTTCCACACTCATTCCCATCCACAATAACGTCTTTCTCCAGACTGGAAGCACGTGCATCGGCTGATATGTCTTGCTCTGTAAACTAGCAAGAAAACCTGTATACTTCGATTCTTTCTTCTTTCACGTATCCTTCACATTATATTCAATTTCCTGTTCTAATAATAATATATGCACAGACCTAGAAAGAAATTCCCTGAAAGTCCCTATATGGCTGATTACCAGAAGGTTACACCAGGAGAAAGAGACTCCACAGGTCCTGTTTTTAAGGTGGGGTGGGGTGGAGGTTCCATTACAGCTAACTTAATGGCAACTAGCAGCTACATTGGAACGGGCTTTCTCTCTCCCTATCTACTCTGCCTCCAACTACATGTTGTCACTTCCCACACTATCACTTATGCCAAATCCAGTGAGCTAGTTCAGGGAGAAAAGCCCAAAGAAAATTAACCCTAGTCCCCTAGCTCCCTGAAGAGTATTTCCTGCTTTTTCCAGCTCTCTTAAGAACTTCATGGTGGAGTCACATGAGACCCAATGCCAACATAAAGGAGGTATTAAAAAAAAAAAAAAAAAAAAAAAAAAAAAAAAAAAAAAAAAACAGCTCTGTTGACAAAGGGGCAGGGCAGCACTCTTTTGCTGCTAGAAAGCCATGTTACCAGCTTAAGCTATAAACATGAAATCACATCCTTATACTCTTTTCTTGGGTAACTACTGGCAGTCAAAATAAAACTATAAACAGTGACTTACAAGGAACATCTCTGCGGATCTAGGAACCCAACCAACCAAAAAGTATGTTTGAGGCTAACTTAACCTTACCTAATAGTAATAACCTTGTTCTTGATGGGAATTAAGATATTTCATTATCCCTACCTAAAAAACATTTATTCCACTAGTCTCAACAACAGAACATTATGAAAGTAACACAGTATTTGAAACTTCTAATGTAAAAAGTCTAAGACACTGTATAAGGCTACTACAGTATAATCAGACTATAATTAGTAACTCATTTAACTGAATAGAAGCCATATTTTTGTTCATATTACTAAAGTACATAGCATCTACTGTCTAAGAGTAGTATTGCACAAAAACAAATTCAGCTTTCTATTATTTCAACTAAAGTCATTACACAGAAATACCAAGTTGGTGTTGCAATAGCTAAATATTTAAATACACGGTATTATTTTGTTTTTTTGTTTGTTTGTTTTTTTTTACCAGAAATAACTTTCCCAAACATTAGCAGTACAGTGTACATTAGTGCTACTATGACTTGCTGCTAGTACTAGCCACTGAAACATTTTTCATGTGCTGAACATAAGACAGTATTGACAAGGCTTCATCGTTTTTGGCATGGCTACATTAATTGAACCAATTACTCAGAGATGTCAACAGAATTTCTGCAAAACACTACGTCAGATGTTGTCCATACACAAACACCGACAGAGTTTACATTCCTGAGTCTCTACAAGTTCCTGCAGCAATCACTGTAGCACCATTTCAATAAAACGGGCCACAGGAGGAAAGTGAGAAAAATTATTAAAACAAAGTGAGATTTGAGGAAGCAGGCATGATTTAGAAAGTCAGCACAGAGATATGATGAGTTAAACACGCTTAAAAAAAGCTCAATTAAACCAGTTAAAAGTCTACATTTAATCATGCTACAAAATATGCATTAAAAACACAGAAATACCTCATGACTATATGAGTCAAAAAACATTCTCTTTCTGTAATTTCAGTATTTCAACCATGGCCACTCCATTTTCTCTCTCACTCCTACTGCTTTAGGATTTCTATGCCATGCTCAGGACAACAATGCAAATTTAGCGACTGTGAGTTATAGCAAATTTGATTCCCGATAGAGGAAAGAGCAGTTGACCACTTGATTACATAGGAAGCTCCTCATTTCCTGTGCAGTTCTCTTCATAATAGTATAAATAATCTAGAAAAAGATATTATGCAGTACAGACATAAATACCAATTTTAAGGACCTTTTTGTCAAAGGGACATTGTTTGAAAACCTAGTAGTGATTCGCGACCAACAGAGCTCAGATATATGCCAGGTTCAAAAAAATTTAAGTTACTACTTTATAACTGTTGATCCCACCCTCTCAAATATTTTTGAGTTGAGTCTGTAATTAGATAAAACGATCTATGCAAAACAATTTTTTTTTTAACGTAAAATTTATTTCCAAAAGGTAGCAAAATAGCTCTCTTCCTTACCAGTTATAAACACCAACATGTCATTACTTTTTTTAAAAAAATATATAAAACATCTTAAATTATCATACCAGGTAAGATAGGAACCTGGCTTCAATTCTAGTCATGATGAGAAGTTCATCAGCTGCACCAATCACATACTCATCTTTTAAGTGCTCAAAATATTAAATAGCCAGGGTCACTCACTCACTTTTCACTCAAACATCAGAATGAATCTACTCCAACAGATCAGCACCTAAATCAATATTATCCCAGCATTTTGTAGCTGTTTGCTCCTTGTTTCAGGAAAAAAAACCTGCCACTGCCTGCTTAAAGACAACCAAGGAAGTTTCAGGGGACAATTCAGTCAGATCACTGAGTAACAAGATTTGGTGTGTGGAGTTGGGAGGAGATAGGGACAACCTCTTTATAAACAAAACTCTACTGAATATCCGGATGCTGTTAATCATCACATACCCATCCTTCACATTATCACTTTCTTGTTCACCCTTCCTATCCACACTTGGTCCAGAACAACACAAATATTCTCTAAACACGCATTTAATAATGACAATACATTTCTATATTTGTACACTGCTTAGAGTAGGCTGCAGTTTCATTCCTAGAATTGAGAGAGTAGATGATTACAGACCTTAAAGAGGTTTCTCAAATGAGCACAACTCAATAGCTCCTCTGCAAGTTTGCTGATTCAACTTTAAAGTTTCATATTGTCATAATAAAGTCAGTCAGTCTCTATCACACATTGCTGCAGCTGTATTCAGAGACGTGTCAGCTAAGTGGTCTCCTTTTACAAAGGAATACTTCTGGAAGGATATTTTCTTGAGGAGCTCCAGATTGTGATCACTCCTCTTCTGGGGCAAGCCAGTTCTGATCCACTGACTTTCAGAGTGCACACTAAACCTTTTTTAACCATGTTTTTAGATGCAAATCCAAGAACAAGCATCCAGACCAGACAAAGGTCAGCTGAAGTGGTAAAACCTACGAACTTGTTATCCATTCTATCAGTAGCTACCAAATTAGATTCTGATATAAAATGCAGGAAAGGTGATTTAAAGCTTTATTTGTTTAAAACTAGTACCAGTATACAGAATCTAATGCTGAATTTAAGCTCACAGAGTTTGGGGGTGGGAGGAGGGGCTTGCTTGCTCAGCTTATTTTGGTTTTAAATATATGTACGTTAATACTGGCCTTGGAACAGTTAGAGAATTAACAGGTTAATACTACCCAAGTTCCAAAGTAATAATTTAAATTTTAATGGTTAAAAAAAACCACTCTATTGAAGCAGCAGATAGTAAGACTAAACATCTGTGGCCAGATAAAATTATATTGTACTTTGAAACTAGAACTTCAGCATTTCTACTAGCAAAAATGCTACACCATCAGCATAGCTGTATTTCCATGCAATTGACCTAGTCTCCATATCTAACCAAATATACCAGATGTTTTGAAGTTATAATACCATGAAAAAAAAAAATCTTTCTGTGGTTAAAATTAATGTTTCATAGACAGAACTTTGTTTTTAAGATCACGAATGGCAAGATATGTTCAGCAGCTACTGCTTGCCTCAAGCAACACACGCTGTTTTTAAAGAATTATTTAGCCATCACGCAGAGATCTGTATCACAACAGCAGAATTCAAAACACAGAAGGAGATTCAGTATTAAGATTTTAGCGTGTTAACACACTGTACAGCACAGAATACAGTACTATAAGGTTAGTAATAATCAGAAGCAGAAACAAATACTACCCACAAGAACAGGTCTACAAAAATAATCCAGCATAACTCATTCACTGCAAGTATCTGTTCTGGTAACTCATGCAGGTTTGCAATCTTGATTAAGAGGAAGTAACAGAGAAAATGGAAATAGAACAGAATGCAATTTAGACAACTTACAATTGCTTCTTCTCCTGAAATATTAGGCTATTCAATCTCCCCCCCAAAAAACTATCATATAAGCAAAGAATGCTTCCTCAACATATGCCTATGCCAGCAAATACAGAAAGTGGATCAGAAAAAGAGGTTCCTGAAATGTTAAGGTACTTTCAGTCATGAAAGTTGAGTAGGACAGAGATAGCAGAATGCTCTGGTCTAAGTACTCAACTTCAACAAAGCATTTAAGTACTTCTATATTCAACAAAGTACTTAAGCACATGCCTAAATAATTTGCTAAACAGAATGATCCAGCAAGCCTTTTATTTTTTTTTAATTTCAGCAAATTCAACGTGGACAAATCAAGGACAAATGTAAAGTCCTGCATCCGGAAAGGAATAACACCTTGCAACAATACAGGCTTAGGAATGACTGGCCAGGGAGCAGCTCTCCCAGAAAGAACCTGGGTGTCTTGGTGAACAGCAAGTTGAACATAAGCCAGCAGCATGCCCTGGCAGCAAAGAAGGCCAACAGCATCCTGGGCTGTATTAATAAGAATGTAGGCCATAGATCAAGGAAAGCGATTATCCCTCTCTGCTAAGCAGTTGTTACACCATATCTAGAACACTGCATCCAGTCTTGTGACCCCCAATACATGGATAGACTGGAGCAAGCTCAGCTGACAGCCACCAAGATGGTCAGAAGGTTGGAGCACCTGTCCTATGAGGTGGAGGGAAGCAGGTTTGTTCAGCCCAAAGATGAAGTGGCTTCAGAAAGACCTACACAGCAGCTTGCCAGTACCTACAAGGGGAAGAAGAAGAAAAGATGCAGCCAGGATCTTCACAGTAGTGCACGGTGGAAGACAAGAGGCAATGAGCATAAGCTGAAGCAAGAGAGGTGTAGACTGGATATATGGAAAAGCTTTTTCACCATGAGGACAGTCAAGCAGCAGAGCAGGTTGCCCAGAGAGATTGTGCAATCTGTGTTCTTGGAGGTTTTCAAGACGTGACTGGATAAAGCCCTGAGGAGCCTGGTCTGACCTCACAGCTAAGCCTTTGAGCAGGACGTTGGACTAGAGACCTCCTGAGGTCCCTTCCAACCTCAATTATCCGATGATCCCATTTAATCATCCACAGAAGATAGGTTAATTGATTTCCCCAAGCTAGTCTCCTACATAAGACACTAATTATTACACCAGTCAGGGAGATATACTTAGCTTATTCCAAGCACAGAATAATAAGGAGAGGGCTAAAACCAATAGCAGAATGCTGATGCTGAGATGTCCCAAGATGTCACAGCAAAGGGCATGACATTTGCAGGGATAACCAAAAGCTAAATACAGACGTTTAAGTAATGGCACAACATTTTCAAATTTCTCTTCAGATATGAGTCCAACCGACAGAGATCAGGAAGGCTAAAACCTAGATAAGTGATTGTACTACACACATCAAGAGTCATCTCTCCAATGAATACAATGCAATTCATCCCAGTAGGAAATGAATGGAACTGACATATGCACATATAGGATCATAGGATAATGAACTCAAACTCCAATCCAAACTCCTGCTCAAACAAGGACCAGCTCTGTAAAGTCCTATTTTGCAGGACACATTTGTAGTTAATGAACGGCAAGATGATTTCACTTTTAATAAGGATAAAGCAAACTGCAAAGCTGAAAACATTTCTTCAAAGATTGTCAAGTGAACCACTGTATAGTAGTTTAAAAGATAAGCTTGTTTAGTTTTATTATTAGCGCAAAATACTAAGACTAGCCTCTATCTCATTTTCCTTTAAAAATACAAAGTGAGGTTTTGTAACATGAATAGCTCAGAGGATTTCATGATGATTGCTATCACCAATAAAACCTGTTCATCCTTCAAGAAAGATTATACAACCAGAAGAAAGGAGATTAAAAAGACAAGCCCAGAAACTTAAGGCAAAAAACTAAGAAGCAGAGGTGTAAAATAAACAAACAAATAAGTAAAAATTAACCACCACTACCCCATATCCTCATACTCATAAGATTTCCTTAGGCTGCACATACCACTTCCGAACACAATAGTCTACCAGGTGGTTCTAGACAGAAATCTGAGTGCAACAGGGAAGGTGATTCACCATAATCAATATCAGTTTGTTGTTTTCTTCACAGGGTATGTGGAGAGAAAAATCATATGCTGAAGAGCAACAGCAGCACAGCTTGATTCTGAAGGATAACACCACAAAGCAACAGAGCACCAAAAGAAAACAAAGAAAAGAGGGACAAAAAGGAAAGCGGAGTAGAGCAAGACAAATGAGTAATCATGAGAAGACAGAAGAAACACACTAGTCCAGCTACACTAATGGTCCAGTTTCAAGCTTCTCACTTGTTCACTACATGCAAGTACATACTGGGAGTTGAGGGAGGGAAGACAGGAGGGAAGACAGTATCTGAACTTCAGACACTAAGAGAAGCCTCTTTGTTTCACAGTTCTTGCAAACAAAAAAAGCAAGATGAAACAAAAAAACCCAAACCTACAAAGCAGTTAGAGGATCAGCCTTCTTGCTGTGCACTTTTTTTCCTAAAGGGAAATGTGTTGAGGAGAGACCAGCAAAAATAATTAGGAAAGGAGGTAACAGTTTTACTCTAAGGAAAGAAATGCACTTGTGGTTGACCTTAGCAACCTCAAAACACTAGGCAACCAAGTCAACCTTAAACCTCTCCTTAACTTTAATTTGCAGAAGAGATAAATTATGTTCATAAAATCAGGTAACTGATACAACTTTTTAAATACATTCTTTTATATATATGTATAATTATTATGTTTCTTACATTCTTTTATTTTATATATATATATAAAAGAATGTAAGAAACATAACAATTAAGAAGTCACAGTTTTATTTTCTACAAGCCATCATATAATCATTGCTATATGATACTGTTTAAAAGATACAGATTTAGAATCCACACCATATTACTTTTGTCACAGTGCTAGTTCTAAAAAGAGCAGCTACACTAAAAATGAAGATTTTCCTAATCATCGTAAATAATTTCATGATAAAAATAGTCTCAAGCAAATATTCACCCTTGCACAGAGACACTAGACTAGCCATAATTCATTGCAAAACCTACATGGCACTTATATAACTACCAGTGATGAGCTATTCCTGCCAGTAATGAGCTATTCTGACCAGTTGTTTCCAAACTGTAACCTGTATATCTTGGGTTGTCAAGTGGAGTTCTCATCCATAGAGAACAGCCTAAGTTATGCCTCCCTGACACAGCCTTTAACATTTGGATCACCTCGCTGTCTTCTGTGAGCAACCTGCACACTTGGTAGTTGTCTGCCAGGTAATCAGTCACTAAAATACATTTATGTCCACAAATTCACATGGACTAGTTCCTCCTTTTCTGCAACACAAAAATGTAGTCCTCATTGACAGAAGTTCGAAAATTCTCAATACAGAAGGCATACAAATAGCTAGCACAATAAAAGAATTTGTGTTTCTTTGTAAACGATTTAATGCAAAAAAGGGAAGGTTTTTCTTAATGTTAAGTAATTAAAATACGTGAGCACTGAAGAACTAGGAAAACTAGCTTCGAGTTTTTGACGTCAAAAGCAAAGAGAAGCAGGGTTGTCTGTCTTTTTGATTCATACCTTTTAAATGCATATGCAAGAGACAGCATATCTTTTAGCCCCCCAAAGTTACGGTTCAGCAATTTTTTTAATCAATCAAAATTATATACAGCAGAAATTAGAAATAATGAAATTTAGGCTTGACTAATTCCAGAGGAAAGCAATCACAATTTTGAGGTTTTTGGCCTAAACTCAAATTACCATACATTAAAAACCACATTTGGGCCTCCCTAAATTGAGAGAGACAACCAAACTATAAAGAAGTCTTGGCCGACTATAAAAATTCTTCCCTTTCAAGCTGTTAGTGTCCAATGGTCTTCACAAGGTCTTCAGACTAAAATTTTAAGCTGGCTAATATCTCAAATTGCTAGAGGAAAACATAAAGCCAAACAGAAATAGAAAACCTTTTCCCCATTTTTTTCAGATGTTCTGCAGGACACTAAAAGGAATAAGTCCATTTTTCTCTCTAAGGAGATAGGTCTCCATTCTGCAAGCTGTTCTGTTTGGACAGATCCATACCAATAAAGTCGGATATATCAGTTTGCAACACCAGGGCCAGAAAGAATAATTCCACGGCCCATTCCTTTTTTTTAAGCTATGATCAAAAAATACTGAGTTCAGACACACAGATCGCCCCCCCCACCGTGTCACAGACCACCCACTCTTCATCAGTAAGGTTTGCATGACAAAGCAAAGAAAGTTTACATGTTTGTTCCAAGAAAAAAAGCGATCTCAAAGACCAATTTTTAAACAATAGTCAAATCCAGGCTAGATATATTCTAATTTAAAAAGGCAAAAGAAAAATTCCAACCCTCTGAGATACACTTTAACACAAACATTTTGAAGTACTTTTCAGTATTAAAATACAATCTATACCTTTCAACATATTGCAGTCAATTTATTTCTCCATTTGCAGCATTTAAATTTCCTATAATCTGTCACAGATATATAGAAAAGATCTGTGATTTTTTTTAATGTATAATAACAACATGACAATCACTTCCCCAATCGGAAAAGTAACTTTGTAGTGGGAAATCTACCCTTTCGAAGAGATCATTTCTCTCTCCAAATGGCATATTTCATTACCAAAGGAATTACGTTGAAACTAGTGCTACTACCTATATTTTAAGGATTTCTATTAGAAAAATACTAATTAATTACTGTTTAATATCATGTAGCACAGGTTAACAAAACTGGACTCTGCAGCCAAGACAGTTGGGAGTCACCAGAAAGAAGTGTTTGCCAATGCTATTCTGCACAAATTCCTGTTCTCAGGAAGTGGTTAGTTTCTTCCCAGTAGGCCGCTCTATAGTCAGTTATGTGACTTGTACATTTAGTTAATTCCCTGGCATCTAAAAAATTTCCACCTTTCATTTGTCATCACTACATTACAAAATACAACCAGAAAAAGAATCTGTTGCTTACTTTCAAGCATTTTCTTGCTCTAAAATACAGTTGTATTAAATAACTCTATTTTTATTCTTATCAAAGAAAAGTCATTTCAGTGGCACACAGACCAAGGACAAATTACAACACAAACATTAATGCAGATGATTAACCATGAACAAGAGTATTTCAAGTTTAAACATTCTCAGATTACAAGAGCATTTAGTAACTTGGTCGGGCTTACTCAGACATCAGAAGGTAGTTAATGTAGGCATAAGTGACAGTACCATGCAAAACTTCAAGTATCTTCTGACTCATCATGAAACAATTTAGGCTCTAACTAGTGATACTATCCAAACAATGACAGCAGCAAAAGCCAGGATTACTGTAGCTGAAAGTTCCACCTAAAGACAGCTCTATTCTCTCATTAGGAAGGGAGGATGTCACAAGAATACGGACAGATCGCCTAAAAAAAAGTATGTCAAGAAGCAAAGAAAAATGCAGCATACAGAAGTGAAGTGGTTTTAAAATGACAAAGCATTTCTTGCCTCTTTTTCTCATTTAATTAATAATCTCTCCCATGTGATGTGTGTGCTGGCTACTGTTGTTTTTCTGTATGTCTGCAGATTGTCAACTTTTCCAGGCTTATCTGTACAATATAGAAATTTTTAAAAAAAGACTTTTTTAAATTTTTTACTTAAAACCATACTATCTGTGTTAGATCTTTTATTATTACCCACAATAAGTAGTATGTATCCTTTAAGGTTAGGAACTCTGAGTAGGTTGTTTAGGAAGGGCTATCTGTTTCTTCGTTACAAATTTCTTCTGTGAATTTCTTCTGTGTTCAGTGTGATGTCAAGAATGGTAATAAAACAAATATACTTGTAAAAATTAAAATGGTTTATAATGAGCTCTCTAGAAGTTTGAATACCAGAAAGTTTTGAAAAATTGGTTATACATTTGGAGAAGAAAAATTATTCCAGAAGATCAAAGACTGACACTTACCCTTTTACCTCAATGAGGCAGTTCCACGTAAGGTTGATATTTAAGTATTTTTGAAACAGAAAAGCAAAACCAAAGATTAAAATGATTTAAGTTTTCTATGAGGATATGCTATTTTTCACTGTATGCAGCTGCTGAAGGGGAAAAAATAACATTCTCAAGCTATCCTATAAATCTGAATACAAATCAGCTTGTTTTAGATTTATTTGTGCACTGGGGGGAGGCATGTTAGATACAAACTGTGAATAATATTTTTTTTGCTATATTTTATAAGGTGAAATCTCAAACTAGCATGACTTGGTGAACAACAAACATCCATAAAAATCTGGCTTCTGTTGCTGCCTCTGTACTAACCAAGCTTACCACATGACTTTGAACACACAACTTCATATATTGGAACGGCTATTTTCCCATCTCACTGTCCTCTAGACATTACAACAAAGTGAAAATGCAAGACATCCTTTAAATGAACACAAGACAAAGTTTAGGAAGAGGCAGCAACCACACACAAGTAAAAGATAAGTACAATCTAAATAATCACATCTTGTTCAAAAGCATCTTTCAGAGGCACTCTAAGCAAAAATTCAGTAATATTGGTTTACAAACATTTTTGATGGAGTGCTTAAGCTCATGAATGACAGACGCAGAACTTCTCATTACATACGGAACATATCATATATATTCTACCTACAAAACTGTTTTAATCATTAGTAAATGTAAGGAAAGAAGCAGACTACAGTGTTATTTTGTGCTGGCATATATAAACATGAAAGCTCAGCAATACAGAAATGCCCACTTGTGTATGGCAAGTAAGTAGCTTTTCCCAACAAAAGACATAAGCTTTAGCAGAATCTAAGATTGTCCAGAATTTCTCATTTGAGTTAGATTTCACATATGTAAATATGGAAAGGAACTTCTGAAACAAATGAAGCACTAATTAAAATGTTGTCATCATTTAAGTCATTTGGACACTGTGGGTAGGGGGAGAAGGCAGAGAAAATGCTGGCCAAAATTTTTTGAATCCACAGTGAGCATCAATACACAAATTTTACTGCTACTCTTCAGTACCTCTGGGCTGCTGTAAAAGTGATAAGAATCAGTCCAAAGCAACTGCTAAACAGCAGCAGAAAAATCCATCGCTGCCTTTCACTATCACCAACAGACAGTTCAGTCACAGAAAACAAGTGACATTATGGCAGCCAGCTGACAATGACAGAAGGAAAAAGGCAAACACCACCAGATTTCTTTTTGTACCTCAAAAGTTCTGAGAGGTGAGTAAAGGACAAGTGGCTAGCAAACAGAGTACGTACATACGAAACTATTCACCTTCCTGTGCTGCAGAAGTTGGAAAAGGTTTCAAATTAGTTCAGCACCTATTGGCCATACCACAAACAGTGCCCTTCAGTATTTTATTTCAGAAATACTAGAGTATCAAGGCATCAGAAATCTTCTGATATTTCAGTCTGCTTGCAGACTTCTTCTGAAAATGTAATCCAGAATAATGTTTAGCAGAGGAATAAACTACTTTGTTTGATACTGTCAAGGCATTACCCTGGAAGGGAAGGAGTTGAAACCAGGAAAAAGTCATGTGTACCAAGGATCAAAGCAATTGTCTTGGCCATTCTGCACCACTAAAAAAACCAAAAAAAACCAAACAAACAAAAAAAACCCCGCACCTCTGTTTATCCTCAGGATTTTACTACAACTAGCTCTAGTCTACTTGTTGAGAGTACCATCCTAATTATTTTTGAGGTGGTGAGGAAGGTGCATCCTTGTTGCAATGCCTATATTGGAGAGACCTTTTTTGTTCTCTTCTCTGCAGCTGAGGAATTCAGTGCAAGGCTAATCCAGAAAACTCATTCTGTTACAATCTAGCAGATACCCACAACAGACAGCACCCAACAAACTGAAAGTAGATTAGAAGAAGGAATCCTCTCCAAGATAAGGAAAACGTATCCATGGCTATAATAATATAACAAAAAAAATAACCACTTTTTTCCCACTCCCTTAGAAGAAATCACTGTTGTTGCAGTGGGAACAGTGGCAAATTAACATCAGCACAGAGACTAGCTGGTTATAAGAGGCCTGAGCGCGACAGTCCAGCCGTTCCAAATTCCAAAGTACGCATAGCATGTGCTACAAAAGTGCCTGTTCAGTAACCTCTCTGGAAGCTATTGACAAAGCTGCATAATCACAAGCCACATTCCTGGGGTCTTTCTGAAGCCTATGTGCATGCATCTGAAGGCCATTGTAACTGGTATTTTTCACTCTAAAAAGAGCAGCAGTGTCTGGTTTAGGGTTGTGGGAGTTTTTTTGTTTGTTTGGGGGGGGGGCTGCGCAGAGTAAGGGGAGAATGTGGAAAAGAGGGCTCTACATAGGCAACTTTACTTAGAGAGCTAAATCAATGCACTTATATAAGATGATATACATGGATATTTATGAGTATCCATGCATACAAGGAAGCTCAGAGAGCTAGAAATCAATATGGAACGCTGAAGATAAGACAGACACTTAAGGTACGTGCTGAGTTTCTGTAGGCTTTTACATACTTTAGACTCCCATTATCGGAGTGCTGTGCAACACCTTGCTTCAGTACCTGATAGCTTGGTGCTGGTATGATGCTGTTCAAGTTTTGTTCTGCCATCTGACATCCATCACTGAGGAAATACAGATTCCTTTAAAGAAGGAATAAAGCCACTATTTTCAAATTTGTCTAAGCTCTCATAAATTTGATGTACTCACTTCTTGTGTTCACACTTAAGCTTAATACAGGTGAGAAAGCGAAGTGTGATAGCAAAATATTGTGAAATTTGCTATAGACTGCAAACAATTTATTATCAAACAAAAAGAATTAGTACATCCTTCAGAACTATTTAATACTCAAAATATTAACATCAGATTGTTAAAGATTTTCTTGACTGCTTCTTAGGAAAATTTTACCAGAAAATAAGCAAACTTCATGATAGAGAGAAGATCATATTTAAGTCCATCTGAACACCATACAGCGATCAAAGATCCTACCTTTTAGGCCAACTTTAGTCAAAAGCTACATATATCCAGTCAGGAATCAGAAGGTAAGAGAAAACCAAGTTTTTCATTGTAAATCTTGACAAAGGTTCTCGAATGCAGCTTATAGCTCTCTTCTTCCACATTTTTCCCATTAAGAGACTAAAACACCTCAGACAGACTGCAAATCAAGTTCATGTCTTGAATTCTTAGTGAGAGCTTAACAATTTCTTCACTTGGGGATGATTAGGTTTTTAGATGCTTCTAAATGGCTTCCACGCACATGCCAATACTCAGAGCGCAGTATTATTTCATTACTATAATCTTTTTGTAGTTACATATCGATCCTTATCTGCCTGAGAAGTTTGTTACAGGCATGAGGCAGTTTGTTAAAGGCATAATATCAAATTTATTGAAATTGTCCTTGTTGTGCTATGACAACAACAAAAACACTCTTTTAATACTGGATATAATTACAGTATTTCTGGAGACTTTATCAAAAGTATACAAATATATCTCGAAAACAAAACAGAGAAGGGCTTTGTTACCGCATTCCTCAGATTTTTAAAAAAGGAAACACTTGTTTGGCTTAAGACTTCAAAGCTAAAGATTAGATCATAGCATGCAATAATATTAAGTAATTCCACTTCTGAGTTTCCTAACTATACAGCAAACACTACACATAATAGGCAATCCACCAAAACTAATTATCAGAATTGAGCAATGTTTTCATTAGTAAACACTGTCTTTCTAAACTGCTCAACTCAATTTTTTCTTTTCCAAATATGAAAACCATCTATCCCAGTCTTTGAATATCCTCCATAAATACCATAGGTGTTAAAGAACTCTTTTCAAAATTCTATTCTGACCACACTGAACATAAGTAGTAATCATGTTTAGTAAAACTGTAACTTGAAATGGCAACAACTTATATATTTCCTAAAAAAAAAAAAAAAACAAAAACAAAAAAAACCACAGCATTCTGTAACAGGCATGCAATGCCTGGATATGATACTGATACAGTAAGTAGTTCTGAAATGTAACTGAAAGATGAATGCAAGACAGATTTCTTAACACATAAGAAATTATATTACAAAGACCATTTTAATCAATTAATTTACATAAAACAGGTTAGTTCTGCAAAGCATTCCAAAGCACAACCTGGAACAAGTTATCTATTTCCACATAAACCTCTTCCTCTCCAGGAAGAAACTGCATCACAGTCAACACTGCAGTGATGTTTTTGAAATAAAGACACTAGATTTTTTTTCAATTTTAGTAAAAACAAAAAAAAAAGAGCATCTTCTTTTGAGATCAAACTGATCTGTTGCTCAAAGTAAAGTGGTTTCTGGGAGGAGAGAGGTAAGAAAGGGACTTTTTTTTTTTTGGCGTCACTTGGGGGATGGGGGCAGTTCTTTGTTTTTTGAACTGTTCTGCCCAACAGTAGGCTGCGCAAAAGCTGCTAATCTTCACTTAGAAGTAGGATTCTGATCTTCCAGTGGGTTTTGCAAACAATACAATGATTACATACAATAAGCATGACACTCCAATGAAGATGTATATTTCCCTGTAAGAAAATATCCGAACATGGACTTGCATACGAAAGGCAACTCATTTGACAAAGAGAAAGCCATAATAAACAAATCACGGCGATGCCTTAAAAATAAAAAAAAAAAGCAGCAAAACTTTAGTTGATAGATACTGCTATGGGCAACATACTTGGGCAACAATATTTGACTAACAGACAACTCACTCTTTCACTTTTTCCTGTTACAAAGGTGCTTTCACCACAGAGTAGATCACAAATTCAGCCATGCCCTGGGATACTGAATTCATCAAGGGCAAACCTTAAAACAGTTCATCAAGAAACTGTAGAACTAGTACAAGGTAGTAAGCTATTGCTAGAGCTTTCATGTTTCTTCATTGTAGCTACAACAGTGTAACATATAAAAATAAAAACAATGAACAAACAAAAAACTCTGAAGCCATTAACACACAATATCATTTTGGTTTTAGCCTGGTAGCATTCTATAGCAATTAATGCTGTACTTGACAAAACCTGTTCTAGAATATTCACACAAGAGTTGATCTGGCATAAGGAGTCATATATTCAAACAAGTACGCCACGTCAACTACATTCAAAACCAGAATGTTTTCTAATGTGCTGCAAAGATTTACAATGGTAACTTTCAACTATTTTTTCAAGTCTAGTGTACCTTCTACTCTTAATATACATGAGTAAAATTGGAAATACTTTGATAATTACTAAGATATACCGAACCCCATTTAAAAAAACATACCACTTGCAAAGTTGATGATTTATAATTTCTGCTCTCCTAAGAGGAGAACAGATGAGATGAGATGGACAAGCTTATGCAAGAAGACTACATACAATCTTTAACTGTACAGTCAAAAATTCTATTACCAGACTCTATATGAAGCAAACAGGAAGATTAGGAATAGATGTAGATGTGTTATATTGTTATTTGCATTTCTTGGTGTCACATTTGCAGTTAAAACTAACATGTTGGGGATAGCTGTGGTCTTTTAGACAGCAATCCTAGGCCTAAGAGGTTTTTTTTGTTTTTTTTGTTTGTTTGTTCTTTTTTTTTTTTTTTGGGGGGGGGGGGTGTCTTCAGCTCATAAAGTCCAAAGACATTTCCAGAAATCATTACTAATCTACAGCAAAACTGTCCAAGACAGACTAGGGTAATAAAGAACCCTGTCTTGCTCCAGGTGGAGAGAAATGAAGAAAACAGTATCTAGACAGGATGACCTCTTTGTAAGGAGACAAGAATGAAGGTGCTATCACTGGAATGGCCACCTAGTAAGAATATCTGGGCTACAACGTGATCTAAAAAGGAGTCAAGCAAAGGACTTACAGTTGAGCACACAAGGAAATAAAGTAGCTTTAGAAAAGGGTAATGAAATATAACACATGACAATACTACTCAGCCATTTCATAGTTAGTAACCTCGAAGCTAAAATCTGTAATCCAAGTAGGCCACAGACTCACCATTAGCAGCATAATGCCCAAGTATGCCACAAAATGCTTTTATCAAGTTATGAATCCTTAAAAAAGAAAAAGCAAAGTCACTTAAAATAGTAAGGTGTCAGTAGCCCAAGGTGAGCACTGAAAGAAAAAAGCAAGTAAGATTAGACTTCACATCAAAATCTGAGATATTTTTAGGCTTAGCAGAGAACCAAATTAGCAGTGAAAGGCAGAGTTGTGATTTAATGATTGAGGGCAACCAATCACAGGAAAAATTCATCCTCCCACTGTAAAGAGTTATGCTGTGACCACATTTAGTTCTTCTTTCAGAAGTTCACAAGACATCATGCAGTCCAAGAAGATAGTTTGAATGTTATTGCTAGACCTGGATTTTTTAACCAATAGAAACAAGACTTTCATCTCTGTTGTCTTCTGTCTTTATCTTGGACTATCAAATTTCTGGAAAGCGACAGTTACAGAAAAACAGTAAATATTTTGTCCACAAACAAGGAGGAGGAGGGAAAAAAAAAGTCTGCAGAGCATTCAGACTCTGGCAATTAGAAGTATGAGCCAAGTCACATCCGTATCCAAAAGAACTATCTAATACCTTGTTTGGTTAGTCATGATAATATTCATTTAAAGGAAAAAAAGGTTTCTAAGGCCCCATATTTGTAAAGATAAGCTAAGACAAAGGAAGAGCCAACTCTAATATATACCTTGACTACAAAGAACATAAAACAACTAAGGTATGAACACCTGCTTTACAGGGGGCACTTAACGGAATGAAAATACTAAAATTTATTGCTGGCACTGTAAATTCTATTTTCAACTATCATATTCTTGATTGTTTAGCAAATAATAAAAATAAGGGGAGCAACTGGATGCAAACCAGGTAAGTTTACATTTCCTCCCCTGAAAACCAGGAGAGAGGAAGGAAAGAGATGAGGAAATGAACAAACAGGGAGAAAAGAAAGCAAAGAAAACCAAAAAATCAGAAAAAAACAATGATCCTTGAGCAATTTCACCTCTAAGGTTATTTCATTCAGCAAGAGAAATGTATCCTGCTCTACTTTTACACAAACCTCATAAAACTTCCAATGTGTGTTCAGCCTTATTTATTGTTCTGGTGCTTAATATACAAAACTACAGAGCAGAAAGCCCACACTGATTCATTACACTGTAGTTCTTAACTCTACTATAAGCTCAGCATAATGAAACAGGTGTTGTCCATTTACCTTCATCTCAACTACTTAACAGACATAATTTATTAGCTGAATACATTATTTATGGGTTACTGAACTCATTCATATGTTGATATCTTACATCCAGTTAATAAAATAGCCTCCTAAAACTTTATTGCATTTTACTATTAACAACTAACTTAACACGAAGTTATGTTGCAAGGAAGAAAGACCTCTAAAATCAACACAACAATCTTAACAGCAGAAATTAACAGGCACTAATCTTTTCATAAACCAGAAGTAAAATCCCACATATCCCTACTCACTGAAGTGAGCACCGTTCAAAATGTTTTATATATAAACATTTTTCCTAGCCAAAACCCTCCAAAAATCCAAACTTATCCAAGAAGTGCTTTATTTAAATATACTTCAAAAGAGGTTCCCATTAGTTTGAAATTCAATGTTTTGAAAAACAGAGAAACTACTCCATTACTTATCTGGAATATCTGCTAAATTCAACTTAATTTAAGTTTATCGTAACATTCAGTTTATTACTTCATACAGTGGTTTCCTAATCCACCTTCAATAGAGCCCTGGCCAAAACCTGAATTCATTCTTCATGTAGCACTCTGAATTTTGGTTAGCCATAATCTATTTCCCTCCATATATAATCAAAGAGACTTTTCAAAGAAATACTGACCCAAAGATAAATTCAGAGTGCTTTTCCTGTAATCCACATCCTTATCACAAGCACTAGCTCATTTCAACTCCTAACACCTTCCAGATAGTCTGTTTGGAAGTTTTAGATCTTCTTACTCCATTTAGATTAACATTTCTTATGAAAAAAGCAAATTTTTAAATGAATTATACAGCAAGGTTATCCACAAAAATCTTATAAAAGTGTGTTCCATTTATTTTGTTTTAGCCTGTCTGAAAGAGAAACAGTTTTGTCAAAAAAAGCACACTTATGCAAACAAAGTAAATCCCTAACATTTCCAAAGGAATAGAGTTTTTTCAACTGAAAAATGCTTGTCAATGGCACTTTAGTCAGGGAACAAGATTCATGCATTGGGAGGGAATTCTTAAAGCTGGTATGTCTGAATCATATGGACCTAATTAGCCACTAACTCAAGTAGTAACTTACATAAGGAATATTAAAAGCACAAACATAAAGCTTCTACCTAGAGAAGAATATTTTCATGCCTCTATATTGTCTGTAGAAGGTGGTCAAGATCTTAATTCAAACTTATTATTGTTCTGTAGATAGTAGCAATTATATCTCATTTGTAAAAACACATTATTCCCTTCTTCTCAGTTAACACAAAGCTGGTCTCCAAATAAAGAGCCCTTTTAATGCAAATAGCCAGACTCAGGTCCAGGAATTTTTTTCTCCAACCATTTCAACGCGGAGCTGGAAGTCAACAGGTTCAGTTAGCTGAAGTTAGAAATCACTAACCTGTAACTAATGCTTCACTGTTTTTACTATTTAGGGATACTAATTATTGGAAAACACTCCATTTACCATGAACTGCAGGCACCAATCCTTTAAGATTCCAAGACACCTTTCCAGACTTTCTAAACATTAGCTTAAACCTTTGTTCCAAAGTTAATTTATTTTCTATACCATGGATTTCCTACACCTAAAATATTCTAAGATATACTCATTAGCTTTCTTGATGCCTATACTGTTTGCAGAGTTACACTAGTTGAAGGTACTGAAAGTTGTGGCATACAAAGCACGGAGAAAGCACAAGTACTTTTACCATTCATGTGATGATCACCAAGCTCCAGACTTACATTTCCCCTGCTAGTATTACCTATAATGCAATAGGCATAGCAATTGATAATTACAATTTTAAAATGTGAGACCTTTCAAACCTCTCAGAGCCAGATTTTTTAAAAGCATATGGGAGAGCAACCATACAGATATGAATCGGGAGGGTTTTTAAACTCCCAAAGATTTGGAATTCTTAGTGATTTAAATGGATTTAAGTAACCTGCTTGCATGAATACTTTGAAAAGACTATCAACTCACGTCACATACCAGTCACCCATGTAATGACAATTATTTGCAACACTTAAGGAAAACAAATCAGATCTGAACCCAAAGTCTAAAAAAGAATTGCATCAACTTTAAAATATCCTATGCCATACAGGGTACTGTGTAACATTTCACTAAAATACAAATAAGCAGCCTATTTAAAGCCAGTAATAGGAATTTAAATACATACTGACTAGACAAAATGTAGAGCACCAAAAGGTGGGGGGAAATCAACATTCTCCCCCACCTCCCAAAAAAAAAAAAAAAAAAAAAAAAAAAAAAAAAAAGATTGTGAAGACTTATTCCTAGTATATTGCTACCAAGCTTGTACAAGTTGATATTTTCAGATGAAAAAAGTCATCTAACAGCCATAAAGAGCTTTCAAATCCCTCATTTAGTGTGTTTTTTTTTTTTAAACCATGGCCATTTAAAAGCTAAATACTCTATTAGGAGTTATTCTTAATACAAAGCATGTTATTTCTCTAAGCTTTTCGATTATACTTTACTGCTTTTATTAAAACACAGGTAGATTAGACCAATTTATAAAAGCTTTCTCCATCAGAAAACAAAATTACAACAGATCAATGTATTTGACAACAATCCCCAAACCCTTAGGCAATTATATATTTTAAAAAAAAAAGTTCCAAAAAGTCTTTCTCAAAAAATTAAATGCAAACCAGTACATATTCTTAATCCACAACTGACGTTTTGAAAAACACAGCGCTTCTCCTCCTCTCATATCTAGTTATCATATTGAATCATAACACAGTACTTTGAAACTGCATGCTGTCATCAACAATAATTATAATGCCTAGCTCATGTATGGCACCTTAAACCAACAGCTCTCAAATATTTTCAAGAGGATTTATATTTATCTTATCTGACAGTGATAAATGCACTAGTCTATGGTGACTTTGCTTTCCTCACCCCCCTAAACTCCCACACTAGTTATTTTATACAATCACTTCATTCCAGTAAGCACTTTCATTAAAAAAGTAAGTCTGTAAGTGCAAAAAGTTTCTTATACAAGTTTCTAAACAACACTAAGCACTTGTTATCAAATCATTAATTTGATGAGGTGAGGGGAAAAGAGAATGGAAAAGCAGAAACATTTAAAGAAAAGGGCAAACATGATACTTCATTTTGAATTTTACAGTTGATTTATCTACAAAACATGATTCAGCCCACGTGTCCCAAAAATCTGCTGTACCTTTTTTAGATTTCCTAAAGTGGGTAGCTGCCTAGTCACTTAAAGTAGAGATAGTAAAGTTTATTTTTAATGAAGTTCAAATTAGTCTCAACATTATAGTTATTTAGCAAAGATCTGCACTTAGCATCACTCCTGACATCATTAGAGTTTAACTGGTATTAGCTGCTAAAATTTAGTAACAAAAACTTTTCATTTCATTAATTTATAAGCTTATAAAGCCACAAAGCTTCTCTCAGTTAATTTCTCTAAAATAAAAATCTTCAAAATGAAAACAATGAAAACAATTAGCAGATTTCTCAGAAAAAGCAACAACTGTTTAAAATAGCTAAATACCTACAATGTTAAAATTACCATGTTGCTCTCAAGCAGGAGTCTACACACGCCTTCAGTGAAAACTTAAGCAGGTGAAGATATGAACCCCTCCAGCCCCAAGAAGTCTTCAACCTTCCTCAAATGGAACACAGAAAGAATACCTTATTTCAACCACAGAGTTCCTTAGTTCTTAGTTCCTCAGAAGCTAAAGTTCCTTAGCAAAACAGAGAGTAGGGGGAAAGGAGTACTGAATTACTTCTATTCATACCATACAATAAGCTAGGAGAAAATTAATAATAGAACTCAATAATATGCCCTACCCAAGGTTCTTTATTTTCCATACCTTACAGGCAATGCGCTTTAAAAAATGACTGGTGCCTAACTCTCAAAAGGAAACAGAGAAGTGGATATCTAATCCCTTAAGACTAGTCTACAAAATGAAATATTAACAGGAATCAAGTTCATCTATTTAATGAAGCGCCTCTCTGGAAAAAAGAAGTAATTTCAAAATCCTACTCTATACGTTCAAAACCAAGTCATATTTTACACTTTCCACTAAACTGATAAGGACCCAACAGACTTCAGAATTGAGCAATTCTGTCATACCAAAGAATCAGGTATTTTAAATTAGCATTGAGGTATACCAGTAGGTTGTGATACCTTTCACTGTCATTGCCTGAGCTAAACTTTCAGAACTCTGGTCATTCTACATGAGACTTCACTTTCCTTTTCTTTTTCTGAATACACATATCTGCCTTTGACCCTACCACTGTGGAAGCGAAAAGGTCCTCTGAAAACGCCTATTCAATATGTAGGAAAATTACAAGACAAATCCCCTAAACCTAATTACTTACACTGATGGAATGCATGGAGAACCATTATAAAGAAAGCATCAAGTCTCAATATTCAAAATAGGAACGATACATGCAAACATTCCTGGCTGACAGCTTGCAGTATGGGCATGTCCTCACTGAAAAGTTAACCCAGGATACCAACTGCTATGTATAAACAGTTTCAGCTGGTCCAATTGGATCAGACTCAGGTACACCCAACCAAAAGTCTTATCCAAGTTATAGCATCTTTACAGATGCTGCAGTCCAACATGTTCTACAATAAATAAAACATGCCTTATGTTGAAGCTGAACACGCAAAAGTATGGAAGACATCAGAGGACTATCAGCTCTCAAGCACTCTAGTAAAGTGGGCTATTTATCAGCCCAAATGAAAGCCCGATATGAATCGCCTAGTCTGGGCTGAAAATACTGCCAAATTTGGGTCAGCTCAGGATAACATTGAGGAAAACATTAACATTTATATTTGTAATTATCTGTAAGGAAAAATATACTTCAACTATGAAACTGCTACCTATTGTCACTTTGTGTAGACACATCTGCAATCTTACCAAAATTTTAGAACTAGTACTCTAGAAAGCTCAAACTCTCAAAGAGATATGAATGCACTTAATTTTTACTATCAGTAGTTCAACTGAAATAAATGTCACCACTGACAGCAATAACTATGCTCCTATGCAGGTTCAGAAGCTTAAACTACATAAGTGTGGAGGTAATGTAAGCAAAATTGTTATTTCTTTCCATAATAATTATAACGAGGCAGGCAGCTTTTGTGCAAGGTCTAGTAAATTATGACAGATGCATAAGGCTGACCTAAAAATGGTAATATTTGTTAAACTACTTACCATTAACAAAACTACGTAAGTACAACTTGTCATGAACATGAAAAAAATAGGTTGGGGTGAGAGTATATTGGAAATGAACAAACATATTAATCAAAAATTAAGCCACAGACATTTAATGGTCAACCTAAAATTCCAGAAAGACAATCTACTATGTTCCCAAACACAGTCGTGAAGGCTCCCTTCACACCAGGATCTGTCCACCTTTTTTGAACAAGTGACTGTCAGACAACAACGACAGCAGTAACTATCCATTCCAGCAAAGAGCTAGAATTATAATAAATATTGCAAGCTATAGGAAATTTCACAGAACTCTCATCTTCGCACCTCAAGTAACAGTTCACAACAAGCAGAACTAAAAATGCCCAAAATACTTATTTTCAAGCTACTGTGGCTGAAAATTCCTATGAATGCACTCAAGATTCTTTTCATGGCTACCCTTGCAGTCACTACCTGGATGATGAAACAGGACTAAGATCCAAGACCAAGCCAACATTATTTTTCAGAGACTTCTGTTAATCAACAACTAGGATCAGGGCCAGGCCCAGAGCAAGTGTGAATTTCCTCCTTTTCCCCGGGAACACGCACATGACCAGCCTCCACCCTCCGAGCAGGGACCGCGCTGTCACACACAAACTGGGCTGTAACCTGCCTCCTCCCCAGCCCTCCCCCCGCTCCTTTCAAACCAGACACACAGCACCGACCAGCCAAAGGGAACACGGCAAAGGGTAGCGGTAGGGTGTGGTTTGACTATTACTTTTTTTTTTGAAAGTAAATCCAGCCTCTCTCAACCATTAGAAACACCCATTTCATTAGGAAGAAATTACCCGCTGTGTTTTTCCGGTACAACATGTGGACTCAGGACTGCGAACCTGCTCCTGATATTTACTTTAAACTCAAGGCTGGCAATCTCCAAGTTTTCAGATACACTGAGCCAAAAAACACTCCGTCCGTCCGTCACGCCCTGGGAAAGCTACCCTGGAGATTTCACCAGCGGCTCAGAGAGCTGCTGAACTAAAACAGGTTGCTTTGTGAGAGGGCTGAACTAAAACAGGTTGCTTTGTGAGAGGTGCCTCCTGCACAAAGCTCAATATTTAAGCAAACAAACAGCAACAACAACAAAAAACACCCCCATGCTTTCAACCTTTTTCTTCTACCGGTTCCCTTTTAGTTGTACTGGATAAACCATAAGATACCCCCCCCCAAAAAAAAAAAAAAAAAAAGGCAAAAAGATTCAGCCCGTTTTGGGGGATGCTGGGGGGGGGGGGGGTACTGCCGCTTGTCGGCCCCAATCGCCACCTCCGGCCCCCGGAGGTTTCCTGCCTCCGACCGCCGGGCCGGGCCGGCGTGTGCATGCGGCAGAGGCGCGGGGGAGGAGGGCAGCACACCGGCCCTTTTCTCTCCCTTCCCCTCTGCGGCCGCTGCAACCTGCCCTCCCGCGCGCCGCTCGGGCCAGGGGAAGGGACCAGAAGCTCCGGCCCGGCCCGGCCCGGCGCGCCGCGCCGAGGAGCGCAGCCCCGCGCCACGCACCGGCTGCCCCCAGCCGTTACGGGCCGCGCGTTAACGGCCCGGGGGGGGCGCGGGCCCCCGGCCGCGTGGGGGAGGGGAGCCGGGCTGACCGCGGGGCGGAGCCGGGCGCGGCCTGGCCCCGGCGCGGTGTCTCACCTCCGGGCGGCCCGGGGGGGGGGTGCCGGAGGGGAGCGGGCCGGGTCGGGCCGGGCCAGGCCGGGGGGCGGCAGGGCCGGGCCGGGGTCGCTTACCTCGGTGGGGGCGCTGATCTCGAACAGGTCCAGCCGGTTCGCGTTCCAGTGGTTGATGATGTCGGCGAGTTTGCGCCGCTCCTCCTCCCGGCTGCTGCCGCCGCCGCCGCCGCCGCCGCCCGACATCCTCGCCGCGCCCGCCGCCGCCGCAGCCGCCGCCGGGAGCCGAGCCGGGGCCGCGGCCGGGCCCTCTCCGCCGAGCCCCGGGCAAGGGGCGGGGGCGGAGCACGGGAGCGGGGGGGTCCCTGAGCGCCGGCTGGAGGAGGGGAGGGGCCGGCTCTCCCCTCGGGGACCGCCGGGTACGGGCGCCGCGGAAACGCCCCGGGATTGTGCCGCCGATAACGATCGGCCGCGGAGGACAGCGAGGAAGAAGAGAAAGAGGGAGGGGGAGGGGAGGAGGAGGAAGGATGCCCCGAAACGACGGCGGCGGCCGGCGCGATGTCTCCTGGCTCGGCAGCGTCTGTCCCCTTTCGCCTGCCCTGAGCTGAGCGGAGCCGCCGCTGCCGCCTTTCTCCGCCCCGGTATCGCCCTCCCCTCGCTCCCTCTCACACACACACACACCGTCCTGTGCGCGCCCCCGCCCGGCCGCCCGCCCTCCCTCGGCGCGCGCGCTCCCGCCGCCCGTCACCTCCCTGCGCCCGGCTGCGGCGCGGCTCCGCGCCCGGGCGGCGGCGGCGGCGGCGGCGGCGGCGCGCCTCGGCACGGCGGCGCACGGTGCCCCCTGCGCTGCCCCCCAGCCCCGCGCCGCGCCGGGTGGGGCGCGGGGCGCCCTGCGGGGGCAGCCGGGCCTGGGGCAGGGCGGAGCGGGGGGGCAGCGCAGGAGGGTGAGAATGCCTCCTCCGGCCGGCGGCGGGGGCGGGGGACACACGCTTGTGCCGCGGAGAGCCGCCGAGCTGCGAGGGGCTTCTGACTCCGAATCTGCGACCAGGAGGCGGAGGCCGGGCCGCCCCGCGGCCGCTGCGTGGGGCCTGTTGGGAATCCGCAGCAACAAAGGGCCGCGGCCGCCACTCCCGCCGCCGCGGGAACAGAGATCCGCCTCGCGGGGGGTTTGTTTCACCTCGCTATAGCCTCTCCGTGTTAGGATGAGTTATAATTTCCCTGTTTTCCAGTATTTGTTGAAAGCCCACCCGCCCCTTTCTGACAGAGGTCAGAACATACGGCTGGGGAACAGGTCGAGGTTTCTTTGAAGCTTTGCCACTAACTCACCATGTGGCCTCGAGCAAGTCACTTAACCTCTCTTTGCCTCAACTTTTCTCTATAAAATGAGGATAATGATACTTTGCTGCCTCACAGGGTGCTGCTGTGTTTAATAATGTTTATTAAATGTTTTTGGAACATTGCATGAAATGAATTGTCTTAAAAGAATGTACTGGTGTAAATTCCCACAGCTTGAGATAAACCTGAGATGGCATTAAAGCATCAGATATGTTTTAATGCTTTTTTAGATATATAATTTATGTGTGGTTTCTCATAAGATGTGTCTGTTGGCTATAGTAGGCATTGCTTGTTGTATTAGATTCTGGAGTCCGGCATAGCTTTGTTTGGGGTTTGGGCTTTGCTTTTTAACCCACCGCAGCAAGTGAAACATCCTTAGTATTTCAGCAGTTGTATTTGTTTTGCATTGGGCATCCTCTGAAACTTGGAAACGCTCCTTGAATGATCATTTTTGAACTCAGTTATCCAAGCATACATGTTTTTAGATTTCTTCAGATGGTAAGAAAGGAGAAATACTGTGTCTTTTTAGTGTACCTGGCAAAGTATTTCAAATCCCTCTTTTGCTGAGGGAGTTCAGATTAGTAGGTTTTGCTGATGAAGTTTTGATTGGCTGGGTTATTTGAAGAAGGCGATTCCTCAGAGGCCTTGTCTACATTAGGCAATTAAATTATTGTTTTTAACCAGCAGTATAGCTTCTGTGCAAGTACCAGCAGTTCTGGTTTCACGGGCGAAGGTTAGTTATACTTTTGCCCTACATCTGTAACTGTGCCATATGAGAGCTTTACAGTTCCAAGGACATAAGAGATCATATTTCTCAGGTCCCAAACTCTGGGAGATGTTGAAAGGCCTTCCAGTAGCCCTAGGAGAATATGGGGGGAAAAACCCAATTTTTATAACTGTAATTATCGTAGTTGTAAAACTATATTTCATTCCTTTAAAGAGTAAAATATAGGGAGAAAAAAAAACCATAACATAACTTGTCTTATATAAAAGGACAAAAAATTCTACTGTTTTTTTTTCTTTCCATATCCACAGAGAGTTTGTCACCAGATAACTTTGGATGTTCTGGCAATACCTGCAAAGATCACAAAACCATGTAAAAACTGTGATGCAATAGTCTGCAACCCAGGCAGAGAGCTGCATGATCTATTGGCAGATGACACTGGAGAATGCTGTGTTGACTTGGACAGTTGAGTCTGTCTGGATATTGGTGAAGCTGGATTGTTCAAGACTCAGGATGAGAAATAGTGGCTGTGTTACTTCAGGGTTAGGAAGGAGACTTTCACATGCAGATTATGTGTACCATTTTGTTATTACAGGCTACATGGATAAAATTGTTTTTTCCTGGGAAAAAGAGGCACTTGCTCTGGGAAAACTGGCTACCCAAAGCAGTTAATTTAGAATTGCTGGCTTATCTGGGTTTTCAAATGGTGAGAAGCACCAGGAGTCAAGCTGTCACTGTGCCAGACACATGTGGTGTATAAAATAATCTATGAATTTATTTATTTCTGTTTTAACTGCAGCTAGTCAGCATTTCTATACTGTAGCTAGACCCCTCTCTGGTGCCAACAAATCCCTCAAACCGAGCAGAATGGGAGCAAACTAATAAAGTTTAGGTGTCATTTCTCTGAAATCCCAAGTCACTAGAATGTATTTCTTTAGTGGCAAGAGTAATGGAAATACTACTGATGGTCGGATACTAGCACTGACCACTCTGCTGATTAACTCTCTTCTGAGCTGCCCAGTGCTGAAACAAGTTTAAAAAAAAACAAACAAACAAACAAACAAAAAAAAAAAAACAGACCTGTTTGTCCTGCAGAGCAAGTTGTTGGCATGAACAGTCAAAACTGCAGCAACTTTAGTATAACGTCAGGGTTTAAGAAAAATCATGATTTAGACAAGAACTTAGCTGTCTGAATGAACTAGCAGCAGAGTATGTGTGTATGAAGATTGCACTGCTGGAGATAAAACATGAGCCCTGATCTCCCTGGAAAAGGTAGTATGGAGAAAGCTAAAGCATGAAATTACAGTGTACCACCTAGTTTACAGTGCAAAATGTGTACTGCTTCACTTTCAATCCTTATTTTTTTCACAGGGCTGTTGCAATGGGAAGTTAAACAGCTGCTGTAAAGCCTAGCAAATGACATGATTCCTGTGAACAGCTGTAAAAAAATTAGAGATTTTTATGAATGGAAAGCATTCAACAAATAAAATACAGAGTTGTGTGTGTGAGCTATCATCAAGTCATCTTCCATTTAAGGCATTGCGCAAGGTTACTTGAAACTATTAAATTAAATTTTCTTCTGTATTCTTTTGGAGATTGTTATCATTTACATAGTAAGAAGGCAGAATCCTATCTGCGGAGTTTCCAGTCCAGTATTCATGTAGGTAGGCCCACTGAAGCCAGTGGTAGAGTTAGATTTAACTCTGATTAATCACATAGTTGATCAGAAATAATAGGGTGAAAGAAGCTTAAGAAGGGGGGAACAAAAGCTGCTTTGCTTGCAAGTGATAATGAAAAAGGGTTTTTTTTACCTTTCCCCTTATTGAACAGTGTCAATGTTCTTTTTTTTTAAGGTGATTAAGATAACTAAGCTACCATAAGCCATTAGCATCATTATTTGCTCAGCACTCGAAGTATAATATGCATTTTACAGAGCAAATAAAATAAATGTCCTTCCCTATAGAGCTTGCAAGCTAAACTTTGTCACAGGCGAGAGCAACAACTAGTAGAGGGGTCCATAAGGAAGAAGCAGGTATATGAAGAAGCTTTTGCATTCTTCTCCATTCCCTCAGACATCAAGAGGTGCAGTGCACATGTGGTCACCTGCCACAAGGGGATTATGCCTATGCAACTGTCATTAATCACATTGGTGTGCATCTATCCCTGGGGAAGCTGATGGTTGTAAGTAATAACTATGTACGGGAGATCTCTTTATTTCTCCTCCTTGGCCTATGCAGTTCATGCTACCAGTTCCCGAAGTTCTCTTGCGTAGGCAAGGTTTGCATGAAAGTAGGGTCGTGCTCTGCTGGTCTCCTGGCTGCTAGCCAATTTCCCATATGGTGGCCAGAATCCAGCATTCATTTTCTGAGGCAGTGTGCTTCTGAAATACAGTGCCACACTGTATAAATCAGCACACTGTTGGAAGTTATAAATTCGTAGGTAAGACTGAAATTATTAAGGTAACCCTTCTCATGGCTTCCCAAGTATGCATACGTCTCTAGAGCAGAAGTATCAGGACTATAATTTTGCATAGCAGAATACAAAAGCTTATATTAGGGCAGCATTAACATTGCAAACCTAGGTCATCAAACTGCAGTCCTTACATAGACAACACACCCACTGAGGTAAATAAATTATCCTGAATAAGAATTGCAGCTTCAGACAGTATAAACACACATGAGTCAGGGAGGGGAAAAAAGTTTTTCATTGCGCCATTATCTCACCTGCGTGAATTGCACACACTGTATACATCAAAGTATCAATTTCACAGCCCAATTGATAAACAAACATGCTGCATATAGGCTACGTAGGCAAATTCATACTCCGTGGAAAATCTTTATTATATGTTTAGATCACGAGCTTTCTTGCTGTGCATGTGTAGGAGTTTATATTTAATAACCTTGACCTCTTTAATAAAATAAAAAATGGGGGGGAGCAGAGGGGAAAACAGGACAAGTGAGACAAGTTATGTAATTTTTTTTCCTGAAATCTAAGTTTTCAATTCAATTATCCTCGTTCTATTTTTAAGGGGAGGGAAGCACAAGACTTAATAATGGCAGGTAATCACATATCTTAATAAATTCATCTTACCTTTGTTTCATATATGGGTGTATTATAAAACTGTCAAATCAATTCCTTAAGGAAGATGCTAAATTTTTATTATATAAAGATGTTTCCAAGTAATTTAGTGGTAAAAGCTTCTTAGGTTAAGGCCTCTCAAGTTATCTTTATACTAGTAAACTGAAAAGTGTGAGGGCCTTTCTCTAGTGCTAAAGCTAACTGGCCTAGGCTAGCCACGTCCATCCTTTTAAATTGTTTTGGCTCTAAAACAGGGTGGCTGCATTCATACTGCCAAAAGAGAGTAGTTGCTGGCATGTGCTGAGTCCCAGCCTGGGCCCAGGAGCTGCTTGAGAGCTAGCTGGCCCACAGCTGGCCCCTTTGAACAGCTGGATGCTGCAGGTGATCATGCAGTGTGTCCAGCTGCCTGAACTGTTTCATTTAGCAGTAGAGAAAGAGGCTCAAAGCTCTGGACAGCTGACTCCAGAGCAGAGTGCTCTTCCCAGGTGGCGCGCTCAGGCTTACCTGGGTTGGCAGATGCAGTGCACACACAGTTGTGGTCCTGTCTTCACTGAAGTAAGCCCTTTGATCGACGTTTGGCAAGGAGGACAAGTGCTTTACTGTCTTAGAGCATGCAAGCATTCACATCAACTTCAGCAAGACATATGTTTGTCTTCAGCTGAACAACCCCTAGAAATGAGAAGCACATTAAAGTCCGTCTCACAGGAGGAGGACCAGTCTCCAGGTCTGCAGTCAGTGTCAACCTACTACTGGAATCCTCCTGGTATCTCCAGATCAATACTGAATGCTTTTCTGGAAAATGGTCTTTACCCAGTTAGAAAATGTTGTTCTCAACACAGAGGTATTTAAGGATTAATTTAACGGCTGGTGGTATATGCATTAGATACTCAGATGATCTGGCCTTATCCCATATAATTCAAAGTGCAATCAGTTGCAACAAAGTTCAGAGCAGCTGTAGGTACTCCAAAAGCTTTCTACTAATGTTTTTTTAAAATCTGTCTTTATTTTAAAGTATTTTCTCCAAAACTGCCATGTTGCAGAACAAGACCAGAAACTGGCTGACTACAAGAAGGAAAAGAAAGAAATGGAGTCTTACACAAAACTGTCAAATGGACAGTGTAAATAAACCGACGCCCCCAATGTCCAGAAATTTAGCTCATCTCTCTGTGATATACATCATTATTTGTAAAAATGGTAGATAGAAATGCTTAGATAGGAGTTATACATTTTTATTTTAACGAGGGTAGCTCTCCAATCAGTGGTCCGAAGTAGGCTATTAGTTATAACAATATATAATCATTTCAAGGCTCTTTGAGCAATATGTAGTGCGTGTTTGGTCTTGTAATTAACCCACTGCCATTGGCCACACATCCTCTCCACCCTGCAATTATTTGACTAAAAAATAATACCATTCAAAGCATACATTGTATAGAACATTAAAGAGCATTCATTTTAATCAGTTTTTACACTCATACAATGATTATAACACGTTCATACAGTTCATATATGAACAGAAGTGGTTTGGCCACATCTGAGCAGTTTTTTGTTAGAAAAGTTTGATTTGGAAACAAACAGGTCATCATGCACAGAACCATTAGCCTTTTGGTTTTATTTTGCTTTTTTAGAACTAATCCAAAACTACAGAAACAGTTTTCCCTTAAAAAATCTTACCATTGATCTAAGAATGTAGTGGATACTGAAGTCTTTGCTCCAACACACTCCTAGACAAATTGCTATTCTTTGAAATCACGAATCATTAACATGCATAGGTTCTGTACATGGACAGCTTTAGCCTCAAAAGAAAATACTTCAGAAAGCTTGTAAATGTAAGCCTGTGAAATGAACATGCCAGTTTAGCAAAAAAGAACAGTCCTTCCGTCAGCAAGTTTTCCTTAATAACACTTTCTGTTCTCGAGGTCTGCAGCCAGAATAGGTAGAGAGTAGAAATGTTTTTTGTACGAATTTTTAAGAATAAAAAGCAACAGAAAGCGTCAGGACACCCCTCTCCAGGAACTTGGGGTGGGATTTGTGTTATCTTACCTGAATTGTCTAAAAATTAGACAGAGAAGGTGAGTATTGACTCCCTCTATAGGTAGTGGAGAGAAGCAGACATTTCCAGAAAGCAATTCAGACACACATCTTAAACACTGATCTTGTGACAGGATTAATCAACTCATTATCTAGGTTCTTATACTAGTTCCCTGACTTTCAGATGGCTATAGGGAAGTGAGATGAATCCCCCCTCAAGCGTAATAATACCTTATCAGAAGTCCCTCAATCTCTTCAAATCTTCAATCTTTTGACCGTGCTGGGGGCTTCCCTTTCAAGCCCATGATGCCATTTTTGTATCGGGCATGATACAGCTGCGTTAGTCATCTCATGTATACAGATGCAGAGGGTTCTGCCAGCTACACTAAATCCACCGCACCAAACTCAATGAAGCACCAGGTTTTCAGTTTACGGATGTCACAACTCAGTCCTGTCCAACTGGGGAAAAAAGGGAGGAGCTGAGGGGGAAGCATATTACAAAGTGTATTTACATTGAAGAACAGAACATAGAAATGCTTGGGCTACCTTTAAAAGAATGTCCTTTTCAGCTGGCTTAACTTGTCCATGTGAAATTCTCTCCTGCCTCACCTAGCTTGGATGTCTCCGCTCAACACTGCATCTGTCAGTGTAAGAACACTCAGTAATTATGTTTTGAAATAACTGAGCCCTGACTCTTCTCTGTGAGACCAAGCTTTAATACCAGGTTATGCATTTTTTCCTCAAACACCCTCACCTTTCATCTCATGCCACTCGTTGATTGTGGGAGGAGACCAGGCAAAAATCACAAAGGTACTTCCTTTGGATCCTTCTAAATTCACTGTAGTCATGAAGTTTGTGAACTACTAGCCCACGCATAAGGTACTTTGTGTTCTTTGACCGCTGCTTGTGCTAACCACAAGTTTTACATTTTTATCTTGTTTTCTCAGTCCTTCTCCTTTCTGCCTGGTCATTATATGTTCCTTTCCTCTTTATCATGTTTCAACATGTGCAAGCATTTGCATGTTATGTGAAGCAGGGACCATCTTGTTGTGTGCATGTGCAGCGTCTAGCACGGTTCGAAACATTACTAGGGTCAAGATGCATCACCAAATGATAAATAATAAATAGTAAAGCTTTCTGGAAAGCAGGTATTACTACCAGGCCCTGGTATAATAATCATTTGGTATCCTTGGCTGGACCATTTTCTTCTATGAGTGCTATTTTGTACAACAACAGTGAATGGAAAAATTAGACTATCTCCTGGAAATACAGGAAGACTGACACAATGGCAGTTAGAGCTTGTTGTTAATGAACCTGTCATACACAAGGTACAGTCTCACAGATAAATTAAAAAAATGCGTAATACTGTACTTACTTAGTGAAACCCAATGAAGCATTGGGGATCTATTTAAGCAAATTTTAAACACATTTTGTACTCTGCCTTGTAAGCACCTTCAGGATCATCAACACCTCTCATATAAACCTTCCCTTATCCAGTTTTTCTAAATGCACAGTTTGTGCTTATAGACTGTTGTATTCACATTGTTAAAGTATATTTAGCTGTTACCAAAGTAAAAACAAACTGTAAACAGTTTGGGAGTAGATTTGACATAAACAATCTACAGTTTTCAAGGCACATACCCCAAAAAGGTTATCCAGACCCAGCACTGCAGGCTAATCAAATGAGAAACTAAGAATTAAAAAAAATCACTGTAGACAAAAACTATGGAGATGTACCACTGTCTGGGTGAAGGATCTCCTGAATTACATTACTGCTACGTTTCAAAACAGGAAGATCACCACTTTCATTCTTACTGACTAAAGTTGGAAACACATGTACAGAAATAATCACCTAGATTGATAACCTGTTTTCCAAAATGCTGTAAATGCCCAGCCATCAAAGGCACCTTGGAATCTTCACTGCAAATTTAGATCATGGGGCTTGAAAAATGCATCCTTTGTCTCCCAGTAGCACCTATCCAAATACGAGAATTCAGCCCAAAGCTCTGTGAAAAAAACTTCACTCCATCTGAAGCAATTATGGCAGATGGATGTAAACTGCTTAATATAACAAACTGCTAGAGGCAGCAGACTCTTGGACGAAGCTGGTGGTCAGGCCGTGCTGTGAGGCTGCAGGTTTTCCCTGCCAGAAACCTGCCTGCTCAGCCCTTGCTCTGGAGCATGGTGGAGATAGTCGCCATGGACCTGTCTGCATGTCTCTGCTTGCTTAGATGTGGCTACACCGACTGGCTATCACTGTTGAGGAAGTCATGGTGCCACAGAGCTCAACAAACCTTTCAAAATATGCTGCTGAATCCAGAAGTTCACTTGGTGGGGCTCTGTGCCATCAGTTATGCTGCTAGCAGTATTTTGAAGCTAGATCAGGATATTCTTCCCAGGAAACAGGAACTTCAGTCTGATGAGGGTAATTTGAAGTTCCCAGCCTATTCTAGACTTCCTGGCAGTTACTGACTCTAATCTGATCATCAGAATTACCATCAGGAGAGGATGCACTGTTGTAAGATTGCAGCTCCTTCACACTGCAGCTTTTGATTAACAGTGGGCTAAGAAAACATCATCCCCTAATGACACATCATATCAAATGCCCTGCTACAGGCATGAGCAGTGCTACGAATGCCCCAGTGCCAAGGGAGCAATGGAAAGACTAATCGATATACTGACAAATTATGAGGCAGATCTATTCTGTCTTGTGCAATATAAATTGTGGAATTTAATTCAGCTGTTCTTTGGATTAATTCAGTGAGTAATATTTGGTGAAATCCTATCTTTCAAAAAGGCTTGAATTGATGATGGCAAGAGACAGAGGATATGGAAGCTCACTGGGTTTATTCCAACATTTACTCATCTTTGCTGCTAAAAGGTGTGTCATATTGAATGTGTCTAACTTCAGCTTCCAGACATAAGCTTTTGTCTCTGTTTGGTTCAATAGCCCTTTGATACTTCATACTTTCTCCCTTTTAATATACTCTTATCTTACCTGCTGTTTTATAAAGATTTGACTCTATCTTCTTCTTTTTAACTAGCTAAACAGATAACCTCTCTCTCACTGTAAAGCACTTTTTCTAGCTTGGAAATAATTACTAAAGCTCTTCACTGCACTTGCAAACATATCTTGATTTTTCTGAGAAGATATACAAATACCCAGCAAAACAGCGACACATCTTTCTGGCTGTAGAGTTTGGAGCTCTCCCTAAGCCCCCTGGGGCCTCCTGGCACATAGGTCAGTTTTGCATAAATCAGGCTAAATTTCTTGTATCAGTTTCCTCCTAAATCATTGCACTGTGTTGTATTGTTTCAATTTAGAGTACAGAGCATTGCCAGATTAATAAAAAAGTACGTATTAAGCAAACGTTCCTTCATGTGCACAGTAGCATTCTTCTAGCCATACATCTTTCAGCAAGTGTAATATATTTTAAGGAGGAACTATTTAAATCTATCTGCAGTACTACAACTAGCTAACTTCCTTGAAGCAGAGCTGGTTTTGACATCTGGAAGTGCAAAGGAGCTTCTGAAAACTTAAAAATCTCTGTATACAGAAATAAATATATATAGTCAAAGCTTTTTTTTCCATGTCATACTTTTAGGCTAACAAGTGGTGTGTTAAGTAAGTTACATGAGGGGCAAGATGCTTTAAATCTCAGTCTGGATAAGCTGATAGACTGCTTGGCAGTGAAAATGCTGAGACAACCTTAAGGAAAGCAGTGGTGGTTGTTTTCAATGGATCACAGACTGCCTGCAATGACTCTGAAGACTGTGTATACATACGGTAACTCCTCTTTTGTTAAGGATTACAGACTGTTCTATTACTTGTTAAACACAGTACAAGCGTTACTGTAGGTCTGAGAATACTGTCATTGTTAAAAATTCCTGAAATCCATAGTTTTGCTCAATGACCAATTTTGGGTTTTGTGTCTCAGAACAGGTTTCATCACATGCACTTTAAGAAAGGAAAAAAAAAAAAATCCAAGGGTATGAAAACATGCTTTCAAAAAGTATTTACAAGATCTCCTAAACTTCTAGCTATCTGAATTAGTCCCTGAAAAGCAGATATACCAGTGCCATAGCCCTCAGCCTTTCAGCCTGAGTAACAAATTGAAACAGATTTGAAGAAAATAATAATTTAATATCATCATATACAAGTAAAGAGTTGAGCTCAAAGGGCTCTATTAGACTGAACAGACAAGAAAACAAACGTCTCACAAATTATCATACCTCTTAAATACAATTAGCCTCCTTAAGTAACATTTTAAAGAGACTGCAACTGCCGAGCCTTATTGAGATATTTGTACAATGGCCAGTTGGATTAACTGTACAGAAGATTTAAAAGGCTTATTTCAGGTTTCACACTAGTGCTAAAAAAATAAAATTACACCAGACCTGAACTGAATTAAGCAGTTAAGAATCCAGGCTAACATGTTTAAATGGCCTTCTTGCTACTGATTTAATGTTTTCCTAGCAAAGCCCTGAACCTTAGCCCCTGATGTAAACAGATTTGCTATTGACTGCAGCAAGAACAAAACTGAGGCTCATTCGTGGTTCAAGGCTTTTTGCAAAGGGATTTGGTGTACTTAATGCACAGCGATAAAACAAAAGCAGCACTGAAAGTTTAATAACTAGAGAAGATAAGGAACAAGAGTAAAATAAAATGTCAATTTTAAAAGCAACTCCCCTTCCCACTCTACCTTTCTCCTTTTTCCTTTTTTCTTCCTCTTTCTCTCCTTTTCTTTCCCATTCTTTCTTTCTCTTTCTCCTTTTCTCTTCCTGCCTCCCTCCCCCACTCCCTCCCTTCTTTCCTTCTTCCCTTCCTTCCCTTTCTCCTCTTCCTTTCTTCCTTTCTCATTCTATAAGGCATTTAAATATTTGTAAAGTTCATCTTTCTAAGACTGTACCTTGGCTCACGCTTGACCTTACATGTATGCTTAGATACCTCTCCTGACTAAAGATACCTGTGTGGAGTCCTACCTTGATTGGGATCTCTATCTAAGGATTTCTCATATTGATAACGCGGTGTTCACTAATGCTGCCTTCACCACAGGAAAGCTAGACTCACTAAGGCTTGTAACCATTCGAGAGAGACTCTCAAGGAGGTCACTTCAGGCCAGGATCCCAGCTTTGTTGTTCTGAATCCTGGCCTGGGAAAGCTTCTCCCCTGAATCCTGGAGCAATGATGGGAAATCTTTTCCATACCAGGCACTTCATATCTCGTCATGTGCCAGACCCTGCATCCCGTGTGTAAAAATTCCCACACTGGGCTCATTGCAAGGGCTTCAGTCATCATTCCTCTTGTTCGCACAGTGCCCCAGATCTTCCGTGGCCTCCCCTGGGGCTGAGAAGCAAGAGTGGGCCCAGGGCAATGGCTGAAGAGCAGGTGACACACTGGCTGCCAGCACAGGCACACAGGCCTCACGTTTACTGCTACTGCTGTCAAGAGAGCCAAGGGACACAACTCCCTAGACTAATGTCAGCCTTAGCAAATATCCTCTTAATAGTTGTTCCTGAGGAAAGAGAGCACTGAGTAAAAGCTGAGGTTGGCTATTCAGTCATTTTTATGATCCAGTGTTTTCTTTTAGAATAAGCACAGCAAGTGCATACCCAAGAAAAGAGAAAGGGGAGAAAACATAGCCATTTGTACCCAAGACTTGTGTACTGCTGTGGTGAATCCTCTGTCACTTGGTGTTTTCAGGCATATGCTCCAATCTACCCTACTTTGGCACCCACCTTGTTCCTACGCTTTAGGTACCTCACAAAGCAGTTCCCCTGAAACAAATGCCTGCAATACTCCTTAGACGAGGCAGGAGGAAATTCATCTACCTCAGAGAAAGATCCTGTCTGACTGAATTTGAATATCCGGGTTAGGCAGACAAGTTCCCTTGTGGGAATACTCCTCTTCTCTGACATGCCCAACTGGAGAGTTTGCCTACTTTTTTGAAACTACTGTACCTCAAAGAATGAGGTATAACTTGCCACATGAGAAGACTAAGTATCCACTGATAGCTTTCCAGAGCTAGGGAAGAAGTCAGATCATGATTTCAGTCTGACTTTTTCTTTCACAAAGATTTTCAAAATCATGAACAAGCCTAATCACACACATGTGAATGAAAATTAGCATATGAAAATCTATCATAATGTGCCTCACTTCTTTTCATCCAGCTATCCAAACTGGGAGTAAACTTAGAAACTGGTATTTTGAGGAGGAGGAAGCAGAAGCAGAGTGAACAATGAAGCAGAAAGAGAAGGCAGGTTCCTGACTCCTAGTTCTCTTCCCTACCTACCCACCCACTACTCCTCCAATGGGTACCTGCCTTGCTTCTTTTCACATGTGATTTTGGCTTTGTAAGAGGTGTTAGTAAACACAACTATTCTCAGCTGTCCTTGGACAGACCCTGTAGGCCTCGTCCAGGGCTGAATACCTGTCAAGCACCTGAGCTATGTCCAGGGACTTGGGCAGGTGATGGTCCAAATGGCTCACCATGTTCTAGGAACTGGAGGGAGTGTGGCAGGGAGGTAAGGTGCAAGTACATTTTCCGTACTCACTAGCAGCACCAGCCTCCGCATAGCACCTACCTCTTTGCGGTCAGATCCTCTCCAAATGCAGTTTGCATGAGGATCTCCCCACTCAGAATCTGTTTCTAAGGCATATTGCTCAAAGGTTTCAAAGGAAGAGTTTCATTGTAGATGGATTTATTACAGAGGGAAGTCAACAAGAACATGTTTGAATCTCAGCATTAGTCTCCACTTGCACCATTCTCTAATCAGCCATTCTAAGCAGGACTCTACCACTCTTATATGACTTCTTCAGTAGAAGACTGATACAAGGTGTTTTAAAATCAAAGAAAAAACTCCCATTTAGTCACTTAGCAGAAATGACATCCTAAAAGTTCGGGTCATGCCTGCCTGATGGATGACTGCTGAAAGATGTCTGGAAGAGGAGCCAGTAGCAAAGCATGGGCTACAGACATGCCAGGAAGAATAGGATGCAGCATTAACAGATAATTTTAAGTGTTGCTCAGATTATGAACTCATGTGTGTCAGCAGTGCTGACAATTTGTTTTCTAGTTTTATGTATGAAAATATTTCATAGTGGCAGTGGTGACCAACTTACATCTACCTTATGGCTCCCTGTAAGAAGAATGTACTTTCTTAAAGAGCTTTAAAAAAACCCCAAAACCCAAATTCAATACAAACTGACCTATCCTTTAGACTGGAAGAAATCAGTCTGTTGTTTTGTTACTGAGTTCAATAAAAATAATTACTTTTCTGATACATAATAGAACCCTGACTCTAGCTTTCAGATAAGCAAAACCTTAGTCATATGGATGAGCACTGGAAGAAGTTATTAGCAACCGAGAGGTAATTTTAACAGTTCTATGTTTGATTCCCGTGGAGAATTTCATATGTCATTCAGATCTCTTAAACAAATTTTTGGCAACCACATGTAAAATTTTATATACAGACAGGCTCATTGGCTTGCTTTCACCTAAGCTTGTTTTGATACAAGGAAATAAATATATTAGTTGTTTTATGATTTTTTTTTCATTCCGATTCTTAGCTGGCATAAATCATTGCACCTTCAGTGATTCAGCTCTGAAATACATTCACACTGAAGTCAAGAAGGCAACACACTTCAGTACACTACACTGATTTACACCAGCTGAAAATCTGGTGAATCTTTTAGAAGCTCTTTTGTAGTCATATAGATATCGTGCAAAGTCGGCGTGAAATCACAGATGTATAAGAATTTTGATATTTGGCTGTAACGCACATGTATGTAGCTATGCAACTAAAAATGTGTGCATACACGTTTTACTCTCCAGTGACTGTCACAAAACTAGCATAAATGAATACAGCTGAAAGACTCAAGATTCACTCATTCCTAACAAGGTATGGTGCAAAGGCATCTGCAGACAAGCTTGGCCTCTTATATAATATTAGTATTCCCTCTTGTTATTTCTTCTTGTTATGGGAATTTTAGTTTAGCCAGCTGTGGAAGCTCACTTGGACAGTACTACCAGCTCAAGCAGTAGTTCATCAGCTCGGGCTTCCCTCCTTGTTACTGCCGTGACAGTGGAGTACCGGTCTCCTGGAGCATCCAATAGCCCCAGCCTCAAGCCTTCTGATGAGTGGGGGAACAGGGAGGGTGACTGGGGCTGCATAAGATGAGAAGAAATATAAATGTAAAGAAAGAATAAAGAAAAGAGAGAGAGACAGAAGGACAAGAATTAATGCAGACAAGAGATGAAAGGTAAAGCATGAAGCAAGAAAAAGAAACAAAGAGGAAATGAGCAGAGATAGCAAGACTGAAAAAAAAATGTGCCAGGCAGAGACCGAAGAAATAAGGATGGGTTCTAAGCTATTATAGGAAAAAGCTTCTACCGAAATCTAGGCATCACAGCTTTCAAGTCATCTCTGAGTTGTAGCTCTCAATGGTGCTTCTCTGATAATCTACCTGGGCTCCTCTGCAGCCTGCGGAGTCAGTCCTTCTCGGTGTTTGTGAGCAGGTTCTTCTGTTTGGTCTTCTGTTCTTATTGTGTATAAATGATGAAATCTGCCCTGCAGAGAGTCAATCACTGGAACAGTTTCCCTAGAAGAGTAGCTAAGGCAGAGCAGCACTGCCAGCAGCATGGGTTAGCTCTGTTCTTCAGGACACAGAAAGAATTTGTTGGCCTTTATGCTCCTGTTCCCTTCTAAGAAGAGTCACAGGTGTAATGTTTTATGTCTTGCTTAATCGCCTAAGAGCAATGCTTCTTCACTAACACTGTTTATTTTGTTCTGTTTGTTCTGACTTTGGGCAAAAGGTGGCTTGCTAGTAGTATGCAAAGGCAGTATCTATAAGAGAGAATCATGTTAACATACTACTTGGAGCCATGTAAATAACAATACCTTCTAATACCTGTGGTTTGGATATACAACAACTCCATGAATCCAGCTCCAGTGTGAATACCGCAGTGGAAAACATTTCTACGACATTTGTTGTATATTTCAGCCATTCCCCACCATCAGCACCAGGCAGCTGTGGAACCCAGATTTCCGGCACGGGAAGAACAGCTTAAGGAATGCAAACCTGACAGGCAGTTCAGTGCTCTATGCAAGTTTCACTCTTGGCTGGCTTTAAAACGGCTTTTCACTGGCAAGATGAAGTTTCCAGCTAACAAACAACTTGATTTGGAGCCCATTTCTGTGCTAGGAAAATACTGTATGTCATCTTCTGAGAAAAAACTCATCATAACGAAACTGGTAATTTAGAATAACTGTGCAAACTTACATTTTTAAATATTCCTGATGGGCAGATGCCTAGTGAATAACATTTACTGTGGTTCCCTTTCAAGTAGTGATTTCTATTTTTATGCTGAACTTTGTCTAAATTAGTGACACAATGTTATCTCAAGACTTTTCAACCAGATAAGACCATGCCAGTTTCCTCAAAAATGGTACTCTGTCTATGGATTTAGTATATATTTGGGATAGGGTGGCACTGTGGGAAGCAAAACACTGACTATATTCAAATTACTTTTTAAAGTAGAATTCTTGTTGTTTTTTGTTAGGGGGTTGACTTAATCTCAAAGGTTTTGGTACAATTCCATGACTCCAAGGTAGGCCTCATGCCTGATTTGTCCAAAGACTTTGGAGAAGTGATCTGGAAGGCAAAAGGAACCAGCCCTACAAAAGATAAGGAAAGTTAATGTTCTGGAATATCTGTGACCATCCACCTTGGAGGAGGGAAAAAGTCGCAGTGCTAAAATGTACACCCTGTCAGCGTATGACTAGTTTTTTTGAACTCAACAAAGGTCTCTCCAAGAGATGTGATGTCCAGCAGATCACCATCTGGCCTATTGGCTGCAGTCCTAGTTCTTACATTGTAAAAATCCAGAAGCTTGAAAAAGCTGATATGTGTTCAAACTCCAGCTATCTTCTGAAATTTATTGTTCTTTTTTTTTTTTATTCTTCTGAACTGTGAAATGCCTTGGTCTTTTTATGCTCCTTAATCTTAGGCATGAAAGCAGGCATATAATACACATGCATATGAGCACACATAAATTAATCTAGAGAAGGCTTTACTGTTCAAATATTATTTTATAAGATTGTTTTTCAAGGTGTATTGTATGTTTAAAAGTCAGAAAAGAATCAACTTATCTACAATCCTTGATAAATAAAGTTTTCAAACTTCTGATCAAATTGATAAACATCTCTGAGGATGGGGGCAGGGAAAGGTAAAGACCAGATTTTCAAAGTGTTTAGGTTGCCAAAATAATTTTCAAAAGCACCTGAGCAGGCTATCTGTTTAAGTACTTTACTATTTAAGAACATAATTCTAAGAAGAAAGCTTTAATAATTATCTTTGAGACAATCAGATTGTCAGATAATAGTTTTATTTCAGCACAAAGAAAGTTAACATTTTCAATCACAAATTGGCAAGTTTTGGTAACATTCTTCAGCTGGACTTTATAACCAAAGGATATCCCTCTCTGTGGATTCCTTTAAAATGCATAAGGACTGATAATTTCTGCAGTAATTCGGCTATATTCCCATACAATATTGAGAATCATCTGACTTTGACATGACAGTTGTAATTCGTTCTGGATTACTTACATTAGTAATAGTTGGATTTTAACAATATTTTAATTTTATCTTTTGTTTAGGTGTTTGAATTAATGAATAAAGTAGATACTTCATTTCATTTCCCACAACACCCAGGATCTATGAGGCTGTCAACCGGTCAACCTAAACACCTGACCAGCTTTCCCTAAGACTCATTCCTGATCCCCATCCAATTTCCTAGGACTTTCCCTTTCACTGAGTTGTGGTGGTTTATCTTAGTTGTCATTTTAAAGCTGATTAAGAACAGCAAAATGCTCTGATTTAAAATGCTTTAGTTCAGAATGTTCTGCATTACACTAAAGTTTGGTTTGGTCATTCAGCCCAAAGCACTTAAGAATAGACTGAGACTGAACCCAGCCACAGCTGTTGCCAGACGAGAGGTGCCAAACCCACTAACAGCAGGTTAAGGTAGTGCCCTGGTTGCCCGTTCATGTGTCTATTGACATGGCACTGAAATCACCAGGGACCAGCACTGATGGCTGGGGCTAGCTTCCCTTTGCGTGGCTCTCAAAATTTCAAAATGTCTTCACTGTCCTGTTTGCCATGCAAATGCTGCTGGAGCTGCTCATGGAAGAGTGCCTCCACTGCTACAATTTGCAATGCCTTGTCTTGAGAAAACCAAAATATCTGAGGATTTGCTTTCCACTGCCCAGCTGGACACGGCAGAGGTTCAGACCTGATTCATGAGCAGCACAGGGCTAGGCACAGTGGGCATGGGAAAGACATCCAATAGGTTATTTTTTCAGGCCTCGTTCCCCAGGCCAGACCAGCCATAAATCTGAGAGTGAGGCTCGTTGTGCTGACTCTGCTGTGGGAGTGGTGACTGCTGGCAGAGAGGTGGCAAAAAACAGCAGGGTGAGAAACTGCCACAGTGGATTGTGAGAACATGAACCAAATGCCTCAATGAACCATAACCTGAAGAAAGAGTCTGCAGAGATGTCTGCAGCTGCCAAATTAAGGGAGAATGACCTCGTAGGTAGAGGGAGCCTTGCTGCAGATCACCTGTGCCCTCAAGCCAAGGACAGATTGCAGCTGCCTGCTCAGGCATGGCAGTGTGTGGACACGGGCACACCTGAGTTAGGTGGCCTTGGCTCTCACGCTGTGGCATATGGGATATGACACAAAAAGAGAGATCCAGCGGAGAGTTCAGGTGCCTAAAAATTACTTCTTGCAATGCCTGGTTCCCTGCATATAAATCAAAGTTAGGTGCTTAGTTAGGGACTTAGCTGCCTTGAGTGGATATGGAAAGGGGTCAGTGACTCAGAATAAGATGCAAACAGATGGTGCCCAGTGACTCAGAATACGATGCTAAACAAGATGGTGCCCAATATCAGGATGCTGCTGCCAAGTGTCCTAATAGAGAAATGCTGGAAGCAGCTGCCTGTGCATGTTCTTTCAAAAAATATCACCTCTTTATATGTAAAAGCTGGTGGAGAGTGTGCATCTCCTGGTTAAGGAAACTGTGAAGAGACAGAATTCTTCACACAAGCAAGTGCTCACAAGCAAGAAAGCAACCCACTGCCTTCTGTTTAAAGGAAAATTGCTCAGGACTTTGGTAATGGCATACTAGTATGTCAAAAACTTTGTAATTTGAGGTGTGAGCATACTGAGAAATATTCACTTGATTTTGTTTCTTTGTTGCTAATTTCTGGGATGAAGACTAGAGGAGTGGTTCTGGCTTGCTTTATGAATTCTGAATACCATCTGTATTCCAAAATATTTAAACAAGGACTGTTCATTAGATACACTAAAAAGTGTCAGCATTTTACAGAAATTTTTGAACACATTTCACTGAAGTGACAGGCAGAGCACACTCCTATTTTTCAGTCCCTATATGTTAGCTGCTTTGAGCAGTGGGGGTGAGCTAGATCTCCAGAGGTGCCTGCCAGCCTCAGCTATTCTGTGATTCTGTGACTTTCATTTTATGGATAAAATGTTGATTGGGAATGCTGTTTCCCAATTATGTTTCATTTTAGCCTTAATCTCTTTGAACTACTGATCAGCTTCTGAACTGACAGCAAAATGAAGAAAAAAGAAGCACAGAAAGGATACTTTCACAGATTCTAAAAAGGCTGGAAATGAGACAAATCATGGTTGCATCACTTTCACCAAAGGAGAAGTAAAAGCCACAGGGGGAAACCATCAAAACCAACTGTGTCACATCTTCATGTATGTAATTGTTAGCTCTTTCATAGTGAGTAGCTGGAGCAACATTTATTTCATCTGATTACCTACTGGAAGACAGCTGTCAAATACAAACATCAGCAAACCATCATTTTTTTATGGCAGACGTCTTCTCTGCTGTTCAAAGCCTAAATTCTACCAGTTTGATTTTTAAAAAATAAAAATAAGTATTTTTCGGTTAAAGGCAGATAAAAATGAACATAAAGGAAGTGTAATTTAAAGCACCTTTGTATCACACCTAAACTTGGCCATATATCTTTGTTCTTTCTGGAGAATTTTGCATCTCCCTCCTAATGTTAAACAGCAAGAACAATGAATCACGTTTGGATCCCATCTAATTTGTCAGAACTAAGAATCTGAAACTGAAATCTGTCCCTCAGTATCTTCCGAGCTCAGTTTAAAAGATCGGTTTTCATCTTCCTTATTGTTCTTTGCCCGCTATTCCCAGAGGAATGACTGCCAAATGTAGCATTCATGAACGACGCATCAGCGCCTGCTGTGTTTACTCAGCAGGGCCAGCCAGCCGCAGCAAACACAGGCCGGCAGTCACTTGCCCAGCCGCTTCCATTGAAACCAGTGGGACCTGCAACGTCTGAGCAGCCAGCTCGTGCAATGCACAGTTCCCTCCTGTGCCTGGAATCCCAGTGCGCAGAAAAGACGTGGGGCATTAGTGCAGGCCTGGGACTGCAGAAAAGCTGCACTGAGGCTCCCCAGCTTTTCTATTCCCCCGCTGCAGACTGCCTCAGCATCTGCCCTGAGTCTTGGTGCGTGCTTCATTTAAACAGCCTGCCATGTCATTTCTTCATGAGACATCATTTGACCAGCAAATGAACTGAAAGTAGCACTGTTCATTTCTGTTTTTGCTGGCATGTGCTAGATAGGGAGGAACAGCTTTAAATTTTTCATCCAAACATACGACTGAAACATTGTCTTACAACTCAGGAACTGCGTTAGCTCATGCCGTGTTCACAGCCAGAGGAAAGTCCTCAACTGTCTCATCAACCACTCAGGTGTTTATTTGAGGCCTGTGAATTTGTTGCCTAGCCTGGAACTGTCATCTTTACGATTCTGCAAGAGAAATAAATCTTGATCTGGTCTATTTTCATCTTGGATCAAAAGGAAGAATAAAATGTGTGTGGACTTGTGCTACTCACACTCCACACACAGACTATAAAATTGCCTTGCTGCGTAGGTCAGAGACCAAAGACTTGCCTTTGTCTGCTTCAGTAAGGGCTTATGAACAGAGGAGTTGACTAAATCTGTGTACTTCTGGTCAAAATGTGGGCTTCTGGAGATGTGCCATCACAGTCGTAGGGAATGTGTGGATAAAAAAGCACTCTAACTGAAAAATGAATGCATCCAGGAGCAGGAACAGCTTAGACAGAAATCTGCCAGTCTTTTTAATGTGGCATTTATACAGCACTTCTTACCAACAGATCTCAAAGTGCTTCACTGCCTTGGATTCCAGATCTCTGTCTGCTTTTTTTTTTTCTTCACACCTTGCTATCAATTCTTCAGTAAAGGGTTATCTACGCTGTGATAATTTCAAAACAGAGACTATTTTTAAAGATTCAGATTGGAGAGCAATAGAGTGGCCTCTAAGACACACAGGAGTGTAAGACTTGGAGGTACTGAAATGAGCCTCTTTCTTTCACTTTGCTCAAGCATTCAGACGGTCTCTCATAGCCTTTCTTTGAGATCGATCATGTGACTGGGCTTGGCTGTGCTATACCCAGATGTGGATCTTATTCCACCACTGGTCTTACTGACAGTGTAGGAAAAGGTTACAGATGTCTGTTTTCCAGTGATAAAAATGGCATGCATTGAGGGATAACCGAGTCAACAAAAAATAAAACACTTGGAAGGAGTAGCAGGACTGAAACATACAGAGCGATAGATCAGCAATTATGTTCTGAAAATCAGGCCCTGATATAAGTCTCATTATGTTCGATGGCTGGCCCCAATCAAAGCATTTCACATTCAGGGGTAGTTCAGAGGATCTGTGTGATTCCTCCGTGGGGACTGCTCTTTACAGTGGCCTGCCTTTTGTCTGGGGCAGACACAGGCCATTTCAAGGGAGGAGACAAAGGGGAGCGCTCAGGCTGTCTCAGGCAGCTACTGCACCCTTTCCTCCTGACTCTGAAATCATCGCCGTACAGCGCGTTGCTGCAGTGACAGTCATTGCCTGGGGACGGGACGCAGTCTTGTTGCCATGTGCACCTGCTAGGCAAAAGAAGTGCACAGACTTCCCCCGTGTTAATCCACCTGACAGAGAAACGCATAAAATGCCGGGTTATATTTGAACTTGTTCTCCTTAGTGTCTCTCTCGCAGGCTTTGGCTCTCAGTAGCTGCATCCTGCTGTGTGGAGGCACCTCTAGCCGCATGCTGATTAACAGCGCTGAAGACAGACGTGCCCATTTTCTGTGCCATACTCAGCCTGGACCCATTTCAAGTGTGGCAGAACAAGCGATGACTTACTGCTTTCAGGAGATGTCATGAGGGCCCCACAGCATGTTGCTACAGTGGGTCCCAAGGTCCTGTTGGCTCTCACCCGCTGTGGTCCCACGCATGACACAATCTCCACAAAGAAGACTGTGCTGACACACGTCAGCAGGAGGCAGACCCTCTCAGGGACTGGCCTGAGACTTCTGCTGATTTGTAATTTTTCCTGCAAAAAACCTTTGTTGGGGCTTGATCCCTCCCTATACCGCTATCCACAGTACAGATCAGCAGGGGGTTGTTGAAAATACTACTGTTCCTAACCACAAATACTTGTGTTATTTCTTGCACTGTAGGAAAGCCTGTTTTTTCCTCTTGCCTTTTCTCATTCTCATCCTCCTTTCTTCATCTCAGGCACTGTCACTTGCACATCTCCTCAGCAGCCCCAGCAGAAGGACTTAGGACTCTGTGTTACTCAATCATGGGCTCGATTCCTTGTGGTCCTCTGCCCTCCCTCCTGGGAACAGCTGAGGGCAGGAGGGACAGGGAGGTGAGCAGGGAGAGAGCCTAGAGCAGTGCAGAGACTAGAGAGGGCAAAAAAAGGGGGCAGCCAGAAGGGAGGCACAAGCAGGGTGGCAGGCACAAGCGGACTGAAGACCACAGTGAAAAACTGATTCATGAAGTGGGAGAGCAGGAAGGAAAAGCACAGGCACTGACAGACCGAGAGCCAGGGGAGCAGGGAGCAAAAGGGAGACAAAAAGGACGTGGAAAGGAAAGAGAAAAGCCAATAAGGACCATAGCAATAAATAGTAAAGTGAAATAAGTAAATGGCAATTAATTACAATCTACTAGTAGCTTAGCATACTGGGCAAAGGATGACAAACGTACGATGAATTAACGGCAGTGAACAAGCTATCTTTTAGAGACTGGCAGCAATAACAATGCAGAACTGGAAGATGGGGAATAATACTAATAGCAGACAAATACTGCATACTTTGGCCCCTTGGTGGGACGCTCCTACAAAAATCATAGACATATATGTGTTTGGAAGGCACAAATGTACAAAGAGAGGAAGTGTGCTGACAGAGGACTTCTGCACATCAAAGAGGTGTAAAACTTGACTGGTTGTCAGAATCCTAATAGAAATTCCCTATCAGGATTTCAGATGCACTTTGAATCCATGCCACACCTCAAGAAGGAAGACAGAGAGCTTCCCGTACAGTTTTCTTTCTTCAGAAGATTTTGGTAGGTGATGAACTGGAGTGCTTTGTGGCAGACTGGTAGCTCTGGCTGGACTGTGGCTGGAATTTAGAGACTTTCCCCATCGCCCCAGTAAAGGTGCAGAGTATTGCAACTACCTTTTTTACCATTCACATCCACAAAAAAACCCCAGATCTTCCTTATAAAATCAATCAAACTGACACCAGCCAAGAAAGAACTACCTAAATTTGTCTGTAACTGCTTAATCCCCCCACTCCTTCCCTTAAAGTGCTGCTGTGCATTCTCTAGGGTTGCTTCTGAGTTTGGATGTGATATTCGCTTGTAGCACAGAGAGAGCATAACTAGCCTGAGCTCTGCTGAACAAGATAAAATACAGGTCAACATAAACAGAACACAAATTACAAAATCATCCACAGAAATTTTTTTTATTCTCAAATTTTACCCAGAAGGCTTGACGTGAGCATCTGATAAATATCTTTGAAATGAACAATGACATCCTATTCTATTTTAGCATTAATCTGAAGCTCCATTGGATTCCTGCCATGCTACCAGAAGCGTGCTAGGTGGCATATGTATGTCTGTTGCACATATCTTCCAAAATGTGTCAAAATGACACACATTTTAAAAAACACGTCAGTAGGCAACCCTGCATCTGATGCCATCTTGTCCTTCGCTCAGCCAGCACTTTTGCGGTGTGCAGTTTGCCGGCTGACTTCCAGAGTGTGCTGGCCTAGCAGCAAGCACCCAAGCACAGCGCACCACTGCGCTACACACCGAGCCTCCTCAGGTGTTTTGTGCTCCATGGATGAAGAAGGGTTGTGAGATGCCTGGGATATATTGTCCAAGACCAGGAAGGATACTCAATCTGATGAGCTGTTTGCCATACGAGCTGTAACACAAGGCTATGTCCTGTGGAAGAGCAAACCTGTGCAGAAGGGAACAGCAGCGGTCTTGTCACAGTGTGGTTTCCTTGCAGCAGCATATTCCAGCTCATTCGGAAGATGGGGTGAGTGAGGCTAGATCTGGCTTTTCTTGTGTGCTGTTCATCTCGCATGGTTCCTTTGCATCTTGTGCATGCCCACAGGAGTGCTTTTGTTTAGTTCATTGGCTTTTGAGATGCTGACAAATACCGCCTGGCTGCTGAGTTGTCTGTGGCAAAGAAGCTGCACTGTCAGGCTCAAGTACTGTAACTCTCTTGTGTCCTGCCCTTGAAAGCCACACAAAACACAGCTGCTGCTGAACAACTTCTCAAGACCTCATCTCACAAAAGTGAGAATTTCTGCTTCACTGCCTGCACTGGCTAAGCAGGCGTAGGCGTAATGGCATACTTTGCCATTTTACACTGAGCAACTTGTATCGAAACACAAAGCCTGAAAAGATGCCATGCCAGTCAGCAGCATAGCTGCTGGTAACCACAATTTCCAGCTGGGACAACACAAGACGTACCCACTTCTGACTGCCCCACTTGGAGCCCAGGCTGATAAATTCAGCCACATTTTTATTTGCCACTATGTCTCAGAGTTAAGCACAACTGAGGGGACACTGGTCCCATGTTACGCAACAGAGCTGGAAAGTACCGGTACTGGTACCATCCAGGATGCTAAGAGGCAATAATCCCAGAAGCTATGACTACAAGAGGGAAAACACGACTTTCACCTCTGGGTACTCCCAGGCTGCTGCAAGCTCAATCCTCCCATATACTGGATGCCACAGGAAAGCCACAAGGTACTCTCCAGTCATTTGGATTTCACAGAGTTTGCAATTACTTGCAACCAAAAGGAACAAATCCTTTGTCTCTCCTTCATATAGCCAATAACAAACATCTCTCTTGTTTTTTAGGGAAAAGCAGAAAACTTTACTTGAATCCATAGTTTATTTTTGGTTTGTAGCATTCTGAATATGTGGACAAGGAAAGAGAAGTGGGGTTTTGTGTCCTGCTCCATTGTGGAGCTGTACAATGGCATATTGTTTCACTGCTCATGAGTTGTGTCTAAGGCACCAGGAAACACTTGGGTGTAGTAAAACAGAGTGAGATTCTGGCTACAGCTCCACAGTGGACACCTCTTCCCATGTCATGTAATCCAAAATGTGCATGGGCAGTGCAAGTAACAAGGGTGTAAGTCCAGGACGTGGCCTTAAATTCCTCCTTCTGCTTCTCCTCTTCGTTTTCCCCAGGAAAACTGCTCCCTCAGTTCTCAGGGCATTCTGGAAAGTGAAGGCCAGGACACCAGGCACTGAGATGAAGGTTAACCTTGATAGAAAAGTTAATGATACCCAGCTGTAACTGCACTTTTTCTACCTTCATCTGAGCCAAACCCACTCAAAAAGCATAGACAATCTTATTATGGTAGCTGATAGTATTTGATACAACAAATCCCACCATTTAAATCTCTGCTCCCTTTTTTGTTTTTCTTGAGGAAAACAATGCCTTGTGTCTGGCACCTTCTTCTCCCTCCCCTTTGCTGTGAAGCAGAGGGTGCTCAAAGTGAGGATGGCAGATGTGGAGAGGCTGAGACATTTTACCCCCTGCAAAATGCAGGCTGGATTAAGACACAAATGGGACTGCCGGCTTCTTGGCATTGAGAGTTCCCAGAAGTACAGATGGGGGCTGAGGGCAGCAAATCCATGGAGGCTGCTTTGCTGCTTCCCTCAGGGGCTATGCTGCAATGTTGTCAGAGATGGAGGAAAAGCAGCAGCTCTGGTTTAATGTTTCACCCATCCTTAAAGGAACTGCATGAGGAACTAAGGTGGGAAAGGGCTGAAATGGGCTGCCAGGCACGAGAGACTGCAAGAACATAGAAGACAAGGAGAAGGCTGTGGCCTGGGAATTAGGGGCTCCTTTACGGTGGTGAAGACAGAAAATAAAAAGGGGCAGCCAGTGGTTCAGCAGGGTGGGATGAAAGGCCAGAACATAATCTAGAATGGAACAGTATGGCCCTGCAGAGACTTTTACAATTTTTGAGATTATTTTCTCTTCAATAGTCCCTCAAAACATGGGTGGAAAGAAGGAAAAGAAAGATTCTGTTTTCCCTATGAGGGCTTTGATGCATATCTCAGCAGACAGCATCATTCCCCCTCTTGGCAGCCAGATCTTTTTCCTCTCCCAATAAAAGAGTCTCTAGAGAGCAACTAAGATGAACAACTTTACTAGAGAAGCTTAGGACAGCACGTGCCGCCCCAAATGGCCAGATTGAAATCTGAACTTCTGTCCCCTTCCATGTGCATGAGTTCATATTTTGGCAAGGGCATAGAGTTTCTAAACAATTATATGTTTAGTTTACTGGTCCAAAAGGGGAAGCCACTCCAGACAAGTAAATAAGATACTGAGATAAGTTTCTTGAGGAATTAAGGTTTCAATGAATACACAAATATACAAAGGTTGTATAAATAAATGACATTTATAAATAGTATACCCAGTGTACTGTTATTCATACTAGCTTTTTCTCTCCAGTTAATATTTTAAAGAACATCTTTCCATAAGGATATTTTCCTTAAGTGTATTCAAGATGGCCAACAATCAGGCTGTAAGTATTTAAAACTGTAAAATAAAATTATGCTGTTTCATTAAAGTAAAAAAAAGAAAAATTCTTGTATAGTGTCCCTCATTTTAATTTAATGCATTCAACTATGAGTCTCATTCATGATAAACCAATAATTTGTCCTGTTTTCCTCTTGCTAGTAGCAGGGAGCAATGTCACTTCCAAGGGTTGTTCTGCTTCTCTCACTGTCCTTCCACAACAGCCCAAATTTACTGCATGGGGCAAGCAGGGAAGACACAAACAAAAGATGCTGCAGCCCCTCCATGCTATTCAGCTGCTCCGTTAAGAAGCCCCACTCAGAGACACTCGTGTTATTTTGTCCAGTTTTCAAAATATAATTTGAGAAATAAACATCTATTAATTATAATGCCCCATAAAACTATTGTGTGGTTGTCACTGGTCTATTTTGCATGTGAACAGTACCACACTCACAAACAGCCCCTGTGCTCACAATGCTCCTCTGCACTTGGTCCCAGAGGACCAGGTGTGCAAAACAGCAACATCTGAGGCACAGAAAGCTTCTTAGATCATTTCAAAGTGAACGATACTGCCCATGGGATGAGGCCAGCAACGAGCACTTCTGAGAATCCTAACACAAGAGACTTGCTCAAGGTCACGCAAGGAATCAGTAGCAGAAACTACCAGATATCAAAAGTCTGAGGATCAAACTCACATCCATCTTCCTAAACTGGTCTTCTGACAAATAATGGAGTAATTCATCACTAATTGGAAGATGACGGTTCAGGATTTTCAAAGTACTCTATTAATTCCTGCTGTCTTTCATGTTTTGAGTTCAGTTTGAGAGAAAAGGTCTGATTTTCAGAAAAAAATGAGCACTAACTTTCTGATAAGCAGGCTCATTAGATGCTATTATATATATCCAAATTACAAGGCAGCTAAAATCAGTAGTCACTTTTGGAGATAGTTCTGTCTTGCAAGATTTCAGCTATCATTTGCCTTTAGCCAAAAAAAAAAAGAAAAAAAAAAGAAAGAAACAGAATTTCATTCAGTTTAAGAAGCTTATGATGTCACATGTGAAATGTCAACAGATAGCAACTTAGACTAATCCCTAAAAGATGACCTACTTGAAGGTGTTTGACAGACTATGCAGTCTCTCCATACAGCATCAATGAATGACATTTTTATGAAGCTGGGTTTTAAATGCATCAGACTGTGCAAACCAGCTGATTTATTATTGGATCAAGCTTTGATTTTCTAGTCTAACATTTAAGAAAGAGTGTTAAAGACATAACATATTCATTCTCCTTAAACTCTGCCTACAGACCTGAAATTTTCATGTTTTAATTCATTTTTGTCTGAGCTGTTCTCTTTTATTACCATAGATATGAAGCTAGAATTTTCTTATAGTTGATTTTCTTTCCATAGAGGTCTAAACCCTTCCAACTCAGGGTCTTGCTTCCCCTGCAATCAAGGGAACATTTGCCACAAACTCTGGTGGGAGCAGATGTATGCCCTTAACAGACAGAGATCAAAATTACAATGCAATATATATCATCTGGATAATTTTAGGGAAAAAGAAAATTCCAGCCAGTCTAGACCTTTCAGATAAACCAGGAGGGATTTTTTTTTCAGTAGACATATTTTTTCCCCTGGCACTGAACCCAAGAGATGAGAGATTACTTCAAGATAATAAAGATGTTGGCTGAGCAAAATTCACCCCTGCCCAGAAGGCCAGCCTGAGGTCTGAAATGATCCATGGGCTTTGTGCTGACCCTTGGCACAGGAGCAGTTTTTGCCACCTATGCAAATAAAATGGACAGGCTTGTCTGAGCCGAGGTGAGGAAAAGGCAGGAGCCAAGAGTGGTTATACTGACAGACAGCTCATTTTACTCTCTTGTCTTGCTAATTTACCTGTTTCATCAGTGCTTTTGGCTTAAATATAATGTTTCCTGAATGTGCCATCATGAAATCTACCAAATAAGATATATTTGGGCTAGAATAATTGCAAAAAAACAAAGCCATGCTGGTGCTGGAACTGAGAGGAGGGGATCTGAGCTCCCAACCCGAGCACGAGGAGGGCACCGTGGGAGGTGAGCGTCACATCGCTCCTAACATGCCATCGCCCTGCAGGGACTGATAGCGCTGAGTCCCACTTAGCACACGTAAGTTAAGTCATATTTACCTGCACTCAGGTTATGGGGTATGAAAACCTGCCCCTCCATGTACTTGCCAGGTGTGAAGAGACTTCATAGACACCAAGTGCCAAGACCACATAGGGCAACTAGTGGTTCAGTTAAAATGCGAAAGACCAGTGAAAAATAGTGCTAAGACAATGAGGCAAACATTGCAGCATTAGGAAGCTGCAAAAGGTAGGATAATTTCAAAAACAGTGCTGTATGACTAGCAGATTTTACAGCATAAAGAAACAATAAAGAGGATCCAGCATATAAAATATAATAAATATGTGCAAAGCAGCTATACTGACACTGACTGCTTAGAAGACGAAATTCTCATTCAGGCACAGCTCCCATATTTTACTGTGAAATTAAGACTGTACATAAACCTTGAATTAGATGCAGAATTAGATATATGCAGGTTAAATTCACGCCTGTGTCTGTTGGCTTCAATTAAAGCTGAAAAGCAAGCAAGAATGAATGTGATCTCTTTGTAAAATGTAGGAGCAGTACAGAAAAAAAAAAGACCTTTTGGAACGTTACTAACTGTCTGTTTTCCACCTCCAGAGAGAACTCCTTTCCTTACACATCACTACTACATTTTTCAATAAAAGTAAAGCCTGGATGTTTTGTGAATGGTATGTATATTTTACTGATCTTATCCACCCACTGTGGATAGATGATAGAAATAACATTTTGCCTAAAAGAATATTGAAAGAAAAAAGGAAAATTTGAAAGACTGCATAAGTAATTGTTAGGCAAAATTGGGACTTACATGAGTAAACTGGGTCTTTGATAAGATATACAATTATCAAGGCAGACTCACTTGCGCCTGTTTGGATTTTCCACATTTTCTGCACTCAGTTTATTAATATTTTACTGGCCGTTTGCTGCACAAACTAGTCATACTAAGGAATGAAGTAAATGTGGGTGAGTGGGACTCCAACTCTTAAAGTGAAAAAAAGACATGGATTTTTGAACCTGAAGTTTATAATAATGACACAGTCAACAAAGCTTCCAAGGACAGAAGGTTTGAATGAGAAAAGAAAGCAGCCTATTTATTATAGCAGTAATATTATCGAAGCTGCAGGGTCATGTTTAGACCAGCTAGCCGGTTATTTTCCTTAGGTCTTCACATAATCCTCAGTTGGACTTTCTGTGGTATAAACTGCCTGTTTCACTGAGCCAAAGAAAACCTGCTTACCATTTGTGATTATCTGTGTGCTGAAAGACCATCATCTGCATCACTATATTATTATTGCAGACACAATCAAGAGGAGGGCTTGGACTACTTTTCCTTTTTTAAAATTGCAGTGTAATTTGTGGAGGGAGGAATCACTATGACCTTGTGTGAATTGGCATTTTACTGACACCTCACTTATTTTGGGAACTAAGGGGAAGCCTGCACTGATTATTTTGCTTGACTGCAGAATTCTGCTCACCTTTGAGTCTTCTTCAGAAAATGTTCTTTTATGTTGTGAATATCACATAATGACTAACAAATATAGAGATTCAGGTCTGGACAGTGAAATAATATTTTTTATCCTTTTTGCTAACAAAAGCCCTTGTAAGCAATAGGAAACAAATAAGATATTTCAGTTATACTCTGCACCATATCCTTGCTATAAATTACTATACAAACTTGGCTTTGTTATGTTTTATGTTTCCAGCATAAAAGCTGGGGTTTTATATACTCTCCCGTGTAATGCCATGTTTGTTATTTATACCAGTGAAATACATACATACATATATATATATATAATGCATGCTTAAGCATGTGTATGTGTATATACACACATACACATGGACAATATAGTGCAAAGGTGACCTCCTCTTTCTCAGTATATTTATTAATTTTGAAAGGGCTGGTCAGAAGGACTGATACATGGGAATCATGCAGACTCTCAACCATCTTTCATGGACCTGGCACTTCGACCAAAAGGGAACAGAGCATCTAGTTTTCCAAGAATCTCTCTCAGGATGTTACATTATAGCAGAAAATGCATGCTTTAAGTAAAGGTGTGAAAAGACTCAGAGCTGGGTGGTACCCAATTTTGGGGCTGGCCATCTTAGGAAAAAAATGTACATATTGATAAAAAGGCCATATTCCAAAACCGCTGCATGAGCTGGGAACTAGTTAAATGAAACCTCCTTCTCAGCTTTCCCAATGTACTCTGAAACCTAGGTCAGGACAGAATGAAAACTGAAAGTCATTGCTCTTTGGGGTGGAGCCAAGATAGGAAATGTTACTCACATCTCCACTTGCAGCAAACTGTGTGAAATATGGCCAGGATTTAGCCCCTGAGGGCATTCTGCATTTTTTAATTTTCTTAGCCTCTGTCCTCTCTTAACAGGCACAAGACAAGCTTTGCAGAACCGGGGCCAGGGCCGTGCTGCAAAATTTGCCAGTGATGCAGATTTGCATGCAGGAATAACCCCAAAGCTGCTTAAGTATAAAATCTCTGTTGAAGATATTTTTTCATATATATGTGAACATACATATGAATATATATATATATATGAAAACACACACAGGCACACACATATATATGTATATATATTTAAAGTGACTTCAAAACCAAGCTTTGCATTGAAACATGAAAGACATTCCAAGGGATATTAGAGTGTGCTTGAGCTGATCACTGAAGAGTCTTCTAAAATAAATATTGCCTAGGTAGCTGTGGGAATCTTCTCTAAAAAAATTCAGGGATTTCAGAATTAACCCTTTGGCAGCTGGATAGGCAGGGAAGGAGGAGGAAATAATTTGCAAAAGAGAGTGACCTTAACTAGATTAACTGACCTGCTTCGTTGTTTGATCCCAGCAACCACTTTATTGCTTGCTCTAAGATAAATGGCCTAAATGTTACAGAGTAGCAGAAGTTGCTCTGTAGTTAAAGTTAGTTTTTGGGCCAATTTTCTATTTTTCAACTTCTCCAAAAATAAAATTGTTCCCAGCAAAAATCCCAGTTGCCTCATCTCATTCCAAGGTGCTATCTTGAAAGAATGCCAGGCAGCAATCCACCTATGGCATTTTTGAAGGGGAGGAGTCAGTTCTGAAATGTCCCTTTTCCAGATTTGAAAATCCTAATGTTCTTGGCATATTGTGTTTTGTTCGTGATTTGATCTGCAGTCTGCCCATTTTTGTTGAATATGAATATTTTGCTGAAATATGTCTTTAGGACTGTCAGGGTAAATAGAGTTGACTTTAAAGATTTGGTGTATTAACAGCTTTCTAGTTTAAACACTATACAAAGGTAGACAGGGCAAGAGTTAACTAAATGCTCATTAGAGCAGTGATAGCGAAGGCATGAGGTAACTGGAGAAAAGCTACCTTGGACAAAGCTCTGAGGAGAAGTATATATAGCTAGAGAAGAGATTCGGAGTATGCAGAATAAGACTGCCAACCCCCACCTCCCAAAATGGCAAATACCAGCTCTTTACCTTTCCCACCTCAGAATCTGGATGTCCTGTTGAATTTTTTCAAATGACAACTAAAACAGCTTTGCCTAACCAGATGTTGGAAAGCTGGCCTTGTTCCCCTTTTATTTGTTCTATTTATCCCCTTTTATTTGTTCTATTTATTTTTGAATTCTTTCATATTTCTCTTTTATTAGCTTGAAATTTAACTAGTTTCATCAATTGACCTGTCCTTGTTCCCTGAATGGAATAATCACTTAGATTTCTGAACACTTTGTTTTCTGGTTTTATTATTCAATGCCAGATTGTCACTTATGCTTAGATTTTGTTTGGGGTTTTTTTAAGGATGCACTTCAAATCTTTCTGTTTTATTTCATACTGCAGAAGTTCCTGATAAGTTTATCCTGGGCATGCCAGGTGATTTTCTGCTCTTAAAATTTTCTGCAGCTGGGAAGATGGTGGCCTTGCCAGCAGCAGCCTGAGTCCATTTTTCGTCCATATGTGTGAGGGAGTAAACGGAAATGCAAGGGTGATGACGGACACAGGATTCATTGTAAAGTCAGGCTAACCACATCTAAGTTTTTGAGGATAATCAAGCCAGCAGAGAATACATAGAAATATAGGGGTTAATGTCAAAGTGAAATCCAGCAAAGGCTGATTTATTCTGGACTGCATTTGAAAACCCCATGCTTTGGTGGCTATCTCAAGATGTCCTTGATTTCAGTCAGACTTTGGGCTACATGTATGCCTGAAGTGCAAAGTTTCTAGACTGTTTCAGAGTCAACAAATGTTGACACCCCCCAATAGGATTAAGTCATGGAAAATGTCCCAGATATAAATGAGTTGGGTTTCCTTATCTTGGAGAAAAGCATCAGACCAGAGGTCACTCTAGCCCAGCATGTTGCCTTGGACAGTAGTGAATAGCAGATGCCTAGGGAGAGTGTAAGAATGGGACTTCCATATAGTGATATTTTCTTGGAATACTTTCCCAGCTTCCAGTGACTGCTGGCTCAGAGTTTCCCCTGAGCCTTTGTATTTAATAGTCCTCAGTGGAAAATCTATGGAAGAAAATTCCCTTCTTAAGCCCTTTCCCCCCCATTCCAGACATGCTCTTACACAAAGAGTTTGGGAGTGAACTTTCATGGCATGCCTTAGGTCTCCTCGCAGTGGCTGGGACATTTGCAGTTCTCAGCAGTGGCCATTTATTTGTTGATGAATCAGCCTTCAATAATCAACACAGTGGCGAAACTATACTGGTGCAGCTCAGGGCCTAACTTGCAAATCATACCTGCATCTCTGCTCCTTGTCCATCTTCTTCCCTGTTAGGAGGTAGGAGGAATGATGTGAAGCCTTCTCCTGACACTTAAATACACAACCTGATGAGTTATTTCTGAAACACACCCAAAATAAAAAGGGTGGTGAGAAGACACTTTGTGTTCCTACTAATCAGCTGTAGCAACCTTTTTCCTCCTAGCCTTTTCTAAGTTTCCATACTAATACTAAACCCCTACTCTCAGCATTTAGATTAAACATCTGTTTAACAGTTAACATTTCTATTATTTCATTTTGCTTAAGTTTTTTTTTCCCTGGTGACTGCTCATAAAACAGAAATTTACCAATATGCAAAGGGCCAAAATCAATTATTTCAGATTTCATATGGGTTGTGTTCCCATGAGACCAGAAATGAAATTTTGGGCACCTGGCACTGTGTCAGAAACATGACAGTCAGAGGACATTAATCCATTTGTCAATCTAAAGAGACTCTGCTCATTCAGATGTGCTAATATTTGATAACATTCTCCCAGAACATGTCCATGGCTCATTGGCTGCAGGCATATTACTGGACCTCCCATAGCTAGCCCGCAGGCATTTTCATCATAGCCTTTTCTTGCCATCTACACTCCAAGGTCATCAAATCGGGATATCGCCTTTCTGCTTTGTAAGCAGGTTTGGACCCAGGGACTTCCTCTTTGGTTTGCACACTCATCAAACTCGAACTGCACTCAGCATTCCCTGCTTGCTGCCAAAATGCCTCAATTTCCACTCATGTCAGCGCCTCGACTCACTCGTGCATAGTATGAGTAGCACATATACACCGCTCTGTCTAAGCATGCAGAGAGAGATATCACCTTCCGCATGCCTTGACTGGATCCTAACTGGACTCAAGGACAGGCCTTGGCCTGAACTGAGCCAAGAGAAGTGTCGGTGCACTTGGCCCTCTCTGGAAGCCTATGGAACAATACAATCTATTATATCATCCCACACAGTTATTTCAGCATCTTGTATAGGCCTTTCAGATTAACTTGCTCAGGCAGGCCTACAAAAAGCCATCAACAATAATGGATGCTGCTAAGTGTTTTGCTCCTCTTGGAGCAAAGGAGCCTGATGGCATCATAAGTTTGGACATAAGCATAATCCCTGCATACAACAAGTCTCTGTGGGAGCATCTTTGAACCTGTTTGTTTGGAGGCAGTTGCTCTCTTCTGAAAAAGAAGAGGAAGCAAGAGTATTGAGGGCCACCTGCCCTCAATGTATGCTGTCTCCATTTACCTCTCTGCTCTCAATACAAGCATTGAGAGGGCAAAATGCAACACCAGGGTTGCCAGGTCAGCATGGCCATTGCGCAAGCTAGCACAAAGTCCTGAATGTACACACTTACTAACTCAATAGAAATGCAGTTGAGAGCTTGTTTCTGATCTGGATTAATCTTGTACTGCCGGATGATCAGATAGACACAGAACTGGTAGCAATGAATGTTGGACCACAGATTGGTGAACAATACCTGGGTCAAACTCTGCACTTCAAACCTTATGTTACTGCTGCTGCTGAATATCCTCCCCCTTATGCTACTCAGTGAACTGATGTGATGAAATGAAAAACACTTTCATTATTGATACTGTCACAGGCAAAAAGGGGCTGCACGTAAGGAATGTAAGAACAGTTAGAGTGGTAATTAGAGCTAATAATAGTCTGACTGACCTGCCTTGGCATTAAAATGCCTTGGAGTATTCGCTCTGCCCTTGAAATGTGGAGACTGTGCTTTTCTGCATAAGTGATTAAAAGGGCCCTAGTTTCATGCATTTATCACAAGATGTCCAGGTTTATCCTGATAACACCAGAGCCACTGCATCCGATAGAATGTGACTGCTACCTTTAGGGAGGAACAAAGAGGGGAGAAAACATATTCTGCACTGGGAGGCAGGGTGCTATTTAAACTAACAGAAAAATATATCTAACTTCAGTACAGTTTACTTTCCGTCTTAGACAACAGAACAAATAGTTCGAGGCAGGAAGGATGAGGCAAGACATACTCCAACTATCCAAACCAGTAAAAGGTTGGGAAGATGTAGTAAAGGGCAAAATCCTGTGCATTTCTGTCTCCCATAATACTGCCTGTGACACTGTCAGTGACACTTTCCAGCATTTCATGAGACATGCACTTCTCTCTGCCAGACACTAAAAGTCAGAGCTCACCCCAAAATTCAGCAAAACTTTTTTCCATTGCAAAACCTTAATAGTGATCCCACCATGTGCTTGTGCTTATCTGCAGATCAGTACTTTAGACTGGCAGCTTCCGTGCCTTTGGGGAAGCCATTGGCCTTAGTACTACTAAGATCATTGTTAAAAGTAAAGAGCACAGTTCTTCTCCAGATCTAATCTTGGTGAGGTTTATGGCCTTAGTCTGTAATGTGAGTGCAGAACTGCACGGCAATTTAAACAGCTCTCAGCTCTGCTCTCCCTTTTTGCAGCCCAGCAAGCTTTTTCCTAGGCTAGTGGGGTATTTGGCAAGTGATGGTGTTCATATGTCAGCTTGTTTATCATAACATTTACATTCAGCTGGTTCATCATGGTGCATATGTTTGCTGTTAGGCTCAATTGATATTAAATGCTCTGTATAACTATGTTCTGGGTGTTAGCACACAGCAAGCAACAAACTGGTCCAGACAGAGGGTTTTTAGACATCTTTAAAGAGAAGCAGGGCAAACCATTAAAAATGAAAATTACTTACAGGAGTGAATTCAAAGCACTTTTTCTCTATCCATTGATTCTTTATCATCTCACAGTGAAAAATGCATTATGGTTCAAAACACATGTTTTTATACAAAAAAATGAAGAGTTAAAGCTTGTGCTGAAACAGAACACCAAAATACTGCCCTAGCCATTCCCCTGGACAAGATATAATGCAGATAGAATGGGTCTGGTGTAAACACAACAAACCTCCCAGGTGGGATACACATTCCTTGTCTGCACTAGAAACCTTGACACAGATGTCTCGGCAAACCCTCCAGGTTCTTTCAACTCTTCAGTATTTTTACACACAAAAAAGAGGTTGCCAGTAAGGAATGTCGCAGCGTATAGAAAACTAAGTATAACTAGTAATAATCCAGCAGACCTGTACTGACATTAAAATGTCTCATAGAACGGTCTTTTTCCTTGAGAGGTGGAGACTGGCTTTTTTGTCCAGTCTAGCCTAGGGACTAGTAGCAGAGAAATTATTTTGAAAGTCCCAAAATCAGATGAAACACATGAACAAAAGTACTTTCCCCTCAGCAAAGTGCCGCAGGGCATCAACTAACAGAACTGCAACAGCTGGCACTGTGGATTTTTTAATGCTGCTGGCAAAACTTAAGTATGGACCAGGTCCCAGGTGTTTCTAAAGGATTTCCACAGGAGAAATAATGGCTTTCCAGTCTTTTGGCTAGCTGTGATGAGAAGATGTATTAGGGAGAGGAGGATGGGTATGGCATAATGAAAGAGGATGATCTTGGCGGCCTATGTGTTTTACCTAGGCCCATAAAACTCCCTTTGTCATCTGCCAGCAATTTGGGAGACAACGGATAGTGGTCTTGTCTGCTGCCAAAATGCTCCTTGTGCCCAGCTATTGCAAGTGGGTGCACCTGCCATGGCAATGTGGGTCCTGTGCAGCAGCACAGCTTTTTCTGCATTGCATAACACAACCCCCACCTTGTATGAGGCCTATTAATGGAGTGGGAGGGCTACCCCCTCATCATCACATCCAAAAAATTTGGCCCTGGATGCTGCATGGTGGCAAAGCAAGGAGAAACATGAAGCTGGTTACCTTGACCAGCTGGCCACAGGCCAGGGCAAGAATCCAGGAGATCCTGAGTGCTGAGCCACTGCCTGCCTTTGATTTGCTCTTCTTGTATCTACCTCCCTCTTGTTTCCTCTGAGGAAGAATATAGTTTGGCCTTCCAAAACCCACAAAAGGGCACTGAGGATTATAGCTGAAAATACTGTCTTTGAGATAACAAATTCCAGTGCCTGTCATCATTAGTGCTCATGGGGTGGCAAGGCAGATTGGCAGCATCAGAGTTCCTCCCAAAAGTCAGTCTCCCCACTCTTTTGCAGGTCTGGGAAGGGGGAAGGACAGATAAATCCTTTTAAGACAGGAATAGCTTTCGAATGCACTGGGTCATTTTTACCTCAGCTAATGTTAGCCAATGGAAATTTATGCCTATAGTTAACAGGCACTTCAAGGGAGCAGGTGGTCCCACCTACTTAAAATGTCTGTATTATGGCAGGGATAAAACCCCTGTCCCGTGGGCCTCTTTTTCCACTTACCAGGGAGGCAAGTTACTTGGCTCAGACTAGTTGCTTAATGCACAGACAGGTATGAGCTGAATCCCTTCTCTTGTGTCTAGAACCGAATAAAGTTTCTCAAGTGAGGAGGAACCAGCATTGCAGAGGAGGAATGGGCCCTCCTAATCACGCGACATACTCTAAAGCTTCCCACTCACTTCACTGGGTCAAGATTTCGCCTGCAATCTAAAATGACATGCTACGAGGTGAGCTTGCCACTGTTTCGCATTGCAAACACAAGTCTAATTTACTGAGCATTACTGCTTCTACATCTCTAAGGCCTTTTTTCAGCAAGGTATTAATCTTATGGTTAACACAAGCAGCTGCCGATTGTTACACTGGGATTATGCATGTGTTTGTTTCTTGCTGAATGAGAGTCTTAATGCATTACAGGGAAAATATTAAAGCAATTGGCTTGAAGGTTTGCAAAAATTATTACCGTATCTGGCCAGAGTGAAAATACACGAAAAAGTGTTTACCTTTCACTTTTTTTCCAGATAATTACCAGACAACTTATACCTAAGCTATAAAATCTAACACTGACCATTCTTCCCATTGATTAAGCGGTATAATGGCAGATGGAGTTTACAACAGGTACATTTATAAGTTTCAGGATGAAACAGATTTTTAGAGGAACTGTCTGCTATACTGGTTTGGGGGGGTAATGAAACAGCGCTTAATCGTTCTCTTATCTAACCTATTCATCACACACCAATCTAACAACAATTAACGAGTATCTTATACCCAGTAGCCCGAGCTGAAGAACTTGCTGAACAAGTAAACTGAAGAACTTGCAGAGCAAGTCTCTCCACGTCTGAAGTGAATGACAACAGATTGAGGCACTGAGACACTCACAGGGCGTGTTGGGAAGTTGTTTCTCCCTTCCCAGTGAGCAGACCAGTAACCTCCCCAGGAGGTAGCAAGGAATTACTGTCCTCTTGGGGGGGATCCTATTGCTGCTGATAAGAGCCCTTTATCTTTCAGATGCCAGAGACAGACTGAAAATCCTCAGTGCCTATAGCCTCAAATGAAAGCATGGCCTTTTCTGAGCTGAATCTATTCTCCTTTGCCTTTTTCTATATTAGCAGCTAAGCTTCTGATCCTTGGGTTCACTTTTATTCACCACCCATGTTTTTAGTCCACATTTACCATTGTCTGGACAGCATCAAACCCATTCGAGGCATTAGGGGAAAAAAAAACAGGGGAGAGCTCATTCTCTCTGACTAAGCCTTGTGCGCAGGGTGAGATGCCACAGGCGTGAGCAAACAGAAAAAAATCCTGAAATCTAGATAGCTGCTCAGTTGCAAGACATAACACTCCCATTTATAAAAGACAGGAGACACACCTAGAAGAGATAATTCAGAAATAATAATAAAACAACTTGTGACCTATACACCCTGTGTGAAGGGCAAAAGCAGTTTGAAGGCTTAGGGTTAGCCGAAACCCAGCTATTACTATTGTTTTTCCAAAACTGAGTCAACAGAGAAAGATCAACCAGGCAATGGTAGTTCTTAGGTCACTCAAGGAGCAGGAGAATGACGACGCATTAAGCTGAGATCTGCATAAAATTGCTTCTCAGCAATTCCAATTGCGCTAGGTGCTAACAGTGCAGCTGCACAGAGCAGCCTAGTCCCAGCTCTCCAGCAGCCCCGTGCCTGGAGCACTTCGCGGAGGTGAGAGCCTCTGGGCACTGAGCCCACCCATGGGTGCAGGCCAGGGGCACATCCCCTGCCACCGACTGCCTCGATGGCCCTGGTGTGGCTGGGGATGAGGTTGGCTTTGTGTCTCCTATTCATTTTGGAAAGACTGCTGGCAAGGGAGCCCAAACCCTTGTGCTATGTTGAACTCAGTTTTATTTAGACGACTTCTTTGAAGTCCTCTGGTGGAGGTTTGCTGTCTGCAACTTTATCATCTGGTCAGAGGGGAACTGCATTTCAGTCATAGGAGATATGACTGAATTACTCAAAGACAGAAGGTACTGGGCCAAAATGCCTCAAAATGCCTCTTCTCTGAGGAAGATGAAATTAATACTCCAGACTAACAGATACCCTGATACTAACTCTGACATTTGGACACTCCAGTGTTCAGTGTTGTTCAGATCCACATTCTTGGTACAACTGGTGATGCAAATAGTAGCAACTTTTAAAGTTTAGATCAACGTATAGCTCAGATTTTGAACACAGCTTCACTTGGGGGAACGCTGGATTCCTCTACTGTAAGAATTTTTCACTGCCAGACACTAGAATTTAGCATCTCCTGCCTGTACAAACTGGGTTTTATTGTAAAGCTAATTCACAGTGCTCACCACAGTAGCTCTGATATTTAAAGTAGCAATGTACAATTCCTCAGAAGCATGTCATTTTTGCTCACCCGTTACTCTCTGGGGAAAAATATGTTCTCTTCAAAAGAACTGAGTGTGGAAATTTGCAGCCAACAGGAAAGATTTGGGAGATACCTTGAAAAGAACTTCATTCAGCTGTCTTCTGAATTATTAGAACAGGGAACACATAAAACACATTTTTCATTTATCAGGGGAGTTGGGTTTTTTTTGTAAGGCTAGTTGGTGAGTTGTGGGATTTGGAAGCCCCAGTCATGTCAGTGATTCTATGAAGGAAAAATGTATGCTCTGATCCTTATGGTGCCTTAGGGGTCCAGCTGTGCTGGGGCAGTTACAGAGCCAGGGCCTAATGCAGTATGATCATTACTGAGCAATAGACACAATGAATACCAGGTTTTTTGCTTGTGAATGCAGCAGCTGTTTAAAGACTTTAGGGGGCAAAGCCTCGCTAAAAAGCGCATTGGTGGTGCCACAAAAAAGCTTCCCTGGAAAGGAGAAGTTTGGAAGATGTAATTTAAAATCTTGAAGTTATAGGGGATTACCAAACAAGTTTCTCACCGACAGAATGAAATCCTTGACTAAATTTCAATCCATGTAGCTTTCTGCTGCCTCGCATAGTTGTGCAAATATGCAATTACATACCACCATCAAGGTTATGCAATTAACCTACCCAAAGAGTTCAATTAGCTAACCTCATCATAATACACTTAGCATTGCTTATTTTGCTTTTGTCATTTCTTTTTAACTCAAAGAATGGAGGAAATTAAGTAAACATTCTGTGTATTAGCAGTTACCATCTTCAATTCATAGACTGCAGGAAATGAGAGTGCTCTGTAATAAGCAGCAACATGAGTTGCAGATTTACCAGAATCCCCTGTAGCGTTGTTGTGAACAGTGCGTCCTTTCCGAGCTGTATGAGCCAGCTATTGCACAGCCACCCTTGCTTGCCCCCAGCTAGATTGTGGCTGTATGTGTAGAATATATGTCATGTTCATAATTTAGTCAAGCTATTCACTAATGGCCCCTACACCTCTAGCTAGGGAACCCTGGATGGAAATACAGATGCAAAATATGTGTGCACAGTCCATTAGGTATCTCAGACCTATAGCCCATATCCTGTACCAGTGCATAACATCTCTATTGAGTTTGGGACACCCTCAGCCTATAGTATGTGTGATGCACTTATGCACATGCAGTAAATCAGAGGTGTCTACAGCACATGGAACTTGCTGAGAAAGTGCAGGTCAGTTGGGCAGCAAGGCCACATAAGGCCTGCCCAGTGCATAGACAGTGTAAGAGTATGTTAGTGCATGTGAACACATGCTTGTGCACACATTTATGTACAGTGACTTTGGACTCAATGTGAAGCTGCCTGATGAGAGAAAGTTTATTTGACATCTGCAAATCCTGCAAAAAGGCCAAATTCTCATTCCCCTCCCTCCTCCCCTCCCCATTTGAACAAAATTTATGGGCTGAAAAAGAAGACATGCTCAGGTAAACCCAGACTTACAGAGCCCTGGATTCCAGGTATTTAACTCCTCTGAAAGTGCTTGTATGGGGGCATGGGAATTTTAGTACTCGACACAGCTGCTCCCGTGGAATATGGAGAATTGTGTTTGCTGAAGGTAGTAAAAAATATTGTGCAGGCTACAAGTGCTTCTCTCACACCTGTTCTGCTCTGTTCAAATTAAGCTCTCAGGGATGGATGTGTAATTGTGTTTGCAGATGTATATCTGACGGGATCTTAGAAGTGTTTGCTTGGGGAAAAAAGGAGCAGCACCCAATCCACTCCCCTTTATCTGTGCAGGGCAGACTTGAGAAAACACTACTTCAGACTTGTCTTGGCCTTGACAGTGATCGAGATGGTTAGATTACCTGCTTCATATTCAGTGACCTTGTAGAGTTTTCAGGGCTGTGACAGTTTGGGGAGATTTTAAGAGATGCCTTTGGCTTGTAAAGTGAGCATATTTGATGTGGAAATCCCTGACAGGCACTGAGCACACAACCCTGCAATACCCCAAGGGTGAAAATTGCCACAGCTCCTGTTCTTTCCTGTCAAAGGCCCAAAATGCTCAGATCCTGCTGCTCCCCTCCTTCACCCTGCCCATCCACCCGCCCTGCTCACAGCCCTGCTGCCCAGCCACCCCTTCTTCTCCACCTCCATCTCGCCCGGCCAGCTGCTCTGTGCTCATGGCTCCTTTGCATTTGTCTTTGGGTCCCCTCGGGAACATTACCAGGGATTTCCAGTCTGCATGCAGAGCTGCTAGATGGCTCTCCTCCCTGCTGCTCATCTCAGTCTCCATCCCCAGCCCTATCCAGAGCAGGCTGCATGTGGACAGCAGCCAGGCCTGGAAGGATGTGGTGGAAGGAAGGACAAGAGTAGCCCAGGGCTACAAAAATAATTTATTCTGTCAAGGCCAATATTAAACCCTACCCCTATTCTTCTTCTCGTCATTACATTTGTCAAGCTACACTATGCAATCACACAAGATGTGGAGTGCATCCACCAAATCCAGGTCCTACCTGTAGGGCCCCATTCTGCTTTCTCCTTTTCCTTGTAAAATATAACAGAAATATTCTTAATTTATGAGCTGTGGCTAGTCAGTAATCCTGTCAATACACTTTCCAAGGACGCAGCTGTATAAAAGATTCTGGGCATGTCTGCAAAATCTAATTGTTTTTCAGTCAAGAAACCATCATTTTCGATCACTGTCCTCATTCCAGATTAGATACTGAAACTTTTTCCTCTTATTTGTTTTTATTCTATTGCTGTGTACTGATTTACAGCAGGGGGGAAACCTATCTTGTTTGAAATATCCACTGTCACTAATGAATTCTGCATAAGATACCTGATTAAGTGTTATTTAATTTTTAATGATGTGAATAAGTGTATATGAATGGTCTCCAGGGAATATAAATTTCCATGCAATCACTGTGCAATAAGCCATTCAGAACCAGACAAAGATCTGATATAGTAAACAATTCAGATAGGTCAGATAATCAGATGTGACTGTTCCAGCTTTAACATTCATGGTTCCCAAAGAACAGAAACAAGCTTACTGTGCCTACAAAAGAAAATCTTTCCTTATTTGATTTGTGTTACAAACATCACCTGGCAACTTGATTATAGCCTAGCCTTTAAGCTGAGTATGTGTGGTGATCTCTCGTTTTGCAAAAACATTATGCCTGTTACCTTGATATTGATCTGCTTGCAAAGGATTAGCATAAAATTGTATATGCCTCTCAAAGTTTTATCATATCTTCATTGCAAAACCCATATAAGCGTTTTTCTATTATGACAGAAGAGTCTATATCACATCTTTTAATCTGTCAGCCTTCTATAGGAAAGAAAGATATAGATATGATTACTGCATTTGAAACTCATGTTCTAGGCTGGTCCAGCTGCCTGGAAAAGGAATCTAAAGAAGATACATCTTTGCATCCCGCTCTCCTCAGTCCTTCTTCCAGAACTTTGTAATGCAGGATGCATGCACATGCCCTTTAAAATACCCAGTCCCCAAGTGATTGTTATTGTGTATCATTAAGTATATACTAATAAAAATACCTTTTTAAAGATTGACTTTACACTGTTTTACTCAATGCATACTGTCAAAAGCAAATAATCTTTTAAACAGAATGGAATCTCTTTGGTGGTACTCTGCCTTTCTCTACTAAGCACAGTCTTTGTCAAGGATGCTAGAAGAAGCATTTATTTTCCTTTTGACTACCTTCTTTGGACCTGTCTTATGCTCCGGTACTATACTGTTACAGCCAACTAGATCAGAGTAAAATAACACTCTTCCAAATACAGTAAATTAAATTCATGTGCTATGTTATTGTATTGTATTGTTACATCATATTATTGTAATGATTATAGAACAGGTCACAACATTCATTTGTTGCCTTGCCTTCATAACACATCAAAACCTCTAATTTATTTGGGTGGACTTGGATGGATTTTTTCTCCAGTTAACTGGAGTTTGAGTCCTACAGAGGACAGACGCGACTGAGGTTAAGATCACATAAATAATTATATCTCAGAGCCCATTATACTGATGGCATGACCTTACCTTTCTTTAATCTGTGAACAGTTTGCTCTTGCTTTTCACCAACATCTTTCTTTTTTTAGAGAAAAGAAAAAGGAAACTAACAGTGGTTTTGTCTCAAATGACTTACACCATAGTACCACAAACCAGGCCCAGTCCGATGCAATCACTCTTTTCTAACCAGGACGTCCTCAGAGTTTAGGGTTGACCCGCTGAGATCACCCAGTGTCACAGCGATGCTGGTGCCCATCCAATGACACTTTTACGAGAGGTGAGAAAGCTGCTTGCAGAGTGAGAAACTCTGGATAAAAATAGTGAGGCCCTCCACAACCCTGGTGTCCAGTGGGTGATAATAATAACAAACATGCCACCCTCGTTCTGGGTGGAATCTGCAGCAGCTGACAGAGAGGCAGATAAAAGATAACTCTTGGAAACACCCAGGGAGAGACTGACGCTTGTGTGGCTCCTCCTTCCCAGTGACTCTTTGCTCCTGGAGAACTGGCAGGGTGCACCTGTGGATGGTGGCTCCTCTACCTGGACCTTCCTATGGTTGGACCAGGGTCTCCTATGTACCCCCATCTTAAATCTGTAGAAGTCCCATTTGTAGAGATCTTGTAATTCTCCTTTCTTAATGAAGCTTTTACACTGGCCAGGCCAGAACAAATGTAGAAATACTAGTGAAGGAAATGTCAGGTCTATGCAACCAAAGCACTGTATGGAAACAGGAGTGCTTTCCCTTACATGTGCTGTGAGCCTTTTAGAGGTATTCTCTGCCTCCTATTTTACAAAAGAGTCAGATTTAGCCAACCTGCCAAATCATTTGCAGATCCTAAGCAGAAACCTCTGACACAAACAGTACCAATATGTGACAACATGATACTTAAGCATTCAGTCAATTCCTGTTCCGATTCCAGCTAGCTGAAGAATAACAAATGATACAAAATGCTGGCTTCACAAAACGTTTGGCTACTCTATCCCTTTATTCCTGGATCTAATCACTGTTCCAAGCTGATGTGCATGCTGTCTTGCATTTATACATTTTTGTTACTGTGCTGGATATCTTGCCACACATATCTGGAGGCTGCTCCGCTGCTCCTCGGCAGGGATGGGGACCACGGTCCCAAGCCTCTCTGCGCCACGGTGGGCACAGCAATGCACCACCCAGGCTTGAGAGCTGAATTTTGCCTCAGGATAGAGAACTGGGGGAAAATAAACGCCAAATCAGAGCACAGGCTACCTGGAAACGAGCGATGTGGCAGCCAGAGCCAGCTGGGGGAGGGGGCATGCTGCAGCCTGCCCGGCAGCTGCTCCAGGCTGCTGGTTTTGGATCCCACTTCGTTTTTTTATTTCCTTTTGAAATCTCATGAGGGCTAAAAAGCTGAAGCATGGTGCAAAACCTGGCTACAAATCAGCAGCCTGTCTGGCTGCAATGACTGAGGGCATGATCCTGAAAAGGCTTCCCCACCGGGATGTCTCTGGGGCCGTGCTGGCCAGGGCGGCATCGCAGGATGCCCTGCTGCAGGGGGAGAGAGGCTCCGCTCCCCGTCTCATTCCTGTGATATTTCACATTGAAATCCTGCAGGAAAAGGAAGGGGAGGGAAGACCAGCTCATTCGGCAAACCTCAGCGGGAGCACCGCGGTCACCATTGGGAAATACCCTGCGCGGTCTCCAAGATCCCTGGGCAAAGTGAGGTGTTTGTTTCTGAAGGGAAAGCAGGTGAATCACTACCGCTAAAAACAACCTGCTGCTTCTGCCCAGTAAGGGGGGAGGGGAGGAATAGCCAGAGCAAATCCCATGGGATTGAATGGGATCCTCCCCTTTGTGTGTCCAAGAACTGCGTCCATCTCGGACAGAAAGCAGAATAAAGATGTGAACCTTTTTTAAAGCTGGCTTTCTTAAAGCTTTCCAGTTAGGCACAGGGCATTTACACATGAGGTAAGATATGCATCCGCCACTCTGCTGCAGTAACCAGGCTGCCAGCAAGGTGTAACGCAGCAGCCTCCTCAAAGCAGGTGAAGGACTGGGGCCTTTGTACTTTCAGTAATTTTTTTTTCACTGTCTTTCTTATGCCATTTTGTCAGCAGCCAGTAAGCTGGATCAAGAGAGGGCCCCACGGCTGTGGCTGGCACCACTCCACCAAAGCTGCTTTTTCCCTCTCGGGAGGCCTGGGACTGTCCCGGGGCTCAGTGCTTTGCCCTCCGCTGGTACGGTGCCTCCTTGCCAGGTGCGAGGCATCCTGCGCAGGCGGCCCAGCGGCCTGGGGTGCCCATCGCACGCGGACCTGGTCCTGTCTTCCCGGGCGCACGAAGAGCCTTGGAAATCTGCTTTCACGGTGCCACAGTACCTGGCAGAGAGCAGCACTGGGTACAGGCACAACAACAGGGGCTCGCTTCAGAAGAAAACGAGTGGAGCGGCTGGAAGGAGGACCGGCGAGGGCCTCCATCTGCTTTTTTTAAGGTTACATTTAGTTTCTTGGCAAGGAAACCCACAGAGAATTTTTGGTATCGTCAACTACTTCTGAAAGATACAACGCTGACATTGCTCACACTTTTTTCTATTTTGAAACGGAAAAGAGAGAAGGGAGGTTATCTGAGAGACAGATCTAAGTCCTCCATCTTCCATAACTAACATCAAAGTGCCATTGTGCGACCTAATTTGTTACTGGTTACAATGTACACGTAGATCTCAAAGCATCTGTAATGATGCAAAATAGACAATTAATAATGAATAATTTACAAAATATGCATCTTTCCCCTCCTTCCTGATCTCATCCTAGTAACAAGCATACCCAGGAAAGAGGCATTTATTTAAATTATCCTCAAACCATCACTTTAACACTTCACTTGTGTTGATTCTTTTTCTCCAGATTATACTTACATGTTTGGGCTATGAATGATGCCAGGCAAGAACCTTAATCCTCACCATATCTGAAAAACATTTGCAACAGAATAGAAACCTTGCTAACAGAATAGTAATAAAAATGCATTCACTGAATTTTAGGACCCAGTGGTAAGCGTATATGCATTAAGTGGTTCCCAGACATGAAGTTAAGCACCAGCCTGCTTCACCTCACAACTTGCATAGCCAGGAGACTAAAAATAGAGGAAGTAAAAGTATCCCCTGAGAGCCAAGGAGGGAAGGACAAAGCTGGGAAAGGACATCACAAACCGCTTTTCTAGGGGAGGCACCTAACCTGTAGGCACTGGCATCCTCAGGGCTATGCCAGGGGAGCTCACCTTTGGTGTTTTTTGATATGACCATGCTGTCTGTTACAGATATTATTATTATTTGATATTATCACCCATCTGCTACTGATGTGGTGCAGCATAGCATAACCTGGGCAGTGGACGGGGATCGATACCAGTCCTCCAGCCTCCCGTTTCACAGCCTGCTGACAGCACTTACACTGCTGCTGCAGCTGGGGCTGTGCTAAAGCACCTGTAGACAGCTGAGGCAGGGGCACAGATCCTGCTCTGCTGCCTCTGCTAGAGAGCCGGCAATGCACAGCTCCGGGGCCATGCAGACAGCCGTGGGCCGCAGCGTCTCAAACTCTTGCAACTAAATGCTCCTGCATATGTCAATCAGAAGCCATGCATGCCCTTCTAGTCATGTCATGTTGTACTCTAATTGTGTCCAATGGCATTTGAGGACATAGCCTCACTAGCTGCAAGGTCTTTCCCCCTGCCCTATTGAATAACCTCTTTGACATTGTATGTAGGATTTTTAAACCATGTTTTCTCAAAGTGTTTTCCTTCCCAGCAAAATGAATGCAGCAAGATACAGCAGCTGGGGAAAGAGGGGACGAGCATGTTTTTTTGTGGGCCAACAAGTGCCTCGAGAGCTAGTTACAATACCCTTTCATCATTTTTATTTAGCATTCAGCAAATGCAGAGCCATCTATTGTCTATTGAATATTCTGTAGAGCTCTGCTTTTGCTGAGTCGTATATGGCACTGAACCAAAAGGAGAAGAAATAATTAACAGTCTGCCCTGTCCATGTGCTTAAAATACACTACAAAATGAAAACAGTCCTGTGGAGAGTTCTCTGCATTAAAGCTTTTCCATCATGTGGAGTTGGAATATTTTCTCTGTTCCTTAGGGGAAGACTTAGGACAATATTTGAAAAACCACAGTTAATATTAATGTTAAGAATCTTTCTTTCCAATTGTTTCAATTCATTATTCATACAATGTATGCCTGTATAAAAATAGAATTAAGTTGTAGTATGCATTAAAACTATTACAGATATTCAGAATTCGTAAGAATACTAGGGATAACTGACATGATTTTAGATTCTGATAGTACTACCTGGAAAACAGAATCATGCATGTTCAAAGTCGGATTTGGCCTTAAACTTTATGGTTTAGACCCATTTATTTAAAATGGATCTGATATCAAACCCATTTGAAGCAACTTAGTGGTTTTGACTTTCTCAGGAAGGAAAGAATATACAAAAATCTGTTAATAATAGAGGCCCTTGCATGACAAATGAAGAATTCATGTCAATCCCTATTGACCTGGAGTGCGGTATACCTATGTGAATGATGCATATTCCTGTTTAAGCAACTAATTTCAGTATGTCTCCTTAGGAATCAAGATAATAACTCCTCTGCTCCTATCAGGGACTCATGCAATTGCTTTATGGTGAATCATCAGTGCAAAGCAAACAAGATCCCAGCAGAACCAGCAAAAGACCTTCACCTCACTGAGGAATCATGACAGGCTACACATGTGGTTCTCTGTGGTGTTCTCCAAAGGTTCTGACAATGGTCGAGCCAGATCTTCTAGTGTACTTTTTGGGGCCACTTACTCCCAGGCTGTCATCTGTCCATCAGCCCTCTTCCCAAGCTAAGAAATTGTTCACATAATAAGAACTTGACAAATAAGGCTTTGTTTCACCTATGTGAGCACAAAAGCCAAACTCTCCTCTTGCTCCCACACCCTGTGTCAGGAGGCTATGAAAGTTAAATTGGCACGACCAGCCAGGTTAGATCCTAAGGTCACCCATCCAGCAAACTCTGACTGTTATCTTCTCAGTAATCTTCGCAGAAAAGCTAAGGGCTGAACAACATAAAGGCCAACTAGCAATTTGACTTTTAGGCATGACCCTTTTGTACTCATGTTCGGGTCCATTGGCAGAGCAAAAGGGAGATTTCACTAGGACAATCCATGTTGCACCTGTAGATTTTAATCTCTCAAATCATTAGCTAGCACCTTGCAGTGCAAATACTCAAAGCAGACGTGTAGTCAGCTGGGTTAGCTGGATAAGGGTAAAATATTCCTTGTGGAATCACAAACATCCATTTGATCAGACATTGTTGGACTTCAGATCAGTTGTCATCAAGGGGAAGCCAAGTATTAGCTCCCCAAACAGCTGGGGATGGTTATGGTATAACATCAGCAATGTCTCCTATTCTCCATGTCTCAGAGGCCCATTTTTTCCGTGGTCCCTTGCCCCGCAGCTCAGACTAGTATGGCAGGTTTGCACAGGGCTGCCATTTATCGGTCACGCGTTCACAGATCACAGTTAGAACTGCCTTGCTAGGCAAGAAGTGAGGGGCAAAAAGTTCAGTTTCAGTCCTCTGCTTTCTGGGGAAAAAAAAGCAAACTTAGGGTCTCTAGGATCGTCAGAAGTACGAACCTTTCATGAGATGGGCAACAGGGGTGTCAAAGCCTTCCCCTATGGATGCACAGACAGGTGATATACTCTATCTTCTTTAAGGGAACCAATGCTCTTGTCCTGCCACACACGCCCAGCTCAGCCTGCGTGCTCCAGATCACTGCTGCCGAGACCTGTTCCCCTCCAGTGCAAGGACAAAGTGGCATAACACAGATTTCACCTTTCTTTTATTTCCCCTCTAACTGAAAGGTCAAAACAAATTGAATTACAGAACTATGTGGGGAATTCAGTAATTAAAAGCTTGTGAGCTGGTGTAAAAGCTAATCACAAGAATAAATAGTTACCCTGTAGTGGTAACTATTGTAATGAAGTACCCTTACTTCATTACATTAAAGTAAGAGCCCTATATGCTGTATAATATAATAGCAGCTTAGGGAGCCAAAACCACTGAGAAACCGTAAGTCATAGTTGAGTCACAGGAGAGAACCCACATTGCTATCATGATGCAGGCTCAGGAGCCGGCAAGAAAGCTGAGTTCTGGACACAGATGACATCCTGAAATCCTCCTCAAATTACATGACATGCATGCCCTTAGGTAGTGTCTGGCCCCTGCATATGCATAGCCTCCATTTCCTGAACTGGCCAGCTGAGGGGTTAGAAGGAGGTGCAGCAGTGGGGATGGGTAGGCTGAAACACTATCCTGTAACAACCAGCCTGCACTCTAATGCGGTGGCAAGCCCTGCAGCTAGCAGCTTGCCCCAGGACTCAGACTGCTAGATAGTGTCAGCCTCCCAGAATTGTACTCTCCCCGCAGGAACAAGGAGGGGGGCAGGGAGGTAAGAAAACTCATTGTCAAATCAGTAATGTCATCTAAATCATCCTATCCGGATCTTCACGAGAGGGAAAAAAACAGCAGACGTCTCCAGATAGTGAAGTAGGAATGTCCTGCAGAACAAGTTACACCTCTCGTCCTTTCCCATGAAGAACACTGTAGAATAGAGAACTGTTTGGGGATCCTAAATGTTTTCCCAGCACTCCTATTACTATTGAAGGTGATATGCAGGCATTCCTTCAAATTTCAGGATGACGGAAGAAAATAAGGCTGGATGGGAGTGTCAGAGGGCACATGGGCACTGCAAAGTAGAACCAGCCGTTCCCGCAACAGCCTTTTACAGACAAAAGCTGTTCTAAGAAGTGAACATAACCTGGACAAGAATAGGGAGTAGTCTACAGAGAAGTATTAGATAATGTTGTACAGATCTGGAAACGTCTCATGGATTAAATAACCAGTTCCTAGATTTTAAAGCAAATTCCAGAGTCTCTGGTAAGTGGGTAAATCTCTGCATCTTGCAGATAACTGCTGAGCGTTAGTCACAAAAAGATTTTCAGTGATGATGAAATCAGCCTAAAGGTAAACAAGGGAAAAATAGACATGCAAAGTATTAAAATAACTCCAACCTTGTTATTTAAAAAAGGAAACACACCTTTTTAAAGCAGCTGAAAGAACAGTTAAGTCTTAGCTAAACCTTAGGCCTTGAAACTGGAACAGACACCTCCATTTTGTCCTGAAGTACGTTCTTCAGGGAGAACCACTTGTCAACAATTGCATGCAATACAAATGACACAGGGGAAGAAGAAACTTTGGCTGTTGACAAAATTCCTCATATTTTTTTCTGTTAAATCAGTTTGGTCCTTCTGGGGTCATCAAATCGAAATAGTTCTGTGCATTAAACAGTTAAACTTTTGTAGTCTTCTGTTGCTGAATTTTCTACTGATCCTTCAGGGCAGTTAATCTGAAGGAGAAAGGGTAAAGGGATCCAATATTTTTAATTTTAATTTATTACACTCAATACTGTCCTTTACCGCTTTATAGCTAGAGCGAAGAGAAGAAAGCTGAGCCTTCAGCTGAGGCATTTCAGGATCCTTGGTGTCTGAACACACAGCCAATCCATAGCATGCATCTACTTTACCTGTTGTGCACTTTTTCCAATCATACTAAACAAACATGATTTCTTAAAACTGAAGTTTTTTAATGTAAGGATCTTTTTTAGATACAAACTCAACATTACAAAGCATATCATGTTTTCCAGTAATGGGTCATGAAAATATAAACCATCAAGCTGTATCTTTTTTGGGTCCATAGATGGCTATATTTCCCGAGCCAATAAAGTAGCTGTGCTATTAATAAGCAGAGCAATACAGTCCTACTGTTTCCAAATCTACATCAGCTCAGATGTCTTAGTAAGCTTTGGAATTAAATAACAGACGTGGAATATTTACTTTTTGCAGTAAATCCATTTTCAATGGGGAGGAATACATCTCCAAGAAATATGAAGAAAGGAAAAAAAAATGCTTACACACAGTTTATTGATAGAAAAGAAATAAGTTTGCTGAAGCAGTTCATATTTGGGACAGTAAATTCACCCCCTGAAATTGTACAATTTACCCTATAATCTTCACCCTGATGGTCCTCAGAATGACACAACATGTGAGCGCTGTGATAGTATCTACAGGTCTCCTTAAAGTTACTGTCTTTTGGGAGGAAAATGACAGTAAGGTCACCATGTGAGTAAACTATTATTTCCCACTAGTTTGAAAATCTTCTAAGTTCACAGATCCAGGAGTTTTGATCACTATCTAGACTCTTATTTGAACCATTAAATTACAGCATGGTCCCAATTCAGCAGGATGCTTAAGCACTGAATCTGAGCTTTAATGCAAATAAACAAGTGTATCATACTGTTATGCCATTTAGGCTGCTATACAAACTGAAATAAGGCACATCTAACTTGATGTGTGCATTAAACATTCTGTGTAAGTACACAAAATTACAATCTTAAGTGTTCTATAATGAAATCATAACCGCTCCCTGCAATAAACTTGGCATAAATCTTCCTGCTTTCTCAATGACAGAGCAATAGACTCCTCTGGAATCCATTCCATACAAGAAAAACATCATGAGAAATGGGAGAAAAAGAGAACAAGAAAGGTCAGACAGGACTGAATCCTTGGCAGACAAACATTTTCATGCTCGTGGAAGTCAGGATTTCCAAATGTGTTCCTATTTCAGGATTCTTCCCCATATCATTCCTTCGTTCCAGCATGCTCTTCTAGCCATGGATTGTTTGGTAGTTCTCGCAATACTCGTCATCCTTACAAGTTATGACTTCTTCCCCATCTATTGATATGTGTGGGGTTATGGCTTTTTCCTGACCTCTTGAAATTTTGACCCAAGCTTTCATTTTGTCCTGCATGAAAGCCAGAAAAGTCTAGATAGCATTCAGAATGCCAGAAACATCTGATGTTGGCTTTCTTCATAAATCACATGATGCATAGTAGGCAGTGTATACAAACGCTGGACACCAAGAAACCAACCACAGGCTTGTGTAGGTCTTTTTACAGCCGGTACCCTATCCTGAAATGTCTTGGTGACTTCTGCTCCTTGCAGGAAACATAAGAAAAAAGTATTTTCAGCTTGTCAACAAGTCCATGATCTGCATTTGCATGAGTATTAAACAACCCACCTGTCACACTGGTCAGACCCCAGATCTGAGCACAGTGGAGCAGAGTGCTGATGTTCTGCATTCACCCCATGGCCCCTTGGCAGTTGTGAGCACTGCGCTCCTGACAAAGTACACACTGTGACAGCCGTTCAGGACAGACGGGTGCTCAGGGTCTAGGTAATAACATGCTGTCTTTACTGGCTCCCTCTGGGAGGCCCTGCAAAACGCACAGCCCCACGTTTGCACCAGTGCCAGGGCTTGGTGCAACTCCAAAAGGCAGTCGGGAGAGTCTCAGCCAAAACTGGACTCAAACCTGTGCCTACCTGGCAGTTTAGACATGCTTAGGGAAGCGTGGATAAGTGCTCTCGCTTCCCACTGTCTTTCCCCTCAGCTTTATTGGCCTTATTTATTTAACATGAAAGAGCTCACAGGCAGCACAGTCTTTTATTAAGCCTGCTTACTGGTGTAATGTCCTCCAGTCTTGGTGGGCACCCTGTGCTTGGGGGCTGAGAGAAAGTTTCTCTCTCAAGTCTTTCTTTCCCTCTCTGCACTTGTAGGCAGTTGAGCCCTGTGAGCCAGCAAGGCCTAAGGGCGATATTTCCGCCTGAGCTCCCAAGGTGCAGAAGGACTGGATCCTTGCTTCCTTGGGCTGGTCATTGGTTTTCAATGCCTGCTGGCGAGGCTATCCAGGAAGCCCACCAAACTGCTCCTGGCTCCCCAGGAGCTTGCTCTGTGTCTCTGCTGGGTGTGTAGCCTTTCGCTGTGGGGTTACAAGTCCTTGCGTTCCCTTGGTTATTGCTGGTTTAAGAACAAAGCCAGAGAAGTGTGGTTTTGGCTGAGAGGCATGATATGCAAAGGAACTGTGCCTGAAGCATTAGGCTGTTCTCGCCTTTGCATTAAGATTGAGAAAGGGGAGGCGGGAAAGGCAAAGACCAAGGCTGGTAAAACAGAACCAGAGCCATGCGAAGTGGACAGACTGGATTTATTGTGCTAGATACTGATAGCAGGGATGCTGGTCTTTCATTTTCAGGATCTGTGTTTTTCTGAGTAACAGAGTCAAGTGCAACACTTGGTAGGGAAGCTTGACATTAAGTTAAAAGCCCCAAGAACTAAGCTGCTGTTTAATTGCAAGAAAGCTTAGAGACTTGTTATTTTAAGATTGTCTGCAACTCAGCTTTTGGGCCAAATCCTAGTACTTATTGAAAATCCATTCCTCATTCTGAATCTGAAACTTGCTACCCTGATGATATCATGGAGCATATATGGAGCATATTATTCAGCCATGGCTCCTCCTGCAATTTTTCAGTCTTTCATAGTCCTGCATGCAATTCTTCTCCATCTGTGGAATGTCAATGTAGCAATAGCCCTAAGGAGAAAACCTTAATTTTAAAACAAAAACACAGACAGTTGCATAGAGATATTTAACTGTGTCTTTATGGCAATGGCTAACTGCAGCAAGTGAAATTGCTGTAATGCTTAGCTGCATTCAGACAACATTATGTCAGAGAAACACTTCATTCACTTAAAAAGAAAAAAAGGAGCAAGTTTAGGGTGCTTGAAAACATTTATTAGCTCAGGCACAATATGGCCCAACTAATCTGGCTGGAAAGAAAAGGAGAAAAACTGAGCCATCATTTCAGTATTCAAACCTGCCCAATTTGTTTTAAACTGAATGGTAGCTAAGTTGAATTTTTGAAAGCAAAGAAAGAAAATTCTAAAAAGGAAAGAAAATTGTCTGGATTAGCTTCATCATTTTTTCCATTTTTTTCTTTCAGGCATGGACCTGAGAGGGATAGGATTCAGTTACCCAGACAGCCAAAAGGAAATCATTGTTAGCTGTGACCTAAAAACACCGTGATCCAACTGAACGACATCCATTACTTGGTGCAGGCTTCTAGAGAGCATTTTTTATCTCTAGGAGAGGTGCGGTGTGTGTTTCACTCCAGATCCTCAGAGGTGCCCAGGCAACAGAGAACTGTTGAAGCCCAACCTAAACACTTTTTAGGGGCTGAGTGCTTAGGAGAAGTGACCAAGGAACTGCAGTCCTCACTGGCAATAGGACACCAGAGTCAGTGGCAGCTCAAGTTACTTCCCTCTCAGGCCATGTATCTCCAGGCTGGAGGGACTGGCTCCAGCGACCGGGTACAAACTGTTCTCTAGAAGCATTCAGGACTCCCCTCCATATCTTCAAACCCAAAACATATGCTGAAGAGGTGGGTCAGCACCACCATGCTCTTTTCATCTGCAGGAGACCAAGGTGTTGCCTTCTCAGAAAATGTGCCAAGAGCAGCAAGCTCTTTCCATCAATGCCAGAACACAGCCACACTTCAGGCCACGTTGATTTATGCATCTGAAATCTCTCTCACCCCTACGACCAGAATGAACCGTCTTTAATTGCCTTTATCCGTAATAGAACCCTGGTTAGTGGGAAAAGAGGGGAAACAGGAGAAGTTGAATCCAGCTCTGATAATACAAGGTGATTTAATTTTTTGAAACTAGTGAGAAGGGTTTCAGCTTGGTTTCATGAGAAGAGGAGGCATAACTGATCTCACTGCCTGCCCTTCTGTCTGTCTCTCTGTCTGCCATCCATCCTTCTCCCAAAACATATTAGTCTTTGGGACTATCTTAAAACCTCCAAAGGGAGTAATGGTCTCGAAGTTGTTCCTAAAAGGTTTGTAAGAATCAGCAGCTGGGCAGAGATAGGCTGAAACCAGGCTTCATTAGTTCTGCTGCTCACAGAATAGTTTGTAATTGTGTAAATGTGTTTAATTCTTTAGTGCCTCTGCCCCAGAGATTTGTATTTAAAAGAGGAAGAGGATCCTGCAGATTCAAATGTGTAGTTAGGTCCCCTTAATTTCCTTGTTTTAAATACCAAATGAGGTAAGAACACAGTGCTACAGACGCAGGAGTAACCAAGCTTTATATTTATGCATTTGAAAACGAGAGAATTTTGTTGTTTTGTTATAAGCATCACCGGAAAAGCTATGTTTTATTCCAAAAGAGAAGCAGGGAACTGCTTCCAAGGAAGTCTTTAAGTGGCTTGCTGACACATGGGATTAACGTAAAGAATTATCACACAATGCGCTGTAGTTAGAGGCACAGAGATTAATTGCTGAAGGCCAGATGGGAACGGTAGGGGTAAATACTGCCTTTTGTCGCAGAGCTAGAGTGAGGGCTGAGCATGCAAAGCTGCGGTGACCAAGTGTGAGTGCTTTTGGGGATTTGGCCTTTGCAGGGCAGATGCAGACTGAGCAGCTGACGGGAACCCTACCCCACACAGAGCCGCTCACACCTTTGCTAAAGAGGTGGCGCATGAGCATTGTCCTGTCATCTGCCAAGGCCTGCCGGGGGTCACAGGTATGCCTCCAGCTCCCGCACACCCCTCCAAGACAGTGCCACATGACTCCTGACATTTGATCCCTCTCTCTCTCTCCTTCTGCCCGTTTAGGACCTGGCCTAACTCTTTCCAAATTTCCTGAGAAATGAATCAAACTTTTAACTGGTTTATGAAGATGCTGCAAGTGTGAAACCTTATTCGGACAGACGTTAAACACAAATCAGAACGCTGACTGGGGTAACTAATGTAACTCACTGTGCTTCATGTTACCATTTGAACAGGCATGCTTTTTTACTAGAAAAGACCTCTATAGTTTAATATGGATCTGGAAACAGTTGCTTATCTGCTACTGAATATGTCTAAACAAATCTGCTTTAGGGGATTCCATCTTCCAAGAATCGCTGTGTAGTGCAACATTTTGATTCTGACCTTTAAAACTGAATTGGCAAAATTGCTGGCAATAGGGCTAATTTACAGGAAAATGATTCAGTATCACACAAAGAATTTAGAGATGTTTTCCACTGTAATTTCAGCATTCATGCATTTCAATTGATTTACCATCACAAACAACATCTGGGCCTTAGTCCAAGAAGTGCTGTTTCATTTCTCTATTATGGTGGCACCTTGCTGGTTGATTTAGAAAAAAAAAATGTATTCATTCAGCGCCGCTTAAGAAAACCAAATACTATTCTTCCGTTTACTAGCATTTCACAAAAACACACTAAGGCTCAGTGCTCTGGAGCAGCCGTAATGTTGGGCAGTACTAGGTATAGATCCTGAGACTGAACAAAAAGGGAACAGCTGACTTCATGGAAGGAGCAGGAATTGCCAATGTTATTGACATTCACACTTCACCTCATCAAAGGCACTAACGGGTTTTAAGCCCTCCCAACTTGCCTCTAAAATCGCCACAGGTTATCCCTCTGATATACCTCCTGACTCTCAATGTCTCAGGTAATGCCAGACAGGAGAATCTATACTCCAGCAACTCTGCATTTCCAGCCTTGTGTTTTAATGATAAATGTGTTTATCTATCCTTTTATCAACACAAACCAGCATTCACTTGGCTGGGGACAAGATACACAGTTTGTCCTCCCCAAACTAATATACAAACCTCCATATCTCTATTTCCACTGGACATGCCTGGACTGGGAAGTGCCCATGTTTAATTAAATGGAGATCTTTAATTCAACCCAAACATCCTTGATTGTAAGCTATGCCATAGCTGCTAATCCACGAAGGATGAGGGGACCTGCCTGACTTTTTTGCTTGGTTAACGCACAATAGTTTCTATAGTCAGAGGCACTCAGAGGATTGAGGTTGCTAACATCATGTCTGTCTGCCTTGAACTGGGGAAGTCAAAGTCACCATCTACTTCTAACTGGGAACAGTCTTACAGATTACAAACTAAGCTTTCTAATGCGATGCAGTGGAGAACAATGCAGCCCAGACTGCCTGATGCTATTTACAGCAGGCTGCAAACATTCAGGGAGAAATGATAAGGTTCACGTGTCTCAGTGGGCTGTGAATGCAGGTGCCAACAACATGACTTTGAGCACAGCCATTGTTAGCTAGACCACTGACAACAAAAGCCTGCCAAAAAGAAGAGGTGGATCATATTGTAAATACATATTTCTAACATAGAGGTGGAAAGCATGCAGCATGACTTCATTCTGAAAGAGGCAAAATCCACTAAGAAGGACAGCAAGATCCCAAAAGACATAGAACTCCTGTCCATCTGAATGTGAGCTTGAACAGAAATCAGAAAGGTCTAAGCTACATCTCATTAGGAATTTTCCGATCTGATTCATCAAACCTGAAAAGGTTTTGTAGTAGTTGCTCAGTTTTGAGGAAGTTCTGTTGACAAAACCCAGCTCAGGCAGGTTTCCTGCTACTTTATGGTCAGGCTGATGGAGAAGCCATGTAGAGTGCCTGGTTTCGTGGTGACCTCGCCACATAAATGTCTCATTTGGGACTTTCAGACCTACAGCTGCACTACAGGGAGCCTGGAAACTACTGAAGAGCCTGGAAATCCTTGCAGAGCCAGCTCCCGACAGGGTTTTCAGAGTTTCAGGTTCAGGTAGTCCCTCAGGTTGATTTTTTTGGGGGGGGAGGGGGAGAAGCGCCACACAGAAATCAGCAGAAACACCAGAGAAGCATTTCACTTTGGAAAAATTGAAATTCCAGAACTTACTTACTTTCTGTGGGAAATTCTGAAGTTTACAGCAATTGTTCCAGATTTAGAAATGTTGGAGTTTTTCCATGAATGGAATTTTGACAGGGTCTAATTTATCACCCTTCCACTGAGAAGAGCCAAGTTCCTGAGACATAGCAGATAATATTATTGCAATTATCTGCATGACCTTCTGCCACTGGTATCTCATGTTGCTGTGTGGTGTGCATGGGGGGAAGGAGAGTTATTTTGTGGGTGAACACTGCTTTTCTTCCATCCTTCCATTCTTAGCAAGATAAATTTCATAGAAATCCAAGTCCATACTTTTTTGGAAACTTACTCAAGAGCACATAAGGAATGAGAATATTGAATCTAAGCAGCTGGTGGGACTATTCCCTTTCATTTTGCTGTTAGCTGTTGAATTTCTGTAGAGGCAAGCATCACGTTGCTTTCAATACACACCTCTAATTTCTACTCTGTGCTTAAGTGTATTCTCACAGTCATCAGGGAAAGATATAAATCTTACTCAATATATTAATATATGCCTCTATTTTCTTTAGCTAGTTCTTTATTGTTGTAAAGAAATTCACATAGTGGACATGTATTAGAATTTAAACTCAGAAGGGAGAGACTGAAAGATGGTTAAATATATATTTTTTTCCTTGCCAAATAATTTATATGCTGGTTCTTACATAACGCTCTCATCTATCAGGATATATAGCTGTCATTACCTAAGCCAATACTAAAAACCACTTCACAACAAAATACTTTGTTATAGCTTATTGCATAAAAAAGGCCTCAGAGACAAATAGGCCAGGGAAACAAACAAACAAACAAACAAAAAGAAGCCAATTTAAGCCAGATTAAAGTTGGCCAAGCTTGCAGATGCACGAGATTTGAGGTGCTGTATTAGTACTCATATGCAATTTACTTTTCAGAGGCAGGATCCTGTAGGACGACAGGCTATTCATTAGGCCACAGAGCATTCTTTGGATGTATTTTAAAGTCTAAATTTAGATGATGGGAGAGCTATTTCAGGCAATTCACTTAAGGCCAGCACACATAGTAATTGTTATGGGTAATTGTTTCTAGAGAAGTCTTTGACCTACTGTGTACATTTGTAGTTCACTGACACATGGAGCAGGGATTTGTTAAAGTTAAAACTGGAGAGGTTTTCATTTAATCCCAATGAGAAGCAGGGAACACTTCTAAACTCTTGCACTTTTGCCAGAACCGGGACATACTTCTAGCCTAGCTCTCACGTGCTGTACAATAACTTCGGTCACAACCCCTTGCTAGCACAGAGTGCCACAGAGAGGCTTACAACCACCCTCTCAGCTCATAGGAAAGTGTGAGCATAGTTTACATGCTGATGTTTCGGAAAGCACACAGAAAAGTGGGGTAGGAGTGAGGCGGAAACACTGCCATGCTGAATAAATGCTCACCAACTGCTTCATTCTTGGAAAGTGGCACGGCGTGCAGCAGAGAGTTGCTAGAGCAGAAGGAGAAAAAGCCTCAGGCAGGAAAAGGTAAAAGAAGAAAGAAACACTTAGACTCTTCCTGTTAACTATGCTAAGGGGAGCAATATTTATAAGTCATCAAATTGTATCTAACCAAGCAGCTTCTCCTTTCCTCCCCATTTGCTATCTGCTCAAGCTTGTACCTTTAAAGTACACTAATTTTATACAGTCTGTCCATAGTTTTAACGAATAAGCAGAGTCCTCCCCAACAATGGATACAACAAGAAAATACCAGTAGGGTCAGATGCTCCACAGTGCAAGAGGCCGTAAATAAAGCAACATAGCCTGCAAGCCCTCTCCGAGAGAGTACAATGCCAGAAACAGGAGCTTGGTGCTTTTATCTCATAGCAACACCGCTCATATGGAGTGTGCAGTGAAATGACTCTTTGGGATGTTAACTTTGCTAGCTCCACTAGAGAAAGGTGACAGTGAACTCATGAGTTTCCGGGTAGACAAGAACTAGGTCTCCAAAGCCTATGACAGAGCCGGGAATAGAGCTGATTCCTGTCTTATGTATAACCATGATACAGCAGAAAGGCTGTGCCATAGCTCCATGCCAGAGGAATGAGGAAAGACTCATTCCCCTCCCTGTACTGCTCTTGATTTCCTTTCATTCTGCAAGTCAGGAACAAGGCAATGTTTGGCCCAGAGTGGGATGGCTAGAGAAAAGCAATAACAACTTCACAAGAAGTACTGAACAAACAACTAAACAACTCCCATTGTCTCACATGCCTGCTACACATGGAGAGAGGATGAGTGGTATTCAGTCACTTGCGTATTTACAGGAGCAGTCACAAGCCCCTCCATTTAGCCTTGAGGATGGCAGGAGAATGAGCTTGTTCTGACCTAAAAAAAACATGAAATAAATGTCACAAACTTACATGGTTGCAGGACTTGAGTTAACTAGGACAAAAGTACACTACCTTCCTGCATTACGTGGTAAGGGTGGAACAGGAAAGCTGATGCTCTGGCAGGAATAGCACAGATAAACATTTATTTCAAAATAAACAGGTAACTCTTTAGCCTCTGAAGCCAGTATATTGCTTTCCTTCCTGCAAAGACTCATGGAGTAAGGGATTATCCTTAGAAACATAACTCAGGGTAAAAATAATCACAACCTTTATGCAAATCTTAAGGAAAAGTGTGTCTAATATTTTATTCAAACAGCTCTTTGCAAAATTCATCAAAACTGTTCCAAGAATGTATAAGCAAATTACTCCACCACCCTTAACACAGGGGAGGGGTGATATGTGTCATATGGTCTATGACAAATTCTCAGAGTTAAGTAGGTGGTTCTGGCCCTGCCTTGCAATTCTTATTGCTGTCAGTGGAAGTTTTGCCTGTAGCCTACAGGACTAGACTGCAAGAGCTTAGTCTACTATTTGTACAGCAAGCAAAGAATGTTCCTGTGGGAGACTCACAGGACTGAGAGTTTGGTCTAACCTAGGCTTTGTCCCACATTTCCTATGCCACCCTGGGGTAGTCCCAGAGACACTTACTAGCCATGCCTGCTGCTCAAGGAAGAGCGCTGGGGCCAGCAGGGAAAGAAGATTTTTGGGCACGAGTACTAGATCCTGACCTGGGCCACCCCAGCACTTCCATCCCTAGTAGAATTTATTCTCAAACAGGGAAGCGTCCCCAAATAACATTGAAAATGAATCCAGGTCTGCTAAAAAGGCACCTCAGCAAGACTGAGCAAGCCACATGTAGTCTAAGCATAAATTCCTGCTCAGTTACTGTGTTACCCAAGTTAAAGTGTGCAAGCAGGAACAGATTGACCAGGAGGCAGCTGCAGCACACCTTGCTTGCAGTGAGATGTGCCTGTGACCAGGCCCTTCCACCTGCCTGTCCCACAGCGCAGGGGAGCCGACAAGGACCTTCAGTAATAAAAAGAGAATACCTGCTTGCTCCTCCTTATGTATCCAAACAAATTGCCCATAGAGAAAGCTTCCTTTTCCATAACCATCTCATTTAAATGTTAGCTGACATTTTTGTAAGGCTGGCTCTACATGAGAAAAAGTCTTTTCTCCTGGAGATCGCTAGGTAGATGAGCTGAGCAAGTAGGTTCAACTGAAGTTCAGATTAGCATCTAGACTAAATTAACAAGCCTCTTTGGTTTGCCCATTATTAATTCTTAAATTGGGAGACCACATTAATCTCTACACGTGACTGGATAAGTAATCTGTAAAAATACACATGCAGAGTTTTCTCAGTAAGTGCTCCCTGGTTTACTGGGAATATCACTTATTGTTTGATTTGTTTCAGGCCAGATTCTCTGTATGTCATTCCAGAGATGGTCACTTACAAGCAGTTTTTATCATATTTACTTTGATCCTGGAGATACTCAGTTAGACATACAAGGAATTTAGGAGGCATAATTGCTAGAATTCTTTGTACTTGCCAATCTGGTTGCATTCTGAGAAACCTACTGAGTGCATTGGAAAAAACCTGAGGAAAGGCACGAAGGATTGTAAATGTTACCTGCCTTATTAATCTGTTTAAAAGGTTTGCTCCAAAGAGGAGGTCAAGTACAATTTCAACTTTTTTACAAGCACTGCAATTTAATATCTGCAATTAAATCTCTATGACTACATAGCATCACAACAATACCTTATACCTCCAGGGCCTTTAGTCAAAAAGACTTAAAATTTTTGTAAAGCTTCTTCTAAAGATTGAGAAGCTGGTCTTCAAGCCGGCTCATGAGATAGGGATAGACTTCAGAGTGCCTAGTTTTGAAAACACAAGCAAGGCATTCACCTTCCATTCCTCCAGCTGTGAAGTTCATGGAAAAGCCCTGGAGGAACCTCACTGCAGGAGCCCTTCTCAAGCAGCTCTGTTTTAGCAGCCACCAGAACCTGGTTTCTCAGGTCTTGGCTCTTCTATCAGCAGCAGAGAAGCTCGTCACTAAAAATTTTAATGCATACAAAGTTGAATTAGGCACTAAGTGACAGAAGCAGTGCTTTAAAGTAGAAGAGAAGCTGCACAAACAATACATTCCCTTCCAAAAAATATATTATGACTGCCTCACGGCAGACGTCCTACAAAACACAGAATATGCCAAGTGCTTTAATGAGCCACATCATTGTTAAGATTTGTCTTTAAATGCAGCTTGAGATGTGCCCCACAGCTCATTACCACAAACTCTGGCATGTTATACAAGCCTCATATGAGATTCCTCATCTCATATGAGATTCCTCATTTACAGACAACGAGGCTAACAGAGGAGTGAATTGCTTCCAAGACGACTCAGGCTCCAACTGTAAGCTGCCATGACCTCTCCTCCAGGCTCCCAAATATATGCCCTGGATAATTGGTCTTCGCTTTCAGATTAGGAGTGGACTTCAGACCTGGTTTCGATCTATTTTCCACGTTGTATTCCCCCCTTTCCTCCATCTCTTCAGGTTATCTGTGCGTACACTAGGACTACTCATCCAAGCCCCAGAACCAACCAGGGGGAGCACTGAAAAGCCTGTGGTCTCAGAGAAACCACAAAATAGTTATGTTGTGACAGCTGATGGTCTAGCTCCCACACCTCTGCGGTGGTAATATATCACCTCAGCCTACTGTTATTGTGCAGGCAGTAATGGGATTACCAAGACGTTACAAACACTGTACAAATAGAGCGGCTTCTTGCTCTGTGCCTCCATTGTTTTCAGTCTGGAGGACTTTTGCCTACTTCCTATTTACCCCTGGAAGGCAGTAGGGAGAGCAACAAGTGGAAGGGACATGTCATGCTGCCCTGCCTAACACTAGCTGTCAGTCCTTCAAGCTGAGTATCTTCAGGAATGGCTCCCCTCTGAAATTAGCTGAATTACAACTTTGTAAAATTTGCTGCAGTTACATTTGTGGATACATTTTTCTGGCTCTTTTGATCCTTCCTCTCTTGACTCAAACTTCTATCACATTATGGTCAATTTGAAGTTTCTCCTTGTTTTTCTATGCTAGAATGTAGATTAGAGCATGCATGCCCCAGTCTCTCTATATATGGAAATTTTAATTACATATCTACACACACACACAGAGACACACACACACACAACTATATTTCTATATATTACTTATATATGCAAGCAGTTTGTTTCTATATTGCTCTTGCCTTAACACTGCTTACAGCTGATGTTCCACCACAATGGTTCTTCCCCTCCCATGTCCCACCAGATTGAAAAGGTAATTGAGCTGTATGAAACACTAAACGCAGTAAAGAAGAAGGACCTTTCCTTTCTGTTACAGTTTCAGATAGCATGAGCTGTGGGAGAGGTAATACTAAAGAGAGCAGATCCCTGCCCAGTGAGTAGAGCTCAGCCAAAAGCCCACTGAGGAGCAGAAGGCAGGTGAAATGCATGGCCCTACAGCTTGGCATCTCAGAGACCTGAGTACCCACAAATCTCACTGACGTGTTAACAAGCTAGGCAGGTGTATGACAGCTTTGAAAGCACAAGGCCACTGCTATCCTTTAGAGTTCAGCGGTAGCTGCTGGTTTGGCATTTATAAAAGGACAGTCCAAGACTGCTTCAGATATGTAGCCGCGGCTTCCCCAGGGCCCTGCATGCTAGCCAGGCGGCCTTTCCACACACAGACTGAGAACATAGAAGTCAGCAAAAGGCTGCCAGATCACTTGCACAGTGTATTTGGGAATACTTTAACTAGAGAAAGCCTCTGATGTGCAAGGCCAGATTGCAGCTCATCTCTTGTCTGGAAGATTTGGGATAGGACAGTTCACCTTAACGACAACATTGTCTACCACTCCCTATGATACGCACTGTGTTCAGTGACACCCACTGAACAAGCAGGATGGCACATTGTGAGCAGACCTGTTTACTAAGCACACAGGAATTTCCAGGATTTGCTCTCAGACAGGCTGGCAGGTTTCCTTCAGGACAGCCAGACACATGCTGTTCTGGTGACTTTGTGCAGAGTTTTCAGCATTTTGTGGTTCATTGTAAATGACATTTAAGGTTGCTAGTCCTTTTAAACTCCTGCACTGGTCCTTTTCATTATGTTACTGTACCCAGCAATTATACACGCAAGGCAAAGGAAAGCTCAGCTACTTCCCTTTCTCTGGCTCAAATTCTCAATTTTTCAATATATTGAAAAAATAAAAACAACCCAGTGTATTTAGGCTGTCAACTTCTTCTTGTAGATTTTGTCACTCAGAGGCAGCTGTGTGTTACATGAAAACATAACATAAGAACAGTCAAATGTCCATCCAGCCAATCTCTTACACTCAGCAATTGCAGATACCTGGGCAGGAGGAGCAAGACAAGGAGAGCTATTTTCCATGTATAACCTCTCAAACATAATTATGGGCTCAGGGACTTTCAGAACTCAAAGTAGTTCCTTTTCATCTAGATTTCTGCCTTCCTCCATACTTTCCCCCAAAATTTTTCCAGTTGCTTCTTGAACTCACATACTAGGTGCTAAAAGTTTGCCTTGTGTGGCTTTGTTCTGCATCTGAGCAACCCGCCACGTGGTGCAGAGCCTCCGCTTGCTCATTCTGAGCCTTCCACAGAAACATCCTGCTGGTGGAGACCATGTAGGGAGTGTTCCACTAGCCACGCTTCCACCTCTTTCCAGCCACCACTATACTGCAGCTCGCTGTGACCTTTCACTGGCTAAAAAGCTTCCAGGGAGTCAGTGTTGTGGGGTATTCATCTAGAATAATCTCAGAAATAGGAATTTTTAAAACCTAGGGAGAGGGGAGGGAGAGAAGGGACTGATTTAGCCAGCAACCTGAAACTTCATGCATATTGTGAAAGCACTTTATCACCAGACACTGGAGATAAGAGGATGAGCAGATGAACACTGCACCTTCTTCTGTTTTCATTGTGGTGTGCTGAGTCTCCTTAGGGCACCAAGGCTGACTGAGCCTTCCTGATTTTGCCTTTTCCTGGGCATGCCTATAGTATGGGTGCAAAGTGCCAGACATTGGCAGCAATGCCGCCACATCAGAGCTCCTTGCTCCGCAAACCTTGCTAGCTTGGTGCAGCCTTCTTCTGGATGGCTATGCCATTGCCACTCCAGAGCCAGCGTGCTGTGCCCAGTTGCCTGCCCTGCCCAGCCTGCCATACACTCCTCTCTGCACCAGGCAGGAGTTTCCCATTCCAGTGCATTCCCAATAACTATAGCAACACCACTGCTCCCTGTTTCTTTGTAAGTACCTGACATAAGGTTTCCTCAAAATGTCCTCCAGCTTTCATAGTCCTGTCCCCCTTGCCCTTGCATATCATACAGGCATTTGCTACAGCACCGGGTGCCTATCAGACACCAGCAAGCTAAAGTGCTGGTGACTTTATTCTCTCATGGCTGTGGTGGAAATGACTGTGCAATATGTAGACACAGGATCTCTGCATATGAGTTGCAAGAGCGAGTGTGGTTATCAGAGCTTCCAGCCCTCACACGGGCTGGATTCTGCTTGAGGCCTGTTTACTTAGCACTTTTCCCATGCTGGCAGTGAAGAAAGCAGTCCAAAAGAAATGCTGCATTGATAGGCAAGAAACTTGCACACTGTATCAAATGTGTGGCGCCCAGCAGTGCTTTCTGGTTGATTATCTCATGGGCTGAGCCACCCCATCAGCTCTTTGGTTCTCCTGGGTACCTTAGACTAGGAATGCATTTTCCTATTAGAAAGCACAATATATATCAATTAATTTCCATAGATTTAAGGCCAGAACTTTGCTTGCACAAGGAAAGGGCATGCTCTTCCTGCAGTAAGGACCTAAGGGATGATGTCAAGCATAACGCTTTTATAGAGGCTGGTCAGGCCTCCAGGTCAGCCAGCAGGATGGTATACAGGGGCCTTGGAATCACTTTCAATTTCTCCTGAAGTGCTTAACAAAGATCATTCATTCAGATCCCTTTCTTCAACTATAGTTGAGAAAAGACCCCAGTAAAAACCCTGTTATTACCTGTTTTCTTTTCTGTGTGTGTGAGCTTCCCCTTCCCAGGACTTTAAGAGCCAGTTTGTGGATTACTAAGACCTGCGTTACAGTATTTAAAGGATTTCCTGTCAAGAAAAACCCACATCCAGCAGCAATTGACTGCAAAGGAGATGAACAAAACCCATGAAGGATGGCAGATCGAGGGAATGTCTCATTGGTAGAGAAAATTTCTTCCATTTGTACCTGTAATGGGTAAAGCTGAAGAACTCCTATTGCATAAGGCAACTCTTCCATTTAGCACAGTGCCTTTCCCTTGGGCAGCCACTTGAACACATCTCCTTCATCCTAGCAGGGCATGAATATTGTTTAAAAGTGATCTAGATGGAGTACAGAGAGCAAAGAATGGAGGAGGAAAGAGGGCCAGGAGGAAATAATATTAGTTTAGAATAGCTAGAAGGAAGGAGAAGTTTCCTGAGGGAGGCAGCTAGGAATAATTCTGTAGTTCTTGTGTCCTATTTATCCAGGTACTAATAAGAGAGAATGGCACATCCATGTGTGAAGGGACTACTGTGAACTGAAGTTCTCCAGTCTGAGTCAACACAAAACCCAATAAAGAAAGCACACCAGTGACTTGTTCCTGCTTCCTGCGGTCACCAGGGATCTACACAGGCAAGAAGACACTCTACTGCAGGGAGGTATTACTGAACTGCCTGTCATGAATTGCTAATGCTTCTCTCAGATGAGTCAGTGAACACTTGAGTATCTGTTGTGTAGGTGAACAGTCAAAGCCACATAAGTCTTGCTAAATCAGCTGGCTCAAGAAGTCCTGCAGTTCTCCTCCGCACCCTGACACCCCAACTTTTCTCCAGTTGCTAGGGGTCTGAAAACTGGAGCACTAATCACCCCATTTAAAGACTCTCTGCTTACTTTAATATATTGTCTCTAACTGTTGGAAAGCTTCAGAGTGAGAGTCAGCCCAATCACAATCTTCCCTAATTTCAGCGCAAGGCTCTTGGATTGGACAACTGAGTAGAGCTACCATTTACATGCCCTATTTGAGATCATCACCTCCACCCTTCCCGCCACTCACACACACACTTTTCCTCAGGAAGCAATTAAATTGCCATGCACTTTAACACAAGTTATTCATCTTCTGAATTGGCCTTCAACAAGGCCAGCATCAGAAGGGCACATTCATTATGGGCTGGTCCCTGAATACCAACCCCTCCCTAGCACAGAGGACATAATCCACATTAAAGCCCAGCCTGTTAGCAGCTGTTTGCAGCATTCCCTCAGCAGGAGTTCCCCAAAAAATGTACTCATGGTACAACTCACATGGATCAAACAGGTTAGCCATTAAGCAACCTCTTCATCATTGAGTTTCACATCACACACAAATTCTCTCCCTCTCTTAAAATCAAAAAGACCTTCCTTTAAATTATGAAGCCTAAATAAACTTGGCTGCACCTTAATAGCCCCATGATGGTACCTGTTGCCTGATTGAAGGCTGCACTGGGGCAAGGAATGAAGCAACCAGAAAGCTGGAATGGCTTAGGGCATCACCAAGATGCCCAGCAGGGCATCCTGTGTCCCAACAGGGAAACCAAAGACTTTGATTGCTCCATCACTTAAAATTATCATTTTCACTTCCTAAGGTGTTTTTAGCCTCATTTTCTTTGTAAAGAAGGCTTATCCCATGCCTTGTTTTGTGCATGTGTGTGTCTCTACTGATTTTTGAAGTGATTGGCCAGTTTCAACCACATTTGACAGAAGGATAAAGGTTAAAATATTAATTTTTCACAGGTTTTATTGAAACAGATAGCTGAGAAAAAGGCAAGAATCCTAACCAAGTCAAAGGCTGCAGTGTGAGCTCACTCCTTATTAGATATCAGTGATTCTTCTTTAGAGAGGACCCTTATAGATGGTGAAAAATGTCTTTCAGAAACGAAGCTGTTCAGTGGCTTTCATGTTAGCCACCCAAAGCAATCAGCCTTGAGTTGCATGTCTGTAGGAGACCAGTCTGTCTTCATTCTGGTACTAAAAAAATTCTTGTTTGTGTTCTTATAGACCTTGACACCTACCCTTGACTCTTACCTCCTACCTTCCTTCCCTAACTCTGTAGACTTAAATCCCGTAAATTCCCTCCTTTGCAGGCTCCTTTCTTCCCCTGTCCCATTGCCCTCTGCTTTGTCAGCTTCTTTGTGATAAAAAGGTGCCCATATCTGAGTGTGGCATGGAAATATACTTCTCATTGAATGATGCATCTCTCTAACCCTTAGCATTCCCCCCGGCTGAGGAAAGGGAGACGTGTTACATTTATTTTTCCTTTTCCATTCAGAAAGCCAGCTGAAGAAAACTGCTGGCCACCTACACCTTGTGCAGACTCTCCGAGAGGCCAGAATTGCAAATTCATGTTCCTCGTGGCTGCCTCACCATTCCAAATTAATAGCTTTACATCTTTACACCTATGTGTCTACAGAAGCATTCAGACTCTCCTGTCCTGCAGAAAACTGGTCAGCAGAGGGATTCTTATTTGATTTTTGGCCTGATTTTCCAGCAAACGAATGGGGATGGATTTCTCTGAAGAAGAGGAGTATTTCTTGCACGTCAGCAGAATGGATAAGAGAATGTGCCTCAGGCGCTTTCTCAGTGCAATTTGAAGGCAAATTTTGCTGTGAAGGGTTGAAAGTCTGAAGATCTTTGTAAGTCCTTGGCCCTTGCAGGGACAAAATTCCTAGTCAAGTCACTGAGAAACTATACCTGAACACAGACTGAAAAAAAACTGGTAAGTTTCAGATGCAACCCCGAGTGGTTCAAACCCTTATTTCAGAATTAGGCTTGTTTTAATACATACAATAAAATTGTTTAAAAGGAATACACAATGAAGATAAAATGTTGCAAGTGGCTCCTTTGGCTCTTTTTCCTCTTTTTTTTTTCTTTTCTATAAATAGGAAAATTGGGATAAAAAGTGGTCTACTCTTAACCAAAGGGCACAGATAATCTAAAGGGTTTCCACACAGGTTTCCCAGTCCCCATCCTGCCAGAATTATGCACTTGCCCTCTGTGGAATCACCTCTGGGCTGAGATAGCCATGCAGCCCCAATGCTGATTCAGAGTATGGTCTTCCTCCTGTGGCTTCTCAAAGCGACATCGGTTAGTGCTTGGTTTGCTTTTCATTAGAGAACTGGCCTTCCACTAACAGTTCTGAGATCATGGTATTTCTTAAGCTTTTGGTGTCTGACTGAAAACTTTCAGTCAGCAGTACTGTTTTCTGATGAAAGCATGCTAGTGACGTGGAGGTGAAAGATGACTTCATCTGTGTTTCCACCCTGTTTATACTACTAAAACAGCTCTGTGCCTTAGAGTTCATTCTGTCCCTAAATATTGGGAGAGTAGCCCTAGAAATAAGTGTCCGGTTGCATCTATATGCAGCAGTGTTCCTTTGAGTATCTGCGCTTGAATGCCAGGATCTGAACTATTCAGATGAGTGATTTAGCCATTTGTAATTATGACATAGCCTGGGTTTATTAAGGCTACAGAAGCTCATTAAAAAACTTTGAAGTATACTTAAGATGTGTTGGAGTGGAGTTAAGATGAAGCAGACCCAATTTCAAATACTTTGTTAATAGCTGGAATCCATTAAAAATGCAATAACAAAAATATTAGGGATCTACAAAATATGCCAACTTACCCCATGCTTTGGTGGAAAGCAAAGAAGCTCTAAGAGTGCACATGACATTCATACAAGGATATCTGAATCCCCATGTCTGCTAAACACAGGTCTAGGATAGCTCCGTGAAGTGACTGAGCTAAACTCAGAGCCCAGTTATTCATACTCTAGTGACTAGGTAGCAAGTCTATCTAGTAGATCCACAAATATAAAGAGAGCTTGTATTTTTTGCTAAAATTATTGAAAAGATCCTGACAGTACCTTTCCTACATATTTCACATGTATATTTCACATGAGTGCTCTAAAAACACTAGTTGGAGAGTTTCTGGTGCCTTCTTCTTGTTCCAGACCTCTGAACATTAAAATCAGAGATGGGTCCAAGTCCAGATTTAGATCCAGACCTGGATTCATTCAGCTGCTTAGGCTAACAGATCCACTCATTGCCCTGCACTACTAGCTATCATAGACATGGCCTCGTGCAGAAATGATTGAAAAGATGCTAACTACAAAGGATGTGAAACACTCTTGTGACTAGGGACCCCAGCCTTTGTTCAACGTAATCTTGGTTCAGGCTATAAGGACAAAAAAGCCATTTTCATGCATTAAAATAGAGAACAGAATGTCAGCACAAACGCCTCTTACTGTATTTCTTGGGCTTAATTATTACTGTGTGTTTATGTAAAAAATACATGTAGAAAGGTAGGTTTGGAAAGAGCTTAGCACTGGGTGTGGTAGCATATCTCAAAACTGCCAGTATGGCATTAAAAATCTTGGCTTGGGCATTTCAGGAGGCCCTTGAGAGCCCAAAGACCATGGAAATAGATGCCTTCCTACCAGATAAATGCACCCTCAGGCATGTACCCCAAGGAAATCAGCTGTTTGCAAGGCATGCTGTTATTTAAGAAGTCGCTGGCAGTGGGGCATGGCTGCCTGAGAGGGCTTTTTCAGAGTACAGAGCACAGCCAATACTCCTGAGTTACTCTGTAGAATGGAATTGCTGTCAGGACTCCAGCTCTGACTTCTGTTCCACCAGTGGCTTTGATTCTAGCAAGGAAATGTCCTTTTTGCTATATAGGTGTGATTTAATCTTAACCATTGAAGTAGGCTATAGTATATTAAATATACAAGAAAGATTAAACCCATTAAAATACTTGTTTGCCAAGGATAGTTAAAGATGGTTTTAAAAGTTGCATGTCAGTATAAATTGTGGCTTAGAAAAGCTGGAGAAAATATATAAGCAGTATTTTCACACTTTAGATTTAGTTATGATATAGGAATAAGATGACCAGAAAACCACTGATAGTGAGAAGATTAAGAAGTAAGAAATAAGTCAGGCTTTTTTGTGGGCAGTGTTTAGCAAGATTACTTTATCATAAACAGCCAGTAGATAAATTTGTTTCCTCATACAGTATAATATAACTTTGTATAGCTCAGAATTATTTAATATTAATAGTAGTACTGATTATCTTGAACAGTTATAGATTATTTAGAATCTAAAATAGCTAAATGTCCTATATAGAAATATATGAAAATAATTTGGTATTAGTGATGAGACAGGAAGAAGGAGGATTATAGAGAGGGTTCTGGCTCACATCAGAGTTCTAGTGATGAGCATGCTTTCATGCTGAAATTTCCCTCTGCAGATACCCTGAGATCTCCCCTGAAACTTAATTTCTGAACTTAGTTTTGTTGACAGGATTTCTTTCTTAATAGGCAGACCACCTATTCATATTCCTTTCCATAAAACCAGTTTTGAATACAAACATTTCATTTCCCTTGTTCATTATCCACATAATCATACAATTAATGGCTTTTGTGTCACTATTGCCCATGACTTCTGCATGCCATTAGCTCCATTTCATTGCTCTGTACTCATTGCATTGCATGCTTAATGTTTTAAGTAAAATTCTTCTCTACCACTGCAAGATCCTAGTTTCTTCACAGGAGGTTTCTTCAAGCGTCATGGTTGCCAGCTCATGGCTAGGGGTCAAGAGGCATCAGAGATTAACTTTCATCATATGATAATTCAAGTGCCTTCTTTGGTCTAGTTCCTAACTTCTGCAGCTGGGCCTTTGCTAAAATGGGTACAGCACATTCCTGATTTAAATAAAGTCCTGGGCACTTCTGCAGTGCACAGCAATAATGTTCTGCTTGTGCCGAGGAAGGCAAGGCAGCTCTGCCATCTCCTTTGAGCCCTTTACACCCTAGTGATCAGTATAATGAGCAAGCTGACTCTCTCTTCTCTTGCTGCACACTACAGAGCAGATGGGCAAACTGGGCTCATTAGTTCTTTCATATTAAAAATGCCAACAAATATTTGACATGATCTCTCCTTTCTTGTAATGCATATGAACTTACATGAAAAATAAACCAAAAAACAACATAGTATCTTTCTCTCTCCAGAGGGCACAAATTAGGCCCGTCTATATTGCTTAGCCATCATAATATAGACCTGCTGGCAGATACCCCACTCTCCTCCAATGTAGATGCCATGTATGCCAAGCTAAGGAGTTTCCTTTGACAAAGTTATGGTACCTTCCTGAGCAGTATAAATGAGGTTAGCAAAAGCTCTTTTTTCAACTCAGAGGTTAAAAGCAAAATCAACAAAGAAGGGACAGCAAGGAAGGCCAGGTTCCCTTTATCATAAGGACTTGAAAATTGCTGCAAATAAGTGTGGGAGAGGAATAAAGGAAGAATGATGGATGGTTTGTCCTTTAAAATCCTGCAGGTGAGGCATGTTCAGTGTGATACTTTGCCAATACACTCCAATGAGGCTCAGAGGACAGCTGACTTTGGGGATCACTTGCCTGGCACTGCACTCCTCAGTATCCCCTTCCTACACATTTGGGAATCCCACCAAATCCAAATAGCGTTCAATACATGGCAGGATGTCAGCTGAGCTGTATTGTGTGGGAACTAAAGTTTTGTCCCTAATTTAAGGGATGAAGCTGACACAGAATGAATAGAAAAGTACTGGAGAGGGAGAAGCTGCCGTTGCAGAGAGATGGACATGGTAAGGAAGCATAGACAGCCCCTGAAGACCAGCAGAAGTTCTGTATGGCCTTCCACAGAAATGACTAGACTCCACCAGCAGAAAGACTTGTGTCAGAAGAAGGTAGATACCAAATGCATCCCTTCCTAAATCCAGTCTCTTGAATATGGAGAAAACTATTCAACAAAGGCAGAAATGCCTATACACTCATGGACTTCTTTGCGTGTATGGTGAGGTGTTCCCTGCACGTGACCAAGATTTGTGGCTTGGCTGAGTTCATGCCATCTTCTTAGGCAGTTCAGAGGCACAATTCAGATTGTCTAAAGCTAGGTCTGGCTCTGCCAATGGAAGCAGGGAGGATGTGAATAATCTTCTGCAGGTGCATTCAGTTTGCCCTGTGCCATGGGAATGTAGCCCAGGAAAGAGTAGCCAAGCTAGATTTAGTGTAGCTATCTGTGTTAATAACAGCAGTAATGATACTGCAGCATTGGCCTCAGTGCATTTTACACACACTGAGATGCTGGGTACTCCCCTTCACAGCGGACATGCAGTTATATGGATTCAGGCTTAATAATACTCTGCAGGGCAGATGAGACTGTGCATAGCATCTGACTACCTTGGCTTAGCTAAGGATACTCCTGTATTGCTCTGCAGTGCTGATTTTCCCTAAGATTATATGTCCCTGCAGCTCTCCAAACACCTCATGAAAACTGATGTCATCTGAACATCGACCTGCCCCAGAAGGTATTTATGAGACTTGCTTAATTAAACATTCATAATTTCAGCTGAAATACACAGATGAAAGATGCAAGATATAATTACAGCGCATTATTATGGTGATTATGTGGCTAAAGCTGAAATGATCCAAAAGGGACAGCTCTCAAGCCTCACACTTTTTTTTCAAGATCTTTACCTCCTTAGGGGTTAGGGAAGATTGGAGGGTGGGGGGTAAAGCTTATGGTATTGTTGCATATGCGGCCAGTAGCACTACTGCATGTGGCAAGCAGGGCACTGTCCCACTGTGCCTGGACATGGGAGTTTTCAGTGACAAGGCATTTACTCACAGAGAACCATTACAAGGGAAGCAAATCTCCAGAGAACCTGCCCACTTGCTGTGCGCAACGTGGTTTGCATTTTCTTCATAAATAACAGCCAAAATACAAGATGAAGACCAGAGCTGAGAGACTTATCCATTAAAATGTCATCTCCAATTATGAGACACGCACTGCTCTCTTTTTGGCTTCTCTCTCCTCTTTGGCACCCCAAACTGCTGGAAAAAAAACCTTACAAATAAATGCAGGACTTTCTATAAGGCCCACTAGAAGCACATGTGAGAGTAGGCGGATTACAAATGGGCTACAGAGCATCGTTGCCTTTTATCTGCTAGCAGGAGTGTGGTGCAAAGCAGGGTGCCCAAGGCACCTCTGTGTCTTTTGGGGTGGAGGTTAAAAGAGCCACATCTATGCCTCTCCATAACTTCTGCCTGGAGAGTTTTCAGATTATATAGGCAAAATGAAATGAAGCTGAGTACTGGAGTTGTATCGAACCTCAAGAGTGAGGGCACTGCCTCTGACCCCCACCTCCTCTGCACAACCATATGAGGGCCTGTGTGAGTGCCAAGGATGCTCAAAAACACTGACAAATTTGGCACCACTGGCTGCAGCTAGACCAGGAAATAACATGGAGTCAGGGCATGAGCTCTGGCACTGGCCTGTGACTGTGCAAGCTGTCATATTTTGAGCATGTTCCATGGCATGATTTTGGCCCATGCCAACTAGCCACCAGCTAGGCAACACCCGAGGAGAGCACAAGCCAGAGATGATCCCTAATAGACAGCTTGCAGCCACCCTGTTTTGGGACAGTTGTGTGTACAACAAGCCATGGGACCTCATTTGGCCTCAGAGTCCAGAAATGGTCCATGGGTTGTGTCATTTTTTAGTATGGAGAGCTACTGAGGGTCTCAGCATGGAAACTATGGCCTGAACAGGCCTGGAGCACAAAAGATCTTTTTCTATACAGATGTTCCACTAGACCTGGCAAGACGTTTTTAGCTCATTTCGCTGCTTCTGCAGATAAACCAAAGGCATGATGCTCGTGGGCTGCAGCAACCGGCATCAAATGTACATCAGCTCTTCAGCTATTGCTCCAATCACATCTGCAGTAAACACGGGGCTCCTGGAAGTGGCTGATTAAAGTGCACAATGGCTGTGATTATTCCTGTTAGCAGCACGCCGCGCAGTGCCACAAAGGCATGTTCATATGCCGTTTCAGCATTAGCCAGTGCTCCCCCATCAGAGTAGAAAGTCATTGGCTTGCTGCCCTGTTTCTTCAAAATAACTGTAATGGGCAGGAGAACATGACAGGTATCACAGAGAGGGCAGGAGCTCCTGGGCAGGCAGCCCGGCTGGGTAGTGCAGTCCCCGCCAGGCAGTGGGGAAGGTGGTCCCGGGCCCCTACCAGGACGCTCGGTTTTCCTGGAGTACAGCATCACTGCCGAGGAGAGTGCAAGGGTTAACCTGACATGGAGACGCAGCCCAAGTTGCATGATACCACTGAGTTCAGATTGAGTAAGTTTAATTAGACAATGAGAACCTCATGGCAGGGCGTGCCCTAGTTTCAGTCAAAGGTGGAACATTATTAAGTACCATTTACATCCAGAGAAACACCCACTTTTGAAATCCCTGATGCCAGTAACACATGCTTTATATTTAACTCACTCAGTGAAATGGGAAGTCAGCGGTAGAACACAGAGTTTCTAATTTGCTTGCTGCCAACATGATGATTAATGTAGTTTCAAAACAGCCCGTCAGCCAATTATGATGGATACTAACCCTTTAATAGGAATCTCTGGCTGGATCCTTGTTACTCAGATTTAGTGCTCAGACCAGTTAGACCGTAAATTACTTTCTCTCTGGGAAAAAGAGTGAACTTAGAAAAATAATAAGCAACTCAAGCTTTTTTGTTTCATAGGCACTAACTGTATTAGCAAGGATGCTGTACATTTTGTGCTCCTTACTTATCAACATGCAATTAAGAATGATCACTCTGAACTGCAGGTCACCTTTTTCTGGGAGAGCGCTCCGTTTGGGTGGATGGAGGAAGTCTTCAGGCAAAAATCAAAACCTTAATTTAGAAAGCATTCTGCAATAATGAGTCCAGACTCTGGGCAAAATGGATGCAATGTAGTGCATTAATGGAAAATAATATCATATTCATCTGCAATATTACAACAGTTTTTACTGTTATTTGAAGTGAGACATAGTTTTGTCTTCCCCTCATGGAATCATTGGGGAAGAATATAGTGACGTTGCCACACCTTGTTTCTTAGTTTGCTTCTGTTTAATTCATCCCAGAGTTTAAATATAAAATGAACTGAGGGAATTCTATATCCCAGAGTGAACAGAACAGGTGGAAGAATCACTTCAAGGTTTCTTCTATTTGCACAAATAGTGTCTTAAGTTTTGAAGATAAATTAATCTATGTGCACCTTGTAAAAGAAGAGAATCTTTCTCTTCTCAGTCTATTTATTATATGGTGCATAAATGCAGCAATTGCCAGTCCAGGAGCCTCTCTAATATCTAGTGCTGTGAGAAACCAGTCCCAGCTGCTGCAAAGGGAGAGAGGTAAAAGAATTCCTGCCATTGGCAAACAGAGAATAATTACTCTAACAGAAGAATAGTGTGTAAAAATAGTGATCAATTTACTTTTTGTTACAGCAAAGCAGAGCACTGCAGCTGAAGCACAATGAAATTTCCACATAAGATCAGATCATTCATCTACCTATTCCAGGATCCTGCCTCTGGCCATAATGTAGGTAGCTTTAAGCCAAGCATGTTGCTACTCACTTGGGGACCTATATCAAATTATGCTAGTTCTTCAGCTCCCAAGAGGCCTTAGTTTCTGCCTCTGGTGATGAGGAAGGAAGACAAGAGTCATCCACTGTCGGGTTTCCCCGCTATGGCAGGAGCAAGCACACCTTCCATAGCAAAGCCTAATTCTTTAGCTTTACGCACTCTGCACAGTCCTAGCCATAGGTCTCGCTGGCTGACCCATGCATCCTCACCAGCAGTGGCACAAAGTCCACAGGACAAAAACTGTCCCTGAAGCTTTTGGACTAATTGTCTCAGTCACCACCCCTTACCTCAGTCTCAGATGACCCTCTGGGTCAGGGACTGTCTTCATTCTGTGTTTGTACTGCAAAGAGCACAAAGCAGTCCCAGACCATGATCACGCTCCTAAACCCCATAGTAATAAAAAAAAATCAACAACCATAATAACCTGTGTTGTGATGAGGAGAGCATGTGAGTGTGGATCACTTGTATTCCAGCAATTGCAACAAAACATCTTCATTTATTTAATATAAAATCACTATCTGCATCATTGTCCGGTGTGGTTTTCAGTTTTTGTACTATCTCAGACCTCCCTGAAAGCTCCCTTGTGTGGTTGTAGGATAAGGAGTACAGAGGTGGTAGGGATCCCTCCTAGGTGTGGCTCAGGAAAAATTCACCCCAGGAAACAACACTGCTGTCTCCCCTACACTTCACTTTTAATCAGGGGGAAAGCACAACAAACTGACGACTTCTCTACTTCTCACTTTGAGTCTTGGCCTCAAAGTGTTGCCTCTCATTAAAGGAGAGGTACTGACAGGCAAAAACAACACTGTGGGATTTGGGTATAAGAATAAGGGAGCAAAAGATGCAATGTCACCATTTAGATGGTAGCCTGTCTCCTCCCTCCACCTCACCCTGGGGCCAAGATGCTGAGGGCATGGAGCTGAAGGAGGGACATGCAGGACTCAGGGGGCTGCAGGTTGCCCTTCTGGAGGAAAGTGCCTAGGGGCGTGGGGTGGGGTGGGGTGCAGGAGGAAGTGCAAGCAGCATCCATGAGGCCTGCCTGAAAGAAGGTGGGGAAACTTCTGTATTAGAGAATCATTTTGGTCTCTATTTTAGAGTTTCCAATAGGTGTTGCTCGTCTCTGCATTAAATTGTGAGCCATGAACTGGTAGCAATAATTCACACTGTCCCCAGTCCATCACAGAGCTGTCTCAAAAATACGTGCTTTCATATGGCATTTGGCACCTGGGATCGATGCTGCGCATAGGTTTGTGTCAGAAGACACCTGATGTGGAGCAGTTAATCTGCAGGATCTTTGTCAGAGTTTCTTCAGAGCTCTTGCCATGTGAATTACCAGTGTAGTAGCTAATACCGATCTATCCATCTCTGAGGCAATGCATTGCAGAGGCTCCGGCCTCTTGTAATGCATCATGTCAGCACGTCGTGTGGAGCAGTAAGGCCCGTACTAAACCCATCTGTGAGTGCTGATGGCTCAGAGAGAAGATGCAGCCTTCCCTCCCATACCTATCAGTTAGACTTTGCCACTGACAGTGACAACAGGCTGTTATGCCCTGATGGATGGTATGTTGCTTGTGCAAAATGGATATGTTTGTGGGGGTCCTTTTCTGGCCTAAAGGTGTCATAAGAGACAATTGCTCTGGATAAGGGCAAGAGCACATTAAGAAAATGAGGTAGGAAAACTTATGCTGCTGCCTAGGAAGCACCTATAGTCAGTCCATGCCACAGTGGGAGATGTGGTAGAGCCGGGGTGAGCTCCTAACAGGCATGGGGAAGAAGTGCAAGCCAGCGGTACAGCTGGCATGTGTGCTGGCCTCACTACTGCAGTGGGGTCCTGCTGTCAGGCTAAGGAAACAGCTGGAGGTAGGGATAAATACATCAGCTGGCATGACCAGTGTCTTCCATTTCACTCTGGTCACCTGCACCATCATCCCAGGAGTCTCTTGCATGTTCTCAAATACTTGATGGAACTTCATGGATGAAGGTTAAAAGGCGAATATTGTTTTCAAACAGGAGGCCAAACTGCTGTTGATGGACGAGGTATAATTAAGGACCAAAAAAGACTCTCCCTCAATGACTACATTGTCCAAGCCAAAGTACTTCTCTAAAGCATGCTTACCAATGGGAAAAGTAATGTGCTCTCCTTAAGAGCAGTTCAGCTTTGCTCAGCCCTACGTTGGGTGCCATTCTTAAGAGGATATTGTAGATGCTGAGAAAAGACAACAGAGTCCCTTCTTCCCTGCAGCCATGAGGATCCAGGCACAACAGCTCACTTGGAATTATTTGGTACTAGAATAACTTGCCACAGTTCCAGGTCAGTTCCTTCTGCTGTCACAGGCTGCTTGGATAAACAGCACCTTTTCACTGTCTGCTGACATCTCACCCACATCACAGCAACTAGCTTCTCTGTTTCCTAACTCTTGCACAGCCCATCATTGGTCCCAACTCTGTCTCTTGACTGTTTTTGTTTTGTACGGGGGGGATTTTTAATGGTACCACAGTGTTCTTCTCTTTTACTTGACAGCCAGGGTGTACTCTTTTTTTTCTCACACCTCTTCAGAGGGGTACTGCTGTCTTCAAGATGAAGCTGGATGTCAAAGCCGCACAGGTTTGGGCCTGTGTGATGAATTTGTGTCATACTGCATGAGAACAGGTGGTGTCATGCCTGGTCTCACCTGCAGCTTTTCTCCTGTGCTACAACTATTCATGCCGCTGTGGCAGCAAGGAGGAGCCCAGCCCACCACAGCAACCCATACTCACTGTCTAAACCCAGCACACCAAGAGCCCCCATACCTTTTCTGTTATGTGCATGGAGAAAGTAACTGGGATGATACTCAAAGCTCTGACTTGACATGGCTATCACAAAATACAGCCACAAAGCAGGATATTTCTCTCCTGTAAAGGACTTCCACACATCTCCTGTTCACAACGAGGCTGCTCTTTGCCCTTCTCTTCCCCCCAAGCCAGCAGCGCTGTGGCACTATTAAACCGTGAATGGGAGGCATGCAAGGTATATTAAAAGGATATCCATATGGCAGTGGAAATGAAATCTGGAGCTGATTTTTCTTGTCAGTGTTCAATTCTCAGCTCTAGAAGAGGCCAGGACCAGTAACCATTTCAGTGACTGAAATTCAAGCAGGCAGTGCAGAGCCTAGTGAGAATGAGTGATACAGTAGGAATCAAGGAGCATCTAAAATGGAGGTAAACAGGAGGAGGAAGTATTGCGGGCTACATGCATGAAAAAGCTATCAAGTAAAGTTCATTTCTCAGGATCCTCCAAAAAGGATGTCAGCTGCTAATCTAATCACTAGGCTACCTTTTAGCCTCTTATTCATGTAATTGACTCTTTTCCCTGGGTCAAGAGTTCTGGGTTACTAATGGATCAATCAGTTCAACTTGGTCGTATGCTATGTCAGCTTTGTTAGGACCATGTCAGAAGTCATAAATCACAGCCCAAATTCAGTTAGTTAATTCTCCTAGTTAACAGCATTTTTCCATCCTCCATCGGACACAATAACAGCTGAGCCACCTGCACAAAATGGGTCAAAATAATTTTTTTCCTATATATAAAAGGATCAATGTTCTTATTTTAACAGCAATCTGGGAAGGTTAAATATTCAAGGTTTTTGCTAGTCAAAGTGAACCCCAAAAGTCTCTTTATAGGTAGCCTTAAACAGATTACAAATATTGCTCTTCCCAATACATCCTTTCCAGTCAGAAACCTCATGTTAAAAATGGCTCTTGATCTTTATCCTAGTGTGATAGGGTGCATTTCCCTTCTCTTACAGGTAGCAAATCTCCCCTTTGGCTCAGTGATTTGAAGTTGCATTTTACACTTCTGTGTATCAGTCTGTATAGATCTCTCCATTTGTTACATTTATAAAAGAATTACAAGGAGTACACATTCACAGCAATTGACTTGAAAATGTGCTGTTTGTGACAACAATAGCTTTCTCAGTGGCTGCTTGCGTCCACCTTTAAAACTTAGTCTGGCTGTGCACTTGCAGCTAAAAACTGTAATCTCCCTCTCACTTTCGTTTGTTCTATTTGTCCTATTAGGGATCTACGTGCTCTGATCTAGTTACTTCTAACTCCTTGATAAGAAAAAACCGCTGCAGGATACTTTGAAAGTACTGAGGCTGTCAACCCCAGAGTCTGGATATTCCTGATACATGGAAACATAATGAGGGAGGATGTGTTTCAACAAAAATAGTAACTTTAGCAAGATAGTATTTTTCCCAAAGTTTCACCTTCTCTGTCAGCAAACTGAAACATCCACCTCCTTGTAGATCATAGGCACAGACTGGTTTTGTATTGCTTGTTTGTACAGTCCCCAAAAGTCCTGGTCCACAACTGTGATATGAAAATGAAGTAATAAGCCAAGCTTTATGTAAGGGACACGTTTTGTGCAGGGACATAAGCCCACATGGTTAGATCCAGGCTGGAAGGAGTGAGCAAGGTATTACGTGGGTTTGCCAGAGCTACTGTGAAACAGGGAGTCCACTTCCATGCTGCTTCCTCCATGTCCCCCAGTGCCCTTCTCTGGCTGTCAGAGGGCAAGGAGCCCCTGGGCAGCGAGGACCTGCTCTGCAGCAGTGCCCGGGGGGCTGGCACGTACCGCTGCGCTGGGGGCAGCTATCGACACCAGTGACATATTGCAAAGGGCAAGGCCACAAATAAAAGCCGAAATCCAACTGTGCCAGAAAGCAGACTGAAAGAAACCTTAACCTAATAATTTCCTCACAGAATCTTCTTGAAGAATTATTCCTAACACCATTTTGCCTTAGAGTTTCTCGCACATGAGTTACAACTCAGGTTTATCTCTAAAACTGCAACAATAAAACACTTGCTACATGTTTTCTGTCCCTTAGCCAGATAACTCCAGACAAGACTCTTTTTTCTGTCAAAAGGTTTCTGAAAACCTGGCTGTAAGTTAGATTTGAATACAATCACTGCCCAAGGACCCATTTGAAGCTTATGGTAATAAGTAACATGTCACCAATAGGTAAAAGCATTTTACTTATAAAAGCACAAAGCATTTTTATTATGCCCACCAAAATGCAATAAAGAGTTTTTCTTCAGACAGGAAAGACTGATAACTCAATGCTACAGCTGCCTTCAGGGTTCACTAAGCCCATACTAAGTGTATGCCTAAACACAGTGCTTACCATTCACTTTAAAAACCATTGATTGTTTTCTTCAGTCATACTGTTGTTTTGTATCTAGCAAACATCAAAGAAAGTGACACCCATATGAACTTGAAAAGCCATTAAAATCCCACATATTTCCCCTTCAAAGCACAGTTATGGAAATAGCAAGATCCCCATTAGAGAAAGACAAGAATAGATTGGAGTAGAATTGGTTTTCAGCCTTTTCTCTTGTCAACCTCAGAGTCCTCCAGGATACTCAAAAGATACAGAATTCATGTTTAACCAACCATGGGGAAAAAAAGTTAGAAATATTGTTTATTATGAACCTTTGAGAGTTTTTGCTGATTCTTCTGAGTATCAGTGTTATGTTATATGAACAGATATTTTTTAAGATATAGATGGGCAAAATCAGAACATAAATCAAAATGTGTTGCTTTAGACCAGCTGCATAGCTTAGTTCATCTCAATGCAATGAGGTAGAACTAAAGATCTTGATAAAGAGTGATATATCTGAGAATGGGGACATTTTTGTATTATGTGGCTTTGGTGGGAACTTGCTCACCAGCTATGCACCAGCTCCTGGACAGCTGTTTCCAGGTGCCATCTCCCAAATGAGAGGTGTGGTCCATGACACCCTGTCCTGATTCCCCACCAAAGTGCAGTTGCTTCAGCTAAATTTGTCTCCAAATCCCTTTCAACTTGAAAAGAGGGCAGATTCATATTTTCTTCTGCAGTTCTGCCATGTGGGAGGTGTCTTGCTAAACTAATCTGCTAACTAGGTAGCTAGCTGTTTAAGTGACATCCAGGAAATGCCATTGATACTTTATAAACTTCTTGACAAAGAAACCTCCTCTGGTTGCTTACTGCTGACCTTGACATAGTAAGCTCCTCGCAACTGGATTTTCAGCCTGAAATAAGGTCTAGTCCATTGTAAGCAAAACAAAAATAGCAAAGACTGAAGCTGTCCTTCATTCCTTAGATACTCATCCTCCTATCAGGCTTTGTAGGAATATTGAGCCCATGACAAACGTGTAAGGAAGCCCTAAGAGATCTTGCTGTTCTTTCCTTATATCACAGACCTTTCAGACCTACTCATTCGTTTCAACCCAAACCACAGGAAAACAGTATTAGTCAAAGCAATTAGCAGTCCTCCGGCACATCTGTCGCATACACATCATGAATAACCCATGTTAACCCCACAAGCCCACCAGTTGCATAGCTTCATTGCAATTGGCAGAATGCTGAATGTTTACATCCAATAGTGTCTAGAAATAGAGCCGGCTGAAATATTTTGATAAAAATGTTTATTCACCAAAAAATAAACAGTTTCAAACTAAACAAAACTGTTACAAATGAAGTCAATTTTGTTGAAGTTTCACACACACCTCCTACCTTCCCCTCCCATGAAAAGAAAAAGTAAGAGAAGTCATTCTGATATCTTTTGAAATGATATTTTCTAAATAGGACTGACCTACATACGTTTTGCAAGAATAAAAACTCCCCCACACGAAACACAACATTTTGTTTTGGACTGAATAAAGTGCTTCATTGAATCTTCAACATATTTTGCACAAGGATCCTTTCTGTGAGAGGTCCAAAACATTTTCATGCTGAGTTGGCAGAGAATTACTTTTTTTTGTTTTTTGTACATTTCCAAGAGTCTGGGTTCTATCTAGCAACAGTGAAACATTGAAATAATTATTATTATCAAGATGGCTTGGAACTACTTGTCATACTTTGAGAAATCCCCTTGTAATAAAACCTGCTGCCAGGCAAAATTCATCAGGCAGTTTTAGGAGAACTTGGGATGAATTTTGAGTATGCTTGGGTCGGATTTCAAGTTCAATCTGACAAGCCTGTAGTTATAAACTAGCAGGAATTGTCAGCTTTGCATGCATTTCAGCTTGAATTTTGCACTGTGTCAGGGCCTGTTATTCAAAGATAGGTCTGTGGGGCTAAAGTCACAAGGACTAAAACTTGATTTAGAAACCAAGGTTGGTTGGTGCATTTCTCAAAACTGAACTCCGGTGCATTTCTTAAAACTGAACTCCCTATCATCGGATATTAAAGAATTAAATACCTTGAATGGTTCTCCAAAGAAAGAGAACTCTGTTAGAACAGAACCTCTCAGCACACCACTTCTACCATTTATTTCCTCTTTTAAAAATAGATCATACTAAAATACACATATATATCATTTAAAAAATATATTAACATCTCCCTGGGTAGTGTCACTGATTCTAGTGGTATCTCTAGGTATAAAACATGAAAGCCTCTTCACAAGATTAGGGCTCCACAGACATGTTGTGAAGGAAAGTCAGAAAATGGTCCAGAAGACTGTCAATATTTCTGAAATTCCTGTTTCAAAAGCTTCCTTTCACCATTGCTCTTATGGTGCGGACTCATATTCTACTAATCCAGATAACAATCCTATAGAAACCAATGGAGATTGTGCATGAGTGAGGGCTATGTAAAATTAGAGAAAGGGACCCTGGTTTAATCCATTCATTTCTATTAGATACACATGTAAAAGAAGCAAACTGTATATAGCCCTGTTCCGTACAGCTCAGCAAATAGCTGATCTTTTAGTTCCATCACTGAAAATGAAAAAAGGAAGGAGGAAAATTCAGTACAGCTGATAGGATATGGAAAATGTTCAGGGATTTTTGGCAAGTACATTTAAAAAAATTATTTCTACTGGAAATGTTCTGTTTAATTTTGTCACAGGGCGACAACAAAAGCTTCATCTTGGCCTATTTAATCCTTGTTTGACTTAACCGTTTAAAAACTGGATCATATTAAAATGAAAACAATATTTCATAACAAATATTAGAATCTTTTATTTAAAAAATATCAGGAAGAAATGCATCTTTTTTTTCAACTGTCCATTAAAAAAAAAAAAAAAAAACTGAATCTCTGTCCCAAATTCACAATACTTAAATAGTGTTTTTGGTGAATTTATATTTAAAAATGAAAAGAAATCCTATATAGACTAAGTTTTCTGTTGTTTAAATATACTTCTTCTGATCATTGTAGCTAATTTTAAGTATCCTCATTGGGTACTCTAACATGTTTGATTTATTTTCTTTACAATAAAAGTTTTAGATATCCTAAGGGCCCAGCCAAACTCTGGTCTAATATAATCTATGGTCTGACATAAATTATGTGTCAGATGGTAAATGGCAAAATAACAAATATCTTGCATTTCACCAAGAAGAGGAATAAGTAAGATACATAGAGGCAAAATTCTGATTTTTGTCAAGGAATCTAGTGGCTGAACAGGACCGTAGCATATGAAGTGATGGCAAATTGAGCCTGAAAGATCCAGGGCAGCAGAAGCTAGCAAGGTCATCCAAAAGTGTCCACAGGAAAAGTGTAACACCAGTATCTGCACAGCATTATCCCCATTTTTTCCAGCCATCTAATGCTACCTTCCTGCAAAGAAACAGTCAGGCAAGCAGGGAGGTGGTGGTGATGGCAGATGAATTTGGCACCACCTGGTGCTGCACCTGTGGTAAAACAAAAGTTCCTTCAAGCTAGCTACACTTCCCACATGTTGCAGCCCTGGCAATGGAGACCTCTCTTCCCAGTGAGGTTTCCTGGAAGCAAGAGTTTCCTAAGACAACACAAGGTCTTCCCTGAAAGGTTCACTTTATGTGTTTAGCCATGAGATAACTGGTCTTGTGAAGGGCTATCGGCCAGACCAAAGCAACAGATCTCTTCAGTGATCAACTTAATGTAGCAGGGTGGTGGGATTACTATCCCACTTGGGCGTGAGGTTCTACCTTCATGGCCCAGCCAACTCCAGCTCACAGCAGAGCTCCCAACCAAATGAAGGACCTTGGTGAGTGTGGAAGGGACTCCACAGAAGGGCAACATGCAAGCAAACTTTGAATTAACTCTGCAGTGTAGGCAAGCTCAAATTCAGTTTTGGAGAACTGGTTCCTCACCTCAAACCTGCCTCTCTGCACTGCAGCTGAGACTTACTGGTGCTAAAGCTTACGGTTGAACGATGGCTGCCGTATATGTAGAGTTGCCATATTCCTGTCCAAGGCATCGGACTGCCTGTATATACATAGGGACACAAGGCTTATGAGTATGCAATTGGCCGAATGTGTCATTTAGCACTCAGTTTCAGAGCAGAAAGATATACGTGTTTGAACTCTTGAGATTCTCAACGCATGATGTTCACAACTGTGGGGTTGTGACTATCTGTCCACATTGTCCATTTTCAGGTATTTGCAGGGGTTGCACACATCCAGAAAATCAAACAAGGTTAAACAAAATGGACATAAATCCACATGGACAACACTTCCTTGCAAAACAAGATGATGTCTCAGATATGGAATAGAGCTAATTACATGGTATAACAGCTAATGTGACAACATGTATGGGATTTTATAGACATGGCTCGTGGTCTAAAGACCTTTCAAGAAACACCAAAAAGGTTCAAGGGGTGAAAAGGTCTTCCAAAGTTTGTTGCTTAGCACAACGCAATAACTCATGTGTGGCTGAGATGTGCAGGGCGTGATTTTAATTCACTTACATGTCAATCTGCAATAATTATTGCAGTCAATGAAGTTACACTGGTGTAACAGATACTGAAGATCCTCTAACACTCCATGCCTCTCAGTTTATTCTAGCTGGAGAAAGAAGTTTCATTTACTGACAATATTTCATAATTTACACATTTTTACAAACACATCCTGGAAGAAATTTTCAATTCCTTTTTATGGAACAAAATCTTGCTTTCTAAACTTAAAATTTCTCTTTACTTCTTTCCACTGATAGTGGTTCTGGAAACCAGCTGTCTGAGTGTATTAACAATCTTGTCTAACCTGACTTCAAATTTACTAATTTAATTTGGAAGGGGCAAGAAAAAAAAAAATCTTAGCACTCTTGGATGTGATTATTGGTCCTCAGGGAATAGCCTCCTCCCACCAGAACAAACACATCTGTTTTCGTGCAAATCATTGCCTCCGTGATCTCTGGTTCCATATGGACTTACCTTGATGAAGAATACGCAATTACAAACTTTTTTTTAGGGGTCTGGTGTGGCTTTCATTTAAACATAAGCTATTATTAATATGCGTTGGGATGTACACGATCTGTAGCCACACTGACAAAACAGATTCATCTTACTGCAGGTCATAAGTCATGTGTCCATTACAGCCCTGTGCGGAAAATATTCATCAACATACACTGATGAGCCCATTTAAATGGGTGTCAGCATGACAAAGTGGATGTTGGATGCAGCTGAGCTGACAGATTCAGGGGTGAGAAGGAGCAGTTGTGTCTGAAAGCCTGAGAAAAACAATGGAGGCAGCAAAGGCTGTTCTAAATCTATGGAAAAAATGTTGGTTAAAAACAGTTATTTTCTTCCATATTTGTAAAAAGTTCCTAGTGTTTGAATTTCTTTTTTCTCCTGGAGGCCAGTATGGATTAGCATTCCCAGGACAGGCTTTGGGTATTTTATAGAGTAGATCTACCAGCACTTCAAAAACATTTACATTAAGTGCTGGACAATAGCCCATTCTGGCAGAACGTATTTCATTTCGCCACACCACAGTTATATATTGTCAAGAGTCCTATTATCAGCTAACAACTGCACCTCATTTTACTTCCTTGCTGCACCTTATCATAAGCTGCGTGCTGAGATCCTTGCATAGACATAACTCCTATTGCAGTGGCTGATGAGATTAACTGCTGAAACTGCAGATAAAGGTACTCATGTGCTGAGATTCAGGCTGGGCCCAGGGTGATTTCAGATGGTGTGAATTAAATTCATTGACTCGACCAAAAGAAATCTCTTCAGGGAAGTTGTGGCTATTTTCTAATATTTTGCATTTCTTTCTAAATACTGAACCATTGCATGAGACCACTATACTGCACCAGCAGGTAGGAACCATGATCCAGCAATTATAGCAAAGGATTGCAAGTTACCATCAGATCATTACTTCCTGTACACATGACTTCCCTTTTCGTAGGAATCAGTACCCCATCTGTAAAGCAGCATCATTAATAATTTGCTAGTTACCTGGGGCATACAAATTTGCAAAGCACTCTGCGGTTAAAGTCAGTATAGGAAAATATTACAGTGTTGATATTTTGCATTTCAAAGCTATGCAGCGTTCTGAACTACTGCTATGCTCTAATCTGTGCAACACTTTCAATGTCAGGGCACTAAAACTTTTCTACTTTAGGAATCAGAGCTAGTGGCTATAGCAAATAAAATCCTGAGCAGAAGCCTGTCTTTGTAGGCATGCAAAACTGATGATGGGCTTTCAACTTTCTTCCCTGAACATTTTATGGAGTAGGAAAGGAAAGGTTACATTTCTATTTTGCACATTTTCTAATGGCATGTTTTTATACATCTATTTCCAGGACCCTGGTAAAAATGTACCCCAATCTAAACCCTGCTGGGTCACCTATGAGATAGCCTTGCTAGGCAAGGTTCCTATTTTGAAAGTGTAAACATCAGTGGCAGGCACTTTATTTTATATATATTTGTAAATTGCTATATAACGCTTATTTCACTGGAAAATGTACTTCAATATAAAATGACAAAATTTATAAAACAAAAACAAAAAAATTTTTTGTTACCAAAAAAAAAAAAAATCTTCATGCTGCTACTGGCTAACCAGAAGTCTGTTTTTTCATACTGCACAGTATTTAATATGCTTTACCCTCTGCCTTTCCTTACCAGGTTGCCTTTTTCATTCAGCTGAAGATTTTTTATTTTGCATTCTCTGCTTGTTCTTGTGCCTTATTCGCTTCCAACTTAATTGACTAGAAAAACTCCCAGTAACATCGTTGTCATTTAGATAAGAATGTTTCTCCTCTTCTTCCCCTAAAATGCAAATACATAGTGTGCTTATTTCCTAATTTTGATGTGGATGTTGCAAAACAGCCTATGGATGGGACAGACAGTGTGGGTTATTGACAACACTGCATAAAGTGGAACTGTTACTGGGGTAGATCTGCTTCACCATCAAACTCTTTAACAGGACTATGGATCAGGGGGCATAGCCTACCGTTATGCCCAGAGCATAGAAAGCCCATCTCATAATGTATCATGGTAAGCCTGTAATGCACCTCTTCTGCACATACGTTTGTTGGAGGTGACAAGAAATATTTAGAGGCTGGAGTTCTTTTGCACGCTGTTTCCTTGTCAAGAAGAAGAACATGTTTTTAGTAACTTAGACATAACAGCAGGAGTACACATACTTTTTCTACTGAGCCAGTGTGGGTATAAACCAAGCCAAAAACTTTAAGATCTGGCTACAACCAGAGAAGAACACCCAAAAAGGTATGGGTATCTTTGAGCCTTTATGGGAATATTCTGGTTTCTGGCCATGCAAGGTTAGCTGTGGTCCTGGCCTGTCCTCAGCAAGCTCGCTGCTGCAATTTAAAGCTAGTTAAAACACAGCCAGGACTTTTCCTTCTCCTTAACAGAGTATTTCCTGTCTCAGTATCTGGTAGACTAAGTGCTAGTGAAAGAAACATGCACTTGCTTAAGTAAAGTAAGTTTTCCAGCCCTTCCAGTTTGCCTGCAGTGTTGAGCTCCTGAGTTTCTCTGGGGAGCCGTGGCTTCGCTGTGCTCTCTCAGCCCTGGTAGTCACAGAGTTCTGCTCTGGGCACAGGGAGACTCTCAAGTCGCCCTACACCCCGCCATCATGACCCAAACTCCCAGAGAAAAATGTTCTTCTTGGCACCTTGCTGGAGCCCAGCAGGCTGCCTTAGCCCATCAGCTTTGAAAGAATCCTTATTTGCATTAAATCACGAGAAAGTACTGCACAGGCCCTGAATTAACAAACATGGCTGTGGCCAAAACATGCCTTCCAGAAAGGCACCAATTTTCTCTAGGAGTTCTCTCAATGCTTAATTACCCGTAATATTAAAAATATACACTTTGGGCTCAGCTTCCAGCCATTGGTTCATGTTTTATTGTTCTCTGCCAGAGTAAAGATCATTTTAATGCCCACAAAAGGAAAAAATATCCTTTAATCAAACAGCCCTTGCAGCCAAGCCTTCAAATAATTTTTTTGGCTCTTTTCTTCACACTCTACAAGTTTTTAATACTGTATCTGTCAAAAAACATTGACACAACAACTGACAGCTCTGTTGTATGAGTCGGCCTCATGTAATATGAATCCATTATCTGTTTTTTTTCTGGCAAACTATTTATTGCACTTTGCCTTTTCTGTTTTGTTACTAACAATTTTACCACCCTTATCTAGTAAAGAGCCTAAATTATCTACACTTGCATTTATTTCTAATGTATTTATGATTCTTCCTATTGTCCTTTGCCCTGCACTTTATATACTATTTGTTTATATCCCTTTCTATCTATTTTCTGTGTGTGATATATTGTTTCATTATTTCTAAATGCTTTCGCTTTGCAGCTAGGAAGCCAGGAAGCTAGGACAGTCTGTTAGCCAAAGCTCTCCTGTCTCTGGAGGGTGAAACTGCAGCTTTCTGGCCAGCTAATTAGCTCTCTTAAAGGACTCTTGTTTCTTTCTTTACACCTTTCCTCCCAATTAATTTCACTGGTAATTTTCTTTAACTTCGGAAATTAGCCCTTCTGAAGAACCAAACTGTGACCATCTTTTGTCTGCCCACAATGACTGTAATCAGGTCATGATCACTGATCCCTAGGCAACTAGAGCTTCCAGACAAGTGATTAATTCATCTTTACCCATCCTAATGAGATCCAGAAGAGGTTTACCTCATGGTGAGTGCAATACCTTTCCCAAGTGTTGCTGAAAATACTGCCTGTAACTTTCCGAAGTTCTAATAAAGTCTCACTCCCAGCCTCATGGAAGGTGTCAGCTACCATGTCACAAGAAAGCACACATCCTTCGTTAATTAATACCTTCCCTTAGGAGTGCATGGGAAAGTCCTGAAGCAGAAATTATTTTTCATTATAAATGTGATACACTACTTGTTTCATAGAAAGTAACACCCAGCCTGCTGGCTGGTGACAGAACTTGTATTTGCAGCTGTTAAGATGATCAGTGGTTAAATCAGCTCCTCCTTTCTGGCTCAGCCATAGCTGATGGATAGGTAGGTGTGTGCAGTAGTCATGAGCTGGCAGAGGCTATGGTTCACTGACTGCCTAAGTCACTTTGAAGCTCGGGCACTTCTCCAGATGTCACACACTTCACTTCCAGTAATTAGATCACTGTGACAGTTCAGTACAAGAGGCTGAGCCTGTGCAGTCTGTCTCTGCTCTGGAAATGCAGCTGCCTGAGTCTGCTGCATCTCCCCGTGCCACCCGTCCTGTCCCACAGTACAGCCGCTGCTGCCCTCAGCTTGTTCCCGAGCAGCTGTGGTGCAAGCAGGACTGCTGTCCTCTGGGAGGCTCCATTATCCACTGGGCAAATCAGTTTTCCTGAAAGGATGATGGAGTTCTCAGAAGGTTTTTTGCCCTCCATCAGGATAAGGTGATGCATTTTCATTCAACTATCAGTGAAATAATTACTATGTATGAAGCTGTGGAAATTGCTATCCACCTTCTTTTCCCCCTCTGGATCCTCATGATCTGGTTGCAATTTTTCTTCAAGATATCTGCATGGCTAACAATTAACTTTCCAGATCCACCTTTTACCACTACCCTTTTAATGCATGTCTAGGGCTTGGACTACTTGTGTTCAGCAGAAAGGCTGCACAGTCCTTCTGAACAACAGCTTTCTTTTCAACCTGTTCAGCAGGAAGCCCATCTCCACTCCTTGGCCAGTTCCAGAGGGGAAAGGGGTAATGAATAAATCATTAAAATAGTCCTTTTCCTTCCACCAACACATTGCTTCACAAGAGATAAAAAATCTCTTTCTACCTGACTGTGTGAGTTTTTCTTTGTCTCAGAAAGTCAAATTAGCACTGGTCACAAAAGGCCTATAGCTATTCCTATTGCAGAGATATTTCGGGTACCCTATGGAGAGCAGGGAAGCTAGGCTTTAATACAGACAGCTGCTATTACTGAGGTATAAGCTTTCCACCCTGTACTAGGAAAGGTGGCCCTTGGCTCACTCGGAGCTGGGAGTGCCTTCCACACCAGGATAAAGGCTCAGGCCCACAAAACACACGGGGTGAGCCAGGCCAGTTTCAGAGTAATGCAAAGACCACCTGTTCTGCTACAGGACCTGTCTGAGGCACTGGTAGTTTTAACATGTGTTTAAACGTGTTCATGTTTGGGCAAAAAAATAAAAAGCTGCCAACTCTAAACAGAGAGGATGAAAAAAATGGATTGCCTGTGGTTACTGAGAGGGGACAGTGCTGGCATTTAGAGCAGAGCCCTAGCTGTTAGGATTTCTTGAGGTCCCTGTTCTGCTAGAGGCTTTATGTGTAAGTTTGGGCAAGTACTTAACTCTCTCTGTCACACAGTTCGTCTCCCTATCCTATAAAACCTGCCTCTCAGGACATGTGGTTTTGGTAAACTTGTGTGACATCCTTTGAAGATGCATGCAAATATTTCACTATTGCAAACAAAACAAGGGGGAAGAAAGAAAATCACATGAAAAGTTTGTATGCGGAAGTATTTTAGAAAGTATCAGCCTTACAAGACCTGCATTAGAAGACAAGGCCCGCATTGAGCCAAGCTGAGCATGTCTGCAGTATAATCTCTTCAGTTATGCAGAAAAAGGTGCAAGCAGCTGTCTGGGCTGGTACTTTTTCTTCCTTTGAAGCTTCTTTAGGAAAGGCAAAAGAGAATTTGAGACCCGTTATAAATTGGGCTTAACTCTATGTCCAGTGCTGTTAGTGTCACATCTCCTATGAAGGAATGCTCAGAGGAAGAATACAAAACCAGTGCAGGTGTGCAGTGCTAGATCCCTGATCTGTCTTTTTGGCCCCCTGTGACCTGCACTCTCAGGACTTTGCAAGTGAGAAGCAGTAACCTTGTGTTTAGTAACCCTCAAAAGGCTCATCTTCCATTAGTTTGTCTAACTCTTCCCATGGAAGTTTTGCTGTCAAGCACATCATGAAGTAATGAGTTCCACACCTTACTCATTTGTGTGAAAAAGTACTTCCTCACATCTGAACTACCAGTAGGTGCTTCTACCTGACAATGTCTAGCTCTTGTACTACAAGATGGAATGATCAACGTTGCCCATTCACCTCTTCTATGGTACCGAGGATTTTGCAGATTTCTATAACATCCCCCCTGCAGTCATCCTTTTTCTAGGCTGGGTGCTCTTTTGTTTAGCCATTCTTCTGAAATCCCTTCCATGCACTGTATCACCCCAGCTTCCCTTGCTGCACTCTTCCCTGCTCTACCACAGTTTGGAGGCTGATGGGGCCATCTGATCTGCACACAGTAAAAAAAAAAAAAAAAAAAAAAAAAAAGTAAATGCACCCTGGATTTATTCAGATTATAATAATGGATTATGATTTCGTATTTCTTTCCTTTCCTCCAAGTTTCTTACGCTCTATTTGCTTTCTTGACCTGTCCAAATATTGAGCTGCCGGTTCTGCAGTGCTCTCTCTTCTGTGCTCTCTCTTCTTTCCTCAAGATCTCACTCCCAAATGGTAAAACTAGTCTTGAGTCGATTGTTGGGCACATAAAATTAAGCAAGTGTGTTCTCCCTTATGCATTACTTCTCATTTATCAATACTAAATACGGTGCCCATACGTATCTCAGCACAGCAAAGGAAAAAGGAAAAGGAAAAACACCAGTGAAGTGCCTGTATGCAGAAGCACAAACGGATGACAGCACTATCAGTGCCCCGCTGGAACTCTCGGCACAGTGCCAGATTTTGTAACCCCACAACGAGCTACTGGGGTTGCCATGCACCTGCTCCCTCCCTGCGTGGAGTCGAAAGCCCTGTGGAACTGGGTCTCTGTGCTCCTGCATGGAGGCAGCAGGGATGGCAGCAACCCACAACGGCCTGCGCACTGACCAGGGAGCTGTCTAAGGGAGCCAACAAGAAATGCTGAAGAAAGGGTTGCTTCTTGACTTGTACCCCTCCTGGGACCTTAGTCTTCTATTTCCAGGCTACAAGAAAGTCAGTCAGTCAGATGAAAATTCATAGCCTGTAATTCTCTTTTGGAGTTAGATGACTGGGCATCCCTTCCAAAAGGACAGCTGTGGGAGAGAGGAGGAGTGTCACTCTTCTCTGCTGAAATATGGCCAGGGCAGAGTGTCCACATCTCACTTCAGGCAGTACAAGAGTGATATGCCACTCATCAGTCAACAGGAGCTGTGGGTTCAATTCCTTCTCCAGGCTGAGAGGGTAAGCACATCCCTTTGATCATCAAGCTCCTGGCTGTCCTAGGGCACAGGAAGCCTTCTCCTGCTCATGCTGGCCTATTTTAAGTCAAGAGACACACGAGGCCAGAGAGCTGTAGCATGACTTTGTGAATTAAAGGTAGAGCTAACCAAGCGAACGAAGACCTGGATTTTGGCCCTTGGGTCTGCAACTGCAACATATGGCAGAGAGTACTGCTACTCTGAACACCCACCTGCCAAATCATGGCCAGAGCTGTGCTGGTGCAGGGAGCGCAGAGTCTCTTGGTGATTAGGATTCTACTGACTTCACTGGAGTCACAAGGGTAAAATGTGAGATGATGTAGTACCACTATTTTCTTTGCCCTTCTGAGGAAAAGAGGGACAAAACTTGGATACAGACTATTTGGGCAAGAGATAGGAAGAAGGTTGCATAGATGAGTCCTCTTCTTAGAGCGGCTGCTGCACAACTTCCATGCCATGGGGAGACAGCCGGAACGGCTATGGAGGTAGGAGCAGGGGCAGTCAAAGAAAGGATGGGCCCTTCCCCTTTCTTGTGGGACCTGAAACCATTGTCTGTCTTTCATGTTGACTGCTGTCTTCTCTTCCTCAGGCTTTTCCTTCTTAAGGAGTTTTATAAGTCTAATATCTCTTTCCCTGTCTTGTAATGAGTCTGCGTATTTGGGGGTCAGAAGTTTTCTTTCTTGCATAATGCTCAGTACAAATGACTTGTTAGTAGTTATTGTTAAATTATATCAAGTCTGTATTATATGTTGGCAAAGTGTCTTCCCCTCTTCATGTACAAAGCAGTGGGGTTAACTGCTGCATTTCAACACTTAGATTGTGAGGTTTTGTGCACTTTGTCAGTAGTTAACATAATTCATGGAAAACAAGAATACAACCTTGAGGCTAAATGTAGCCCATTGAATTCCACAATGGGACGATGGTTTGATCTGGGTACAGCAAAGTATGCCAGAAGCAAAAACCTTTGTGGGCCATAGCTCCATAGGAAAGATTAAGTCAGCGGCAATCTGCTCCATTTTATGTAAAATAGGTGCAGCTCTAAAGCTCCTGGCAAGTGGCCACAGAAGCCTTTGGCTGGACGAAGTTTGGGCATCTCTGTGTAAGTGTTAATTGCCAGCTGTTGGTGGCTGGAACATTGCCAGGGATAGAGTGACTGCGGTAGTGTTTCCGGCTGAAATATGGCTTTTATAAAATAATCATCTCAAATCTATTTAGTGCCTTGCAACAGCCACATCTGTATTTATCAGCCACTCTGTCTACAGCATCTGCACATGGAGATGACCTAAAAGCAGCATTATAAATACAGTATACGTGACATTCAGGCTGCCTTTTCCAACCTCACAGTGGGAAGCAATGATAAATAGCAGCTACCTCCACAGCAGTACTACATGATGGCTTAACCCACTCATGTTCATGGCCCTTCACATTTAATTTGCAGTAAGTCTGGGATACAGAGCACTTAGGCTTCTGATTCAGGCTATGAAGCCTTACGTGCTTCAGCATTCTAAATTATAATATAACCATCTCTACCTTTTCAAGATCTGAGTTATTTGCAGATGTTGCAAATTTTGCAATATTGCAAACTGTGGACTTCCAAATATTGCAGGTATTTGCAGATACCTAGCCTCACAATTATGTGACAAGTTAAATACTGTTTTGCTGTTGGAGACAGAACATGAGGCTCAAAGGCCAACATTTTCAAACTTGAGTGTCTACAGATCAGTACATAAGTCAGTGACCAAGTGCTTAGAATTAGTTACCTGCATGAGAAAATGCTGCCCTCAGAAATGCTCAGTCCAAAGTCATGGAGGAACTGCCTGAGGGCCTCCAGAAGAGGTCTCAGGTGCCTGGATAGCAGCACTCATTCAATAAACAATTGTAACCTGGGAAGGATGCATGCCTGATGCTGGAGCACAAGACTGGTGAAGGCCTTTAACTCTCCCACGCCGGAAGATTACCATTAGACTTTGAAGCTGACGGTTTATTTGTGCAGCTCCCTCACCATTGGTGGAAATGAATGAAACCGTAATTCACAGCAATCATCATGCCTCTCAGCTGCTGCTCATTTTGATGCATCCCATCTCATCTTACATCTTAACATCTCTCATCTTTCATTTCTGCATCATTAGGTACCTCAGTGATGTTATACCACTGACCTTCCCTCCCAAATGGTGTGCTACCAGGAGTGTTGCTGCCTGATTTTGGCTCTGGGTGCTCTGCACTACCGTGATGAGACTGAGATGAGCTCTGCCCAGTCATGCATCCTGCTCCAGGTCCTGGTTTGCAATCTTGCTGCTATGTCTGCCTGCTTTTTGGAAGTCAGAGCCACTGTTATTAAATACAGCTCCACAACATACGCTCCAAAGGGAGCCCTAGCACACAGGAGGACTCCTAGACTAAGCCTTAGCTCTCAGAAAGGGTTCTTTGACCTTTCTGTTGAACTTGAATTCTTTATTTGATCTCAGTCCACTGCCTGTCAGTGCAGGGTAAGCAACTTCCTTCAGTTTAGACCTTTCCTAAAGTCACCAGGGCACATCATTTCACGTTCCTGTAAACAGCACAGGTGCTCCAGACACTATAACTCAGAACCTTTTAAGGAACTGCAGGTTCAGTTTCCATTGCTGCACACTAAACCAGATAGAGCTTTTATTATCAGCATCAGCGATAAACATTTACATTGTCACATAGCACAAAAATCACAGAAGGGAGAGTCATTGTGCTGGATACTGTTTAAAGAAAGAGGAAAAAATTCTGCTTGGGCCAGTCAGATTTTCTCTTTGTGTCCTGAGATAGTTGTTTTCACAGGAAACTCTTACAACCAGCTGTCTTGATAACGATCTGCTTCATTGGGTGCCACTGAGCATCACCTGCACGGTATAACTCATGGTTCTGCCTGGGGAGCTCAAGAAAATAAGGAATCTTCTCCTCTCTCCTTTGTTGTATGTTTAATTCAACTGGCCTCATGGCACAATCTCTCCAATTATACCTATGTGCACATAGCATGAAGACTGATTGTAGCTGGGGTTTCTGTGTGCAACTGCAACACAAAACTATAACGACCTTTCAAAATAAAATTCTAATAGAATACAGGTGTACAGACACACGGTTCTGCCACGCTTGCAAGCACGCAAACTGTTATTAGAGCTACATGTAAGGCTGTCCAGGTTTTCCATTATAATCTGCACTTCTGCCACTGCATCTCAGTTTGTGAAATTTCCGGTTCTGGTGCATGTCTTACCATGAATATTATTTTAGAAAAGCTGAGTAAAAATACTTCACTCATATTAAAAAAAAAGAGGTTTTTTTGCAGTAATACCTCTAGATTGCTGATTCCTACTACTCATCACAGAGCAGAAACTGCTTACGGCTCATAGGTCTCGTTTAACAAATGTCTGATGGCTATTAGGCACCCAAATGGCCATTTTCAGTCATAGTAGTGGCTCATTAAATCCATTATCCATAGCTCCTTTTAACCAGACATGTTTCTATGAGTGGTGTGAGAATTTTGATGCTTGTAATTTAAAGACACAGTGGAGCTAACTCCTACTGCAGGAAAGATTTTTAGCAACTCCCTTAACACCTTCATTGGCTCTGCTAAGCAGCTAAATGCAATTTAATCCAAATGGCCCAACAGTTCATATATGAACCTTCCATAAGCAAAGACTGTTCTGTGACTTATGCTGCTCTTAATCAGAACATATGCTGCAATACCTCAGAATGATTCAGAAACCACTTAAGACAGACTTGTATTTTTTTGCCTTCTATGAGTTTAACACCTTTAGTATTTGAGAACGATCGTGGTGATATGTGCTATATTTGCCTTAACTTTACTTTTCATTTTGAGCCAGTGCAAGTTTAAGCAGAGCAAAGCTTTAAGCAAAGTCTTTTCAGAAAGCTTTCCTTTGGAGAAGAGATGGATATTTAATACTTGTCACCATTGCACTGTATGCAAGTGCAGAACATATGATACAGATGAACGAGAGTATCTTTTCCAAAAAGTCATAAATCCCTTAGGAAAAAAGAAATATTATTCTTGCTCCATCTTTTCAATTTGCCATCAGAAATTATTCACAGAAAAATTAATCGGTGCGTTAAAATCTTTGAAGGTTTCTTGATCCAAATTAGGAATGATTTGAACTTTAGGGCATAGCTGATCAGTAAGTTGAGCTGCTGTGATAGTTCATTTGAAGGATAGATACCATTGTCCCCCATGGGTGAAGGTGTAGATTTCTAGCCAAATGAATTATAGCATTTCTGTAGCTTGGCCTCTTCAGAAGGAGTGTAAGAATGACAGTAAGGCAGAGATTTTTAAGGAATCTTACCCTGTGCCTTTTTCTGTCACCAGAAGGAATGCAAAAAGGCAGAAGTGTTCAATAGATCTGTCTGCTCTGTATTTGGGAGAAAGGCAGACATCGCTGATTTTCTAAGCTGCATAGAATTTATTCCAAAAGTCACTAAGGATGATGCTAAACAGCAACTACTCTCCTTAGACTTCTGAGATCTGGAAAACTTGCAATTAACAGGTTCAGAAGAGTTGATGGATGCCTCTCCCTGTCAGTATTATCAATTTTCGATGGATCTTGAAACACTGGAGAAATTCCAGGACACTTGCAGAAAGCCAATATGATGGCAATATCAGTAAAGGTAAATGAGATGATATCATAGTACCAACCGTGTGAAACTGGACCGAGCCCTTGAAAAATAATCAAGTGAATTTGATTTCCTAAAGAAAAGAAAAAGATACAATTAATTCCAGCTCATATAGGTTTTGACAAAATAAAATTCCATTAAAAGAATGTGATTTTTTTCTTTTAAAATCAGGTAATTTCCAGATTTGACCACTAAAAGGATAGGGCTGAAATAACAGTCTTCTGCAAGATGATCAGGTTGGTACTGCTTGGCATTTTGAATGAGAAACTGGAAAGATACAAAATCATCATAGTGCGTATAAAAGCAACTAAAAGCTAGCTGTCTTGGAGATCTGAAAATATAATTGTGAATGGGAAATCATTTACAAAGAGGCCTGGTTTTGCAGATGTTCCATGGAGCTTATTTTTTATACATACGCTATTCTAAACAAGTGTCCGTGATCTGGAAGAAAATGTAGAACAATCCCTTATCAAATTTATGAGACAGTAAAAAGACTGGGAATGTGCTAATTACAGACTGATTTGGATCACTTGTAGGCTGGATGCATGGGAAAAAAATATGTGCTTAAATATAACCAGCTGTAAAGTCCTACATCTACCAGGAAAAAGAGCACTGATCGTATTTACAGAATGGCAATTTCTTTATAAAATGAGTTGGGCGTGATGTTGTATTGAACAATCCTAAAAAATAGCTTTGAAAACCTTTTCATCTGTACTTTAGGTAATACTGCAGGAACAACAAGGAAAGCACGATACATCACTGACATATATCTCAAGTCCTCATGGTGATTTACGTCTTAGAAGGGCAAAGATAAAAAGTTGTCTGTCTCTGTGGTTGCTGGATCACTCTTAAATATTACAGCATATATTCCCTATGGAGGGAGAACATGTTTCCCAAGCAATTGCTGTGACCCAGAAAAGTAAATATTATCTTTCAGTATATAGAATATCAATTAGGACTAGACAGTTATATTACTATACCCCTCTGTGGTGCACCCACTGCACGAATGAGGTGAATCAGTTAAAGGTACTTCAGAGAAAGCCACAGACTGAAAAACATGGTAGAAAAACTCAGGAGCTCAGATGGTTAATTCTAACAAAGTGAAGTTTAAGAGATGAATTAATCATAATATCTATTTGAGGAACAGAAATGGGAAGGAGGACTCTTCAGATAAAGATAAAACTGGAACCAACAGCTGGAAGTTGAAGCTGACAAATTCAGTCTAGAAATAAAGAATGTATTTTTAATAGTAAGCAGCAAACAGAGCAACAAACAGCTAACACTTGTGGTGGCTGCTCCATCATCAGAAAGAATGAACTAAGAGCTGGCATTTTTGAATGTCTTTTTTAGAAAAGAGAGCAGGAAATAATTCAGAAAAAACCTATGGCTTAAGTTATACTAGAGATCAGACCAGATGGTCACAGCAATCACATCCAGCTATATCATCTATGAATAATAAAGAAATTTAGTAGCAGTGGTCAAAGGCCAGCGATATAGTAATGAAGAAATGAATTAGCAAAGAGGCACATGTTGTCCATTTTAAGAGAAAACAGATGTTAGAAGGTGACAGAATGGGCAGTGTTGGTGGAGATGAGAAGGCGTTTTGGAAAGTCAGGAATAATTGTCTAGAAGGAGAGTTGGGGTAGTCTTCTGAAGCAGGCCAGGATGAACTCACATTGAGGGAACAAAGAGCTTGTCCTGTCCTGTGTGGAGGGGGGATCAGAAATTGGAGGATCAGAGAGTCCACAGAAGAAAACAAGTGGTGTGAGGGACATGGGGAGCATCATGGAGGAAGGGCCAAGCAGCCATGGGAAGACAGAGGCACATGGAGGAAATCAAAGAAGTGACCTGAAAGAGCATTCGGTGTCAACAGGCAGAGACAGGTTGTGTTAGATTAAACGGGAGGAGACAGTGCAAGCAAAGGCTGACCTGTGTGCAGCTCACCCAGGCCTGCCAGCCACTGCATCCTTAAAGAGGGATAAGTGTGCCAGAAAACGTGAAAGACTGTAAATCAGGGGCTCCGGAGGGACAGCAATGGGAGGGTTTGAACAGACAGAGTATGGAGGCTAAGGAACGTATCTGGAAGTAAAGCAGAGATGCACGCAGAGGATTGGGCCTAATGATGTGGAGGTTGGGCAGGAAAGAGGCAAAAGACACAAATCTTTGCAGTCAGCTGGCCATGAAATAGTCTTGATGAACTGAAATACAAAATATGAATAGTCAGATCAGAAAAGATGATAGTGTAAAATTGCTTCGGCTCCTATCATTTTCAGGTAAGTGCTTTTATTTGTTCAAAATTACCATGACATCACCTCTCCCTCAGAGAGAGCTAATGTAATTGCTGTTACTGATTCCAGGGCCTTGGGGGTAATTTCCAAGACCCTCTACTCCCGGGCTGAAAGGCAATTACGAGTTCCCTTGTCTTGTAAAGCAGTCACAGTAAAATCTGGAGAAAAGCCCCGCATTAATATGTAGCCTCCTTTTTTTTTTCTCCAAAGCAGCAGTGCTCAAGGCAAAGGTGGGCCCTGATGTAGACGCTGTTAAGCTTCAAAATCTTCCTTCCTAGGGTACGGAGGGAAACCAATATTTAGGGGTTGAAAGAAGATGGGAGCAGGGCAGCAGAGACCGTGTGGGAGGAAGAGAGCAGGGGAGCACAGATGAAACAACTAAAAACCTTATTTCCACACAATAGGATTTTAAATGGGTCCCAAGGCATAAAGGAATACAAAAAAAGTAGATAGTATAACATACCCTTCCTAAAATATACCAAAGTTTTAACACTGAAAGGCCAGTCATCAAATATTTCTCACCTAAGTGTGACATTAATCCTGTTGCAGCTTTTTGCCTATTCTGTTTCTCAGTGTGGTGTTATATCCTATCATGTTTAGTTTTTCTCAAGCCTAGTACGTGTTATGTCTCTGAAAAGCAACACACAGTGACTTCTGAGGCAAGTGCCTCACTGTAGTTAATTTTTACTAGGATCATAAAATCTATATTCTGGTTAATATTAGTCTAATTATATTAAAACCCTAAGTGCTCCAAAAGGAAAACATAGCAGACTAGTATAAATGCACATACTATAAAAAAATATCAATTAGGTAAATCATGGTCCTAGAAAATAAGTTTTACTCTAAAGTGCTTGTCATTCTGGTGTTATAAAAATTAATATAGAAAAAAATGGAACTTCAGAACCACCAAACTGAAAAAAACATCTCAGTGTGCTGCTATTCCATCCTATTTTCAGTCAGTGTAAAGTGCCGCTGTGGCTATGGGTATGACCTAGCCAATCTTGAGTACTACATCAGATCACATCAGAAAATAAAGATAATAGACATAGAAACAACTTCTTTCAGCAGACGTTCACCTATAACCTTCTTTCGAAATACAAATCATTCCTTCATAAAGCCCTTCAAGAAATACAACTATCTAAAAATCAGGAATTCAGCAAGCCCTTAGCGGTTTCTCACTGCATACCTATATAAGAGCATTCCCTGATTAGTATTGACTTCTTCACACCATCCTAATCTTTGGTCCATTTAATGGCTGTGATTGAAAATGATGCCCTGCCAAGGACATCTGTGAGCTCTGGGCAGGTCCACTCGCATGCTGGGGTCACACAGATATGAAGGGTTTCTCTTTTCTCTCCCCTCCCTAGTACAGTGACACTGGGGTCCAACCCTGAGCACTTCCTTGGGCATCCCAAATGTCTTCTTCAACATCCCATAGCTTCAGTGGGAGCTGAGGGCACTTTTCAGGATGTAAATGATGTCGGATAGCATCAAGCTTATATGGCTAACAAGGCCACAGCTGTGTCTCTGACTGGGAGGCAGCTTAAAAGAGAAGAGATGACAGCCGGTTTCAAGGGTCTGTGATAGAGGTAGTGTCTCGGTTCAGTTTAGTGTGTGTGGCATCTCATTGAAGGCCCGGATGTGCTTCCTAACTTTCTGCATTTCTCAGAGAGATATTAAGGAGGTCAGGTAGGGACAGATAGCACACAGCAGTCATTTGACTTTTGTAATGTCACTGCTTATTCTGCTCACAGCTTGGACAATCATTTATAACGTGCTTACTGAGAAACTCTAGCTGACGTAGAAATTTTCCCCTAAATATAGAAACAGATTTTCACAGCTCCTTTCTTACAGAAAGAAAGAATTTACCCTGATGACTGTAATGCTGTTATTATGCATCATTCAAAATACTGCCTGTCTTGGTTTCCTCACAAAGAAAACCTCCCCCCAGACAAAGCAATGCTGTCAAGGCAATATTTGCAGATTCCCGTTCCCCTGTGTGCTTTCACTTTGGTTGCAGGCTGCACGCAACCTGGGGCTACCAGTTCTGCCTTGTGACTCAGGGTGATGGGAATACCCTCTGTGTCTGCCAGTCTCGCTTGACCGGCAGAGCTCACAGATCTGTCAAAAAGATAAAGCAAAGGAAACACTGGTTTTAGTGGCTTGTTTATTGTAACAACAAAAGCTGCCAAGCCAGCTTGGGCTGGTGCATCTGTGGAAGGATGTAAGAAAACCCTCTGAAGAAGCACTCCATCTTTAAAGGGGTCCTCAGAGTCAGTTCTCTAACCACATCGTAAGTATTCTGGGAATGTGATTAAGAAATTCTTGCCTCAGGACACGTTGTGACTAGCCTTGGGTGGGGAAGGACTTGCCTGACCTGTGAGAAGTGTGGAGTTTTAAATGATTTTTCCTGCTGAGCATCAAGATCAAAAGGCTTTCTGAAAACCTCATCCCAGAAGTGCCTGTAATTCTGTGGTCAGGGTGGTGAATGTGCCTCATCATCTCCTAGGTGGGCATGCTGACTACCTGTTTGTGGGTTTTTTCTGAATGGGGTGCTCTCTCTTTCCCTCTCTTTTTTCTTTTTTCACTTCTGAAGCCATCCCATGCTGTAGAATGGATCATATTAAGGAAAAACTGACTATCTGCAGCATAACAGATTCAGGCCCTAGATGTGAACCGGACAGGTCAGGAACTTGCACCTGTTGCTGTCCCACCCCAGGTGAATGCTCTCACTCCTAGGCAAGCATCCAGGCTAACCAGGACTCACAGGATGCTCCTCACCCAACCTGCCAGCAGAGCCCTTCAAGCATGACAACTCATTGTCTGTAGAGTTACCCCCTACATGCAACAGGGACCGACATAGCTTGCTCGCAGACACTGGACTCTGTTTCACAGCTGCAAGGCTGAGTTCAGAGCTGCCCCTACCTCTGCTTTTACAAGTTGCTCTGTGAGAACCTGTATTACCTGCTAACCCTGAGGCAAGCTGAATCACCGTGGAAAGCCATGATTCTTTCCCTCATACCAAAGCCTCAAGCTAAAAAGCTTTGCTCTCCTCAAATGTTTCAAATACCTATAAATCCTCTCAGATCTGCATCTGAACAATGTTGCTTGGGCCTGTTTTCAGTAAACCTCCCCCTCCCACAGCATGACTCATGGTGAAGCAAGATGGAGTACTGATGTAGACACATTCATCCACACAATCATTTTATGAAAGAACAGTTGACATCTTGCCCTGCTGGGCAATCAGGCTTAGACTTGGAGCAAAAATAGATGCATTTCTCAGCTTTTTGTTCAATTTCAGCTTTCCTTTCCCTGCACAGAACAGCCAGGTATGAACACCTATGTCTAGCAATGTTGCAATAGCACTCCTTCCAGTTCTCTTTTCTCTGAGATATGACCCTGTAGGAATACAAGCTTTCACCATATGAAGGTCCTTCTTCATGTGTCCAGTACTTGCAAGTCCAGTCTTCCCAGCCAATCAGTGCCTCAACTCACACTGCAGCTTAGTACTCTCATTACTTTGAGGAGCCAAGATATTAACAATTCCAGCAATGTTGCAAGGCCTTTGCATTGATCCCTGCTGGGACAAGCACGACTTGGAGATCACGGCAAGTTGCTTCATTTCCCCAAGCTGTCAGCATTTCCAAAATGTCATAGGCATTTTCCACTTGATGCACAGCACTGAATCAACTGAAGACCTTTTTCTCCCCGCTCCTAAACAATTTTTTTTTGGGGGGGGGAGGAGGCAGACATGGCTTTTCAGATGAATCTGTTATCTCTAGCCAGTCCCTACTATATTTTTCCACTGTTATCTTACAGGTGCTTCTTCTTAACTATCTTACAGGTAGTCTATTTCAAAACTGTACAGGCATTACCAGCTTGAGGGGAGATTAATCCTTTTTAAAGTTCATCAGAGGGAGGCTGTTGCAAGGTGCACAAAAGGCTTCTTCTACGAAGCCTGTATTCTCTGTGCATGGGGCCCAGAGCGTGACTCACCCCTTCATTTCCGCTCTAGCTGAGCACTTAAATATCACAGATCCCCTCCAATTTCCAAAGGGGAAGAGAAACATTCACTTGATGTTTCAAGTCTCAAGGGAACCTGCTGTCCTTGACTCTGCACCAACCCAGGAGTTCACATCCGATGGCGACCACCACTGCTGACCAGCTCTGCCACTCCCTCACAGACCATTTTCGAGATACTGCTTCTTTATATATCAGCATCTCGTAGAACTAAAACACCTTTTTTCCACCATATGAAATGTGGTGGAAAAGATGTCTTTCTCCACAGTAAAATCACTTCTCAGAAGTAAAGTGGTAAGAGATGTGATTCTCCAAGGCACTTTTTGGAGGGGCCGAACTCCTGGCCCCGATGGTGGGAACAGGTGGCTTCCCAAATTCTAGGCTCCACTGAAGCACAGTGGTAGGTCCTTGTCACTTCACAGCCTCTTGCTCTGCTTTTCTTCAGTTATACAACAGTACCAAAGCAATGATATTATGATCTGCACCGCAAGTACATTATATGCTATTCCGATACTGTAACTACTGCCTGCCAAACAGGCATGCCTGGGACGGAAAAATACCACTATTTGCTGGCCCCACTCTGACACTGTTTCCCTAAGCATTGCTTTGGGTACTGTTAGAAGCAAGGCAAGCAGACAAATTTTTGATCCAACCCAAATAGCCATTTTTATCTTCTTGTGTTACTGGAGTATCTTTTCATGAGCTTGGACAGCCAAACCTATCAGACTTTGCCACCCTGTAGGCATTAATCACTGGGGTTTTTTTCTTCCATCCATTGCACCATCCCTCACTAGGTAAAAGATAATTAATTGTAACTCTGTTTTTAGTGCAATCAGCTACTGCATTTAAAAGTCTGTATGAACCGTGTTTAAAAAACAACTCAGAAAATACTGAATTTTTAAATACTGCCATTTCAGAAAGCAAAAAACCTTGGCTTAAAAACCAATGTCACTTCTGCATCTTTCCTGCGTAGCTATAACCTTTGTTACGTTACACGTTGCAGCAGATTCTGCTTTGTCTCTGGCACCAGCTAACCCACCAGAGAAATCATGCTATACATGACCAGAATGCTTTTCTCTCTTTGGGAGACCTGAACTTTTTATCTTCCGTTTCCTTTTGGAATTATCTCTGATTCCGGTTACCTTTTTTCTCTTGCTCTTTGCTGCAGGTTGCTTCTATTCATTTTATACTCCAGCTCTTTTTCTGCTGCATAATCCCCTGGACAATCCTTACTCCTCTCTGCTTTCTGCTCCTCCACCTCTGACTGCTGGGCAGCTACTTCTGCCCTAAAGCACAGGCAGAGGGGCCAAGCCCCATGCCTCACCTGGAAAGGGGATCCTGATGGCCAGTTGCCAGTGCGCTGATGCTCATGTGATGCTCAGTGAAGAAGCAGGTCCTGGACACCTGCTGTATTGTGAAAGCACAGGGGTTGCACATTGCAAGTGCAGGGATTCTGGGTGCGACATAGAGGCTGGTCTTACTCTGCAGAGATGTTCCACCAAATCTCCTGGAGGTTTTGACTGGCTCTATTGATTCTCTTTTTTTTTTTTTTTTTTTTTATGCCTTTGCCCCCTTCTTTCCAAGCCCTTCGGCTGGCAGGAAGTTCATAGTAGGTGGAAGAAGGTGGTAGTTTGGCAGAGGGCTATTTTACATTCTTCTTCAAGTGAAAAAGGTAGGTAGGGTTGTTAGTTTGGAGACAAGGTTTTTGTTCGTAATGAGGCAGGTCCTCCTCCAGCCTGCCTTCTTCTCAATAACTGTGAGCCCATCAGCCAATTTCAGGCAGGTTTGCCAGAGGGGAATTAGTCCCCATAGGTGAGGTGAAAATAGGAGAGAAGGAAGGCTGCAAGGTGAACTTACCCCAGAGACACCAGCGGAGTCATGTGGGAAAGAGACACTGAGAACACCTGAATCCCAGGGAAAACATCATCTGGAGCTTGTATCTTCTTAGGTACCAGTATAAGACTGAAATGGATAGGGAACCAGGCTTTGCTTTTCTATGCTTTTGGAATAATTTGTTAAAACCTTTTAAACAAGAAATGTGCTGAAAGCAGTTGGAGAAAGAATGGGAAGGTTTTGCATCCCATCCTGTTCCTACAGTAAGTACAGTACCTGGGGGACAGTAAGTGCAGTTCAGGCATGCTCATCCAACACAAGTAACATGAAAAACAACCGTTCCTGATTTCATGGAGGTACATTTTGCCCTGTAAATCTATTTCTGTGGGTTATATTCAAACCCTTTCTCAGAGCCTGTATATAGCTGGTTCATGACAACAACAAAGTCTGAAAAGCAGTATATTACATAGCTGCTTGAGTGAATAGCAAAAATGCTTCTAATTAACTCAGTCACTCTGAGACAGCGAGGAGAAAATATCTCTGGGCATATGATCACCCCACACAGTGGAGTACTCTTGGCCTTGTATTCCCAGCTAGGGTTGCTGCCAGAAAAGGTGTCAGCAAAGTTCCTGTGGGGAAAGCGGAGTGAGGGATCAGGACATCTTCTGTAGACTGTTTCACTTTGCCTCTTGGCTCTTCAGGTGGCAGGTTTGCTCGATGCAAGTGCCAGGTCTCACGTGGAAAGAGCTGCATCATGGCGCAGCGTGGGCCAGACGTGCACATATTGCAGGCACTTTCAGTCTCACTGCAAGGCCAGTCCTGGTGAGCACTCACAACATGGTTGTAAGAAAATGACCCTGAAGGGATAAACTCTCACATCAGTTAAATCCAGGAGACCCAGGCAGAAAGACAAGACTGTGCCTCCTGAGCTGTTAGCATGTGTAGACTTCAGGACCTCTTTAACCTGCAAAAGCAGCTGGTTGGGATCAGCTGCCCCCCACCACTCCCTTTTTGGGGCAAAGACCCCAAAGCTGGCTATGCTCAGAGCCATCATGCATCTGGAAACCTCATCTGTGTCTGGGCTGCACCTGAGCATCTTGACTGCCCCGGAACAGGCGATGCCCCCAGCGGGCACCCAGCTCTCCTGTGCCAGACCTGGGCCGACTGTACCTGGGCGAGCAGCAGCATCTGGGTTATTTTAAGCAGGTTGTGTCAGTCCTGCCCCTCCCTCTCTCTCCCTCTTTCCCTGAAGCACTGATCACTGTGGAAGGACAGATTTGCTGGATGAAAAGGCGCAATGGTTTAATTGATATGATATGGCAGCTTGTATGTAATCTCATTATTCTGTCTAGCAGGACACATTATTCTCTATTTATCACACTTCTGTCATCATAGGTCTGTTGTTCCCATGCTCTGAGGACAACAGAATACTCCTTTGTGCCAGGCAAATCTCACTGGGGGCAGGAGCAGAAGGGGGGGTATTTCTGCAGTTGCACACAAAGCTATTTAATACTGTATGTTGCTGGTAGGCACATGTGCCTCTAATCTTCATACAACAGGGCTGGGAAGTGCAGAAGGGCTGGCAAATGAAGAACTGGGATTTTTTGAGAGAGCAGTAAATTTCCTGGAAAATGAAGCTTTCACAAGTATGGGGGGAATAGCCTAAGCAGCAAATCCAGGTTGCATCTGACAAATGCTGTTTTCCCCCGCTACACACATCTCCAGGTAGGAGGGAAAACTTCTGATCAGCTGAACAATTCCATTTTGATGTTCCCTATGCTAGACTTTCTGGTTTTTTTATATCCATTTTTTCCTCTTTAAGACTGACCTGAAACTGAAAGGAGAAACAAAGAGAATAATAATCTGAAAATGCAAAAAAAAAAAAAAAAAAACCTCCAAAAAAATCTTCAGGTTAAAAAATACTTTGGTTGATGAAAGTGTTCTGAAACAAAATGTTTCCCTTTCTTACACCATCCTTTCCCCCTTAATTTTTTCCATTGGTCCTTAAAACAAAAACAAAATGATTGGACAAGCTCTAGGTATATGTATGCTCATACTGCTTAAATAGCAACCTATAATACTGCTGCTGCTAGCTATTACTGTGTATGTTCACAGTTTAGCCTGGCAAGAGAAATCATAGCTTTTTTTAGAGGGATGTGCCTACACGGTCTTCACAAAGGAGCACAGTACATGTAAGCGTGTGTGTGTCAGTCAGGGGGCTAGGGAGTATGAAATGGGAGAGCCAGACAGCTAACAAAGTGTAATAGTCATAGCAGCCACTTGTACAGCACTGTTCATGCATAGATCTGAAAATGCCTTGCAGAGGATGGAAAGCATAATTAGCACAGTATGCCGTAGGATAGATGTTAAAGCAATCTGTCTAGCAGACAGATACTACAGTACAGTATAATATAGACATTAAACCAATGACCCAGAATCTAGCCAGCTAAAATCTTAATCCCCTTTAAATAGATTCACAGACATCCTTTCATCACAAACATTTGATCCGAGGAGACATTGTATACTGTTGTCTTGTATTTATAGAGCACCATGACAAAAGTTTGAGATGTTTGTGCTTAAATAATGCTATTTTTCCCTGTTAATTTGTCAGCAGAGTGCTGTCTTTGCATAATGTACTTTAGAGACAGGAAGAAAAAGAACATCAGCTCTGAATCCACACAGTCAGATAATAAACAAAAGGCTCTGTACAAGCAAACGCTGGCCTGTGTAAGACGTGGAGGCAGACAACAGGGTATCAGAGGTTAGAACAATGGCAGGCCTGATTAGTAAGGGACTTTTTGTCTAAATAACCCTGAGGCTGGAGTTAGGCAAATGTTTTCGATACATACATTATTTGACCAAAACAAAATTTGTCAAACCAGCAAACGGAACAGCTCTGTGGTAGCTGAAACTATCTGTGAATTCAATTTGCATTAAATAATTTGGACCAAAATAAAAAGCAATCCTAGATGTAAACTGGCTTATTTTGGGATTTCTGAAAGGAGCTGCTTGAAATTTGAAGCTTGGTTCAAGGGTAGATCTATAAAACTGACAAGGCAAGGGTGGCTTTCCTTTGACAGCTTGGGTGTTAGCAAACCCAGCAAGGGTAGAAGAGACTATGTTTCGAAACCATGATCTGCCAGGAGATAGACAGAAATTGAGCTTATGCTTCCCAATTCCTCTTTTTCAGGAAAGTACTGTAACCTCTGAGCTATATGGGGAATCTAAGAAAATGTCCTCTCAACCTCTCCCAGTAAAACTATTTTATTTGCATATCCGGGTAAGCACTAATTGGAACAAGGACTAGAGTCCAGCTGTTCCCACTGCTTGAGCCAGCAGGCTGCTGAATCGCTTTTTATTTTTTATTTGACAGTTTTTCGGAGTACAACTGTTTCAAAAGCAGAAGCATACTCTTGTGCCTGTGCCTACAGTGCACAGCGCTCAGATGGGATACAGTTTTGTGTCCAGGACTATAGACTGGGAGAGTTAGGACCAAATTCTCCTTCTGCCTAATTCTACCTTACTATTCCACTCAGTCACGTGTGATGTCCGCTGGAAAGGCAGTGTTTTGTCTTCTGGTTTCCTTCACTGTAGAAAACACCAAAGGATTTCCTAACTGAATCATATAACTTTGGCTCAAACTGCTTTTTCTCTTCAGTTAAGTGACTATTAAAAAGAAATAGTTTGGTTTTGGTTCATTAAGAGAAAAGAATTGCTGGTGAAGAAAAGAAATTTCAGTCATCCGCACATTTCTATCTGGGAGAATTGTTTACTTGCTAAGTGAGGCTTTTCTCCCCAGCAGAGAGGCAATTTTTCCTGCCCATGTTTCTCCTTGCTCAATCTAGCTTGTCCATGTGAGGCGCCAGGTCCTGCCAGGGGTGCCATGCACTCACAGCTGCCAGCTTCAGTGGGACCAGGGGGAGCCAGCCTCCTGGAAAGTCTTCATGGTAAAAATGGAAACACCATCGTAAGCACCATGGTATCACATGGAAAGACCACGGCAAAAGTGCCTGGTGGAGAGAGCTGGAGGTGGCTGACTGCAGCCACAAATGGTTGGGCAATAACAAAAAATCTTCTCTTGTTCCCGCAGGCAACTCCATTGTCTGGTAAGAAGAAACGTTAAATCACTTATTGTAAGGGGCCCTGCTGGTGTGAGATCTGAAACCATGACAGCTCTGCTCCTCGTCTGTGATTACAGAGCAAGCGACCCGGTTGATACTGCCTGGCTTGTACTGAAGAACTGTGGTAAGGCTTGTCTGCCTGCTATCCCCTTGTGACTATAGCAAACATTGCTCACAGTGAAAAAATGGAACGAGAAATAAATGCATCCAAATGAGTCAATAATTTTCTTAGCAGGGAAATAATACCCAATGCAGGTAAACAGGCTGGAGTTTAATTTCCATCTTAGCATTCTTTCATATTTGGTTTCTTATTTATAATAATGCTTTAAAAATATCCCAAGAGAACCTGTGCTGTGTGAGCAGATATTACAACACCAAACCAGAGAGGGGCTCTTAGGTTACTTAGTTTATTCTGCTGATAGGCAGCAACAATATAATCCCATTCAGTGTTTGAAAGCCGCTAATATTCTTCATTCTAATTATTCCTACCAGAAGACCGAGGCAAAACCTCACTCTTCCGATAAACAGAAATCTTCTGATTTTCCTCCTCAATTTATTCATGGATAATTTATTCACATTTGTTCTCGTGCCAGTATTGTTCAGCTCCCAGCTCTTTTCCCTTCTGTTTACTTGCTTATAGAAAGCAATCATATCAGTTTCAGACTTAATTTAGCAAAGCAAACGAGCAAAGTTCTTCTAGTTCTCTTTCTGTAAGATGGGACTTTCATTTCCCTGCTCACCCTAGTAACCCTTCTCTGCACATGTTTCTGTTTGAACCTGCGGGCTCTCAATCCTGCTTACCAGAATACTGCAGATATTCCACATAAGGTACTATGAGCATCTCACAAAGTGGCATTCACATTTTCCCAGCTGTGCTGGAAATATCTCACTTGAAGGCATGTCCAATCAAATTTAACTTCTTTATCTCTTCATTATGATGGTCTCTCTTGTTGTCATTCTCAGCTGATGAACCTCTGTTTCAGCACAGAAATTCTTATTATTAAACTCTAGTAGTTTGTGCAAGTGAATTTCAGCCCATTTTATCATTCTTATTCTGAAAGGCATCTAATTCTCCCTGTATGATATCTGGATCCTCCACCGCACTTGCAGTGCCCTTAGTTTTGGGTTACCAGCAAATTTCATCAGTATTTGCTTTGTGTTATACCAATGTCATCCATGAAAATATTCAATCAGACTAGTCTACTCCCTTAAAAGAATAGTAAAGTGGGAAAAGAAGTGCTTAAGCCTGTTTTTCTACCCTTTGCAGAATCTGTGCCAGTTCCTAACACTTCCTTTTAATGGGTCATTAGTCCAGTTAATTTCAGACCTCTTTCCTAGTATTTTTTCCCCTTTGCAAATTTTTTAGAGGTTTTGAAGTCCTGGTTTAACGAAACACCAAACTTTGCTAACTCACTCCCACACATTTCTCAGAGTTTGCACTAAAAAATATCCAAATACGCCTTCATTTCTCCTCCATTTAATTAGTATGTCATGACTAGTTGCTCCACAGTTATTTTCTAAGAGAAGCTCTTCTTCACCAATTGTCAAAATCATATGTAAAATGTCATCATTTTCTCCTAATTACATTTTTGGTGCTGAAAGTTTTAGGTAGGAATAACTGGACTTCAGATAATTAGTTTTCTGTCAGAAACTGGAAAAATAACATTTCTGTAATGATGCAATGCATGGTAGTAGTTCTCACTTTAACAGTGCAGAGATTTCTATTCATGTTCTAACCTAGAGCTTAGAGGTCAGATGGGGATGTGGAACACTACCTTACAAAGCCTTTTCTGCTATTATTTCTCCAAATACCTTTACTGAAGCAGGTTCATTTTATCCATGCCTTTATTTTTCATGTTTTTCCAGTTTATGACACTGTTGACACACATTGCTTGCTAGCCTACCATCCACGTCTTTCGTCTAACTTTGCTGGACAATGCATTCTTGTATTCAATTTCTCTTTTATCATATTAATATATCTGGGGGAAAATAAAGCACTCTCAATGACTGGGAGAAATACAAGCAACAATAATGCTAAAGCAGCCTAAAGGAAATCCTGGATTATAGTCAGTTATTTGCCAGTTTGCAAGACAAAGGTCTGCAAAAAAGCCCATTGTGGTTTTAGCCTGTGTTAGCAAAAGCCTCAGGTCCCCAGAACGGGAGGCTGCCTTTTCTGTGTGACTGCTCCTGCAGTACCCTGCATTTAGTTCCTGGCACCATGAAAAGAAAAACACAGTGATGACTGGAAACATTTCTGACAAGACCAGCATAGGAAGATTTGGGACTGGGAGTGGCTATTGATGCCTTGATTAGCAGGGCACTTAGGCTCAAGAATCCAACTGATTTTGAACAATGTCCTGACCTGCCTAATGTTAGGCAGGTGCTCAGTTATCTTACTAAACCAGAGCCCTAATGGGAATAAAATAATAAGTATAAATACATACAGCTTGGTTATGTGTATCCTAAATGAGGTATAAATACAAGAATAATAAGAAAAAATACATCTAGCTTGGCTACGTGTTCCATAAATTAACCACATAACAGTCTACAGATATTTTACGGGCAATGAATCCTGATTTAGAAGTATTTATTGTGATGCTTAAGGCCTCAATTAGGAGTACAAGAGGAAAAGAAAAAAGGGAAAATGTAGTCTGAGGGTGAAGAATTTGTATACTTTCATTTTTTGTAAGCCAAGAGCAAGCAGACTCTTTGGACTCCGTGTGTGTGTGTGACCCAGGCAGGGTACGTTCAGGAGGTCTTTTTCAAAGGGCATTTTTGGGGGAAATTCTGTAGGTCAGGCTTTCTTTGAAGTGCTTCCAGTTAGCACACAGGCAGCTCATTTGTTTTGCAAAAGCCACATTATAGCCCTATGAGAGAAGACATACTTCTGCATTTCACTTCCGTGGTCTTTAAGAAGACTTTGGGGAGAGGGAGGAAAAAGAGAAATCCTGAGAGAAGAAAGCCGTCAGGTTTTTCTGAATGATTTTTTTTCTCACTTCAATCAGCCAGTAAAGGTCAAATGGTATCTATCTTTGTCATAAGTTACTAAACACTTAGACTCTTGGCTGCAAGTAATGGGCCAAATCCTGTATTTCCGATGCAGTCAGTATCCAGTGAAATCTGTGAACATTTTGCCTAAGAAAAGCCTGCAGGATTTGATATGTAAGAAATAACTATAATCATGAAGAGAAAGTTTGTTAAATGTTTAATCAAATTTACCAAGTAACATTGTGCTTTCCAGATTCATTAAGAGTCAGTTCAAGGGAAAATGAGGATCTCAACTTTGAGAATGTATGCTTTTGTGTGATCAAACTATCATTGCAATGTCTGGAAATGAGAAAGCTGACCGACTTGGGAGTTTGATGGTGTCAGAAAAGAGCTAGTTGTAGGGATGCATTTTTTGTTTTTTTAAACGCCACAGCAAAACAGCTCAGTCTTCAAAGAGCAGCAAGTATTCTGGTGTACAATTGCAAATCCCTTGCCACCCCTGCTCCAGCACATGTTATCTCACTGGGATTACTGAGAAACTTGAAAGATGCACTTCTGTCATCCAAAAACTGACAAGTGGGCTGAAGCAAAACATTTGCTCCAAGTGTGGGCTTAATGAGGTCTGATGTTATCTTTGAGACCAAATGCCCAAGTGTTTCTAAATGAGTGTGCGGACTTCAGCGCCTGCAGTCTTTCCCTGATAGTAAACACTTAGAAATAAACAAGGGAGCACTCTGTGAGCAGTGCAGTGAGGCTCTTTGGGCCCCTTGGAGGGCTGATGAGCAGAGTCCATGGAACAAAAGAAGTGTTTGAGAATGCTCTAGTTAGCATCACGTTCAAGCGATACCAGAAGAGCATTCACGTCCTACTCCTTTGCAAAACCGTCCCTCTTTAGTTGATTTTCGGCTGAGATGCCTTTTGCCCACCAAAAGCATAGCCTTAACAATCACAGAAGAGTGAGCTTTCCATCATCTCTGTGTTTCTTCTCAATGCCCTTCACTATAATATCACCTTTCCCTGTCTCAGCTGTGGCCAGACAGCTCCTAACATCAGTCAGTGGGTGTGGTGATGTTCCTGCAGAGTAGCAGAGCTGACAGAGGAAGGCATCATGCTCCAAGCTCTGGTGGCCTCATTCTGGAAGCAGGATAAGAAGTGAGAGAAACATGTCACTGTCAATTAGCTAGTGTTTGTACAAGGGATGGTTGAGCCCCATGGAGTTTTGTTAACCTCGTGGCCTCTTCGCGAAACCTGCCTGAGTTCATGAACCTATTCCCATCTTGTAATTTAAACCCAGGCATTCTCTTTTGGGGTGGGGTTAATCAAAATATGTTTCTAGTTATGGAGAGTACAATGCTGTGTATTGGGGCAGAATATGTCTCAATTTAGGCAGGCAGATGCTATTGGCAACATATGGGCTGTACATGCACTTCCATTTGTTTTTCCCTTCCTTTTCTTCTACACTTCCACAGCCATTTGGAATTTGTTTTTCTCCTTGCTGCATTTTCTCACTTGATTCCTTTGCAGGAATTTCTCTTTCTGGCACTCTCCACAAGGTAACAAGGCTCTGTTAACTTACCAAGTCTAACTTCTGGACCACATTCAAGTAGGCTTTGAAAACGGGCCAAATGCATTCCCTACTCTTTTGAAAACAGCTTTCTATAAACAAAAAGTATCAAATGTCACCAGTATTTTCTGCCTCTAGCACAAGAGAGGGACCTAGGGATTCCCTTCAAACTGAAAGAATGACCGGGGCTCATTGTGTCTTCATCACTGCATATGGTGCTGAATGTCTTTGTCCTGTTGAGTATTCCTCTGGGCTGTAGGCCCTTTACCTACTCAAGACTTTACTTCTCTTTTGTGTTAGATTCTGAGAAAGAATACCTAAAGATGGGCTAAAATTTAGTACATTCAAAGGCATGACTGGGTTTGGTCCAAATCCAAGTCATTCTATTCCCCTCACATTAATAATATCAAGATAGTATTTCAGACTGTATCAGCTAAAACAATGTTATCAGCTAAACATCTCACAGCAAATTCAGCACTCTCAAGCAGACTGACAGCTCTGACTGAGATTGGTGTCTATCCACAGTTACAAACTGGTTTCCAGAATACGGTACATTATTTTCCCCATACTTTCTGGAGTTTTTTGTTTGTTTGTTTGCAATGGTATTTATGATACCTAAAATTATAGCAACAGGAATTCAGCTTATGTAACACATTCATATTTCAGTGGAAAGCATTCCAAAGTTTTGAATTTAATTATAGGTATAGTTTGAAATGGTAATGTTTAAATGTTGTATTATAACTACATGAACTTGGACTCATGCTATAAGTCATGCAAGATAATGCCAATAAAATAAATAGAGCTAACAATTTACATCAAAGACTTGACCCCTTATATTTTCTAACAGAGGAAGAGTATAGAAGGAGTCATTTTTAAAATCAGAGTATAAAAGGAGTCATTTTAAAAATAAGCTATTTCAGCACTTCATTTTTTAGAGGATTTACTCCTCACTCATCTAATCCTATCAGACAAGGTAAATTTATATATATAGACACAATCTAGTAAGCTTTTTTGATTCATGAATGCACTTGCTGGTTTATATGCCAATGCTGATTTGCCATGAAAAGGGTTTGGAGAAAAAAAAGCATTAATTACATGATGAAATTTGTTCAGAAAATGCTCTATTTTTACTGGTTTGGTTCATTGGATTCAGTATCCCCGTGACATTTCATACAGTCCCCTGGTCATGCAACATTTCTCTGCCATCACCATCCTGCAAAAAGAGGTGTGATTTACAGATTTCAATGTCTAGAGCAGAATTCTTTCCTATTTTTTACTCAGATTTTGTATTATATTCATATGGCTTGATTTTCATTTACATGAACATATTGGGGTCCAGACTAGAAACAGAAAGTTTCTTCATTTACTTCTGTTCACATGTGCTGTATTATCAACTTGATGATAATGAGCAGGACTAGCCTTTGGTACCTGTTGCATATGACAGAGATGTGAGTAAAACTAAGGCTAAAACCAGGCCTTTAGTGAACTAGGTCTGGCAAACAAACTTTGCCACCTCTGTTTGGCATTATTTTTGGCATGAGGCAGGTATCAAGCACTTTAAATTGATTGCCCATGGCAATTTTGAACAGCCCTGCAGAAGAGAACCGTTCCTGTCCTGCCCAGAAGGGACATTCAAAAATTGGCGGATGTTACCATCACCTATTAAACTCCATAGGACTTTGCACTGAACAGCTGAGTGACTGTAGAGCTGGATCTGCCCTCTAATGCCTTCAGGTGTCTCAACTGCAAAGCTCCAGCAAGAGAAGTTGTGCATCAGGGCTGCTCCTGTTGTGCTAGTTCAGAGGATAAAAGAAATATGACTCTCAACTCCTTTCACAAGGGTTTCATGTAGATATCCCCACTGAATCCAAAGAGCCTGCCCAGCAGGGACTATCACACAGGACTCAAACCTGAGACGCCTGTGTTTAGCGCCTTGTTCCAGACAGAGCCACAGGCACTCTGCAGGAGGACGTCCCCCAACGCCAGGCCCTCCTGCAGGGCAGGCAGAGTCGATAAAGCACAGCCACCACGGGCTGTGAATATTGAGGCAAGAAATGTGTATATGGCTTATTTCCTTATGAAGCAGCCTCTTTCCCTCCTCTTTCCTCTCCTCCACAATTTTGTCTCATAAATGACGGTACAGACTTTACAGGTATTCAAAATCTATGCAGTTTGGAGCTTCAGTCACAAGTTGCCATCATTAGGTACATACAGGCTCCATGCATAGAAATATGATTCACAGGAGGTCGGGGGAATTATCCTACTGGTGCCAGCAAGTCACAAGTCTGTTTATTGATTCTTTTACCACTGTGGCACTGAAAATGCCCATGAAGTATTGCTAGTTACTTCAGGTTTTGTAAAAGTCCTGGCAAAAAAAAAGAAAAAGCTGGGGCATAAATAGCTAAGCTATAACCCTTTAATGCCTTCAGTTTCTAATTCTATTTGGAGAATGGTTTTCATGTAGAAAGGAAGGAAAGATAATTTCAGGAAGCATAACACAACTAACGATAAAAGGTAATAAAACCGTGCTGTCCTTGCTCCTATAATTCCTCAGCTGCTTGCATGCAATGCAGAGGGAAAGAAATGAAAGATAACGAAGGATAGCGTGAAGCAGTCTAGTCAGTAAGTTGGATATCTCAACATAAGGTAAGTGCTGAAGAGTATCGAAGTCTGTAATTTCACTAGCTGCTTTACCAACTTTTACAGGCAAGAGCATCAACCACATCATAACAGGATATAACTTTTTATAGATCGCACTTTGCTTTACAGAATGAAAAGTCATCCTTCTACCTATGCTTCTCAAGTCATTCTGTGGAAACAAACCAACAATCGAGTTTTTCATCTTCTCTTACAATTCTTTGGATTTAAAACCACTTGCAGGTACCCCAATCACACAAGACACAAAAAACCCAGCTCCGTTATGCATGGAGCCTGTTTATCCCTCAATGCACATTCTTGGCTTCTGCCACTTCTTATAGCACAGTCAAAGGGCAGTTTGCACTGATGTTTCACCCACTTCTCTGCATAAAACTCTATCTTAAAGCCCCCTGTAATACCTAGGCAGTGCTAGGCAAAATATAATCAAGCCATAAATTACTCAAAGGAAATCATTGAAGTATTTCATGGAGTTTTACTACTGCTAAAGGCTGAGATGCAACGACAAAGTACAGTTGCTTATCAGCTTGCAGCATCAACTGAACTGTGGTAACTGCTGAGAGACTTTCAAGTTAAATTGCTTTTATTCACATTCAGAGCAGGCAGAGGATGTATAAACAGGCCAGTATATGGAAGGTCCTGAAACCTGAAACCTGCCACAGCTCCATTACAAGTGTGAGCACCAAGTGGAAACTCTTAAACACCCATCCTAGAAGGCTTCGATTCACAAAAGCAAATGAAGTTTATACATTGTAAGGCATGAGTTTCTCTTCTTTCAACCGAAAAGGACAGGACTAGAAAGACCAACATGGTCACTGACAAACACCCAGTGGATCTGGATTTTTTCTCACACCTGGCAATGCCTATTAAATTGTACTTAATTAAAAAGTGAATCAAAAGAGAAGCCTGAACAGGTCAGTCTAATTGCTATATCTCTCCAGCAGGTATGAGAGCTTCCTGCTTTCTGTTCCAGTTCATTCCCTCTTGACTGGTTTCTCTGGTGAGCATCTTTCCCTTCAAAGGGAGGGATCTGCAGATCTGACCAAGACCTCCTTCTCCCTGCAGGTCTGTTTTGCACTCATTCTCTTGAGCTTCAAAGCAGCCCCTTTTGTCATGTTTGGCTCCTGTTTGGAAAAAGAGTTATTTCTCTATCAGAGAAATAACTGGTGGTGAAATCTTCTTCTTGGAAAATGTGACTTGTTAGAACATCAGGGGAAAGGGTTTTTTCCCCATCTTCTGAGAGTGTTTGAGATTGTGAATGTTTTTCTTCTCCTGAATAAGGATGAAAAGTCCAGAGCGAGGGGAAAGACAGCCAACTAAAAATCCCTGAAGTTATTTCACACTGGATTATTTTGCTTTGATAAATTCCAAAATACTGTGTTAAGGTTTGGTGCTTTCATTGTGCATATTCATTGTACTATGAATTAATTTAGATCTTTAAATAAAGTCTGACTTCCAAACACAAATATTTCATTAGAATCACAACCCACACCAGAAAAATGGTTTGACAACTTCAAAACTTTTCTCCATCTTCCTCCTACTCCTCCAATTTATTTTAAAACAGTGATGATATCTGAAGTTATACTTTTCCCTCAATATATTCACATTCAACAAACTGGCACTTCATAATGAAAAAAATACTTCACTAAAAAAATTCTCCATGCACTTAATTATCTGATTCAGTTTTCTTTCCTTTTGGCAGCAAACGCTAGCATGAGACTTAACTACTTGTAAACACCCTCATCCAAAAGCCCTGGCTGGGTATCCACTTTGGGTGTTTGCCTCCCTCTCATAGACACCAACCAAGTGTGGAGAAGCTAATAAAATTTGTCCATGAACAGCAAAAAATCAAAATCTAAGAGAGCCCTCCCCTGGAATTTACAGCTTCTTGCACGTCACGTGTATGCCTGTTAATTATTACCAGGCTGCTTTATTTCCTCTATAGATGGCACTGACATACCATTACAGTAATGAGTCCCACAGCCTAATATGCAGAGGTACCCCTCTGTGAGTTGCAAGACCAAGGTGCTGCGGGGGGATCAGCCCAGTGCCAGCTGGCTTGTGGTGCTTTGCCAGGGAAGGAGAGCTTTGCCCTGTGAGCTGGCTCCATGAAGGTTTGGCTAGTGAAAGCCTGGACCAGGAATATATTCTGGATGAAAGCCTCCCCTAGCCACCCTTTGCTATGGCTTCTCTCTGGCCATACTGTGACATTGCTGGAAAAGCAGGGACATAGGTATTATTATATCCTGGAGTCAGGAGGGAATTAATTCTTTCAAAATAGACTTGATGGCATAATAAAAATTCAGGTCTCCTGCATTCACCACAGGTTTGCACCATATTTTGCAGTAGAACCATGATTCCTTCTCATTACTGTTAGTTGTATTACTTTCTTTACTGCCAACAGATCTAGTCACCGTTCAGCTATATAAGGAGACACAGCCCTTGCTCCTAATGATTTGAGATAGCTCAGTGTGAAATGCTCATCTATTTTTCACTTTAAACAACATTAACAGAATAGGGCCTATGGCTTTGGAGGAGTAGTGGAAGATAGGAAGAGATTTTGGTTGTTTGGGCTTTATAGAATATTATTTTTCTTATATATAAAAGAAAGCTGATTTACATGAAGAATACGTGAACAAGACAGCAACAAGAGCATTTTAGTCTTTGATGGAGAAAGGCTACAGGAACAATCACCCCCATCTCTATACCGGTCATTAAACATCTGAAAGAAATAACTGATGTGAATTTGAGCCTCACGGGAAATGAAATCTGTTGTCCTCTTTTTACCCAGGATATAGTTCTACACTGAAAGCAGCATGAGATGGACCTTGCCACTGTAACAACATCCATCTGCCTTGACCCAGTGGGGTCTGTTTGGTCTCGATGTCCATTCAGCGTTGACTTTTCTGCTGAATTTGTCAACAAAGCATAGAAATTACTGCAGTGTTTTTTTAAAAAAAGAGTATCCATCTATTGACAGCTGGGCCAAGATCCTACAACCTCATAAACCACAAAAAACTCTCAAATGGTCATGATTCTTATTCACCCTCTCTATGGATTGAGCTCAAGCCAGTTGTTTAAAAGCAGAAATACCAAAACAGAGTCCAAACACTCTTTGACAGACCCATTTTGACTGAAAACCATGATGGGCTACTATTCCAGTGGGAACACTGCTGGATCTCCTCTCACCAGGCTGCTACGTTTCCTTGGTGTTGTGCAATAAGGCTAACTGGGAAGCTTCTCGGTCAACATTAACCATAAATTGCATAGCAACAAAGACAATGGCTTAGGCCCCAAAAAACAATTAAGCAGAGTCAGGCAAAAGGATTTAAAGGTTTTTTTATAAAGCAAACAGTCAAGCACTTGGCTGCCTTACCTCCCACTGAGAAAGTATTCTGACAGCTCAGTGAAGGGCTGTTTGCAGCATTTCAATCAGATTGAAAAACAGCTGTACCTGTTAAAAAAAATAACCAAAAAACAACAGTGTGTTGCAGGATGGACTTCTTCCCTATTCGGAGCTAATTACTCCCTCAAAGGAGGAAAGGCTTAGTTTGAGGCTTTGAAAGAACTAGGGATATAGGCATGTGGGATGAGCTCAGGACTGTCCTGGCTGCATACAAAGGGCAGTCTGGATTAGAAAAATACAGGGGCCTAACTTTTGCATGTGAAACATTTGCCATGTGTAAAATGAATATCCTTTCGGCCCACCTGGCCCACATCCGATGAAGAAAATAAGAGCCTCTAACTCCAGTGGTTGTTGTTACAATAGGATATTTTACTTGAATCACTGCGAGAGCAGAGCCAAGCTCACCTTCTCAAAAGAAGCTTTTTGGAGAGAAAATAGCACCTGAAATGCTGGTATTTTCAATCTTTTAATATCCAGCTATTTTAAAGAACATGATTTTTTTTTATTTTTATAGGATTTTTGAGGAAGGTTTTTTACACTGTGCCAGCTCACTGACCTGCATGCTCATTGCTGCAGAAATTCACTGTTTCTGACATTTTCATAACGAAAGTATGTCAGGTCAGTCTCAGCCAGGATAGTCAGTAGCATGGCACCTGGTCCAGGGGAGACCCAAATGCAAGCTTTGGCTTTCATCAGCACAGTTTATGTGAAACACAGAAAGCCTATAAATCTGGAGACATACCATCCCAGATGAAAGTCTCAGCCTTGGGGATGTCAAGGAAGGAGGCTTTCTCTTATCAGAAGTGATAAATTTGGGTCTGACACACAGAAGGAGAAAAATGCAGATTTTAGAATTTTTTGTGGGAGAGGAATACCATTTTTCACCCAGCTGCACAGAGAACATGCCCATCAGGAGGTATGACATGGTCTCATGTCAGGAGACAAAGCTGATGCCACTGGAGCCCAAATGACATGTGATGAACATTATGTGCTCCAAACACAGTGACTGACATAAGTGTGGTCCTAGGGTCACGCACTTGTGCAGCCCCCAAACAAAGAGCAGATCCATATGGCAGGAGTCATTAATTACATATCAATGCAGTTGCAGCAGCAAGATCAAGAAAAGGAAAGGAAAGAGCATGAGGAGAGATGACGGAGAGAAAAAGAAAGCTGGGGATGAAGAGAAGTGGCGTTACCTGCCTTGCACCCTCAGAACAAACTTTCGCATACCCTTCTCCTTCTGCTCTTCCTCCCACCTATATTGTTGGACCTCCACTATCTAGATCCTTACACAAGATGACTGTGAAACGTGATTCCACTGCTTTGGTAGCTCTGCACACTTCTGTTGCACAGGCTCATAACTTCAGTCCCCTCCTGATGTTTTACTCTTTCAGAAGGCCATCAGAGCCACTGCAGGTCAAGCAAAAGCCCACTTCAGTCACAATTGAACATACCCACTGCATCAAGGGAAGGCACAAATGCAAGAATATTATATTTGAACTGAGTACAACCACTGGTCTTTCAGGTCTTTTCACCTTATTCTTTCTAACCCTACCGCTAGCTCTTTAAATTATTTGAAAACCAGCTGCCCTTTTCCATGTCACATAGCGCACCACATGTCGTTTATGGTTCATAAGGAAATTAAACCACTAAGGAACAATAAATCATTACATTAAAAAGAAGCATCAGAAATCTCACATGTGGACTGATTTTTACCTTTGCGCCATCCCTTGATTGCAAACCCAGAGAACATATGGCAAACTAATGCAGACAGAGTGTCTACAGATATTTGAAAATGCAATGTTCCTCACAAGCTGTACAATTATTGTAATTTAAACTGCTCAGCAATAGGACATTACTTTTTCTCCCAGCAAATCTAGAAAAAAAAAGTTTCCTTCTTTCCAGTCTAGGAGACTGGGATTCCTCCCTAGAAGAAGGGAGGCTTTCTGACTATGGCATGGGGGTTTCATACTTGAGTTTGATTATTGGCCTGGAATATAACATATGCTTGATCCCACTGAGCTCTTGTGCTGATATTATGTTTTCTGTTTCTTTAAGAGATGCTCATAGGAATCCAGCACACATACCTGCTTAAGGTTGCAGGGTTAGGAAAGGAGAAGCACTGCTTTTAAAGCATCCTCACTTTCCTCTGCTGACCCCACAGAAATCTCACTGACTTTTAATTCATATATCGACAATAAATGTGAGGTCAGTGATGGCTGCTCTCCATAGCATGTCCTTTGCACTTGCATATTCACAGGTCTTTTATAAACATTTTACATGTACATAGACGAAATCAACATTATCAGCATTTCTGCTAGGGAGAATGCTGTGGTCAGCAGAGAAGATGGGCTGGCAAAGTGGTGCAGGAGATGGAAGAGAGCAGGGGTTGTGCAAATCTTCATGCAGCTTGCCACGTATCTTCACATTTATCACAAAAATCAGTCATGTATGGCCTGAAGTGGAATACCTCACATTAGCTCCATGAAGAGATGTGAACCTAAACTCTATGTCATCCAGAAATATTCCAAGAAAAAAATGAATACAGATTTTTTTTTCCTGCTCTACCCTTGGAGAAATTCAACATTAAAGCAAAACTCCATCCCCTGCTAAAGGCCATTGTAACCAATATTGTAGAGTCTGTGGGCAACATTACTACTAACAAAACAATCCATTCAGCTCAGATGCATTTCAGCTCAGCGTCCATATTTGTCAATCGAGAAAATGATGCCATTTGTGTCAGCAGTGCTGTTTCTTCATATCGGTTGTGTGTGGCACCTACAATGATTGTCTGGGTTTTTTTCATCTCAATTTTCAAGATACAGGGAATCAGGACAGCAAAAACCTGACAAGCTTCTATTGGAAGGAGAGCTGTTTTGTGGTAATAAAGGGCTCTACTAGCTAGTTACGTAACAGACCTTGAAAGGTTCAGCTTACAAAGCATTTTAAGCCAATTTTTGCAAACACAGTTATGTAAACCACTGAACAGGGATTTGGAATAGTAATTCTGTGGGTTGTTTAACTTCAGCAGTGCTAGCAGGGATGTGATGTAGTCAGGCAGAGGCAGGGGGAAATGGATGAATGGGATGCTCCTTGGCTATGTCAGCCTACCAGACACATGACTGCTGTAGCTAATGTTCATGCCCAAGCAGGATCGTTTCCATATTTGTAGGATGAAGCCAGAAAGTTTGTAAGTTATTACCCATGAATCTTTCAAGTGAGACATTAAACACTCTGCTCTTGTACAGATGGTATGGACACTCATTCTCCCTTGGTACTCGCCCTAAGTAAAACATTTACTCATCTGTCTGGAGCTAAAATGTCTTCACTGTTGTAAAGTATGGCAAATATTTAGCATTTGCCCTCATCCACCCTGCACTGTGGCTACACCATGTAATGAGAAGACAGAGTCTTTGGGATGAAAAGTAATGTACCAATATCCTGTCATGAAATATAGCTTGAAAATACAATATTGTTTTGGATATAAAGATTCTGAGGGCAAAGGTATTTTTTAACTATATATTTCTGTACTGGCTAATTAAGTGGGATCCTGCCACAGCCTCTAGCTCTCTAGGGGCATTTTAACCCAAGCAATGAACAAAAACATAGTAGAGAGATATGTTTTTGTGTTATTAGTACTGCTCCAAGAGATGCAGTGTGATATTACGTTACTGCATAAACACATGGAGCCCTAGACAACTAGGTAACCTCCAAAATCATGGCACTGCATTACAGGGAACCAAAATCCACTTTCAACTATCTATAAAACTTCCCCTAAGCCATGCCATGAAGCCTCCAGTATGTCAGCTGAGGTTTCAAGGGGATGCAAGAATCTGTGTTCTGCTACCAAAATGGCTATTGTACATTAAGTCACTGATATTTTCATATTTGTACATCAGCACATCCATTGCACATTAGCACTTAGATCCCTGTAGTCAGCTTTGCTCCTGAACCAATTTCTAGGATAATGTGATCATCAGTGTTGAACTACCTTAGCTTATTTCCCTCTATCAATAAAGCTCAATCACTTTCTGTGCAGCAGTTCTGGGTTTACACAGCCTGAGCGTGAGAGAAAAGCTCCAGACCTGCTCTTTTGAGGAAAGTGGTGAGGAGGGCAATTCTTTTCAGCCCAGCGAGCACATTGACCTCATGAAGGCAATTCCTCCACAAGCACACAATTCCCCGGAAAAAGAAAGCACGAGGGAACATGTGGGTGGATAGCTGGAGTTGCCCCTTGCCTCTCCTCTCCTGATAAAACATTGTCCCTGTGTAACTCATTAAATCTTTTAATCTGCTCTTAATGAAATATTTTTCTCTTTTTCTACAGGTCATTTGGTGTAGCTCAGCTGCTAGGATTAGACACCTGTATGTTCCCCAAGCAGTGTCTTGCTGTGGGGTGGGAGGCAGAAATGTTGGGCATGGCTAGGCTAAGCCTTGTTCTCCTCACATTTCAATGGTGCTTCAGAAGCCCAAAATGGGAGGGGGCCAAAATTAAACTCTGCTGTGCCAAAGGATTACGTATAGCTCTTATTATAGCCCGAAATGAGGAGCCCGAAGAGAGGATATTTGGGGGAAGGCTGGTATTAGACTACCAACTTCCAGTTTAGTCAAAGCAAGCCTCAAAAAAACCCAAGGTGGTGGCTCAAGACAAAGAGTCCACTGCAAATAAGCCAGCTGAAAAACCTGTCAGTTTTTCTGTACGTGCAGGATACATTGGCAGCTTCCGGCTGCTGCTTCAGTATTGCCTGGCTGCCATCAATTTGCCTTTAATTCCCTTCAGATGCCCTGAGTTTGCCTTGCTGCTTTTCAAAGGGAGGACTTGGGCTGCACGCTGCACTGCACCAGGATATTGCTCATTCCATCAGGCATTTGATGACTGCACTGTGCTAGAGATTGGCAGTGACAGACATTAATGGGGGCATTACCAGCATTATTAATGTATGTTTGCTTTTCTGCTTCTCCCATCCCTGCCTGCTCAGCTTACAGATCTGTTCAGTTGTTTGCAGTGAAATGACCCAATGCAAAATCATACGGGAAAGAGAAAATGTAGTGATAGCATTTCTTGGGTGTATATAATCTTGCATAATACCATGCTATACTGACATGCATTATATCCTCTTCATATATGTCAAGAAAAGATGCTTTTGAATGTCTTGAATATGGAAAAAAACATACTTTAGGTTGCACGTTCTTTTCTTTAAGGTACAATAGTGGCCAACTGCACAGAAGGACAATATTGTGTTGTGCTACTGTGGTTTTCAGGACAGTAATGCTTTCAGCCTCAGAGCCCCTCTTCATCCGTGCCTATTCTGAGTCACATAAGGGGTCTCTTTAAACTCACTAGGGCAAGTTCATCCCAGGAGCGTTGCCAGTTGGACAACTAACTGATGCTGGAAGTGGACGTGCTTTGCTTTTTCCTCAGTTTCCTCCACAGTTATGCTGCGACGCAACTGAGCAAATGACTGCAGCTCATTTTACCTTCACAGTGTGCAGTTTTTCTGAACATAGCACTGTAACATGTAACAGCTTTCAAGAAAAAGGATGATATTTTGATATAATTCATTTTGATTATTAGCCATGGTGCTTTACATGCATGTAATGAATCAGGTGCTCATCCTGAAAAAGAGCCAAACTATATTTAGGAGTAGCCTGTGCAGGCAGGCTAATGCTAATACAGTCAGTGCATATTGTTTAGCACAAGTTTTCCAGTAACAGCTCCTGTCTGTGGTGGATGAGCAGCATTTCCTTTCTCATAGTAACAACAGCTACCAGGAATTGGGTTTCTTCTGCAGCTGCCTTGAAAGGGCATACGTGGGATTCCCAACAGCACTGATTCCTGGGAACAAAGTCTGCCTTTTTTTGTGTTCGGATATTATCCTCCTGCAATAGGTGCCAACATACTTCACCTATTTCAACAGAGATGGGGCCTCTGCAGAGGGACCATCCTGGGAAGGAGAGGGGAAGGAAGGTTTTCCAAAGAATCATAACTGTCCTTTTCCTGGAAGTTTTTCTGTCCAGGAACAAAGGGACAGAGCACTTAGAAATGTACAAATCTGGCCTTCAACTTTCCAATGAAAATGCTTCTCTTGGCAATATTCGCTTTCTCTCCCTTACTTATTTCTTAGTCTCTGCATTTGCTGCATGAAATACCGGTACTGACAGGATCTCACAAACAAAAATGCCCTCGGCTGCATCGAGTAACAAAGCTCTGCTCACTTCTCCTGAACTGCTTTCAAAGTTTAAAAGCAGTTTTGTGCAAGTGGAGTTTCTGCTTAGGCAAATGCCAGAATTGCCACATTGGCAGAGGATCTGGGAACACGCACCGCTCCTTATGGCTGCACTAAACTCATACACTCTGTGGCCTATAGGATCAGGTAATTTCCCTCTTATCTTGGTGAGATGCTGATATGCACCTGTAGAGGACCGGTTCTCTACATGCAGTTTTGTCTCAACATTGCTGCTGCTGCTGCTGCTGCTGCAAAGCCGCTGCTGCCAAGCGGCGTCGGGCAGTGCCGTGCCGGCGCCCCCGGGAGCCGTCCGCGAGGTAAACAACCTCGTGCATCTGCACGAGGTAAAAAAGGCGCGAAAAGGGCAGAAAGTCGTCTCTAGGGCACGAACCGCACGTACACGTTTGCAGTCTGCGCATAAGCAGGAGACCCCCAGATGCCCCAGCCCGTTTCTGGAAGGTTCCGAGAGGGCGGACTGCGCATGACAGTTAATCTGCATTGGAAGTGAGGAAGCACCTCCCGGAGGTGGGACAGGAACCTATAAAAACTGCAGACGGCGTGAATAGAGGGGGGGCTTGTTTGCAACGACTGAAGAACTCGAGCGGAGTCAGCGGAACCAGACAGGAGCTTCCAGCCGCTGCCCCCCCCCACCACCGAGACTCCCAAGAGAAGAGGACCAACGGTACGCCGCTGGATCCAGGGGTGGTGATATCTATCTTTCTCTCTCTCTCTGTCTTCTCCTTTTCCTCTTTTTTCCCTAAACGTGTGACGCGGGATGTGTCTAGTTAGTTGATTCCTTAATAAATCTTAAAATTGGTTGGCTGGTGTCGTTTCACCCTAATTCAGTCCAAGGGCATCACGAACTTAGTCGTTTGGCCCCAAGGGGAGGGAGGTCGTCCTGAACGACTCCCTTCGGGCCGCGACAGCACCTGACCCTACTCCTGGTCTGCTTTGGGTTTCAGGGGACCAAAACCCAGAGTGAGGGACAACAGGAGACCGCAGCAAGTTTCGTGAGGATTTATCCACCCTGACCAGGATGAGCGGAGGACCAGAAGTCCCGAGAGAGCCCAAAGCACAGTCATTGCTCTGACTAGACACAGACTGAATGTCCTCACTGGATGAGCACTCTTAAAAAGGTGATTCCAGTGAAGAAGAGGACTGGGAGAAATACAAGTTACAGGCAGCTGAAAGCTGCTGTGGAGAAGTTCCAACCCTCTTAAGTCCTAGAGCACTGGGTGATGCTAAGCTAGTTCCTTCAGCTGAACTTTTCACACATGCTCACTAACAGATAGTGAGCAATGCAACTTTTTTTTCATTTTACTTTAACATTTACTTAATGTCTTTAAATAAATAAAAAGTGAGGTTTCTTGTCAAAATAATTAGTAGTCTTTTAAAATAAAAAAGTAGGAACAGAATGATTTTCACATTCAAAATCAACAGCGTAGCAAAACCTATGCAAATTTGCCAAATAATGTTGGCATGCCAAATCTGCATTTTTCAGCAAGAACACATTTGGAGTAGACCCTCCCCACAAAGAAAAGCCCTATTCCAATAGGGTTAGTGATTGTTCACTCTTCATTTTCTGATTTCTACCTAAAAACCCTTCTGTTTGCCTGGCAGAAGTGGTGGACTCTTAGAGCTGCAGTTGTAGTCCATGGGAAATGTGCTTTGACCTTAATCTCCTTTTGCTTCATATTCCTTAAGTGTGAAAAAGGGGCTAAAATTGCTTTTCACTTCAAGGAGTTATTGTGACAGGATGTTTCTAGAAGTCTGTGAAGCAACTCACATTCTGATTGTAAAGTCCACTGGAAGGCTCATGAAGAAATGAATGATTTCTCCCTCAGTAGCGCATGGTAAATAAGGCAAGGGACCACACACTGAACAACACCAAGACAGAAATGTATTGCACAGCTTCTTATTAAGTGGGCACAATCCATTGTGTGCACAGGCTTAGGAAGGGTGAGAACAAGGTATTGTATGGGACTAGGGAGGTATGGACTGTCTCAAAATCTGTCCTTTGGATAGGATGCGCTGAGGCTGCATAGATGATTTTAGTTATGACATCTACTGGCATAAGTGCATGACTTTGCAACCTTAAAAATGTGTTTTAATATAAGGTGCTTGTATGTGCTAAACATATGTGCAAAGCAAATGAAAATCCCTGCCTTAACAGGCTCTGTTATAGCACAGTGGCACTTCTAAAGAAGTTATTTTCAAAAACTAAATGAGTTTTGGGCAAATCTGAGGTAATTGTACAAAATTCTACCCCATCCCCTTGTCTGGCCTTTTCCCTATGTGGAAATATTTCCTGTTCATCTCTTTTTGACCAACTAAACCAAAAAGCTAGGGCAAGTCACCTTGCAAAGCCCATCTTACAAGGTTTTTAGGCTACAGTCATTTGGATAAATTTCAGATAAGCAGCCGAACTTGTCCATGCTTATCCAAACCAAACCTCTTATGATGTTCACTCCCTACTATTAATCTTGTATCCTATTAGTAGGATTTCTGGTGACTTTTCAGGATGCCAGTGCTGTATTTTGGTTAGAACTGGGTGACCTGCTCGGGATGACCTAGGGATTAAAAGGTTAATTGAGGATTCCAGAAATGTAATTCATCCTAAATGTTTATCTCCTCTAACTCCATGGTGCTTAATTACACTACTGACAGCAGATCATGATTTATATGAAGCAGAATAAGAAAATAAGAATAGGAAAACCCACTTCCTTCTCCAGAACCAAGGACCAGGCAGACTCCTCTTCTGTGGAAAGAAGGATTTTTCTGTGGCTAACTCTAATTATGGGATTCTAAATATTGCATCTTTCATTTAAAATGGTACGATCCATAGCTTAAATAAATCAGGGTATTCCCGTTGACCCAGCTCTGGGAAACAGTCAGAAAAGAAAGAAACCATAAGACACTCTGCCTGGGTGCAAATCAATGTATGAATTGAGCCAGTCCCCAGAGCACGAGAGAGGTTCAAAGTGTATATATCTTCATATGACATCTGGGAGCTGGCGCAGTACCGTTCTCCCTGCTTTGCAGATGGGGAGCTGAGATGCAGAACAAAAAAATTCCAGGGTACCCTGGATGTGTGGGACCAGGCAGGGCAGGGAACACTGGCCTCACATGGGCTAATTGCTGTCTTGGGTACATTTCCCCACCCTTTCCTTTCACACCACAATGCAAAGGCCAGCAAGTGGCTCTGCAGGATGGGTAGTTCCTCTCTGAACTAGTTCTGCCATGCCTCTAAGTTCCTGAAACCTTGGGGAGGGCAAAGCAGCTGGGCTTTTAACAGGAAATCATTCCATCTGCCCATGTGAGAGAACAGCCTGTACCTTGCACACTCCTGGAGCAGTTTCCGTCTAGGAGCACACTCAGCATGAAGTGATCAGAGTTAGTTCCTTGCACTCTAAAAAATGATTCCCCCCCAAAATATAGAAGCTGGCCTGTTTTCTGCTTAGGGCAATGGTACAACCATTGCCATGCTGTGAAGGTAACAGACCACTAGTACTTCAAATGCCTACAGAAAGAACGTGCCCCTCTCCCTTCCCAACTTCCCTGCACCCTGTCACTCTTGCTTTAGTCTGCACAGCAGAGGGTGACTGGTGATAAAGTATTGAAGGTTTGGTATGTTTATCTCCTCTTGTCCTCCCACTTCATATTCCCTCAGGCAAGTTGCTTGAGTCTGAACTCTCACATGCTGAGATTTGTCTAGCACCCAAATGAAGTAAGGTCAGCATGCCAGAGCAAAACAGATGATGCTGAAGAAGGGACAGTGGGTGGTTAGGAGCTGTGTGTCATCAGTCCTGTGTAGAAAGCATTTCCTTTCTTTGCTCATTAAAATCCGGGGGGAGGAGAAGGCCACACTTTAAGTGATAGGTGTTTTCAAGAAGTTTATTCTGTAATGCTCCAACATGAATGACATCAGCACAACATCTAGGACTGAACGCTGAGCAGGAGAAAGTGTAACTGTAAGGACTGGAAGCAGATGTTTTGTCCCATCAGGTACAGTTCAGCTAAATGCTAGAAGGGCAGGAGCTGTGGACAGCCAAGAAGAACTTAATTCATATTACTACCTTCTTCAAGGTTGTGAGTTATTTTGTTTTGTTTAATCAACTGGGAGACATCCAAGAAACTAACATTTCAGAAGCATGTGTTGACATGCATGGTTACATCCATAACTCATGAAGGTTTTAAGGCATTCAAGAAGATACGTCAGGGCTGAAGTCACGGAACAAATACCTAATCACTCTAAGTTTATCCTCTTATACTTGGCACCAATCTGCTCAACATTAAAGCACCCAAGATGTGGTAACAGAAGAGAGAGCCCAAGGTCGCTGTGTTGTGCTATCTGGTCTTTATCATTCTTTGATTGACTTTTGAAAAGATGAAACCTCGATGGGAAATACAAACCAGCAATACTTGAATGAGTAACTCCAGCTTCTAAAATTCTTTAAGATTTCAGTAAGTTGGTCAGCTCTATGAAGGAAATTTTGCCCAGGTACCTGTTCCAGTAGAGGCTGGTGGATCCCCCTCAGGCACAACATTTGGGGCTTGTGTGTGCTGAAATGTACTGGCTTAGCACTACTAAAGGACTCTAATCTCAGTCATGTGGCACAAACCTGATGCATCAGTTCTTCTGAGTTATTTTTGGAAGGGAAATGCCCATGTAAAAAAAGTTATACTAGATGAAAGCTAATTTAATCAAGTACTTTTATATAATCACTTTCATATGAACAACAATTGCTGCAATGATTTATAGAGACAGAGAGAGAATGAACACTGTAAGATGACATAACACCAGTGCTCAGGAATTTGCAGGGGGAAATATGCCAGATGTTCTGTAGTACTTAAAGCTAATGGGATGCCACATTAATCACTGTTTAAGGCCCCCTTTCATGCTTGGGTATTGGAAACTGTTACCTTCTGTCTGAGTTGCACATCCCCAATTTCATCTCATCGGCTGCCAACTTGAGTCTAAGATTTTTACCCGCTATAGGCCAAGGGTTTCCTTGGAGATTTACTGCTAGCTCCTGACAGAGGTACAAAATGTATTATGCCTCCTAAACTGTCGTAGTCCAAAGCTCTGCCAGGTATAGAAATCAGCTACAAGAGCAGTATGTTTAATTACACATTGAAATTACTTGAAACAGTGATAGCTGGTGCCCAAGAAGACACTGCAGTGGTCCTGCTAGGAGCACCCGATAGCTCTCAGAACTGGTCTTTGTACCAAATAGCTGAATTTGCCGTCCTGACCAAGAAAAGAGAAACAAACTGGGAATGATGACAGCACTCTTAGTCCTACCTGTTCTATACCATGCCCTATAATATACTGCCAGTCCTGCCAAAACAAGGAACAGAGACTGAATCAGAGTCAACAGACAAGGTGAGTATTTGGATCACCAGTCTGGAAACACCAAAGTGTTAAATATGCTAGGTAACAGCTGAATCTGTTAGGCCACATCTTTTGAGAAGCAGCGTTTATGTACAATGCTAGTCAAGGGTTGTCAGGTCTCAAAAACCAATCCCACCTCTGCAGCACCTGGGCCTGAATTACCTATTAGGTTAAGCTGTCTGAAAGATTACTAATAGGTTTTCCAGGACAATTTTCTGAAAATTGGTGTTTTTTTCAGTCTTTGAAGCAGTGGCCAAGCCAAAATTTTCGGGGAAAATGAAAAGAAGGGCTAAGATGCAAATGCCAAAGGAGGCAAGGACAGATAGCCAGAGAAGAGGACATTATGTGGGAGGCTCTTAGGTTTGGAAAAGGAGGCAGATGAAGTCTATCTGGAGGAAGATAATCTAAGGAAGTCTTGAGGACTGTTGAAGACTAACTCTGCAGATCAAACTGGCAAAAATATGGTTGTAAATCTAATGCTTGCTAAGCTGTATCTACTAAGTTGATGCCATAGTGTGCACAGTGATTGAATTTTAGCACATTAGTATTACATTATATTAGTTCTGTCATGTTGACCAATTATTTTTGTAAGTTTTAGAAGCTTGGCAGATTTTATGAAAGGGGAAGAAGCTGTCCTAAGGAGATTTTAAAGCTCAAAAGCATTTTCTAGGCCTTTCTATTACCATTTGAAAAGCCAGCTACGCACCCTGACAGCAATTAGATCAGGCCCAGCAGAAAAAAAAAAAAAGAACTAAACTGAAATCTTCACATAGCTGTATCCAGTGCACAAGCTGCATGAACAGAGTAGCCTGTACCAGCTACAACACAGTCAAAAGAAAGAGATAACAGGATGCCCTTGCCAGCTATTTTATGTGAAGGATTTTGAGAGCCTGATTGTTTTAATGAATGAGGGCACAGTATCCCCCCAAATGCTTGTGCTAGTCACGACACTGACCCACTTGTATGGAAACATCATCTGGCAAGGATATTAGCAAGCATCCTGTGCCACTTCCGTTGCTTGCCAGAAATAGTTGTTTGTCAATCAGGGAGAAAAAAGGAATGAAGTGTACGACAGGCAATGGAACAAAGTGGTACAAGGAGCCCAGGAGTGCAGGAAGATGTTAAAGCAAAGGAGGAACATCTGGGGAGAGATCTGGACCCCCCTGAAGTGTGTGGAAAAGTGCTTAATTGGCTCTTACAGGACCAGAATTTCAGCCCTGATGAAGAAGGGTTCTCAGGAGCAGGATGAAAAGCACATCTGTGTGGAGGAAGTGACGGGACTGTCTGAAGCTCTAGGTTAGTTTTAGCTGAGGAATCTTTTATCCTGCATTTGTTTGCAGAAATAGATTGAACATGACCAAAGACTTTTGTACCATTTGAAGCACTCTGGGTACTGAGATGTATAGAAAGAACAGCTACAGCCATCAAAACTCTGCAGCATGGACGTGTCTCTTAATGGAACATAAATGTAAGCTGTGGATAATTCCTGCAAGGGGGCTCCTTCTCCTTTCCCTAAACTCTGTTGCTTGGGCAGACCAGGAGCAATAATTAGAGAAGAGCAAACCTTGCCACAAAGGATGGAGACACAGAGTTGAGGATGTCTGGAAGGGTCTTAACTCAAACAGCAAATGAGACTTTGCCAGCACAAATTACTTATTAAGCAGCAATAAGCTGATGAAAGACAGCCTTCTTAAGGTACTGCAGGAGCACCATTAGCATTAGAGGAGCAGAAGAGATGTGTAAATGAGAGTAGAATTTGGCGTGTAAGTCTGAAAACACCTCAATGAAATAGCGTTTACTCTGGAGCAGGGCCAGCTGGAGAGCCCACTGTGTGCCGCAATGGCACAATGCTGGGGCCAGACAGCCTGCGTGTGTAAGGCCCAGGGCAGCCTGCCCTCCCCATGTCCCACCAGTGATCTGTGAGAGTCATTCACTTCCCCCAGTGCCACCAAACGTGATGAAATTAACAGAAGGAACTTTTTAAAGGAAAAAAACAGGTGATCTTGCTGAGAATATGATCTGTAAGATGGCAGAACAGTTGCTCATAGGAAGAAATAAAGTTCTCTGTTTGAGAACTTTAAAATGATGTTGGAGGAAGTCTTAGAAAATACAGTGTGGAGAATGTTTTTGTTTTGAAGTTGTGCATTAATTAATTGCTTAGAGAATTTTGAAAAATTCACTCATTATTTGTCATGACAAACTTCCCTCCTGCCTTGGAAATAGACTTTCCTCTTGGTTATAGCAGTATAAATCAGGAATAAATCCATTAATGACAACACATTAAACCAGTACAAAAGGTAAACCAGGCCTTCAAACATCAATAGCCTGTTACAGTTCTCCCAGATTAGTCAATAATTACTGAAGTCTTGGACTAAATTTTGTTAACAATTTCACAAATTTACTTCCCATGTACTTCAGCTGTGACCAGAATTTTCCTGGTCTCATTCCAGAAAGGCTAACTTTTCATTGCCCTGGCAGTACAAAGGGCATTAAAGCTAGTCGTTAATTATACTTCCATGTAATTTAGGTGGCTGTAGCTTAAGTGGTAATCTATCTTGGAGTCTGTACTTTCTATATGGCAAATATGTCAAGCTCAATAAATTACCATTATTTAGAGACTGACAAACGAACGTTTGAGAAAGCTAGGAATAACTGCAAAAGATGAAATTACAATAGCAATTTAAGTTAATAGTCAACTATCTGTGATCGCTATTAAAATAACACTGTATCATATAGTAGATAAGAAATCAGTTAAAATTAAGACCTACAAGCTTTGATTATATCCACAGATCTCTTTTGAATGAACACCAGGTTTAAGTTTATAGGCATGAGCAGCTGACTATAAAATACCTATAATTTTTCTATTTGAAATTCTTACCATGTTGTGTATTTTATTTCCGCACCCTTCAGGACTTAACTAATATTTCTGCAGTTAAAAGGGCAAAATCTTTTAAAGAGGTTATTCTGAACTCTACTGATCACTGATTGCACATTACACTTGTAAAATTAGAGGGTATATAAATCTACCTTTCAGTACCTGAGGCTTTTCAAATGCTGTAAAAATCTTAATGCTTCTATAAAATCCATCCCAGAGGCAGTGGTGTAAACCCTGATGTGATAAAAAGCATATATCTCAATATGTGCATTCATTAGTCAGTGCAAAAACATGAGTGAGAACATGTTTACTGGCTGTCTCAAACGTCAGCTTGGACCAGTTAGTGGTTTTTACAAGAGAGAGCACTGTATACAGGAGCGTGAAGTCAAATGAACAGTGGATAGCTTCACTGAACATCTAATTTGCTGATCAACACAGCTGAATGAAGAGCTGAGAAAAAACAGCAAGAGAGTGATTCCAGGAAGAAAACAATTATGAGATAACTTAGGCTGGGCTGATTGCATGCAAGAGCTCTGCTGCTAGAGAAGGACAGCTGAAATAGGAAGGTCCGAGGCCAGTTTGTTTCTTTGCTGTGGGCTGTTGGACTTTTGCATTCACTGCACTTTGGTGTTGTGTTTTACAATCCTCAGCTGCCCACCCAGGACGCGATGTCCTGTAGTATTAGGGGTTTTAGCTACTTTGCTGCTTACAGCTAGACTCTCATAAGCAGAGCTCATGTCTAAGTGGCCTGCAACATACAGGGGATTTTATCCTCCCTGAGAGGCAAGGATTATTACTGCTGCTTTTTTAGGTGGAGAGCAGATACAGAAAGATTCAATGAACCACCAAGGACATACAGAAAAGGGCTATGGCACTACGGGAACACAGATTGCCTGCTCCAGTTCCTCAGCCGTTGGCCGTCTCCCACACTAAGGAGGGAAGCATTAGTGCAGTGAGTTCAGTCCTGCATGAAGGAACCAGAGGAAAGGAGGGTGGATACATGATCGTGTTTGGTTGAAGCCACTTTAAAGATGTTATTTAGAAAAAATTGGCTGAAGATCAGATGAATGATCCCACTGAGGACGGAAGGCAGGGGAGGTCTCAGCTCGCCCCTCTCCTCTTACACAGGCCTGCCGTTTTGCTCCTGTACCAGCAAGGCAAAGGCAAGGAGAGACTCGCACACTGCACAGTAGCACAGCTTTCATGCTGATAACAGGTACACAGAAAAAGGTGGCAGTCTTGGGAAGGCAATCTTGGAAAGGCGCCATTGGAGAAAGCAGTCATGTAACATAGCTTGGGAGGAAAAACAGTAGTTAGCCCCTTGTTCTACGAGTAATATATAGTTATTTCATAGCTGGTATGGGGCTCGTATGGATGGGCAATGTGAATGAATTCTTTATAAAGCCTTTGCTATTTCCAACTACATAGCAAGGTGGAAAAATTCTACCTTAGGAAAATAGTAGGATATGAGGCTGGAATTGTCAGTCTTATGTATTTTTGTCTGAGAATATTTTAACTTTTTGCTGAACTGAAACAGGGACCACACACAGCGTGAGTTTTCTGGGGACTGGCCATCCATTGAGTACCTGCTGTGCTAGTCTAATTTGATGAGAGACAAGAGAAATTACGTATTTCTTATCCCAAACACAGATGGGGGCGTGCTCAGGGCCTAAGGGAGCAGCAGTAAAAACCTCTGGAAATTAGATGAATTATACATTCTGTGGGTTAATTTCTGCTCCACTGCATCACAGTCTCTTCCAATTACTATCTCAGTGAAATCGGCCACTCTTACATAAAAATTAGGATTCCATGACCTTTGAGCCATATGCAAGGTTACAGTAATAGTTACTTCTTTTTCAGCTTCTCTTCATCTACAGAGAAACATCAAGGCCACAGATAAATCTGTTGTGAGGGCTGCAGAAATCCACTGCAGCTGCTCGTGGCCATCGTTCCAAGAGGTTTTTTTGGCACTTTCCTGGATGCAACGCTGGCCTTTGGAAGCCCTTTGGGATCGTTTTCATGCTGTGCTCTGCTAACTGATTGCAGTCTTGAGCCAAATATATAAAACTTACACTAAAATAAAATGCGAATACATAACACTTGGGAGAGGGGAAGCAAAGAGGGCTGGACTGTGAAATCTCAGATACACTTCTTACTGTCTGTGACTTTCATCTGTTCCCTGGTAAGTCACAAAATAAATCAGAATACGTGGAGGTGAAAAAGAGTAATCTAGATGGTTCTCCTGGTAAAGCCGTATGGAGGACAAGTTCTGCTCTTGGCACCATGGAGGAGAATAACCTGAGACGCCACCTCCCAGGGCTCATCTGAGGGAGGGGACTGGGACACAGCTTGTCCCTCTTCCTTTCTACTCCTCCCCTCTCCAACTTTCTCCCCATCATGTGTGGGATGGTCACTAAATCACATTGCATGAAATATGTCTGTCCAAACACAATCTCTCTTTAAGAAACTACCTCCAGGCAAGACGTATCTTCATGAAGCCTCATGTTCACACGTGAGACTTCATAGTGGCTCTCTGGTCCTGGCAGCCCCATTCACCCTGGCACAGCTCCTTTTATGAAAGGTTGCTCTGGCTGTGCAATAGTGACCAGGCTTTGGCACAGACACTGTTATTGTGGTAACATCTCCCCAGGTGCCATCCCACTTCCTTTAAGGTCCAAATTCCATGGGGAGCTGCAAGGAGAACCAGCCCCAGCAAATTGGCTGGTCCTCCACCCCTTCCCCTTTCCCACTCATAGATGCCTGCGTCTCTTGTTTTTAGCAGCCTCATTCTTGCTATGCCAAGGTAACTCCTTTTTTTGTAGTTACCCTTAATGCATTTGTCAAGGACACGTTTGTTGTGAAACTTTAAAAGGCAAGTGGCTCTTTGCTTCAGCATTTTTTTTTTGATGTAGTAATCTCCAAAAAAGACACACTTTTAAATTTGCTGTAAGTCTCAGTGTCATTGCAAATGATTGTTTTTTAGGCTACGGTTGCTTTTCAAATTGATGATGCCAGAGAGAGATCCTGACAGAAAAACTTTTTCATAAATAAGTATTTTTTAAAAGCTGCTAATATTAAAAAAGAAAAAAGAAAAAGAAAGAAACTGACACAGTCAGGAAGTATACTGAGTAGCAACTAATGCACCTCACTTGTAAAATAGGAAGTGCCCAGCATTTTAGACTATCATTCCACTTATATAGCAGTCCATTAGGTGAACAATGCAGGGTAGTGGTAAACACTGCCCTGACTTTTAGAGCTAGCTGGAGGATTTCATTCTGACAAAGTGTTTCAGAGGAAAAAAATGTGTTTTCAGAAAACTTCCTTTGGGAATGTTTTGTAGGCTGGACTGAAGAGAAGCAAAGGAAATAGCTAAAAGTTTTGGGTTCTGACTTTGGCTACAGGAGACCTTTCAAGAAAACTTTGTTCTCTCTGACTGTAACTGCTGCAAAGCACACACAAGATGCATTTCAAATGCCAGCTACCAGGCTTCAAAAATGTGAGACAAACCTTTTTCTTCTGTACAATGAAGTGCATTTAGAAAGCCTTTATGAAGCCTCCATTTCCCCCCATCAGCTATATATACCCAAATACACTTGGCTATTGCACTAATTACCAGGAGAATACATCAACAGCAATATGAAAAATATATGTATATATGTCTTTCTCTCATTCTCTCCATCCCTTCTCTTGTCTAAAATAATCTTTTCTCTTATTCCCCAATAAAAGCAATAGAAAGTTTTTCATCTGTATTTCCTCTGTAGTCAGTTGTAGGCAGGCATAAATTAAGTTGTTATGCTGCCATACAGGCCTCTTGAGGGAGGGATTAAGCCAGTTTTGAAACCCAGGCAGCGTCAAGAAAAGGAAAATGTAGCACCTGTACATTAACTAGAAGTCCATGCTGACCTTTCCAATGCCTGGGTAGCATGTCAAATACAACTGCATAAACAAACTTATGTTCTTAAGCACCATTCAGAAAAGCTTCAGAGTGGGATTTTTCATTCCAGTTACTTTTCACCTCATTGTGCAATGCAGTATTTACTCCTATACCCTCACAGTCAGCTGTTGTCCAAGTCTGCAATTCAAGATTAGTCAATAAATGGCTCTTGAGGAGGAAACTCGTCACAACCAAATAGGTGCTCTGTTTCAACATGCATATGCAGGCAATCAATCTAAAGAGGAAGGGTGTGAGTGATCAAAGGAGATTAAGCTCACAAATTAATCAAAACCTGGGCATTAGAATTCAAGCTTTCTGATTTAAAGTGCTCCTGTACAAAGGGCCTAAGCAAGCTCCCTGGATCTGAACCAGCTCAAATTCTTACAGAGACCATTTGAAAGTTTGACCCTGTCATTACCTTTCTGGCCCCTGCCAAAATAAAAAGCCTCTTTTTATTGCCTCTGCATTTCAGTGTAGCTAGAAAGACAGATTCCCTGTAGCCTCTCCAGACCTCACAGTTAGTTACACGCTTGCTCTGGAAACAAGCTCTCTCACTCTGCGCTCACTGCTCCTTCCTCAACATGGGAAGTTGCTAAAGGAAGTTTCAGTGCCTAAAACATGGAGTTTAATCATTGCAAATTCTGTTCCCAATATATTAGTGACCACTGTGCGATAAGTTACTTAATATCTCCAGACCTTATTCTGCAGTGTCTTCCATTGTACAGAGGCATCCTCTGAGCTGGTGAAAAATACCCAAACCACTATGCTTTTGATTCAATAGTATTTTATACTCATTTTGTACTGTCATAACTGCTATTTCAAGGTGCTGAATAAAGGAGACTCAGGACCTACCATATGGACGTAGCGATGTCCTGATCCTGTTCAGGTTCAACCGCGTACACAACATGTAATACTGCTGCCTTCCATGCCTCATTATCCTCATGTGTTCAAATTAAAAGAAAAAAAATGTTACTTCATGTCTGACCATATGTTTCATCAGGACATTGTCCAGGGTGGATATTAGCCTTTCCCTGGCTTTTTTTCTTTTCCTTATAAAAATATAATCCTGTTGTGCTCTATCAGATTAGTATACCATTGGCTGGATCAATAGTGCTGCCCAGCCTTCTTAATTTCTACCTTTCAAAGAGATGCTTTCAGATAGAGGAGAACAGAGGACTTTCTTTAAACACAAAATATGATCAGAAACAGAAAAGGAATGCAAAACGATCACCTTGTCATCTGACAACTTGGGTCGATTCTTATCTTGCTAGCAAAAGACATACTGTTTCTAAGTGTGTGTGCGTGTGTGTGTGTGTGCGCACGCGTGCTTTTTAAGGACAGAGAGGAAGAATATACTATTTTTACTCATGGGGCTATCACCTGTCGCTTATCTCTGGTCTCAGGTGAGCTCTGTAAGGCTCTTGTGCCAAACTAATTTACCCTTTTCTTGACAGTAAACAGGTTTCACTTCTGAGTGCAGCAGAGTTTGAAACAAGTCTAATGTTTGACATCATTAAAGTGCCCGTAGAACAAAACTTTAAGACTCTACAGGGTATTTCTGTATGTACATCTTATAATGCTATTTCCATAAACATTGAGCCCATAAAACTAACTCCATAAAGATACACTTTGAAGGAGAACTATTTTCTCAAACATTAAACCAGGTGAACATGATTTTCTGCTGTGTATAAAATAGATCTGTCTGTTAGGACAGGGCTTGAGCTGCTTAGCTCAGATCCAGGTTGGCATCTAAACAGTCTAAAGTCCAAAGTAGCCTGGCACTTGGCTTTCGTCCAAGACCAAATCCCTCCATATTTCCCAGGAATCTGCATCACTCGCTTGCCTTTTTGTCTTGGCTCTGGTGGTTCAGACTCCCATGCACTGTCCCCTTCTTTGGAGCATTTAGCTCTACCTTGTGTTTTGTGTGTGTGATCGCAAATAGCCGAGTGGTACTTCTTGCTCCATCTGAAACTTGCAAGTAAGGGGTGCTCATTTCACTATGATAGCTGCTGTTCAGCCTTGGCAGAAAGGTTGCCCACACCTAATTTCCCTGCCATAACGTGTTGAAATCAAGTCCCGTTATTCTCTGGCAACTAGTTGTGGAGAAGATCTGGGTCAGACTACCGGTGAACACTGTAGGATTTCTCCTTAATCCAACTGGTGGAGACCAGTGAGTCTCAGGAGCTAATGGGCTCAAGTCCCAGTTTCAACGACTGTATAATTCAACTGATCATCATACTTTCTGCAATAGGAACTTTTGTTACTCCCTCCACTATGCAGGAAGTGTTCATATTTCATTTACTTGGCATGGTAACACAAACAGGCAGTGTTAGCTGAAAAAAATGATGCCAAATCCATAGCTGAGCAGCAGGGAAGGCAAAGCTCCCCTCTGATTCTCTGGGTGATTGACAGATAGTGTAAGAAACTCTCTTTAGCTCATGCTTTGCTCATCGGAGGCTTCACTGACCTGCAAATACCTGATGGCTGATTTTGAGAGAGTGGAGTGAGTTGTCCTGATAAAGGAGTGTGGTACCACATTCTTAATAGCAGCACTGGAGATGTCCTACCTAATCCATAGCTGTGGCATGCACCACCCCTGGCTCATGCTTGGCAGCCCCTGTAGCTAGCCATCTCACCACTGCATGCAAGGGTAAAACCCAATAAAATAGGAACTATCTCAATTCTCCCACAACATGTTGAATGTGATGTTACAGCTGAGGCTCCCAGCAGTACTTGTACATATTAAGGACATTTCACTTGCATAGCAATGATTTCCTTCCTCTCCTTTCACCCCTACTCCTGAATGTCATGTTTAACTCCCAGCACAATTGGTACCATTCTTTTGATGAAGGCTTTCCCCCATATGCACCTACAAGTCTCTTCTGAATATTTTCCCAGTCATTTACTAGCGATCTCCTTCACTCAGCAAGGCTTTTAAAGAGGTGGGAACTAGGCTTTTCCCTCTGGCATCAACAAGGGCAGAGTCCAGCAACAACCCACTCCTGCTCTGTCAGCAGTCTGCAAAGTATCAGCAATGCAAATAACTAGCTTAGTGCCAGAAATGATAATCGGCTCACCCCTTGCCTGTTCCACCCATATTTTGCTCCCAATGAAGTGCCATGGCGTTGATTGCGATGTAGTCCCCTCAACCTTCATTTAATCCTCATTCCTAGCTGAGCTGCTTCACCATACGCAGTTCTGTTTTTGTCATCTTTTTCAACTTGCAGTAAAAGTTAATTATACAAACAACCAACAGTGACTGGGGTAAGCAGCATGATACAGCTGATATTTAGGCCTTACTTTCAATTGGCTTCCCATGTCATGATTAAAACCCCCTTTTTAGTGGTCCATCAGCTAGCTCTCCTTGGCCAGAGTCTTTCAGCCAGCTTTTCGTAAGGGGTTCTTTCCTTCTATGCAAACGCTTCCAACACACAGAAACCAAGAACAGCAGCCGTCCCACTGACTACAGGCCTGGCTGCCGTATTTCCAGCACACCCACAGAAAAGCAATCCACGGCAGCAGTAAGGGCCATTCGGTAGCTGAATTTCTTTGTCCTAGTCCAAGCAGCCCCCTCTTCCTCCTGTTCCTTCCCTCCCACCTCTCATGCTCCACTGAGGAGTGTTTCCAGGCATTTACAGTGCTTTGCAGGATTTGCTAGCTGGGGGCATGCAAGGTTATGTGCACACATTAAATGACTTTATCTTCTCCCCACACCCCAGCTCCAAACCCTGTAAAGGAGGCATGGAATCAACACCTTTTTACAAAAAAGAAGGGTGTTCTGGATTGCTTTAACTTTTGAAAGAGCAGAGGACCTTGGTTCTCCTTACGGATAGAACCTTACAGAGAATCCACCCAAATGCACATGGGTATTTCAATTTCAAGTGCCTTGTGCAAGTGCCAGCCTAGATGAGAGAAATATATGGAGACACCATTTAAAAGGAAACTGAAGTAAATCCAATAAGAACATTTTAAAAGCATTCCACAAAAGTCCTTTTCAACAACAGCTATGAACTTCTGAAGTGACAGTTCAGGAGGGAACGAACAACTACAAAGCCTAGATGGAAAACTTTTGATCCCTGTTCTTTTTTGAGCAAAAGTTCAGGCACCTTTTGGTTTTCACTTGGCAGCAATGAGGAGATGAGCTAATTGAATAGAATAAAATAATTATCAAGCCACTAGGGAAGTTGCAAGTTAGACTGTGAATAAATGCACACACACAACACTGATATGGGAAATCCATACCTAATTTCAATTACGCCTTTGTACAGAACATACCAGCAAGTTCCAGCATTTCCCCAGTACAGATAATGTTAATTCTTACCACTAGAAATCTTTTTCCTGTATCTAAACTGTTCATTTTTCTACTAATGTAAGAATAGCTCTGTGAAAGGGTAGAAGGATTCTGAGCACACAGCCCCTATAGAGAAGACCTATTTGAGTTTCATAATTTCAAATAAAACTGAATAATGCTGTATTTTTCAGAAGACTGATTAGACAAAAAATGAAGTAATCCATTTTGCCTCCTTGAAAAATTAAGATTAAGTAGATTTCAGAACAAAACAGCATTTCAAATTGGAAAGTAGAAACATTTTGAGATTGTGGAAAAGAAGTACTTTGGCTATGTTTTTAAAAAATCTTTTTCTTCTTTTGCTAAAACGAACATCATCATTTAACACATTTTAGGATCTAGTTTTGGTGACACTGAATCTGGCCATTTTTCTGTCTAAGAAGTTTTTGGGTTTTTTTTCTTTTTGGTTCTTGGTTCGCTTTCGTAGGTTTTTTGCCTACACTCATTTTGAATAAGTTTTATGAAGTATTTGATTCCTCCGATCCCTTCTGAGAATATAAATATTTTTATCCTTGGTTTCAGAGCAAGAAAGAATACCACAGAATTAAGGTTTAAAGCCAGCATCTCCTTCCTTTGTTCATTCCTCTAAGCAATATTTTCCTAGCTCTATAATGTGGCTCCCCTCTAACAATGTATTATTCTTAATATACTCAGATAGAAAAAAAGGAACTCTTCTACTATACATCTGGGGCCTGAAAATGACCAGTGCCCTCTGGACCCTAAAATTCCCTAACGGTTCAGTCTTGTTAGGGAGTCTGAACAAAGACAGCCATCCTTGCAAACAGACATACTTTCAAACTGCATCTCTTTGCCTAGAAGAAAAAAATTATGAATTATTCTGTATAATCATACTCCTGTAATATGGCTCCTGTCAGCTTATATTGTATGTCAATAACAAACCAATCTCAGTCCCACAAATTTTAAAAGAGAACAAAACCCCATGAAGTATATAACATTAGCTGAATGGAACCAAAATAATATTCCATCTAGCCAGGAGAAAAACACACTTTTCAAGGGAAAAAGACTGCATTCTGCTTGAACCGGAGAACAAAAATATATCATTTATAATACCAAATAAAAGTAACATTATCCACAGTGCGGAGAGTAAGAAGAGAGCATTTCAGAGTAGATCTTGAATGATAAAAAAAGTCACTCAAGAACTCATGTAAACATGAGTCCCTGCTAGCATTTTTCCACTTGTCACCATTTCTTCTGTTTTTGACATCTACTTCATGTTTCTGTGGGTGCATCTTACACTATATACTATATATTAAGGCTCCTTAAAACATCCTCTGGCAAATTTTGATGTGAAAGTTTAAGACAATGCCAAGTCCAGCTGTCTGTCTGCCACTTCTGCTGCATTTACCACCCCAGCAGCAGACGCATCCTCACCACCGGGTTTCCATGCCCTGCAGGGTGTGTAATGATGATATCGCATACACAACGCGTGCTCTAAGCTGTCACAAGCCAGCTCTGCCTCTGAGAGCTTCAGAAACTGATCTAGCTGGAAACTTTTTCTCCCCAGGTCAGTCTTTGGGTGGATCAGCCCTCCAGGCAGATCACCACGCAGCCACACAAACACCTGTGTGGACAGAGGGAATGGATGGTGCAGAAAGGGATGAACAGCCTAGCTCTTCAAGGCAGGGAAACTCTTTATATTTACCTCGTTGAGGCAACATAGTAAGTGAAAGTGAAGAGCACACAGTCTTTGCAAAGGTCTCTAACATAAATATTCTTTACGTGATGCAAGAGTAAATATGGAACAATAAACCATCCTGATGCAGTCTCCTGACCGAGCCTCCTCATCACTCTGAGCGAGTGATGTCACTTTTTAAAAGTGAGTCACTTTTAAAAAGTCCACCATGTTATCTTCCTTGCTGCATGTGGTTTCTCTTCCTCCTCTGCTGTCTTCTATATTTACCCATAGTCTTTCCTCCTTTTATTTTTCTCTATCAAAAGTGGTTTGTGAGACGTTTTCCATTGTTGCTTCCTTCTCACTTTGAGGCCTCCATGAGCCTCAACAGCTAATAGTATCCATGGTGATGCTGATATTAATTTAGAGATAATAATACTGTGACCAAAATATCCCCCAAAATTACATTCAGTGTTTTATTCCATTCAAAATTATTTTCCCTTCGATTTTCCTGTGCAGCAACTGAGCAACCCCCTTCTTCCACTTTGCCTGTTCCCTCGCTCCAGCTACTTACTCAGCTTTAGCAGCATCATGCTTGGTGGTCTTCCTTCTGTAGTTTCTAGTCCTACTTCAGTGCCATGGCATACTTAGCATGACCAAAGACAAGAACTTTCTGGTTGTTAATTATAGTGTTAAATGGCCGTATCTCATCTTCATCACTAACACACTGATTGCTGTGTGTGCACAGCTTTACTCAGCAAAGTGGCATGGAACATAGGCAGGTATTTGTGACTTTGTCCAATTTGATGGCTGCCCAAGAAAGGAAGGATAATCCCCACTAAGTGATGTCCTCTGCCTAAAGTGCAGAAAAGTGCAGAACCTTGATTTATGTAGCAGAGGGAATAGGCATCCTCTGGGAGGAGTCAGAGGCACACATTTTAACTTGTGATTCTCACATGTGAGGTTGCAGTGTCTGGATCCACCAGCGCTACCATTACCTACAGACCCACTAGAACCCACTAGCAAAGCTCATCTCCAGTCCAGTTTTAGAGGTGAAAATATCACTGTCTAAGGCTATATGCCTTCCAGTATCGAAAACAGGAAGAAAAATATTTCTGAAAGTTTTATCCAGAATGTTTCTTTAAGCTTGTCTTACATGAAGCTACACAAACACACACCACATGCACACACACAGAGACACACACACACACACAGTCTTGCATAGATTTTTTTCTTCCCTTGCGTATTTTCATTTTAGTGCAGTACATACAGTTTGTGGATGGAGAAATACAGGTTTACAAACTTTGCAGGATAGCAGCACTGTCTTGATATTAGACCACATCTCTTTGTTTCCTGCCACTGCCATTTCAAGAGTTTATCATTAAAAAAAAAGGTGTGAAAAGATAAAATGTAGCAAAGAGAATGTTCTTTTCCCCATAACCACTCTCCTTTACAAAGAAAGGGAAAAGCTGAAGGTTCAATTGCTTCAACTGAAGCAAGCACAGCAGAAGTGTGTTAAAAACGGACCATTGTCACTACTGGACTCTTTGACCCGAATGAAGGGGCCTAGTTTTGTAGGTAACTAAACAATTTATTTCCATCACTGGGCATCAGTGAGTGTCTTGGAGGTCCGTGGAAGAAGAGGGCATTTTTCAGTGAAGCTGAAGACCTTGCAACATTACATCTTCATTTAGTACAAAAAGGAGGAGTGATTCAAAACTATGACCATTCTTGGCAATCAACTTCCTGTCACAGTGCTGTCAACGTGTAATGCAAGATCTCATCTAAAGAACTTGCTTCGTCCCCTGTTTGTCATTTCCGTCCCACCAGTTTGCTAACAGTCTTTCATCCATTCAGCTTGAAGGCACCATAGATATCAGTGGTGTTTTCAAGGGTTGTATGGAGCAGTGGTCGAGCACAGAGGAACAGGTGGCAGCAAGCCAGGAGAAGCCCAGCAGGAGCACACGTGGAACTTTGTTCTGTAATTTAGCCAAGGTTTCCCAGCCAGAGCAGTCTTCTCAACAGCCCAGAGCAAGATGCACTGATGTAGTCTAACAAAGACTTGGTTTTTTGTTTCTTGGAAAAGGGAAAAAAAAAAGCCATGGTCAGGCCAAAGCTCTTTAACTGGAATTTCTCACTGCCCTAGCTCTTTGCCAGGTTTGCCTTTGTTATCAATCAAGTCTCAGCTGACAACAGAAAGGTTTTTGTTTTTCCACTGATTTCAAGTCTTCTGTGAGCTCCAAATAGCTCAGCAATGATCAAGGTACTAGAGGATTTTCCACCTTGAAAATGCTGGTGGAGGTTTACTTGCAAGCTACAATGCTACCATTGCAATAATCAAGCTGACTTATGACATGCATATGCTCTGCTATAAAGGGAGAGCTGGCACCCACACTCCATTTAAACTAAATTGATGTTTGATTTACTATTAATAGTCCTTTGAAAAGAAAAGACGAATCCTATATATTAGCCTCAGAGCTGCACATTTCTTATACAACATGCTGCAATACTTGTACAGCACGCAGAAAAGACAGACACAAGTCTATCTGCATCCCCTTGTCTGCTTCAGCCAGCATAGTATGAGAGTTCATTAACTTGATCAAAAGCAAAAGTGCCTTTTCTCACCTACTCATTAGAGAGATACAGATTCAAACTGGCAGAGAACCTACTCTGTACCTGCTCAAAGAGCCCTGTAAATCCTATCTTCCTCAGTGGCAGTAAGCCATGAAGCTGGACTATAGCTTCTGTAAAATCAATTTGTTTTCCAGTAGTTGCTAAACTCATCCTTCAGCCTGCTAGATGCCTTTGCTGCAGAAAGCCTTATGACAGCTTCCACTGCAAGGCTACCTAGACATGGTTGTCAACAGGTCTTGCTCCCCCATAAGGGTCACTATTGGAGTTTACAGCTCAGTGTGCTGAAGCCTGAAGTGAATTGTGCCTAATCAATCTTTTAGAAAATCCCTGAACTATGGGACCTTGTGGGCAGATCTAGACAGTTTCTATAAAACACGAAGAAAGTAATTTGACTGAAAGCAATGGTCAGGTTAGAGAAATACAGTGAGAGAAATTCCACTGCACGCAGAGCACTGGCTGCTTTTCGGCCCTCCACACCCCACTTAACATTATGTGGCATTCAAACAGTAGACGCGAACCATGCTCAAACAGTGCCTGGCTAAAGTACGTCTCCTGAGCTGCCAGCAGCTCTTTGGTAATTCAAAGGACCTTATCTGCTTCTGCCCATCCAGCCCATCAGTCCGTGCTGGGATGACTGGGCTGCCCCGGGCAGCAGCGCTCCTTCCCTCTGCATGCTGCTGGTGCACAGCATCTCCAAGCGTGGCGCATGGGGAAACCTTGCAAGGGAAGTGAGTGCCCAAAGGACCAGGGAGCTGCTGTGTCTCTCAAAAGGCACATATGGGCTCTGCAAGGGCAAGGAGGAAAAGCAGGGACTACTTGTTGCTATGCTGTGCAGAGACCTGGCAACCAGGTGAGGAGGGAATGTACTCATGCTGGGACTGGGGACCTGCGAGCAAAGGCATCAAGGGGCTGCACAACACCCCTGCCATAGGCAAGAGGGATCTGTGGCCAGATAAGACCAGAAGTGACCTGGCTCTGCCTCAAGCATGCTTGGCTGAAGAGATAGACAAGGGGCCAGCCAAGATGCTCTTCCGTGCCTCGCTGCTGTGGTTGGGCACGGACCTGGCAGAACAGGAGCTGCCCACCTGCCAAAAGAGCCTTTGTTGTTACTGAAAAGCTTATATTACATGCTGACAACCAGGAGGAGGTGGGAGCTCTATTTTTGTCCAGCTAGCCAAAGGGGTATAACTTTCCTGTGGGCTCTGTTATTTTTCATGGGCCCGTTGCAGAAAGTTGTTGCATTTTGTGTGCACAACAGAACACAAGCCACCTTTCTAGAAAACCGCAGCAGCACATAAGCAATATTGTAAGTCACAGCAGCTACAACTGTAGTAGCAAACTAAAATGGGCCAGGGCATGGATCCAATCCCTGGCACATGAGTGACTGTACAGTTTAAATGTTGGTGTGCTTAACAGCAAAGTTTTGGCCCTTGCCAACTAGCGCTCTCCCACACAATGCCAGGGCATGTTTTGGGGCATATATTTCATGCATGTATATCTACATTAGCTTTTACACCAAAGGCTAAATTTAGTAGTTTTTAAAACCTGTGATTCTCTGATTATACACATTTTATTTTCCTGCCTCTCAGGCTCTGAAGGGCTAGCTACTCCTGATCTAGGACAAGCCACATTTAACATCATAGCAATTGGCAGTAATCAAAGCTACTTCTGCTGAAAGTTCAGTTTTGATTGTGATACCGAGTATTATTTCCAGCAGTGCGCACTGACTGTGTATGATCCTCTCCTCAGAAGTCCTCTCTACACTACATGGCACTGAATAAGATAACGTTGTTTGGTCTTTACAATATCTGCTCTGAAAAGCGGTTCTGTTGTCAGTGGAAATGATGCCAAGGGCCATAAGAATTCTTTAAAATGTCAAAGTTATCATTACTCTCACTTCATCAAAGATTGCCTTTAGACAAATCACGGTGAAGTTCACCCCTCCCTGAAGATCTCTGCTGTCAGGAGACTCAATCCCATGGTCTTCTCAGACCACAAGCTCCTTTCCCATGGCAGGGTGTGAGTCTGCCTGGGCTTCACATGACACGTGTGTGATGTGCCCTGGCTCTGGGAGTCAGAGATGCAATATGAAGATGCCAATATACTGACATAACATGTCTCTTTCCTCTCCAGGTTGTTCCCTGAGAGGAATTCCCTATGAATATCTGCAGAGTTTTAATCCCTATGTAAAAATATTTCTTTCTGTGGTGCTTCCGAAAAGCCACCAACAACGCAGTCAATGTGAAGGTTGAATGAGTTGAGACAAGCATTTGTCACGTTATTGTGATCCCGCTAGACACATGGTCCTTCGGAGATCCTCCCTCAGCGCATGCTTCTGAGACAGTTATTCAGAAATACTCCCCGCCCCCGGAAAGAGAGTCTGGAGAGGCCCCTTCTCCCTTAGGGAGTTACTTTCAGAGATTTCTGCCCTTCTCCCCCCCCACACCTTTTCCTCTAAACTAACAGTAAGTTTGTGAATTCCTTCGCACGCTGTAAATAGAAATCAACAGGAAGGGCACACAAGGTTGATCAGCTTTGCACACAGCAGGAGGTGCTACTTCAGTCATCAAGAATTAGCACATGGGTTTCAACCTGGGGACAGAAAGACAGTAAAGATGTTAAACCACACATGCAAACACACAGAGGAAGTTTTAATTCAGCATCACTGAGAAGACTCCAAGAAGCAAGTCTCTGTAACAGGTAGCACGATACCACTGCCTTCAGATCTAGGGCTCCAGATTCACAGCAGTGCAGCCCTTTGCATCCCTTCTGCCAAAGGAAGCATTACAGGTTTGGATTAACGATTCCCATTAAGAGAAAAGGCAGTCATATTAAAAGATCACAAGGATCTGCAAATCATTTGGAAAAGAAGAGATACTTATCAACTTATGTAAAACCACGGCACAAATTCAACTTGTTAATTATTCTGTACAATGATAAGCAACTCATGCATCGGTTTGGGATATTTTGTGATAGCGGAAGCTAATTTTCCCATTTGTACTGACAACATTAAAATCCAGGGATTCTATTCATTGACTAGCATATTTTCATTTAATCCAAACAGCCAAATGACGTAAACAAAAACAAGGAAGCGTAGCAGTGACACGACAAAGTAATTCTGAAGGCAGATTTTACAGACACCATCACAGACAAAGGTTGGTTTTTTTTTCTTTCAAGCAGGGTACAAACCTGCCTCCATCACCTGTTTCCAAAGGAGAGCTCCTGGGGCTCGTGGTGGATGTCATAACTGTAAGCTTAGCAAACGTGTGTGGAAATCTGATGAGTTATTTATAAAGGTCTCCTATGCAAATATTGATGAGCCACATGTTCAGCTAATTCACCCAGCATAGACATATTGTATCTGTGAACCAGAAAGATAAGAAGCTTAGCCAGCAATGAAACTCTCTGGATATAGAAAGCCACTCTTTGAGGCCTACAAAGTCCGTAGTTGTAGTTCCCAAATAGGGGTGATATCAAAGTTTCAAGATAGTTAATCTCAATGCTCAACTCTTTCTTCTTTTACAAGTGTATTTCAAAACTTTTCTTTACAAAGATGGTTTATATTTGCAAGACTGTGTGCTCAAATTGGTTACTTTCCCCTTGAAATCTTGTCATTCACCTGTTGTCATCCAGGGATACTCTTCCACGGCTGAAAGCTACTGGTCCTTAGTTCTTGTTGGTCCAACTGCAAGTGCACCACAGTCCCATCTTTGTAGTTTTGTATCCAATGAATAGAAATCAAACAGAAGCAGGACAGGCCTGTTGCCCAGGCAGGAGATGTAGTGCAATGTAGTGCTCATTTTAATCCTAGGTCTTACATCACTGCCAAATGAAGGAATGCAGAGAGAAAAAGAGGGAATTTATGGCCTAAAGAGGAAGCAAAAGAGCTAAAACTCTCTTCTCACAAGTTATAACCCTAAAAGGAACTCAAGAAAACTGGTTCAAAACATGCAAGGATTACATATGCTCTACCTGCATCTGAGAGACCATTATGATTCACCTTTATACCTCAGAGACAGAAAGACCTAGAACTAGCAACAAGCTAAAAACTCTGCATCAGATTGCTTGGTCCCTATACAGGCACAGTCTGAGGGGACTGCAAAATCTCTAATTTAAATGCAGACTGCATCTGGAGCTCCATTTTCTTACTGACTGACTGAAAAGGGAGGTTGTTCAGGCTGTAGTTTTACATGGCTGGTAGCAATTCTATCAAGCTGGAGTGAAGATGATGGAGTTGTATTAGTAGTCCCAAGAGGGGAAGAATTAATATGTAGCATCAGACAATTTAGGAAGAGATTTTGGTTTAAAACCTAACTACAGTCAAGGGGGTAGAGGGTGGGGGAAGTGGAGCTGTTAGAATTTCCTGATTCTCCATAACCAGTATGTTCAGCAGAGACAGCTGGGTTTTTATGAAGTTTTGGCAAAACCCAACTATGTGTTTAATAGAAATGTGCCTTTCTTGCAAGTTCTCTTACCTGGCTCCTGGCCAGCACATATCTTCTACTGTCTCAAAGATAGAGACCCCAGGATCTGATGCAACCTCCAACACATTTCTAAGACAGAATCCTTTTCTTCTCTTTCTTTCTGAATCCTCCCTTCCTTCCTCCCCTTCCTTCCTTCGCAAAACACTGCTCTAGGACTTAGACCAGATATGCCTGTACTGATATTATGTTTCCTGCCTTCTTTGTTTATGAAAATGCAAAAGCAAGACACTTTTTTCTTCTCCCTAGGAGCGTCACTAACTTTTCACAGTATTCTCACCAGTGTGTTGCAGCAAGGTGAAGTCCTTTGATTTAAAAATGGTCATCTTTCCCTAGTTTCATAGTGGCTCAACGTTAGCACCTAACAAGAACTACTTGAATGCCTCAAACACTTTTCCTCTCTCTTTTCTCTCTTTCTTCCCTCACCAGCTAGTCTAAGCTTTGCAATGCCACTAATGATACTGTTACATGTCCTTTACATTCCTTTTGTGGGCCTATTCCTTCCACACAGGGGGACTTTTCTGCAAGTTACAACATTTTATGATTGTTATCTTGCTTAATAAGCCATTTATCAAAGGTAATATGTACATACATCTTATTGGACCTGTAACTGGTTAGCTTCATTCTTAGGTATTACTTAGCTATCACTGCATAACATATCATGTGGCAGAACTGCCATTTACTTCGCTTTTTTTCTAAATTATCTTCTTCCTTCATCTGAACTAGTTTTGGGGATGCAGCAATCACACAGCAGTTTGTTCTCCCTTTTCCTTTCATATACACATAACAGACCTTCTTTTTAACCCTTATGTGTTGAGACCACTAGTCTTCCTCTATACCTGCAGCACTACTGCATTTATCCTGTGAGGCAGCTGCTTCCTATTAGCTTCACCTGGGATATTGAGAACCTACTCAACAAACTATCTGGGAGTGCGTAGAGGACTTCTACCCTCCAGCTGTGCAACTCTACACTGGATAATTCTCCCTTGCATTATTGTAATTAGCCTCTTTAATGAAACTGCACTAAAGCTATTGTGGTAACTTTCATCCAGAGGTTCAGGAAATGCATTTCATTTCCTTCAGTGGAGATTTTGACTTATCACAATAACGTCAAATCCTCTGGTTTCATTGCGTTAGTCCTGCAAGTGAGAGCTGAGAATTAAACTCCCAAACATACAACAGTTTAATACATTACACAACAGGCACAGCATGCTGGCACTGCCAAATCTAAAAGGCAGAACATTTGCAACTTTATTATTGAGAAACAATTTCTCTCTCTTCTTTACAACTGAATTCTAAAGACTGCTCCATGAAAATAAGATAGCCAGCCAGACCAAAGGGTATCTTTCTTCTGAAACAGAAGATTACATGTGAATGCTGAATGGCAGATCCTTAAAACCTGGAGGTGAGATTGTCAAAAGACTTAGTAGCTGTTGTATTTTTATTTGATCTAGGCTTGAAAGGAAACAAGTCCCTTATCAGATAAGTGAATGTAAAACATCCTGCTGACCATGTGTTTAAAATCAGCTTAGACTCACAAATTTTAATAGTTTAACAATCTTTTCCTGATTGCAAATTCACTTCTCCACTTGTTCTCATTTGTCAACATTTTCTGCTGATAAATATAATATACCTTGGTAACTATAGCAATCTCAGGTGAAGGTGAACAAGTGTACAAATAAACAGTCTTTATGGGTTCAAAAACTGGGACTTAAACCACAACACAGGTAAAATTCATTACACTACTGTTAAAATAATAAATCTGTTAGATCTCAGTAATTAGTATATTCCTGTCCTTGCTTGGATGAGGCAGTAAAAAACTAAGACTGTGTCTTCACTGGAGAAAAAAAAACATATTTTTAATAGGAAGTAATTAGTAAGCCACATCTACATTGCTTTAAAATCCCTTCTAGGGCCAATGCACCTGTAGATTTTACTATTAGGTAAGTAAATAAAGTAAACATTATGTCCCAAATTAATGAGTAAGCAAACCTAGTTGACCTTGGAAAACTATTGTAAGTTAATCTACAGTAAAATTGACACCTTTTGGCAGAGAAAATAAAACCTAAGTACAATAGTACTATACAACAGTAATAGGATAACAAAGTCTCAGCTTTGCCTGGGGAACCTCTCCGAATTCATCTCTGCTGACACAAGCTGATTTGCACAGATTGCAAAGAAAGTTTTATTATTCGTTCCCCCTTCAGCTGTTCCAGAGCTGTCCTCCCACCTTGATGAGGTCCACTGCAAGGTCATATCCTTGGCTGGTTCCTCAGACCTCCAAGGAGCAGTGTTCCCGCCTTGCACATCTGTGGGCAGAAGGTGGTGCTGGAAAAATGGTTTCCTCATACCAGGATATATAGGTCAAGCTAAACAGAAGGTATTTTTTTCTTAATGGCATATAATGTACCAGGAAAGGAGTTAAATTGTATAGATTTCATTCCTATCATGACAAATTGCTTCTATGTGGAAACAAAAGTATCTATCTTCCATCTGGAGAAATTAAACATGGATGCTGGTTCAGTAAATTAGATTACACTGGCCTTCAGATTACAGCCTCATTTCCTCTCCGTGCTTTGCAATACAGGGCACGCATGGAGCCTGTGTACTGTTAAACTATGCATGGCTGGCTGGTGAGCAAGCTGGTCAGATACCAGGAGAAATCAGTCCTTTCTGTTTTGCCTCCTTTAAATTGAGGCTGTTGCGCTGTCATAAATAGGCACCAATATTTCTAGAATATTTTAAGGGCTGCATTTTAAGGGCTTTTTTTCCCCTCAGAACAACAGCAGTGAGTTATTATTCATTTAATGGGCAAACGAGCACCCACAGCCATTTGGCCAAAACAGCCTCCTGCCACTATGGCACAGCACACACTCGAGACGATGGCTTAGCTCCGCGACACTCACGCAGCCCCTGGAGAGCCAGCCTGGGTCTCCTGGCAGCCGAGGCGCTGCCCCAGAGGGTTACGGTGGCAAGCACCGCTGCGAGCCTCTCTGCTGTGCCCCCTCCTAATTCCGCCTCCTGCCCGACCCGCCTCCCCACGGGCACCGCGGATTCGCAGCTCCCGCAGCTTTCCACCCAAGGCAGGAAACAATTCATTTGTCTAGAACCACAAAGCCAGGCTAATCTGAAACACGCTGCCATTTCAAATGGTTTCTGGCACATTACTTCGTAGCTGGGTAGCATTAAGCAGAGCTGCCCAGCTTATAGCAAAGAGAACCCGGACCCGGAGATGAAAATCATTTTGTCTGGAAACTAACAGCAGTGAGAGAATATGAAAAAAAAAGAAAAACAAAACACTGAGCCTGCAGCCTCCCCTCCTAAAGATAAGTCAGAAGGACAGTGTGTATCTCCTTCCTGAAGCTCTGTAAATTTGAACAGTTTTGCCAGCTCTGAGATTTACAGGGAGGGAGGGTTAGCAAATTCTTTTGAATCACCTCTGTGCCAGAAATTTCCCTAGAAGCGTAAGATTTTGTCACACCCTCAGCTTTATAGCTGATTTAAAAAAAAAAAAAAAAAAGTGACAAGCATAATCAAATCCATCTACAGTGAAAGTAGATATAGAGAAACTATTTTACAGATGCAGACTAACACGTATTTTTTCAGTGCACTGCAATGCCAAAAAGCTTAAAGTTTTGTGAGAAGGGAAGAAAATTAATTCCAGGAAAGCAACACTGTTACAGACTGACAGTAGTCAACACCATTCCAGTCTATCTTAATGCTCAGTTATTAGCAAGGCAACTTTCCTTCCTCTCCAAAGGAGAGGATAACAGAGCACTCTATCTTGAAAATAAAGAGCAGAGACTGCCTTGCCTCTGACAGGAATTTCTTCAGCAACACGGAGAGCCTCATTAGAATTTTTCCCATGACACATCACAAAAGATGGCTGGAGAAAACAAAGTGAGATGCTGGAGCTCAGAATATTTCTTTGTCCTTGAGAATCCTGGCCTTGCTGAATCTCACAGGCTAATGCATGCATAATTTGGGGCAGCTGATTAAGTTTATTGTGTTCTTGCTTAAATCGAGAGGAGTGAGGGAGGGAGTGCGGGGAAAGAAACAAAGTTGGCTTTAATTAAAGCTCCACGATTGTCTTTAATATTTACATAATGTGCTATCGTAATTGCCCCTGATTGCAGACTTAAGATGCGCAGAAGGAAATGACACACTGGAACTCCCCAGCTGAGGAAACAAAAACCAAGACAACCCCTGCCCTCCCCCCCCCCTCCCCCATCAGTTCTAAGCCAAATCAAAAGCTGTAGAAGAGGAATTGGGCAGGGGCAGTTTTAAACTCAAGAGCTCTGTCAATGGATTTAAATCAGCAAACCTCTTACCACGCGTTGTTAGGCTGTAAATGGATCTCTATGTTAGCAGAGACCATGGCATATCTTGACTTCACATGTGTGGTCAGGTACGTGCTGTTCCTCTGGTGCATGGCTGAACACTGGGCAGCTGGCTGGAGAGAGCTGTTAAAATTGCTGTGTGCATTTGGTGCTAATTCTCAGATTTGATAGCGACATTCCAAGGGAGGAAGAGAATAGGAGCTACATGGGAGAAAGAAGCAATGCTGGCTAGAAAGAGGGTAATCCTTTCTTAGGATCCATTCAACAGATGTTAACCATAATGAGTTTTCCAGATATGAAGTGAACATGTAAGTGTATTGGAAATTGATAGGACTGTAATTTGTTTCTTAAATTTAGGGAAAAAAAGAGCAAGAACTTGAGATCTGAATCAAAGATGGGAACCTCCTCCCAGCTGGAGCTGAACTCCAGTCTGGGTGCAAGTGCTATGGATCAGAGCCATGTCCATAGCATCCCTGGGCTGCAATCACAGACCTGCAGATGTTTTAATTTAATCAGTTGTGCATGCAGCGTAGGTAGCTCCCAAAGAGATGCTTTTAGCACTTGTGTGATGTCCCATTTGATCTGAGACTGCAGATTTTTTTTGTAATTATGCACAAAGGCAGGCATCATTTTGTACTCAGTGTTGCTGCAAACTGCTAAGGAGGAAAAATATTCATTTCTCATAAAAAACTCTCTCTGTTTTCTCATTGAATTTCCTGAGAGAAAACAATAAATAAATAAAATATATGTTCTTTTGTGAATAGAAGTATGTCAAGATTGCTGGTGATAAAAAGAATTTCATCAATCAGGGACAAAAATGAATTTGATCAACCAGGGGCAAAAATTAAGTTTCCATGACAGTGGTGCCCCTCCACTTTGTAACAGATCACATTATTGTGTGAAAATAAGGTTCTGTCTCTCCATGTTTTTCTCAGGCATTTAAGATCTGTATCTAAAAGAGAGTCACAACTGGATCAATGTATTCTCTGTAGATTGTGTGGGGCCAACCTGAATCTACAATGTCTTTCACAGGGTCACCTAAGAAGAAAAATGGTGATTTGTTTTCACTATTTAGTCTTAAAAATGTCATCAATGAAAGTTTTGCTACTGATTTTTTCCTAACAGCCATGGAACAGTCAAGATTTCTTAGGTATAAGGGTGCCGCAATTAATATTTAATGGCCACAGAAGCCATTGCTGTAAATCCATCTTCTTGGGAGAACTGCATATCCCAAGTGGAAGGACACTGAATTTGCCTGTAGTAACACTCAAGCCACTGCACACTTTGCCTTAGCACTTGCTTGCAGCTGAGCTGCTCCTAAACAGCTAGCGTTATCCTCCAACCATCAGAAGATGGGTGATAGGTGAGACGAAGACATTCGGTCGACTACATTTGGAAAGAAAAGGGGACGCTTGTGTACTCCTTTCAGCTTGCACATCAGCTCTCTTGATACCACCTAGGCCAAACCAACCTGGTGCGTTCCCACATTTAAGATTCTCAGGATGCTGCAGCTCCCCATCCCTCCCTGCAGCAAGCTCTTCGGGTCTCTGCATTAGCAGTCTTTGGTCATCCTGTGCTGAACCAAGGCATGGAGGCACACAAAAAGGTGGCCCCATCACTTCAGCACCTTCATTTTCCATGAAGTAGAAAATAAATGGAGATACTTTCCTCCCTCAAGGCAAACTTACAGCAATTAGTATTTGCCAAGAACTAAGAGAGAACAGAGCATGTACAAATGCCCCTTTCCAGAAGCTATGTGAAGGAGAAGGAGCAGGGTATGATGTAGTGGCCCATATATTCCCAGCTTGTTCACTGCCCTCATTACAAGCAGCTGTTCTCTGTTTCTCTTGCAGCAAGAGACTGAGAGAGACCAGAAGATTTCTATTTTAGTCCTCAAGGCAGAATGCCAGTTATAGCATCTTACATCTAACTGCATCTTTTGCACTAGCGATCCTGCTGAGAAGTGTCTGTTGTATTGTAGAGAGTCAATGCAATGCCTTTTGGTTGGCCTGCTGTTCATAGTGATTTTTCTAAAATTGGCTTGATCCCACCAAGCAGCAGCAATGAAGCAACCGGGATGTGAGAACTACACCTGCTACTCCTAGCCACTGCTGGAGTAGCAGCTATCTTGGAGCACTAGGATTAAAACTACAGTAATTTAATTTACTTTTCAGCAGTAACTTACTTTTTCTTATGGGCATCAGCCTATCAATTTACCAGACTTCGACTTCATGTTTTTCATTGTTTTGCTTTAACTTTTGAGGCACTGCAGTACATACAAACCAAAAATTAGTTTCTATCCCTTCTTTCAGAGCAAGGCTAAGACTCATGAAGTTTGTGCATTCACTTGGAAATATGGCACAGTATCATTCTCACTATATAACAGCAATAATGTACAGAAACTGCAATGATGCCCTAGGCACCAAATAACCTAACTATACACTGACAGAAAGGGCCTATACGTGCACTGCTATTCTGACTAGCTGCTGACTCAGAATGCAGCAGGGACCACTAGCAGAGTTGGAAACTACTTAGTTTAGTACCCTAGTCCAAACCATTATATATTCTTTTGTTTTCAACATACAAATCACAATGCTGGAAGTGCATTACTATCATTAGATATACAACACACAGTGCCTGTGAGACCAGTTACAACACATCTCTAGATTCTGTCCCACGGTCACCATGACAGTATCCAAAATAGTGCAGTTGCTGGCACTAGCAAGAACTTTCTGCCAATGATCATAGGCTTATGATTCTCACAGAAAAAGGGAGGATTTAATAGATGCTAGTATCGCTGAAATTCAAGAGCCAAATATTGCTTTTCTCCTTCAGATTATTCTATTTCAAACAGTCAGGCTTCTCTGTGTGAGGTCATCCTTTTGGCCTACGATATAATCCAAGCATGAAGCTAACTGAGGAGGAACATGAGCAAGCTTGCAAGAGAAAATCCAAGTGGGACATAAAGAACAAAGTGTGGAAAGAGTATTTCCATCCTAACACTACTGATTTCAGAAAGGAAAGCTGTAAAAGTTCAAGGTCCAGCATGGGCTGGTGCTTTATGCCAGGCCTAGGCATCCACTCAGTTCTGCAAATAAAACAAGCATAATACAGGCTGGTAAGTGCACTGCAGGTAAGAGCCAAACTGTGAATGGAAGTGGATGTTTTTTCCTTCTTTTCATGGTAAGCAGTCTGTTTTATCCTAGCTGTTTGTGCTTGGATTACATTTTCAGACATGTAAAAGTTATGTGGGAATAAGGTAGCTGAACAGGTGGTCCTTTTAAAAACTCTTTTCTATTTAGATGGTATTTCAAAGCGGAGATGAACATGGAGCACTGGCTGGAGTAGAATCTCTGTAGCTCACCATCTGCCATTGCACAGTGCATTACAACATTTATTGGCTTTACTTAACTGTTAATGAAAAACTACCATCAACAGCTGCCATCACTCCCACTACAGATTGTAATAAATAATAGTCTGTTTGGATCACAGCCCTCATTCTCATGCTCTAGAGAAATAAGAGCTAGGGAGTCTACAAAGAATCAGTAAAATTGGGGAACGAGAAAAGATGATTAGAACTCTGTGATCACCTTGGCTTTTATTGTAACTATTTTGCCCAGCCTCAACTATTTAAAAATGTATATGTATTTTTTAAAGGGGTAATTCAGAGGTTACTAGCCCTGCTTTTGCCTGGAGTCTTTTGCATTGGGTGCAGTGGGAGCAGGGATAATCCACTAGCCTATTATAAACAATCCACTGGTCTGCTATAAATGTAAGCATTCTTACCTGGGTATGCATTCAATTTCAGACTCTAGAATTTTGCCTTGCCTTATGGTCTTTTGTAAATTAGCTTTGTTCTTCACCACTTCTAATTAAGCTATGAAATCCTCTGCTTCATTGTTCTGTGGTTCACTGGCTGGATTTTCAGAAGAACTCCACTTCTCTTCGAGCACCTCAAAGAAGTTGCCAGATTCTCAGGCAGGTTCTCCAAAACTTCTACTGAAAATGTATCTAATCCATTTTGGAGCAGAGGATTCAGCTTTTGAAAACATGTCTCCAAGCATTTGCCTGTAGCTGTTGTTTCTGGTGCTAAACTGGAGTCTTTTGTTTTCATACTTAGAAAAGCAGTATAGGTGAATCACTGTCAGTGTGATAAAACAATAGCCTTTAATTATACGTGAAGTGGTTGTAAAATCAGCAATACAGAGGCACTCAAGGCTCAACATCTCCTCCAGGTGAAGAGAAAAGCTCCACCCATGTTCTTCACAGATCAAAGAAATGATGAAAGATTGGCTAACTGGAACAGCCAGCAGCTGTGCAATAACGTGTGTAAGTGCAAAGCCTAACAAAAGTGTAGACATAGAAAGCGCAGAGCTGACTAGTGCCTTGGAATAAGGGCAGATTGAGTTTCATCCACTTACACCTCCTTTAACTGAGAAATGACTGAGAGAAGTACATCATGAGTTCATCCAGTAAACTACTAACCTAAGAATAGGTTTAGACATATGGGAAATGAGCTATTCTCAGAGCTACTCTAGAACAGCTGGCTATTTCCAGGCTCTTGTTTTGTTTCCATTACCTATCTAGTATATTTTCATTTTCTACTTTGAGAAATCCACAGCATGTGATTCCACATAATTAGCTATATTTGGAACTAGAAGAAAGAAATTTTCACTTTCATTTCCATGGTGCCTCACACTGTTCAAGAAGAGAGCAAAGGAGGAGTGAGCAGAGAAACAATCTTATCAGAGTACGTGCGACTGGCAAGACCAGTGCTGGAATACTGCAGACAAATCTGTTATCCAAGTTTTGGAAAAGATACTTGAAAATTGGGAGAGATGCAGAAAGGAGCCAGAAAAGTTTTCCATGGGTCAGAGACAATGTGCTACAGTAGAAGAATCAAGAAGTTCAGCCTGCTTGGAATGCAAGTCAAGATAAAGGACAAAGATGAAGAAGTGACTTGACAGGGTATATATAAATGCTTTCCCAGGCATAAACAAGCAGGTACCAAGCCTGTAGGCTAAATGGCCAAAAGTTAAAGCTACACAGTTTCAGAATTATAAACAAACCTCATTTCCTCTTAGCTTGCTCATCCCCAACCATCCTAAGCTTACCGCTCCAGTAAGAGAGCTCTCCAGTAAGAGACTCATAAACTACCAGAGAAAATGTTGAATCCTCCATCTCTGATATCCTCAATTCAGGATCAAATCTGCATTAGACAGGCAAGAGGTACTGACATCAGTCCACAGGCAACTGGATGAAGTTTAGTGGCCTCTAACAGGAAGGAAGTCAAAACCAGGCAATTTCATGGTCCTCTTTGGCTTAAGAACAAAACAACCTATGAAACAAAACACCTATGGTTCTCTACAGTCAGCATAGTTAAATATACAGTGCTTTATTGACAATCTGAAATGCAAAAAAGAAAATCAAACGCAATGGACACTGAATCCTCTGAAAATCCAGAGAGCTCTACGCAACAACTATGTCCTGTGCTACAGAGATATTTATGATCACTTCTCCTCAAAATGTAGTTCTGTGACATTATTTCTGCAGTTCCTTCTTTTGCCATAGACTGGACCTCCAATACTTAGCAGGGTAGCAGATTACAGCAGTCTCCAGCACGCTTGTCAGCCTTCAACCGCTTTCCTGAGCTTGGGATATATAGGGACTCTATTTCCACCTCTTAGGTCATTCTCTTTGACTAGCTGTAGCACCTCTGTCTTGGCTTTACAGTCCTCACATTTGTGAGAGTAGGGAAAAAGAATATATTCACCCCTTTGCAATATACTTGGAGAAATTTAAGTAAAGGATGATATCCAGTTGCCACATAGTTCTATTTCTTCTTTTAGTGTCTGCCCATCCCACAAGAGAGGACAAATCTGAATGCTAATATCTGAAGTACACTAGGCAAGAACAGATTTACTGGGGGAATTATTGCTCCCTTCCCCCAGAACAGACTCCTTGAATCCATGAACTACTGTTCATGCAGAACAATCAGAGCTCCACACCCAGGTCACATCTACCCACAGCACTAAGGAAACTTTCATTTATGTGAAGATGCTCTGAGTGAAAGCATCTGCACATTTAATTTCACCACACTACAACTGAGGCTTTCCAATACTGCTCTAGAAATGCAGCCACGTTCAGACTCACAAGTGCTCTGCAGAGTGCTGGTGGACTCAGTGTTCAGGTTTGTAAACAACTGGACCCCAATTTATCTCGTACAAAACGGGCTCTTTCAAAGAATATCTTTGAGGTGCCACTCATTGCTAAAAAGACTATTAAAACCTTGGTATTTCAGTCACAAACTGGACATCAGAATTGTCAAAACATGTTGCAATCACTCAGATGACTAATACTTTAAGGTATTTTTGTGGCAGAGAGCTGGAATACTTCCCACATTCCTCCTTTTGTCTTTCCAATAGAGGTGGATTATCCCTTTCCTTGTCATTCCCAGCTGAATGCCCAAGATATATGTTTCATCAAGACACAATGTCTGAGGAGCTCTGGAGCTACACAGCCTATATGGTCCTCCCTAAACCAGCCACTCCACATCATCAGCTCTTCTGAGAGTTCATTGATGAGGATGCAGGGCTTACAGGAATCAGGCTTTGCAAGTTTGTTGCCCTAAGGCCAGCACTGTCTGGGTTCCTCAGCTGCAAAGTGGGAAGCTGAAGTCAGAAAGCTCTCAAAACTCACAGGCTGGTGTGTCCAGGATCCTGATGTTTGCCCAAGGGCCCTTTGGGCTTCTAGTGCCCAGAAAATGGAGCTTGAGAGTTTTCTCTCTACTCCAGAAAAAAATATCCAGATTCTTATATACTAGTCAGATCAATTTCATCTCAGAACGGACCAAAAACAGCTCCACCAAAAAAGAAAAGAAAAGAAAAGAAAAGAAAAGAAAAGAAAAGAAAAGAAAAGAAAAGAAAAGAAAAGAAAAGAAAAGAAAAGAAAAGAAAAGAAAAGAAAAAGAAAATCACAATTCCTAGAGGACAATAAAGATGTTTATTTTTCACCCACGTGAGAACCAAGTTGCAAAGATATGCCAGAATTCCTTAGGAAACTGAAATTCCAGTTCCAACATTAGCCCTTACCTTTCTAAACAGTCAAAGACTCATCTCTTCTGCCCTGATTGAGGAATGACCACTGAAGACAGGGCATGTTAAGTCTTCCCATAGCAGAAAAGCTATCTTGATTTAAAAGTTTGCACAACTCTTCATTTAGTATTAGTTGTACATGAAGCCCAGAAATCAATGACCATTTCCCTTGTCAGAGGACTTGTCCCGGTCTAAGGTAGTTCAGCTCCTAAGTCTCCTTTCAAGACTGTCAGCTTGTGCTAAACCTACTGGCAGGTACCCTCCGTACTGCTAAGGACTTAGCTGCCTCCCCTAGTTAAGGACAGGGAGCGTAGCCCTTGTAAGCTACCCAGGTAGGACGATGGTTTATAGGGTTTCCAAGAATGGAACTGAACCAACTGGTGTTATTTAAAACCAGTCTTTGCCTTGCTTTTGGGATCACTGGAATACAAATTCTGTTCTTGCCTGTTCTTCAGTGGTTTTGCCCTGCTTCTTCTCCAACAGCTGTTTCTAAAATACCTCCCAACAGTCATTGCCTTCCTGTCCTCAGCTTTCAACCAGGCATGGGCAAAAGTATCCTACGTTTTATGAAGGCACATAAGGTCACACTGATCTCTTGTGTTTTCTGTGTTGCATAATGAAGTCTATGATAGCTGAAAAGGCTTTGGCACGTGTTACACAATTTCTATTTATTCAGCGTTAGAGTCCTTTCCAAGGATTTGGTACTCTGTGTGGATTCCATTGTTTGTGGTGATAGGACTATTTTTAATTTGCTCACTTCTGCATACTGAAGCCCCAATTCCACAACAGCTTCTGCACTCACTCAGGTGACTAATCCCATAGACTTTGCCTCTATGTAAAGACAGTCATGTAAACAAGCATGCCAGGTCTGTACACTCTTCTGACATATTTTGGGCACAATGCTGATCTACCTTTGATATAAATCTATAGTGAAACACTTGAAATTAATAGATTTTTCTTGCTGTGCGAAGACAATAGAAATAATAATTTGAATAATAAATAACATAGCATTAAATAGCTATTTAGCTCAAAAAAACCTGTGTAACACAGTGATCGATATTTTTATTAGTGCCAAACAGTAGCTTCAAATATAAACATCCCCCCCACAGTGATCAACAGCTTCAGAGCTTTTTCATTATTATTATTTTGTGTTCTCACTTTTTTAATTATAATGTGCTTTGCACTGCTCTAGCAGTTTTCATCTGAAATCTTAAACGACTTTGCAAGCATTAATTCATTAAACCTTAGAATGCCCCTCTGAGGAAGCAGTTTAATTAATATACCCAAGTTATGGACAGGCAAATTCAGGTACACAGATATTAAGTAATTTGGCCAAAGTCACAAGGTAAATTATCAAAAAGAACTGGAAGAGAATTTCAGGGCCACATGCTGCTGGATCACACAGATATGAATGTGGAGAAACACCACTAAGGTTAAGGAAGAGCTTGCAGGCTCCCATGAATAGCAACCAGCCCAGGGTGCTCCCCCACACTGTCTACCAGACCACGCACCTCTTTTTCAGAGCCAATTGTTTCAACCAAACTGGGCTCGCAGGTGTGCTAGTGTGGCATCATGAAGGTAGTGGCTTGGATCAAAGGAGAATACAGCTTTTGTTTTTGTCTGTGTAGGAGCTTGGCTTATTTCTGCAGTTCACCTGGGTACCTGGGACAAACACTGGGGTGGCAGAGACTGGGTAGATGCAGCAGCACCAGCTATAGTGAGAGTCTCTGTCCCCACCTCTGACCAGCCCCCGAAATGGACAACTGCATCATGCCCTACACTGGAGTGCCTACATGGAGTGGGGATGTTTCTACCCTCCCTCCCCCCCCAATGGAAACATTACCAGTATGAGATCTTCTCAGAATTTGGCAGATTTTTAGGGGTCTTTCCTTTTGCTCAGGGATCTTTTCTTTTAAGGAATTGAAATCCCTAAACCATGCATGATGTTGCATGTGGCTGACATCTTCTGCACCTGCAGCTCTGGTAGGAATCAGGGGCTCCTAATGATGCTGAATATCTCTCTAGACTGGATCTACACTGTCAACTAACTGCTTCAGAAATAATTGCAGCCATGTTAACAAGGCATCAAGCACTTTCAGGGCTGCACTCATTCTCTTCCCTTTTTTGAATGCTGTTCTGCATTGAAATCATCTATTTCCCCCAGCCCAACCCCTCCTTTTTTTGCTCCTTATTTTCCTCTTAAATGTTACAGAAATTGCTTTCCTGGGACATGAAATGTATGCAAATTGTTACACAGCATTACCACTGCCGTGGTGCCACTATATTGCTGAGATAGTTAATTACCAGGATAATGCAGGTTGTCTTCTCTCTATCCCCTTGTGCTGCTCCTAAAAGGAAACAAAGGAAACGACATCAGAGAGACAAAGAGAGAGAGAATTCGGTCCCCTGTTAATAACTGCCATAAAGGAAAAAAGGATTAAAGACCATTCGCAGCACACATGGCACACGGCTTTGTACGGCACAGATGCTGAAGAAGGTCTTGGAGCTTGGTCTGCACCTGGCCACATTATTCATCAAGAGATAAACCTTGAGGCCCTTTCCTAATTCACACTGAAATACTTTCACGCTGAAAGGAATTTCACACAAGTGAGACCTAAGTGAAACCAAGGCCACCAGCAAGAGCACTGAGCTTGGATTCACGTAACACCTCTAGTCTCGGTTCTGCCACTTACTTGTGGCTGTCACAATAGCAGGTGACTTAAATTGCCATTGCCTTCCTTGTCTGTGAAAGGAGAAATAACTTCGTCTCCCAGAAGGTATTTTGGGACCTGCCTTAGAGCTGAAATTCTACTTTCCTGGTGTCTCCCAACAGGGCAATATGTTCTCAATAAATGTAAGAAGCCAGTTTCTCACAGGAGGTAAGTAATGTTGTCATCACCAGGCTTTTCATTCTTATTGCAATCAATGGTGACTTTTCTGAAAGCTGATGACAGAGAGTGGTTCCTGAACAAAAATGACATGATTTGGTCTTAGGAAGCAAAAAGAGACTTGAAAAAACTAAAAATCAAGAAGTCCTATAGATTCTAATAATTACATCCTTTTTACAACTGTTCTGTGCGATTTAATAGCAATTTTAACAGGATGGTTTAAACTGCCATATTGAATATGCGATTATTTATTGCATTTACAGAGTTATTTATTTATTTTTAAAACCACTTCTATTGATCTCATTTAATCTCTTTATAGTCGCATTTGTTCTGTTCCTCCCAAGTTCCAAAAGATGTTTCCCTAGAGCAGGGCTGTCCCAGTAGATGACACCCATTAAAAGGGTCAGTTGTTTTGAAAGAAGGAAAGAGACAGTGAGAAAATCCAGCACTCACCACGCGGGTAGGCAGTAACACCCCACCTCCAGCTGTCTCTAGCCAATAGCACTACATAGCGATGAGGTAATGCATGATTCAATACTCTATGGCAGTGCTTCCCTAGTTTATTAGTCTCCTGAAATCTGACAGAACTGGGAGGCTTCTCTCTCTGTGATGCGAGTACAAATGAGCATCTGAATTCAGGTTTTCACTGTCACAGGGGAAGTGCATGGGGGGGACAAAGTGTGCCAGTGCTCAAGCTTTTCTTCCCTCATTTGTAACACACAAGCAAGGTTGAAGGGTTTTACTCGCAGCAATTAAAGGAAATCTGAACAGGTGTTTTGGTTCACACTGCAAAAAAACCCCGGGATGGACTGGTTCTGAAAGCTTCTAAATAAATTTACCTGCTCTTTGTGTATCGTTTACATGCCAGCTTACTCTCCTTTTTTCATCTTAACACACTCAAGAAAAAAAAATGTGTGACTCGGTACTTAAAATGGGGGGAAAGACCATACAAACGACTTTGTTTTCCTCAGCCACTGTATTTCCTTAGCCGGCATATTCTGCCTGCATTTCAATTCTGCCTGTGTACTTTCTTTGACAGGAAGAACAGCTTCTCCTGTTGAGGCCAGCGCTGCTACGGTAGGCAGCCAGTGTACAGGGACTGGGCTGGCTCCTCTAACAGCGGAGCATTGTCAAGTAAACCTTGAAAGCAGATTCTGTATTACGGGCAATGCTTTGGGAGGGAGAAAATAATTCCCGTCTTAACTCTCAGGCCCCAGGCTACCTCTGCAAAGTTTTAACCTTCTTACTAACTGAACACATTTGGTGAGAAATGACTGTAAGAAAAAGGAGTGGTTGCATACAACATGTCTGACCCCAATGTCCTGACTGCACCCAGAGCAAGAGCCAGACTGGTAGCATTTTTCAGTCACTCTTCTGACTGCAAGAGCAATTTAAAATGGATTAACTGCCCTCTATACTTGTGCATCACCAGCCGGATAATTGTCCTCGGCTGGCCGAACATTTTTAAGTGCTTATTTTTCTGCTAGAAAAAGTATTTCTCCTTTCAATCAAGCACAATTACCCCAACCATCTTATTAATTGTTGTCTTTCCAAAAGATATATTCCTTAGGGGCTTTTTGCCAATATCAGTGGATGTTTTATTAAGGGATTGTATTGAGTTGCTGGAGCTGGTGGCCATCTTTCATCTCCAGCAAGCCAGTGTTAAAACCTTATGGACATGGATATTCAGATTGCTTGTAGGCATGGGGGAGATGGGGCAGAAATGGAAACCTAGAAACACACATGTGAATAGCAGTTGTGCCTCTTGAATTAGAGCCAAAACTTCACAGATGTCCAGCTGGGAGAGTCCATATGGAGCCTCTGGGGCTGAGAGCCATGGAGATGTTACTTATTTTTGAGATGTCTTCCAATTTTAATTGCTGAAGTAGTCCCTTTTCTTTATCTCAACAGGAGTTACAGTGGGAGACCAGAGATACACAGCTTGGCTGTTATTCAAGTATAAATCCACCCTGACAAAGGCAGTGGGAAATCAAAATCCGCTGCCACCTTACACAGCTCTCAGCTCCAGTCCAATCAGGAAGAAACAAAAGGAGAAATAGGAGCATGTTCCATATTTGCAGCACATCTGCTTCAGTGCACCCAGATACACAGATAAAAGTTCAGTGAGAAGAATGAAGTGAACAGCAACCTAAAGAAATCCCACCCTAAGGGTACAGTCCAGTGACCCTTGTGCTTAAAGGGAGGAGATGTGCTGGCTTTGTATAGCATGTTATAGAAGAGGGAGAAGACTCAAATGCAAGAGACAAAAAGCTTTTATACAGCAAAAAAGAAAAAAAATGCTTCTTGCTCAATTATACTCAAAAAATGACTTAGAGTCTGTCTTCACATGTGTATTTTAAATAAATTTTACATTATAGTAGGTATTTTAATTTCTGTCTTCTCTCTGTTTGGTAGCTGGCTTGGTTAAGTATGTCTTTGTTCATACAGGGGGATTTCTTTTGCCTCTTCCTTTTTTTCCCTCTCAGAAAAAAAGGTATTTTGGACAGATTTCTGCACTCACCTTCACTGCAGTAGTTTTGCAACATAAATGTAGCATTTTTCTTGGCAATGACAGCAACACTTTCTGTAGTTCCTCTTCACCAGGCAATGCAGCATGGATGTGCAAAGCTGTGATGGGGATGCTCTTCAAGGTGTTTGTCTGATGTCTAAATAGCATCATTGTACCTTGGTGAAAATATGTATTGATTTACTCCATGTTGCCCTGTTATATAAAAGGTCTCTGTCTTTGCACAGATGCTGCCTCTGCAGGATACAAAGGCTGCCATTTGCTACCTCAGGGCTGCTCTAGCCTGAGTTGCCATGGGCCAAAAGAAGTCTCCTGTTAGATAACAAAAGCTGGAGAATACAGTCAAACAGCCATATCTCTCTTCCCTCCTGTTAAGTTCCCACCTTACCTGATCCTTATTCCTAAACCAGAGGAGGGATTAGTTTCTCCATGCTGCAGAAACAGTGAGACAGAATGAGCGTGAAGTACAAAGCTGGACCACCTGAAATTTTCCTTGCTTCCAGCTGCCTCAGAAAGAATGGACCTAGCCTCCAGAATTCAGAACAGGAGCCTGATTTTGATGAAGTAGTTAGTGGTTTTGAATCCAAGGATCTGGTTAAGTTCATGATGGGGTTGGAACTAGGCGCAATAATCCGATCAGCTTAGAATTTAACCACCATGCAACTTGTAGGGATTTCAGCTGCCACACTTGATTTGGGCCAACGTTCAGGTTAAACTGTGCATGTTCAAGAGTGCTTCCTCCTCAGGGGAATATTGTGAATAAGAGCAGAGGAACACAGAGTCTGATCCCTGGAACATTTACAGGTATTCAAAATTTTCGCCTTGAAGAAATTGTAAAAACTGTCCCTATTGTGGGAGGAAGAGAGGAAACAAGACTCTCTTGCAAAAACAGAGTCACTAGACTGTTAATCATGACCAGGAGAGGAACATCTAGAGGAGAAACAGTCATATTGTTTGGCAAAAACAATAAGACAAAGAGGACTACGTTAATGAGGCAGAGCGAGTCAAAAGGTATGCAAGCTATCAGGAGGAAATAAGGTTCAGGGGAAGAAAGATGATATGCAGACATCTAGTTGGTATGACCAAGAAAAGGCATACAGAGAGAGAAAAGGACTCTCCAAAAGAAGGTGAGAGATAAATGCAGAGTGAAGGGATGGAGTAAAGTCAGTGTTCTTAGCCAAGGGCAAAGCATGTGCCTGATGATTTGGAGCAATTCCCTTTGTGGATGACCCACTTGAGAGACCTCTCAGTGAAACCTGCTTTCCAGAAACCCATCAGTTCTCAGCTTCTCAAGGTCAGGGCCCTTAAGGGAGGCAAGCAACAGCACTAGCAATTTTGGCCTTCCCATGTAAAAGGAGCTAAATTGCCTCGCTACTGCTTGGACTGCCTTGCCCCCAAAGAGTTGCGTATAGCTGCTCCAATGCAGAGGGAAACTGGGAAATTTTGATACAGAGGAGAGAATCATCATTCCTGAAGGAACACAGAAGCTAGGGCAGCACAGCAGACATATGCATGCTCCTAGAAATTGGACTCTCCCCAGGGTTAAAGAGGTGGGTGCAGGCCAGGGATGGCATGGGAAGGAAGCAGATAGGACATTTATAAACAGGGGAATGTCATGAGGCCTTTGGCAGGGAGAGTAAGGATATTGCAGTGAGAAGGTAGAAAAAAAAGTCCAAATCCTAGACATCAGATCCTTGGTGCATGAGTGTAAGGAGGCTGCTGTGCCTCCCTCCCTCCATCATCCTGTGACAAACTTCACCCCACATGGCACAGCCCCATGTGTCTGTCATGCGATGGGGGAACAGCCCTACCTTGTCTTAGCTTCCTATCACAACTACATTCAACACTAGTTCTCCTAATGGTCTTCTAGTGTTTCACAATCTGTAAGTAAGCTACAGGAAAATCAAAGCATCTTAGCTCTATGCTAACAGTGCAGTTTCCTCCTGTCCTTATCTTATATAACTTTTTTAGCCATTGATGAGAATATTTTACCTTTCTCTGTCCCTACCTCCTTCAGCTTCCAAGTGCTGATTTAAATGCAGCTCTTCAGAGTCTGTTCCTTAAATACTAAACTGTGTGTGTGTGTGTGTGTGTGTGTGTGTGCATTTTCTTTGGCAAAACAATCTATTTGCTGAGATCCTTTGCTCTGCAGAGGTAACTCTTGCATATTTGAAAGACAGAGATAAAGCTAAGAGAAAAGCTAACAGGCAACAAGGGGAGACTCAGTGACTACAGAAACTGGACATCTGTGATGAGATACAAATTGAAAATGAGAAACAGCACTGACATTCTGTTCTTCTACACACAGAGACGATATCATTCACCTTGTCTAATGAGCAAGGTGCCACAAAACTGGCAAAGAGTGGGACTCAGGGTCACTGATTAATCTTTTAGTGCAAGTTGAACTAGCAGGTGAGCTTCATCTGGTGATGAGTGAACACACTCAGCAAGCACAGCAGAAGGGTCCCATGATTGTTACATGAGGGGGAAAACAAAGTGAATTGCATTTATTGAAAGGGATACAGTCAAGGGGTCCTTCTAAATTCTTAGAATTAACACCTCTGCTCACTATTTTTATGAGTCAACTGGTGGAGGATTGAAACTGAAACCTGGTTCCCTAATAATTTCTCCTCTCCTCATGCAACAACCCTCCCTGTTTTTGGCTGCTGGGCTGTGCCAGCACTGATCACTTCGGATCAGAGAAACACATCTGTGCTTTGTGTTTTTTCATGGGCTATGTTTCACTGGTGCAACTTACAGCCACAGAAATGTCATAGACACAAAAGGATCAGTCACTTACACAGAGAACAAGAACATTGAGTAAAAGAAGTGCTAATTCTCAAAAGTGATGTGAGAATTTTGGAAGATATGTACCTCTGCAAGCTTCAGTGCACCGGTTAGCTATTACATGTGGTAGGTAGGAGGAAATCATCACTAGCAGCAGTTATCCTGTAACTACCTTATGCGGGGTGGGATTTCTTTTGCACCTTTCTCTGATGTGGTTGGCTCTGGTCACTCTTGGATACACTGTACTGGACAACAGAAGCCCATAGCACTGGCTAAATACAACTATGTTTATCCTCCTATTTGTATAGTACTGAGCTAGGTATCTACAGCACCTTTCCTACCAAATCCTTGAGATGTTTTACAAGCTCTAAGGACAAGACCCTCAAAAGGTACTATGCGCCTCACTCCAGTGCAGTTCAGAGGGAGTTAGGTGCATACTTTTGGCCTGCTCTGGAGATGCTTTGTGCCCTTTGGTCCTGCTAAAATCAGCAGGAGTTCAAGATGTGCAGCAGCACACACAAATAAGATTGAACTCCCATTAATGTCAATGAAAAAGGTTTTATTGGCTTCAGTAGTATGGACAGGGTCTTAGCTGCTTAAGCCTTGCTAGGCACTATGAGGCAGGTGATGGCTTAAAGCACTGCAAGACAAGGCACAGTACTAAAGAAGCGAAGGTGCACAAGCACATCAAATTGAAGCCACACGGAGAGGTAACAAACAAAGCACAACACTCAAGCCACAAATTGACCAGATAAGTAGTAACAACTGTCCTGTAGGGGAAAAAATGCTCTGCTCAGATTCAGATTAGATAGCAGTAAAAGGCATGTGTAATATAGTCTTATTTATCACAACTGTTTCATTCATCCCTGTTCCAAAGGAAGGAAATAATAATAATAACAGCAAATGATAATGTTTTACATTTTTGTGGCACTACTCATTTCAAATCGCAAAACAGTAATTTAATCATTTTGGTACAAAGGCTAGTTTATGTGTGGGTCACTGAACCACTGAAATGTGACCTCTGAAAAAATAACATGGCTTGCAGTAGCAGTGGGAAAAGGTGGTTTTGGTGAAGAATGCTGAAAGAAATAGCTGTTCCAGTGAACAATGTCAGGAAAAGCTCATTGTTTGCACAGAGCTGAGAGATTCTTGGTGCCTAAGCCAGAGTCCAGAAAGCACCTGTGCTTTACAACACCTGGCACACTTGCTTCCTTAGGAAGAAGAGAGGTTGCATCACAAAAAATGAAGTATATTTTGTTTTGAAAAATAGTTCCCTGTCTGCTGGTATGGCCCTTGAGCACTAGAAGGAAATGAAGAGGAGACAGGGCTTAGAATGTGCCCAAATATGGATTCGGGATAGTCAAGCCAGTACTAGTAGCCCTGCCGTAGCCCCTTGGGGACCCTGGTGTGTAGCCAAGCCCTGCTGTGTTGCTCATATATGCAATTAAAAAAAAAAGAAAAGAAAAAAAAACAGTGATTGCCTCCTTCTTAACAATTGTTGCGTTACATTTATGAGAAATGAGTGTCACCTTCAGAAAAAAAAAAAAAAAGCCATAATCTCCCCACTCCTCAGCATTAGTGTTGCCTGCAAAAGACTTAGTTCCAGAAGTGAAATTACTGAGCCACTTCCCAACACCTCTGGGTCAGTATTTCTACACAGAGCGAAGGATGTGTGAATGGGAAGAGTGCCTATCTCCCGGCTTGTCTCAGAGCTAGGTAGTAGTACAGTTTCTGCAGCCTCTCTTCCCCCCGAGGTATATTTTAGAAAATAATATTTTAGAAAAGAAGAGGAAGCAGGACTATGTGGAGACCGTGAGAGGTGGGTGAAGAGGTTTGACTTCTCCAAGATGTCTCTGAAGGACAAAGCATGGAACGGGAAGAATGGCTTCAAAGTAGAGAACAAATTCCTGACATCACTTAAATGAAACAGGTTTCTCCTCGTTTATGCTGTCAGGATATTAATGGCTTTTAAAACAGGTTAATCCAAGAAGTAACCAAGTGGAAAGAGAAGACTATCGTTGCTGATGCTCCTTTTATCTTCTTATTTCTGCATCTCTGACTACAAGACATTTCCTCCCAGCTAGGGCAGAAACACCAGCTGATGCTGGCACATGATTCACAGGGACTCTGCCTGCAATGTGCTGGGCAGGATCTTGCTGGCCTCAGATGCCATATTAAGAATCTTCCATCACAGGAGAGGAAAAGAGCTGGAAGATATCCCTGACTAAAGAGCCGCTCCACCCTTCCCCTCCTGAAATACCCCAGGAGCCAAATACTGGGGAAACAGAAACCCTGAGAATGCCATGGCAGAAGACTCCTTGGGATTGCTCATCACAAGGGACTGGGCTTTCCTGCATGCGCCATTGATAGCAGGTGCTAGAAAAGGGGCCAGGCAGAGGGGGTGTGCAAGGCCCACACAGCTCCTTCCCACTCTCCGAGGGGCTCTTCCCAGGCCCCACTTCCTTGCAGTGTCAGCAAGCCCCGCAGAATCATCTGGCTGTGAGGATCACCACGTAGACCTGGAGGCAGTCGTCACAGCCTAGTCAGCAAGCAAGTGCCATAAACAATGTTGATCATAACAGCCATACAGTGTCCTACTCTTGGAGGTAGAACTAGGAGGTCTTTTGAAAAAGTCTCTCAGCTTTAAGAACTTTATTGGAAATCAGAAAAACCCACAACTTTTAGATGAAAATCTTAATCATATTGGTTTAATCCTTAAGGGAGTGAGGGGTGGGGCAAGATATTTAGTATATGTACAATATACAAATATTTTATATATGCCTCATGAGGGTGACTGGGCAGTCACCTGACTGGTGATGTTGCCTTGTTAGAAAACCACTTGCTCTCCGGCACTGCAGGCCCATCCACCACAGGGATGTCTGAGCCCCTTTAATTCTGCCAGAGTCCCTCGGCTTCAGATGATACTAAAATAGAGGTGTTTAAAAAAAACGGCATACTACTAAAGCAGAATTTACACACATGTAAATGTGTCAGCTATCTATTTTTGCTTCATTTTCCCCCACTTTCTTTCAGAAATGAAACCTCTGGAAAAAATTGGCAATGTTTACATGAAATTTGAGTTAGAAAAAGAAAAAAATGCAACACACCCAACAGTGATTTTGATAATAGAATGATTATTGTGTGACTCACCCACGTAAGTACAACAACTGAGAATTCATCAAGAATGCACTTGGGCTCTGGGCTGCCCACCTACACTCAATTTCCTCTGGCTGTGGAATGTCCTTTGGCAGCTTTGCAGCTAACAAATACCCAGGAGTCTGAGGAAAACACAACAACTTGTATAGTATTACTGGTCTAAATGCTACGGCTCATATTTCAGCCAGCCAGCGCAAGGTTAGTTGTAAAACACAACCACACCTTGTGAGAGACAAGAATTCATAGGGTCCTGGCTGGGAATCCTGTGCTTAGATAGTAATGAGATGTATGTGTTATTAAAACCACTATAAAGATATTACACTGAAAGGCATCTACAAATTTTTCCTTTCTGTCACAACCTCTTGGCTCACAAGCCAAGCAGTGCGCTAGTTAAAGAGGAGCCTGAATGGCTACATGCCCATACATAATGATGTTATGAGTGCTGATGGAAATAGTGCCCCTTAACTCAGGTACCCATCCACATTACTCGAGTGCCATGCCTAGTGTGCATTCATCACTCCTGTACCAAGCTCCCCAGTGGAGCTGTGACCACTCCTGTAGAAATCCCTTGCTTGGCATTCAACAGGCTTCTGCTGCACATTAAGCTTCCTGTAAGAGTGACAGGAGGCTGCTGTAACAGGTTTTTTCCTTCACTTCCAGCATCCTTCTTTAGCCAGTGGTGTATATACTATCCTGGAGAACGGACCTTCTATTCAGTCTGATTTAGGCTCCCCAGAGATCGGAAGTGGCTCTTACAGTTATTCAAAATATACTTGTATACACTTCTCCATCTTTTTTTTGTATTCATTAAGCTTAGCTCATAACCCTTTAAGCAATTCAGTCCCTCTTCTACATGTGCCTTTTCCTCAGGATTGGACCCTCTTGAAGCAAACTGAGCCTCTCTTCTCTGTAGGCAAAGGTGTCTGTTCTCCCTTTCCTCCTGGTCTGGTGCTCTCCTTGTCCATCTCAGTCAGTGCACAGACATTAATCCTAAAAACTTCTGTTTTTTTTTTTTTTTTTTTTAAACTTCTTCCCAAAAGGGGGAAGGAAAAGTATTCTGTCTGACTCACTGCACAGTGAAGCATTTCAGGAGAAACTGTTCCCCATTCATAATTCAGAAATCTTAAGAAATCATAGCAGTTCCTCAAATTGTGACACTGGTCTCCTGAGTTTGTCAGCACTGTGGACCCATCAAATGAGAAACAGTCTTTTCACTTCAGTGGCTGCTGGACAGGCCCAAACTCAGCAGAATCTAGTAAAATCCCAAGCAATATTATCTCAGAAAGTACACACAGAAATATCAGGATAAGAAATCTTGAACTACAAATATCCCAAACCCAGAACAGTTGACTTGTGGAAAGGTGCTGGAGCAGAGTACCTGAGCACAGGGGAGTTTGGCATGGCAGTTCAGTAAAACCTATCTGGCACACTAGGTTGCTTATTTGACTTTAAGGAAAAACGAAGGTTCGCTTCCGATTGTGGGTGCATTAAAACGCCAACTGGTCCCACATTTGGATAGCTACTGGGCCTCTCACTTATTTCTTAGCCATTAAAAATAAAACCCCATAACCTGCACAATAACCAAGTAGGATTAGGCTTGCCTCCGTTCCCCAAATGGCAGCTGACTCCAAAGCAGCCCCCATTCAACAAGACAGATTGTTCCCTCCAGGGCTCCAGTCTCCAGAGGACCATGCAACAACCACTTCCTCAGCACAAATTCCTTTGCTGAAACAAACTCAAAACCTGTATGTGTAAATAAACACCGGACTGGTGGCTCCACCCATTCACTTTACTGTGTATTATTGTTTGTGCCATAGTTGCAGCTACAACATACTAGGTGCTTTCTGAACCTGAAAGAGAAACTGATGCTTTTCCTGAGCAGTCAGTCTTAGGCCACAGCGCAGAATCCATTAAAAGTAATAGGTTAGGGCCAGATATATGTCAGCAACACAAACAATCAGATCGCCCTAATCCATTTTCCCCTGAAATTGTTGGAAAGACACTGCTGACTTAACAGGTCCTGCCTGAATAAAAGAGAAGCAAAGTGAAACCTTACAGGGCATTTTATCCATCTCAGTTTATTTCCTTTACAGAACTGACTTGTACCTTTTTCACACAAGCCAGAAAACCTTCCCACAGCCCTGCCTTTTTTTTCCTCATCTTTTCCCTCCCAGCTTTGAAAAAAGGCCAATACCACCAGATTATTTTTCAGCACTGTCACCAACTTGGTCATGACTGTCACTTGCTCCAGCAAAGCAAACCAGAACCCTCCCCTATCCTGGGGCCCTCTCTGACAGTCACACGGGGAAAGGGGTGGGCTACCGAATTACAGAGTGAGGGAGGTGTGATCCTGGCACTCCACACTTACCACCCCACCTGCTCTGCTAGCATGGAAATGGCTGGTCTGCTGGGAGGCAGGAGGGCAGCCCTGCTGCTGGAAAGATGGCTCTCCTGCCCCTCAGCATCTGCACATACCTTGTGTTACTTTGCTTTTGCATGAAAATCAGGCTTTCTGCCTAGGTTTTTAACAATGCTTTGTATTTTAGGATTATAAAACCACACATCAGGACACTACACACAATTTTACTTTCTCTTTAAGGTGAACAATTCCAGAGCTTTCACTTTTCAGCTTAATTTCTTAGCTCCCAGGATAGTTTGTCATTTCTCTTCTTCAGAGCCCAAATCACTTGGGACTTGACTAATGCAGGGATGGCCTTGACCTCTGTCCCTAGACATAGGGATGGAGCTATAGCGCTCAGCAGCGAAGGCCGCCAAAGAGTTATGCTAGGAGCTGAACAGATTGCCTTCTTCTACCCCAAACTCCACTTGAGCAGTGAGCTCAGAGACAGTCAACAGACTATTCATTATCTCCTGTGTTTCAGTCAATATTAAGCACAATGTTAGTGCTTTAAGACATACAAAGTAGCATAAGTAGACTATCGTAACAGTGCCCTACTTCAGTGGAAAGAAGGAGACTTGTACCAGAACAAGCAATATCATTTTTCAGGGGGATTATTTTACATGAAAACATTAAATGCTGGGGGGAGAAAATCCCAAGCCCTAAATCGTCTACAAAAGAACCACTCTTACTATCTAGGAGTTGCTTTCCGAATTCACATTAAAAATATATATATATTTTTTTATCTCCTTCAAAAAGACAGCAGCACCAAGCAATTAAGTCATGCATGTGTGTGCACACGTGCATATACCACCTGCATTCACTGCACATGCCCCCAAATCACATGCCAGCTGATCCAGCAATGGGACATACAGTGCTGTGCAAGCCGTAACAAAGCCTGCAACGTGGAGAGCGGCCTATCTGACTGGGAGTGACGTGACACTCCTGGAACTGTAAATAAAACAACTTTGAAAGGCACCTTTTCCTTTTAAACATCAAGAACAGGAGGCATGGGAGCACTGCTACTAATTCGCTCCCTTGCCCTGCCAGAGAGGCTGAACCTGAAGGTGCCTCTTTGCTGAGAGTCCTGACATACCAGGTGTAATACAGATTTCTGCTGAAGAAAATATGTATCGGGCACTGTATAAAAAATTAGTTGGGCTCAAGGGGAACTATCATCTTTGGCCTAAAGATTGTGGTGATGTGATAAATAGAAAATGTAATTAATCAGGAGTGTTATATGTCTAATTTGTGCAACCCTGTAGCTGAGCAGCTATAAATTGTATCACCATATTCAATTACTGGAAACAACATCTCCTGTGTCAAACAATCTCTACAGTCTATAAGGGAGATCTCCCAATTTCAGAGGTACGTTTGTTAATCACTGCTTTAATTCTTCACTTGAAAGGAAAGAATAGAATCTGTACAGAGCAGGAAGTTCAAAAAGGCTTTCAATCTGGAGTACTAAACTATTTGAGCATCTTTCTGAGCTTTGAGCTCACAACAACAAACATCCAGTGTAAACAGGCGTCTCAAAGATACAGCTACGTTGCACATACCAACATTTTCAGTTAAAAGCCATTCCATCAAAAATGCTGATTAAGTCAAAGCCAAAATATTTCTCCAAGATGTACTTGTTTTGATGAAATTTATGACAGGAAGTCTTGAAGGTCTGAAGTGGACTCTGGCAGTTTCTTGAGAGATAACCTGAACTGAAAGCCCAATCTTTTCCAGTTCAGTAGCTTGTTTGAAAAGCTTTGAACTAATTCCAAAGCAGAATGCAAACAAAATCTGACATTTAAAAAGTTGTTGCAAAAACTATGCACTATGGCACTTTTTACAAGGCAAGAGGGGACACAGAATGGCAAATGCTGTCTCTTGGCAGAGCATCTTCCAAATCAATCTCAGGCACAAAGGCTCACTCCAGCTGCTAAGCCTATTGATCTGTCATACTGGAAAAGGCACTATGCTCTCCAAGGCACTGAGACAGCAGAAGCTAGAGGTACAGGCCAGAGAGACATCAATATAAAGGATGCTGAGAGCAGGAATGAAACAAGAGGTGCAAAGACGACCACTTTGATCTTGGCCTCTTCAGTACCTGAAGATGAAACCTGTTAAGCATCTCCACAACTGTATCTGGATGCACGGCACTCCTCCATGCTGACGTGAGCATCTCTATCTTGAGCCTTGCTGTATTGTATAGCACGAGCCGTTGCTCCGGACTCCACTTCTTTCATCTCAGATTAACAGAGTCCTCTCATTCATGTCCCAGCATTTCATTGGTATACACAGCACTAAAGCAATTGAGACAGCAAAGGCTATGGACAACTGGTTATGGCAAACACTTTGCGAGCCACAGAGTCCTAGACCTCTTTCTCACTATGTTTGCACGATCTGTAACCCCAGTGATTTTTATTGTTACTCTGGCATGACAACAGTAATTGGGAGTAGCAGATCCTCTTGGTTTAACTCTCAGAAAAAGTACATACTGATTGCCCTTTCCAACTTCGGATTTATCTTCTTCAAATTTCCCATCATTATATCTCCAGCGTTGGCAAGAACTAAAAGTAGTGCAGATAAGACACTGGCTGCTGCTCTGTTACCAAAAACCACCTTGAACAAGAATATGGGCAGAGATGGTTAAAAGGCTGATAGCTGGTATTCGCTTGTGCTGTCACTATTGCTGGCTCTAGAAGGAAGTTCATGGATTTTACTTCAGATTGACAAATGCTGGAAGAAAAAACAACACTACTGCTGCAGTTATCCCCCTGGAGAAAGGAAGGGGCAGAGGTGTGCTGTGAATTAGTAAGGGTGGTGAGCTCCAGTGGTTAGACGCCTTGTGCTTTCATCTGAGGAAGAGCTGTCATAATACACAATCTGGACAGAGAGTTAGACTTAGCTAATCCACACTTGGCAAAGCACATAGATGTCTGACTGTTTGATGTGTGAGAGAAGTAAGAGTTGATCTTCTAGGCCAGTACCACAGTCACTGCTGTTGTGCTAATATTAAGATTTTCTGCAAAACTGAGTGGGAAGGGGCAAGCTATTGGGAAGCAAATTATGTGAAAAAAATAACAGGGCAGATTGCTTTCAGCTGTGTCTAAGGAATGACAAATTCAGCAGAAGATGGAGTCCCCTTGGTCCTCAGTAAACTCTGAGCTTGAGCACTCTCCTAAAAGGCACTGACTGCCCATGGCCCAGAGGGTCTCTGCCAGTAGTGGGGACACACTGTGCTAGATGATAGCCTTCCTTTCCCAATGTTTTGGGCAAGCTTTTGAACCATCAGGAAGGGCACATCCTGCTGGGACTCCACCTCCTTAGTTTCTAGGGCTGTCAGTCCAGTATCTTTCATTAGCCCTGCCATGGTTGACACACTCAACCACATTAAAGTGAAATAGTGACAATAAACTGGTGAGCTATGTAAATAAAGGCCCCTTTTGCAAACAAAGCTACATTTCAAATACTGTCAGGGAAGGATTACAACAGAAATGAAGCTCTCACTAAGCATTTATTAATGTAAACCATCCACCAGACATTACCAGTAGCAGCTAGGGCTAGGTTCAAAGCACCAGTGCTTTTTCTTAAGAGTAACCAATGACACTGGGTCAAATGCTCACCCAAAATATCTGGGATCAGGCAACCTTCATAGGCAATACTCTTCCTGGTGCAAGCTCTGAGTCTGTGTATGACACAAGGATAAAACTTTGGGGAGACAGAAGGAGATCAGTAATGTCTTAAGGAAATGCAACAATAATTTATCTACAGGAGTGACAGGTGCAGCTCTGTCTGCTGCTTCCACTCCTCTCTGGCTAGCATCTGTTTAATCATTTCCCTGCACACCAATACAAACAACCAATATGCAGGTGTGTGCCTACCAAGTATTCCTCCCTTTTAAGTTCTCCAGGTGTTTGGTAACCACGGGCAGCACAGCCCAGAATGCCTGGGCTCCCTTGGGCAAGCCTGTCTTCAGGCCCTAGCGAAGTGATGTTTGGTCCCCTGCAGCTAAGTGTTTGGGGGAGAGCTCTAGGTAGGAAAGACATTGCTCCCAGTTTCAGCAAAGAGCCATTCATCTCCTATTGAGCAGTCCTCCCAGGAAGTCCTGGTTCTCAAGTCTCTTGCCTCTTAGCAAGTTGGACTTCTTCCCTTCCTCTCTTTCCAAGGTTCTCACCCATATCCACACACAAAGCTCAGATGCTAATTTATTCTTCATTGCTATTCTTCAATTGCTTCTTCTTCCTCTTTGAAGTCTGCAGTTATCTGCTATGGAAAAAAACATTTACCCAAAGTATGGTGCAAACCTCATACACCAGAACCCTTTTCTTGCTGAATTAACAAAACAGAACTTTCCCGCTAACTCATGATGAACTAGTAACAAAAACATCCCTTTGCTGTTACTTATGAAAGACATAAAGCACTTCTAAGAAGTTTGTCACCTACTTATTATTAGATGTGCAAACTGTCTAACTATTAGTGAAACAAGTTCAACTTGATCAAAAACAACATCTCAGAAAAATTATAAAAAGGAAAATTGTAAAACAAGAGTGCATGAGGGCCATCACATCACAAATACCATCATATGAATAACAACTACCAGGATCAGCAGGAGTGAAGCTGGTCCATGAAGGGGGACAAACCAGGAGCCAACAGTGACCCCAGCACAGGCTATGCCCTCACCAGGGGGGCACCACCTCATGGAAGTTGAATACAGCAGGCAGAGCTATGGGCTGGTAACAGGGTCCAGTGACAGCCCCAGACATGGCAAGCCATGACCCAGGTCCAGAGTCCATCCAGGAGACAGAAACAGGACTGGAGGCAAGCTACTTACAACGTAAGTCCAAGGTCCATACAGGAGACAGGCCAGAAGGTATGTACCTCTACAGCATATCTCAGGCCAGGATTGACAGCCTAGGGTTGAGCTGAAATGAGGCTCCTAGGTCATGGGCAGAGGGTATGAGCAGAGGTCCCAGGTGGGGCTGGTCAGAGCCATTAAGACCTATTGGTGTCCTCAGGACCCTGACAACAACCTCTCCAGTGAAGTGAGGTCTGATCACCCTCAGTTTGGCTCTTTCCTATGTTTCAGCACAGTATGAGTATGTTACGTAAGTGTAATGGGAACAGTGTTAGTAAAAGAGAAATATTAGCAGAAAAAGTTTATCAGTCGTCTGCTCTGCAATAAGTAGAATTTGCAAGTGCTGGTAACGTATATAATTGTAACATATCTCCATCTTTCTACCCCAGTCTTCTTTTTTTATCTTGCAAGGCTCAGTACAATTTCAACCCACTCTCCAAATTAACAAATTTGTCTATTAATCTGATCTTTTATATTTCATCTGAAGCCTCTCTCACAGTCCCCTCTGTCTTTCATTCTGCTCCCTACGCACTTCTTGAGCTACACTTTCTTTGAAACTTAGTTCTGGTAAAATACCAGTAGAGCACAAGCTAATGAGGAATGACATGAGAACATCAGGAGCTTCTCTATGACCCTTTTTTCCATTAGAACCTGCGTTGTTGGAAGCAAAGGCCACATTGCTCTCCACCTTTAGAGCTCAAATACACTGCAGAGACTTCCATAACATCATCAGTAACAACAGGCATTAGCTAACTAGACTGAAATCCTGTAACAGAAGTATGGAATATCATTGTTATGTTTATTTTTCAATAACTATATGTATAGAACAGACATGATGAACTTCAAAATCCTGGCAAGAAAACTGTGATGGCTAATACATGTGCCTAAAGTCAAGTCTATATATTCTTTTTTATGTGCCTGTTGTAAAAACACTCTGATTTTTGGTGGGCCTAGTGGCTGCTTAGCTTTGTCAATAAACCAGCCCATTTTTGTTTCTGTTCTCATGCTCCCTGATTCCTGACTCCAGGGAGAAATGAACACAAAGTGGTGTATTGGCAGGGAATTCTGCACTGTCTCAGCTGGAAAGTTTCCCCATTGCCGAGTCAAGCAGCTCAGTATTTCCTCCTACTATGCAATTGCTTTAAAACGTTTTCACCTACACTCAGCACACTGCACTATCATTTCCAGTCCATCAGGAAACAGTGGAAGGTGAATGGAAGATTTCCATATCTTCCATGACTGGGGCTTGCTATGAAGTTCGAGGGACATTTGGAACTAAAAACACTCCCAAAAAATAAAAAACGCATTTCTTCCAGGTAAAACAAAAAGGGAAGACGTATTGGACTCTAGGTTAGTCCCATGGATGTTTTGTCTTACAATGATAGCAATGAGGAGATGTATTTCTAATAACTGTCTCTTCGCAATGTAGTGTGGCAGAGAGCTGTGATAAGTCAACTTTATCTGTTGGTAGCTCATACGGGTCCTCAAAAAGGTCCTTAAGGCTATGCTGAAAACTTAGGAACACTCGGGGGGGAGTATGAAGAATCAGGAGCTAACAGGACAGGCTGCCTCTTCCTTTGACAGACACTTTGAAGCCCAATGCCAGCTAGAGCTCTAGGCTCTGTTTGTCTCTCCTAATCTTAACTTTAACCATAGAAGTGGGCTAATATTCAAACTAGCACTCCCACCTGTGGCACAAATAATGACAATCTGAAAGGAGAAATATGTTGCAACTAAACCATACTTTGGCAGCCCCTTTGCAGACCTATGCCAGCTGCAGCTCTAGGCTTTGTCTCTTACCTAACTCTAACCCTAATCCTAGATCACAGCTGTGGCTGAATGCAAGCTCAAGACCCCTACCCAGGGCCTGCAGAAAAAAGTTCTCAGGATAGTTTTCTTTGCAGCCCACATCATCCTTAGGGATACCCTTTGCAGACCCTGGTCCCTGCACGTCTAGACTCTGGCTCTCACCCAGCCCTAGTCCCAGGATTTTGCCTGGGCCGCAGAAGTCTTATACCATCGTCAGGCAGTCCCACCAGATGCAGGTCCGCTGTTGTAGGCTTTGTTCTTCATCTAACCCTAAAGCTAGGCCCTGGCCTTGGCCTCAGCTGATCCTTATCAGATACCCATCCATGGCCAGCATCAACACGGTCTCAGGAGGAGAAATCTTTTCACAGCCAGCATCATCCTTTGTTGCAACCCCACACCAGCTGGAATTTAAGGCTTTGCCTTTCTCACATCCTAACCCTTACCCTAGGCCTTGGCCTTGACTGAGCCAAAGCCCTAGTCCCCCAGCTGCAGCCCCCCTGAACAAGATCTCTATGGAGAATTTCTTATGCAGAATACACCATCTTCAGGCAGCCCTTTTGCAGCTTCATGCCAGCTGCTGCTCTAGGCTTCGTCTCTCTCCCGACCTTAAGCCTAACCCTCACACTAACCCCAGGCTTGGGTTCATCCCCCCTCCAAGAGCCCCAGGTGTGTCCCAGATGAACAAGCTTTCAAGGCAGAAATCTTTTTGCAGCCTACTCCTTCCTTGGGCAGCCCCCTTGCAGGCTACACTCCAGTCAGTGTTCCAGGCTTTGCCTCTCTTCTGATCCTGTCCCTAGTCATCAGCTGATCTCTCAGTCCTCATGTCATGAGCTGTTTCTGTAGACAGGGTAGCTAGAATTATCCCTGTGCACCAGGCTGAAGTGCAATAAGGAATTCAGATGTCTTTTTCGGGGATCCAGCTCTAATTTTTATAACTGCTACTCACCTGCCAAGTCAGTCCCATGCACTCCCTGGAAATAGGATGATTGGCAACATTTTGTTTACTGTCAGGTCTATGTTGTGAGATAGTGGAGTCCACTGAGAACCAGGAGCTAACGAGGAAACAGAGTGCCTATGCAGATTTCAGCATCATAGATGCACCCTTCTGCTGTGCTAGGAAATCTCCCTGATGCAGACACAAAGTGCAGCCTCCTCCTTCTTCAGAAGAACAGCAGCAGAGCCTACCTTGTGCTGAAATTATGAAGGGATTGCTAGAATAATTCATTCATCACAGTGAGGCTGTAACGTGATCTTCTTCCAGTCATGACTGAAGGTCAAGATGACTCTTTCTGGGGCTCCAGCTGACTGCAGTGTGCCATCAGTGATCATTACACAAATACTCTCTATTACAGATGAGTGTTTGATGGACTCTTACATAAGATACTCTGATATGCTGAAAAGACAGTCAGAATTAGCCTGTCTTGTCAATGATTGCATACGGCAAGCCTGATTTTCACTCTGATACTCATAGCACTTCCTTTATTGAGCCCTGTGCAGCCCTATAATTTGGGAATAAAAAGACAGAAGCTACAAGTTGCCCTGTAAACTATGGCCCTTAAGACCACAGTAGCAGATTTCTTTATGAATAATTGCTACAGCTTTATGTCTAAAAAAAAAACCAAAAAACAAAAATGCAAGAAACACAAAAACACAAGAGCTGCTTTAGGAAACAGCCAGGGACACAAGACAAGACGAGAGGTTCCATTTTCAACTGACGTCACAGACAAAATGAAAGGTTTTACAAGTACAATACTGCAGTCCTTAAGGTGAGAGCCACATCATGGAAAATCTCTGGAGCCATATGGCTTTGATAGGGTTGGCAGCATCTTTTACATCCCATTATAAACCAACCTTCCCACACTTCAGGAAATGTTGGGCTAGGAGCAGATGAAATGATTAGACTTTCTGGATATTTATCAGTTTTGCTGATTTTTTGAATTTTGTATTTAGTGCAGTCTGTGATATGCCTGAATAGCTGTTGACAGGTGTGACGGAGTGTCTCTGATTACATGAACACTATCAGTTGATGCAGTACCATCAAATGCTGCACAATAAGTGCTTATATCTGGCTGCCCTCCTAAGACTCTCTGTCTTTTATTTGTCTCTCTCTCTCTCTCTCTTCCTCTCAGTCATTTACTTTTCAGACTGATATCAGCATCACTATTCCTCCCTTTTCCTCCCTGAAAGAATATTTTGGAACGTATAGCTGATCACTGTCAACTATAATTGCTCAAAAATGGAAATGTGCTTCAGAGAAGAGGAAATACGGTATGTGTGACTCATCCATACTTCAGGCAAAGTCTCTAGTTCAAGAGGAAAATGAAAAGACAGGCCCTAAAAAAAAGTAGAAGGCCAGAATAACAAAGTTAAACAGGAAGAGATATTGAATACAGTCAACAAGCGTTAGAAGTAGAGAACTTCTGATCCACAAGAAGGTAACAATAGGCAAAGAAATTAATTATTCCAGATGCACTGTATATCCTGCACACAAGTGGAACAGCAGACCTCAGCTCACAGAAACATACAGCCTATTTCAGTTTACATAAATAAAGGCCAGATTCTGACATACATACAATGAACAACACCTGACCCCCTAACAACTCCATTCACCCATGTGTGAGTCAGAGTATTAGCACCTGGCTCTCTGCCAGAAACCATCTCACCTTAGAAACAATTGTGTCCCACTCTGGTATTTCCTTTCTTTTTTGTTGATGTCCCTCATGTTGAGTCACTGAGGTCACACACCATGGCTTTAAAGGGGCCATGAGCTGTGTGCAGAGTCAGTGGGACAAACCTTTGTCATCCTTCCGTTACTGCTCATGACCAAGACTTTCAGGCTAATAAAACAATGCAGTGACAGCTGGGGCACACAATCCCTCTTCCTTTCTGTCCTGAGGACATTGATTCATGCAGCATGCTCACCCTAGGCTTCTGCACAGCTGCTGGTGACATTTGGAGGCGATAAACAAGACTGAAGGCAGTCTAATCTTAAAGCAATACAGTACTTCACATTTCAGGTCCTTCTGCATACATCTGCAATCCATGTTTTAACATCTCTGTAATGACCTAATGTAGTTTCTGATGGGCTGGAAGGGTTTCCATGGAAGACTGGCTTTGCAACAAAAAAGCGTAACAGGTGGTTGCCCAGGGCAGCAAAATATCAGGAGCTGCAAAATGTCAATGCAGTGTGTGAACGGCTGCAGGTCCAGAAAGGCTGGATGTTTTCCAATAAAGCCACTGACGTCAGCATTGGATGCACCACTTCTACACACCTCTCCTCAGTCTGAAAGGTGCAGTGCCGATGATGATCGCAGAAAAAAATATGGTCGATGAATATAGGGAAGGACCTGAATCATTGAGCATCATTGAGCATTAATATGCTTAAGCTGGAGCTATTGCTTTAAAAGATATCTCAGCAATAACATTTTTTCCAGACAACATAAAAAGGACTGAGGGTATCCTGCTACTGTACCTTTCACTGAATACCTCAGTAGAAGCCTAGTGTATTACTTAAATAAAATTACTTTATTGCAGAGAAAAACCCAAGCCACAAAGTTCACATCTACATTTAGATGCTAATTTCCACTGTGCTTTGATCTAGATGCTCAGTGTGCTCATTCAAGGTAGAGGCCAGTCACAGAATCCAGCTAAAATCTTCTCAGATTAGTGCCCAGGCCTGGGTGTTTTTTCAATATGAATCCATCTCCATTTTTTGCATTACTATTTGGTTTGGTTTGGTTCTGTTTTTTTTTTTACTGGGGATAGTGCAAACATGGTTCTCCACTACCACAAATTAAAAAAAAAAAACAGGTTTCCTAAGTTTGGGGAATTTGGAGAGGAGCTGGCACACTGGGAACACAAGGGATAAGCCTTGCCCCAGGAAACTCCCTGCCTGATCATGATGTCCTTCATACCACTGCTGTTAACACACTAAGCAGCTTAGCACGCTTCCTATTGAGTCACTACTCTGACCCAGCATGGGGCATTAGGTTACAGAAAGCACTCTTGAGATAAACCCAAAACTTCAGGAATATTAATAAGCGTAGTTCCAGCTAAGTGCCTGGCCTACCTGCAACTTCGATAGCATAGTCCTTCCCTATGCTATTCCAAAAAGACACGGCGTCCTTTGTTCTTCATTGTTCTTCACAGCTCTGTTGACTGTGTTGCATGTATTCAAAACACTTGTTTAGGGTCACTGGAAAGACTTGAGTTAACTTCAAAGAGCATCCGATGGGGCCTTACTCCTCATGTTCCTTTTCATGGAAGGCAAATCATGCAATTTATGTAGCTGTAATAAAAAGTCTAAGGCTTTCTGCCCTCCCCACAGGCACCTTGGAACAACCAGCAAAACCAGTGCCTCTGCAGAATCCAGGCACCAATGCATAACGGGGGAGACCTTGTAGTATTATGCGAATGCCCATGACTGATAATGTTCATATGTATTCCCCTGTAAGTTGACTGGGGAGCTGTCCATAACCAATGACACAGCAGTGAAATCAGTTTAAGACGGCTGTTTTTTCCCCAACTTAAAGGAGACTGCTTACCATGCAGAACAGTCTCCAAAAAGACACTGTTTGCACCAGTACAATCTGCCCGAACAGCTAGCTGAGGTAGCATTTTATGCCTACCTTGGCTGATCTTAATGTAAAGACATATCCTTTGGGATGATGTTTGGGAGTTGATTAGTGTCTGTATTTATTAGACCTGATATTCCACTCCCTGACTTTTGATTACTCATTGGCATCTGTGCAAAGTGGCTGCAAAGTGCTTCTAGGAAGCAAAAGGGCAGCAATTTTTATCCTCCTTCCCCCTTGAAGTCATGTAAGTAGATGAAATGCCTACCTAGAGAAATATGGCTTGTTATTTGGGTGAAATAAGTGCAAGTTGCCTGCGCAGCAAAACCCTTCAAGAAGTCAAACTAGCAGTCATCAGTTTGTGTTTTGGTTTTCAGCATTAATGCTCTGTGAATGCTGATGGTACTGAAAACAATTGCTAATGCTACTACATTTCACTTGCTATAGAGAAAAAAAAGAGGGAGTAATTGACTACAAAAATCCAGGTACACTGCTCATAAGAGCGCATCCTCTGAATGTCGGTTCTATTTCAGGCGGAAATGTTAAGCAGAAGAAGAGGCCTTCTGTGTTTCATGGTGACTATAAGTCAGCATCTGCTCTGGAAATCTGTTGCACAGCCAGGCCTCCCGAGGGACAACTGCATTACCCCTTTACCCCATGCTCCCCACCCCTCTCTTTAGACACCTGCTTACCCAGGCTGCCCTTATACGAGTGGTGGGCTGGATTTCCAGCCCTTTTGGGGTTAGCTTTTGTTGCAGCCCTGGATGGGCCTGCATGGGCCTGTGGATAAATCAAATGGGAAAGGCCTGCTCCGAAGCACCCCGCCCCAGCTCACTTTGAAAAAAAAAACAGATTTCTGCAAAATCTACTCGCAGGAGATGTCAGCAGTTCACAGCCCCTCTGTGGATACCAGCAAACCTTCCCTGTCGCGCATCGGCCTAATTTTAGTAGCTTGGACGTGGTCGCTGCCCTCACAGCGCTCGCTGGCTCTGAATACTGCTCCATTTGCCTTGGGCCACAGACTCACGCTGGAGGAGGACCAGCAAAAGTAATTAGCAGCTTGGTGTGCAGCCAGCAAACACAGTTGCCCGCTTGGCATTGTTTCACTGCGCTCCTCGGCTCCACGGACGGGGATGCAGCTTGCTTTATTCATGGGCTGCTTCTTCTTCCTTTTTTCTTTCTTTCTTTCTTTTTTTATGACTACCCCGGAGCTGCCGAGCATCGCCCAGGCGGGGCACCCGCGGGCCAGGCAGCTTTGCCTCGAACTCAGGGTCTGCATTTCCACCTCAAGAGCCTCGAGTCTGGCCACCGGGCCTTTCCCAAGCACCGCTTGGATCCAATATCACACATAAAAAAATTTGCTCACATTTTATTTTCAGCCCCAGCAAATGAGTTGGCCCCCTCCACCAGCACCCCCCCGCCCCGCTGCGGACATCCAACGTGAGCGGAGACATCACTGCCCGACGGGGTGCTTTTACCTGGGCCCTGGTTCTTAAATGCTGGCTTTTTCCCAGCAATAAGAAAAGCACACAATAATTTTGCAGTTATTTCAAATGGCAAACGGAGCTCTCCGGGTGCAGGCCGGCGCGTTGCGCTCTTTGTGACACATCAGGTCACATAAATGCATTAAAAACCCCAGCACACAGGCGTACGTAAGAGGTACCAGGGTAGAGACTGCTGCGCCAGGCAGGCGGTCGGCTGGCCGCAGCAGCGGGGCTGCAGGGCGCAGCAGGAGACGAGCGGGGCCCTCCGGGAGGTTTCGTGGTGGCGACCAGTGCGTCGCTGGCACAAGGCGCTTGGGGCGAACACGAGGATGGAGGCGCTGGGGCCACGGCGGAGCTGAATTTGGGCAACTGTGGAGACCTCCCTGGGAATATTCATAGTGTATATTTAACTGAGCTCTGACACAGTCGCAGGAAAATAGACCGCATTAGTTATTTCCAGAGGAAAAGGTAACAACCGTCAGAAAGAATACACCAGTCATCTTGAGGAAAACAAAAAAGAAAGGAAAAAAAAGGCAGTTGCTCTCTCACTGGGATTAGCTTTACTAACTGTTTCTGCTCTTGAGGGGCAGACCTATTAGCAGCTTTATGCAAGTGCTGCACAGTGCAGCATATACAACCGAGGAAAAGGTTAATTTATACTGCCAGCAGCTTTCAGCAGTTGCTAGGAAACAGTGTCCTGCCCTCCAAGGGGGAGAGCGGTTGGGGTGATGTCATTCGTATAGGGTTTGTTTGCATTTAGTTGCCTGAGTTTCCTGGAGAACCTGCTGAGAGAATAGCAAAGGTAGTTGGAAGAGAAGCAAGTTTCCTTCCAGCTCGTGCGGCTGTAGCCGCCTTTTCACTTAAAGGCTTCGCTGTTTCTCCACTTTCTCCTTTGGATTCCTCAAGCTTTTTGTTTCTTCCTTCATACAACCAGCTATTCCTTGCCGGAGGAAAGCTTGAAGGAGTGTCAGGTGACTTCAAAGAGCATGAGGGTAAAATCTATGCCCCCTAGCCGTGAGTTTTCCTTCATGCATATTTTTCCACACACAGTACACTGAAGATCCTAGTTTCACATGTAGAAAGATGGGCTCTGAGCTGTCAATCTGCTACTCAGAAGCAAAGTTACAACAGTTCCATGAAAATCTGGGCTCAGACGTTGAGTAGAAGTTAGAAAATTAAATTAGAAATTAGGAATTATTAGGGAAGAAATAGAGAACAAAACAGAAAGAAGACAGCATTATGTCAATACAGCTCTGAGGGCAGACTGAGCAACTACTGGAGGGAATAGATCTACTGAGGATTACTAAGTAGACAAAACACATCAGACTCAGGAAACTGTCTAACCTGAAAACAACTAGATATTGGAAGACCACTTGAGAGAAGCATCATATGCTTTTGCCCAAACCTTACTCTTCCCCATGCATCTGCCCTTGGCCCAGTCAGAAGCAGACTATCGGTGCAGAGGGATCCCTGGTCTGAACCACAACAGCTGTTCTTATCTCCTGACTTGGGTGCATCAGTCACATGTAATGACCATTCAGTTAATAACCAGACTGGGACAGGCACTTGTCAGAGATACACAGGGAGTATTTCTGTCAGTGTAAAATAGGGATAAAACACCATTCTTCTAATTCACAGCAGCAGAAGTGACAGAGCAGGTTGTACAGGATTCTGCTCTCACCCCCCAGCCATCTGCTGACACTCATGAAATACTTTGCTAGGAGACCAGAAATAAGGCTGAAGGTGCAAGGCATGGACAGATTTGACCCAGAAGGTTTCTGAAGTACTTGTTCTGCCTCATTCCTACTCTTTCCTGTCTGGCAAATTCATTCCAGTTTTGAAAGGTCAAAAAGTCTCACAATGTTATGTTTGACTAATTGAGCACACAACTTTGTGTTCAGCCTCCTCAGTTGTTTGGACACGATCAGGAGAGTCAGACTGATTTTTGCTAACTGGAACATGATCTCCAGGACTGGGGCATTTCCAACATTGCTACTTTCAGAGCTACAAGTAGCTGGGAAGTGTCAGACTGGCCTGGCTGCTCTCAAGTAGAAATGCTGTTGATTCCAGGCTGTGCCAGTGGCAGTTGTATCTGGTTTGCTAAAAACAAGCATTTAAAATCATAGATGGTTCCTGAAAACGCCTCATCTTCCTGCCCTTCTTCCAGGGGCCAAGTTTTCCTTATTTAGCCTGAAGAGTAGTCCCTCCTTTTCTGCCTGCTCAGGCCAAGTCAGAGCTGGATGTCTCCATCCGGCTGTATGTCAAATGCTGTCACCCTTGTGCATTCCCCGATCACTGCTCCCAGAACTAGCCGGTACCCCTTTGACAGCGGCAACTTGGTGCTGCTGCTTTTTGCTCCGTAGCCATCACCAGGAAGCATGGATTATAAAAATACCTATGCACCAGAATACCTTGCACAGAGGTTGGTTTAGTTCATGTTTTCACCTGGAAAAAGAAGTGGCATGCTGATGAAGGTTCTCTCTCTCTCTCTCTCTCTCTCTCTCTCTTTAGTCTTCATGCTGTTTGGTATTTTCTTAAAGTCCCAGTTTCTAGACTTGTATACAAGAATCTCAGCTTTCATTTTAAAAAACACAGTTAGCTGTTCTTCCTCATAACTATTAAAAGTGAAGCTTGTATCTCCAAAACCAGGTGCCAAATGAAATTCTTACAGTTCTGATTCTTGAAATCTTATTATTTTGAAGACAAAGTAATGATTTTATTTTCATGATGATGTTATCATTTATAGTAATGATTCTAGCTGAATAATTTTTGAATACGTAGAACTGGTAGTACAGTCTTCGTGATTTGATAAGCACGGGGAATGGAGGTCACTGAAAAATCATTTTGGACAGCCTGGGGCTGAAAGCAGTACTCTCTTCTCCCGATTAGCAACTGCTAGAACAGCATCCTCATGCACGAATGTACACTCCTGAGTGCATAACATACATGGAACCTAAATATCTTAGTCTGCACCCTGAACAACAATGAGAATGCATATTTTGCACCTATTTCCATCTTTGGAGAAAATAAACCTCCTAGAAAATTAACAGGAAACAACCCTTTTACTGAAAGACTGACACAGGGCATGGGAATAACCGGGTCATAGTGGGTTGCTAAATTTAGTCTGACAGGTGTCATTTGTTGCTCTCATAAACTGATATTATTTTGTTTTGTTTTTTAATTTAGCTGGGTTTCCCTCAGATCATTTTCTCTGATAGACATCCTAGAATGTCATTTCTCTGATGGTTTGACAGCATTCTTACATGGAGCCTCTATTTAATCATGGCTACTTCATACCTATTTAATCATGCACCATCTTTGTCCTTTAATTTACATGAATTTTCTCCTTCTCTAGTATTTATTGGTAGATAGCAAGCACATGCCTCTCATCCTTAATTTTGCTTTCCTTGTCTCTTCCTGTCTAACTGACTTCCTCCCTCCCTCACCATCTTGCCTCTATTTAGTATGACTGATGGCAATTGCATGTGATATCTCCAAAGGAAGGTTTTTTTCCTAGGATGACATCAGTATTCTTCTACCTCAGCACATTGAATTTCTTAGATTTTCAGGAAGGGAGAAAAGTAATCCCAGTTCACAACACTCAAATACATGATAGCTCAGTACTCAAATCTAGTAGTCAAAATAAAAGAGAAGAAGCTGCCATTTAGATTCAAAATAATCCAGCCATAAAAGGATGCCAGATCTCTTTTAATACCTAAGTGCCACACAACAGCCAATGAAGTTTATGGACAATTGAGCACAGTCATGGTAAACCAGGACAGCATCCTATTTTACACAGTGCCTTCCAGAGCTAGAGCATCTTAAAGTTCTTTAAATAGAATTGCTTCCCAGATGGCTGCATTTAGTAAATTACACCTATACTTAGCAATAAGAGGCTAGGGAATGCCTCCTGTAGCTCACATCTCCTCTGAGGGACTTCATGCAAGTACGCTGAGACAAGCCTAATGCACCTCTGCAGAACTGGACCTAGGCAAAACAAAAACTAATTGCTTGGGTTGGAAACCTCAGGATGAAGTGGGGGATGACATTTACCCCAAAACAACACCTCCTTGCAATGGGCTAGTGATTAGAGTACTCCTGCTGTGGGAAACAGAAATTCAATTCCTTCTTATTTCTCCAGTGATTCAAATCCATTTCTCTCACATCCTGCAAGAAAGGTGCCTAGCCTGCTAGCTTAGGGGCTGTGCTGGTTATACGATCCACTTCTCCCACTTACAAAAAGACCAGAAAATTCATTAGATGAGGGAAAAGGAAAAAGCATGTGAATGATTCTGTACCCCAGTGACACAGGTTTAACAATGTGGGGAAAGAGCAAACAAGCAGACTGGTCACTGGACCTTGTATTTTATCCAGTGCACTGGTTAATATGAAATACCAAAACATGGAACAGGGACCAACTCCAGATCTCCTCTTCCAAGCACCTAAAAGTGAGAGGTTGAGAATTACAAAGCTTTATGTTCTTCTGTGGCTCCGTTCCTAATCCCCCAAGAATAAAAAGAAAAAAGCTAGGGGGAAGGGGGTGGTTCCTAATATTTTGCTTCTCCTGTCCTGTTCTTCTCTAGGGAGAAGTCTCCTAGAAAATATTCCTGCTTTTACAGATATTTCATACAGTCCCATTAAAATCTTTTGGTTTTCAAAAGGTGCCAAAAGAGGCAGGGAAAAAAAAGAGCGATTAATTACATAGACGCAGTAACACTCACCTATTGTAAATTGACCTAAACCCATTGACTTTTGTGAAAGTACATTGGTTTAATATAAGTACAGATTTGTCCTTTGAGGCTGATACAGTCCTAGATTTTCTCCTCTCATTACAAACTTATGCATACCTCTAAGACTTGACTCTGACAATAGCACCTCTCTTCAAACAGTAATAGCTGATCAGCCAGCCATATTGCTTCCCTCAACCAGCATTTATGAGAAACAGAGGAAGCACCATATATGGCTTTTTGCTTTTGGTGACATTCAACCCACTTAATTCAAACTCATCAGATCTATTCGATTCCTCATCACAAGTGCTCCAAATGTGGTGTGCATGTCTATGGACATGGACATTACAGGTAATTAGTAAAAACGCACATTGGGGGGGGCTTAGAGTATCAAGCGCCAGAGAAATGCTGTGGTGTATAATATCCAGAAGGCTTTAATATGTTTATTTGTGGGGTGAAGCAATCATTTGTATTTCATTTGCTTATAACATAGCCATAGATGTCTGTTTGACTGGGAAACTTGAGTAAAGTAGAACTTGAGTATGGATGAGTGCTGTTATTTGTACAGTGTTGTGTTTTGAAGGCAACCGGAAGCCATACAATAAATTCTTTCCTTTAGCACTGGGCATTAAACACTGCTTTGAGATTTGAAGTTTTCCATTTGGAGAAAACAAACTTGTCTGAAACCTTTTTCCAGTGGTGACTTTCCAATGAATCAGTAAAGGTCTGATGCTGCCTAGACAGGCAGGATTGCCCAGTACAATAAATACATAGATTCTCATCTATTCTTACAGATGGAAAGACTGCATAAGGAAGTATATGAGACAGCATTACTTTCACTCCCATCACAAATAACATGTGCCTTGGTTGCCTAGCTGACAGACTGATGGTGCTATGCCAGGACATTTCTGTCCAGCTTTGGGTCTGAAATCATGTTAGATTTCCTCTGGCCCAAAGTCCCCTTCTCCCCGGATGTGAGCTGGGCTCTCTGTGCTCCGAAGTGAACAACGCAGAACGGGGCCGTTACTTTCCTCCTTTCACAACAGTGCACCTAGGGAGTTCCTCAGCACCAGCTCCTCACAGCCATCCTGGGAGGTGGCTACATGGTATATTACGTGAGATGTTTACATGATTACAGATGTTATTTGATTGCCTCATTTCTGAATACAGTGCAACATTAATAGTCACACATGGACAAAGTGGTATCTCATGTTCCCAAATCATCAAATTCCAGCCTTCATTTTTAAACTCAATAGCTCAGCCAGTGACAAATTAGATCAGTCGATAGGTCTAGCCCAGGTTTATAAATCTGTTAGGTGGCAAAAATAGTGAGTGCATCCAAACACAGAATGCCATGACACAGTGTCTACATCATACCCCCTCATATCCTCTTGAATCTTCTTTGAACTGCACGGATCCTCATGCTGCCTTTGCAGCTTTTAAAGTGATGTCTGGCCTCCATTTTCATTAGGCCACTGCTACCACACTTCTAAGATGAGCCTTTGGAAGGCAGCTTTGTTTGTCATTTCATGTGCTTCATGACACTAAATAAGTTTTCACAGAACATTCTTAGGAAAAAGGAGAAAGTCAGAAGAGGCAGAACTCTCTTTGATAATTCACCATACCCAGCGTAAGTTAAGTAGGTTCAATGCTGAAGGGGCAGGTTGCCAGGTTCAAGTTGACAGGTCAACTGTGTCTGCTATGTTCAGCTTCTCTCTTTATCCACTCATGGCTTACAGACTGGGAGGGTTGGGAGGTGGGGGAAGATGATACAATAAATAGGATAAAATAAAGACCAGCCATGATGTAGGTGAGAATCTCTGAATAGATATGGAGGAAGCACAGAGAAAAATTAGTATGTTGAACAAATCCAGGGAAGTATCTGAGGCAAAGAATCAAGCCAGTTCAGTAACTGAGATTTGCTCTGATGGAGAGTTCAACTGAACTGAAAGAGTATATCAAAAATTGAAAAGCAAATCAAAAAGTATTTGAATTCTTAAAGGAAATTCTTAAAATTCCTTAGCATTTGGAGCATTAGAATGCTCCACTCAAGGAAAAAAAGTTCTTGTGCCAGCTCTATAGGAAAAATAGGTAAGCCTCCCCAAAAATTAACAGCATTTTTTTGCCATAACATGTATCCTAACTCTGTATCTAGATCTGAATTCTCAGTCCTCCAAAGAACAAGGTATATAAACCTAATGATTTGCACTAGCCCATTACCTACAAATGGATTCAAAATATGTACTCAAAACCAAGACTAAGGCAAAATTCAGGACTATAACCCTAGATTTTGACCACAGTCATTTCTAACAGGTGCTTATATTACCATCTAGCTCTCATAAATTTCAAAATGGACTCTGGAGAAGCAGGTTCTCCTTTCTCTATGAGGCCACTCTTCACTTTGCATACGGCTACCTATGGTACCCAAGTAGTCTGTAAAATAACAAGCTCTCTCCATAAACATCTAACAGTTGAGCATGTTGCTCATCTGTGTTTCTGAGAAATGTCTCAGCAACAGGGCTTCCTGGATTAGGACTGAAATTCATCAGCAGAGCCACCTATAGGTAATTCACCACTGTCCAGTATTATTTCATTCAAGCTAAATGCTGTGGCAGTCCTCCATATAGCAACTTTAACTTCAGTCCAGTTTACACAGTTCTAAGACATATATATATATATTTAAGGTAGTGTTTCAGTTATGTTACAATCTATTGCACACAATTAATGAGCAGAAAAACCCACCAATTCCGTAAGTTTATGTCAAGAGCCAGCTGAACTCATAAACCATTCCACCACTTTCAGTGAAGAAGTAGAAGGGTCTTCATTCTGGCCAGCCTTAAGTACCTAGCATGGGCCCTCTGAATCACTATCTGGAAGTGCTACTAATTCTCCATTAATAGAGAGGACATTTAGGAAGCCTGGCTGACTAGTTGAGTAGCTGAGGTGCCTGGAATCTGGCATCACAATAAATGTTTCCTCCCATTCCTCTGAAATTTGTGCAGGCAGGGTGTTTTTTCTCCTAATAAGAGAAGATTAACATAAAATTGAAAATAAGTAGTAAACCTGAAGGATTATTATTGCATTGGACAAAGGAAAGCATTTCCCCACCATGAGGGTAGCACAGCACAGGAGTAGTTTATCAGTAAGGCTGTGGAGTCCGCATCCTTGGAGGTTTTCCAAACCCTAGGTGAACAAAAAGTCGTGGCTGATCTGACTTAGTGCTGGTGACAGCACTGCTTGGAGTGGGAGGTTGGACTAGGTGACCTCCAGGAATCCCTCCCAACCAACATTTCTGTTATTCTATGACTTTTATCCAAAGGGATCAACCTATTTGTCTCAGATCTGCAGCAAACATACAATATAATGTAGTTTGATTTTTACTTTTTCCAGATATACATACGTTTTCAGTAGTCTCTCAATTATAAAAGTCAATTTCACAGTCAGTAAATGGTTCATTTATTGATTCTCATCTACTAAATCCAAGCAGCTCCACAAATAACATACACTGGTGATGTACTGAGGGCTGAAAGAAATTACTCACATTTACAGGGAGAAAAAGCACAAAGCTACAAATTGACAGTCTCTCTCCAGTACTGGAATGATAATTTCAAATGTCAAAAACCTTTGACATACCTCATAGATTACATCTTCAGGAGAGCTGTGCTTCTGTTTAAACACTGAAAGGAAAGGACTTTTACCCATTTTAAATTATAATTTCAACAGACTCTTTAGGCTGCAGTATTTAATCTATTTCAGAGATTTAAGTTACTCATGCTGCCAAAATATTCTGTCTTAGTAAAAGCCGATCTCCTTTGGAATTCTGCACCTACACCCGAGACTTAAATAGAGGGGAGGAAGATTTAAAAGTATAATTAATTAAAATGCCATACCAGGACCTTGACTTGTAAAGAACTGAAGAATGCTTGTGACCCAAAATGCAGGCTTAAGCCCATTGTACATCCAAGCCATGAATACTTTAGCCCATGGGATTAAGGACCTGCTGGTGCTCCAATAGCAATGTAAAGGGCAGGACATAGCTTGCACCATTATATACCAAATTACACCACCAGTTATAGCCTTTACCGTTATATAACAAACTGTGCCTCATTGCAGCCCCAGTTCCACCAGATTTACAACCCCAAAAATGGACATTAACCATTGGATTCATATTGAAGTCCCACTGTTTTATACCATTCCCCTCCATTATAGGAGGACCTTCTGGGGAGATAACCTGTGCACCCTGCACCACCAAAATCCCTGGCAGGTCAAAGGAACCAGTTCCTTTGAGCTGTTTCCAGAGGCCATAGTTTAAAGCTGCCTCAACACTCAACACAGACTCAGATTAAGGGAGCTGCAAGTGTCTCTTCTCAGGCTCTTCCCCACTCTGTCTCCATCCAGCCATTCATTGTTCCTAGCACTTACATAGCCCTGAGGTTTCTGTATGAAAGATGCTTTCTCAGCTACTAGTCCCACTGACAGAAGATATTTTGTAGTTTACGTATCCTTAAGTTATACATGAATTTAAACAGATATTAAGAAATCTCAGATCTAAACTCTTTTAAGTAAAACATAGCTATAACACATTGCTATGTCACCAATCTATTGCCACCACTTCCAGCTTCCCAAAATCACCAAAACTATGCTAGCAATCCCAAGTACATCCACAACGAACTTCACCAGTTAGACCCCAGCTCCACCACTTTCCCCTTCGCAGCTTTCTCACTACAACACTTGTGCAATAAGTGCTGGAGTTTTCTGACCCTTCAGCATTGTCCCGCATGATTTGCATAAATGAACTACCTGAAAAGAGCTTCAGTCCTTCACCCTTCTTTTGTGACCGCTCCAGCTAAAGGGCTGAGCCTTTTATAAGGTCTTAAAAGCCTTCTCATAAGTTGATAATCTAAAGTGACCTCATTTTGTAGGTCCTGGATTCAAAATCTGAGTTTTCAGATGCCCTTGATATCAGCAGAACAATTGCTAGAAACAGTCTTACAGTACTTACTAGGACAAGAAACACTAGTTTGTCTAGTGCTTTCTACAGGCCCATAAATACCAGTAAGGCTCAGTTTGTATTAATAACAGTGCTCAGTGAGTTTATGTGATGCTGGGGAAGATAAAAACCAATGGCCAGCAGTCAAATGTGTATGAAGCAGCTGCAATTTCCAGGACAACTTCAACCCCACTTTATTCCTCACATTACTTAATGGGATAGCAGTTCTGAACCAGGACTAGATTTGACCCACTGGGACCTTGTTGAAATTAGTGAAAAAGGCAGGCTACAGGGAATCCAATGTATTTATGTGCAAAGCCAGAATCATTTGTGGCTGAAAATCAAGATTAATTACCATTCATTACAGGTTTTTGTAGCATGGATTTTATATGTTTATTGTAAGCCTCTTCATGCATATTCTGCTTCTTTAATAGATAAAGCTGCAAATGTGTGTCTTCTGGCTCTGATCATTAAAAGATGTGAAGACTTCAATTGTTTAAAGGCTTGGTAATTGGAAAGACAGGTCACCGGTTTGCCTGCTATTCTCTAACAGCTCCAATAAACTCAGTGGTGTCTCTTCTTTATGTAATGTGATTTCACTCCCTAATTTTCTTCTCTTTGCTTGTACAGTGCAGAGCAGAGATTTCACAAAGAAAACACGTAGAGATTCTCTCTGTAGGGTACTCTGGATTTCTTTCCATTGTTCTGTTTAAGAAAAATACGTATATTCACTTAAAATGCTACCTCTGGAAGAAAATGTTTAAGACAAAACTTAATTAATTCAGTATTTAATGATGAATAATTAAAACTGCTATACCTCCAGAGGGCTGGCATGGAAGAATCCAAGTTTAACATCACTTTTATTATTTCTGACAGTTAAGCATATTCAGATTTATTCTTAAACTGGCCACAGAAATACTTAGTCCACTCTGGCCTGCTTGTTGGCCTTAGGGAATCTAGCAAACAGAATAGATATACCTTTTATCATAGAGAGCCAACTGCAGTTAGAGCTAGATACTGCTTCCAGATTTCCTGCCTACTGCTCTGAGAGCTTTTCCTACACAGTTCTCCAGAACTGTCCTATAGTACTCGGAATTCCATAGCCTCCTGCTCAAACTGACTTCACCAAGCTTTAGGTCTCTCATGTGGGAATGCCAACGACATCTGACAGTGCAATCCACAGGCATATGAAGGGCTGAAGCTCTTGTCACCAAAGTCAGCAGTCTTCCAGTAATTACAGTGGATGCTGAAACAGACTCCAGGAGTGACTCTTGGTATGAAAAAAAAAAAAAAAAAAAAAAGATGATTTTCCAGAGATATGATCAAAGCTGAAGCTATCTGTATGCAGTGACTATTCCTGCAATATTGCTAAATGACTCTGGAACTGGTAATAAAAATGTCACTTTTCACCTTCATGTCCCCACTAAGAGCCCACGAGATCATGTTGAGGGTTACTGACAGTCTTCACCATCCTGGCATTATTGAATGGCTTCTGTGAAATGGACAGAGTGGCTCTGATTAGCACCCTGTGCACATCTCTAGAAGCAGGAGCACTTCTGTAGAATATTAACAGTTCATAATAAATGAATATGCAAACAAGAACAGAAGTAAAATAGTCACTACTCAAATACTAATTACACAAGGGAAGTTGTATGTGCCCTGTCTTCCTAAATAGTGTGTTTCTTAGTTCAAGGCTCACATCAGGAGCTGACAAAATAAAGAGAACAAGGATGGGGTAAGAAGAGGAGTTTTGCAACTCTCATGAGCACACTGGGGCTGTTTCCTGAAAGATCTGGGAAGACTAGAAGTATGCAGCAGAGCTTGAAAATCACCATAAAACGGGCAGGAAAGAGCAGCGACTGTCAAGACATTCCAGGCTGGACTCCGGTACCCGTTTCCAGGGAGGTCTGTCATCAGCTTCCTAATCTCAAGGTACAGGAATCTATTTGAAAAGGTAATTTGACTGAACTCCAGGAGATGCAGTCTAACGGACGTGTGATTGGAGGGATATATGTGGGAGGAGGCAAGGCTGCAGAGGGGGAAGAAGAGTCTGGGAGGGCTGGTAGAGAAAATATACCCTAGATGGCTGCGTAGTTTACCAATACTCAGGCAAAGGAAGGATTCTGTTGCTTAGGCTTGGGAGAAACTCTCTGTCAGCCTGAGGGAATGTTATGAAGCTTCCCCATATTTTGTGGCACAAAAAAGACCAGGTAAAACAGCAGCACCTTCTCCCATGCACACCAGGCACTTGGTGATTGCTACGAGCATAGGGAAGCAGTGTTATCATCAAACTTTACTTCAGGAAAAAGCCAACAACAAAAACACCTGTTCTGATGAATTTGAATTAGATATTTTTACTTGTCTGTAACAACCCATTTCACTAACACCCTACTGCACACCAGCCTGTACAGAACAGTCCTTTTTTTCTGTTTCACTCTCAAGAGCCCCTGCTTGCACTTGTGCAGCTTGTTAGTTCCTACTCCTGTGTGTGGTTATATTGTATTCAGAGAGAAAAAACACAAGTGAATGGGAGCAAGGCTTACAGAGGAAGAGTCTAATGCTACCTCTTCCTTGTATCAATCACAGATATTTGTATCCATGGCAAGTGGGTGGTAAATATTCCTCTTATGTCAGTCCCCTGCCCTGGGGGCAAACAATACACAGATGAAAGGTGAAAGGCACTGGAGAGTCAGAACCTCCATGTCCAGAACATCTACACAAATGTGCCTTTAAGCAACCCTTCTCTCTGGGATCAAGTACCAGAATTTGTGTATTAAGCCAGTAGAGATGGACAGTGATGTTTTACAGTTAACTATCCACTTTACCTCCACAAGAAGAAAAAATCGCTCACAAGTCCTTGTGATAGCCTTTCAAAAGCAAGGGCTTCCTGGCTGGGCATTGTAGCCCCTTTTTTGTGTTAGCTTGATAGCGGACATTAATAAAATGAACAGCCACCTGTGAACCAAAAAGGAAAGATGAAGATACATGCCTGGCAAATGGTCTGGGTTACTGATTCTCAGTTGCAGTGGGAGCAGTCCTCTCAGTCCATATCATGGGTGTGTGCAAAGAATTTCTGATGCACATTCACACGAACTAATATGCAGTCAAGCTGTTTCCAGTAAATAGCACTTAAGATTTCAGAGCGGACTGCCCTACAGAAGTCTATTGCTTACATGCAGCATCTGCCTCCTCGCCGTGTCATTAGAAAAGCACAAATCACAACAGTGGCATTTTAATCTTAGCAGGGTGTTAAGTCCTACCAACTTGAGTCACAGCCACTGGTTTAGGATTAGAAATAGGTTTACCCCAGTTATTCTGAAACATCCAAAATGCAGGATGAACATGTAAGTTCACAGTGCTCAGGCAACAGTTTTAAGACGGCAAAATGTGAATAGGCTGAATCTGAGCCAGATTAGAGTGTCTTTATACAAAAGAATGAATGCAAGACAATCACAACAGAGAAGCAGGTGATCATTCTCTGGCAACTGTTAGCCTGGGGAGGCTGATCTCCCTTAGGTGTCCTCTGCAGAGAGGTCTGCTCTTCCACAGAGCAGGGTCCTTGGGGGGCAGCTCCAAGCAGGAGCTTAACTTCAAAATGCTTGAATCCCTCCGTAGTCTAGAATGAGCATCTGTGAACACCCTCATAGATGTGTTCATGCATTGAAAGCTGACTATAGTAACATCTGTAAGCCCAAAACTTTGAGGAACTGTTTCTCTGTCTCTTAAAAATTTATGGGTGACCTTGGTTGGCATCATATCATCCCATCCCAAATTGACTCCTGCCTTTACTGTAGAGGCAAAGTAAGTTATTTGGACAGCTGGATCCAAAAGAGCAGACAAATAACCTGCAAGGGAAGGCTGCACAGTCCTACTGATAGATAAGGAGGGAGTGGCAGTCAAGCCTTTGGCCTGCACCCTCTCCACTCTCTTTCTGTTTGGACCCCTCTTCTACCATTAGCTGGCCCTCTTCTACCATTAGCTGGCCCCCAGTGCAGAAGGCAAGACATTTCTCCTCCTCTTTCTTCAGGGATGGGTAGTGGAATTGGAAAATGATCTAGCGAGATATTATGAACAGTGTGGGGGCAGGGAGAGAGAGGGACCTTCCAGCCAGCAAGACTAAAAGCAGTGTAACAAACCATGAGCTGGGAACACATCCAGGGATCTTCAGGTGGTTCCTCTAAGAAGTAAGCAGTCTGTTGGCTTTCAGGAGAGGAGTGGAGGAGGGAAAAGCAGAGATGCAAAGGTGAGGTGATGACAAGGGCACAACAAAGCAGGAAGGAAGGATGAGCTACATCAAGGACAGAGAGCAAGACTGAGATAGTTGGATGTCTCTGGAGAAAGACAGAGGACATCATCAGGTAGGATTCAGACAGAAGTAGCATTTTGATGTCTGTTGCAGCCATCCATGTAGAAGGGTCTTGGGAGAACAGATAAAAGAACAATACCTATGTTCAATTGCAAGATGGGAAAGGAGCAGTATTTGAAAGGAAAAAAGAGGAAAGGCAGCATATTTGGAGATGTGAGCTGAAGTGCTTGAGTAGGGGGAGATTTTCAGACCTTTAGAGGAGCACAGGAGGAACTCACGCTGCTGGGGCTTTTGCTAAATAGTAGTTACTGGTACCTCAAAAATCACTGTTTTTCTCTGACTTTGTGGGCAGAATGAGTTCACTGACTGGCAATTCCCCTCAGGCCCATCTCCTAGGAGAAGACAGCTTTTACTTCTTGATTTATTCAGCTTGGTATTATGAATCTTACCTCTCTGGAGTCCTGACCCTCTCTCAACCTTTGATAGTCTATATTTTCTAAGGCCAACAACCACAGGTAGCTGCATCCCAGGCAATGCTTACCTGAGTGGTGCTGATGCATCCTCATAAACATCAAGAGAAGCCAGAACCAGCGTGACTCGAACAGAACTGAGCACAGCTCTGAGGAAATGGGTGAGCTTAGCCTTGCTGAGGTAAACTCCCAAAATCAAGAACCCCCTGTCAGGAATGGCACAGCTTTGCAAGGCATGTATTTAGCAATTCCTGCCTGAACTCCAAAATCAGCACAGCATCAAAGTAGGTGTGGGAGGGGAGGAGAGCAGAGCAACATGGCCAGGCTTTCACAATAAGAAAGGAAACACTCAGTAGGCAACTTGTACCAAGCAGTCCTGAATTTTAATTACCTTCTTTTCTTCTGAGAGCAGAACTCAGACATTGGACTGATGGGGCTGGAACACTGCGGGCATTTCAGGACAGGCTAGTTCCCTGAGAGAGAAGGGCTTTGGGAAAGAAAGAGTGGTCACAGTAGAGTTAGACTTGCCTGGGAATCTCCAAGAAATCAGCCATGCTCTCCTACACCACCTGCAAACTGTGAAAGATGTTTCGTATCTAAATCTTTTAATGTTGCCTTATGAATCAGCCTTATGTTTTACAGGTACTCCACTCTCTGGAGAAGTAATTTATTTCCTCAGGACACTCACACCACTACAGCCTATGAAGAATATCTTCTGTTTGACAGCCTCAGAAGGTGAGTGCTTCGGGAGGTGGTAGATATGTTAAAGGAGGGTCTTGACTACCCCACAATAGGCTCTGGAGGAAAATTCAGGACCTGTCTGTTTAACAAAATGGACCGTATAGCAGGAGTATGAGTTACACGAGCTGGGGGTATTAGCCAGGTGGTTCTCCTGAACTTGACAGGTAAGACCATGCAATCTGCTGGCTTTGCCTGTAGGGCTGCTTAGAGATAGCAGCCCACATTTAAGAGCTCCAACACAAGCTAGTAGGCTAAGGGCTTTGTAGTACTGCTACAACCCTGGATAATAGGCTCTGTCCTGATGTTCCCCTCTAGTACATCTGTAATGCCCTCCCCATGGAAAAAGGGCAGGAATATCTCTCCAAGTGGGAATATGCAAACTCTGTTACCACTGTCCCCTCATCTCATCCTTGTGTTTGCAGGTATCTATAAGCAAGCACCTGTCCTCTGCAACTCCTGCTCAGTGGTCAGTTCCTTGGAGACAAGTGCCACTTAGGGCTGGCTGAGAACAGCTCTTGCAACACTTGGCTGTATTATGTGGGGGCCAAACCACTACCCAACCAGTGTATACTCATCCTTTCCAGAGGCAGACTCAAGGGATACTGGGCACAGTGAAGGAACTAATCACTCAACAGACTCCTAAGACAGAGAGGCATTTGGTGAGTAGTCTGGGTTTTATTGTTGTTTCTTGTTAAAATAAATGCCTAACAATATAGTTAACTAGTAAAGAGGAAAAGGATAGATAATGCTGAAGCACACACACACAAAAATAACTTCTGGTTCTATAATGTTTTAAGCAAAGCCTGCCCTCAGTTACACTCACCTTAGAAAATAAACATAGTTGGCTGTGGGATAGAGTCATGAATTTAAGTAGCTTCTTCCATCTCCCATTTTTGTGGTCGCACAGATTTGGGTGACTGCAGTCTCCTATGCAAAAACTAGGACCAAAATACAGTGCACAGATCCTGAGGCTCACTTAATCTTAGTTAAACTGACTGAAAGAATGAAAGATGTGTCAAGGGTGATGCACACCAGGCCTGCTGGAGACACTCGCTGCATGGTACCAAATGAAGAGCTCCTGAGCCTTATCAGATTTCTTCAGTAAAGATTCTGCACATTCCTAAGGAAAGGCTCATAACCAGGCAATTGGATAACCAACCGAAAGTTCTGGGAAAGGGATATAGAACAGGCCTAAATATCTTTGATCAGTCAAAAAAAGAAAAAAAACCCACCATCCCCAAAATGTTCTCAAGTGGTATGTTGCTGAAAGGAGGCGCCTGAGTTAGGAGTTAAGAATCCTTCCACAACAGAAGGGCTGATCAGATAACCTATCCAACATTGCATTTTAAAAACAGTGTCAAGTTAAGGGTTTTGTTTAAAAGCCTTCTTATAAGAACTGCTAATGCCAACAAAGAGCATTAAAATAGAGGCTGTCTGTGTTTTGCACTATCCTTGGTTTTGCATCTGCCTGAGCAGGTGATAACTATACTTTCGTTTGGAATAGGTATTATTTGTATCTTTTCTTAATGGTTTTCAGCCTATGATCTCAAACTCCTTGAATTTTGCAGACTGTTTTTGAGGGGTCCAGAAAAGAAACAAGCATGTTATCACCAGGTGTAAATTTATTATGCAGGGGTATGCACTGGAAGTTTGCAGAGGTCCGTAAACCTAAAAAGATCGGAATTCACCAGGCCAAAGTACCACCAGATTGCTTTATAAACCCTATAGAGGGTTACAAATACTGCAAAGCAGGACTAGCACTGTGATCTAATTGAAACTGTTTGTATATTGAGTGTAGTAGTCTATAAAATAAAAAGCCAGTATTTCACTATCTAGACTTGCAATATAGAAGCACTATTAACAAAAGAGAATTAAAAGATTATGTTTTCTGTGTTAGTTCATGCAAGAAGATTATAAGACAAAATAAGAAAATGAAAAGGCACATACTGGAATTTTCTCAAAATTAGAAAAAAGCTGTGACCTCTTTAAAGTGTTAAATGAATTAATATGTTAAAACATCCTCCCCTCACCCCTGAAAGTTCCTATGGGAAGCAAAATTCTGCCATCTAGTGGGATTTAGACCAAATCTCAACTGCATATTCCCACTAGATACTATAGACAGTGTGTAGACCACATCTACTTGATTATGTTTAACTTATGGCATAGGCTTCTTGGATTCCATTTTGCTCCCTAGTTCAAATCCCTCCTCTACTGCAGAAGTACTTGCAGATGGTCTGTTAGTCCTGCCTGGCTTAGTGGTAGAGAGAACTTTGTGTGTTCAAAAGGGGACTATTCAAAAACTCTGTTAGGACTTGTAGGATGGTCAATATACCACTGAACAAATAGGCAAGACAAATTCACAAGGGCAGGCTCAGAAAGAGAGAAAAGCAGGGGCAAACGCTAGAGGTTGGCGGGAGGAAACATTTTACTCCTTGAGCCAGGAAGCACTGGGAGGATAAAAAGGTAAAATGCATCCTGCAGAGACTGGGCTTTTTTGGTGATCATGGGAGGATGAGGGGAGGGCAGGGGTTGAGGGTGGTTGCTTTTTTGTTTATCCACTAGACCCCTATTTCTTCTTGGCTTCTGAGTTGATGGGAAAGATCAGGGAAATGATCTTCACAAGTATGACTTGGTAATGCTGGAACAGCAAAGTCATAATAGGGTTCCAAGACGGATGAAAAAATCTCCTTTTTGCTAAGCATCCTGCAACCTTATTTTGGTGTGCTGCATAGCTATAGAAATGGTGTATGCAGATGACACTTTAATACAAACAATCTAGTTTGCTAGCAGTGTTTTGCAACCACGGTTAAGCAATAAGCCTAATATAGATTTCAGTGCACTCGTTTAATCTTTGACCTAAATGATTAGTGTATCTTTATAGTGATAGGACAGAACCATATAATACACAACTGCAATATTAAAATTGGTTTAAGTGTTGCAAGTGACTTATATGCCTGAATATCAAGAACAAACCTATATAAAAGTCCTTTGAGAACATTCATTATTGCCTCACAGTCACAATAGGTGAATCTCTAACACTCTCGCAAGGAGTTTCCATTATCAGAGAAACTAAAGTTCATTGGCCAATCCGCAAATAATTAACAATTCTTTCCACCACAAATGCAGCGAGGAGTGACCTTTTCCAACAAAACATAAGCTGTTTTTCTCCTTCTTGAAGCATCCCTTGGAATAATTAGATCAACTCTGTCACTGAGAGACCATTTGCTTGTATGAATCAACATGGAAAGGAATCTTAAGAACGTTTTGGTCATCTCTTTCGGATTTTTACTTCTCTTCACTGCTTATGGAGGGCTCCAGAGTTTACAGGTAAGTGGAGCATCTGCCTCTAGTTGGCAGGACAGCTAGCCTAGAAGGGCATCAGGCCAGCTGGTGCTGTGAAATATGAAGGCCTTTCCATGGTTTCTGTGGCACAATTTTTTTTTTTTTTTTAATGAGATATCTCACTCACCCAAACTCCATAGCATCTACTAAATATTTTATTCTAGCAGTTCTCAAATAGTTTGAATACTCATGCTAGACCATTTTTTTCCATCCACAAAAGCTGTATGAATGAAAATTAAATTTCTGTGAGATTTTTCTCATGAGAAAATATTGCAAAAAGGAAAACAAATTCCATTTCAAAAAGACTTTTTTGGAATGTTTCTAAATATCTATAGTTTTATTGTTATTACATAACAATGCAAAATAATAAAAATGTATGTACAATTCACTAAATAATGTACGTATAAAATAATACAATAACTCCTGCTGTCATGATATAACACAATAATCAAAATATTATTTTATAAAAAAGACAGCTGTCACATGTACTGACTTTAACATCTTAAAACCCAGTAGCGGAGATGAGTTTCTAAAATGATTTGAACACTCAGGATACTACCAGGGCTGGCTTGTTTAGCCCAGCAAAGAAAAAGGTAATATTATTGATGTTTATGAATACTTCAGGGTAGATAAACACAAGGAGGAACTTTTCAGGCCAGAATGCTGTGCTGGCCCAATAACAAATAAATGGATATAAGCTGTCCATGAGCAAGTTTAGGCAGGATACTAAAAAATGACCCTGAGCATTTGGATTTTAGACCAATTTTGCAACTAGTGTAAGAATCTGTATGCTTTAAAGGTACAGCTGGATAAGTTTATTAAAACTTCACCTTTTTTACAAAATGATACACTTGTCTGCAATAACAAGGGGCTGACCTAATTTCACAAGGAGGTCCTTTGCAGTCCTGTACACCTGTTTTCCTTTCCTGGATCAGTTTCTGCTCACTGACACAGTCAAATTCCAGGCGCAGGGCAATTCTGCAAAAACAATCCCAAAAATGCTGGGGGATGTTATGACCTGGGCAGACTAACAAGAGGCGAAACGTCAAACATAAGAAGCCATGGGTCAATCACACTATCTGAAACTACAAACTGTTCCAGGGACAGTCCTGGAACATAGTATCCCTCACTGCTGCAGGAGGGAGTGGTGCAGGTTCAAATAACGCTCTCCTTTCTCCATTTTGTCTTGGTGGTTAAGGAGGACTTGTTGAGACACAGTCAAAAGTGGGTTATTTTATTTTATTGCAACCTGCAGGAGAAACATTAAAAATGTGCATAATCCATTTCAACATACCCCTCCCCGCCAAAGAACCCTGTTAACAATTAAGCTATTCTTATGAATTTGGAGGCCTAGCTCCTAATTTTTAGAAGCTGTAGCTGACAAAAAACATGTGCTTGATTTCTGTGTCTGAAATAAGACCTCAGTGATCACAAAGTTTCTCTGTGTCTTTACAAAACAGCTATTTCAGTTCCCAAATATGCTGACACAAGCATTGTTTAACAGAGAAAATGGAACCTCCTCGCACCACTGTCCTGATGCCTGCTTCCCACTGCGGGAGCTGTGTTGCTGCTGATGTGTCTCTGCTCCACTGGACCGTGGCAAACACCAAGGGGCTCAGCAGAGTTCAGTGTTGCTACTGGCAGTGGTGGTCTCCTCCAGGGCTCCAGCACCAATCCCTCCTTTAGGAACCTTACAGGATCATGTTAGCTTTTATGAAAACAAACAGGAAAATGTTGATAAGAAGCATTTTGATCTTCTCATTTTCACTTTCACATTATCAAGGTAACATGAGAAATATTTTGAACATAAAAATACAAAATCACAGAATCACAGAATAGTTGAGGTTGGAAGCGACCTCTGGAGACCATCTGGTCCAACCCTCCTCCTCGGGCTTGGTCAGCTAGAGCAGGTTGTCCAGAACTATGGCCAGTCGGGTTTTGAATATTTCCAAGGATGGAGATGCCACAACTTCTCTGGGCAACCTGGTCCAGTATTTAACCACCCTCACAGTAAAGAAGTGTTTTCTTGCGTTCAAGTGGGATTTCCTGTGTTTCAGTTTGTGCCCATTGCCTCTCATCCCATCACGGGGCACCACTGAGAAGAGTCTGGCTTCAGCTTCTTTACACCCTCCCATCAGATATCTATACACACTGATCAGATCCTCCCTTAGCCTTCTCTTCTCCAGGCTGAACTGTCCCAGCTATCTCAGCCTCTTCTCATGTGGCCCTTCACTGGACTCGTTCCAGTAAATCCATGTCTTTCTTGTACTGGGAAGGCCAGAATTGGACACTACTCCAGATGTGGTTAGGTCAGGTTAGATCAGCAAAATCTTGTTCCTCCCTTGTGAAAACGTGTGTGATTCAACTACTTTCAACTACAAAGGGCCACTATGAGCATATTAGGTTTTTTGGACCTTGGCCTCTGAGTTTAAAAGTGATCAGACCTATTAAAAGGAAAGAATCTTTTACTGTTGCTGAGTCAGCCCCTGCAATATACATCTAAGGATGTTCTTGCTTGAGACAAAAAGGGAAGACCAAGAAAAGAGATTATTCTTCACTCAGCTTGCTCTCAAAGAGAATTTCAGATTAATTAAATAATCTAAAATCTGACTTACCAAAACTTTGAATCTGAGCCCTAAACTCACAGTCCTCACCTGGATCTGAATCAGATTTTCATAAATGGGCTATCATTGTGAGGGAAACCATAAATCTGTAATCAGACTGTTTCGGGGAAAGAAGATAGTAACACCCAGCCCCAGTTTCTGTGTCTCTTTCTTCCTGAAGCCAGCCTCCATACATGATAGTAACATATGTCTGTGGTAAAGTCTGTGTGAACCATTGTTTTTGTTTGTGCAGAGCAGTCTCCACTCAGAAGAAGGCCTGGGTGTTGCTTCCCTAAGTGTTATCTATGCTGCTCTTATCTTCTCATCCATGTTCCTCCCTCCAATCCTCATCAAGAAGCTGGGCTGCAAGTGGACCATCTCAGGCTCTATGTGCTGCTACATCGCATTCTCCTTAGGCAACTTCTATGCTAGCTGGTACTGGTGTTCAGTTTAAGTACTTGAACTTTGTCCATTATGTTTGGATTAAATAACAATCAGGGTGAAGTTCTCTTTCTACCCAATTTCTACCCTACTTCCATGTTGTGGATTTGAAAGTGGGATGCTACACAAAAGGTGTTACCTGCAAGAAAAAGGGATAAATCCAGTACCAGGTGGAGCAGAGAGATGAAAAGGTGCAAAGAGCCAGAATGAATGCATCCATCCACCCATCCACCTGAAGTTGCTTTTCTAACTTGTGTGTGTAGCAGAGATTTCCTTTCAGAAAAAAAAAAAAAAAGAAAGAAAAGAAAATCAAAAGTTTCATTTAAAATCCAAATGCTTTCTAAGACTATTTTGGAAAGACAGAAGGCAAGGAGGAAGTGAGCTCCTGCCTTGCCCTTTCTGAGGTGGAAGGACAGTGCAGTTCTGCTCTTCAGCGAGACGGGGACATAATTCTGCAGAGGAAAGTTGTTGTGATCTATTACTTCTGCTGGGAATGTGCAATCCAGTTCTCAGTTACAAAGGGATAGGGCACATGAGCACAGACCTAGCCTGTGCCTGGACACAGCTGGGAGTGCTCTCAGACCCCTAGCTTCACAATGTTGGCTTATTCTTTGTTTCATGTAATAGATTTGTTGAATCATACAAAGGATAAATCTATGTCTTTGATGTCTTTTTTTGCCTCTGGATCTTTGGGCAGATGATTATTATGCTAAGGGATGATAACTGTGCTAAATAAAGTGTTCTTTGGCAGGTACACACTAATCCCTACCTCAGTGATCCTGGGCTTAGGAGGAGCACCGCTCTGGTCTGCCAAATGTACTTACCTCACCGTTGCAGGCAATTCATATGCTGAGAAAGCAGGAAAAATTGGAAAAGACATTATCAACCAATATTTTGGGGTCTTCTTTCTGATATTTCAGTCCTCTGGAGTCTGGGGAAATCTTATCTCATCCCTGATACTTGGCCAATCTTCCAACAAAGGTAAATTTGTTTAGATATCATGGCATTTCTTTCTACAATATATACCAACTCACTCTGGATGGTTTAAAAGTAGATCTCTGTCGCTGAGCTAGTGACCCTCAATCTCCTTCATAGTCGGTGGAAACGGGCACTTCTGATGTGACTTAGCTGAAAGTGGAAGTGTCTGTTTTCTATCAACTCTGCATCAGCTATAAAGAGAATTCAGACAACTAGCTCAGAAATAGATGCCTATTGAATTCCTTTTTAATTCCACTCCTGTGTGGTAAAGCATAGATTGGATCCTGGCAGAGACAGTCTTTGAGATCTGACTTTTATTTAAAGTGGATTAAAACAAAAGGCAAAACACTGAAGCAGCTGTCTCAGGAAGCTTGTAGTATTTAATTAATTTTCTGTTCAAGGTTAGTCAAACTGATGTTGGTGCTTACTGAAATTTAGTGCTTTACAGAATTGTCCAGAAGAAATAGAGCTAGCTATTGGCAGGAACCTACATGCCAAGACTTCTCTGTTGTATTTCAGGCTCAGACAGCAGATGCTGATGTAGCTTGAAGAAATCACTCAACAACACTGCCATAATTTCCCATGCTTGTAATTGGCATAAGTTTTAAGAGTGGTTGTGAAGATAAATTAATACCTAGACACCAACTCAGAGATTCAAAATGCTACAGTATTATTATTGTACTGTCTTGCATGCATTCTCTATCCTATCAAAGTCAAAACAGGATGGAAACAGAAGAAGGAGCTTTCCCTATATACTACTACTATAAATAGCAAGAAGTTACCTCTCTCCCTGGCTCAGTTAAACATGTCCTCTGGAGGGTATTCAGATAGGTACTAGATAAAACATAAATGTCAGGGTGTTGGCATCAGGTTTTAAACCTTGAATCCTCAGGTTTATGGCAGGATAGTTGTCATGATCCATGATATTACCAAGATGTGATACTTGTGAAGAATCAGGCTTCCTTTAAACCCAAGCAACTATAGATGAAACACCATCAAAGCCGAATGCTGAAGGACTATATCAAGTGCAACAGAGCCATGCTCACCTAATTACTGAACCATACACTGTCTCAAAAGGGATTGGCCATTTTCATTTCATTTTAGGGCAGACGTAGCCAAGACATGGTGCAGATGTAGGATCTGCACAGACTGCAACCATTCTATCCTCACAACTCACATCATGTTAAGTGATGTTAATAAGAGGACTAAAGTCCTCCTTGTCCTTCTTGTACATCCCCTCCTACTTTCATGTCTGAGGATGTACTTGTAAATTCTAAGAAAATCCTAACTTTTATTTATTCATTATTAGTTATTTTGGATTTCATGAAATGCTATGATTCTGGGAGGTATGCAATGAACAGCTCTCAAAATCAAAGGCCTTGTATATCTGCACAATGGCGGTGGCATGAGCAGTCATACAATAAACTTTTCCCAACTCTGCCTTGCCAGTGAGTCTCAGTTTTAGTCTACATAAATCTTTCTGGGTGGGGGTAAGGGTCTCCAGGACACCCAGTCCTTTGCCTCAATATGGTCTTGACATATTGCTGGCATCACTGCATCCACACACAGCAAGGCAAGGTACACCATGAGTGTACACAACAACGGAACACAGTGTAAATTATAATAGTCATCCTTTCTTAATTGTCAATATTACAGCCATATTTCCAGAAGAGCAGAGCGAACCTTGCCCTGCAGCTTCCATACCAGTAATTGCAATTGCACCTTCATCTTCAGATGATTTATGACCAGATAGAAAACTAGCTTTACACTCTTCCATGCTTTATTTATCTTTTGTATGTGACTCGTCTTTTGTATGTGGTAACTTTGCTGAAGTTCTATTGTCCGAAGTGATGCAGTAATAGCCACTAGCCAAAATAAGGTAATGATTTTCTTCATCTTAATAAGTTTTATCTGATGTTGAAAATGGAGCTGTTTATGAAGCTACTGAATAGCTGATTCACGTTACTGTGAATGTGATTGGAAGCAGTGAGAAAAACACACTAGAAGTAGTTACACAATAACCCTAATTGAGCAATTACAGATCAAGTCCTATTTAAGGAATCAACCTAGATACACTGTATTGCCCTTTGTTTTGCTTGAACAGTGACAAATTCTGCAATAAAAGTTGCTGAAATAATTAGAAGGGGATATTTTTGATCCTCCTCCAGCACTACACACAGCTTATTCAGGCACACACACACTTTGGGTTAGTACTTTGTCTATACAGAAAGAGTGCAGGAGGAAGAGGGCATGATGTCTTGTGACACACACAGTGTGTGAATATGCATATGGATGCATCCTTGTCATGTGCCCAGCACAAGACTGAAGAGATTAAACAAAGCAAAGGTCTTACTCCAAACCCTGCTAAACTTTTATTTTCATGTTCTCAAATAGTAATAAAGCCAGGAAAAGCTAGTTCTTTGGAAGACTCAATTACAGCTAATTGCAATTTAATTTTATAAAATGAAAAGGTGTCTCAAGGTAGTTTCCATTCCTGTAACACATAGAGAAATTACCTGGAGAGGGAGAGTGGGCTGTGGCTATAGAACTCAGGTCCCACAGTTCAGCAATGTTGTAAACTAAGAAATCTGTCATGTGGGGCATTATGATTAGGAGGTATAGATACATACTAGAACTTTAAATACTGAAAATTGAGATTGGATGCAGATTTAAGCCTCTGGATTGAGTCTCTTTGTAATCATTAAGTGCTCTGTCTTGAGCAGCTGTTTCAGTTAAAGCAAGTTTTCATTCTGGAGTTAAACTTCTTTGGTTGGGAGGGATTTGAAGCCATGGCCAGCCACTGAACACTGGATTCTCTTCTCATTTTATCCTTGTATGTAGTCTGCACTCATGTGATCTCCTCTCTTCTGCCTTTCTCTTGGTTCTTATTGATTTAGTGGAAATCTCGGAGGAAGATCTGCCATGCTGTGGAGCATATGACTGCATGACGAGTGATGCCACTAACACCACTGGGTCAGCAGGACCCTCGAAGTCCTTAATCTACACTCTACTAGGGATCTACACTGGTAAGTAATCCACACAATCTTTAATGAATATTACTGATGCGGAACCTACTACCTGTGAAACCAAGGATGCTTTTGCAGATTAAGTTTCTAACTTCCTCCTTCAATCCAATTTGCTAAAAGGAAGTAAGATATCCATAAGCTGTAAACAAACTCCTTCTTAAAAAGTTTCAAATGCTTTGTGCCAATGTCACATCATTTTTGTCTTAAGGAGCGTGACATGCTTTACATTTATTTTTCACCTGGAGTAAAGCAGAAGCCCAGTGTGGTGTCCCACACTGTTTCAGTGTTTCTCTGCAAACTAGAAACAAAAGTATTCCTACACTGCAATTAGAGAATTACAGAAGTTTGTTTAGATATACATGAGATATAGCTTTAAATTCACTGTCTTTGTTATCAGTAATAGCAAACAAGTTACTGACAGCAGATTTCTATTTGTGCACAGAAATCCATGGTGCTAATAGCAGCCCTGCTAATGGTACCTGAACTAGCTAACTTCTAGCCATCTGGGAATGCCTATATAGATCCCTCAGAATTGGCTTGAGAATGCCTTACCACATATAAAAAACTTTATCACAAGAACTGTACTGTAATTTGAGGTGGACCTGAACCACAGCTCCCAGAACATACGATCATTTTGGGGGAGGTTTTTGGTTCCGTGCTGAGATTTTACAATTTCAGTCAATTCTCAGCTGTAGTGCTTGAATTATAATACCTTAGTGTGAAAGGCAAAGATAAAGAGAAACACTAGGTGAATTGGCACATCTCTCTTTCATTTAGTAAGTACAGCTCCTACAGACCTTCCTTGCATAAGGTTAGAGAGGAATCAAAGTCAGGGAAGGCTGATGCTATCAAAAACCGGAAAGACAAAAACAGACATGTAAAGATACCTTTCAGTGACATTTTATAACAATGAGGAAAGTTCAAAATATATCTATCTCGCTCAAAATAAATTATTCTCTGGATAACAGGGAAGTATCTGACAAGGTGATATATCACCTTACTTCAGTTAAAATATCTTTGCATTCTCTGTGCATAGCTGCACTGTTTATGCTGAGATTGATGTGCAGAATTTCTCATATAATCAGACAAAAATTATGCAATCTGGTCAGATCCAGCCCTTACCAAACAAGTCCACCACAGAAAACCCTCTCTCCCTCCCAAACCTCCATTCCTAATTGCTACAAAAATGCAAAGAATATTCCCCTACTTCCCTTCCAAAGTGTGCTGGAGCTAATGCCTTTCTGTTAAAGGCAAGTTTGGCTCACAAGTTCAAATCTAAATTTGATGACTAACATATATAGCACTCCCTTAGGCTTTGCTCATACAAAATGAATGCAACCCTGCTGTCTACTGACCCAGCATCAGTGGGGTCTCATTTTTCTTTTAAGCTCTTAATAAAAGATATGTCTTTTCCTACCTCAAGGGAAACTAAATAGTTAAATATTTCATTCATTTCATTTTTCACGTCTCCTCTATTTAATTCCTGAATACATATTTGGCACAGCTTTGGTGGAGATAATAGTAGATAAGTCTTCTGTTGTTTAGTTTTCTTGAGGAGTGTGGATGTTTCTCTCTGTGTTCATACCAACCACTCTAAAGCCATGTAGTTACTTATCTCCTGTAATTGCTCTTGATTCACTCGACACATTTGTTAGAATATTTGTCCTGTAGATGTGAATGTCCTGCTCCCATCCATAAATATCCTGCAATCAGTCCATGAACACTAGTAAACACCCTGACAGAGCTGACAATCATTTACATCACTAATGGTTTACACTCCAGCCATAGTGGAGAACCTCTGCTTGGGAAAATATATTCCATTTTAGGAGACATGCACGAGAAATAAGTAATAAAACAGAATAAAAATTTAAGGCAGTTTACTGTAAATCTGCTAATACATTTGGACATTAAAAGAACATGTCCATACACAGATACCAAACCAAAGGAACACATTAAACAAGCAATGTGGAGGGGAAGAGGGAACTGGTTCTCCTCTTATTCTGTAAATCCATTTGCTTCCATGGATGGATTTCTAGTCAACGTCAGTAAGAGAGGAGACATAATCACAGCTCGCATTTGTTATAAAGCAATCAGTTGCCACTCTGTTGCTCCTTTTTGTATATTACAAACCACAATTATCTTCTTGACAACATGAACAAAATCCTATTGATTCACTCGAAAAGCAACAAACAGACCAATATATACACAATCATTTGTTGATTAACTACCCAATTTACTCTTTTATATCCTGTTTCTGCTACGAAGTTATAGGTTCAAAGCTGTAGCATCCATCTTTATCAAGTAATCCTGAGTTGCTCACTATCATCTTTAAAATAGCACATATTCTTTGCTCAAAGCATTGCTCAGAAAAAAATAAAAGAAAGAAAGGGGGAAAAAAAGAACCAATATATACTGCGATCCAAGACAGCAGTTCTACTTCTAGCCCTTTATTTTTCTTTCCCTGTATTTGAAGGAAGATCCCCCCTAACCATGAATACTTTGGCACCAAAAGTGAATATTCCTCTCCTGTGTTGATTTAAAGCCTTTTGATAGATCCAAAGGGAGCTCTTTCTGGACAGCTCCCCATCCCTGGGACCTCTGACCTGACCTGGAAGGGTGAGCCATCACCCTCTGCAGCAGTGCAGCTGGCCTGGTGGCTGTAACAACAGGCAAGTCACAGTTAAGCAGAGGAGATTTGCGAGGTCTGCAGTTGTATGCAGAAGATGTGAATTTAGATCAGGCCTTCTTGTTTACACAGAAATGGCCTTTACACTGAAGCGGAATCAAATTAATCTGCCAAAACATCTCATGCAGAGCTAAGCACTAAGTCAGAATGATAACAGCAGCAAACAATTTCCCATCATTCTTCTAGCATTCCTCATTTTTTCATGAACTTTCTTGTTTTGTTTTTGCAGCTAGTGGTGTGCTAGCTGTGTTGCTGATTGTTATATTTCTGGACCAGAACAAATCTGACCAAGCAGAGACTGAGAGAGAAATAACAAAGACACCATCCTTTTGGTCTACGTTCCTAGCAACTTTCCAGCAACTTAAAGATAAAAGACAGTGTCTTCTAATCCCTCTGACAATGTACAGTGGGTTTGAACAGGGATTTCTTGCTGGTGACTACACAAAGGTGTGGTTGACAATGACAATGAAAAATCTATTTGTGCTTGATTGTTCTTTATGCCTTTGTGTCTCACTATTGCCTCTGATCTATATTTACTTCTTAAATTAAGATACTTTCAATGGCAATTTGTGGTTAGACAAATTACTGTTTATTTCTACTTGAATGAACTCTGAGTGACATCTTCCAAAAGGAGAGGCCAGCAATAAATATGTCCCTTGGAACAGCCTTAAAAAGAACATTGAGGAGATGTTAACTCCTCAGTGGAGCCCACAGCAGAGAGCTACAGGTTCCAGCTCTCCAGTTGGTTATAAATAACAAACTGGGAGAAAAGCCAGAAGTCTGCAAGGCTTTTATATCTTCCTTCCTTCTGGTTTCCCCAGAGTTTGTGCAAGTGCAAGTGCAAGTCAGCACACATACCACATATTTTATTTTGAAGACCTTTACAGTAAGAGGGCAAACCCTCAAAAGGCAGTTGCAAGCCCTCACCAGTCACAAATGCAAGAGGTTCCAAAACCTGACAGATTGAAATGATCAGAACCACCTCTGCTCCTCCAATTTCTCTATAAAACCTAGATACAGAGCAGGTGTGTTCTCCAGATGTTTGCTGAGAAAGTCTCCAAAGAAAGGGGACAAACATCCTGAGCTGTTTATTTGACACTGAAGCTTTCAAACCCTAAATATAAGCAGAGGGAAGAGTGCATTTGCTGCTGTAGGTGTTCTTACAGGTGAAGTCCTCCTCATTTCCTGGGAGCTGCTCCATAACAGCTATAGTGCTGATTGTCAATTCTCATCTTGTGGGCTATACAGGGAAGGGCAGAGCATTCTTTGTGCCACCATCAGGAGATTTATTTGCACAGCAAGCAGTGCTCCAGTTTCTTTCCCCGCATGTTACTTCTCTGTTTGCAAGGCACCAACCTGATTGGGAACTGGGTTAGGAGTAACACTGCTGAAGGCCAGCTATGTCAGTACTGCAGAGATTTGTCAGCAAACTCTGTAGCTGTGCTCCTTTGATCATGTCCACGCTGGCTGTTTACCAAAGACTCAGGCTAAGACCCTTGAACCTCAGCTGCATATTTCACCAAAGCAAATGTGTCACCACTGTCTCTTCTCTTCCAGACCTATGTGACCTGTGCCCTGGGGATACATTATGTTGGCTTTGTGATGATCTGCTTTGCAGCTACAGATTCCCTCTGCTCTCTGCTCTTTGGAAAGATCTCTCAGTTCACAGGAAGGAAACTTCTATTTGCAGTAGGTATGTAAAGGTCACTTGAAGGACTGATCATCTCATGTGGTATGTCAAACCCAGTGCTGCCCCCCAGCTGCTTGCATGTAGGACAAAGAGTGGTCTTGTTATCAGCTATCAATTAAAACCAAAATGATCTGGAGGCAAACATGATTCATGAGAAGAGAAGCAGCACAGTTAACTGTTGTATTTGCGTCATTGCCTTAAATTACTTTGCTGGTGGTATAGTTCACCCTGCTTTTGAGGGCACTATCTCAGAAATGGCACTATAGCTCTAATGCAACTGGTGATAAATGATATTACAATATGGATGTCTATACCTGAGAAGAATTTCTCCATCCGGCTCAAACCTCCTCACAGTTATGGGGTGAAAACCACAGAGGACCTAATAAGAGGTACCATTAATTTGAGACTGAGGGTATCAGTGAACTTGGAACTTTCAGTAACCAGTCTGACTATTTCAGGACAAATTTTAAAGGTTGGACTGTGTCATTTTAACTACTTGTTCTATATGCTGAAAAATATGCTAGTGTGTCAGGCTAGAGTAACTTAGGGGCCTGTCTATTGTCCAATAGTTTTCAGGTTGCCATGAGAAGAGATTTGCATAATTAAGAACATCTTTCTCTCCAGAGGACACTGTTCCAGTGAGCAACTGGAGATAGAAAAATATCAAGAAATATTTCATTTGTGTCCCAGTATCCACTAAGCTATTCAGAGCGAAGTGTACCTTACTTCCATGAAGTCTGCGTGCATCTTTCTAGACATTTCCTCCACAGGGATTTTTAAGCCTGGACAAGGAAGAAGAAATTTAGAGTCCTTCATGCTGCAGTCACTAATTCAGTGTTTCTTATATTTCTATGTCTGTCTTTAGCATATGTTTCACTCAAGAAAATCATTTTAGACTTAAAAATAACCAATAATCCAAGAAAATATGGTTTTAGTAATCCAAGACCTCTGAACTCCACAATTCTCCTGAACAGGCTTTGAGTGGCTAATCTACATTCTGCCTGCAAAAAGAAAGACAGAAAGACAGCAGACCCTCCTATATATGCTTACTTGTCTCCTCTAGCCCTGAAAGGAAATCTGTGTTTAAGGACTATACAGAGAGAAGAGAACAATCTTTCCTTTCCCCTGCCACATGCCCCACACCAGGATTCCAAATCTTTTGGCGGCACCTTCTCCTACTCAATGATATTTTGGTTTGGTTGTTCCCAGTGGTAGTTCTTGACTTTTAGGATAAAAGCCATATCAGCTCAGGGGATCTCTGAGTTTAGGACAGTGCTCAGTATTATTAATTAAAGACCGTTAAAGGGCTGTCTTGTCTTGTGTTTCACGTGATATCAACTCAGTGAGTGAAAACAGAAGGATTGCCTTGTGTTTTAGTTGGAGGAAGAATTTGAAAGTTTATCTACCTGTCCTATCTGTCCTGTGTATAATAATTTGCATTTCTCTTCTTTTATTCTAAACTGACAGCTACAGTTACAAACATTGCCAGTATAATAGCACTACTGCTGTGGAAACCTCATCCTAACCAGCTTGTTGTGTTTTTTGTATTCCCTGCTCTTTGGGGCATATCTGATGCCATTTGGCAGACACAAACTAATGGTAAGTCCTGGTGACAGTGAAATGAATTCTCTTGAGATATAAAAATCTGCAGGTTCTTATTTATAAGCAACCTGTTTTAGGACACATGGGCATAAAAAGTATAATGAGTTTAAGATGGAATATGAAAGAAATATGGTAGCTCACCAGACAGTAAAACAAATAAGAATAGATTGGGAATAAATAACTAGAATGCTTATAAAAGCAATTCTTTCCAAGGTGTAGAAAGGGGAACATCCTGGAAGATGATGACAGTTTCAGAATAAATCTTCTGGAGGAGTATGGGTTTTTCAAAGAAAACTACACGGTTCAGAAGAATGATATATTTAGCCTGTCTGTTGTAATAAAGGAGAGTACTCTGAAAAAAATCAGCTCAAAGCTCAGCAACAATAGACAAAGCAAATAGTCCATTAGGAGTAATCAGAAAGAAATTGAAGGAGAAAACCGCTGAGAGCAACAGTATGCAACCAAGTAAATCCATGATGCATGCAGTTCTGATTTGCTCAATTTCAGAAAACATATAATCAAATATGATAAGGTACAAGAAGGCAGTAAAAATGAGTAAAGTCATGGGAGACTTCTACATGAAGGAAGACTAAACATACTAGGGCACTCTATCCTGGACAAGTGATAACTAAAGGAGGCTGTCAGTAAGATCATAAATAGTATGAGGAAGTGAATAGAGGATGATTTATTCACTATTCTCATAATAACAGAACTAGTGAAATTATCGGGCAGCAGGCTTAATACAAAACAAAGGAAATACCTTTTCATACAATGCACAATTAAACTGTGGAATTCAGTGCCAAAGGGTTTATGAAAATCCACAAATGTAAATGGCTTTACGGTGGAATTATGTCACTTCGGTAAGGAAATGTACTTAGGTGCTATTAAGCCAGACAGTCCAGAGGAATTCTTCAACTCAGGAAGTCCCTAGTTTTTGATTGCCAGAATCAGGAGGGCATTGGAGGTGAAAGATCATTCTGTACTTGTCTCATTTCTTACACTCTTATTCTGAGAGTCCATTACTGGAAGGATATGTTTGGGCTTCTTCTCTGAGGTATTACAACTGTCTATAATTTTTTCTTTTGTCTGTTTTGTGATTATATATGACAGTTCAGATAATGAGCTGATACAAATTCACTGCTGTAAGGGATTCTTTAAACTTATAAACTTATAAACTCACTCAAAACTAGAGGAAGTGTCTTATAGAGAGACCGAAGTACATGCGACTTGAAGACAGATCCTAAAATGCTAGAGAGGGCAAGAAAGAGCTATAGTCTCTGGTGAATTGAATAACAGTCTGGTGATGATTGTCAGTGAGAGTGTTTTTAGCTCAATGCCATAATCTGTGTCAGCAAGACACAGTTAAATGCTTTCCCATCTGCTCACATGTTTTGCTTCCTTATTTCATGAATAATTTTTTCCTTCATCTCCAATTCAGATTTGGTTGATACGATAGGAATATGCATTTGACAGAACTAGCTCAGCTGGGCCCACATCAGGACGTGTGGCTGGGCCTTCTTTCTCCCTATCCCTCTGGTTGCTTGAATTGTTTAGATGACTTTGCCCACTTGGTGAATCAGCATGTTCCTCCTAGAGAGCCAAAGGGAAAACACCATGGTCCTTTGCCTGGCACTTACAAGCAATTTCCTTCTCAGCATATGTACAGTCTCGCCTCTACAAACAGGGAAGTGAACAGTCGGACTTCTCTGTCCCTCTGGCAGCTCCAGATCATATCCCTTAGAGGATAGCAGGTACGCACATCAAGCAACACCTTCTCATCTTCTCTCATCCCAACACACAGCCATGTGCCTTTAGTACAATTTCAAATCAGCAGCTCTCATTATTCAAGTTCATGGAAAGATGGTATCAGTGATGATTTGCCCTTTCTGAACTCAAGCCATTCATTCATTTCCTGCTTCTTCAGCCAACAGTCTTCCTGACTGTTCACCAAGCTTTCTCCCAAAACTCTTTTGAGTGCCATAGCTCAGTCTCCCACTAGAGAGACGCTCCTGCTTCTCTCTTTCCCTGCAAGCCTTGCCCTCCAACAATTCACTCTTTGGGAAGGACATCTCCTCACTTAGAACCCTGCACACCTGAGGAAGAGGGACCTGGTGCCGTTGTTAGGAAAAGTGGTTAGGTATAGAAGATCCAGTGGTCACAGAATGAGGCTGCGAAATGGTTGTAGTTCCCCCAGAAGAGGTACAGATGATGAACAACGCTTTGTGCTTACATAATGGCTAATGAGCTTTGCAGTGCTGTGGCAAGACTGACCTCTATTACAGTACTGTATTGTCCCAAATTCCTGGAAGATATTTATGACAATTTCACATCTTGTGGCTAGCTGGGGGGGAAAAAAAAAGTCTTTCTGTTTGCACAACATCTCCTTTTTTTTCTGTACCTTCAGCTGTTCTGCAGCTCCCAGCAACAAAACTGCACAGGTCGCACTGAATTATTCATTGATGATCTTTGGCCTTAATAGAGAGATGCAGTGACATTATTCCATAATGCAGCATCCCAGAACAGGATCTTCACTTTGTCATGCCCATTTAGGACTAAATCTCTTCTCCCCTTCATCAGTTTTATATAGGGGTAAGAGCATTAATATCATGCGAGAAATTCCCAACTCCGAAGACTGTGAGACTAAGATCTCTAAAATAGTAGTTACGGGGCTAAGGCCTGTAGTCCTTCCTTTGGCAAGTTCCCATGAATGCCCCTTCGGTCTCAATAGACTGAATAAAAGTACTGACATTGTGCTCCGTAATCAAGGCATTTTAGAGTAATCAAAAATGGTTTGCTCTGGTCTACGGTAGAAAATTAGTACTAGAGTTCCCCCTACAGGATATATGGGCTCACACTAGATGAGTCACTTCATCTTATGAAGGTTTCCTAATATGTTTGTGTATGTGTGCGTGCATTCTCATTTATTTCCAATGGAAGCCATCTCGTTTCATAGTGCGCAGTACCCTCTCTTATCTAAACTGAACACAGCTGCTGTTATTACCTTCCTGGTAATAAGTGCACTATGTACATAACAATTGTGTAGCACAAGACTATCAAGTAGACCACAATAAAATAAAGTTCTTTCCAGCCTAACAAGCTTCTTTAGAAAGGATATGAATCAGTCTGGAAAGTTTATAGAACTGGATTCAAATGATTGCCAGCAGTCCTGTTGTATAGCTATGCCTACAAGTATCAGGGGAAGGTGTAGGAGCAGGAAAGCAGAGGCAGGGGTAAGCTGAGGGATTAATTTCCATGAAAGTGAAGCTCTGTCATTGCCAGCAAGAATTCAGACTTAATAGCCTCTCTGCTCAGTCCTGCAAGTCCTCCTGAAGCTTCAGCCAGGCAGCTTGTGCCAAACACTACACTTGATAGGATTTGTGATACGGACAAAGGTTTGGATTTGAGGAAGAGAAATTGTGTTCCTGTGTGACTGCTAGCTAATACCACGTATGCATCTTGGAAACCAGAACTTTTCTGCCAAACCAGCTCTTCCCATACCTTAACTTCAAACTTGATCCCCACTTGATTCCTCCATTGTTTTGGCGAGAAAAGACGACTTCAAAATAGCAAAAGAAAAAAGCTACCAGCTAAAAGCCAACACCTTTACACTTAGAAATTACATGGCATCAGAAACCATCCTATACAAAACTCCCTTTACTAGTCTGCTATTTTCATGTATGCAAAAATCCTTTTTCAGAAGAAAACACAGGGCACATCAGCAAAGTCTCTGCTATGAACAACTTGTACAACAGCTCATTTATTAGGCAAAGCTATGAACGATTATCAAATAATTTGCAGTACACTACACTCAGCAAGGTTAATGAACTAAGTACATGTTCCGATACATTTGCCCAGGTTTTCCATCATGTCTGCCCACTTACTAAATTGAAACATTCAGTAAATGTCATCCTGTAGTCATCAGGAAGCAGTGAGTTTTTACATATACATCATGGCTTCCCCTTCATAACAAAGCTGAAAGGTTAGTTGAGTCTTCGCACACCTCTAGAGAACTTTGTACCCCTCTGCCTCTTTTGGCTGAATGTGCATATTTTAAACAGATGTGCTGTTAGATACAAAAGTGGATAAGAAGGGTCAAGGTTCATCATATTCCTCTCCCTCCTCCCTGCACACCACAGCTGAATCAGTGGAAATGCCACTGGTGCTAGCTCAGCACCCAGAGGAAAGCAGACACTCTTCCTTGTTCTGTGTCCCCAACCAGTCAGATGTGGAGGCTGGGATCCCTCCCTGAATCCCAGTTCTGGGTGTGCAGCTGACTGAACTCAGTGAGAGGTTTTCCAGTTAATACAAATGGAATAGGGCAATCAATTTAACCTTGTGCAATCAAATAAGTCCTTATTAGCAAGCAAGTTACCCAGTTGCTTTCCACAGGTTTGGTATGGGTCAAGGACATTATTTTTGCCAGCTCATTCAGGAGTGGAAAATTTCAAAACTGGATTATCTCTGAGAAGCAAATCTCCTTCCTATATTAAATATGAGCAAAGTTGTAGTTCTGTATTATATTTTTCCAGGACTCTCTGATTCAAGTGTTTTAGATCTGTTTATTTGTTTCATGTAACATAGCTAGTATGAGTAGCACAAGCTGGTACCACTGGCAACACTATGAAAATCTTACCTGGGAGTTTCCAAAGGCCAAGTTCAGATGAAAACAAGGTATTTTATACAAATAGTCTCTGCACGTTCTTAGGTGGACAAAAGAAATGGTTTGAGAAAAAGTACACAGTGTATGCAGGGTCCATGCAGGTTCCCCCATAGAAGTGGGGAAGGATGCCAGCAGGGAGTTCTTTATGGTTCCTTGATCCTTTCTACCCCACATGGTAAAACCAGCTTGATTCCTAATGACCCTATCCCCTGTTCTTTGAAAGTTTGTAAGGATTTGGTCAAGACTCCTCAGGCTCCATGTAGCTGTACATGGAGACTCTACCATGTAGAATGCCATTTCTGTCCATTTTTAGTTTCCTCCTGATTTATGTTCTCACTGGTCAGTGTGAGAACCTTCCTATTTGTGGCCGATAGTTTGAAAAATAAAATTCCTGCCACTTTACTTTAACAGAAAAGATTCTTTCTTCTTTTCTGCTATTTTTGTTCCTTTTTTCTCCAATATTCTATATTTTGTCACTTTTGCTCTGTTGTTTAATTTCTTATAACAATTTGTATGAGTGAAAAATGTTCTAAGGCAAAACTTGTATTCTCCTTGATCTGATATTTATGCAGGACAGTTTATTTGCACCATTGTAATCTGTTTACCCCATTGCAGAAAATACATGGTTTCAGACTTAACCATCACAAGCCTTGTGTCTCCTTCCTCGCAGGACTCTATGGTGTTTTATTCGAGAAACACAGGGAGGCTGCCTTTGCAAATTACCGCCTCTGGGAATCAGTTGGATTTGTCATTGCTTTTGGTTATAGCACCTTCTTGCAAGTCTACATCAAACTGTACATCTTGTTGGCTGTGCTTGTGGTGTCTGTGGTGACGTACGGAGTAGTGGAATACATAGAAGCCAAGAGCTCTTCTGGGACACCTACTACACCTACTGCAGAAAAGGAAAAAGTAGGATCTCTCACCCAGGAAACACACATGTAATCCAACAGGGTCAGAATCATGGACGCACAGCAAGCTGGCCAGCTCCTATGGACAGTTTCTCCAATGGTGTTCTAAAGCGTACTGTCTATTTGCAGAAAGAGGGTAAAGGAACAGATTTCAAGCTCTGAGTAATATAAATATCTTAGGAGTAAAAACTTATTTTGACATCTCAGCTTTATATATGATTTCATCCTTTCATACAGATGACCAACTAAATTTTGTCTCTTTTTTAACTAATAAAATCTTTAAAAATGTAAAAAAAGACTTTTAAAATCCTCATATTTTTATATTTGTGGATCAGACATGGCACAGTAGGCTTAGAACCAAATATGAAAAGCACACAAGCAACATCAGAAAAAGAGAGCAACTGGGATTGCTGAGCTGTTTGCAGAGAACACACACCATACTAGGGAATCGCTGTCTATAAAGATTTGTGTTGTTCTCATCCTACATTGCTACACTTGCTGTATATAACATCGTGGTATGGACTGGCTGTATCTATAGTTCGTATCCAAACATCATAAAATCCACTAACTGAAGAGTTCACCAATTTGTCTTAGGTCATCAGACAACAGTGTTTTTGCTGATGTTGTGCCTTCATCGTGATACTCTTTCAGTTTTCCTGCCTCAAGTTTTTCCCTCACCACTTCAGTCAGCCTTCACCCAAAACAGATGCCTTCCACATCACCAAATCCTTACAGTCATAATGACCTTTCCCATCTATGGGTATAGATATTTTAGAGGTAAGCAGCCAGGGCATCTGCCTGGGGACCCAGCCATGAATAGGATGCAGATAACAGTGCAAGTCATATAGCGAGAAGGAGAAGAGAGGGATGGGCCCACACTAAAATATCTCTTTGAGACCTATATGAGTCTAACACTAGCTTTTCATACAGGATTCCTCTAATGTCATCTGAAGTTCTGTTTAGTTTTAACCATTTTATGTTGTTGTAAGCTCTGGATTGTTGTGGCTTTATTGCAAAGAAGAGTGTGCTTTTGTGAAATTACTAAGCAGTGTCCCAACGCCTTGAAGAGAGAGCAGTGTACAGGTATTATGATCATTGCTGGTAATAACACCATGATCATATCCTCTGCATGAGGCAGACAATGTAAGAGAAACTGAAGACAAATGCTGTTCATCTCCAAGATTAGTGTCTGTCCTGGAAATAAACTACAGGGTTAGTTATGTTGCTGCATACAACGAAGTTAACATTTGAAACTAATTGATCACAATTATTAACTGTAACAGGAGGATGAGTGCCCATCTGGTATGACGACATGATAGAAATCAATAATACAATTCACGTGGAAAAAAAATCCCCAAATTGTTAGGGTTTTTTAATAACAATACCTTTCATATTATTTTCCCATCCCTCTGACATTTTCTGGCCCAAGCATCAGGACTTCTCTCCAAAGTTCATCTGTGTTGCTGCATGGCTTTTCATATTATAAGCTTCTTTTCCATGTCTCATGCGATTAAGTAGAGTTCAATAAGTCCTGGAGAAAGGAAGCAGAAAAATGCAAGTGAGCTCCCTCACAGATCCACCTTTTTCATGTGCCTTTGCCCTGTCAGCTCAAACAACTGCATGACATTAATCCCCCTGTTGAAAATACAAGTGACAAAACTATTGGGGCCATGGAATCTTGAAGGTCTCCCAGCTGTCCAGAGATTACAGATGGATTTGCTAGAGTGCTGCTGATTGTCATCCTATCTTGCTTCCATTTGATACAGAAATTTAATTTTGTCTTGATAACTGACAGTGAAACACATCTCCATATCCTCCTCAGACTTTCTTTTTTACATATCAATGTCCAATGGCAACTGAGCAAAGAGGATTTGAATTTCAGGATCGACATTAGTAAAAATCCGATCTGTGCAAATGTAATTGTTTATTGTAATGTATGTAATCATCTATTCTTAGCAGCCCAACACAGAAATCAGGATCTCACCACACTAGATGCTACACAATCTCAAAACAAAATGATCCCTCCATCAGAGGATGCACAGCTTGATATCACTGCACAGAATCACTCAGTCTCTGCAAAGGTGTTTCTTGGCACCTTGGCAAAAACACTCAGGCACCTAGTGAGTAACAAAATGGATGACTTAAATGAAAAACAAAGGTGGCTATAACCAGCTCCTCTTCATCCACATTTTATGCAGCAAGTTGAGCTCTAGCCATTCAAAGAAATAAATTTGGTGTCTGAGAAATAGTAATAATTTTCTCTGCTGCAGAGATCACCATTAAACATCATTTTCAACCGGTCGGCTTCCAGTCTCATGCTAAGTTTGTTCTCCCCCAAAAGCACTGCCTTATGTGTTTTCCTTAAAAGGAGATCTGGTCCTCCTCCATCACAAGCCTCCTGTCATATGAAGACCACTTCAAGGGTTGACTTGCTCTGAAGTCCAATTTGACCTATACACACAACTGTTAATGCCTCACCTTTGTTTCACTGCATGTGATTTTAACATCATTCAACTCATGTATATTTGTACATGTGCAACTTCGCATCTGTAAATGTAGCAGGTTTTCCCACACTGTCTAAATGCCCGCCAATGAAATTTTTCTCCTTCCTCCTTAACTGCTTTATGCTCCTTGCGCCAGGATGTGTTTATAGCAAAATTAAGCAATGGTATCCCAGAAATCTGCTATTCACTCCACAGTTTCCAGCTGAAACTGTGAGGAGCTACCAAGGAGCAAGGAAAACATCTGAGCTTGGAGAGAACCTCAGCATCACTGAGACAGAGACAACACAGGAAAGATGACCTTGTGGCCCTGGGAGTGGTTTACAGAGCTGTTTTCCACTCTTGACTTTGTCACATAATTTTACTGTAGTCAGTTTCCCAACTCTAAAATAAGGGGAAAAACAACTTCTCCATCCGACAGGTGATGTAAGGAAAAGCTCAATTACTTTGCTAATGGAAGCCGCAGAGACATGTGGAGATAGAGTGAACATGTTTATTCCTCGGATAGGGTGAGGAAAAAGATGCCTGACTGTCTTAGATGCCACCAAAACTGAAACTGCCATTTAGAACATCATTACACGTGAGCGGTTCACAGTTATAAAATTTATGTGATTTTGTTTACTGTAAAGTCAATAGGGATCTTGCTGCATAGTGTTTCAACACAACATAAGGCAAAAGTTGAACTAGGAACACCTCTTTACTGAAATGCAAGAAACAAAATCCTGGTTGAGGTTAATGTGGGTTGAGGCCTCTGTGCTTTCACAGCCAAGCCAGCCTCCATAAGCCCTGTTTCAGCTGAGCGGGCAGCGAGCAACATACATGCTGCTATGCTGAGGCCTGAATCGGCAGCAGGGTGCAGGTAGACTCACCCTTCTCTACCTCATGTTTCACTACCACATAACCTATGATCTTAGACACAGCAACAACCATGTGACAGTGAAACAAAAGTTTTTATCAGTCTGACTCTGACTGTGTGAGGTTAATGACAGCTGATCCGATAGCAGCGCTAGCAATCTCAATGGACACTAGGTTTGAAGTTTTGGCAAGATGAATCCAAGTGTCTAAAGCCTTCAAGAGCTATAAGCCTGGCAATGGGCAATAAGCCTGGTAATGCTTATCTCCGAAATGCCTTGCGGCCCCTGAAATCCTTAGTCACAAACTGTACTTCCCTAAAGGCGCATGAGGGGAGTCGAGTGTTTAAGCAAGAGAACTCAATATATGAGGGACCTCACCAAGGGAGGGACCACCCGTGCCAGATGGGAGGAAAGGCCTTGGGAAAGGACAGCCGAGCCATTCCTCATGGAGGCTTCAGAGACTCACACACCAACCTCTCTTCAGGAAGCAGGTTTTAGGTAGCCTAGGAATTACAGCACTCATCTGAAACACAAAATGGTCAGGTCTAAGTAATCAATCTTGAAACGTTAAGCAATTGTTCTGAGCAAGCGTGTAATACTGTTGGGTCCTGGGGCAGGAGCCAAAGGTCTGAGCAGCTGGAGGGTCTCGGACTGGAGGTGGGAGACCAGCAGGGCCTCCCCAGCACCCAGGACGCCCTCACTTTGGTGTGCCCGTGCCCCGGAGGCCCGGCGCCCTACGGACTGCCCTGAGCACTGTGCAGGACAGGGTCTGTCCTGGCCTGCAGCGGGTGATGTGGTTTCTCCCTTCTGGGCTCCCAGTAGGTACATTTTCGCTGTGCAGCTTGCGTAAAGAGGACATGGAGGGTTAAAAAAACAAAACCAGCACCAACTCCCACAAGGGAAGGAGGGGGGCAGCTGGAATTCATTCCTACACGAGCCCTGCAGCCCGAAAGCCCCACAAAATGCCACAAAAGCGACACACAACTGAGCCTCATTTATTCACCCCCTGTCCCCCACACGCTCCCGCCTTGCCTGCAGAGAAGCGCCGTGGGCTTTGGCTCACCACGGCAGGGCAAAGGAGCCCCGTGGCAGCTGCCAGGTGAAACTCCAGCACTGCAGTCCAGCCGGCTGCTGTGGCGGTGCTCTGCCTTTGTGTCGGCCGGTGGTTTCCCATTGCTAGGCAACTGCCTGCGAGCCCCTCAGCGGGCCCCACCGTGTGCCCGGGCCCCCCGCGCCCCGGCACTGCCAAGTGAGGCGGCAACAGGCACGGCCACGGGCACGGCGCGGCACGGCAGCCGCTCACCCTCTCCCCGTGCCCCAGCCAGTGGCGAGGCCAGGCCTTGCGAGCAGCAGCAAGCCTCAGCTGGCGCGCCGGGCCGACAGCGGCACCACGGGGAGCCGCGGGAGGTATGTGCCCCTCGTCGGGTCGGGGGATAGATGGAGACCTGCTGGGGACTTCTTCTCCGGGCCCCGGTTTGTGTGGAAACCGCGCGTTGCCGGCCCGCCGAGGCTGGCCCGCCGCCTCACCCCGCGGGAGGGAGCCCACCTGGGTTTCAGGGAAAAGGCGATGCCTCTCTCTAATATAAGCAATAACCACGTTTTAAATGGCAAGAGGTGCCAATGCAAACTCAGTATGTACCCATTCAGTCTCGCCCCTGCTCCTTTAGAGAAGTTGCATTAATACTAATAATACTACTAATGCACTACTAATACTAATTGTGCTGCTGGCAGATTTTGTGCCATTGAAGCTCCAATGTTTAAAGAAAATGCTGTTATCAATGCGTTAGCCTTTATGCCCTGACTTTAGTCAAACACTAGTTGTCTGTACGAGTAACTGGATGAAGTCATATAGCCTGGGATATACGGGGGTTGAAACGAGATGAGCCAGCCGTCCTTTCCAGCCTTAAAATACATCTGCTTACCAGTCAAAAATCATGAGCTAAAGAAATAATTATAATGGTGATTGCTGAAATTAAATCACCAGGTGGACAGCTTCCAGATCCATGTCATGATCTGTGGCCATGAGGGTTTAAAGACTTAATGAGATAGACTACCAGTCTGATGAGTTTGATTTTATAGCGTTGTTCCACATTAACACAGCAAACAAACTGTTTTAATGCTTAACTGTCAAGGACCATATTTCCAAAGAATGTGACTGCCTCACAGAGATGTAGAAATGAGCAACAGAAATGCATGGACCTATCCCAAGTAGCCGTGAAAAAGCAACCCCCTAAGTTTATATGTATCCCTTTAACGGCATGCAGGAGTTCTGGCCGGCGTCACAGTATCAGTATTTCTACAGGAGTATGTGGAGTTGCGAGAGATGCACAACAGCGTTCTTTTATTTTTAAAAGGAATATCATGGTCTCTGGATGTCAGCCTGCAGCAGTTGTAAGAAGATGTTAAATTTTAATGCAGTTAGATTTTTGCATTGTGAAAGAATGCCTGCAAATACACAGATGGATCTCCGAATTATTGAAGAATGAGCTAAAAAGAAAGCCCTGTGGGAATGCAGGCAAAATTTCACTGAATGAAGAGATGAGTGTTCATCTAGGCACTCATTTACCCAGAGCAAAGTAAGTGAAATTTGTGTTCATTCATTTAGACCAATGACTAATCCAAAGTTTTCTTTTACTAATTGCACTTCAGTTAGAAACTGCTTATATATGATATGACTTCTTTAAAAGCAAACAGGTGTTACTAATGAAAATGTTTTATTTTCTTTGTATCTCGTAATTACCAGGGAATTAGAAGCTGACATCTGTTATATCCAGCCTCGTTAAGCCAGTTTCCTGTGAACTACTCCCTGAACATCAGAGATATGAAAGATGTTCCACTGATACAAGCTGACATGAACAAAACACCAAAGAAGGCTGCATCGTTCAGACATTACTAACAGCTTAATTTATGATTACCTAGTGGAGACCATGGTGGCACAGTTCACCATGCCCCTGGATTCACATGCAACAGTGCCTTTCGCTGAAACTCTGCTAGTAGCAATGTTGAGTCATGCAGAAAACGCAAATCTAACTGTAGTCTGTAAGTTGATTCATCCAGATGCTTATTATGGCTACTTCAATTACATCTTTTTTTTATTTAATAATCTTTGCCTGAAGATGCCAGGTACTAAAAAAATTGTTTAGTTGTTGTACATTTTCGTTTTTAATTTTGTCATGTTTTTACAAAGTGCTGTTTAGCAAGCAGGCATGAAAGAGAAGTCCTAGGAAAGAAAGCAGAAACAAAGTCAATAAACATTTCCAGGGACCACCACACAAGTGTGTGCAAGCTCAGAAGCAAGCCAATAGTTTTCTGGGATCTGAAAAGAAGCACTGACTGCAAGATACACAGCAAGACTACTTTCCCCTTTGTAGTATTGAGGTAAATCCTGTTACATCAGGACTGCATTTCAGTACTTACTCATCATGTCTCTCCCCCATTCCCTACAAATCCCTCACCCAAGGAAAGGTTTCACTAAGACAAATTCCATTGCAATCTGTGCAGGAGGGGCCTGGAGGGATTCTCTGATCACCAAAGGGTTTCAAAGAAATAATCACAGTGCAAGTTATATCTTGCTCAGTTCCACCTCTAGCTTAAACCTGAGGTGAAAAGATAATTGTAAGTCTGATTGTAAAACATCAGTAAAATATATTAATACACGTTACTAAAATGACTTCAGAATATAAAAATCATCATATACAGAAATACAAATTTTGGCCACATTCTTTACTCCTGAATAAGGCCTAAAGTCCCTCTCCAAAAGGACACCCATCAGTCCTCATACAGCCTGGGCCAAAGCTGGCTTCAAATCCCTTCCTTTTTTAGGCACTGATTCCCTCACTATAGATTATAAGGTGGTCCAGGGCCTTTTTTCCCAACACATTACAGTTCACACGTTTACAGTCCCATGGTTAAGCAACTATGTACTTCTGACACCAGTGCCCTGCTTCCCTGCCTCCCTGAAATATACTCTGGATCCTCCTCTACAACCCCTCTCCTGTCAAGCTTCTGTTGAGACTTTCTTGGTTTTGATCCCAGTGTTGTATTGATGAGGAGCCCCTTCCCATCTCCATTCACATCACTGTGTGGAGAAGAGCTCTGTGACTGCTTTGTGGTTACCCTTGAGTGCCAGTTAGCAGCAGCAGAATGCATCAGACAGCCAAGACAGTTGCAGCATACAAGAGGGTCACCAAATGTCAGAGTGAGGAGTGAAACAGGTTTTCATCCTGCAAGAATTTTTGCATTATTTTTCACATCTGAATGAAATAATGAGAATCTTACACTGTTTTGTGAATGAAAAACTTTTGAATTATGTTAACTAACATTTTGATAATGGTAAAACATTTCATTTCATATTTGAGCTTTTAGTTTTAAAACTATATTAATGTAATTTTTAAACATAAAATCTTCTTGAACCAGAGGTCTCAAATCTGGCTTTTTTAAAAATGAAAGTGAGATTCTGACAATTTCACAACAAATAAAATTCAGATCAGAAAAAAAGCTGGCAAAGATTACTTTTTTCTGAGGAAGAGAGCTTTTCATTTCAACAAATTGTAATTTTTTTACAAAAAAAATCACTTCTGGCCAGCTTATCTGCATACTGTATTGAGTGCTTCCAAGTCTGATGTCTGCCCTTGGTTTCCATAGCAGTTTGGAAGGCAGAACACATTCTGGAGTTTAAAACTCCAGGGTGATGATTCTTAACTTGAAAAGAAAGAACGGGGATATTAGTTTGATAATACCTGAGCCAGTCTTGACCAGTCTTATCTAGGATATGTTCCACACGTTTTGTATTTCTATTGCTTGCTATTTTCTATGAGTAAAATTTAGAGCTTGCCCCTGGAGGGGAGTTTCCATCCTTGGAGGAGGGAGAGGTAGGTATGTTAATGCTATGTAAGGGTGGTGCAGAGCACAAACACTCTTCTTTCATCCAAAACACACTTTCCTCTCCAGATGCAGATTCTAATCCGTAGGGAACAGTTCTGTAGGGTTTCAGAAAAGAAAAAAACAGAGCGACAGCAACGGTTTACTGGTCCATTGAATATTTTGCCCGCTGTGCCATCAGTCAGTACGATGCACAGGGTTTTTAGGTTCAGCCTTGTGTATTTTGAACTAGCTGGGGAGGGAAGAGCACACTTCATGAATAGCTTATGTGAAAATTGCTATGCCAAAAGAACTCAGAGTTTATTTCTCACCCGTAAGAATAGACAGGAACCATCACTGGCTTCCAATGTACATCCTGTGAAATGGTATTTCATTCAGAGTCTACATACATTTCTATGGAACATTATTTTCATGAGAGGGAAATTATGAGATAAAAATGTGCCCAGCTCTTCAGGAACTGGGGAATACTTCAGTGGAAGAATAACAGAAGAGTATCAATTAGTTTAATTAGCAGATATCAAAGGAAGAAAATGTCATTTGAATTCAATGAGAGTTTTCCTACTGTCTGCCATTAGTTTTGAATCAAGCCTTATAATCTCAACCAAGACAGTCTGCTTAGGGCCAGGCAACTCAGTACATGAGTAAAATGTCTTAGCACTGTAGCAGTGCAAAACAAGTCTTATTAGGGAAAGTTATGGCCAATGGACTGAAGGCAGTTGCAGAAAAAAACCTAAAAAGTAAGTATCCATGAATTACAAAAGCCGTGGGGCAAGTACTGCTGCAATAGATTACCTTAAAGAAAAAGTAAATAAAGCAAGTGTGGAGACATATAAGTTTGCAGCAATCAATACTTTGTGTTGCCTTACAGCTATGTGAAATAAATGCCCTTTTACACATCTTTAGTAAACAGCCTTTAACTTGATTTCTCATTCACAGACTTGAGAAGCACAGGGGTGAGATATTTGAATACACTGAGAGTGGCACGCATTAAGAATACAATGAGCGTGATGACTGCTAGCGCAATCTGTGACATTAATTGTATTCTTCATGATGATTCTTTTTTTTCAGCTGGTAAGATCTAAATGATGGCAGATGATCATGATGCAAGAGAGATCTTGAAGCCTTTGGTGTTCCGTCTCCATGAGAATGTCCCTGCAATAGTCCGTGAGGTTTTACTGGAACGTGGCTGGACTGAATTTGACAAAAAAGAGCAAGATGACACTGACTGGAACCTGTACTGGCGGAACTCACCTTTCCGTAGGACGGACTACTGCAGCATTAAACCATGGCAGAGACTCAATCACTACCCAGAAGCTGTCAGGATCACCAGAAAAGACTATCTGGCAAGGCATCTGAAACGTATGAAAGGAGCATATGGATCAGCTCTGTATGAATTTAGTCCAGTGGCGTTCATCATGCCCAATGACTATGTCAAGTTTATGGCAGAATATAGCAAAGAGAAACAGTCACTGGGTAGAAGACCTACCTACTGGATTTGCAAGCCTGTGGATCTCTCCCGTGGAAGGGGAATACTCATTTTCCAAGACATTAAAGACTTTGTATATGACTGTACAGTCATTGTGCAGAAGTATATTAGCAACCCCTTGCTCATTTCAGGGTATAAATTGGATCTCCGCCTCTATGTGTGTGTCACCAGTTTTTGCCCTCTCACTATTTACACTTACGAAGAAGGACTGGTGAGGTTTGCCACTGAAAAGTTCGACCTCAGTTCTTTGGACAATGTTTATTCCCACCTAACAAACACTAGCATCAACAAATACGGAGCTTCATATAAAAAATATAAAGAAGGGATTGGCTGTGGTTGCAAATGGACATTCAGCAAATTTCGTTCCTACCTTCGAATTTATGGGGTGGATGACCTGCTCCTCTGGAAGAAGATCAACAACATTGTGATACTGACCCTGCTTGCTGTAGCTCCCTTACCAGCGGCTTCCAATTGCTTTGAGCTCTTTGGCTTTGACATCCTGATTGATGACAAATTCAAGCCATGGCTTTTAGAAGTCAACTACAATCCAGCCTTGTGTTTAGACTGTTCCATTGATGCCACTGTGAAAAGAAAACTTCTTCATGATATTGTTGAACTGCTGAACTACAAGCAAATTGATGCCCTCAAGCAAAACCAAGTAGCTGGGATGAAAGCTATTGGAACGCGTGTGCCTTTGAGCAAAACTGGTGAAAGTGCACTGGAGGAGGCCACTGACTTACTCACTTGCCAAGGAGAGGCCGAATGCACTGCTGCTTCTTCAGTACAATCTGCCTTGCAGGCTGCAAAAGGATCAGTTCGTAAGGTAGTCACCCAGACTAAGAAAACTGCCAGAGGACACCCAAGGAAAACACTGACTTCCCAGCTACGGGAAAGGATGAACATGCCAAAAACATCCTCCCAAGCAAAAGCTGAAACAAAAAGCAAACAACTCCCAGGAGCTGTGCATTATCCACACCAGTCTGTCCAACCCAGCCGCTGGTTACCTACACCTGATTTCAGGAACTGCAAATTAACCACATTCCCCTATTTTTTCTCTGATAGAGACCAAAGACCTATCCCCCGGGTAGGAGATTTTGTCCTTATTTTTCCTTTTAATGAAGCTGCACTTCAAGCTTCCAGGGATGGGACAGATGTAAAGAGCATCATACAGGAAATAAACAACTTAGTGAACAAACAGTTGCCATCAAAACAGCAGAAGACAAAGAAAAGGGTAGACTATTTAGCTTCTGTGTAACTTCATGGTGTTAGCTGTTAGATATATCATAAATGACATCTTTACCTGAAAGGTGGTATAGGTACACTGAAATTGTATCAGAAACAGAGATACCTTAAGACATATACAATTTAGAAATTGATCTTGTAATTTAGCAATTACCATGAGAGATTATTTTTAAATAGAAAGCACTGAATAATTTTTTAAAGTAATTCTGCTAATTTTTAAACTCCCAAAATAAAAATGGAGAAATGCATTTCTCAAAAGATTCTCAAAAACATCAATCTTTTTTTATTATTTTTCTATTAATTTCAAACCTTGATCTCAGAGATCTTTGCTTCTTTTCTTTTCCTGACTAAAGGGGCTTTATGACTTGAAGAAACTGGTCAGTTTGCACCCAGGAGCATTCAATATGTGCTCAGTTTACAAAGATGTAAGTGATATGAATGGTTGTAAAACTGTCACGTTATTGAAGAATCCTGTGAGCTTCCTGATATTACTTTCCACAGATTAATTTTGCACTGTATGAAAAAATACCATCAAATAACATAACTTTCATTTTATCACCGGTAAGATTCTGTAGAAATTCTTATGAAAGATAATTAAAAAAAAATCTACACACTGTTCCAGTCTGTTTCTCAAATAAACTCCTAATAAAGAAGGCCTTGTAGATTGCATGAGTAAGAAAGACACAGTAATTAGGTTTTCCAAGCTAACAGGAATTTGGTATCGGAGAGGGAATATAAACTGTAAGATCACACTCAACACCAGATCAAACCTCTCTCTCACTGACTTTGCATTAGCCATTTGACGGGTGCAGCAGTTAGGCAGCTTTCTTTTGCTTGCAGTAAAACTTCCTCAGTGATAAACTGAGCATGGAAAAAACTACTAAACTGAAGTATTTCCAAAATACCACCCTTCCCTTGAACATCTCTGGTGCCCCCAGCTGTCTGAATGGAAGCAACTCTGGAAGCCACAATGAATTTTGAAAGTCACAGTAAATTTGACTCAAAATTGAGGTTAAATACTGGCCGTAGTGTGCTTAATCTGATGCCCAGAAAACCTGTGGAAAGAAGAGAATTGAGGTTTCCCTACTGTGTTCCATCTCCCTGAAGGATTCATAAAAATTTGTTCACTATATGCCCTCTAGGATAAAAATCATAGAGAGCTGTCTTTTCCAAAGTAGGTATGTATACCACTACAGTTTAAGTAAATACGCAGCCATACCTGTTTGGATTATTTCTGTTCCTACAACTAATCAACTATAGCTAGTAGAGCCATTACTGCTTATGATAACTGATGCATGGTGTACTCTACCATTGCCTTTACAGCAAGAGGAAGTAGAGGAGATAAGATGTGAGAATCAGCCTGTGAAAAAATGATCAGTAATATATGTCATAATTAATATCAGAAGGACTCCTAATTATAACGTACCTGACATGGCTCTTCTTGTTTATGTAGGTATCTATCTGTCTCCTCTTTTTCAAACCAAAGTAATTCCTGCCACTTGTTTCAATAAACCCATTGCTGTTATATCATAAAATATTACTTGGAAAAAAATGCCTTGGTTAAGACTGGTGGCCAGAAGCTGGATGGCAAAAGTACTGTGAAATCCTTAGCAGTCTCACCCTCAAAGCAGTAGTCCTTTGTTGTACTGTAGCTTTGTTACATTACAGCTTTAAAAGGTTACACTTAAATCTGGCTTGCCATTGTATACAGACAGCATACAGATAGTGGAAAATTCTGTATTTCTTTTCATGGGGCCCTCATTCACCAAGGTCAGTATTCCAATGCTTTTCTTGAAAAAACAGTAACGAAAGTTTAAAAAACCCTCTTGGCTGAATAATGCCCTCAGTACTGTGTAGTGGCAAAATTAGTAAGACCTTGGAGTACTTTTTTTCCTGCCATCTCTTCTGTAATGGTCTTTCAATCTGGTTAAACAAAAAAGCTTTGTTGGACAAAAAAGCTTTTCTTCTTCACATGCTTGTGAGAAGAAGCATTAGGAAAGGTACAGTTTCCTTAGCCTGCAAAACTTTTAGAAGTTCAGGAATGTTTCCATTCCGTGTTGGAATGAAAGTTGCAAACTTTTAACTTTTTTTTGAAAAAAAAAAAGGCAAAAAAGAAGATGGGCTGTGGGGAGGCAGAGATTTTAATTCCTGTTTTAAATTAGGCAATGATTTAAGCAGTGGACTTCCACCTCTTTATGGAGTTTCTCATCCTCTGGGTTATTCAGAGGCAAGTTGCTCTTGTTCCTTCAGCAAAAATTCCCCTGGAAACTAATAATACTCAGTGACATTTCATCAGAAAATTAGCAGAATCTTAAAAAAAGGTTTGGTTTTAATAAAAGCAAATATTTCACCAAAAAAATTCTGAACAGCCTTACTGGAAGGAGGTTTGTGATATTTCCTTTCAAAGACTTACCTGCAGAAATCTGTGTGACTGTGATGACTGCAACGTACACTGCACTGGCATGAGCCAATGGAGGGAATGTCTCTCAAGGGATTTAGTAGGGGAGAATGTAATTGTTTAACTGTTAGATAAGAATTTAAACAAGAAATATCTTCCATTCATTTTTGATTACTCTGTGTATCTCATTTTTACTTTTGGTGAAATTCAAAGTAATGTCTCTGATCTACAGAGTTACAGCACATCTTTTAGACATAATTGTGTGAGAAGCAGCCTCTTTTTTCATACATCAGAGAGTACACTTTGCTACAAAATGTACTATCACTCCATGCACATTGATAAGGACTGCAATCACAAAACAATTCCTATGCTTTTGCCAATGTTAGCAAATGCAAACAACCCAGACAACACAAGCAGAGACAGCCAGTGTAAGCAGACCAAGTAAGTGCACTGTAAGCAGTGTGTCCTAATCCCAGCTCATTCAAATATTTCTCAGAGCAAGGGTGTAACCAGTGAAATATATAGAAAAGAACTTTATAGTTCCTGATGCCCTTTACACCACACAGGTAACTGACAGCAGTAACATCTGCAAGAAGGAAAAACATCTGCTCTCTGAACTTTACAAATACTTTTCAAATACTAATCAGAGCTGAGCAGTTTGTCACTGAGGTCACTGAAGATGCTCAAGATGTTATTTCCTTCATATAAAGGCTACAGGCTGGGTTCAAAATAGTTTTTGTGGCTAGCCCTCAGCAGTGTCATTTGCCTCAGATTTAGGGTGAAAGTAGCCAAAAGCTATTGGAAGCTAGCCAAAGGTAGATGAAAAACAATATTTTGTTGGATATTTTACAGGAATAAGTGAACTATTTTATGGGCTTTTTCATAACAGACATTAAAAGCGTGTTTATTAGACTTCACTACGTGCCAGATAAGGGGCGTTCCACTGATAAATATATTTACCTGAGGGCATTCCTCTGCAAATGATTGGGATCAACATATAAGCTTTATTTATTGTTTGTATGTACCATACACATTTAGTTGCATCATAGGCACAGTTTTATGAAGGAAGCCTAGATGTTCAATACAGTTTGCTATTCAGAGATATTCCAAAAGACTATAATTTGCAAATAGATTACAGATCAAAGTTTCAGACAGATTTCTAGCATTCATGTGCACTTGCCTTTCTAAAATGCAGTACCCATGTACTGCATATATGGGGGCTCTGCATATTCCCACAGGTCTTGATCCTGCCCCTTTGATTTCACCAGTGAAAGTTTTGCCATTGATTTTCCAGAAAGCAGAATCAGACCCATACTCATGTACTCTCATAACCCTGACGTAAGCACGACTAAGCAAGGTGTATGCACATGTGAGTCAGATGTTTGCACACATGCATGTCTGCATGTGCACAGTTTCAGAGACTGAGGTAGTTATGCATATCCCCTATGTGTTACACCTATGCAGGTGTAGATCTCAGTGAGACCTCAGAGTGCTTAATGATACTAAGGAGCAAGCAGCATACAAAAAAATTATTCCCTTATTTAATTTAAAATTAGAAGAAATTATACACACAGATTGCTGAACAGTAAACCATGGTTTAAGGCTAAAAGTTGCAAACAAAACCTGTTTTCTATAGTACTTTAGAAAAAAAGAAGTTGCTAGCATATTAACTGCAGAACAGGGACCTTTTGTATTCCTGGAAATAAAAATGGTGTTCCTTTGAAAAATGTTAGTATCACATTTATCTTCCCAACCAATCTGAAAATGCATCTTTGCATTCACTTTTGTTGCAATGATTATTTGAAAAAAACCTTAGATTTGTTTCAGTCAGCATTGAACCGAAATTCCTAGTAAAAAACAAGGAAAAGAATGATCTCTCAGAATTTTTTAATTAGAGTTTCCTTTTACAAAGCACATAAAATGTATTAAATATCACAGTAGTGACAACCACAGGTTTATTAATAATTTCTTTGTTATACAGGCGTAAAGGAAAACCAATGCAATTACGTTATCACACCAGCTGACATGAAACTGCATGGATGTTTAGAACACCATAATTCAATTCATATACTGCAGCATGTGTATGTTCAATATTAATAACACTTCTTACTCTATTAAATCTGTAACTTCCAAAGATGTTTTGTAATTTGAATGCTGATTTGTTGGTAGTCTGACCACTGGAAACTGAACACAAGAAAGAGCAATTCCATAATCTTGTAGTTATTTTGCATTCAGGTGTGAGAAAAGGCAAGCGGCACGCTCTGAAAGTGTGTTTGTTGCAAAAGGAATTTGAAGGTCATGAGGAGATAATTGGTCTTCTCAGTCACTGGGCAGGTAATGAGCTGAGCTCTACAGGGGAAATGCTTCAGTGCTTTCGAAAAATTCAAGACATATGATGGACAGACAGTCTATGGGGAAGGCAGCTGAAAGCAGCATCTGCTGAATGATTAATTCCCCTAGGTATGAACTGCAATCCAAAGAGCCTTGAAGCGGGAGAGATTCACTGACCAGAAATATTTCTACAGTACCAGAAGAATAAAGGCAGTAGTGGAGGACGTTAATTCAAAAGCAAAACAACACAGATGAGGTTGGGAGAAAGTCTGCTGGGGAAAAAAGGAAGGGTTGTTTCATCTGGAATAATGACCAGGATGGAATAAACATTAATTTTTTAGTTCAAATGCAACAGACTATCAGATTATGGTCACAGAATCATAAAATAATTGAGGTTGGAAGGGACTCCCAGATGCCATTCAGTACAACCCCCCACTCAAAGCAGGTCTAATTAGATCAGATTACTGAGGGCTGTGTCCAGTCAAGTCTTGAACACCTCCAAGGATGGAGATTCCACAACCTCTCTGGGCAGCCTTTTCCAGTATTTGACGACCCTCGTGGTAAAATCTTTTTCCCAATATCTAATTAGATTATTCCACGTTCCAAAAGTTCAGTTCTATGAGCTCTCCAAAATACTTTGGCCTTGAAAGTGTCATGCAACTTGGTATCCAGACTACATCTCTGTTCAGGCACTCCTCTGTTTACCCTCTCTGAGGAAACTGCAACTCAAATCTTCTGATTCCAGAGAAAGCAATGGAGGCACTGAGCCATTCAACAAAAGGGTAGTGGCACTGGCAATATAATGGAAAGAGTTCCTAAGTACTTCTGCGGTCTAGCCCAATGTTTGATCCTGCAAATGATTCTGAAAACTGGACAGAAGTCATTTAATTTGAAAGAGAGATGATAAAGAATATATATTTGCCCAAATGAGATGATACTGGTCCAGATCCTCTTCTGAGATCAGTCAGTTCACCTCTGCTCAACAGTTAACAGTGCTCTCCCCCGAGAATGATCTGACCCATGAAAACCTTGGTTCTCTTTAACCCTAAGAAGCTGCATTTACATTAAAGATCACATTATATTTTCGACTGATGAACTGGACCTACCATGCGAAACAGTAAGAATGGTAAAACTTCACACTGATTTGATATCTTTTTCCTCCATAGAACCCCAAATGCTTTATAGATTTGAGGTTCTTAAGCCATACTCCTTAATTGCAATCACTTTTGTAACCAACTAGCACAAAAACAAAAAGGGAAAATGTGACCAGTATCATGGAACAAACACTTTGATGAGAAGTACCACATGCATTTTAATGTTACACAGAGAGGGCATGACTGTCTTTCTCTAAAGTCTCACTCAAGAGACATTTCATTCAGGTAAAAAGGAAGGGGTGTTTACTCCAAAGTAAGCACCAGTCACTGAACCAAAGTAAATTTTAGCCCTGCAGATCCATCCATCCATTTTCACAAGGCTTAAATCTTCCTCATTGATTTTGACCCTATGCTCTAAAGCAATCTAGGCAAAATAACCTTATGCTCAGCCTTCCAGTCCTTCCCCTTATTCCATAACCTCAGCACACAGAGGTAAAGAATTCTCCATCCACTCAGCTATCTATCTATCTATATATATTTTGTGTCATATTATGTTAATTTGTAAATATAGAGAACACAGTCTATCAAGAGTTTTATCCTTAATTTATTTCAACAGAAGTGGTAGTTTTCACTGCTGCAACTTTAAATATTTCAAGGAACAGAAAAGTATCAGGGATATAAGGAAAGATCCATATTAACAGCCATACATGTCAAAGGGGTGGATATATTAAATCCCACAGAGAAACTGGGTTGAGCCACATACGTACAGCACTGCCCTTCAAGGCGAGGAATCACTTCTTACGTAGAATGATATTACCCTCCTCATCTTTGATTCGAACCCGTCCAGAAGCATACTTGGTTTCCTGTCTGCCATTGGAGTAGACAGTCTTTACAGTGCCATCTGGGTACTCCCACCTCTTAAACTGTGCAGTGTGGATCTCCTTCTGACCATTACTGAATACCATTATTTTATCTCCATTCCTGAAAGCAAAGCAAACCAATCAGAAGATCCAGATATACACAGCAATATAGGACTGCCCAACAGTCAAACACCCCTCATGAGGGGTACTGTAATAACACAGTAGAAACCTGGAGAAACACCACCCCTCCTTGGACTGCCTCCAAAGTGGTCAGCTTTTAACAGTGATGAAGGTGAGATACTGGATAAGCATGGAAAAAGCCACAGGACAAATTTGCCACAGGCACCCTAGCTCCTTCACAATGAAAGATTTGTGATGTACAGGTTGAAGATAGAATAACAACCTACATGCAGCCAACATCTTCCTTTCCCAAAGAGGATAAAACTATGTCAGAAGATACATACACCTCTGCCAGGGGAAGGCTCTGTCTGTTACTAACCTATCTCACTGATCTACCTGATGTGATACAGTAAAAGTGAAAAATAATGTCAGCTGCAAGCTTTCTCAGGTTATAATTCACCTCAGAATTTTACATGCAATGGCATTACAGATCAGATCCCACAATATGAGATCACCACAAGGATTCTTCAGTACAGAAAATAATACCTAATGGTGGTGGGATCTGCAGATCCTGCAGAATTCTTCATGCGGGGATCTCAAGGCATTCTGCAAGCAGGAAATCTATTTTTGCAACAGTATAGCTTCTAAGCCAGCAAGGGACATGCATAAGTAAGTACTAATATCATTAGTCTTAGTTTTACACAGAGGAATAAAGAGATAATATTTAAAATGTCTTGCCCAAGATCAGAAAGTGAACCAAAAAGCTCAGAATAAGCTCAGGAGACCTCATCCTCTGTCCTTCAGTGCCTGTACTGTTAACACAGACAACTGTTTCTCCCGTGTCTTGCAAATTACACAGCAATCCTGGCCTGATGTACAAAGTAAGTGTGAAGTTACATGGAACTGAATTAGGAACATTTCATGGTCACTTTGCCTGTGATAAATTATCGCCCATGATTCAAGAAGTTAACAATTTTCAGTGCCTCATTATAGCAAAACCTAGTCACTTTCCAAATCCTTTCTCCTTTCATCCTGAAATTTCTCAACCATAGAGAATCCAACCATAGTTTTAAATGTCAGTATCATTGTACCTGTGCCCAAAGCCCAGTTCCTGTCATTTAACACAAGACTTACTTTTCTACTTTTACTACTGTACCATCTGGGAAAAAAGTTTCCTCAAGTCCACCACTATAGAGGCATTTCACTGTGTGATCTGGGAATGTAATTTCTTGTGTGCCATCAGGATGATGTTTTTCTGTGGAAAACAAGATGTAAAAAGACTGTTTACAATTTTTTTCATGTTGCTTTACACAGAGCTAGATTCTTGGGGGACATGGTAGTAAGGATGGAAATGATATCCAATATATTGCTAAAGAAATTAAAGAATCAAATAATCAGATAATCAGAAATGTAAGCATTGCATTAGCACCTCATTGTTATCTTTGCTTTGTAGGATGAATCTGAGCATGAATCATACTGAAAATCAAATACAAATACAATGCAAACTGAGGAGAAAAAAAACGACAATGTGCTTGAGTCAGAATCAGATGACGCTTTCATAATAAAAACCTTCCTGCACATACAGTTCACATTCATGAGCTCTTGCATACCTATCTGATTATTAGGGAACTTCAGCACCTCCAGGCCATTTGGATAAGCAGTGTGGGTTGTCTGTGCATCTGCATAATAATAAATCTGAAAGAAGAGTGAAGCATTTCCAGCATGTTCACAATGTTTGCGTAAGCAGATTCAACCAAAACAATGTGCTTAAAAATAAGCCATCTTAGAAAAGTCATTTCAAGGTCATTTTCTGTATCTGCCATCCATACAAGTAGCTATGTTGGCATTTCTATTCCTAACTCTTAATCACTCCACTCCTTATGGATGTGTCTAGGTTTTGCTACTTTCCTCTTGATAAAGTACAACAGAATAGTCCACTCATGGAAGTGATCTTCCCACCTCTCTGCTCTAGCTCCCATCCATGCACCATTAATTTAAAATGTTTGCACTCTCATCAGACGTACTAACTTCCACTCCTCTGTGCTACCTACCATACAAACGTGTAAGAGTCAGTCCTTGCTTCAGATAGCTGCCCTTGCCCTTTGTCTTCTTTCAGTCTCCCTTCCTCTGGTTAGCCAACTACCCCATTGTTCCTTCCAAGACTTCAGCCTCCTTCCATTCTTATCCTTGTATATAGAGCGGCCTCCCTTTTCAGGTTTATTAAATCAACACCATACCTAAGCCATTTCTCCCAGACATGATGGATCAACACAAATGGTAGGACCTTATAGGTCAAATCACTTAATCAGTTAATTTTCCTTAAAGAAAAAGCAAATGCTACACACCACCCTCTGATCTGGCATGATCTTCTTTACATCTCCATTGAAAAAGCTAACCACTGTCATCCTTTTATCAGCACTGATCTCTTTTTTGGTACCATCGCGGAAGGTGATGATTCCACGTCCATCAGTAAGCACCTCTTCTACCTTCAAACACATAAAGCATCCAATGCAAATGAAGACAAATCAAGCCAAAGCAGATTCATCACACAGCAACATCTGAAACCATAGGGAAATAAGTAAAACTGCACTGCCTTCCAATGAAATTGGAGCTTGAATTATTTCAGTGGACCCACCCTATTCCCTTCTAATTCAAAAGCTATTTCTGCAACACAGGTAAGCTGTTTACCCTCATCTGTGGGTAAAAGAGAACAAATATCAGGTATTTTCTTTTCTCAGAATGATCTCTTTTGTAGCACTTGGCCCAAATCTCCCCTTCTCCCTGCCACATCTTTTCTTTCTGTTAATCAATATAAGGCACACAGCCCTGTGGCAATAGTGAAGCCATTCGGTTTATTACTTGAATGACACCAGTTAGATACTGTCTGTACTAGTTTCATATACGCTGGTACAATTCCATCCAAGTCGCCCAAGAAACCCAGATTCTGTACTGCACAAACCAAAATGATTGAACTTTATGTGTTAACATAGATTGCCGATATACGTTAACAACCATTTTATTCCGGGTAATGCAAGGCAGGAAGGACATTCAGTACTACAGAATTAAATGTGACTGCACACAGAAATCTTTCAAGGATCAGAACAACAGACACTGTAGTTTCTACTTCTGCAAGAAGGAACTGTGATTGGCAGAAGCTTTCACAAAGCCCATCTCAATATTAACTAAAAAGAATGGGCACCTCAAACAGGTATCCCCTGAACAACTGTTATATCACAAAAGCTGTTTCTATGACCACCCACTGGTAAGTATCATTAATCAACACCTGCACTGGCAGGGTGAGAAGAGAGGCGCAGGACTAAGCAAACAGAGAAACTAAACTACTGTCTTAGCTTCACCTACCCAAAAACCTTACCCAGAGCTGACAACTGTGATTAGGCATAGAATTCCCTCAGTCAGTATCAAAAAAGGCTTTAACAGGATAAGCCTACTTGGAGCAGTGTAGCTGAAGAGATACCTAAGACTGAGTTCAGATCTGAACCACATGATTGGTGATGGTGTTGGAAAGAGCGTTTCTCTATCAGCAGTGAAGCTAGTGCCAGGTCACCTGGTCGCATTGCTGACAATCCTTCCCAACATCAATGCACCATATTTGCAATGCATAAACTCATCTACAGAATCAGCCTTTCAAGACCATTTCTCAGGTGTCATGCAGGAACATGTCGCCCAGTTTGGCAGCAAGGAGCACAGGGGCACAAAGGGAAGCCAGCAGGAACTGCTTGCTCATCCCCTCCTCTCAGTGACAGGGCAGTCCCTGAAGGGGGGGAAAGCCAGCTGCCAAACTGAGCTCTGGTCCTAAGGATGATAGGCAGCTGGAAGCAATCTGTAAGCAGCAGCTGGGAAATCTTTGCAGATTCTGACAGGTGGTTGGAGAAAACTGGACTAGACTGCATCTGGCACAGAGCCTCTGACATTACTCCAGGTGTAATCAACTGCATGTAATGAAAGACTTCTCCCACAAGTGGTGGGCAGCTGGCACAGTTTACTGACATTATATTCACTTCCAAGGAAAGAAAGGAATAGTTTTTTATCTTGCACTGCAAAACACCATCACTATGCCACTAGCATATTTTCATCTCTAAACAGTATCATTCCTCCCATCTCACAAATGAGGTAGCTGAAACAAAAACGACCTGATGAAAATCATTGAGCAAATCAGGGTGGGAGATAAGAGAATCTGGTTACTGGACTTACAGCCCTTCAGCCACTTTATACTTGAGCTCTCCTGTAAAGAAAGGACATTTCATTTGAGAAATAATTCTTGGTGGCTCCTTGAAGCAGTGAGTCCCATCTATACTGCAGAACTACTGATGATCTCTTCAAGTCTTTTTCCTCCCTACTTTCTCTCACCTTTCCATCACGATGCTCTGTTTTTTCCTGTACATCTTCCTCACTTTTTCTTCTTTCCTTGTGTAACAATGACCTTCTAGACAATATTGATTTTGGAGGCAGTATCTATGAAAATATCACAGTCAGAGTTATATAAACAAAAAAGTTTTTAAAATATTTTCATTAACTTTAATAAACTGTGCAAAAAAGGCATTTATCTTACACACACAGAGGAAAGCTGCCTTTCTTTGAAGTATTACCTTACATTTGCAATAAATTTTGATAATCTTTTAGTCGGAACTAGGAGTGTTTCATATTAACTTCAATTAAGTTCAGTTTGCAAAACAAAAAATAAAATACAGAGAGTCAAAAAATCTGGGAAAAAACTGCATTCTGAAAAACTACCCTGTAAGTGGAGCAAATAAAAAGGACAAAGAACAGAATTATCTGTGAATATTGGGTTACTGATTTGCAAAGGAAGGTACCTGCATTAGCTGGATCCTCTCTTCTGAAACAAATGACAGGGTTCTTAGGTGTAGGTAATGCTAACTACATAAGGAAGGGTTAATCAGGATGCTACGCACTCAGTTTACTGTTACAATGAGTGCTCTTTGCATTGTCTGGCAAGGTAAAGGAGCCTTAAGTTAACTGGCATTCGGGACATTATTTGCTTGAATAAGAGTCAGGCTGATAGCATCCAGAACAATTATTAACTAACTAATGTTAATTACAGTCTGAGGATGTGGTGTATTTTGAATTGCAGGATCCAATGGAACAGTGAATTCTTCTCCCTACAAGGCAATGATGCGTTCTAATAAAAAGTTGTAAACTGTCATTGAAGTACCCAGATCCACCCCTAAAGCACTGTGTCTGTTGCACAGCACCCTTGCAAAGCTTTTGCCAGCAGAATGCCCTCTCTCATCTTAGCATTCTTGCTGTGGTGTTTTCCACAGTGGCCTCCCTTCCCTCTAAGGATAAAATCCTTCAATTCTCCATTTCCTTTCTAATCCAGACTTCGTGTACAAAGGCCAAGACAGTTTGAGGTTTCTCTGGTGCTGTTGCCTGTATGTCAAAATACCTCCCAAGGACTGAGCGTGCTTTTTCAGTAAAGCCTCCAGAGCACATTAGCAATGCCAGGCAAAAGACTGAAAAGCCACACATTGGAGAACTCCAAAGCCAGTGGTGGCACCAAAACACTAACAAAAAAAAAATCAGATTTGGTCTGTCTTGCTTCAGGTTTGCATTGGAGATAGATACAAATCTTATGGATAAAATAATCCCTCTCCCTTCATAATAATAATATATGTAATTTCATTAGAAAACAGAAACTGTATTTTTTCAGGAGATTATGACCCACTATTACGTTTCAGAAGTAAAGGTTCTAAGCTTTACAGTGGCCAGGAAAGAAGTCTGAATATAAGATTTTCTTTTTCCCAGTGTGTTTCATTTCATTTCACAGACAGAAGGAAGACAGTTCCTGATCAGTATGAGAGCCAGAACCATAAGTTGCTCAAACCTTTGCTTCAGCCTCCAAAAAAGTAGGAGAACTCTCTGCAAGTACTTTGCTGTCATAAGCATTTATGCCATTTCTCCCGTTAGTGGTCACAAAAGCCACTTTATTCAAAGGTTTACGCATTTTTTCTGTCTTTCTAAGATCCTCTTCTGCCTGAGCCAAAATTAAAACATTAACTAGCAACATAAATCTGGTTATGTGAAACAGTCATACAGGACTATCTTGATACAGAAATCTACTGTATTATTTGTAAGCCATTACAATATTGTTTTAAAGACAGATCATCATGAGCAAACATGAGAAAATAAAGCCAGGAGAGCACTGTTCCCAGCTAAATGGTAGTTAGCATCCTATATATGAAAACCAAGATCGCAGAGGCACTCAATCATTTTGTAGTTACATAATGAAATACCTGTGTTTCTCCATTGTTACTGCAGAATGTAAAGCTACAAGTGTCACCGTTCTGGTTATGTGAGAAGGGCATTTCTTCTGAGCTACCTGAAATGGACAAATACCTGCCCGTAAGAAAATGCAAATGAAAAGGGTCATTAAAAGCATATGAAAATTGCTGAATCATGTTTCCACACCTATCTCAGAGTGTTTTTGAAAGATGCCAACTCTCAGTTCCCTGCAAAGTATCACTTCGCATAGTGACAATGTTTGCTAACAGCCTGCCCATCCTCCCAAAGTCACTTCATCCTGGACCAGAGTAGTCCAGCCCACCTCCGTTCTCTACCTTCTCTGCTTCCAGGGCAACAAACTGAGCAAGGAACTACAGGTAACAGCATAATCTGCTCCCCCCGTCTTGTCAAAGATAACTTTTTTAACTTCTTCTAAGAACCAAAGGGGGATTTTAGTGACAACACACTGCCTGTGATCCAGAGGTTGGGGACCACTGTCAGCAGGCAGAAAGTTCCCACAAATCTTACCTTTTACATAAGAAAATGAGTTCGGCTCCTTAAAACCACCTGGATGTGAGACAGCTCCAGGTGATTTTCTATCATCTGTCCTCTTCTCCATAGGAGAGGGCGGATGTGCAACCTGAAACAAAATGGATAGCCACTGACATATGGCTGTGCTCCACTGTAACTTGGGAACTGCCATTGATAGGGCCCAGAGTGTGCTGCTCCTTGCTAGGAGTTTAGCTGTCTGCCAGCTTGCTGAGAAGCTGCAGGTGTCTAATCTTGGTTCAGACTGCTGCAATGAAAGAGACAGAGGTGAAAGAGCTGGAAGAAGTCTCAGAGGGGGCGGCTTCTCCCACTCTCTCAGGAATTGCATTTAAGCCAAGGATCTCACTCCTGGTCCTTGCTGGGCTGCACTGCAGCTGTGCCTGTGCCTGGCCGTGCACCTCCCCGATCCGAACTCGGACCATGACCTGCCAGCCGACTTCCCGGCCTGACACTTCTCAGACCTGCCTCATCACTATGAATTTGCCTGATGACCAGAACTCTTGGCTGACCCCAACTACCACCCCCTCAGCTGCCCTGCTGCCTCGCAGGGCGGTGGGATGGGGCCCTTATCAGTGAGGTCACTGTCTTGCCCGCCTTGTTGTCACCTCAGCCCCTGGGGAGTGCAGGCTCATGCTGCATATCAATATTCACTGTGTGTGATCAGCTGCGAACTTTTCTGAGACCGTAAGAAGGGCAGGTTCCCAGCATTTACCCTTGCTAAGGCCTGGATATACCTGAGTAACTCTATGTATGAACAATACCTGAGGTTGTGTCTGGCAAGAGGACGGAAGAACCAGGGAGAGAAGACCAAGGTATAGCTATGCGGGGACCATGATCCCAATCCAGCTTCTGAGCTACACTGTAAACAAAAAATAGTGACAGTCCAAATTGTCCTTGCTACTGACTTACTTCTTCTGGCTCAAAAGGTGTTACTCTTCCTTGGTGAGGTGTTCTCCTGCCAGTGGGTGTCGTGCTTCTGCTAAGGAAGCAATTAGATGATTTCTTTTCCTGATGTTCCTTTGTTACCGATCTTAAACACTCAGTCCTTTGCCCAGAGCTTTTTAGTGCCTAAAAGGTTTTGAATAGATTTGTGTTAAGTTGATATAAACATCTTAAAATACCATGAAAAATCCTGCAACAGGAACATGATTAACTGTTCAATACTTTTAGGAAAATGTATATTTCTGTATATGACAGCCTCCACGCAGAACAATGTTAGTAAAGGCACTCCAGGTTGCTACATATGCTATTGTACAAGCTGCCCATTTCATCTTCTAGTACTGGACATAGCATAGATTACACAGTTTTAAAATATACACTATCATACCTACTTTAAAAGCAATAATGACAGGGGGATCAAGATAGGCGTAGAGAAGTACCTGTGGTCTTTATTTTTGTACAGATGGATGTCATTCTAAGAGACACTATTTCATAAATAAGAGCAATCACTGTAATCCAGGCAACCGGGTACTCAGAATTTGGGTTAATCACGCATGATCAGATTCTTGATGAAGGCTCTCTGAATTCTACCATTTTCACAGGCAAAGTCATCAAATCATCTGAATAAACGGGGCTTTTCTTCATTGGAAGCAAATGAATCACCACTAAATGCAAACCCTCGATGCAAAAAAGGTGCAGGGACTGAGGAGGAAATGGCCTCCCAGCATTACGTGAAACTTTCTAATTAAAAGAAGAGTTAGGCAGCATAAAATGCCAACTCGTTTTGGAATCCTTTTCACAAGAGCTAGCTAAGCACAGATTAATTGTCAGTGTCACTGATCCTGCTCTTGGCAAAAGGAAGGACTAGCTCATCTCCTGAGGTTCCTGCCAGTTCTACAGATCTGTGCTCAGCCAGGCAGCGAAGAGCAGGAGTAGGTGGTGTTACTTAGGGCATACGTACACCATGCAAACTTTAAAAATGTGATGTTCTCCTTGTTCCCCATGTTCAGCAGTAATCCTTTAAATTTTCTAATGGGATCTTCCTCCCAGATTTTATACCTATAGGGTTTTTTTGTGATGTTGATACAAACTGGATTATTCTGGAAATCTCTCATTTGTCAAATCCCATAAATAAGGAACTCTTATAACCTTCAAATATCACAGCTTGTGTCATATACAGTTTGAATTCCCATACCTTGACTGAAAAGCTGGGAAGAAGCAACAAATACTCAGATAAAGCAGTGAAAATGGAGGTGCTACAAAAGGCTCTTTACATTCATACTTCCCTGCTTCATAATTAGTAAATTCTCAGAAAGAATTCTTGTAGACAAGGAAAGAACACAATCAAAAGTTCTCAAAATCTGTGGCAAAATTAGACAGCAAAATCCTTCTGACAAGATTAGAAGAAAGCACATCTGACCTCCACTGAAACTTTTCCAACAAGAACGTTAAAAAGTAGCAATTTGTCTTTCAGTGTGCAGCTCACCGTTAGGCAAAGTGTCTCTTTTCTCGTAGAAATCACTAATATCTATCCATATCGCTATGCCTTGCAGGAAACTGACATCTCATTTCTGCTGAAAATGTAAAGCACTCAGAAATCAGGTTGCCTGCAAAGAGTTGCAGGTGCTATCCACTGGGGCCACCCTGCCCATCTTCCAGGCCACGCTCAGTTGCACCCTGCTGGAGGGGCCGGTGGCAGCTCTTGTCTGTTCACTGCGTGAGCTGCTGCTGTCCTGTGCTCCCTGGGCACAGAGCAAACATGCGTTTGCCATTTCCCTTGACAGGTAACAGAAGAAGAAATATAGCTTTTTCAAAGCATATGCATTTATCCCTGCAGTTCCAAAGTATTTTAAGAGTGAGATAAATGGTGACTAGTATCTTCGGAGTTTCCAAGTGTCACCTTTATCCTTTTTATAAAGAGATACTAATGGGTAAAATCCTAACAGTGGATTTGCTCTCCAGCTCTAGGCTTGTACTACAGATAAAAGCAACTAGTCCTTGCCCGCAAAAGAATGCTCCTGGACACCAAAAACGAAGACAATTGCACCACAGTTAGGATACTGCCAAGATCCCTGACTTGATCCTACCATGGTTTTCCATTTATGCTCTTCTGATTACAAATTACTGCCTTTTGGGAAAGTGCCCTGGTAATAAAACCAACCCAGCATAGTTCTGTCCTTCCAGCTCTGGGGGCTTCTGTATCTTTTCGCAGAAGTAAATGACACAGCGTGGGTTGGGGTGGGAGGAGAAGTATGTTACATTCAAAGCTGTAGGGACAGTATAAGCCCCCTTCAAGACATGCTGAACGTTTCTGGGTTTCTCGTAAGTCACATAAAGCAGTGACTAGATAACAGGGAAGAGGACCTCTGTGGACTGTATTTGTTGCCCTGGCAGAGTCCTGAGGATTTTAAACCTACATGCAGCCACACTGCTTGACAACACTTCCTTACCAATTTAGCACCTTTAATTCTTGCAGTTATAGTCATCTCTATTATTTTTCCTGTGAACAACGTAAGCTTGTTTCAACATTTTTTTTTTTATCCTGCTGGCAGTAACATGTCAGATCTCCAGTAGGTCAAATGTACTATTTTGATCAGATCAGTACCACTTCTGAAACTTGTTTTCTTTCTTAGGTATCAGGCTGTCAACTCCAGTGCTTAGAAGAGACATAATGCAGTGTTTGGTTTTCAGGTATTTTCATAAATGTGAAAATAACCAGGCTCCCCCAGTCAAGCCCATGCTCCCACAGAACTGACAGAAACCTGCAAACATAGCTGTCCCGACAGCTAGGCACAGCATGGCACAACCCTCAGAAATGCCTGGCTCTGCACAGACTTTATTTTGACAACCAGGCTCATAAAAAGCATCATCATGCAGCAGTAAAGCATAAGAAGACACACACTTTAAGCAGTAAAGGACATGAACTCTGGACTTGAAAATACCTTCACACCTTTCTCCTGTTGCAGAACACCTTGACGAGGATTCCTGGACATTGTTCAATGCGCCTATCCTACCTTTTTTTCCCCACTCTCTCTGGAAAATAAAATTTCTCAAGTAACTTTCTGCCCTTATTTGTGAGCTTTCAGTGAATCATCAAACATAGCTGACATGCAGGTGGTTGCAGAACTCAAACTACTGCCACTGTTGTTTAAAGCCACTAAACCCTTCTCTTAGAATAAACAATCTGGGTAGACTGAGATAGCTTTATTAATCCTATCTTTCAAAACAGCCACAGTACAGATCAGTGATCCTACAGCAACTTCCCGACCTGATTTAGACACTTTTTCCTCTCAGCATCAGATAGAAACGAAGGATTCAGACCTCTCCATTGCAAATACAGCAGTCTATAGGTTTTGATGTATTCATATCATCACAGCCCTTCCACATTTAATTAGGAACTACCTCCAGTGCTTCAGTGAATGAATCAGTGCAACTAAGTACACAAGAGGAAAATTTTGTACAAAAGAACCCTAAACTTCTGTAACATCTTTTTCCCTTTTCTTTGTTTTCTCTATACTAAACTTTGGCATAGGAGTGTTCGGGGGCTACTTGATTCTTTCTAAGGGATTATCAGTTTATGCCACTCACTTTCATGTGCTCCCATGCACAGTGTCTCAATTCTGGACAGAAAAAGCATGAGAGTTTGTTTTATCTATATCCAGAATTTATATTTGTCCAGATCACAGAATCTTTTAGCAAAAGCATCCACCTGCTAGCAAGAGCTCAAATGCAAAAAAAAATAGAAGTGAGTAACTATGTTCAGATCTATCACTATTACACAGATTTTTTCCTTCCCAGCTCTTTGCACTACTTTTCAATGTTCTGTTTACTTGAGCCTTCGTTTCCTCATTCAAATAATCAGCAGTTAACTCTGTTAACTACATGGCCTTCCTCTACCACCAGATCAGATAAAGAATGCGTGTCTCTGTCAGATATTTCAGAGTTCACTCAGGACATCTGGGCACTATGCCCATCAGGGTGTCTCATGCTTGTGCTGGATTCCAGCTGGACTGGAACCAATACTGGCTGGATTATGAAGGCTCAGACAACGACTAGCCTAGAAGTCTGCTGTCCTCAACTTCCTCCTTCTCAGAACTGCTGCTGAAGACAAATATTTTTTTGCACATTGCTGAGCACTGTACAAGGAAAATGAACTTAGCAAGCCTTAGCGAGTCTATACGAAGACCGAACATTTCTGTGTTTTCCTCATTTCACAAGAATGCTGGGGATGTTCCAATGAAACAAACTCTTTTCATACCTTGGAAACTTCCAGGATACACTAACAGTTAGGACCAAAGATAGCTTTTTGACATTACTGCCCACCTCAGCTGCAGATAGTATATCTCACATTACTATGCTGTTTCATAACTCTGCCCACCTCAGCACTCAGTGACAGATCTTGGCTGTACAAGAAACAGGGGAGGTCCAACATCAGTACAGAACAAACAAAACAATTTCCTGCACCAAAGCCATCAAATTTCTGATTTCTAAATGGCATATACAGCTCAGAAAGGTAGCCAGACTTGAAAGTAGACACCTAATACCTGTGTCCCATTCAGAAGCTACTATTTCTGACATGACTAACTCTGCTTTCTTACGCATATTCAGTTTGGAGTCATTCTTACAATCACGTTTTTTCATATCCAGTACCACACAAAATTCACTAAAGCTACCGTCTAGTGAATTTCAAGCCACACATTATCATTATCACTGCAAGAGAACAGAAGACCCCATCCCATCTGACATGCTTTAAATTTCATTTCAGTCCCCAAACAGGCAGGAAATAGTAGTGCGTTGGCTAATCTGAGCTATTTTTTGCCATAGCCAGTGGAATCTGTTCCTATCAGAAGATCACTAATTTCCAACAGATAAGAGGAATTTCAGAGAGGCTGTTCACTGGAACATACCACAGATTTCAGCTAAGTGTGAACAAAAGGAAGAAGGACGGCTTGTAATAATCAAGGCACTCAAAAAGCAAGAAATATGAAGCCAAGAGAAGGAAAAGCACAGCAAGATATCTCAAAATATACATATTCTAAACTGTGAGCTGTGTTAAGCAATACAGTAAGCTAGCTGTGAAAGAGCAGTCATAGAGCTACCATTCAGAAACAAACATCTCATCTGACATAAAGAGCTGATGTATCACAACTTGTAAAAAGCTAAGTGATTTTCCCACTGACTTTATCAGACATAAGGGCACTAGGGATAAATTTTATTTTACACACAGGGCAAATTCTGTGGCATCTTATTGGCAAGTAATGCCTTGAGTGGCAAAATTTGCCATTCTGGATTTATGCTTCACAGAGGCAAGGCTGGAAGGAGCTCCTCTAAGTGGAGTCCGTAGGGTACTGCAGCCTTACTCTGGGACAGTTCTCTGTAAAACCAAGCTGTGAAGCAGCAGGTACAACGGATTCTGAGTACATCTGCAAACAACAGGCAATTCAGTAGGAAAAGGGAGAAAAGAGATTTCTCTCCTGCTATTGTAAAACTGGAAGACAAATACAAGCAAAGTCATGCTGAATCACAGCATAAATCCACCACAAAAAAACCTGGCTATGCTTTTATGGACACTTTCATTTGCACAAATTTTGATCCCAAAGAGCATTCCCTAAAATAAATAGTTGAAACTGTGGAAAGATAACTACTGGCAGTAGGAATGCATACTTTGCTATTCATATTTATGAAGAAGGGTTTCTGCAAAGATGTCTTCATCCCCACAGGGGTGATGCTGTAGCTTTTATGACTGTCTCTCCAAGATCTTTCTTCTTGTTTGGATGAAGATGATGTCTCTCGCAAAATAGCTTCTGCAAGCTAATGGGAAATTTGTTATAAATATGTAATGAATAGTTCAAGCTGCTTCTAGTAAAATCAGACACTTCTTAAATCTGGCAAAAATAAGCAACAACTCTCAAAGCCTTCAGGTTTTATGCTGTTATAAGAATGATGTCATCTAAGTATACCAGGATGCTGCGTAACCTCAGATTTTCTTTCAAAGCAAATATACTCACACAAGATGGTAGTCTTTCATTATGAAAAAAACCTGAGACTAGCATATTTAATGGCTCAGGATTGAAACCTAAGTCCTATATATTTAAACAGTGAATGAAATTGCACATCTTGTTCTGCTGATGTTCCCCAACATCAGACACAGCAGTCTTTATAATGTAGCATCCTAACATCTTTACATACAGATCTTAATGCCTGGCAAAGCATCCTTGCCAGGCAAGAATCGCTCTCACACAACAAAAATCTTCAGTGGCTTGAATGCAAGTTCTACATCACCAAATGTCCCAAAGCAAGGAAATAATAAAGAAATCTGTCCTGCAACAGAAGTGAGTTGGCTTTTTCTTATCCCTGCTTTTACTGGAATTTTTATATCGTTTATTCTGCACCTGTGAGTCTGATCTTTATTTTTCCTCTGACCTTAACAATATATGAAAGGACGAGCCATACTAAAAGATAGGTTTGGGCAAATTAAAAGTAACGTGAAATGCTAACTTGAAATTACATTTTCAAATGAATGTAACAGTGTTAAGTGATGAGTCTCACTAATGAGAACATTAAAATCAAATAAAAAGAGAGATCAAAAACTTGTTCACTACATAAAGCAAGAAACAGGTTAATTGGTGGTTCTAACATGTTTTAAAGATACATTAACAGAAATTAGATATACAAATTATATCATCTCACCAGATTACCATCTCACCAGACTGTACGATCTAGAAGATAGTTATCTATTCTAGATCCTCCATCTCATATAAGATGAAATTAATCCCTCTTTGAGGGCACCTATTTTTCTCTCTTGAGTATACAAGGAGATGAAATGACCAACTTAAACCAGAGTTCTGTCTTTCGAATTCCAGTCTGAACCATTTAATTTCTCCAGATTGCTTTCCCCTGTGTAAAAGGGGATAATAGCATTCTTCTCAGTCCCAGGGTGCTGGAAGATGAACACATTAAATGTGGTTACTCAGTTGCATAGTAAGGTAAGGAGAGACCCTACAAATGTATTAAACAAATGAGATACTGAATGAGAAAGAACAATAGAAACTGTTAAACTATGATTAAACCTCTTCAATTTCAGAAGATCACCAGAGACATTTACGCTAACCAATTACATTCTCCATCCTGCTCCTCTTCCCTGCTCCACCCAAGCATAATTCCCATTCAGTAGTCCAACTGCTGCTTTTGTAAGGTAGGTCACTGAGAGTGTTTTCTCACCTGAATATTTACAGCACAACATAAGAACTGAAATGAGGCTTACTAAAAGGTCCCACTATATCTATTGCTAGCAACCAGCCTGCAGCTGGCTCAAGGGCTTTTTCATTAAAAAAGTAAATGGCATTATATACATAAAGAGTAGAATTCATCTCATTTGACTTCAGTTGACTAAGAAGTTAGGTACTTCATGTAACTTAGTTATCTATACTCCCTCCTTTGTCAGTGGAGGGAGACAGGTACCATTTGTCCTGATATAAGTGTCTGAGATAGGTGGTTTAAATCACCTGGTGATTGAATTTTTTCCACTTTCAGCCTCTGATGCTCTGAAACTCTGAGCTCATCTTGAAGCTCCATGTTCTGTCTGGTCAGCATCTCTACCTGGTCTCTTAGCTTGCTGTAGGCAGCATGCCAGCAGGACTTGTTTCTCTTGAACTCCTCCTGCAGTCCTGCAATCTGCTGCTTTAATATCTGCCAATAGGAAAAAAGCATGCCATGTCATTACATGGTTCTAGACTAGGCATGCCCATTTTACACATCCAGAAGGAAGCACGGAGAATTTTATTGTGCTTAAAGGTCTACTGCAATATTTAAAGAAGACATTTGAAATGATCTTTAAAAAAATACACTGAAAACTCCTGTATTTAAAACAAACTAAATCTCACCCACACATTTAGCCAACAATTAATGCAAAAGAAAAATGAATGCAAACATAAATGATTGCCTGAGTATGTCTTAGGTATCTTGGCTCCTTGAGCCAAAGAAAGGTTCATCCTTGCTGCTCAGCTAGTCCTTTATTCTTAATGGTATTGACTCAGTCAAATGGTTTGCACTTGACTGTGAATATTTTCCAGCTTGGAATGGCTAGATTATAAAGCTAGAATTTCTCACAAAACTGAGTCTAGCTTCAAGCATAACAAAGGCCATGGTATCTCACCCAATAACTTATGCACAGAATCCACCAACTTTCTAGATAACTGTAAGTTGTCCTTTTAATGTTAAAAAGACACAATGTATTTCTATCTGAATATATATACCTTCAGTGTCCAAACAACATCCAAACAACAGATCTTAATACGCACTGCTCTGCTAGAAGCATATGAACCATCTGCTATTACAAACCATTTCACTGTGTAGGTACTTGCAAACCATGACTGAATCATCTGAACCTTTTCTGGATAAATTAAGTTTAGAACTAAAAAGCAAAATCCAGTTATTTCTGTTTTTTTTTCCCTAATTAATTCCAATTTCTCATGAACTTTTTTTGAGAAACACACACAAGCTATACTTTCAGAAATGCTTTTACCAATGGCATATATAAAAATAACACTGTCTCATTCTGCCAACTCGATATTCACCTTCATATATCCAGAGTTGCCACTTGTCCACTTAAATACAGCATTTCACTGAGACATAGTGTAAGCAAGTCACCTAGAATGTCTTTTCCTCGACAATATGCTGGTCTGTAAAATCACATTTTCTTCTTGCCCTTTGTGTTCAAGCATCTGTTCTTCAAAATATCTTTTCACTACTCTGTATCACCATACTGCATCTTTTTCAATATACCATTTTGCACTGCTTTAGTTTAATCTTTGGTTATAGATTAAACATTTTAATTTTACCCCCCTCTCCCACTTTCCAAGGTTTCAGGCACATACTGTCTCTTTAACATTGCAATGCAATAGATATATTATTCATTATGATACTAAGACAGGAACAGGTTATCGAGAGGTTTACTTACAAGGGCAGCAGTATATTTCACCCAGTCTGTCAGGCAGAGGATAAGTCAAAGATGCTACGTTTATATGCAGATCAACAGTGATGATTTCATGGCACCACTGAAGAAGTGTGAAGAAAGCACAAATAAAATGTGTAGATAACAGAAAACAAAGCAAAACACAAAAGAAAAAAGGAGGAAGAAGAAGACCTGACTGTGTAAGTGGGTGGTAAAAATGAAGTGAACATGGGAAGAGCTGAGGTAGGCAAAGAACAGACAGCAAAAATACAGAAACAGCTGGCTTAAAAATATCTGAAAGAAGGAAGAGAACTGAGAAAGTGGTGAGAAGAAAATTAAAGGCGCTTATATGAGATTTGCCATGGATATAAAATGTGACACCAGTAGAGTTAAGCAAGAAACGTACAATTTGCTCTGTAGTCAACCAATCCTCATGTGTACTCCCTTTTTCCTACTTTCCCTTCATTCGTATATCTGCCTAATTCTGTCCTTCTCATCACCATCCTTTATTTGCTGTGAACTGCCCATTGTCAGAAGTCTGTACATCAATCAGCCATTTTCAAGAAGAAACAGACTTATCAAGGTGGGAATCTCGCAGGTAAGTGACTCAGTGATTTACAACTGTTCTGTTGCAAACTTTAATTTTTTCAGCTCATTATGTTGACAGCTTGGAACAAAAGATTAAAACAATTCTATCAAACTTCACTTCCAGGGCTAGACCTAATCAGGAAACAGATTTAGAAATTCTAACAACTTTAAAAAAAAAACTCGGGTGGAAAAAAGCTGATATCTCAAAATATTCTGCAGAGAAGACATTCAAAATATTTTTTTTCAAAAAGTTAAAATAACCACACTGAAACTATTTAAATTTTCATGCTGTAAATGTTTCACTTACAGAAATAGGAAACATGAGCAGAGAAACCATTCACTATCTGTATAGTACAAAAATTAAGTATTTCAAAAACATACAGATGAAAAGCAAAAAGCACATAAAGTTTGAAAAAAGTACTATCTTGCCATTTGGAATTTTTCCAAAATTTTTCTGGTCAAGAATTTCATTGAAATTGGCAGGTTCCTGTCAAGTGTATCAGTTTAGATCAAACATCATTTTATGGCAGAACATTGTTCTGTCCAAGTTTTCTTACTAGGGATCATAGCTACAGATATTCACATATGACTTTATTGCTAAGGAGACTGAAACAGAGGATCCAAATAGATGGAATTCCCCTAAAGAAATTTAGAAGAATTTATAATCAATGGCTCAGGAAAATGAACTCGAGAGCACCTAGAGGAAACTTGGCATTGGAAGAATGCCTGGAGAGAGAGCATTACCATCCAGGGCTGGTACCATTCACAATGTGGTAGCAAGTAGCTCAATGATACCATGATCCTACTGAGCAACAACTGCAGTTCATACTTTCTATTCTCTCAAATCAGGGACTATCCTGCTCCAGTTGATTATAATTTTATTTTGGTTGTGCACATCTTTCCTCCCCTACGTGGACTACCCTAGTGCAGCTCACCAGAGCATGAAGTTGACAAGATTTTATCAGACACTTCCAAATTCTTATTAAAAACAAATGTTGTAAAGCATCTCCTCAGCAAAACTAGATGATCAACAACCTCCACAGCTTATTCTGGCTTTTGGGTATGATTCTTTGTCTACATCTAATTGAGCTAATGATGCTTGAGCTTGCTTTCCCTTTTCATGTACACTAATTTTTCAATCAGTCTATATATCATCTCTTACCTTACGTTCATTCACCCAGCAAAAGTTTTTCAAGTTCTAACTTTTCTGCGTACCTAGCTGACCTATGGACTAAGCCTTACAGCTAGCAAGAAGCTGACAGATTGCCTTTGCTGGATATTATTCTTTCTCAGTGTTACTAACCACTTCAAACAAATAGGTTTTGATGACATTTTCACTAAATTTACATGAAATTGATGCTTTCTTTCTATTTCTCATGACTCTGGTAAATTATTATTTTCTTGCATCGAGTTTTTAGAGATTACTGATGACAGAGAAGTTGGAGAGCATGTTCTGCCTCCCATGGGCACTTTGGGCAATTTCTAAAGACACTAAGATCCCATTTCCCTGATCCTCCTCAGAAGATTTCCATGCCTTTATCAGAGACTTTATGGATAGATCTATGGAGACAAGCTTTGGAAAATGGATTATTTTTGCATGTGTAGGTTTCATCTGAAGTAGGTAGAACAGAAATTAGTTGTCAATAGGTGCAGAGCTAGAGAAAAAGCTGACTAAAAGAACTACAGACTTCTGAAGAAGCCTCTGAAAGTGAATTTGGAAGCTTAGGTCGTTTATAAGAGCAGACAAGGCAGGCAGGAAAGGGACTGATTGAATAGATTTATTTACATAACCTTGGCTACCAGGATTGATTTTCAGGAAATGTAGCATAATTGGGAAACAAGCCACTGCTAGATTATTTTTTATGTCCAGAAAGTACTCATGCTTTTTGTCTTGAGTGTATCCCAATGTCTCTTGCAGGCCAGTGCATAGCATCTGGCACTCAAGTGTAAAGTGACCTAGAGCCTTTTTAGGATGAATGTGCCATTTGATTGGGCAGGTTAGGCTGTTAAATTAGATACACAGCTAGATATATTCCAGGTACCAGAAAAACAAAGATCAGGATAGTTTAAAATCTTCACAAAGATTTAGAGTCCAGTATGGCATGAGATGGAAATTTTTCAAGAGCCAGTTCAAATCTGGAAAATCCAGTCCACAGAAATATAAAGACTAAGGGAGACCTCACAAACCTTCTGTACCAAATAGAGGCACATTTTTTCAGCCTATTTTTTCTTCTTATATAAAGGTAGTGGGATGTACATTTAAAACAAAAACCAAAATAATGACCTATTAACGCAAAAAATCTTCATTGTACATACAACTGTCCCCAAGAAATAGCAGAATAAATGGCCACCTGTGACAAACGGAAGAATTCAGAAACTACCATAAGATGCCTGCACTGAGGACATACATGGAAGAGAACAGTGCATTTACTCTACAGAAGACAGCTTACTTGTATTTCTTCTGATTTCACATTTTCTCCAGTGACTCTAGATCTTCCTTTGAACTTACTACGTTCACCTTTTTCTTTCTGCAGTGTTTGAATTTGCTCTTTACTGTATTCCAAAGGGTGAGTCAGCTCCTGGTTCCCGATGGTCTCACACTCATCCGTTCGTGTTCTGTTCAGAAAGTAAACAAGGAGTATGAAGCTGGCATAAAGACTATGACAAATGACTGTCTTTAGATATGTCTTCTTTAGGCATGGTTTTTGGAGAGCTTGAGCATGTCTCAAATACACTGATATTGCTGGGAGTGGCAACAAGAGATCAGCACTTCTGAAAATTCAGGTCCTTTGTCACTGGGAACAGTCATGCACGTGTTCAGCTGCAGAATTTATTCTACTGAGCAGATGGAAATAATTCTCATTAGGGTTTTCTTTCCCAACAGCTCAGTGACCACAAAATTAGACACCTTCAAACTCATTTTCTGTGCACAGGGAAAGCTAAATTAGGGCAGACCTGCAGAAGGCACTGATTGTTCCTTGGCACTGCACTTATGAAGCTGAAGCACTTGACCATGCAAAGCTGGGGACTGAACTGTACTTCCAGCAGCCTCATCATTCCCACAAATGAGAACAGTCACACACCTGCATGGAAGGAGGTAAAGTACTTTGCTTGCCACAGATGAGTAAACTGCAAGCGTTAAATGTGGAAGCTCAGCATCGAGAAGACATTTTGCCCGCAAACCTAAGGTGTCAAGGCATGAATAGTCTGCAAGTGTACTTTGTGTAGCCCTAAATGCAGCATATTTGCATGACTATGACACAGATGCTTAGTTCATTTTTAATATGTTATTAAATTATTTGTTAGCTTCTTGCTTCAGCTCACTTCATGGCCTACAGCCACCATCTGGCCCTCAGTATTACTTGAAATGCAACAAAAGCTACAGGAGGCAGCCATGATCTCATGTTTTCCTCTCAGTAATGGAGTTTATCACTTCAGTGGAAAAACATGAAAGTTCACAATGCTCCTAAGAAACAAATGGGCTTCCCACATCCTGCTGCCCATTACATTTATTACTTAATTTTTAATTTTTGGTTCTGTTCCATCTTAAATCCAACCATCTGATATTGTGGTTAAATGCATGTTAAAAATAATGTCTCACCACTATTCAATAAAATTATTAATTCTTCTCACATTAATCCAGTTAAATTATCAATTACCCGCATTAAATTAATTTAAATTACCCGCATGATTATGTCCAGCCCACCACTTCTCAAATCCAGACCAATTGCCCTGAAATACGATATACTTGAAGAAAAGCAAGAACCAAGTCCTATATAGAACATCTTCCACCAAAGAGTGAACAGTACTGTTTTTCTTGCATCCAGTAAAATAAAAGCCAGGGAGCTATTCCCTCCAGCATCTCAGCTGATATCAACCTCTTCACAATTACACAAGAGTTACAACCGTACAAGTAAGCTGATCAGAGCTAGAGCACAAACCCAAGTGTGGAGTTGTCCACAGTGCCACATTGCTGATCTCTAGTCTTGGCGTAGGGCAGCTACCACTCCACTAGACAATGCCTGGCAAGGCTTGGAGGTTAGCGCAGGCCAGGAATCACTCCCAATGGGCAGCTTGGATGCAGCCACCCTGGTCTGCAGGGTAAGATAGCTTAGCTGTATGGAGGTGTTATGGCTGGCCTCAAGGCCAACAGCCCCTACCCTGGAGAGATGTAATAGCTGAAGATATCAAAAGCAAGCACAACAAAATCTCTTATGAGCCTGAGATATACCACAGTTCATACTTCTGCTATAAACTGCGAATAGTAGCCAGGTGCCCATCAGAGATGTAGAATGGAGAAAAAAGGCTAAGTATTTTCTACCAACTCAGATTCTTGCATGACTCCTGAGCATACCTCTGCATGAAGCACACTGCAGCGAGCTAGCTGTGAGGTGAAAAGCATACATACGTGAAAGCAAAGGTCTCTTTCCAAGAAAAAGCCTCTCAGCCAAGTGCAGATGGACCAAAACAAGTGATGGCTACTGCTGTGGATCCATGAACAGTGTGGATTCAATACTATAAGCAAATTATGTATTACAAATGGCAGACAATTTATCATTGTTGGGGGAATTTAAATTATCGTCACTGAATCCTTCAGCTAATACCAAGAGTCAGCAGCAATTCCCTCAGTGCTGCCTGGGAGGAGTTGCAGCCCGCTGCCTCGGTGACTCTCCAGGCTCCATTAGGCACAAGATAATCACAACATGCTACACCCCAACTGTTTTAAACCTCCTGCCTAAATCTTTCATGCCTGCAAAGGTCTAAAAACAAAGTACTTGGAAACCAAAGAATGGATAGACTGGGCAGGTCCAGGCACGTCATGCTGCTCTCAAAAGGATTTTCATCGCTTCCAATGAGCACATATCGTCAACATGGCATAAGTGAGGTGCTATTGCTGTAGTAACCAGCTAGGGCTCCTGATAGGCTTACTGGCTTAAAAATACAAAGGAGATACTCAGATTGCATAAATCAACACACAGCCAATGTGGTCAAGGAGGATAAGCTTCTTTTCACAATTAGTTTTAACTCATAATTTAGAAAAAAGAAATAAAAAAATGAACACATCAAACTTCTCAAGCATTTTTGGATAAATGTGTGAAAATGCTAGGGGGTACTGTGGCTGATAACATGAATAACTCCACTAAAATTTTTGTTTAAAAACCTGTGGTATTATTGTTATTTGGTACAAACCAAACTTGCATACCTGTTGAGAACTACGCTGTAAATGCAAAAAGGAAAAGAATCTCATCTGCTTTTACGGTAGATGGCACACAGTAATTTCCAACAGATTTAATCATTTTAAAAAAGAATATGTTTGATTTGATTGTAAACATACTAAAATTTTATTATAGTCATTTGCATAACCTGTAATTATTTACAGTTGTGAAAACACTTCCATTCCAAACTCCATTGTTTCAAAACTTATTTCTTGCAGGGATTTTGTGCTAAGGAATTATTTCCCTTTTATGAAGATGTAAAAAACAAAACAAAACAAAAACAAAGCAATTTTCAGCACTTCTACTACATTTTAATAATTTTAAAAGCAACTCTGGAAACTTCAAGTTTGTCATTTATACAGTATCAAACATATCCTTGATCTTGTTTATATGTATTTATGAAATTACAATGCTGGTGGCACTGGCATGTACTATACATTTTTTTGTTGATTTTGGAAATACAGGCTACCCTTGAGTCAATGTGATATGAGAAGTTTATACTTTAACCCATTAGAGGCGTGATCCCATAAAATGAAATATCCTCCGTTCTTACTGATTTCAGTGTAATTTGAAGATGCTCAGCAACTTATAAAAAACATTTGGTACTACTCAGCTTTAAGTGTACAAAATGCACCAGCATTTTCAGAGCTGGCCCCATCAGTCAAACACTTCACTGTGTTATCCACACAGTTTGTTTTCAGCGCTTCAGTTTTCAGAGACTACATGACTGCCCTTGAAATGAGGCTAGCCAGCAGATATGAATTTAACAGTCTCATTTTAAGGATCCTGATGGAAATACTGGCCTTACTTCATGCTCAAATAAATTTTTGGTGGATCCAGATTTACCTGAGAAAATGCCTTGCTTTCTCTTCTTCTTTCATCCTAGTCAGTGAAGGGGTTCCTCCAAGATATACAACAGCCTCTAATCCTCTGGTAAGGATGTTTTGGGTTTCTTTTATAAAGACAATCATGTTAGTACACAAAACTTTGTGAATACGGAGAAACTCTGTCTATGTATTTAAAACCACAAATAGATTGCATAAGTACAGTAAGTTTTACTGCTTAACTTTTCAAGCAGAATTAACTTATTTGTGCCTAATTATGCAATCTTGTTTCCAGCATAGTTCTTGTTAGTGGAATCCAAGCTCCACTGCACATGACAAGGGAGCAGATTTGGGGATATATCAGCATCAGTGGATAATTCCTAATTGGGTATGTGAATGCCAACTGATAGTTTAACCTTATTTTGAATGCAACTTTCAGATAGTTCTCAGGTACTCATTTGGTAACAAGAACTGGACACAGAGTAGACACATGATGCTTAGCAAGTTGTGACAGCAATTGAGAACCATCAGAAATGAAAGTTTCTGCCTCAGTGATTGCTGCGGGCAGGGCAACTGATTTTGATTGACTCTAAACAAAGACAGCCAGTAGGTTTGGGATGAAGAGACAATCTGAAGGGGTTTGAAAAAGTCCTCCAGTGGAAACTGAGAGAAAAGAAAAGTGTAAAAAGCAGTTTAATAAAAAGGACTAAATTCTGTCTAAGCAGGGTATCATTTCACTGCCAGAAATAAGATGACCAGGATAAGAAAAGCAAAAAAGATTGGTTGGATGAAGAACTGTAACCACATCTAGGACTGAGAGAAGGTGCTCTTAGGAAATCACCATTTTCCACTGATGTGAAGTACTCCGTGTTTTAGGAACAAAATATGCGAATTTGAAAAATTCTTTTGCACAGCTTGTGCCTCTTTTTTTGAAGTCACATTATATCTGAGGAGTGTTAATAGAAAACATGGACCTCTCACTACCAAAGGAACACTGGATGAATATATCTACATTACAGGGAACTCCAGCACTGATTTCAGGGACTCACTGAGCAGAGCATGGGGTCAAGACTCTGTATCTGAAAGTGCACTGCAAGCTACAGGTTTAGGAAAAATGGCCAGTAAAGACGAGGAGCCAAGCATAATAGGTGACTTGCAGATACACCTCTCCTCTCCTCTCCGTTTCTATTTTTTCCAGATTAGGACTTAGAAATACTGACAGAGGTGGGCATATACACAGGCAGCATGCACAGAATCAGTCATAAACTGTGAGAAATTTATTTTCCCTGTATCAATAGAAAAGAAAACTCAGGTAGGTCTTACTTAATGTGTTTGTAGACAGTTTTTTCCATGGTTTCTCCACTGCAGGGGTTTCTTTGAACTTGAAAGTAGGAATCTGGCTCACTGCTGTTGAGGGTGGCACATCCAGGCTTTTAACATCTCTGACACCATTCTCATTCTTTGATTTAGGCTCATGCCCTCTCCTTTTGCATCTTATGAGGTGAACTGGAGATTGCTGAAGAGAAGAGTGAGCCTTGCTCCCTTTTGGCCTGACAACTCCAGTACTGGAATCACTGCTGCTTGTGCTGAGAGACAGACCTCGTTGCCTTGAGAGCTCTTGAACATCTTGTTTTCTTGGAGTTGATCTGCTGTACTTTTTCACAGGCATTTTTTCTGTTCCACTGGGCTCATCACTGGCATAATCACCATCACAGAGATCCAAATGCCTGCCAGTACAGTCTACCTCCTGAACCCCATAGTTCAAGGGATAACAATCATGGTGAGATTTGAGGTCACCATCACTGTCAGAAGATAAGAAGCTTGACTCACAGGACAAAGATGCAACACGGCACGTTGCGGGGGGCTGTGCCGTTCCTTTGCCATCCCTGCTGGAATGCCAGGGATGAGCTTTTCTTCTCCACAGCCTGCGGTGAGCTAAGGGCAATTTTTACTATCTTATCATTGACCATATTAAACCCAGTACAGACTCCTCTTTTGCTTTCTGAGCGCTGGCTCCCTGTGACAAGTTCCTCAGGACATATTTGATCCCCTTTCTGACTCTGCATGAATGCAGGGGCTGCACTCCCTTCTGTCTGCCTGATTTGGCCTCCTTCTAAATTCTGAAGTGGAGAATGCCTTTGTAGGACTTCAAAGGTGTTTTTCGCTCTCTCTGTGAGATCACCCATCAGAGGCTGGCCTACCACACCTACATCCTTTTGCACAGTACTTTCCATAAGTCTTCCTTCAGTTCTGTTTGCTTCCTCTAGAGGATCTGTACGATGAGTTTCACTTTCCTCATTTACTTGTAGGTTCTTTTCTGTTACTGTTTCATGACACCGTTGCAGAAGTTCAGGCCAGTTTATCTGAAATGAGGCAGTAGGACCCCCCTTTGTATCCTCATCTCCTACAATCCCTTCTCTTTCTTGTGCACTTTGCTCAAGTGCTTTTGGTTCACATTCAGTCTGAGCCTTCATTTCCCTCTTATCTAAAGCACAATTTGCATGTTGTTCATGTGCACCCATCTGCACGGAGCTTCTGGCCGGCAGATTTAACTTAGGGCATTTCCCTAGCTGCAGTATGCCTGCACGCCCTGGGCCAGGCCAGGGGGAGTGACTCCAGCAGTCAAAATCAGCTCTTCTGGAATGCTTTGTCTGTTCTTTTAAAAGGTTCTCTTTATTTTTTTTTGAGCCTTGCAATACCTTCTCTTCGTTTCAGAAAAAACTTCCGAGGGTTTAGTTTTGCCTTGCTCTGAAAAACACCAAAAATTGTGAGAATCACACACACTTGTGAGAATCTCAAACTGAGAATCATTATCCAAAAAGGAAGATATTTAAGTTAATGTAAAATGTTGAGACACCAGAATATGGTGGAGCTAATGGATAGCTGATTGCATGAATAACAGCCTCCAGACCACAGGGAAGATAAGAACTTCTAGAATCAGTAGCTATGTGACCCCTCCTTTAATTCATTAGTAGAATCAAATGATTAAGATGGTGCTAAGTGTCACATCTGTAACACTTTCCTGCTTTATTTACTTTTAAGAGCATGTGGGGGAAAAAAGAACAGCTACTGAGATGGGAGAAGTTCTGTCTTTGTAGTTGTCTTTAAACAAGTTTGAGTGTTTTGCATGAGATTACACATAAATACATAAATGCATTAGTTTGAGCTGTTATTTTGCCAGGGTGACACTGAGAAAATTGCTTTATGATCAAATGTGCACCTTCCCAGGCTACAAGCCTAACAAAATGCTGAGTCTAACACCTAAAGGCTCCCAGGAAAAAAAATCCCCGCTGTATTTGGCACTAAGGGTTAGACTTTTAAAAGAACTCAGGAGTTTCCAACAGAACAGTTATCCAGTACTGAGCTTACTTGAAAAGCTGGCCATTAACTGTTGTCAGATTTGGCAGGAAGAGCCCTTAGGGGAAAAAAAAATCTTTTCAACCTTTAGCTATAGACCACAAAGAGCAAGGACAAGACAGCTTATGAGATGCTTCCACAGCTAGTGCGTGAGCTGTATCTCCTCTGTGAAGAAAGTATTTCAGCCTTCAGGCCTTTGCAGTGCAATATTGTTCACAAGGCAGTAGGGCATAAAGCTGCCAACTCAGCCCCGCACATAAACTCGTATTAATCTCTAAGCAGAGCTGGCTCGGGGTTTCTCAGCAAAAAAATGAGTTTTGCTTCTAAACAGATGAAGAGCGAAGGTATGGCTAGAACTAGACTGCTCCAATCAGGGGAAGGGAAAGGCGCAGAGAACCAGCAGCAAAGGTGCTCTTCCTTCTGCCCCGGGAACAGGATGGGGGACGAGACATCTACTGCTGCACGTGTGTGCGCACACACACTTCCCCTTCCTCTTGCAGCAATCACTGTCACCTTTGCCCCAGGACCACCACACAGACAGCAGCAGCTGCCACGCTGCCTTTTCAGAGCTCTCAGAGGCAAAATAGGCAGTGAAGCCATGGCTGTTTTGCCACAAGGCACCACTGGCACCCATGCCAGCGGCAAATGCCAATTTGACCATGCCTAGAACCAGTTCTGCTTTTAATCCTGTGAGAAATCTGGTATGAATCAGTGAGATCACTTACATGCTTAAAGTGTGTGTGGACCCTTGGCAAAGGCAAAAAGCTGAAGAGTACTACAAAGTGACCGACAATTTGAAGATGAGCAGTGTTAAGAAACAAACAGAATCAACCTTGAGGTCTAATTTAGCTAAGTGACTGTGGCCCAGAAAATACATGGAAAAGTGAAAAATGCAATAGGAAAGAGTGGGAACTTTGACTGCGACTGAATACTAAACAATCCACGCAGTACCTTACATGCCAATAATGTGAGGATGGGGCCACTTCTGAATACGTTTTTTTTATTTGGGGGAAATACTCTAATATTACATGAGAGATCAGTGGAAAAATTTTCTGTCATGCAGTGAGTCAAAACATGGCCCATACAATGTCCAAGTCCATGAGAACTTGTCAAAAACAAAGTGAAGGCACCAATGGGACAGTACCTGTTGTTCCTGCTGCTGTTTTTCTATGAGTTGAGTGTCTACTTTAAGTTGTTCTTCAACAAATTCTTCAAAAGTCTTCTGTCTTATACCAGTTCCTGGTGTGACTGGCCTAAGCAAGCAGGTACTAAATTGTAAAGTTCTCCAACCAGTTTTTCTTCTGGTAATTCTGATGAAGCTGACATTGAGTTTAGAATTCCAGTGTTATGCCCCCCCCCCTTTTTTTTTTAAATGGGAAGTGTCTTAGCAATAAGACCAGTATTACCTGGCACCCAACTCTCACTTTAAAATATCCTGTTTAAAATGAACATAAATTATGCTTTTAGTAGATTATGTTTTTAGGCTGGTATCAGCCTCTCCTTAAAAATGGAAAATACAAACTATCCAAAAGGAAAAATATTTCAGGCATTTTCTCCAGACTAGACCTAGTTACAGTCACAAAGAACTCTGTAACTCTTTGTCAGAGAGGTTTGAACAAACTTGTGCAAAGAGTGGCAGAAGAGAAAAGTGATGTCTACAATGTTCTGGAATGACAAATTGAAGTCTGACTAAAAATACAGCATAATACAGTATACATGAACATACCTTATTTCATTGGAAATGTACTTAGAGGCTTAATGTAGGCACTTCCTAAAAATTTCTACTGAATATGAAAAAGTCCTGCGCATAACAGACATACTGGTTATACATCACATTACGGTTTTTACTATACAACACATCTACCTAACATCACTGTACCAAAGATCATCTTTTTCTTTGTCAGCCTGACTGTCCATATTTGCAAGCAGCATGGCCTAACAGGAGTAGATTTGCAGAGCAACAGCCGTTGCTGAGCTCCCAATACACATTTCAGGGAGGGTTACTGCCAAATAGCTGTAGCCTGGTCACATGAGGAAAATGTCTACAAAAAATTGGAGCACATTCTCTGCTTTAGTTTCATCCAGAAAGAATTCAGTTTGTGCTCTCTAAGACTGCACTACAGTATGAACCAGAGCACAGTATTTACTTTCAGCCTGTCTTGGCTAGAAGTTTGCTGCTTCTGTTTAAAACCTGAAGGAGGGCTTAGTGTCCCCAAAAGCTGCTGCTTCTATTTGCATTACATGAGCAAAGTTAAGAATTTTTAAAGCATTTCTTCCATCCCTAATGCTGGCCTAACCAGTTTCTGCCTAGCCATGAGTTACCACGGCATCAGTATGCTGGTACAACTCATTTGGCAATTCAGTGATGAACCAGATCAGAGTGCTGATAGAAGCTAAAAATTACATTTCTCCCCTCGCCAGAAAACTTTAACCTGGATCACTTCTATGACCTTGTTCATCATAGAGGCACATAAAGACTGGTCTTGGCACAGCTGAAGGGGCAGGGCAAGGACAAGAGTGAATGAGCTACTCAGACTGACACTGCCATCACAAAGTGATGGCCACTGCAGAAGAAATGATGGCATAACAAAAGATATCATCTCTCCCTGACAATTTTTGCCTTACCTACATCCTTAGAACTTCATAATTGCACAACTGCTACTCCTTAAAAAGAATTTTAATCTTTGAATGCTAAGACAAAGACAAATAGAAGAACTTCAATTTTATATTTTGTAGCTCTCCTGAGTTTTTAAGAAGCTGAATCACAGTATTTTAATACATGCGACTTGTAAAAAATATTTGTGGGGAAACATTGCCTATGATTGGATGGGAAGTATTCTGGCATACAAGAAGTTTCACAAGGCTGATCTGCTTATAAATTGAAAAGGGAAGCTATATACAAAGAGGTGATCATAAAAAAAGTGCTTCCTGTTGTGGTAAAATGCTTCTCTCACCCAGTGAAGGATGTTAACAAAAAAACCATTCACTACTACTAGCTACTTTTAGTATGATCACCAGGGTGTTTAAACACATTTCATTTTTTATCACAAAAACAGAACAAGATAAAGAGTCCTTGAATTCCGGTCTTTGAAATACAAAGTATTAAGTCTTAATCTCCTGTATTCTGGTTCACATTAGTCTTACAGTCTTAAAGGGAAAACCTCTGTTTGACAGTCACACACATTGCTTTGGCAATTCTTTTGGGAAAAAAAGCCAAGGCTAGTTCTGATGGCCTTGGGCTGTTGTCATCAAATATTAATACATTATCTTCTAACAAAATACACACCAAAACATAAAACAGCAAACCCAAAAAATGCAGAAGTACATCAACTGCCAGTTCTTAGACCTGCCCCATCTCTGCCCATTCATACTGGCCACTCTTCAGCACGGGAAAGAGCCTTTGTGTTACAAATAGTTGCAAATATAACACATACAGTATGCATATAAGCACAGAAATCATGCTTTTGTAGCTATGCCCAACAGAGTAAACCCATTTCTCACCTGTCTTCCAGACTTCTAGTCTTCAATGTCACCTTCATGCCAAAGGGAGAAGGAGCAAACTCCTCATTAACTTGTTCTTCAATTGCAGAAATAGTTTCAGGGAAAGTTCTTTCTTCTAATTGGCTATTAGCTAAACAACATGAAAAAGGTCAATGAAAGCAAAGCCTTTATTGCATAAATAAATGAAAAATTAACATAATAAAATAAAACAGAAATAGTAACATTCTCAACAACATGAAAATTTTAGCTTTTTGAAAATACTTCCTAGAATGCTTCAGAAGTAGGAGGAATGATGCAGCTCATGAAAAAAGCATGCCTCCTAATCCTCAAGTCTAATGGTTGAAAAGAAGGAAAGGGGAAATGGTATGATTTCTACTCCTCAGCCCTAAAGAATTCCAATGTATGCTTAACATGTTCACTGCAGAACATTTCTCTTCACTTTGCTAGACAGTACTGAACTGCTCATGTGCTTGTGACTACAGGACTGCAAGCCAGTTCATTAAACAAATACAGAAGAGTAGCTGTATGCAGCAAATTTTGTAACTAGGAATATTCTATTTTATTTCACTGCAGTATTCACACTGTGCAACTTCCCATTGAAGTTTACTGGCTATGTTCACTAGAACAAGAAGGTTCCCACGCCCATGCATTTTTTTGCAAATGGCAGCTAATGGAGACTTGCTCCTTTAGCTCAAGTTAGGACTGCCTGCTGGAGCAGAATGCCTTTGTTGGCTCACTCATGCTAAACACTGTTGGTATAGCCACAAGCCACACAGCTCACTTCATGAAATTAAAGCATCCAGTGCTACTGAAGTATTTTGCAGAATACTGAAAGCACTTTCTGGTCTTCACCTTCCACAAAACCTGGCAATACCCTTGCCAGATCTCATGACTCCACCTGGCTGAGGGAGGACGGCAGTTAGCAATTATCTCCCTTTGTCTTCAGTAACATAATGCACATGATTTCCAATAAAACACCAGCACTGGTAACATACAAGTTTCCAAAAATCTCCAGTCTCATGGTGGACAAGCAATCCTGCTTCTGCAACCCTCTCATCTGCCTCAGACCAGAATATGCTCAGGAGCTAGAGATGACACAGCAGGTATGTAGCAGAAAGGGACACACAACTCACAAGTCCCTGTGCATTTCCAGCCTCGCGTGTGGCTATGCTGTCGCCAGTGTTTCAGATGGCCTACTCATCTCTCAATGAGAAAAGTGGCAACGGGAATGCCCTAACAGGAGAGCTGCCCCACCACTGCAATTTTCGAATTAAAAAGAAAATGGTGAATACAAAACACAGCTGAACAAGAAAATGTTCCTGACAACTCTCTAAAACACATTTCTTAATTTTCACAGTGCAACTGGTTATTCCCAGTACAGTACAGTTCCCAGTACAACAACAAATGGTCCAAGCAATTCTGTTACTCACCTTTGTCTTCCATTACATCCTTTTCCTGAGCATCTTGTCTGGGAAGCATTTTTGTGGGACTCCCAGCACACTGCAGCAATGGCTTTGTGTTTGTCCCTTCAAATAAGAACATGAAGTGTGTTATACATGCCATCAGGCTCCCATTACCCTCATCCACCCTCCCCTAGTTGTGTTTGCAGCACAAGTATTTCTACAGCTCTCTGAAGAACTGCATCAGGGAACTCATCCAGGCTCAGATTAACCTAGCAAAAAAAAATCATATTCCTGGACAAAGGAAGGAGACAAGACTGCTTCTTTCAGTGAGAGCCCTGGTCTAAGCCAGCTTGAAGTATATGAAACTGAAATCTCAGTTGTTCTGCAAGACTGTATCTTTGCATCATAGGCAGATCTTGCTGTACAAGTCCAAAACAATCTCATGTGAAGGTCTTATTTACATCATCTTCCACTTCAGTTCTTCTTTCTGTTTCTTTTCCCTCCCATTATTAAACCTCTGATTGCTCATAGATTACTCTTTCATCTTTCTCACCCTTTGGTATCTTCTCAGAGAAAACAAGGCTGGCCAATCACAGCAAAGAGAAGAAGCCAAGCAGTGGCTTTCATCTTTTTTCCTCCAAACAAAGAGATTACAGGTCAATGTGAGAAACATTGAGATTGCTGATAAAGAGCTGGCCTCCTCCACTAAATCTATACATTCTCTCACCTCTGGAAGCGAGATTCATTTTTCTACGTTTTAACTTCTTCCCCTAAAGGTAATATATTCTCTATTTCATATGACTTAACTTTCCCATCTTAACGACTTTCTGATCCATTTGTATCTACAAGGCCCAATGTCTCTCTCAGTATCAGAAGCAGGATGACTGTGATCTCAAAAAGTAAAATAGAAAAAACTAAGTTTCCAGTTATTTAAAAGCTTTTATGACAAGCTATCAAAAAAAAAAAAAAACCCCACACAACTCCCCCCTGCCCTGCAATAAAATCAGGGACAGTCTTAGCATGGCGAAAAGTCACAGGACTTGTACAGGATCCTTAGACCCAGATGTCCCATGTTTTTTACCCACCTGAATCTGAAAGTTGCATGTGCTCTCCTGAGATTTCTGAGCTGCTCTCATTTGGCACCAATAGCGGGGACCTGCTTTGTAGGGTAGAGTGCATTACCAAGAGACCAGTCTGTGAGCAGTCTTGGCTCCGGACTTGTGAAGAATTTTCTGATGGGAGCGGGACAGGGATTAAAGTAGCAGGAAAGCATGGTAGGGTTGCCATTGTGGCAACTAGATGAGAAGGTATCCCAGGAGAAACTGAAAAGCCTGAAAGAAAAAAGAAAGTACCAGAGAAGAACCATTAGGCAAGCATACGACAGCTATTTTCTGCTGAACTGGAAACCTCTTGCTATACTGGTATTGCACAAAGACACTGTTGCTTCCATGTTCCATGGTGTTTTGCATATTCAACGTGAAAGGATCAAATTTTGCTCTTGTTTGTGCACAAGTGTGTGTGCAGAAATAAATATTTTATCCCAACTGCCAGATGAGGAGCTCTCAGCCACTGCTAACCATCAGCAAACCTTATGTTTCTTTAGGGAACTGCAACTTTTTGCTGCTGGAGTGCAAGCAGCTGGGGCAGGGGGTGGGTGGGGACAACTGCTGCAGCCTCAGGAGAAATTCTCCGAATACCTGGATTGCAGAATGCAATGATTTTCTGCTGTTCAGCCACCAGCCTTTGTAGTTGCTCCATCTGTTGCCTCATCCCTTGGTCCAGCTGCCCTGGACTCTGAAAATAGCACAAAGATGTAGTATCAAACTCTGTTTTGGGATGCTTCCTAATAAGAAGGAATCACTAAATCAGGAGTTTGGGTTTAGGTATTTCTTATGGTGTGTATTACTTCTGATAAATAAGGTAGACCTCTGTATTTAAAAACTCCTTTGCCAATTTACAACTCAAAGGCTACATTGACATTGTGCAGACAGTATGTATTTTAGCAGATTCTGCTACTCTGCCTCGCATCAGACAGCATTTTCCTGGCATGAGCCAGCATTTTCTTTTCATCTCTGTGCTGGGATCTCCTTCCCACAGAAGCTAAAGCACCAACAGGAGAGTAGTGTGCATCCACGTTTCATATCAGTAAGGTGTCAGAATACAATGAAAGCAGATATTCGCCCGGTTTAGACTTAGCTATAAAATTTCAAAATGTGCTGGGGTCATTGTTGAACTATCTGCTAAATGTAAATTAACAGTATCATTGATGAAAAGCAGCTTTAAGATTCTCTCTCTTGCAATAACTTATGTTCCAGGAAAGAAAAAAACTTTTGGTTTTGACAGCATCCTCCACTATTTTTATTTCCTAGTCTTTCTTGTCCCATGGCATTTTTATTTTATTATTTCCTTTTTCAGAAATACAGATGGTTGGGCAGACATAGAAATAATGAGTGGTTACTGAAAAGCACAATGTTCTACAAAACACTAGGGCTAGGGCTTAGTTTATTGTTGTGGAAATTAGGCTCACCAGCCACCATAACAGGGTCTGACCCTAGGTTCCCACAGAAAAGTTCAGAGCCTAATCAAAGCAAATTAAATAATTAAATTTTAATGACATGCATGCAGTAATTACAGCTCGAGTTGGGTGCCTCCGAGGAGGGACCCTGAACAAAGAAATCCCTGGGCAATTATAACTTTTTCAAATTAAGTTTCCCACCCCTCACGCAGTAGTTCAGACCAACAGTAATTTTTGGGTCTGGGGTCTCCTGCTCCTTATTGGGTCTCATCATTGTTCCTAGGTAGTCTGTTTTTCTCCCTTATCTTTACCGTTGCGGTTTCTGCTGATGGTTGTACCTTCGTTTCTTGTTGGGTCCTACCGTTGTCTCTCAAGGTCCTGAGGAGGAGAAGGTGATTCCAAATCATAACAAGTAACACTGCCCCAGCAGTGACAGGAGGCTTTGTCCCTCAAGGTCCTAATGCCCTGCACCAGTCTTATTTCAAAGTCTTGACATCCTCCCTTTCGGAGTGTGAGACGCAGGAATGCAGACTGCTTGTAGCTTCCTTATCTTCCCAGCTTGAACCAGCTCTCAGGCCCTTTTCTTACTGAACTAGGTAAAAGTTCATTATTTTAATCTAAGTGCGGTCTAAGGCTTCAGCAAATTTAGCTACTCATGCTAAGCAAGTTTTATAGAAGTTGTGCTAAGTGGCTACCTCTAGACAGTTTCAGTTCAATATTCTTTAACATTCGTAAGACTGGCCCAGAGTTGGAAACACCTTGATGAAGAACTTCCCCCCACAGGCCTGGGAGAGGAACGACCACCAAAGGGGCAATATTCAGTGAATACAGATGCAGCAAGAACATCATCTGAAATCTAGGACACCTGGGTTTTATATTGGCCCCTGATCCCTACATTGCTAACTTTGTATTAGACACCTCATTGCTCAATTCCCATCCTTTACTGGCCTCTTTACTTAGACTGACACTCTCTGAGGAGGGACAGTCTCTATCTTGACATCTATATGCTGAGAATATATATGCACAACATAATTAAACACAGAATTTCACTTGCAGCCCTCAAATGCTGCTGTGCTAAAACACAGTAACAGCAACGCTGCATGCTCTCTGTGGACCACAAAGACCTCCCCTCCTGGTCCCTGGACATTTTTTGTAGAAGCTGTAGGAGAGGAGAGCAAAGGCATAGACAGTAGAGGTCCAAGATCACATCCTCTGCACTATTCTTCTACCTGTACAAAAGGACAGAAGAATAAACACAGTCGTGGCCTCCACAGAAATCCTTGCTGACACAGAGAAAGAACTGATTCTGCCATGGACTAAATTGCTGCCACTAGTTCCTCGTTCCTCCTTCAGGCCAGGTGCTTCCCCTTGCCTCTCTGTAGCTATGCTCCAATACCACTGGCCTTGACCTTCAGAGTTTCCCAGCTGACATTTACTTGACTCCTTCCCCCACCACTCTGCTTGTACTGCCCTCTCCACTGTGAAGTATTCCCAGAGACTAACAGTGCAAGAACTAGCTGGAAATGAGGAGGGAAAACCACCATGTTTCCAGAGCAAAGCAAGTGGCACCTTCTTTCTCCTGTCCTTCTTTGTCAGGGCTACCCTTCCATCTATCCTCCTTCCGCTTTGCTTTTGTTTACACTCCAAGCTGTTCCAGAAAAGGCTCATGCCTTTTTCACATTGTGAAGTGCCAGGTCATTTACAGAACTGCAACTCACAATAGAATAACACCCTCGTGTTGTTGCTGTGCATGGGATCTCCCAGGAGTCTCTCTGGAAACACCATTCTCATTCTGCTGCTCCTCTGTCTGGTACTACTCGAGAAGCACCACGTAACAAAGCAAAGTCACTTTTCTATTACCGGAATCTTTGAGAGCATTTCAAGTATTTCACATAGTCAAATGCCAGGAACTATGAGAGAGCAAAGAATGCCCATGACCCAATATCAGATTTTATGACCAGCTGGTGACAGTTTAGGGTATCATAGGAGATGTTCTGGTCATTAAACATTATGATCTATTTTATGTCATCCAGAAAGATGCAGCAAACTCCAGTCACTCACAAGAACTCATCTTCAGATACAGCCTTGCCTGCATGATACTTTTCCAACAACCAGGCAATTACAAGCTTCCCACCGTCATATGCAAAGTACTAGAAACTTCTTTAGACTGAGAGCTGAAGGAGGTGAAGTCTCCTGACTCATCAACATCCCCTTGAGAACGGCAGTAGGAACTGAATGCCAGGGCAGCCTCACACCACCACACTCAGCAGTCCTCACTCACTGGGAATTTATATCACCAAGGAGCCACTGCACTGACACAGTCCAACCGCAAATCTCCTGACATAAGACTGAAGAACAAGGGTTTCCCAACTCTTGTCTACTGTGTAGCTGTGGTAATAACAACAAAAGAAGCCCCAAGGTAAAATGAGCTCAGGGCAAAAGGTATGAGACAGCCTTCCAGTTTTCATAGCTTCAAAAAAGGTTACAGTGATGGTAGACTTACAGTGCAGAAAGGGTTGAAAACTCCCAGCATGGAGATATCCTAAATAACAAATTAAACTATTGGAAATATAAGAGTTTCCTTAAAAAGTGCAACTAAAGCAATGCATTGTTTACTACAGCTGGTAAGAAGCACACGGGGCACTCAGTCAAGGAGATACTTCTGAATTACTCCTATCCATCTCTCTGTAAAACCTAATAAGAAGAGAAAAAGTGAGAAAAGGAAAAAAAGATGAAAAAAAGTTGGAGGATGAGAAGAGCTTGGCAGAAAGTCATAGGGCAATAAAAAGAAAAACATGCACTTGACCCATAACCATTACACACATGAAAATGTGGTGCCAGAAGAGGAAATCATTTTCCCCAAGAGGGAAGATAGTAATAACTGTCCAACTAGAGGAATAAGAATTTAACTTATGGACTGTTTCCTGGCAAAAAAAGAAAAAAATCAGCAATTATAAATCTTCAAAACAGAGCGGCATTTTATTGCACAGATGCACTACAGCAACCTATTCAGACGCAGGATTATATCGCACTTCCCAGTGTTTGTCAGGAAAGCCTCCTACTTGTAGACACCAGCCCACTCCTCCTGAAGAGGCTGTGCAATGGCAAGAACTCCAGAGAGGTTAATATGCAATTATAGATACATTCAGTGATTATTCAATGCAAACTAACCTGGTCTATGCTTTTGTATGTTGTAGCTTCTGGTCTCATCTGAGGATCTGAGGCAGAGAGCAGACAAGAATTGAATGTTTCCAAGGTGTCACTGGTTTTACTGGCCTCTAGAATACCAGTCTGGGTTACACTGGAAGCCAACATTTGAGGAAAAAAATCAGAGTTGGCCAAGTAATATAATTGCCTTGCATGAAACTCTTGGTCATTGCCCAAGTTATTTGAGCAGTCACTACTGTTGTCCATCTTACAGCTGGCTTCTGAACTGTATGAAAGTGGAAACTGCTTGCTGGAAGACTGACTCGTGCTGTGAACCCAGCCTGGGGGTAAGAGAGGCATGACTTTCTCAATTATTCTGGTGGGAGATGGCACTACTCTTGCCAGATCACTGGCAGTCTTCTCTGACAGACAGTCCTCCTCAAAAGCAGCTGTTTTCATATCCTGCTTCCCAAAATCCATGCTAGGGGTGTACAGTAAAAACCACTGTGAACAGATGTGTCATACTGAATCCTTGAGTTTGCCTTCTTTATTATCTTTTCAATTCAAGAGATTTTTTTTTAGTCCAGGCTGAAAGCAGAGAATTTCTGACTTCAGAAACTGTAAAATATATACAAATACATATACAAAATGCAGTTAGGAAACAAACACTACAAAAAGCTATAAGATCACACTATTTCTACCCGCTAAAATGGCTTAGATATACTGCCTGCTTTCTAAGTTTTAAAGTCTCAGACAAACAGGAACGGATGTAAGACTCTACAACAAGAAAAAACAAGACTCATTCAGCACTAGAAGCATTTGCCAAAATGGCCTGAATTTGCCTTTCAGCTAAATCATCAACCTTTCAGACCAGAAAAAGTACCTTAGTGGCCGAAGATAACAGGAGAAAACAGGGGCATACAAATGGCATGTGCAAAAACAAAACAAAACAAAAAAAAGCATCACCAGAAAACCAACTGATATTTAATAGCTCGGAAGATAGCTTATGTCAAAAAGATGAAATAACACTACCACAGCTTGTATCCATCCTGAGACTGGTAAGACCGAGTCAACTGTGGGACAACAGGCAAACATCCTGCTTTCCCTGTTTAGGCACTTTGCTCCATTCCTTCTCAGAGAGTGGCCAGTCATTTTCTACTTACTGTAAAAGTTTTTAGGGGGACATTTAGTATTTCAGCAGCTGAGGCTACTGAGCTCCTCCACCTTGTCTACTACAGAAGGATTCAAAGGTAGTTTATTTGCACTCCTTGAAAAATGTGGACTTTCCAGGAACTTCATTTGCAGAAAATGATTTAATACCTTCTCCTGACTTTAATGTAAGTAGTTTGTTTAAGATGTATACACAGCCTGCCAGGTTTGATGACTACTTTGACAGATCCAACACGTGGAGCTGGGAAACATGATATTGTTTACAGGTTTAAACTCCCTTTAGAGTAACCTACACTTCCACTGGGAAAGTTTCAGGAATCTACAAACCTAGAACAATTGAAACCTAGGCGTTCTGGGCAGGAACATGCACATTAAAATGAGAACTCTGCCAAATGTATCTTCAAAGGTGTGAAAAAAAGGAACCAAGTGCAGTGAAGACAGAGAACCAGGGAAGGCGCAGATCAGAAAGGATGGGCTAAGGCAGAGTTACAGAAAAGAGTAGAGCCCATAACCTGCTGCTGTAATTCCCACTCACACCTAAGATGGATCTCCAAATTCCTGGGTCTCCCCATTCTTCTGCTGTCAATGAAGACTGGGAAACCTTCTGATCTTACAGATCCCTACTTTAGATCCATCCCAAAGGGAGCTAAAAGTTCCAACCTGCCAGGGATTTATGTGGGTGTAAGTATAACGCTACATGGAAGTCTGTTTTTTCAGTTTGACTTTTTTTTAAAAAAACGTGGGAAACAAACACATACACACAAAAACCACATAGATACTCATAGTGTACAAGGTTCAAATGGTAAGCAGTTAGCATTTGCCAGCAGAAAGGTCACTCTCAGTAATAAGGAGGAGCCATACAAAGGCTATCTGTGGCCTGTCCCACTGCTGCCACATGGTGCACAAGGTGTAGTCTCCACATTCCAGGTGTGCTCTGCCCAAGCCACAAGGGCAACAATGTACAATCTGAAGACTAGCAACACTTGCTGGACACAAACAACGCTTGCTGAAGCTCTCTCCAAACACGGACTTCTCGTTGGGAACCATACTCACTGCAGAGCAGTTAAGGAACTGAGAAGAGGCTGATTTTATGAGGAAACCTCCGTGACATCAGCAGCAAGGAAAAGATGGTCAAGCCTAGACACTGAAAAGGTCTTGGAGAAAGCAACTTGACAGTATCAGCTGTTGCCCCATTCAATATAAACAGAAATTATGATAATGGTCCATCATAAGCTGATTTTCTGCATCAGCTTGATATATTGTAATGTCAAAAAAAGGAGGGATATATACTTAATGTATGAGGTTTCAGAGGAAGAAATTACTTGTATACAAAATTTAACACTGCCTAGGCTACTAGCTGACTTCAGCTTGGAGAAGAAACTGAACACTAAAACATGCTCCGTCACGACGTTTTTCAGTGTTTGCTTCCTCACTGTTGTGGATCACCAGGGTACCAGGCCAGTGAGTAAACAGAAACTCTCCTCCCCAGCCCTGATCCCAGCAGCACTGCATCCTCGGCACTACCCACACAAATCGGCTCAAAGCCTCCTGCTCCAGGCAACAAGGCAGTTCTTCAGGAAACATGACCAACACCATCAAAGTTACGCCCTGCCTGGGACAAATACATTTGTATGGAGCACCCTGGTATCCGGCAGAAGCAAACAAGGAAGCACAGAACAAGCTGACAACTGTCGTGTTCGTTGTTTGTGCAGATTATCTGTTTTAGCAGATTTTCTCATTTAAAAAAGATTTAAAATGTTTTACCTGAGGAAGTCTCCCAATAAATATAAGACAAAATGTATCAGTAGAATATATGGCACTTTCATAGACCTTTCCATCCAGTTTTAAAGCACCCAGTGTGTTCACAGCAACCATAAAGTCAAACGTGTACGTACACGTGACCTGATCTTTAAATCTGGTAAACCCTGACAAATCCCGCAGAAACCAAGGAGAATGCTAACCGAAAGCACTGCAAGTTTTAATAAGGTGCCCAAACAGAGAATGAGGAAATAAGCCACATGCCTAATGGCCTCCCATGCAGTCCCAGAAGCGACTCAGGGTTGTCGCGGATGTCAGGCAAGCCCGCCGCTCGCAGCACTGGCCACAAGGCTGCTGCAGGAAGACGTTTCCCAAACCCTGGAGACCCCCAAGTCTCTTCCTAACAGAGACGGCAATGACGTGTTATAATTTCAAGTTTTCCCATTTGCTTTTTTTGTAAAAATTGCTTTATTCAGAGTGCAGCGACAGCCATAAACTTGATGCCCACAGATAGAGAGAATAATGAGACATAAATCACTGGCGATGTTCTTGGAGGCAGCACAGGATACAAAAAACCCAAGCAGCAATATAAAATACCCCAAATTCCCACACGGCAGTGCTGCCCTAGTCCTTACCGCGGCCCTGCACAGCTCCGCGGAACACCAACCTGTTACTTAAAATGCTTCGAAATCGTCATTTCTGTTGTTTCGCCTTCTGTCTTATCACGAAAACAGTAACTATCACTGGGGGAAGAAAAAACCAAACACACACACAAAACCAAACCCAAGGCCGAAGCCCGGCGCACCGGGAGGCGCGCACCGCCACGCAGCCCGCGGCGGCACCAGACGCGCGCGCCGCCCCGGAGCGGCCCCCCGCGGCTCCCCGGCCTCGGCGGGCCCCGCTGTCCCGGCGGGCGGCGGCAGCCCTGGCCCGCGGCGGGGGGGGAGCGGCGGCGCCGGGAACAGCCCGCACCCCCTCCCGCCCCCTGGGCGGGGCGCCGAGGGACCGTTCCCGCCTGCTGCCTCCCTTCCCGCCGCTGAGGGAGGGAGCTGTGGGTGGGGGGCAGACGCGGTTTACTGCCAGGTCTCTCAGTTTTTCACAGATGTGAGGTTTGGAGGAGGTCGTAAGTTTTCTGTGTAGAGTCACTGAACCCCTGATTACTCCTGAAGCCAGACTTCTTGCTTTTACTTTCTGGTGCTGCCTTCAGCAGAGCCCATTGACCATCATGGGAGAGCAGCCACCAGCAGGTTGTCTTCACTTTCCATTTCAGCCTAATGAACAGAGATCAGGGCCAGCACTGCCCCCCCCCCCCCCCCCCCGCCGTGTACCCAGCAGGACTTTTTTTTTTTTTTTTTTTTTTTTTTTCCTGTTTACTGACCCTCCTGGCCACACAACACCTTGTTTCTCTTGTGTGCTGTTACCTCTCATTTCCATGGTCTCTCCCTTCAGCTTGGCTTCTGGCCTGCAGTTTAAAACCATGCTTGTGGCAGGCAGAAAGTGCCGCTTCTGGTGTACTGCATGATCTATGCAGGGGCAAGGGATTGAACCAGGTGTGCTTCCCCTCTGGCAGGGCATCTGCAAACTCAGTAGGGTGTAGGTGTTGCCCTCCGTGGTGAACCTGGATGGTCTCATGTCCCCACGCTCTCTGCACTTCAGTGACATCTGCATGGAGAAAGGTGCTAGGTGTGGGCTCTCCTGAGGCTACTCGTGGTGCTTGTTGGAGCCAGGAACTTTAATCGCATGCCTTTATGCTTGAATGTTAAGCCCTGTTCTTTGGAAGACAGCACCTTGTTGTCATTTTCATTAAAAAACAATGCCTTTCATGTTGGATATGTCTACACCCGTGCCCCATGCAAAGATCATGCAAAGGACGGCACAACTGCCGCAGGGTCCTGACAGCCCTCAGCCCTCTTGCCTCATCCTGGGGGCAGCAAGGATGCCCTTTTCCCTTTCTGCCCTTTCCCACAAGGAGACAGGGCAGAAACAGGCATCTCCTGCCCAGGCACTCAGGAGAAAGGGAAAACAAAGCCAAAATGAGGGAAGAAAGAGAAAGAGAGTTACAAAGAAAGAAGGGGAAAGAAACACATTCATTTGAGCAATGCAATGCTCAGAATACTCACTCGATGCCTTCCCAGCTGAACACGTCATTCCCTGTGCCCACGCTCTCCCAACGCAGTTGTCACACAGACTTTGGGCAGTGTCCTCCTTCCTTCATCAGCCCATGTGCAGCTCTGCTCCAGCGGGAGCCCTTGCCTCTGACTCTCTCCCAACCCTAACCCTAACCCTACCCCTTAGTTGTGAGCTGAGCCTTGTCCCAAACACCTAGCACCAGCTCAAGGGAAGAGTCTTGGGGAGAAACCTTTGTCCAGCCTCCCTCTTCCTTCAACAGCCCCTTAGCAGCAAACAGGAGCTCGTAGCTTTGACCCTCTCCCAACCCTAAACCTAGGCCTAACCTTTGGGCAGCCCACCCTTTCCGTTGGCAGCTGGGGATCCTTTTCCAAGGGGTGCAGTCCAGCTGGCCACATGCATTCAGAGGAAGCTTTTCTGTCTCCTGCAGTGACAGGTCAAGGCAACACATGTGGTCTTCAAGGTAGCAGGGTGTGAAGGTGTTAGCAGCTGTTGAATCTGGAGAGGTGCGAGGATGCTGCAGCTCCATGTACCCAGGCCCAAGCGGTAGCGAGGCTGAGCATGTGTTCCCCATAGGCATGTGAACACACACATAAGGCACACATGTGGCCAGCCATGCAGGTCAGCACAGGCAGACAACACACAGCACTCACACAAACTGCAATGGCACTGACAGCTCAGTCCTGCTCCTCCCCTTCAGCTGATCAGGACTGATGGGTCATATCCATATGCAGACATATACAATATGGCTTGCTCCAATAGCTGGTCTTTGACATGGTATGTTTGAGATGCATAGAGGTCAGAGGCCAATACTCTCTGACCAGGTTCTGTTATATATTCCATGCACGTAGGGTGTAATGTTTAATATCATATTCACTTGAAGATATTTGATGTTACATGAGCTTTTTGATTTATCAGAGAGATACAGCAATATACTGAAATCGCAATACACTTGCAAGTTTCACTTAGCAAAATATAGCAATTGCAATATACAGTTCAATCACAATACCAATATGACTCCCGTTACTAGTCTTTATAATATGCTCACCATCAAGAAGATAGGTGTCCCCAATCACTGGGAAGGAATACATGGGTTGAAAGCAGCTCGAGCCTGTAGCTCTCTTTGAAATTCTTTAGTTAGTTGTTTCATTTTTATAGCCTGTGTTGGGCTGAGCCTTGTATACACTCCTCCCATGCTGGTCTGGCTAACTCAGGGAGACATTCACACTCCTTGGATAAACTCAAGAAGAAGCATTTGCACCACCAGTTGATCCACTCAACTGACATAGCGGTTTATCTAATACAAAGACCACCTTCTGGTCCCCTTTGTGCTGAGATAAAGTCAACTTTCTTTGCAGCAGCTGTGGGCAGTGACACCCTATATTATTCCTTCAGCTTCATGGGCACTTCAGCCTTGCCCCTCTCTTCTAAGCCTTCTTCCATTTTAGGGGCTTATTGGTTGGTCACAAGAGAAGACATAGGATTTTATAAAACCAGTAAGCTAGATGTGGAATTTCCTGGCAGTAGGTAATGTTGAATCACAGTTCTCAGTGTGGAAACCTGGAATTAAGCCATTATCTGGTGTCTGTCAGTGATTTCATTCACCAAATGGCTCCAAGTTTGAGAACCTGAAATTCTGAGATGGCCATATGTGATCCTTTGTCCCTTGTATTATCCGTTGCTGTGTCTTGGAAGAAGAGCAGTTGCTAGGTAGAGTAAACAAGGGCTGGAGTTTAATTCTTTGCTGACAGCTGGAGTTTAATTCTTTGCTGACAGTACAGTATCTGTCATGAAGCAAGAAAAGATTTCTAGTAAGTAGAGACAAACCACGGGAGAGAAAAACCAAGTAATTGATAATGTGTGCTGGTGTAACTGGGTACACATTCTCCCTTACACTAAGACAACTTGTGCACCACAGGACAAGCTGAATTCAGTGTCTCTGTGCCTGCTGCTGTCTTTCATCGCAAAAAAACAGGTAACTTTTTCCACCAAAGTGGCAACAACACTTGCAGCTAATGCCATTTGGAAGACCATTGCATCTCCTGCCTGTAATGGTTTTCTAAAGGAATCCCAGAGATACCAGGAACATTTTGTAAGTGCAGGAGAAAATAAGGGTGGTTGGGGAGGGGACAGCATCCCTGGTCAAAACATTCAGTAGCAGAGAAGCACCACCAAGTCTGGAAGACTTGGCTCCAGGAGCTGCAACCAGCAGTCCTGGAGGGCCAGTGTGGCAGATTCTCACATGCTCTTCTTGCACTAAAGAGGACCCGGGGAAAATGCACAGTCCATGCTCCAGGTGCTTTTCATGTTTCAGGGAAGGCAAGGATTAGCTTTTTAGTTCACCTCCTCTCATGCCTCATGCCTCTGTCCTCCTGTCTCACCACAGGGTATTTTAGTGGAGGGCTTGTTTTTGTGCACTGCTTGAGCTGCGAGGAGCCTGGACAAAAGCAGCTCTTCCGACGGCGCAGCCATTGCCAGTGTTGGGTTGGATCAGAGTCAGCCAGCCGCTGGTGGTGACATGGGGCATGCCCAGCCCCCTTGGCTAGCTAGCTCCAAGCCAGCTGGGAGGTGCCAGCACTGTGCCACAGCTCGATGGCGGTCATGGACATGCCCACAGTTTGCCAGGATCTAGAGAGGTCTTTATTGGCCTTTAAGATAGCCACCCCCTTATGCTCTAAAGCAAGTGTTTCCAGGGCCCCCAAGGCAACCAAGGATGTTGCAGCTGTGGCAGGAGGCCTGTGCACTTGGGGGTTTTCACTGACAAAGACCCAGCTGCTAAACATATGAGGTCCTCCAACACCTAGCCCATCTCCTCTTTTGTCCCAGGCACCATTCACCTCCCACTAGGCACCACCAGCAAACAAAAAGGCGGCTTCTAGTCTCTGAGTACATCTTTTACAGCCTCCAAATGGCAGGAGCTGGCACTAGACATGTGGCACACAAACCAAAGGGAGCATTAGGTGAGCCAGCAGCAGTTCCCCAGCCCCACCAGCTGCGGACACAGACTGCAGATGTAGAAATCCTGCACTGTGGGAGGCGATGCAAAGCCAGGGAGCCTCCCCTCTCCTCCCCCAGTCCCCAGCCCCCAGCCCGCGTTTCCCAGGAGTTGTACTGTGGCCCAGCCAGTGCATTACAATGTGCTGCAGTGGCACCACAGTGACCCAGCCATCACCACCAGCATCCCCCAGTGCGGTGCTGTGCTGGCATGGGGCAGCATGGAGAGAGGCAGGTTCCAAGCCCAGTGACACTGCCCAGCATGGGAACACTGTTTCCAGCCTCCTGCAGGCTTGGCTCGCGCCTTGTGCTGCTCTGTGCTGAGGCTTAGTGCTTTTGTGACGAGCAAGAATCCAGATTTCCTCCTCAGTGACCATGGGGAAGTGACCTGGCACTACAAGTCTGGCACTCCTGCTCTTCATGGACTCAATCACAATTGCCAGGTTCATGTAAGAACTGTCAGTTTTTGATATTGACAGGTATCTCCAGCTATTGGTCTCAAGACCGATTTTATGATCTATAGGGATCAATGCCTGTCAACATCGGTAACTTTCCATAGTGAGAAGCATGAATACGTATCAGTTTCCATGCCTATCAAGAGGCATGAAAACCTTTTGATTTTGACAGAAATCTGGAAGTATCTGTTCTGAGTCCGATTTCGCTATTGGTACTCATTGATGCCTCTCAACATCAATAACTTTCAATACAGGGAAGCACTGATTCCTGCCAGTGTCCATACCTGTTGATAGGTATCAGTATCAATTGATATCTATTGATTAATATCAATACCTATCGAAAGGTATTGATACCTTTTGATCTTGATAGAAACCTGGAGGCCCGCTACTGAATGGGGAAGGGGCCCTGGTGACAAAGGCACCCAGAAAGGGCTGAGGTGCTGCTTACCACCTTTGCCTCAGTCTTTCCTGGTAAGCCCATCCCTCAGGAATCCTGGGCTCCAGAGAGCAGGGAGAAAGGCTGGAGAAAGGAAGACTTTCCCTTGGTGGAGGAGGGTCACGTTAGGGATCACTTCAGCAAACTGCACATCCACAAGGCCAATGTCCACTCATTTCTTTTGCTTTCATGTGTACAGTCAGCCTGTTTTAACACATTTGCCTCAAAACAGAGGTTCATGTCTCAAGCTTTCTGTGCACAGCCTAAAGCTCTAGTAAAGTATAAGGATCTTTTCATAAGAGAATAAGACCTACCTGTGAAGTTTTGAATTTCAAATCCTCTCCAAACCTCGTGCCTCTGCAGTGGAATTCACAATGCCTAAACCTCACTGTTCCATTTGAATGCCTTAAATTAGTAACTGGTCTGGCTTTTTGGGACAGCTCTTTTTTATTGTCAGCAGCTCTGATTTTAGATGCCAGTTTAAGACCTTTGGGCTTCAAAGCAGTGACCTTGTCTTTCATGTAGCCACGGAGAAGTGAATGCTTTTCATAAGATGAAGTATGGAATCAAAATACACTGCTAACAGGTGACTACCTATCTGCATTGGGAGATGGCTCCAGTGAGCAAGATGTAAACTATCAACTTCCTGTGCTTGAGAGAAAGATGAGTTATGGAGGAGAGGGGGATGAATTTCAAGTTATCTGCTCTCCAGTTTTACTTTCTTTTGACAAATATTCATTCTTGACTAAAAGGCCTTGCAGACTGTGAACAGATTTGCCCTATTAATTAGGAGAAAAAAAGTACCTAGCACTGTTCTCAATTTTAGTACCTTGTACTATATTTTAGTACCTTGTACTATATATAACAGCTCTGTATTATTAAGGTTGAGATTTGTTCCTTATTTTTGAATTTGTTTGTATTCTGCTGAGAAAAGGGCAACACAAGGAATCCATACTATTATCCTAGAGCCTCCACAACTCATCCATCATGTGGTGTAGCCAACAAAAAATGAGTCACTTATCCTGTTTGCAGCATGCAAGCAAGCAGAAGTCAAAAAAGTAACAGCTTATTTACAGAAAAAGGGCAAAAGGCACTAGAACTTTGACAAATGTTTTTTTGTATAAACAGCAACCAAACCAAACATCGAACTGCCTTTTGCCTCCTTGGACACTGCACTCTCCATTAACCTCAGAGCAGCTGAATGCATGAGGTTTTAAGCAAATATTAGGGAAAACCTGTGTTGCGAATATTAAACAGAATTTTCCTTGCAAAGTTGTTCCTAAGCAGTGCACTCAAACCATCCATGCTTTCAAGCACTGCACTCAAACCATCCAGGTTTTCAAATAAGAGAAGAAAAAATATACAAAGAAGTAACTGATTTAAAATATATTACTGAGTTTTACAATCAGATTATTCCTAAACAAAATACTGATCAGTCGTATTCATTGAAAAATTATTTCAATTAATAAATATACTGAGGAGGGTTGCAAACTACTGATAGATGAAGATGAACTTCTTGACAAGAAGTTGACTTTTACACTTACTGAATTTGTGAGTCACTACAACTAATAAATTTTTATTAGTGGTCACAAAAAGACCTTCAGCAAGACCTTTCAACGAACAGTTTGCCCTCTGTAAACACATGAACAAACCCCAAAGACTGGATCAACACCCAACCGTAAGCAGATTATTTTTGACCTTCTGCCACTAGATGGTGTCCAGTTACAGAAGCTTAATCAGAAAAACAACATTCAGAATTGCTGAATGCTCACTCTTAGAGCTCTTGCTGATATTTAGGGTAAGCTCTTTTCCAGGGAGATTTGACTTTTGAAGTCTTATTTTTGATCTCTGTATGATCTCTAAACCAGGAACGATGAAGTCTTTGATGTGGATTCTTGCATAAACAGAAGCAATGAACTACAGAGCATCTAACTGCAAACAAGGAAATGTTAGCCAGGGTTGAAGTAATGCAAAATATCCTTCCTAAGAGTAGAAGAGGAAGTGGAAATGAGAATGGCAAGGGGGAGCGCAGAGAGTGAATACCATGACCACTGCCCAACTGAGCAAACAATAATGATTATGAAAACCAAAATGAACAAAATGAAACTCTTCCTGTGTGGCGGGGACCTCAACATGTGCTCTTCTACCTCTCCTCTGAGAGCTATTGTAAAGCCATTCTATTGTGAGGAAAATTGCAAGAAAAAGAAAGGGTAAGAGAGTACTGAAGAGAGCCCAGAGACAGTAACAATATAAAAAACAAAATTACAAAAGTAAGGTTTTCAAGAATCAGACAGCAATGTGCACTGGAAAACACAGCCTTTTCACATTCCACCTTTATTCTTCTATTATCCATGTAATTAAACACAGGACAAGCATGGAAAACTCAGTTACCACAATGCTTCACTCCTTAGTTCCCAACTCTGCTAATAAATAAGGTAGCGGGCACCAGGGGGCCACAGTCATTCACTATCAAGAAAAGGAGATCACATTAATTCTTCACTTGCTGAACTAACACACTTCAAAGTCTTTATCTAGCAGAAGTAAAAAATGTGTCTGGAAGGAAAAGGAGGAGGCAGAAATAGAAGAGGAGCATCACAGCTGATCTACACAGAAGTCTGTAATGAAATGACTAGAAAATGTGACTCCAGCTCAGTTTTACTATTTGCATGGCACAATTCTATTGGCTGAAAACAACAAAAAACCTTTGTGTTACCAAAGTGTCATACAGCGAAAAGGAGTGATTTACAACTGAGAAAAAAAAGGATTAGTTTGAGACATTTTGATCAGCTCTACTAATAGGTAATGACAAGTTTTTTTAGCAACCTATGCTGTTTGAAAAGTAAGCTCAAGTCAGAGGTAGAACTTATGATTTCAGAGATGTTTAATTGTAATTAAAAGAGTTCTCTCTTTTCTGTTTTCCTCAAAGTGATACCTGCATATAAAAGAACAATTTAGACTCTTATACTGTAAGATTATTACACATCAGTGCTCCCACTACAAGTGGACTTCACTGATGTCAGTCAGATTATATATGCAGCCTTTCTCCTACAGACCCTGGGCTTGTAATTGCTAGCATACTCTAAAAATTTTCAGCCGCTGTGTTCTGCCATGTCTGACAATCAGATGAATTAAGAGTAACACACATTTTCTACAGGATTACCTTGATTTTACTTTTTTTATACAAAGCACTAGAATTACAGCCAAGTGAGTTGTTGCAGAGGTGACTATAGAGTAAAATAACAGGGCTGTGTGATCCAGACAATTAGGAGGAGCCTGAAAAATCTTCTGTGATGCCCACTTTATTTTTCATTTGAGGCAGTTACAGCTGGATGCATCTTGGAGCTCCAATCAGCACACTGATTCAAGACACAAAGAACAAAAAAACATTCTTTTGCTCAACTCCCTGAGAAGCGTCTGAAACCATGAAAATGTACAAGCACCTAGGGAAGCAGCACTCAAATCCATGTCCTCACTTTAGAGTTAGTATTTACCTGCCACCTGCAGCACTGAATCAGAAATATGTAATTACTGTAACTAAAGTGATAATAGGCCATTTTGCAGTAACAAAATGACATCTGATCCATATGCAAGACTATACCTAATTTGAGGATGATAAAATGTGCAGCTAGCTATTTAACTAATAACATTAATAGAGTACTCACAGTTTAAAACATTATATGTGTTATGCTACTTGATGATATACCTTGACATCAAGGATTAAGCTCTGTGACATGCCTGAAGTCATACTGTATTCAGCTGTATTTTGCTCCTGAATGTTTTTGTATCCTGTGACTGGACTGACTGTCTTTTAAACATCTCACAAGCTCATGAGACTAATGGCAACTCAGAATGGAACAAATGTAGAATCTGAAACATAGACACAGAAAATAAGAGATCTTATCTCTGACATAGCCTTCAACTACACTTGACTATTTCTACCTCCTCCATATCCATTATCGTATTTTAGATTGCTGCATGAGCACAATTATTTATTTGTATTATATCTTGCTAGCATTTGAAGTGACAGTCTTTAATTAAAAAGAAAAAAAGTGTTTAACTAGACTCCATCTTGCATGACAGCAACAATTAAATGAATCCTGACTTTCTGTTAACATAATATAAATTGGTTACGTGAAAATCCTTCTTGCCCTCTGAGAAGACACTTAGCCCCAACTATCCCACCCTTGCAGCACATATAACTTTGCAGAGAGGCCTGACGGCAGTGCCCCTGAACTTCACAGTGTGAGACTACAGTCTGACAGTTAACAAAGTTGCTGACCTCATTCCAATGTTAATAATCTTGTTTTTAACCAACTAAAGTTTCAAAATTTTCACATCTGGCTGGTGAGCTTGAAGTTGCCGATATTACTTCATACCAAATATTTACAGATGGAGAGTATTTTGACAGAACATCCTGCAACACTGAATGACACCAATAGCTACCATTGTTCAGCAAATCAGAATAAAAGAATGAGGAGCAAATCCAGAGAGTGAGCTTAAATCTCATCGGCAATGAGATGAGACCTTCACACACCCTTCTCCCCACTCAGTCACTGCCTAATTCTACAAGGTCCAAATTTCAGCCAGTGCATAGCCAGCTCCCAATAGCTTGATGCTACCCAGTGACTAAGCCCCAGGAGGGCTCTTGATGAGGGATTCCTTTGCCTGTCTCACACCATCGTTCCCAGCCGAGCACCTCCAAGTGCTTCTGCTCTCCCATACCTAAGAGCATTCCAGTTGTATTTTGACAGAAAGAAGCCTCCCCTGTTCACCCCAATCCTTCTAAAGCTGCACTGTGGTGATCAATTCTCCTGACACACGGAGGAGGACTGAATATGGTTCTTATCTTCCAGGACTTCTGCTATGCCCATGGCTATCAGAGGAGAAGGGCTGTGGTGCAGCTCCTCCTTGTTAGTTCCAAGAATTGAAACATGACCAACAAGTGCAGAAATGCCTATTTTGTGTGCAGGAACAAGACTCCAGCAGAAAAGAAGTGCAAAGAGCCATGAAGAATAATGTGCTTTTAGAATGAGCAGAAAAAAAAAATCAACTTAGTGTAAAAAGTAAAGCACAGACTCTATAGATAGTTCTTCCCAAGAACTGCATTCACTATCTCAAGTGAGCAATAAAAGAGCTTTGGTCAAGGCTCTGGTCAGGAACAAAGAGTGATTATACTCCTCTGTCCAGCACTTGTGAGGTTACAGCTGGAGTACTTCTGTGCCATTTTGTGCCCTGAGGGCAAGAACAGTATTCATGAACTAGAGAAAGTCCAGCAGAGGACTGCTAAGATGACCAGAGGGCTGGAGTACATGACATGAGAAAAGGGTGAAGTAATTGCTGTATTCCACGACTTGAAAGAAGGGTCCTAAAGCCAAACCTCTCTCACAGGCACCCAGGGAAAGGACAAGAAGCAAAGGTCACTGGTATCATCTAAGGAAATTCTGACTGGACTTAATGAAAAAATTCTTCACAACCAAAGCGGTTAAGCACTGGGATGTGGCCCAGGGAGGCTGTGGGGTCTCCATCCTTGGAGATTTCAGAAGATGACTGGACAAGGTCCTGAGCAACCTGCTCTTACTTTGAAGTTGGCCCTGCTTTGAGCAGGATATTGAACTTGACATACCTCAGAGGTGCCTTCCAACCAGAATCTCTATGAATTTTCTAAGAAAACATATATTTAACATGAATATTTAAAAAATAATGTGGGTTAGGTCTTTTAATTTGCCTTTAGGAGTTGAGATTTTGGGAGGTCATGAGTCTAAGAGCTGAGGCTGTAGGAGAAAATATTCCTGACAAAAATCTGTGAATAAACTCTTATTGTGTGTTCCTTAACTAGCCAGTAATTAGCAATCTAACATTGTGCATTTGTTGCTCATTAAACAATGTCTTAAAGGGCTTTTTATACAGTAACACATTCATTTTCCCTTTGTGATTCTTCATTCAAATAAAAATGAAGCTGAAAATGAAAAAAATATGAATTGCACAATTGCAGGAACATAAATTTGTAACAGTACTGGAGAACAAAAATGAAGATAAATTTTCTCATTCCACTGCTAATAAAATACTGTGTCAGAGCAAATTTACAGACATTTTGGACTCTATGGTTGTATCTGAGAGATGACTGAATCTAGCAGACAAATGAAGGACTGATCAGGCAAATATAAGTATTGCCAATTTGAAGTTGAGTAGTTTGGATTTCAGGGGACAGGCAGTGAGGACTGTAACTTTTCACAGGGAGCACATAAATCTCTGGCATAAGTTCTCCTGAGAGAACAATTTCCTCCTCTCTGTCTTAATCTATGGTTAACATAAAAAACAACTTTACTGACAAAGTCCAGACTCCCAAGCTCATAAAATTAATCAGTAAAATCTATCAGTTAGGGGAGTATAAGTCACAGAGAGAGTAAAGCACATAAAGACCTCAGCCATTTGACGCTGCTGAAAGTTACTCCTGCCATGAGAGAGCACAAACATGTCTATCTGAAGATGCGCTATGCCAAATCTTTTTGTCCCAGGACCAAATACATTTTATTTAATTGCTACAGAGACCACACCAACCTCTACACTCTGCCTGTTAGTTGGGTGCAGCACAGTACAGGATCTAGCAGACATACCAGGAGTTATGCTGAGACAACTGAAAACAAAAAAACTCTTGCTGCTGCAAGTTAAGGTCTGCTAAAAATGTCAGCATGGCATGAGAGTTGAGTTACAAGGCATATAAGCACAGAAACTGATTACAACACATCAGTTTCTTACTGTTTTGAAGAAATCAGTGTCATGGTTTGGCTGTCAGTTGGGATCCAAGGGATACAAGGACATTCTGCCTGGAAGAGAACGAGTTTAGCTGTGCACTTTGCCACTGCTATATGTATATGTTTGATAGGACCGCAGGCCTCTCAGATAAATGATTAATCAAAGTGTAATCAATTAAAAATGCATGAGATACATCTGCTCAAAGGTTAGTAACCAATAAGAGACTGTAACACAATGCAAGGGAAACAATCTCATGCTTACAAATGTGTCATCAGTGACCTTTGGATTCAAGCTGCTGGATAGGTTTAGCAGCTTGTTAGAAGACTAGTGTTTTGCTGCTGTTTATTATTAAAGAGCCCCCTATACACTTGGTGTACAGTTAATATGCATTGCAAAGTCATGGCTAGAGGATCTAGTCTTGAAGGAGGTGGTGCAGGAAGTATGGCAGTATGACGTTTTGGCTGTATTAACTTGGGAGAGCAGCTGTCACGAAATGCCAACAGTGGGTCTGTGCCTGTATCATGAGTGAGGGAGACAGTGCTTAGTAGCACATCCTCCATCTGGTAGGGACCTGAGTAGAGTGCACTGTGACTCTCCTCTGGTCTATCTGCTCAGGTTTCCTATCTGTGCAAAGCAGGGAAGAGGACGGGAAGGAGAGAGCTAGCTGATGACCACAAAAGCACAGCAAGTACTATAACCATCTTGCTGATTGTGCCCCCCCCACAACTTCACACACATTTGCATCTACTGCCTCAGAATCTGCTGCCCCTTCAGTTGCCTTTCATAGCACCACAATTCTCCTTTCTCCATAACCCTACATTCAGCTCCAGGGAGAATGTCTGTTGCCATTCCCAAAGCTGCTGCACAAGTTACTGGGGCCAGTATGTCCCACCAATATCTGTGCAGCAGGCCTTTTTTCTCATGCTGAAGGCCCTGTACCACACAATTCCTCTGTATGTTTCATGTGTCTTCTAGATATCCCATCAAGGGAGGAAACACTGCTTGCCCAAAGCGTGACAACACCACAGAGACCGGAGGGTGGGGAATACTTAAGATGAAGAAACCAAAGGCTGAAATACACCATTCTGGCTACTTGTGAAACCAATAGTTTGTCCTTGCTCATTAATTTCAGAATCCTTCTTGAGGAAAAAGCAATACAACACAGAAGAGCATTAAATACTACTGCAAGCCCAACTGCTTGCCACAGTAGAGTAGTGACTGCTCGCTGCATTCCACAGGCAGATGAGCCTTTTGGTAGTTGAATAGAGCTTCAGAGTCATCAGTAGGTACCTTTGGAGGAAATAATATAGGGACCTTTTGCCCATTTTGCTAACACGCTGTACCAAGCTTACAAATAAGATAAAGGACAGATTTCTAGTGAAGTAGAATTCAAACCAAGAATGTGATTCAATCACCTATTGAACAAATTGCTGCCAGAACCCCAGCTGGGAACTTGGATTCTGGAGGTACTATTTAGTTCTTTCAGAGAGGACAAGTAGGGGGCTTTTTCACAGCTGTATTCTCTATAACCAGAAGTAATTCCCACTTGATTTTTTAAGCAAGATATCCATTTTACATTGCAGTCCTGATGCTTCTCCCAAGCCAGACATTATGAAATCCTACACAAAAATAGATTTCATCTAACCATAGGTTAAACTGATGCAGTATGAAACTGTCATTGAGGGGCCATTATCCTCTTATCCTCTAATAATAACCTGTCATTCTTAATTATACGCCTCAAAGTTAAAAATCTAATCTGTTGCAACAAAATTGTGCAATTGGAGAATTGCAGAGTAAGCACTTTGCCATGTTAAAACAATACTGGACAGGACACTGGCTTTCAGCAAGCCACGTTGGACTTTAACCACAAGGAGAGAATTCTCTAGAGGAGAAAAAGCATGTAAAAGCACGGGTTTTCGAATACCTTTCCGAAGGAAAGGGGCCGATGTTCCTCTCGTTGCGTATGGAAGGAGTCGTGACATCGATAGCTCTTGATAGCGAGGGGCATGGATGCCTGTCAATTTGCATATGCTTGGGTAGGGATCGATACGGATGGGCACGGGGAAGTGTCAATGCCTCGCGAGATCGATGCCTATCAATCCCTTTCGATAGCTGTCAATCTCGCCGGGCATGTTTAGCTTTTGGGCTGGGGCCGATGTCCTTCTTGCTGCGCATGGAAGGAGTCGTGACATCAATACGTCTCAACAGCGAGGGGCATGGATGCCTGTCCAATTCCATACCTATTGATAGGCGTCGATATCGATCGTCATCGATAAATATCGATGCCGATAGATATCGACACCTATCGATAGGCATTGATAGCTGCCGATCTCCAGAGGCATGCAGAGCTTTTAGTCTGTGCGCCATGTTGGTGTTGGTAGGCGCCAAGGCCTGTCGACATTGACCACTGTTGGAGTCGAGGGCCCTTCCTGAGGGTGGATTTCCCTACATGTCGCTCAGGAACGACATCCAGAGATACCGAGCCCTCTCGGTCTCCAGCGATAGCTCTGCATCCTGACATGCATCAATGTTATTAGTTGCCATAGCTATTGATGGGGTTCGCTATCCCTAGGGATCGAGAGACATCAAAAACCCTCGCTGGCCATCCCTTCAGCTATCCTGTGATAGCTCTCAAAGCCCACTGGCATCTCGAGCGATCTGAGCTGTGAGGCTGCACCAAGAGCCCTACCATGACTTCTTTTTCATCTGTGCCAGCCATGGCTTTTGTGGGCTCCAGGTGTGGCCCTGCCACACGTTAGCGCTGGGGTTAGGTTTAGGGTTAGGAGATGGAGAAATCCTGGAGGGGCGAGTGGAGTGGGGTTGCAAGGGGCATGCCAAAGGAGATGTGAGGCTGCAGCAAGAGCCCTCGCACGACTACTTTTTGATCTCGACCAGCCATGGCTCTGGTGGCCTCCAGGAGTGGACCTGCCAGAGATTAGTGCTAGCGTTAGGGTTAGGGTTAGAGTTAGGAGATGGAGAAATCTCGCAGGGGCAAGTGGAGTGGGGTTGCCAGGGGCATGCCAAAGGAGATGGGAGGCTGCACCAAGAGCCCTCCCACGACTCCTTCTTTATATGGGACAGATATGGCTCAGCTGGGCTCCGGGTGTGGCCTGCCAGACATTAGGGCTAGGGATCCGGTTAGGGTTAGGGTTAGGAGATGGAGAAATCCTGGAGGGGCAAGTGGAGTGGGGTTGCAAAGGGCATGCCAAAGGAGGTGGGAGGCTGCACCAAGAGCCGTCCCACGACTCCTTTTTCTTCTGGGCCAAACATGGCTCTGGTGGGCTCCGCTTGTGGCCCCTCCAGACATTAGGGCTAGGGTTAGGGTTACGGTTCAAAGACGGAGAAATCATGGAGGGGCAAGCAGAGTGGGGTTGCAAAGGGCATGCCAAAGGAGATGGGAGGCTGCACCAAGAGCCCTCCCCAGACACCTTTTTCTTCTGGGCCAGACATGGCTCTGGTGGCCGCTGGCGGTGGCCCTGCCAGAGATAAGGACTAGGGTTAGGGTTAGCGTTAGCGTTAGCGTTAGCGTTAGGGTTAGGAGTTCGAGAAATCCTTGACGGACAAGGGGAGTGGGGTTGCGAAGGGCATGCCAAAGGAGATGGGAGGCTGAACCAAGAGCCCACCCCAGACACCTTTTTCTTCTGGGCCAGCCATGGCCCTGGTGGGCTCCGGGTGTGGCAGTGCCAGAGTTTAGGGCCAGGGTTAGGGTTAGGGTTAGGGTTATGATTAGGAGACGGAGAAATCCTTCAGGGGCAAGCGGACTGGGGTTGCAAAGGGCATGCCAAAGGAGATGGGAGGCTGCACCAAGAGCCCTCCCACGATTCCTTGTGGATCTGAGCCACATATGGCTCTGGTGGGCTCCGTTTGTGGCCCCGCCAGAGATTAGCACTAGGGTTAGGGTTAGGATTAGCAGATGGAGAAATCCTGGTGGGGCAAGTGGAGTGGGGTTGCAAAGGCCATGCCAAAGGAGATGTGAGGCTGCACCAAGAGCCCTCCCATGACTCTTTGTGGATCTGGGCCAGACACAGCTGTGGTGGCTGCCAGCTGTGGCCTGCCAGAGATTAGGTTTAGGGTTCAGGTTAGGGTTACGGTTAAGGTTAGGAGATGGAGAAACCCTTGAGGGGCAAGTGGAGTGGGGTTGCAAAGGACATGCCAAAGGAGATGGGAGGCTGCACCAAGAGCCCTCCCACGACTCCTTCTTGAGCTGGGCCAGATATGGCTCTGGTTGTGGGCTACTGTTGCCTCCGCCAGAGCTTACGGCTTGGGTTAGGGTTAGGGTAAGGGTGAGGGTTAGGAGATGGAGAAATCCCAGACTGTCAAGTGGAGTGGGGATGCAAGGGGCTTGCCAAAGGAGTTGTGAGGCTGCACCAAGAGCCCTCCCACGACTCTTTGTGGATCTGGGCCAGACATGGCTGTGGTGGACTCCAGGAGTGACCCCGCCAGATATTAGCAGTAGGGTTAGGGTTAGGGTTAGGGTTAGGGTTAGGAGATGGAGAAATCCTGGACTGTCAAGTGGAGAGGCAATGCAAGGGGCATGCCAAAGGAGATGGGAGGCTGAACCAAGAGCCCTCCCACGACTCCTTCTTCAGCTGGGCCAAACACGGCTCTGGTGGACTCCGGGTGTGGCCCCACCAGACATTAGGGCTAGGGTTAGGGTTAGGAGATGGAGAAATCCTGGACTGCCAAGTGGAGTGGGGTTGCGAAGGGCATGCCAAAGGAGACGTGAGGCTGCACCAAGAGCCCTCCCACGACTCCTTTTTCTTCTGGGCCACACATGGCTCTGGGGGGCTGCGAGTGTGGCCTCACCAGATATTAGGGCTAGGGTTAGGGTTAGGGTTAGGGTTAGGAGATGGAGAAATCCTGGTGGGGCAAGTGGAGGGGGGTTGCAAAGGGCATGCCAAAGGAGACGTGAGGCTGCACCAAGAGCCCTCCCACGACTCCTTTTTCTTCTAGGCCACACATGGCTCTCATGGCCTCCGCGTGTGGGCCCACCAGACATTAGGGCTAGGGTTAGGGTTAGGAGATGGAGAAATCCTGGACTGCCAAGTGGAGTGGGGTTGCAAAGGGCATGCCAAAGGAGATGCGAGGCAGCACCAAGAGCCCTCCCACAACTCCTTTTTCTTCTGGGCCACACATGGCTCTGGCAGACTCCGCATGTGGCCTGCCATAGATTAGGGTTCAGGTTCGGGTTCGAGTTAGGAGATGGAGAAATCCTGGACTGTCAAGTGGAGTGGGGTTGCAAAGGCCATGCCAAAGGAGATGTGAGGCTGCACCAAGAGCCCTCCCATGACTCTCTGTGGATCTGGGCCAGACATGGCTGTGGTGTCTGCCAGCTGTGGCCTGCCAGAGATTAGGTTTAGGGTTCAGGTTAGGGTTACGGTTAAGGTTAGGAGATGGAGAAACCCTTGAGGAGCAAGTGGAGTGGGGTTGCAAAGGACATGCCAAAGGAGGTGGGAGGCTGCACCAAGAGCCCTCCCACAACTCCTTCTTGAGCTGGGCCAGATATGGCTCTGGTGACCGGCTACTGTTGCCTCTGCTAGAGCTTACGGCTTGGGTTAGGGTTAGGGTAAGGGTGAGGGTTAGGAGATGAAAAAATCCCGGACTGTCAAGTGGAGTGGGGATGCAAGGGGCATGCCAAAGGAGATGTGAGGCTGCACCAAGAGCCCTCCCACGTCCCCTTGTGGATCTGGGCCAGACATGGCTCTGGTGGCCGCCGGCTGTGGCCTGCCAGAGATTAGGTTTAGGGTTCAGGTTAGGTTTTCGGTTATGGTTATGAGATGGAGAAATCCTGGAGGGGCGAGTGGAGTGGGGTTGCAAGGGGCATGCCAAAGGAGATGGGAGGCTGCACCAAGAGCCCTCCCACGACTCCTTTTTCTTCTGGGCCAAACATGGCTCTGGTGGCCGCTGGGTGTGGTCCCACCAGAGATTAGCGCTAGGGCTAGGGCTAGGGTCAGGGTTAGGAGATGGAGAAATCCTGGAGGTTAAGTGGGGTGGGGATGCAAGGGGCATGCCAAAGGAGACGTGAGGCTGCACCAAGAGCCCTCCCACAACTCCTTTTCCTTGTCAGCCAGACAGGGCTCAGGTGGGCTCCATGTGTGGCCATGCCAGAGCTTAGGGCTAAGGCTAGGGCTAGGGTTAGGGTTAGGGTTAGGGTTAAGAAATCGAGAAATCCTTGACGGACAAGGGGAGTGGGGTTGCGAAGGGTATGCCAAAGGAGGTGGGAGGCTGCACCAAGAGCCCTCCCATGACTTGTTGTTGATCTGGGCCAAACATGGCTCTGGGGGGCTCCAGGTGTGGCCCCACCAGACATTAGGGCTAGGGTTAGCGTTAGGGTTAAGGTTAGGAGATGGAGAAATCCTGGTGGGGCAAGTGGAGTGGGGATGCAAGGGGCATGCCAAAGGAGACGTGAGGCTGCACCAAGAGCCCTCCCACGACTCCTTTTTCTTCTGGGCCACACATGGCTCTCGTGGCCTCTGCGTGTGGGCCCACCAGACATTAGGGCTAGGGTTAGGGTTAGGAGATGGAGAAATCCTGGACTGCCAAGTGGAGTGGGGTTGCAAAGGGCATGCCAAAGGAGATGGGAGGCTGAACCAAGAGCCCTCCCACAACTCCTTTTTCTTCTGGGCCACACATGGCTCTGATAGACTCCGCATGTGGCCTGCCATAGATTAGGGTTCAGGATCGGGTTCGAGTTAGGAGATGGAGAAATCCTGGACTGTCAAGTGGAGTGGGGTTGCAAAGGCCACACCAAAGGAGATGTGAGGCTGCACCAAGAGCCCTCCCACGACTCCTTTTCCTTCTGAGCCAGACATGGCTCTGGTGGAGTCCGGGTGTGGCCCTACCAGAGATAAGGGTTAGGGTTAAGGTTCAGGTTACGGTTAGGATTAGGAGATGGAGAAACCCTTGAGGAGCAAGTGGAGTGGGGTTGCAAAGGGCATGCCAAAGGAGATGGGAGGCTGCACCAAGAGCCCTCCCACGACTCCTTTTTCTTCTGCGCCAAACATGGCTCTGGTGGCCGCTGGGTGTGGTCCCACCAGAGATTAGTGCTAGGGCTAGGGCTAGGGTCAGGGTTCGGAGATGGAGAAATCCTGGAGGGGCAAGTGGAGTGGGGATGCAAGGGGCATGCCAAAGGAGATGGGAGGCTGCACCAAGAGCCCTCCCACAACTCCTTTTCCTTGTCAGCCAGACAGGGCTCAGGTGGGCTCCATGTGTGGCCATGCCAGAGCTTAGGGCTAAGGCTAGGGCTAGGGTTAGGGTTAGGGTTAGGGTTAAGAAATCGAGAAATCCTTGACGGACAAGGGGAGTGGGGTTGCGAAGGGTATGCCAAAGGAGATGGGAGGCTGCACCAAGAGCCCTCCCATGACTTCTTGTTGATCTGGGCCAAACATGGCTCTAGGGGGCTCCGGGTGTGGCCCCACCAGACATGAGGGCTAGGGTTAGGGTTAGGAGATGGAGAAATCCTGGAGGGACAAGTGGAGTGGGGTTGCAAAGGGCATGCCAAAGGAGATGGGAGGCTGCACCAAGAGCCCTCCCACGACTCCTTTTTCTTCTGGGCCAAACATGGCTCTGGTGGCCGCTGGGTGTGGTCCCACCAGAGATTAGCGCTAGGGCCAGGGCTAGGGTCAAGGTTCGGAGATGGAGAAATCCTGGAGGGACAAGTGGAATGGGGATGCAAAGGGCATGCCAAAGGAGATGGGAGGCTGCACCAAGAGCCCTCCCACAACTCCTTTTCCTTGTCAGCCAGACAGGGCTCAGGTGGGCTCCATGTGTGGCCATGCCAGAGCTTAGGGCTAAGGCTAGGGCTAGGGTTAGGGTTAGGGTTAAGAAATCGAGAAATCCTTGATGGACAAGGGGAGTGGGGTTGCGAAGGGTATGCCAAAGGAGATGGGAGGCTGCACCAAGAGCCCTCCCATGACTTGTTGTTGATGTGGGCCAAACATGGCTCTGGGGGGCTCCGGGTGTGGCCCCACCAGACATTAGGGCTAGGGTTAGGGTTAGGGTTAGGGTTAGGGTTAGGAGATGGAGAAATCCTGGACTGTCAAGTGGAGTGGGGTTGCAAAGGACATGCCAAAGGAGATGGGAGGCTGAACCAAGAGCCCTCCCACGACTCCTTTTTCTTCTGGGCCACACATGGCTCTCGTGGCCTCCGCATGTGGCCTGCCATAGATTAGGGTTCGGGTTCGGGTTAGGAGATGGAGAAATCCTGGACTGTCGAGTGGGGTTGCAAAGGGCATGCCGAAGGAGATGTGAGGCTGCACCAAGAGCCCTCCCACGACTCTTTGTGGATGTGGGCCAGACATGGCTCTGGTGGCTGCCAGCTGTGGCCTGCCAGAGGTAAGGGCTAGGGTTAGGGTTAGGGCTAGCGTTAGCGTTAGCGTTAGGGTTAGGAGTTCGAGAAATTCTTGACGGACAAGGGGAGTGGGGTTGCAAAGGGCATGCCAAAGGAGATGGGAGGCTGCACCAAGAGCCCTCCCACGACTCCTTTTTCTTCTGGGCCAAACATGGCTCTGGTGGCCGCTGGGTGTGGTCCCACCAGAGATTAGCGCTAGGGCTAGGGCTAGGGTCAGGGTTCGGAGATGGAGAAATCCTGGAGGTTAAGTGGGGTGGGGATGCAAGAGGCATGCCAAAGGAGACGTGAGGCTGCACCAAGAGCCCTCCCACAACTCCTTTTCCTTGTCAGCCAGACAGGGCTCAGGTGGGCTCCATGTGTGGCCATGCCAGAGCTTAGGGCTAAGGCTAGGGCTAGGGTTAGGGTTAGGGTTAGGGTTAAGAAATCGAGAAATCCTTGACGGACAAGGGGAGTGGGGTTGCGAAGGGTATGCCAAAGGAGGTGGGAGGCTGCACCAAGAGCCCTCCCATGACTTGTTGTTGATCTGGGCCCAACATGGCTCTGGGGGGCTCCAGGTGTGGCCCCACCAGACATTAGGGCTAGGGTTAGGGTTAGGGTTAGGGTTAGGAGATGGAGAAATCCTGGTGGGGCAAGTGGAGTGGGGATGCAAGGGGCATGGCAAAGGAGACATGAGGCTGCACCAAGAGCCCTCCCACGACTCCTTTTTCTTCTGGGCCAAACATGGCTCTCGTGGCCTCCGCGTGTGGCCCCACCAGACATTAGGGCTAGGGTTAGGGTTAGGAGATGGAGAAATCCTGGACTGCCAAGTGGAGTGGGGTTGCAAAGGGCATGCCAAAGGAGATGTGAGGCTGCACCAAGAGCCCTCCCACGACTCCTTTTTCTTCTGGGCCACACATGGCTCTGGCAGACTCCGCATGTGGCCTGCCATAGATTAGGGTTCAGGTTCGGGTTCGAGTTAGGAGATGGAGAAATCCTGGACTATCAAGTGGAGTGGGGTTGCAAAGGCCATGCCAAAGGAGATGTGAGGCTGCACCAAGAGCCCTCCCATGACTCTTTGTGGATCTGGGCCAGACATGGCTCTGGTGGCTGCCAGCTGTGGCCTGCCAGAGATTAGGTTTAGGGTTCAGGTTAGGGTTACGGTTAAGGTTAGGAGATGGAGAAATCCTGGAGGGAGAAGGGGAGTGGGGTTGCAAAGGCCACGCCAAAGGAGATGGGAGGCTGCACCAAGAGCCCTCCCACGACTCCTTTTCCTACTGAGCCAGACGTGGCTCTGGTGGACTCCGGGTGTGTCCCCACCAGACATTAGGGCTAGGGTTAGGGTTAGGAGATGGAGAAATCCTGGAGGGACAAGGGGAGTGGGGTTGCGAAGGGCATGCCAAAGGAGATGGGAGGCTGCACCAAGAGCCCTCGCACGACTCCTTTTTCTTCTGCGCCAAACATGGCTCTGGTGGCCGCTGGGTGTGGTCCCACCAGAGATTAGCACTAGGGCTAGGGCTAGGGTCAGGGTTCGGAGATGGAGAAATCCTGGAGGGGCAAGGGGAGTGGGGATGCAAGGGGCATGCCAAAGGAGATGGGAGGCTGCACCAAGAGCCCTCCCACAACTCCTTTTCCTTGTCAGCCAGACAGGGCTCAGGTGGGCTCCATGTGTGGCCATGCCAGAGCTTAGGGCTAAGGCTAGGGCTAGGGTTAGGGTTAGGGTTAAGAAATCGAGAAATCCTTGACGGACAAGGGGAGTGGGGTTGCGAAGGGTATGCCAAAGGAGATGGGAGGCTGCACCAAGAGCCCTCCCATGACTTGTTGTTGATCTGGGCCAAACATGGCTCTGGGGGGCTCCGGGTGTGGCCCCACCAGACATTAGGGCTAGGGTTAGGGTTAGGAGATGGAGAAATCCTGGAGGGACAAGGGGAGTGGGGTTGCGAAGGGCATGCCAAAGGAGATGGGAGGCTGCACCAAGAGCCCTCCCACGACTCCTTTTTCTTCTGGGCCAAACATGGCTCTGGTGGCCGCTGGGTGTGGTCCCACCAGAGATTAGCGCTAGGGCTAGGCCTAGGGTTAGGGTTAGGGTTAGGGTTAAGAAATCGAGAAATCCTTGGCGGACAAGGGGAGTGGGGTTGCGAAGGGTATGCCAAAGGAGATGGGAGGCTGCACCAAGAGCCCTCCCACGACTCCTTGTGGATCTGGGCCAGACATGGCTCTGGGGGGCTCCAGGAGTGGCCGCACCAGAGATTAGCACTAGGGTTCGGGTTAGGGTGAGGGTTAGGGTGAGGGTTAGGAGATGGAGAAACCCCTGAGGAGCAAGTGGAGTGGGGTTGCAAGGGGCATGCCAAAGGAGATGGGAGGCTGCACCAAGAGCCCTCCCAGGACTCCTTTTTCTTCTGGGCCAAACATGGCTCTGGTGGCCGCTGGGTGTGGTCCCACCAGAGATTAGTGCTAGGGCTAGGGCTAGGGTCAGGGTTAGGAGATGGAGAAATCCTGGAGGGGCAAGTGGAGTGGGGATGCAAGGGGCATGCCAAAGGAGATGGGAGGCTGCACCAAGAGCCCTCCCACAACTCCTTTTCCTTGTCAGCCAGACAGGGCTCAGGTGGGCTCCATGTGTGGCCATGCCAGAGCTTAGGGCTAAGGCTAGGGCTAGGGTTAGGGTTAGGGTTAAGAAATCGAGAAATCCTTGACGGACAAGGGGAGTGGGGTTGTGAAGGGTATGCCAAAGGAGATGGGAGGCTGCACCAAGAGCCCTCCCATGACTTGTTGTTGATCTGGGCCAAACATGGCTCTGGGGGGCTCCGGGTGTGGCCCCACCAGACTTTAGGGCTAGGGTTAGGGTTAGGAGATGGAGAAATCCTGGAGGGAGAAGGGGAGTGGGGTTGCAAAGGCCACGCCAAAGGAGATGGGAGGCTGCACCAAGAGCCCTCCCACGACTCCTTCTTGAGCTGGGCCAGATATGGCTATGGTGACGGGCTACTGTTGCCTCCGCCAGAGCTTACGGCTTGGGTTAGGGTTAGGGTGAGGGTTAGGGTTAGGAGATGGAGAGCTCCCGGACTGTCAAGTGGAGCGGGGATGCAAGGGGCTTACCAAAGGAGTTGTGAGGCTGCACCAAGAGCCCTCCCACGACTCTTTGTGGATCTGGGCCAGACATGGCTGTGGTGAACTCCAGGAGTGACCCCGCCAGATATTAGCAGTAGGGTTAGGGTTAGGGTTAGGGTTAGGGTTAGGGTTAGGAGATGGAGAAATCCTGGACTGTCAAGTGGAGAGGCAATGCAAGGGGCATGCCAAAGGATATGGGAGGCTGAACCAAGAGCCCTCCCACGACTCCTTCTTCAGCTGGGCCAAACACGGCTCTGGTGGACTCCGGGTGTGGCCCCACCAGACATTAGGGCTAGGGTTAGGGTTAGGAGATGGAGAAATCCTGGACTGCCAAGTGGAGTGGGGTTGCAAAGGGCATGCCAAAGGAGACGTGAGGCCGCACCAAGAGCCCTCCCATGACTCCTTTTTCTTCTGGGCCACACATGGCTTTGGGGGGCTGCGAGTGTGGCCTCACCAGATATTAGGGCTAGGGTTAGGGTTCGGGTTAGGGTTAGGAGATGGAGAAAACCTGGTGGCGCAAGTGGAGTGGGGTTGCAAAGGGCATGCCAAAGGAGACTTGAGGCTGCACCAAGAGCCCTCCCACGACTCCTTTTTCTTCTGGGCCACACATGACTCTCATGGCCTCCGCGTGTGGCCTGCCATAGATTAGGGTTCGGGTTCGGGTTAGGAGATGGAGAAATCCTGGACTGTCGAGTGGGGTTGCAAAGGGCATGCCGAAGGAGATGTGAGGCTGCACCAAGAGCCCTCCCACGACTCTTTGTGGATCTGGGCCAGACATGGCTCTGGTGGCTGCCAGCTGTGGCCTGCCAGAGGTAAGGGCTAGGGTTAGGGTTAGCGTTAGGGTTAGGAGTTCGAGAAATTCTTGACGGACAAGGGGAGTGGGGTTGCAAAGGCCACACCAAAGGAGATGGGAGGCTGCACCAAGAGCCCTCCCACGACTCCTTCTTGAGCTGGGCCAGATATGGCTCTGGTGACCGGCTACTGTTGCCTCCGCCAGAGCTTACAGCTTCGGTTAGGGTGAGGGTGAGGGTGAGGGTTAGGAGATGGAGAAATCCTGGATTGTCAAGTGGTGTGTGGATGCAAGGGGCTTGCCAAAGGAGTTGTGAGGCTGCACCAAGAGCCCTCCCACGTCCCCTTGTGGATCTGCGCCGGACATGGCTCTGGGGGGGCTGCGCTTGTGGCCTGACGAGACATTAGGGCTAGGGTTAGCGTTAGGGTTAGAAGAGGGAGAAATCCTGGAGGGACAAGTGGAGTGGGTTTGCAAAGGCCATGGCAAAGGAGATGGGAGGCTGCACCAAGAGCCCTCCCATGACTCCTTGTTGATGTGGGCCAAAAATGGCTCTGGTGGACTCCGGGTGTGGCCCCACCAGACATTAGGGCTAGGGTTAGGGTTAGGGTTAGGGTTAGGAGATGGAGAAATCCTGGTGGGGCAAGTGGAGTGGGGTTGCAAGGGGCATGCCAAAGGAGACGTGAGGCTGCACCAAGAGCCCTCCCACGACTCCTTTTTCTTCTGGGCCACACATGGCTCTGGCAGACTCCGCATGTGGCCCCACCAGACATTAGGGCTAGGGTTCGGGTTCGGAGATGGAGAAATCCTGGACTGTCAAGTGGAGTGGGGTTGCAAAGGCCATGCCAAAGGAGATGTGAGGCTGCACCAAGAGCCCTCCCATGACTCTTTGTGGATCTGGGCCAGACATGGCTGTGGTGGCTGCCAGCTGTGGCCTGCCAGAGATTAGGTTTAGGGTTCAGGTTAGGGTTACGGTTAAGGTTAGGAGATGGAGAAACCCTTGAGGAGCAAGTGGAGCAGGGTTGCAAAGGACATGCCAAAGGAGTTGTGAGGCTGCACCAAGAGCCCTCCCACGACTCCTTCTTGAGCTGGGCCAGATATGGCTCTGGTGACGGGCTACTGTTGCCTCTGCCAGAGTTTACGGCTTGGGTTAGGATTAGGGTGAGGGTGAGGGTTAGGAGATGAAGAAATCCCGGACTGTCAAGTGGAGTGGGGATGCAAGGGGCATGCCAAAGGAGTTGTGAGGCTGCACCAAGAGCCCTCCCACGTCCCCTTGTGGATCTGGGCCAGACATGGCTGTGGTGGCTGCCAGCTGTGGCCTGCCAGAGATTAGGTTTAGGGTTCAGGTTAGGGTTACGGTTAAGGTTAGGAGATGGAGAAACCCTTGAGGGGCAAGTGGAGCGGGGTTGCAAAGGACATGCCAAAGGAGATGGGAGGCTGCACCAAGAGCCCTCCCACGACTCCTTCTTGGGCTGGGCCAGATATGGCTATGGTGATGGGCTACTGTTGCCTCCGCCAGAGCTTACGGCTTGGGTTAGGGTTAGGGTGAGGGTTAGGGTTAGGAGATGGAGAACTCCCGGACTGTCAAGTGGAGCGGGGATGCAAGGGGCTTGCCAAAGGAGATGTGAGGCTGCACCAAGAGCCCTCCCATGTCCCCTTGTGGATCTGGGCCAGACATGGCTCTGGTGGCTGCCAGCTGTGGCCTGCCAGAGATTAGGTTTAGGGTTCAGGTTAGGTTTACGGTTAAGGTTAGGAGATTGAGAAACCCTTGTGGGGCAAGTGGAGTGGGGTTGCAAAGAGCATGCCAAAGGAGATGTGAGGCTGCGCCAAGAGCCCTCCCACGACTCCTTGTGGATCTGGGCCAGACATGGCTCTGGGGGGCTCCAGGAGTGGCCACACCAGATATTAGCACTAGGGTTCGGGTTAGGGTGAGGGTTAGGAGATGGAGAAACCCTTGAGGAGCAAGTGGAGTGGGGTTGCAAAGGGCATGCCAAAGGAGATGCGAGGCTGCACCAAGAGCCCTCCCACGACTCCTTTTTCTTCTGGGCCACACATGGCTCTCATGGCCTCCGCGTGTGGCCTGCCATACATTAGGGTTCGGGTTCGGGTTAGGAGATGGAGAAATCCTGGACTGTCGAGTGGGGTTGCAAAGGGCATGCCAAAGGAGATGTGAGGCTGCACCAAGAGCCCTCCCACGACTTTGTGGATCTGGGCCAGACATGGCTCAGGTGGGCTCCAGGGGTGGCCGCACCAGAGATTAGCACTAGGGTTCGGGTTAAGGTGAGGGTTAGGGTGAGGGTTAGGAGATGGAGAAATCTCGCAGGGGCAAGTGGAGTGGGGTTGCAAGGGCATGCCGAAGGAGATGTGAGGCTGCACCAAGAGCCCTCCCACGACTCTTTGTGGATCTGGGCCAGACATGGCTCCGGTGGCTGCCAGCTGTGGCCTGCCAGAGATAAGGGCTAGGGTTAGGGTTAGGGTGAGCGTTAGGGTTAGGAGTTCGAGAAATCCTTGACGGACAAGGGGAGTGGGGTTGCAAAGGCCACGCCAAAGGAGATGGGAGGCTGCACCAAGAGCCCTCCCACGACTCCTTGTGGATCTGGGCCAGACATGGCTCTGGGGGGCTCCAGGAGTGGCCGCACCAGAGATTAGCACTAGGGTTCGGGTTAGGGTGAGGGTTAGGGTGAGGGTTAGGAGATGGAGAAACCCCTGAGGAGCAAGTGGAGTGGGGATGCAAGGGGCATGCCAAAGGAGATGGGAGGCTGCAGCAAGAGCCCTCCCACAACTCCTTTTCCTTGTCAGCCAGACAGGGCTCAGGTGGGCTCCATGTGTGGCCATGCCAGAGCTTAGGGCTAAGGCTAGGGCTAGGGTTAGGGTTAGGGTTAGGGTTAAGAAATCGAGAAATCCTTGACGGACAAGGGGAGTGGGGTTGTGAAGGGTATGCCAAAGGAGATGGGAGGCTGCACCAAGAGCCCTCCCATGACTTGTTGTTGATCTGGGCCAAACATGGCTCTGGGGGGCTCCGGGTGTGGCCCCACCAGACTTTAGGGCTAGGGTTAGGGTTAGGAGATGGAGAAATCCTGGACTGCCAAGTGGAGTGGGGTTGCAAAGGCCACGCCAAAGGAGATGGGAGGCTGCACCAAGAGCCCTCCCACGACTCCTTCTTGAGCTGGGCCAGATATGGCTCTGGTGACGGGCTACTGTTGCCTCCGCCAGAGCTTACGGCTTGGGTTAGGGTGAGGGTGAGGGTTAGGGTTAGGAGATGGAGAGCTCCCGGACTGTCAAGTGGAGCGGGGATGCAAGGGGCTTGCCAAAGGAGTTGTGAGGCTGCACCAAGAGCCCTCCCACGACTCTTTGTGGATCTGGGCCAGACATGGCTGTGGTGAACTCCAGGAGTGACCCCGCCAGATATTAGCAGTAGGGTTAGGGTTAGGGTTAGGGTTAGGGTTAGGGTTAGGAGATGGAGAAATCCTGGACTGTCAAGTGGAGAGGCAATGCAAGGGGCATGCCAAAGGATATGGGAGGCTGAACCAAGAGCCCTCCCACGACTCCTTCTTCAGCTGGGCCAAACACGGCTCTGGTGGACTCCGGGTGTGGCCCCACCAGACATTAGGGCTAGGGTTAGGGTTAGGAGATGGAGAAATCCTGGACTGCCAAGTGGAGTGGGGTTGCAAAGGGCATGCCAAAGGAGACGTGAGGCCGCACCAAGAGCCCTCCCATGACTCCTTTTTCTTCTGGGCCACACATGGCTTTGGGGGGCTGCGAGTGTGGCCTCACCAGATATTAGGGCTAGGGTTAGGGTTCGGGTTAGGGTTAGGAGATGGAGAAAACCTGGTGGGGCAAGTGGAGTGGGGTTGCAAAGGGCATGCCAAAGGAGACTTGAGGCTGCACCAAGAGCCCTCCCACGACTCCTTTTTCTTCTGGGCCACACATGACTCTCATGGCCTCCGCGTGTGGCCTGCCATAGATTAGGGTTCGGGTTCGGGTTAGGAGATGGAGAAATCCTGGACTGTCGAGTGGGGTTGCAAAGGGCATGCCGAAGGAGATGTGAGGCTGCACCAAGAGCCCTCCCACGACTCTTTGTGGATCTGGGCCAGACATGGCTCTGGTGGCTGCCAGCTGTGGCCTGCCAGAGGTAAGGGCTAGCGTTAGCGTTAGCGTTAGGGTTAGGAGTTCGAGAAATTCTTGACGGACAAGGGGAGTGGGGTTGCAAAGGCCACACCAAAGGAGATGGGAGGCTGCACCAAGAGCCCTCCCACGACTTCTTCTTGAGCTGGGCCAGATATGGCTCTGGTGACCGGCTACTGTTGCCTCCGCCAGAGCTTACAGCTTCGGTTAGGGTGAGGGTGAGGGTGAGGGTTAGGAGATGGAGAAATCCTGGATTGTCAAGTGGTGTGTGGATGCAAGGGGCTTGCCAAAGGAGTTGTGAGGCTGCACCAAGAGCCCTCCCACGTCCCCTTGTGGATCTGCGCCGGACATGGCTCTGGGGGGGCTGCGCTTGTGGCCTGACGAGACATTAGGGCTAGGGTTAGCGTTAGGGTTAGAAGAGGGAGAAATCCTGGAGGGACAAGTGGAGTGGGGTTGCAAAGGCCATGCCAAAGGAGATGGGAGGCTGCACCAAGAGCCCTCCCATGACTCCTTGTTGATGTGGGCCAAACATGGCTCTGGTGGACTCCGGGTGTGGCCCCACCAGACATTAGGGCTAGGGTTAGGGTTAGGGTTAGGGTTAGGAGATGGAGAAATCCTGGTGGGGCAAGTGGAGTGGGGTTGCAAGGGGCATGCCAAAGGAGACGTGAGGCTGCACCAAGAGCCCTCCCACGACTCCTTTTTCTTCTGGGCCACACATGGCTCTGGCAGACTCCGCATGTGGCCCCACCAGACATTAGGGCTAGGGTTAGGGTTAGGAGATGGAGAAATCCTGGACTGTCAAGTGGAGTGGGGTTGCAAAGGCCATGCCAAAGGAGATGTGAGGCTGCACCAAGAGCCCTCCCATGACTCTTTGTGGATCTGGGCCAGACATGGCTGTGGTGGCTGCCAGCTGTGGCCTGCCAGAGATTAGGTTTAGGGTTCAGGTTAGGGTTACGGTTAAGGTTAGGAGATGGAGAAACCCTTGAGGAGCAAGTGGAGCAGGGTTGCAAAGGACATGCCAAAGGAGTTGTGAGGCTGCACCAAGAGCCCTCCCACGACTCCTTCTTGAGCTGGGCCAGATATGGCTCTGGTGACGGGCTACTGTTGCCTCTGCCAGAGTTTACGGCTTGGGTTAGGATTAGGGTGAGGGTGAGGGTTAGGAGATGAAGAAATCCCGGACTGTCAAGTGGAGTGGGGATGCAAGGGGCATGCCAAAGGAGTTCTGAGGCTGCACCAAGAGCCCTCCCACGTCCCCTTGTGGATCTGGGCCAGACATGGCTCTGGTGGCCGCTGGCTGTGGCCTGCCAGAGATTAGGTTTAGGGTTCAGGTTAGGTTTTCGGTTAAGGTTAGGAGAATGAGAAATCCTGGAGGGGCGAGTGGAGTGGGGTTGCAAAGGCCACGCCAAAGGAGATGTGAGGCTGCACCAAGAGCCCTCCCACGACTCCCTTTCCTTCTGAGCCGAACATGGCTGTGGTGGACTCCGGGTGTGGCCCCACCAGACATTAGGGCTAGGGTTAGGGTTAGGAGATGGAGAAATCCTGGACTGCCAAGTGGAGTGGGGTTGCAAAGGGCATGCCAAAGGAGATGCAAGGCTGCACCAAGAGCCCTCCCACGACTCTTTGTGGATCTGGGCCAGACATGGCTGTGGTGGCTGCCAGCTGTGGCCTGCCAGAGATTAGGTTTAGGGTTCAGGTTAGGGTTACGGTTAAGGTTAGGAGATGGAGAAACCCTTGAGGGGCAAGTGGAGCGGGGTTGCAAAGGACATGCCAAAGGAGATGGGAGGCTGCACCAAGAGCCCTCCCAAGACTCCTTCTTGAGCTGGGCCAGATATGGCTATGGTGACGGGCTACTGTTGCCTCCGCCAGAGCTTACGGCTTGGGTTAGGGTTAGACTGAGGGTGAGGGTTAGGAGATGGAGAACTCCCGGACTGTCAAGTGGAGCGGGGATGCAAGGGGCTTGCCAAAGGAGATGTGAGGCTGCACCAAGAGCCCTCCCATGTCCCCTTGTGGATCTGGGCCAGACATGGCTCTGGTGGCTGCCAGCTGTGGCCTGCCAGAGATTAGGTTTAGGGTTCAGGTTAGGTTTACGGTTAAGGTTAGGAGATTGAGAAATCCTGGAGGGGCGAGTGGAGTGGGGTTGCAAAGGGCATGCCAAAGGAGTTGTGAGAATGCACCAAGAGCCCTCCCACGACTCCTTTTCCTTCTGAGCCAGACATGGCTCTGGTGGACTCCGGGTGTGGCCCCACCAGACATTAGGGCTAGGGTTAGGGTTAGGAGATGGAGAAATCCTGGACTGCCAAGTGGAGTGGGGTTTCAAAGGCCATGCCAAAGGAGATGGGAGGCTGCACCGAGAGCCCTCCCACGACTCCTTGTGGATCTGGGCCAGACATGGCTCTGGTGGCTGCCAGCTGTGGCCTGCCAGAGATAAGGGCTAGGGTTCAGGTTAGGGTTACGGTTAAGGTTAGGAGATGGAGAAACCCTTGAGGAGCAAGTGGAGCAGGGTTGCAAAGGACATGCCAAAGGAGATGGGAGGCTGCACCAAGAGCCCTCCCAAGACTCCTTCTTGAGCTGGGCCAGACATGGCTCTGGTGGCTGCCAGCTGTGGCCTGCCAGAGGTAAGGGCTAGCGTTAGCGTTAGCGTTAGGGTTAGGAGTTCGAGAAATTCTTGACGGACAAGGGGAGTGGGGTTGCAAAGGCCACACCAAAGGAGATGGGAGGCTGCACCAAGAGCCCTCCCACGACTTCTTCTTGAGCTGGGCCAGATATGGCTCTGGTGACCGGCTACTGTTGCCTCCGCCAGAGCTTACAGCTTCGGTTAGGGTGAGGGTGAGGGTGAGGGTTAGGAGATGGAGAAATCCTGGATTGTCAAGTGGTGTGTGGATGCAAGGGGCTTGCCAAAGGAGTTGTGAGGCTGCACCAAGAGCCCTCCCACGTCCCCTTGTGGATCTGCGCCGGACATGGCTCTGGGGGGGCTGCGCTTGTGGCCTGACGAGACATTAGGGCTAGGGTTAGCGTTAGGGTTAGAAGAGGGAGAAATCCTGGAGGGACAAGTGGAGTGGGGTTGCAAAGGCCATGCCAAAGGAGATGGGAGGCTGCACCAAGAGCCCTCCCATGACTCCTTGTTGATGTGGGCCAAACATGGCTCTGGTGGACTCCGGGTGTGGCCCCACCAGACATTAGGGCTAGGGTTAGGGTTAGGGTTAGGGTTAGGAGATGGAGAAATCCTGGTGGGGCAAGTGGAGTGGGGTTGCAAGGGGCATGCCAAAGGAGACGTGAGGCTGCACCAAGAGCCCTCCCACGACTCCTTTTTCTTCTGGGCCACACATGGCTCTGGCAGACTCCGCATGTGGCCCCACCAGACATTAGGGCTAGGGTTAGGGTTAGGAGATGGAGAAATCCTGGACTGTCAAGTGGAGTGGGGTTGCAAAGGCCATGCCAAAGGAGATGTGAGGCTGCACCAAGAGCCCTCCCATGACTCTTTGTGGATCTGGGCCAGACATGGCTGTGGTGGCTGCCAGCTGTGGCCTGCCAGAGATTAGGTTTAGGGTTCAGGTTAGGGTTACGGTTAAGGTTAGGAGATGGAGAAACCCTTGAGGAGCAAGTGGAGCAGGGTTGCAAAGGACATGCCAAAGGAGTTGTGAGGCTGCACCAAGAGCCCTCCCACGACTCCTTCTTGAGCTGGGCCAGATATGGCTCTGGTGACGGGCTACTGTTGCCTCTGCCAGAGTTTACGGCTTGGGTTGGGATTAGGGTGAGGGTGAGGGTTAGGAGATGAAGAAATCCCGGACTGTCAAGTGGAGTGGGGATGCAAGGGGCATGCCAAAGGAGTTCTGAGGCTGCACCAAGAGCCCTCCCACGTCCCCTTGTGGATCTGGGCCAGACATGGCTCTGGTGGCCGCTGGCTGTGGCCTGCCAGAGATTAGGTTTAGGGTTCAGGTTAGGTTTTCGGTTAAGGTTAGGAGAATGAGAAATCCTGGAGGGGCGAGTGGAGTGGGGTTGCAAAGGCCACGCCAAAGGAGATGTGAGGCTGCACCAAGAGCCCTCCCACGACTCCCTTTCCTTCTGAGCCGAACATGGCTGTGGTGGACTCCGGGTGTGGCCCCACCAGACATTAGGGCTAGGGTTAGGGTTAGGAGATGGAGAAATCCTGGACTGCCAAGTGGAGTGGGGTTGCAAAGGGCATGCCAAAGGAGATGCAAGGCTGCACCAAGAGCCCTCCCACGACTCTTTGTGGATCTGGGCCAGACATGGCTGTGGTGGCTGCCAGCTGTGGCCTGCCAGAGATTAGGTTTAGGGTTCAGGTTAGGGTTACGGTTAAGGTTAGGAGATGGAGAAACCCTTGAGGGGCAAGTGGAGCGGGGTTGCAAAGGACATGCCAAAGGAGATGGGAGGCTGCACCAAGAGCCCTCCCAAGACTCCTTCTTGAGCTGGGCCAGATATGGCTATGGTGACGGGCTACTGTTGCCTCCGCCAGAGCTTACGGCTTGGGTTAGGGTTAGACTGAGGGTGAGGGTTAGGAGATGGAGAACTCCCGGACTGTCAAGTGGAGCGGGGATGCAAGGGGCTTGCCAAAGGAGATGTGAGGCTGCACCAAGAGCCCTCCCATGTCCCCTTGTGGATCTGGGCCAGACATGGCTCTGGTGGCTGCCAGCTGTGGCCTGCCAGAGATTAGGTTTAGGGTTCAGGTTAGGTTTACGGTTAAGGTTAGGAGATTGAGAAATCCTGGAGGGGCGAGTGGAGTGGGGTTGCAAAGGGCATGCCAAAGGAGTTGTGAGAATGCACCAAGAGCCCTCCCACGACTCCTTTTCCTTCTGAGCCAGACATGGCTCTGGTGGACTCCGGGTGTGGCCCCACCAGACATTAGGGCTAGGGTTAGGGTTAGGAGATGGAGAAATCCTGGACTGCCAAGTGGAGTGGGGTTTCAAAGGCCATGCCAAAGGAGATGGGAGGCTGCACCGAGAGCCCTCCCACGACTCCTTGTGGATCTGGGCCAGACATGGCTCTGGTGGCTGCCAGCTGTGGCCTGCCAGAGATAAGGGCTAGGGTTAGGGTTAGGATGAGCGTTAGGGTTAGGAGTTCGAGAAATCCTTGACGGACAAGGGGAGTGGGGTTGCAAAGGCCACATCAAAGGACATGTGAGGCTGCACCAAGAGCCCTCCCACGACTCCCTTTCCTTCTGAGCCGAACATGGCTGTGGTGGACTCCGGGTGTGGCCCCACCAGACATTAGGGCTAGGGTTAGGGTTAGGAGATGGAGAAATCCTGGAGGGGCAAGGGGAGTGGGGATGCAAGGGGCATGCCAAAGGAGATGGGAGCCTGCACCAAGAGCCCTCCCACAACTCCTTTTCCTTGTCAGCCAGACAGGGCTCAGGTGGGCTCCATGTGTGGCCATGCCAGAGCTTAGGGCTAAGGCTAGGGCTAAGGCTAGGGTTAGGGTTAGGGTTAGGGTTAGGGTTAGGGTTAAGAAATCGAGAAATCCTTGACGGACAAGGGGAGTGGGGTTGCGAAGGGTATGCCAAAGGAGATGGGAGGCTGCACCAAGAGCCCTCCCATGACTTGTTGTTGATCTGGGCCAAACATGGCTCTGGGGGGCTCCAGGTGTGGCCCCACCAGACATTAGGGCTAGGGTTAAGGTTAGGAGATGGAGAAATCCTGGACTGTCAAGTGGAGTGGGGTTGCAAAGGGCATGCCGAAGGAGATGTGAGGCTGCACCAAGAGCCCTCCCACGACTCCTTGTGGATCTGGGCCAGACATGGCTCTCATGGCCTCCGCGTGTGGCCTGCCATAGATTAGGGTTCAGGTTCGGGTTCGGAGATGGAGAAATCCTGGACTGTCAAGTGGAGTGGGGTTGCAAAGGGCATGCCGAAGGAGATGTGAGGCTGCACCAAGAGCCCTCCCACGACTCTTTGTGGATCTGGGCCAGACATGGCTCTGGTGGCTGCCATCTGTGGCCTGCCAGATATTAGGTTTAGGGTTCAGGTTAGGTTTACGGTTAAGGTTAGGAGATTGAGAAACCCTTGTGGGGCAAGTGGAGTGGGGTTGCAAAGAGCATGCCAAAGGAGATGTGAGGCTGCGCCAAGAGCCCTCCCACGACTCCTTTTTCTTCTGGGCCACACATGGCTCTGGCAGACTCCGCATGTGGCCTGCCATAGATTAGGGTTCAGGTTCGGGTTCGGGTTAGGAGATGGAGAAATCCTGGACTGTCAAGTGGAGTGGGCTTGCAAAGGGCATGCCAAAGGAGATGGGAGGCTGCACCAAGAGCCCTCCCACGACTCCTTGTGGATCTGGGCCAGACATGGCTCTGGGGGGCTCCAGGAGTGGCCACACCAGATATTAGCACTAGGCTTCGGGTTAGGGTGAGGGTTAGGGTGAGGGTTAGGAGATGGAGAAACCCTTGAGGAGCAAGTGGAGTGGGGATGCAAGGGGCATGCCAAAGGAGACGTGAGGCCGCACCAAGAGCCCTCCCATGACTCCTTTTTCTTCTGGGCCACACATGGCTTTGGGGGGCTGCGAGTGTGGCCTCACCAGATATTAGGGCTAGGGTTAGGGTTAGGGTTAGGGTTAGGAGATGGAGAAAACCTGGTGGGGCAAGTGGAGGGGGGTTGCAAAGGGCATGCCAAAGGAGATGCGAGGCTGCACCAAGAGCCCTCCCACGACTCCTTTTTCTTCTGGGCCACACATGACTCTCATGGCCTCCGCGTGTGGCCTGCCATACATTAGGGTTCGGGTTCGGGTTAGGAGATGGAGAAATCCTGGACTGTCGAGTGGGGTTGCAAAGGGCATGCCAAAGGAGATGGGAGGCTGCACCAAGAGCCCTCCCACGACTTTGTGGATCTGGGCCAGACATGGCTCAGGTGGGCTCCAGGGGTGGCCGCACCAGAGATTAGCACTAGGGTTCGGGTTAAGGTGAGGGTTAGGGTGAGGGTTAGGAGATGGAGAAATCTCGCAGGGGCAAGTGGAGTGGGGATGCAAGGGCATGCCGAAGGAGATGTGAGGCTGCACCAAGAGCCCTCCCACGACTCTTTGTGGATCTGGGCCAGACATGGCTCCGGTGGCTGCCAGCTGTGGCCTGCCAGAGATAAGGGCTAGGGTTAGGGTTAGGGTGAGCGTTAGGGTTAGGAGTTCGAGAAATCCTTGACGGACAAGGGGAGTGGGGTTGCAAAGGCCACGCCAAAGGAGATGGGAGGCTGCACCAAGAGCCCTCCCACGACTCCTTGTGGATCTGGGCCAGACATGGCTCTGGGGGGCTCCAGGAGTGGCCGCACCAGAGATTAGCACTAGGGTTCGGGTTAGGGTGAGGGTTAGGGTGAGGGTTAGGAGATGGAGAAACCCTTGAGGAGCAAGTGGAGTGGGGATGCAAAGGGCATGCCAAAGGAGACGTGAGGCTGCAGCAAGAGCCCTCCCACAACTCCTTTTCCTTGTCAGCCAGACAGGGCTCAGGTGGGCTCCATGTGTGGCCATGCCAGAGCTTAGGGCTAAGGCTAGGGCTAGGGTTAGGGTTAGGGTTAGGGTTAAGAAATCGAGAAATCCTTGACGGACAAGGGGAGTGGGGTTGCGAAGGGTATGCCAAAGGAGATGGGAGGCTGCACCAAGAGCCCTCCCATGACTTGTTGTTGATCTGGGCCAAACATGGCTCTAGGGGGCTCCGGGTGTGGCCCCACCAGACATTAGGGCTAGGGTTAGGGTTAGGAGATGGAGAAATCCTGGAGGGAGAAGGGGAGTGGGGTTGCAAAGGCCACGCCAAAGGAGATGGGAGGCTGCAGCAAGAGCCCTCCCATGACTTGTTGTTGATCTGGGCCAAACATGGCTCTGGGGGGCTCCAGGTGTGGCCCCACCAGACATTAGGCCTAGGGTTAGGGTTAGGAGATGGAGAAATCCTGGAGGGACAAGTGGAGTGGGGTTGCAAAGGGCCATGCCAAAGGAGATGTGAGGCTGCACCAAGAGCCCTCCCACGACTCCTTGTTGATGTGGGCCAAACATGGCTCTCGTGGCCTCCGCGTGTGGCCCCACCAGACATTAGGGCTAGGGTTACGGTTAGGAGATGGAGAAATCCTGGACTGCCAAGTGGAGTGGGGTTGCAAAGGGCATGCCAAAGGAGATGGGAGGCTGCACCAAGAGCCCTCCCACGACTCCTTCTTGAGCTGGGCCAGATATGGCTATGGTGACGGGCTACTGTTGCCTCCGCCAGAGCTTACGGCTTGGGTTAGGGTTAGGGTGAGGGTTAGGGTTAGGAGATGGAGAACTCCCGGACTGTCAAGTGGAGCGGGGATGCAAGGGGCTTGCCAAAGGAGTTGTGAGGCTGCACCAAGAGCCCTCCCACGACTCTTTGTGGATCTGGGCCAGACATGGCTGTGGTGAACTCCAGGAGTGACCCCGCCAGATATTAGCAGTAGGGTTAGGGTTAGGGTTAGGGTTAGGGTTAGGGTTAGGAGATGGAGAAATCCTGGACTGTCAAGTGGAGAGGCAATGCAAGGGGCATGCCAAAGGAGATGGGAGGCTGAACCAAGAGCCCTCCCACGACTCCTTCTTCAGCTGGGCCAAACACGGCTCTGGTGGACTCCGGGTGTGGCCCCACCAGACATTAGGGCTAGGGTTAGGCTTAGGAGATGGAGAAATCCTGGACTGCCAAGTGGAGTGGGGTTGCAAAGGGCATGCCAAAGGAGACGTGAGGCCGCACCAAGAGCCCTCCCATGACTCCTTTTTCTTCTGGGCCACACATGGCTTTGGGGGGCTGCGAGTGTGGCCTCACCAGATATTAGGGCTAGGGTTAGGGTTCGGGTTAGGGTTAGGAGATGGAGAAATCCTGGAGGGGCGAGTGGAGTGGGGTTGCAAAGGGCATGCCAAAGGAGATGCGAGGCTGCACCAAGAGCCCTCCCACGACTCCTTTTTCTTCTGGGCCACACATGACTCTCATGGCCTCCGCGTGTGGCCTGCCATACATTAGGGTTCGGGTTCGGGTTAGGAGATGGAGAAATCCTGGACTGTCGAGTGGGGTTGCAAAGGGCATGCCAAAGGAGATGTGAGGCTGCACCAAGAGCCCTCCCACGACTTTGTGGATCTGGGCCAGACATGGCTCAGGTGGGCTCCAGGGGTGGCCGCACCAGAGATTAGCACTAGGGTTCGGGTTAAGGTGAGGGTTAGGGTGAGGGTTAGGAGATGGAGAAATCTCGCAGGGGCAAGTGGAGTGGGGATGCAAGGGCATGCCGAAGGAGATGTGAGGCTGCACCAAGAGCCCTCCCACGACTCTTTGTGGATCTGGGCCAGACATGGCTCCGGTGGCTGCCAGCTGTGGCCTGCCAGAGATAAGGGCTAGGGTTAGGGTTAGGGTGAGCGTTAGGGTTAGGAGTTCGAGAAATCCTTGACGGACAAGGGGAGTGGGGTTGCAAAGGCCACGCCAAAGGAGATGGGAGGCTGCACCAAGAGCCCTCCCACGACTCCTTGTGGATCTGGGCCAGACATGGCTCTGGGGGGCTCCAGGAGTGGCCGCACCAGAGATTAGCACTAGGGTTCGGGTTAGGGTGAGGGTTAGGGTGAGGGTTAGGAGATGGAGAAACCCCTGAGGAGCAAGTGGAGTGGGGATGCAAGGGGCATGCCAAAGGAGATGGGAGGCTGCAGCAAGAGCCCTCCCACAACTCCTTTTCCTTGTCAGCCAGACAGGGCTCAGGTGGGCTCCATGTGTGGCCATGCCAGAGCTTAGGGCTAAGGCTAGGGCTAGGGTTAGGGTTAGGGTTAGGGTTAAGAAATCGAGAAATCCTTGACGGACAAGGGGAGTGGGGTTGTGAAGGGTATGCCAAAGGAGATGGGAGGCTGCACCAAGAGCCCTCCCATGACTTGTTGTTGATCTGGGCCAAACATGGCTCTGGGGGGCTCCGGGTGTGGCCCCACCAGACTTTAGGGCTAGGGTTAGGGTTAGGAGATGGAGAAATCCTGGAGGGAGAAGGGGAGTGGGGTTGCAAAGGCCACGCCAAAGGAGATGGGAGGCTGCACCAAGAGCCCTCCCATGACTCCTTTTTCTTCTGGGCCACACATGGCTTTGGGGGGCTGCGAGTGTGGCCTCACCAGATATTAGGGCTAGGGTTAGGGTTCGGGTTAGGGTTAGGAGATGGAGAAAACCTGGTGGCGCAAGTGGAGTGGGGTTGCAAAGGGCATGCCAAAGGAGACTTGAGGCTGCACCAAGAGCCCTCCCACGACTCCTTTTTCTTCTGGGCCACACATGACTCTCATGGCCTCCGCGTGTGGCCTGCCATAGATTAGGGTTCGGGTTCGGGTTAGGAGATGGAGAAATCCTGGACTGTCGAGTGGGGTTGCAAAGGGCATGCCGAAGGAGATGTGAGGCTGCACCAAGAGCCCTCCCACGACTCTTTGTGGATCTGGGCCAGACATGGCTCTGGTGGCTGCCAGCTGTGGCCTGCCAGAGGTAAGGGCTAGCGTTAGCGTTAGCGTTAGGGTTAGGAGTTCGAGAAATTCTTGACGGACAAGGGGAGTGGGGTTGCAAAGGCCACACCAAAGGAGATGGGAGGCTGCACCAAGAGCCCTCCCACGACTTCTTCTTGAGCTGGGCCAGATATGGCTCTGGTGACCGGCTACTGTTGCCTCCGCCAGAGCTTACAGCTTCGGTTAGGGTGAGGGTGAGGGTGAGGGTTAGGAGATGGAGAAATCCTGGATTGTCAAGTGGTGTGTGGATGCAAGGGGCTTGCCAAAGGAGTTGTGAGGCTGCACCAAGAGCCCTCCCACGTCCCCTTGTGGATCTGCGCCGGACATGGCTCTGGGGGGGCTGCGCTTGTGGCCTGACGAGACATTAGGGCTAGGGTTAGCGTTAGGGTTAGAAGAGGGAGAAATCCTGGAGGGACAAGTGGAGTGGGGTTGCAAAGGCCATGCCAAAGGAGATGGGAGGCTGCACCAAGAGCCCTCCCATGACTCCTTGTTGATGTGGGCCAAACATGGCTCTGGTGGACTCCGGGTGTGGCCCCACCAGACATTAGGGCTAGGGTTAGGGTTAGGGTTAGGGTTAGGAGATGGAGAAATCCTGGTGGGGCAAGTGGAGTGGGGTTGCAAGGGGCATGCCAAAGGAGACGTGAGGCTGCACCAAGAGCCCTCCCACGACTCCTTTTTCTTCTGGGCCACACATGGCTCTGGCAGACTCCGCATGTGGCCCCACCAGACATTAGGGCTAGGGTTAGGGTTAGGAGATGGAGAAATCCTGGACTGTCAAGTGGAGTGGGGTTGCAAAGGCCATGCCAAAGGAGATGTGAGGCTGCACCAAGAGCCCTCCCATGACTCTTTGTGGATCTGGGCCAGACATGGCTGTGGTGGCTGCCAGCTGTGGCCTGCCAGAGATTAGGTTTAGGGTTCAGGTTAGGGTTACGGTTAAGGTTAGGAGATGGAGAAACCCTTGAGGAGCAAGTGGAGCAGGGTTGCAAAGGACATGCCAAAGGAGTTGTGAGGCTGCACCAAGAGCCCTCCCACGACTCCTTCTTGAGCTGGGCCAGATATGGCTCTGGTGACGGGCTACTGTTGCCTCTGCCAGAGTTTACGGCTTGGGTTGGGATTAGGGTGAGGGTGAGGGTTAGGAGATGAAGAAATCCCGGACTGTCAAGTGGAGTGGGGATGCAAGGGGCATGCCAAAGGAGTTCTGAGGCTGCACCAAGAGCCCTCCCACGTCCCCTTGTGGATCTGGGCCAGACATGGCTCTGGTGGCCGCTGGCTGTGGCCTGCCAGAGATTAGGTTTAGGGTTCAGGTTAGGTTTTCGGTTAAGGTTAGGAGAATGAGAAATCCTGGAGGGGCGAGTGGAGTGGGGTTGCAAAGGCCACGCCAAAGGAGATGTGAGGCTGCACCAAGAGCCCTCCCACGACTCCCTTTCCTTCTGAGCCGAACATGGCTGTGGTGGACTCCGGGTGTGGCCCCACCAGACATTAGGGCTAGGGTTAGGGTTAGGAGATGGAGAAATCCTGGACTGCCAAGTGGAGTGGGGTTGCAAAGGGCATGCCAAAGGAGATGCAAGGCTGCACCAAGAGCCCTCCCACGACTCTTTGTGGATCTGGGCCAGACATGGCTGTGGTGGCTGCCAGCTGTGGCCTGCCAGAGATTAGGTTTAGGGTTCAGGTTAGGGTTACGGTTAAGGTTAGGAGATGGAGAAACCCTTGAGGGGCAAGTGGAGCGGGGTTGCAAAGGACATGCCAAAGGAGATGGGAGGCTGCACCAAGAGCCCTCCCAAGACTCCTTCTTGAGCTGGGCCAGATATGGCTATGGTGACGGGCTACTGTTGCCTCCGCCAGAGCTTACGGCTTGGGTTAGGGTTAGGGTGAGGGTTAGGGTTAGGAGATGGAGAACTCCCGGACTGTCAAGTGGAGCGGGGATGCAAGGGGCTTGCCAAAGGAGATGTGAGGCTGCACCAAGAGCCCTCCCATGTCCCCTTGTGGATCTGGGCCAGACATGGCTCTGGTGGCTGCCAGCTGTGGCCTGCCAGAGATTAGGTTTAGGGTTCAGGTTAGGTTTACGGTTAAGGTTAGGAGATTGAGAAATCCTGGAGGGGCGAGTGGAGTGGGGTTGCAAAGGGCATGCCAAAGGAGTTGTGAGAATGCACCAAGAGCCCTCCCACGACTCCTTTTCCTTCTGAGCCAGACATGGCTCTGGTGGACTCCGGGTGTGGCCCCACCAGACATTAGGGCTAGGGTTAGGGTTAGGAGATGGAGAAATCCTGGACTGCCAAGTGGAGTGGGGTTTCAAAGGCCATGCCAAAGGAGATGGGAGGCTGCACCGAGAGCCCTCCCACGACTCCTTGTGGATCTGGGCCAGACATGGCTCTGGTGGCTGCCAGCTGTGGCCTGCCAGAGATAAGGGCTAGGGTTAGGGTTAGGATGAGCGTTAGGGTTAGGAGTTCGAGAAATCCTTGACGGACAAGGGGAGTGGGGTTGCAAAGGCCACATCAAAGGACATGTGAGGCTGCACCAAGAGCCCTCCCACGACTCCCTTTCCTTCTGAGCCGAACATGGCTGTGGTGGACTCCGGGTGTGGCCCCACCAGACATTAGGGCTAGGGTTAGGGTTAGGAGATGGAGAAATCCTGGAGGGGCAAGGGGAGTGGGGATGCAAGGGGCATGCCAAAGGAGATGGGAGGCTGCACCAAGAGCCCTCCCACAACTCCTTTTCCTTGTCAGCCAGACAGGGCTCAGGTGGGCTCCATGTGTGGCCATGCCAGAGCTTAGGGCTAAGGCTAGGGCTAAGGCTAGGGTTAGGGTTAGGGTTAGGGTTAGGGTTAGGGTTAAGAAATCGAGAAATCCTTGACGGACAAGGGGAGTGGGGTTGCGAAGGGTATGCCAAAGGAGATGGGAGGCTGCACCAAGAGCCCTCCCATGACTTGTTGTTGATCTGGGCCAAACATGGCTCTGGGGGGCTCCAGGTGTGGCCCCACCAGAGATTAGGGCTAGGGTTAAGGTTAGGAGATGGAGAAATCCTGGACTGTCAAGTGGAGTGGGGTTGCAAAGGGCATGCCGAAGGAGATGTGAGGCTGCACCAAGAGCCCTCCCACGACTCCTTGTGGATCTGGGCCAGACATGGCTCTCATGGCCTCCGCGTGTGGCCTGCCATAGATTAGGGTTCAGGTTCGGGTTCGGAGATGGAGAAATCCTGGACTGTCAAGTGGAGTGGGGTTGCAAAGGGCATGCCGAAGGAGATGTGAGGCTGCACCAAGAGCCCTCCCACGACTCTTTGTGGATCTGGGCCAGACATGGCTCTGGTGGCTGCCATCTGTGGCCTGCCAGATATTAGGTTTAGGGTTCAGGTTAGGTTTACGGTTAAGGTTAGGAGATTGAGAAACCCTTGTGGGGCAAGTGGAGTGGGGTTGCAAAGAGCATGCCAAAGGAGATGTGAGGCTGCGCCAAGAGCCCTCCCACGACTCCTTTTTCTTCTGGGCCACACATGGCTCTGGCAGACTCCGCATGTGGCCTGCCATAGATTAGGGTTCAGGTTCGGGTTCGGGTTAGGAGATGGAGAAATCCTGGACTGTCAAGTGGAGTGGGCTTGCAAAGGGCATGCCAAAGGAGATGGGAGGCTGCACCAAGAGCCCTCCCACGACTCCTTGTGGATCTGGGCCAGACATGGCTCTGGGGGGCTCCAGGAGTGGCCACACCAGATATTAGCACTAGGCTTCGGGTTAGGGTGAGGGTTAGGGTGAGGGTTAGGAGATGGAGAAACCCTTGAGGAGCAAGTGGAGTGGGGATGCAAGGGGCATGCCAAAGGAGACGTGAGGCCGCACCAAGAGCCCTCCCATGACTCCTTTTTCTTCTGGGCCACACATGGCTTTGGGGGGCTGCGAGTGTGGCCTCACCAGATATTAGGGCTAGGGTTAGGGTTAGGGTTAGGGTTAGGAGATGGAGAAAACCTGGTGGGGCAAGTGGAGGGGGGATGCAAGGGGCATGCCAAAGGAGATGCGAGGCTGCACCAAGAGCCCTCCCACGACTCCTTTTTCTTCTGGGCCACACATGACTCTCATGGCCTCCGCGTGTGGCCTGCCATACATTAGGGTTCGGGTTCGGGTTAGGAGATGGAGAAATCCTGGACTGTCGAGTGGGGTTGCAAAGGGCATGCCAAAGGAGATGGGAGGCTGCACCAAGAGCCCTCCCACGACTTTGTGGATCTGGGCCAGACATGGCTCAGGTGGGCTCCAGGGGTGGCCGCACCAGAGATTAGCACTAGGGTTCGGGTTAAGGTGAGGGTTAGGGTGAGGGTTAGGAGATGGAGAAATCTCGCAGGGGCAAGTGGAGTGGGGATGCAAGGGCATGCCGAAGGAGATGTGAGGCTGCACCAAGAGCCCTCCCACGACTCTTTGTGGATCTGGGCCAGACATGGCTCCGGTGGCTGCCAGCTGTGGCCTGCCAGAGATAAGGGCTAGGGTTAGGGTTAGGGTGAGCGTTAGGGTTAGGAGTTCGAGAAATCCTTGACGGACAAGGGGAGTGGGGTTGCAAAGGCCACGCCAAAGGAGATGGGAGGCTGCACCAAGAGCCCTCCCACGACTCCTTGTGGATCTGGGCCAGACATGGCTCTGGGGGGCTCCAGGAGTGGCCGCACCAGAGATTAGCACTAGGGTTCGGGTTAGGGTGAGGGTTAGGGTGAGGGTTAGGAGATGGAGAAACCCTTGAGGAGCAAGTGGAGTGGGGATGCAAAGGGCATGCCAAAGGAGACGTGAGGCTGCAGCAAGAGCCCTCCCACAACTCCTTTTCCTTGTCAGCCAGACAGGGCTCAGGTGGGCTCCATGTGTGGCCATGCCAGAGCTTAGGGCTAAGGCTAGGGCTAGGGTTAGGGTTAGGGTTAGGGTTAAGAAATCGAGAAATCCTTGACGGACAAGGGGAGTGGGGTTGCGAAGGGTATGCCAAAGGAGATGGGAGGCTGCACCAAGAGCCCTCCCATGACTTGTTGTTGATCTGGGCCAAACATGGCTCTAGGGGGCTCCGGGTGTGGCCCCACCAGACATTAGGGCTAGGGTTAGGGTTAGGAGATGGAGAAATCCTGGAGGGAGAAGTGGAGTGGGGTTGCAAAGGCCACGCCAAAGGAGATGGGAGGCTGCACCAAGAGCCCTCCCAGGACTCCTTTTTCTTCTGGGCCAAACATGGCTCTGGTGGCCGCTGGGTGTGGTCCCACCAGAGATTAGTGCTAGGGCTAGGGCTAGGGTCAGGGTTAGGAGATGGAGAAATCCTGGAGGGGCAAGTGGAGTGGGGATGCAAGGGGCATGCCAAAGGAGATGGGAGGCTGCAGCAAGAGCCCTCCCACAACTCCTTTTCCTTGTCAGCCAGACAGGGCTCAGGTGGGCTCCATGTGTGGCCATGCCAGAGCTTAGGGCTAAGGCTAGGGTTAGGGTTAGGGTTAAGAAATCGAGAAATCCTTGACGGACAAGGGGAGTGGGGTTGTGAAGGGTATGCCAAAGGAGATGGGAGGCTGCACCAAGAGCCCTCCCATGACTTGTTGTTGATCTGGGCCAAACATGGCTCTGGGGGGCTCCAGGTGTGGCCCCACCAGACATTAGGCCTAGGGTTAGGGTTAGGAGATGGAGAAATCCTGGAGGGACAAGTGGAGTGGGGTTGCAAAGGGCCATGCCAAAGGAGATGTGAGGCTGCACCAAGAGCCCTCCCACGACTCCTTGTTGATGTGGGCCAAACATTGCTCTCGTGGCCTCCGCGTGTGGCCCCACCAGACATTAGGGCTAGGGTTACGGTTAGGAGATGGAGAAATCCTGGACTGCCAAGTGGAGTGGGGTTGCAAAGGGCATGCCAAAGGAGATGGGAGGCTGCACCAAGAGCCCTCCCACGACTCCTTCTTGAGCTGGGCCAGATATGGCTATGGTGACGGGCTACTGTTGCCTCCGCCAGAGCTTACGGCTTGGGTTAGGGTTAGGGTGAGGGTTAGGGTTAGGAGATGGAGAACTCCCGGACTGTCAAGTGGAGCGGGGATGCAAGGGGCTTGCCAAAGGAGTTGTGAGGCTGCACCAAGAGCCCTCCCACGACTCTTTGTGGATCTGGGCCAGACATGGCTGTGGTGAACTCCAGGAGTGACCCCGCCAGATATTAGCAGTAGGGTTAGGGTTAGGGTTAGGGTTAGGGTTAGGGTTAGGGTTAGGAGATGGAGAAATCCTGGACTGTCAAGTGGAGAGGCAATGCAAGGGGCATGCCAAAGGAGATGGGAGGCTGAACCAAGAGCCCTCCCACGACTCCTTCTTCAGCTGGGCCAAACACGGCTCTGGTGGACTCCGGGTGTGGCCCCACCAGACATTAGGGCTAGGGTTAGGCTTAGGAGATGGAGAAATCCTGGACTGCCAAGTGGAGTGGGGTTGCAAAGGGCATGCCAAAGGAGACGTGAGGCCGCACCAAGAGCCCTCCCATGACTCCTTTTTCTTCTGGGCCACACATGGCTTTGGGGGGCTGCGAGTGTGGCCTCACCAGATATTAGGGCTAGGGTTAGGGTTCGGGTTAGGGTTAGGAGATGGAGAAAACCTGGTGGCGCAAGTGGAGTGGGGTTGCAAAGGGCATGCCAAAGGAGACGTGAGGCTGCACCAAGAGCCCTCCCACGACTCCTTTTTCTTCTGGGCCACACATGGCTCTCATGGCCTCCGCGTGTGGCCTGCCATAGATTAGGGTTCGGGTTCGGGTTAGGAGATGGAGAAATCCTGGACTGTCGAGTGGGGTTGCAAAGGGCATGCCGAAGGAGATGTGAGGCTGCACCAAGAGCCCTCCCACGACTCTTTGTGGATCTGGGCCAGACATGGCTCTGGTGGCTGCCAGCTGTGGCCTGCCAGAGGTAAGGGCTAGGGTTAGGGTTAGGGCTAGCGTTAGCGTTAGCGTTAGGGTTAGGAGTTCGAGAAATTCTTGACGGACAAGGGGAGTGGGGTTGCAAAGGCCACACCAAAGGAGATGGGAGGCTGCACCAAGAGCCCTCCCACGACTCCTTCTTGAGCTGGGCCAGATATGGCTCTGGTGACCGGCTACTGTTGCCTCCGCCAGAGCTTACAGCTTCGGTTAGGGTGAGGGTGAGGGTGAGGGTTAGGAGATGGAGAAATCCTGGATTGTCAAGTGGTGTGTGGATGCAAGGGGCTTGCCAAAGGAGTTGTGAGGCTGCACCAAGAGCCCTCCCACGTCCCCTTGTGGATCTGCGCCGGACATGGCTCTGGGGGGCTGCGCTTGTGGCCTGACGAGACATTAGGGCTAGGGTTAGCGTTAGGGTTAGAAGAGGGAGAAATCCTGGAGGGACAAGTGGAGTGGGGTTGCAAAGGCCATGGCAAAGGAGATGGGAGGCTGCACCAAGAGCCCTCCCATGACTCCTTGTTGATGTGGGCCAAACATGGCTCTGGTGGACTCCGGCTGTGGCCCCACCAGACATTAGGGCTAGGGTTAGGGTTAGGAGATGGAGAAATCCTGGACTGTCAAGTGGAGTGGGGTTGCAAAGGCCATGCCAAAGGAGTTGTGAGGCTGCACCAAGAGCCGTCCCACGACTCCTTCTTGAGCTGGGCCAGATATGGCTCTGGTGACAGGCTACTGTTGCCTCTGCCAGAGTTTACGGCTTGGGTTAGGATTAGGGTGAGGGTGAGGGTTAGGAGATGAAGAAATCCCGGACTGTCAAGTGGAGTGGGGATGCAAGGGGCATGCCGAAGGAGTTCTGAGGCTGCACCAAGAGCCCTCCCACGTCCCCTTGTGGATCTGGGCCAGACATGGCTCTGGTGGCCGCTGGCTGTGGCCTGCCAGAGATTAGGTTTAGGGTTCAGGTTAGGTTTTCGGTTAAGGTTAGGAGATTGAGAAATCCTGGAGGGGCGAGTGGAGCGGGGTTGCAAAGGGCATGCCAAAGGAGATGTGAGGCTGCACCAAGAGCCCTCCCACGACTCTTTGTGGATCTGGGCCAGACATGGCTCTGGTGGCTGCCAGCTGTGGCCTGCCAGAGATAAGGGCTAGGGTTAGGGTTAGGGTGAGCGTTAGGGTAAGGAGTTCGAGAAATCCTTGACGGACAAGGGGAGTGGGGTTGCAAAGGCCACGCCAAAGGAGATGTGAGGCTGCACCAAGAGCCCTCCCACGACTCTTTGTGGATCTGGGCCAGACATGGCTGTGGTGGACTCCGGGTGTGGCCCCACCAGACATTAGGGCTAGGGTTAGGGTTAGGAGATGGAGAAATCCTGGACTGCCAAGTGGAGTGGGGTTGCAAAGGGCATGCCAAAGGAGATGCAAGGCTGCACCAAGAGCCCTCCCACGACTCTTTGTGGATCTGGGCCAGACATGGCTGTGGTGGCTGCCAGCTGTGGCCTGCCAGAGATTAGGTTTAGGGTTCAGGTTAGGTTTACGGTTAAGGTTAGGAGATTGAGAAATCCTGGAGGGGCGAGTGGAGTGGGGTTGCAAAGGGCATGCCAAAGGAGTTGTGAGAATGCACCAAGAGCCCTCCCACGACTCCTTTTCCTTCTGAGCCAGACATGGCTCTGGTGGACTCCGGGTGTGGCCCCACCAGACATTAGGGCTAGGGTTAGGGTTAGGAGATGGAGAAATCCTGGACTGCCAAGTGGAGTGGGGTTTCAAAGGCCATGCCAAAGGAGTTCTGAGGCTGCACCGAGAGCCCTCCCACGTCCCCTTGTGGATCTGGGCCAGACATGGCTCTGGTGGCCGCTGGCTTTGGCCTGCCAGAGATTAGGTTTAGGGTTCAGGTTAGGTTTTCGGTTAAGGTTAGGAGATTGAGAAATCCTGGACTGTCAAGTGGAGTGGGGTTGCAAAGGGCATGCCGAAGGAGATGTGAGGCTGCACCAAGAGCCCTCCCACGACTCTTTGTGGATCTGGGCCAGACATGGCTCTGGTGGCTGCCAGCTGTGGCCTGCCAGAGATAAGGGCTAGGGTTAGGGTTAGGATGAGCGTTAGGGTTAGGAGTTCGAGAAATCCTTGACGGACAAGGGGAGTGGGGTTGCAAAGGCCACATCAAAGGACATGTGAGGCTGCACCAAGAGCCCTCCCACGACTCCCTTTCCTTCTGAGCCGAACATGGCTGTGGTGGACTCCGGGTGTGGCCCCACCAGACATTAGGGCTAGGGTTAGGGTTAGGAGATGGAGAAATCCTGGAGGGGCAAGGGGAGTGGGGATGCAAGGGGCATGCCAAAGGAGATGGGAGGCTGCACCAAGAGCCCTCCCACAACTCCTTTTCCTTGTCAGCCAGACAGGGCTCAGGTGGGCTCCATGTGTGGCCATGCCAGAGCTTAGGGCTAAGGCTAGGGCTAAGGCTAGGGTTAGGGTTAGGGTTAGGGTTAGGGTTAGGGTTAAGAAATCGAGAAATCCTTGACGGACAAGGGGAGTGGGGTTGTGAAGGGTATGCCAAAGGAGATGGGAGGCTGCACCAAGAGCCCTCCCACGACTCCTTGTGGATCTGGGCCAGACATGGCTCTCATGGCCTCCGCGTGTGGCCTGCCATAGATTAGGGTTCAGGTTCAGGTTAGGAGATGGAGAAATCCTGGACTGTCAAGTGGAGTGGGGTTGCAAAGGGCATGCCAAAGGAGATGGGAGGCTGCACCAAGAGCCCTCCCACGACTCTTTGTGGATCTGGGCCAGACATGGCTCTGGTGGCTGCCATCTGTGGCCTGCCAGATATTAGGTTTAGGGTTCAGGTTAGGTTTACGGTTAAGGTTAGGAGATTGAGAAACCCTTGTGGGGCAAGTGGAGTGGGGTTGCAAAGAGCATGCCAAAGGAGATGTGAGGCTGCGCCAAGAGCCCTCCCACGACTCCTTTTTCTTCTGGGCCACACATGGCTCTGGCAGACTCCGCATGTGGCCTGCTATAGATTAGGGTTCAGGTTCGGGTTCGGGTTAGGAGATGGAGAAATCCTGGACTGTCAAGTGGAGTGGGCTTGCAAAGGGCATGCCAAAGGAGATGGGAGGCTGCACCAAGAGCCCTCCCACGACTCCTTGTGGATCTGGGCCAGACATGGCTCTGGGGGGCTCCAGGAGTGGCCACACCAGATATTAGCACTAGGCTTCGGGTTAGGGTGAGGGTTAGGGTGAGGGTTAGGAGATGGAGAAACCCTTGAGGAGCAAGTGGAGTGGGGATGCAAGGGGCATGCCAAAGGAGACGTGAGGCCGCACCAAGAGCCCTCCCATGACTCCTTTTTCTTCTGGGCCACACATGGCTTTGGGGGGCTGCGAGTGTGGCCTCACCAGATATTAGGGCTAGGGTTAGGGTTAGGGTTAGGGTTAGGAGATGGAGAAAACCTGGTGGGGCAAGTGGAGGGGGGTTGCAAAGGGCATGCCAAAGGAGATGCGAGGCTGCACCAAGAGCCCTCCCACGACTCCTTTTTCTTCTGGGCCACACATGGCTCTCATGGCCTCCGCGTGTGGCCTGCCATACATTAGGGTTCGGGTTCGGGTTAGGAGATGGAGAAAACCTGGACTGTCAAGTGGGGTTGCAAAGGGCATGCCAAAGGAGATGTGAGGCTGCACCAAGAGCCCTCCCACGACTTTGTGGATCTGGGCCAGACATGGCTCAGGTGGGCTCCAGGGGTGGCCGCACCAGAGATTAGCACTAGGGTTCGGGTTAAGGTGAGGGTTAGGGTGAGGGTTAGGAGATGGAGAAATCTCGCAGGGGCAAGTGGAGTGGGGATGCAAGGGCATGCCGAAGGAGATGTGAGGCTGCACCAAGAGCCCTCCCACGACTCTTTGTGGATCTGGGCCAGACATGGCTCCGGTGGCTGCCAGCTGTGGCCTGCCAGAGATAAGGGCTAGGGTTAGGGTTAGGGTGAGCGTTAGGGTTAGGAGTTCGAGAAATCCTTGACGGACAAGGGGAGTGGGGTTGCAAAGGCCACGCCAAAGGAGATGGGAGGCTGCACCAAGAGCCCTCCCACGACTCCTTGTGGATCTGGGCCAGACATGGCTCTGGGGGGCTCCAGGAGTGGCCGCACCAGAGATTAGCACTAGGGTTCGGGTTAGGGTTCGGGTTAGGGTCAGGGTTAGGAGATGGAGAAATCCTGGAGGGGCAAGTGGAGTGGGGATGCAAGGGGCATGCCAAAGGAGATGGGAGGCTGCACCAAGAGCCCTCCCACAACTCCTTTTCCTTGTCAGCCAGACAGGGCTCAGGTGGGCTCCATGTGTGGCCATGCCAGAGCTTAGGGCTAAGGCTAGGGCTAGGGTTAGGGTTAGGGTTAAGAAATCGAGAAATCCTTGACGGACAAGGGGAGTGGGATTGTGAAGGGTATGCCAAAGGAGATGGGAGGCTGCACCAAGAGCCCTCCCATGACTTGTTGTTGATCTGGGCCAAACATGGCTCTGGGGGGCTCCGGGTGTGGCCCCACCAGACATTAGGGCTAGGGTTAGGGTTAGGAGATGGAGAAATCCTGGAGGGAGAAGGGGAGTGGGGTTGCAAAGGCCACGCCAAAGGAGATGGGAGGCTGCACCAAGAGCCCTCCCAGGACTCCTTTTTCTTCTGGGCCAAACATGGCTCTGGTGGCCGCTGGGTGTGGTCCCACCAGAGATTAGTGCTAGGGCTAGGGCTAGGGTCAGGGTTAGGAGATGGAGAAATCCTGGAGGGGCAAGTGGAGTGGGGATGCAAGGGGCATGCCAAAGGAGATGGGAGGCTGCACCAAGAGCCCTCCCACAACTCCTTTTCCTTGTCAGCCAGACAGGGCTCAGGTGGGCTCCATGTGTGGCCATGCCAGAGCTTAGGACTAAGGCTAGGGCTAGGGTTAGGGTTAGGGTTAAGAAATCGAGAAATCCTTGACGGACAAGGGGAGTGGGATTGTGAAGGGTATGCCAAAGGAGATGGGAGGCTGCACCAAGAGCCCTCCCATGACTTGTTGTTGATCTGGGCCAAACATGGCTCTGGGGGGCTCCAGGTGTGGCCCCACCAGACATTAGGGCTAGGGTTAGGGTTAGGAGATGGAGAAATCCTGGAGGGACAAGTGGAGTGGGGTTGCAAAGGGCATGCCAAAGGAGATGGGAGGCTGCACCAAGAGCCCTCCCACGACTCCTTGTTGATGTGGGCCAAACATGGCTCTCGTGGCCTCCGCGTGTGGCCCCACCAGACATTAGGGCTAGGGTTACGGTTAGGAGATGGAGAAATCCTGGACTGCCAAGTGGAGTGGGGTTGCAAAGGGCATGCCAAAGGAGATGGGAGGCTGCACCAAGAGCCCTCCCACGACTCCTTCTTGAGCTGGGCCAGATATGGCTATGGTGACGGGCTACTGTTGCCTCCGCCAGAGCTTACGGCTTGGGTTAGGGTTAGGGTGAGGGTTAGGGTTAGGAGATGGAGAACTCCCGGACTGTCAAGTGGAGCGGGGATGCAAGGGGCTTGCCAAAGGAGTTGTGAGGCTGCACCAAGAGCCCTCCCACGACTCTTTGTGGATCTGGGCCAGACATGGCTGTGGTGAACTCCAGGAGTGACCCCGCCAGATATTAGCAGTAGGGTTAGGGTTAGGGTTAGGGTTAGGGTTAGGAGATGGAGAAATCCTGGACTGTCAAGTGGAGAGGCAATGCAAGGGGCATGCCAAAGGAGATGGGAGGCTGAACCAAGAGCCCTCCCACGACTCCTTCTTCAGCTGGGCCAAACACGGCTCTGGTGGACTCCGGGTGTGGCCCCACCAGACATTAGGGCTAGGGTTAGGGTTAGGAGATGGAGAAATCCTGGACTGCCAAGTGGAGTGGGGTTGCAAAGGGCATGCCAAAGGAGACGTGAGGCCGCACCAAGAGCCCTCCCATGACTCCTTTTTCTTCTGGGCCACACATGGCTTTGGGGGGCTGCGAGTGTGGCCTCACCAGATATTAGGGCTAGGGTTAGGGTTCGGGTTAGGGTTAGGAGATGGAGAAAACCTGGTGGCGCAAGTGGAGTGGGGTTGCAAAGGGCATGCCAAAGGAGACTTGAGGCTGCACCAAGAGCCCTCCCACGACTCCTTTTTCTTCTGGGCCACACATGGCTTTCATGGCCTCCGCGTGTGGCCTGCCATACATTAGGGTTCGGGTTCGGGTTAGGAGATGGAGAAATCCTGGACTGCCGAGTGGGGTTGCAAAGGGCATGCCGAAGGAGATGTGAGGCTCCACCAAGAGCCCTCCCACGACTCTTTGTGGATCTGGGCCAGACATGGCTCTGGTGGCTGCCAGCTGTGGCCTGCCAGAGGTAAGGGCTAGGGTTAGGGTTAGCGCTAGCGTTAGCGTTAGCGTTAGGGTTAGGAGTTCGAGAAATTCTTGACGGACAAGGGGAGTGGGGTTGCAAAGGCCACACCAAAGGAGATGGGAGGCTGCACCAAGAGCCCTCCCACGACTCCTTCTTGAGCTGGGCCAGATATGGCTCTGGTGACCGGCTACTGTTGCCTCCGCCAGAGCTTACAGCTTCGGTTAGGGTGAGGGTGAGGGTGAGGGTTAGGAGATGGAGAAATCCTGGATTGTCAAGTGGTGTGTGGATGCAAGGGGCTTGCCAAAGGAGTTGTGAGGCTGCACCAAGAGCCCTCCCACGTCCCCTTGTGGATCTGCGCCGGACATGGCTCTGGGGGGCTGCGCTTGTGGCCTGACGAGACATTAGGGCTAGGGTTAGCGTTAGGGTTAGAAGAGGGAGAAATCCTGGAGGGACAAGTGGAGTGGGGTTGCAAAGGCCATGGCAAAGGAGATGGGAGGCTGCACCAAGAGCCCTCCCATGACTCCTTGTTGATGTGGGCCAAACATGGCTCTGGTGGACTCCGGGTGTGGCCCCACCAGACATTAGGGCTAGGGTTAGGGTTAGGGTTAGGAGATGGAGAAATCCTGGTGGGGCAAGTGGAGTGGGGATGCAAGGGGCATGCCAAAGGAGATGGGAGGCTGCACCAAGAGCCCTCCCACGACTCTTTGTGGATCTGGGCCAGACATGGCTGTGGTGGCTGCCAGCTGTGGCCTGCCAGAGATTAGGTTTAGGGTTCAGGTTAGGGTTACGGTTAAGGTTAGGAGATGGAGAAACCCTTGAGGGGCAAGTGGAGCGGGGTTGCAAAGGACATGCCAAAGGAGATGGGAGGCTGCACCAAGAGCCCTCCCACGACTCCTTCTTGAGCTGGGCCAGATATGGCTATGGTGACGGGCTACTGTTGCCTCCGCCAGAGCTTACGGCTTGGGTTAGGGTTAGACTGAGGGTGAGGGTTAGGAGATGGAGAACTCCCGGACTGTCAAGTGGAGCGGGGATGCAAGGGGCTTGCCAAAGGAGATGTGAGGCTGCACCAAGAGCCCTCCCATGTCCCCTTGTGGATCTGGGCCAGACATGGCTCTGGTGGCTGCCAGCTGTGGCCTGCCAGAGATTAGGTTTAGGGTTCAGGTTAGGTTTACGGTTAAGGTTAGGAGATTGAGAAATCCTGGAGGGGCGAGTGGAGTGGGGTTGCAAAGGGCATGCCAAAGGAGTTGTGAGAATGCACCAAGAGCCCTCCCACGACTCCTTTTCCTTCTGAGCCAGACATGGCTCTGGTGGACTCCGGGTGTGGCCCCACCAGACATTAGGGCTAGGGTTAGGGTTAGGAGATGGAGAAATCCTGGACTGCCAAGTGGAGTGGGGTTTCAAAGGCCATGCCAAAGGAGATGGGAGGCTGCACTGAGAGGCCTCCCACGACTCCTTGTGGATCTGGGCCAGACATGGCTCTCATGGCCTCCGCGTGTGGCCTGCCATAGATTAGGGTTCAGGTTCGGGTTCGGGTTAGGAGATGGAAAAATCCTGGACTGTCAAGTGGAGTGGGGTTGCAAAGGGCATGCCGAAGGAGATGTGAGGCTGCACCAAGAGCCCTCCCACGACTCTTTGTGGATCTGGGCCAGACATGGCTCTGGTGGCTGCCAGCTGTGGCCTGCCAGAGATAAGGGCTAGGGTTAGGGTTAGGGTGAGCGTTAGGGTTAGGAGTTCGAGAAATCCTTGACGGACAAGGGGAGTGGGGTTGCAAAGGCCACATCAAAGGACATGTGAGGCTGCACCAAGAGCCCTCCCACGACTCCCTTTCCTTCTGAGCCGAACATGGCTGTGGTGGACTCCGGGTGTGGCCCCACCAGACATTAGGGCTAGGGTTAGGGTTAGGAGATGGAGAAATCCTGGAGGGGCAAGGGGAGTGGGGATGCAAGGGGCATGCCAAAGGAGATGGGAGGCTGCACCAAGAGCCCTCCCACAACTCCTTTTCCTTGTCAGCCAGACAGGGCTCAGGTGGGCTCCATGTGTGGCCATGCCAGAGCTTAGGGCTAAGGCTAGGGCTAAGGCTAGGGTTAGGGTTAGGGTTAGGGTTAGGGTTAGGGTTAAGAAATCGAGAAATCCTTGACGGACAAGGGGAGTGGGGTTGTGAAGGGTATGCCAAAGGAGATGGGAGGCTGCACCAAGAGCCCTCCCATGACTTGTTGTTGATCTGGGCCAAACATGGCTCTGGGGGGCTCCAGGTGTGGCCCCACCAGAGATTAGCGCTAGGGTTAGGGTTAGGAGATGGAGAAATCCTGGACTGTCAAGTGGAGTGGGGTTGCAAAGGGCATGCCAAAGGAGATGTGAGGCTGCACCAAGAGCCCTCCCACGACTCCTTGTGGATCTGGGCCAGACATGGCTCTCATGGCCTCCGCGTGTGGCCTGCCATAGATTAGGGTTCAGGTTCAGGTTAGGAGATGGAGAAATCCTGGACTGTCAAGTGGAGTGGGGTTGCAAAGGGCATGCCAAAGGAGATGGGAGGCTGCACCAAGAGCCCTCCCACGACTCTTTGTGGATCTGGGCCAGACATGGCTCTGGTGGCTGCCATCTGTGGCCTGCCAGATATTAGGTTTAGGGTTCAGGTTAGGTTTACGGTTAAGGTTAGGAGATTGAGAAACCCTTGTGGGGCAAGTGGAGTGGGGTTGCAAAGAGCATGCCAAAGGAGATGTGAGGCTGCGCCAAGAGCCCTCCCACGACTCCTTTTTCTTCTGGGCCACACATGGCTCTGGCAGACTCCGCATGTGGCCTGCTATAGATTAGGGTTCAGGTTCAGGTTCGGGTTAGGAGATGGAGAAATCCTGGACTGTCAAGTGGAGTGGGCTTGCAAAGGGCATGCCAAAGGAGATGGGAGGCTGCACCAAGAGCCCTCCCACGACTCCTTGTGGATCTGGGCCAGACATGGCTCTGGGGGGCTCCAGGAGTGGCCACACCAGATATTAGCACTAGGCTTCGGGTTAGGGTGAGGGTTAGGGTGAGGGTTAGGAGATGGAGAAACCCTTGAGGAGCAAGTGGAGTGGGGATGCAAGGGGCATGCCAAAGGAGACGTGAGGCCGCACCAAGAGCCCTCCCATGACTCCTTTTTCTTCTGGGCCACACATGGCTTTGGGGGGCTGCGAGTGTGGCCTCACCAGATATTAGGGCTAGGGTTAGGGTTAGGGTTAGGGTTAGGAGATGGAGAAAACCTTTTGGGGCAAGTGGAGGGGGGTTGCAAAGGGCATGCCAAAGGAGATGCGAGGCTGCACCAAGAGCCCTCCCACGACTCCTTTTTCTTCTGGGCCACACATGGCTCTCATGGCCTCCGCGTGTGGCCTGCCATACATTAGGGTTCGGGTTCGGGTTAGGAGATGGAGAAAACCTGGACTGTCAAGTGGGGTTGCAAAGGGCATGCCAAAGGAGATGTGAGGCTGCACCAAGAGCCCTCCCACGACTTTGTGGATCTGGGCCAGACATGGCTCAGGTGGGCTCCAGGGGTGGCTGCACCAGAGATTAGCACTAGGGTTCGGGTTAAGGTGAGGGTTAGGGTGAGGGTTAGGAGATGGAGAAATCTCGCAGGGGCAAGTGGAGTGGGGATGCAAGGGCATGCCGAAGGAGATGTGAGGCTGCACCAAGAGCCCTCCCACGACTCTTTGTGGATCTGGGCCAGACATGGCTCCGGTGGCTGCCAGCTGTGGCCTGCCAGAGATAAGGGCTAGGGTTAGGGTTAGGGTGAGCGTTAGGGTTAGGAGTTCGAGAAATCCTTGACGGACAAGGGGAGTGGGGTTGCAAAGGCCACGCCAAAGGAGATGGGAGGCTGCACCAAGAGCCCTCCCACGACTCCTTGTGGATCTGGGCCAGACATGGCTCTGGGGGGCTCCAGGAGTGGCCGCACCAGAGATTTGCACTAGGGTTCGGGTTAGGGTTCGGGTTAGGGTCAGGGTTAGGAGATGGAGAAATCCTGGAGGGGCAAGTGGAGTGGGGATGCAAGGGGCATGCCAAAGGAGATGGGAGGCTGCAGCAAGAGCCCTCCCACAACTCCTTTTCCTTGTCAGCCAGACAGGGCTCAGGTGGGCTCCATGTGTGGCCATGCCAGAGCTTAGGGCTAAGGCTAGGGCTAAGGCTAGGGTTAGGGTTAAGAAATCGAGAAATCCTTGACGGACAAGGGGAGTGGGATTGTGAAGGGTATGCCAAAGGAGATGGGAGGCTGCACCAAGAGCCCTCCCATGACTTGTTGTTGATCTGGGCCAAACATGGCTCTGGGGGGCTCCGGGTGTGGCCCCACCAGACTTTAGGGCTAGGGTTAGGGTTAGGAGATGGAGAAATCCTGGAGGGAGAAGGGGAGTGGGGTTGCAAAGGCCACGCCAAAGGAGATGGGAGGCTGCACCAAGAGCCCTCCCAGGACTCCTTTTTCTTCTGGGCCAAACATGGCTCTGGTGGCCGCTGGGTGTGGTCCCACCAGAGATTAGTGCTAGGGCTAGGGCTAGGGTCAGGGTTAGGAGATGGAGAAATCCTGGAGGGGCAAGTGGAGTGGGGATGCAAGGGGCATGCCAAAGGAGATGGGAGGCTGCACCAAGAGCCCTCCCACAACTCCTTTTCCTTGTCAGCCAGACAGGGCTCAGGTGGGCTCCATGTGTGGCCATGCCAGAGCTTAGGACTAAGGCTAGGGCTAGGGTTAGGGTTAGGGTTAAGAAATCGAGAAATCCTTGACGGACAAGGGGAGTGGGATTGTGAAGGGTATGCCAAAGGAGATGGGAGGCTGCACCAAGAGCCCTCCCATGACTTGTTGTTGATCTGGGCCAAACATGGCTCTGGGGGGCTCCAGGTGTGGCCCCACCAGACATTAGGGCTAGGGTTAGGGTTAGGAGATGGAGAAATCCTGGAGGGACAAGTGGAGTGGGGTTGCAAAGGGCATGCCAAAGGAGATGGGAGGCTGCACCAAGAGCCCTCCCACGACTCCTTGTTGATGTGGGCCAAACATGGCTCTCGTGGCCTCCGCGTGTGGCCCCACCAGACATTAGGGCTAGGGTTACGGTTAGGAGATGGAGAAATCCTGGACTGCCAAGTGGAGTGGGGTTGCAAAGGGCATGCCAAAGGAGATGGGAGGCTGCACCAAGAGCCCTCCCACGACTCCTTCTTGAGCTGGGCCAGATATGGCTATGGTGACGGGCTACTGTTGCCTCCGCCAGAGCTTACGGCTTGGGTTAGGGTTAGGGTGAGGGTTAGGGTTAGGAGATGGAGAACTCCCGGACTGTCAAGTGGAGCGGGGATGCAAGGGGCTTGCCAAAGGAGTTGTGAGGCTGCACCAAGAGCCCTCCCACGACTCTTTGTGGATCTGGGCCAGACATGGCTGTGGTGAACTCCAGGAGTGACCCCGCCAGATATTAGCAGTAGGGTTAGGGTTAGGGTTAGGGTTAGGGTTAGGAGATGGAGAAATCCTGGACTGTCAAGTGGAGAGGCAATGCAAGGGGCATGCCAAAGGAGATGGGAGGCTGAACCAAGAGCCCTCCCACGACTCCTTCTTCAGCTGGGCCAAACACGGCTCTGGTGGACTCCGGGTGTGGCCCCACCAGACATTAGGGCTAGGGTTAGGGTTAGGAGATGGAGAAATCCTGGACTGCCAAGTGGAGTGGGGTTGCAAAGGGCATGCCAAAGGAGACGTGAGGCCGCACCAAGAGCCCTCCCATGACTCCTTTTTCTTCTGGGCCACACATGGCTTTGGGGGGCTGCGAGTGTGGCCTCACCAGATATTAGGGCTAGGGTTAGGGTTCGGGTTAGGGTTAGGAGATGGAGAAAACCTGGTGGCGCAAGTGGAGTGGGGTTGCAAAGGGCATGCCAAAGGAGACTTGAGGCTGCACCAAGAGCCCTCCCACGACTCCTTTTTCTTCTGGGCCACACATGGCTTTCATGGCCTCCGCGTGTGGCCTGCCATACATTAGGGTTCGGGTTCGGGTTAGGAGATGGAGAAATCCTGGACTGCCGAGTGGGGTTGCAAAGGGCATGCCGAAGGAGATGTGAGGCTGCACCAAGAGCCCTCCCACGACTCTTTGTGGATCTGGGCCAGACATGGCTCTGGTGGCTGCCAGCTGTGGCCTGCCAGAGGTAAGGGCTAGGGTTAGGGTTAGCGCTAGCGTTAGCGTTAGCGTTAGGGTTAGGAGTTCGAGAAATTCTTGACGGACAAGGGGAGTGGGGTTGCAAAGGCCACACCAAAGGAGATGGGAGGCTGCACCAAGAGCCCTCCCACGACTCCTTCTTGAGCTGGGCCAGATATGGCTCTGGTGACCGGCTACTGTTGCCTCCGCCAGAGCTTACAGCTTCGGTTAGGGTGAGGGTGAGGGTGAGGGTTAGGAGATGGAGAAATCCTGGATTGTCAAGTGGTGTGTGGATGCAAGGGGCTTGCCAAAGGAGTTGTGAGGCTGCACCAAGAGCCCTCCCACGTCCCCTTGTGGATCTGCGCCGGACATGGCTCTGGGGGGCTGCGCTTGTGGCCTGACGAGACATTAGGGCTAGGGTTAGCGTTAGGGTTAGAAGAGGGAGAAATCCTGGAGGGACAAGTGGAGTGGGGTTGCAAAGGCCATGGCAAAGGAGATGGGAGGCTGCACCAAGAGCCCTCCCATGACTCCTTGTTGATGTGGGCCAAACATGGCTCTGGTGGACTCCGGGTGTGGCCCCACCAGACATTAGGGCTAGGGTTAGGGTTAGGGTTAGGAGATGGAGAAATCCTGGTGGGGCAAGTGGAGTGGGGATGCAAGGGGCATGCCAAAGGAGATGGGAGGCTGCACCAAGAGCCCTCCCACAACTCCTTTTCCTTGTCAGCCAGACAGGGCTCAGGTGGGCTCCATGTGTGGCCATGCCAGAGCTTAGGGCTAAGGCTAGGGCTAGGGTTAGGGTTAGGGTTAAGAAATCGAGAAATCCTTGACGGACAAGGGGAGTGGGATTGTGAAGGGTATGCCAAAGGAGATGGGAGGCTGCACCAAGAGCCCTCCCATGACTTGTTGTTGATCTGGGCCAAACATGGCTCTGGGGGGCTCTGGGTGTGGCCCCACCAGACATTAGGGCTAGGGTTAGGGTTAGGAGATGGAGAAATCCTGGAGGGAGAAGTGGAGTGGGGTTGCAAAGGGCATGCCAAAGGAGATGTGAGGCTGCACCAAGAGCCCTCCCACGACTCCTTGTTGATGTGGGCCAAACATGGCTCTCGTGGCCTCCGCGTGTGGCCCCACCAGACATTAGGGCTAGGGTTACGGTTAGGAGATGGAGAAATCCTGGACTGCCAAGTGGAGTGGGGTTGCAAAGGGCATGCCAAAGGAGATGGGAGGCTGCACCAAGAGCCCTCCCACGACTCCTTCTTGAGCTGGGCCAGATATGGCTATGGTGACGGGCTACTGTTGCCTCCGCCAGAGCTTACGGCTTGGGTTAGGGTTAGGGTGAGGGTTAGGGTTAGGAGATGGAGAACTCCCGGACTGTCAAGTGGAGCGGGGATGCAAGGGGCTTGCCAAAGGAGTTGTGAGGCTGCACCAAGAGCCCTCCCACGACTCTTTGTGGATCTGGGCCAGACATGGCTGTGGTGAACTCCAGGAGTGACCCCGCCAGATATTAGCAGTAGGGTTAGGGTTAGGGTTAGGGTTAGGGTTAGGAGATGGAGAAATCCTGGACTGTCAAGTGGAGAGGCAATGCAAGGGGCATGCCAAAGGAGATGGGAGGCTGAACCAAGAGCCCTCCCACGACTCCTTCTTCAGCTGGGCCAAACACGGCTCTGGTGGACTCCGGGTGTGGCCCCACCAGACATTAGGGCTAGGGTTAGGGTTAGGAGATGGAGAAATCCTGGACTGCCAAGTGGAGTGGGGTTGCAAAGGGCATGCCAAAGGAGACGTGAGGCCGCACCAAGAGCCCTCCCATGACTCCTTTTTCTTCTGGGCCACACATGGCTCTGGGGGGCTGCGAGTGTGGCCTCACCAGATATTAGGGCTAGGGTTAGGGTTCGGGTTAGGGTTAGGAGATGGAGAAAACCTGGTGGCGCAAGTGGAGTGGGGTTGCAAAGGGCATGCCAAAGGAGATGCGAGGCTGCACCAAGAGCCCTCCCACGACTCTTTGTGGATCTGGGCCAGACATGGCTCTGGTGGCTGCCAGCTGTGGCCTGCCAGAGATTAGGTTTAGGGTTCAGGTTAGGTTTACGGTTAAGGTTAGGAGATTGAGAAATCCTGGAGGGGCGAGTGGAGTGGGGTTGCAAAGGGCATGCCAAAGGAGTTGTGAGGCTGCACCAAGAGCCCTCCCATGACTCTCTGTGGATCTGGGCCAGACATGGCTGTGGTGTCTGCCAGCTGTGGCCTGCCAGAGATTAGGTTTAGGGTTCAGGTTAGGTTTACGGTTAAGGTTAGGAGATTGAGAAATCCTGGAGGGGCGAGTGGAGTGGGGTTGCAAAGGGCATGCCAAAGGAGTTGTGAGAATGCACCAAGAGCCCTCCCACGACTCCTTTTCCTTCTGAGCCAGACATGGCTCTGGTGGACTCCGGGTGTGGCCCCACCAGACATTAGGGCTAGGGTTAGGGTTAGGAGATGGAGAAATCCTGGACTGCCAAGTGGAGTGGGGTTTCAAAGGCCATGCCAAAGGAGTTCTGAGGCTGCACCGAGAGCCCTCCCACGTCCCCTTGTGGATCTGGGCCAGACATGGCTCTGGTGGCCGCTGGCTTTGGCCTGCCAGAGATTAGGTTTAGGGTTCAGGTTAGGTTTTCGGTTAAGGTTAGGAGATTGAGAAATCCTGGACTGTCAAGTGGAGTGGGGTTGCAAAGGGCATGCCGAAGGAGATGTGAGGCTGCACCGAGAGCCCTCCCACGACTTTGTGGATCTGGGCCAGACATGGCTCAGGTGGGCTCCAGGGGTGGCCGCACCAGAGATTAGCACTAGGGTTCGGGTTAAGGTGAGGGTTAGGGTGAGGGTTAGGAGATGGAGAAATCTCGCAGGGGCAAGTGGAGTGGGGATGCAAGGGCATGCCGAAGGAGATGTGAGGCTGCACCAAGAGCCCTCCCACGACTCTTTGTGGATCTGGGCCAGACATGGCTCCGGTGGCTGCCAGCTGTGGCCTGCCAGAGATAAGGGCTAGGGTTAGGGTTAGGGTGAGCGTTAGGGTTAGGAGTTCGAGAAATCCTTGACGGACAAGGGGAGTGGGGTTGCAAAGGCCACGCCAAAGGAGATGGGAGGCTGCACCAAGAGCCCTCCCACGACTCCTTGTGGATCTGGGCCAGACATGGCTCTGGGGGGCTCCAGGAGTGGCCGCACCAGAGATTAGCACTAGGGTTCGGGTTAGGGTGAGGGTTAGGGTGAGGGTTAGGAGATGGAGAAACCCTTGAGGAGCAAGTGGAGTGGGGATGCAAGGGGCATGCCAAAGGAGATGGGAGGCTGCAGCAAGAGCCCTCCCACAACTCCTTTTCCTTGTCAGCCAGACAGGGCTCAGGTGGGCTCCATGTGTGGCCATGCCAGAGCTTAGGGCTAAGGCTAGGGCTAGGGTTAGGGTTAGGGTTAAGAAATCGAGAAATCCTTGACGGACAAGGGGAGTGGGATTGTGAAGGGTATGCCAAAGGAGATGTGAGGCTGCACCAAGAGCCCTCCCACGACTCCTTGTTGATGTGGGCCAAACATGGCTCTCGTGGCCTCCGCGTGTGGCCCCACCAGACATTAGGGCTAGGGTTACGGTTAGGAGATGGAGAAATCCTGGACTGCCAAGTGGAGTGGGGTTGCAAAGGGCATGCCAAAGGAGATGGGAGGCTGCACCAAGAGCCCTCCCACGACTCCTTCTTGAGCTGGGCCAGATATGGCTATGGTGACGGGCTACTGTTGCCTCCGCCAGAGCTTACGGCTTGGGTTAGGGTTAGGGTGAGGGTTAGGGTTAGGAGATGGAGAACTCCCGGACTGTCAAGTGGAGCGGGGATGCAAGGGGCTTGCCAAAGGAGTTGTGAGGCTGCACCAAGAGCCCTCCCACGACTCTTTGTGGATCTGGGCCAGACATGGCTGTGGTGAACTCCAGGAGTGACCCCGCCAGATATTAGCAGTAGGGTTAGGGTTAGGGTTAGGGTTAGGGTTAGGAGATGGAGAAATCCTGGACTGTCAAGTGGAGAGGCAATGCAAGGGGCATGCCAAAGGAGATGGGAGGCTGAACCAAGAGCCCTCCCACGACTCCTTCTTCAGCTGGGCCAAACACGGCTCTGGTGGACTCCGGGTGTGGCCCCACCAGACATTAGGGCTAGGGTTAGGGTTAGGAGATGGAGAAATCCTGGACTGCCAAGTGGAGTGGGGTTGCAAAGGGCATGCCAAAGGAGACGTGAGGCCGCACCAAGAGCCCTCCCATGACTCCTTTTTCTTCTGGGCCACACATGGCTTTGGGGGGCTGCGAGTGTGGCCTCACCAGATATTAGGGCTAGGGTTAGGGTTCGGGTTAGGGTTAGGAGATGGAGAAAACCTGGTGGCGCAAGTGGAGTGGGGTTGCAAAGGGCATGCCAAAGGAGATGCGAGGCTGCACCAAGAGCCCTCCCACGACTCTTTGTGGATCTGGGCCAGACATGGCTCTGGTGGCTGCCAGCTGTGGCCTGCCAGAGATTAGGTTTAGGGTTCAGGTTAGGTTTACGGTTAAGGTTAGGAGATTGAGAAATCCTGGAGGGGCGAGTGGAGTGGGGTTGCAAAGGGCATGCCAAAGGAGTTGTGAGAATGCACCAAGAGCCCTCCCACGACTCCTTTTCCTTCTGAGCCAGACATGGCTCTGGTGGACTCCGGGTGTGGCCCCACCAGACATTAGGGCTAGGGTTAGGGTTAGGAGATGGAGAAATCCTGGACTGCCAAGTGGAGTGGGGTTTCAAAGGCCATGCCAAAGGAGTTCTGAGGCTGCACCGAGAGCCCTCCCACGTCCCCTTGTGGATCTGGGCCAGACATGGCTCTGGTGGCTGCCAGCTGTGGCCTGCCAGAGATAAGGGCTAGGGTTAGGGTTAGGATGAGCGTTAGGGTTAGGAGTTCGAGAAATCCTTGACGGACAAGGGGAGTGGGGTTGCAAAGGCCACATCAAAGGACATGTGAGGCTGCACCAAGAGCCCTCCCACGACTCCCTTTCCTTCTGAGCCGAACATGGCTGTGGTGGACTCCGGGTGTGGCCCCACCAGACATTAGGGCTAGGGTTAGGGTTAGGAGATGGAGAAATCCTGGAGGGGCAAGGGGAGTGGGGATGCAAGGGGCATGCCAAAGGAGATGGGAGGCTGCACCAAGAGCCCTCCCACAACTCCTTTTCCTTGTCAGCCAGACAGGGCTCAGGTGGGCTCCATGTGTGGCCATGCCAGAGCTTAGGGCTAAGGCTAGGGCTAAGGCTAGGGTTAGGGTTAGGGTTAGGGTTAGGGTTAGGGTTAAGAAATCGAGAAATCCTTGACGGACAAGGGGAGTGGGGTTGCGAAGGGTATGCCAAAGGAGATGGGAGGCTGCACCAAGAGCCCTCCCATGACTTGTTGTTGATCTGGGCCAAACATGGCTCTGGGGGGCTCCAGGTGTGGCCCCACCAGACATTAGGGCTAGGGTTAGGGCTAGGAGATGGAGAAATCCTGGACTGTCAAGTGGAGTGGGGTTGCAAAGGGCATGCCAAAGGAGATGTGAGGCTGCACCAAGAGCCCTCCCACGACTCCTTGTGGATCTGGGCCAGACATGGCTCTCATGGCCTCCGCGTGTGGCCTGCCATAGATTAGGGTTCAGGTTCGGGTTCGGAGATGGAGAAATCCTGGACTGTCAAGTGGAGTGGGGTTGCAAAGGGCATGCCGAAGGAGATGTGAGGCTGCACCAAGAGCCCTCCCACGACTCTTTGTGGATCTGGGCCAGACATGGCTCTGGTGGCTGCCATCTGTGGCCTGCCAGATATTAGGTTTAGGGTTCAGGTTAGGTTTACGGTTAAGGTTAGGAGATTGAGAAACCCTTGTGGGGCAAGTGGAGTGGGGTTGCAAAGAGCATGCCAAAGGAGATGTGAGGCTGCGCCAAGAGCCCTCCCACGACTCCTTTTTCTTCTGGGCCACACATGGCTCTGGCAGACTCCGCATGTGGCCTGCCATAGATTAGGGTTCAGGTTCGGGTTCGGGTTAGGAGATGGAGAAATCCTGGACTGTCAAGTGGAGTGGGCTTGCAAAGGGCATGCCAAAGGAGATGGGAGGCTGCACCAAGAGCCCTCCCACGACTCCTTGTGGATCTGGGCCAGACATGGCTCTGGGGGGCTCCAGGAGTGGCCACACCAGATATTAGCACTAGGCTTCGGGTTAGGGTGAGGGTTAGGGTGAGGGTTAGGAGATGGAGAAACCCTTGAGGAGCAAGTGGAGTGGGGATGCAAGGGGCATGCCAAAGGAGACGTGAGGCCGCACCAAGAGCCCTCCCATGACTCCTTTTTCTTCTGGGCCACACATGGCTTTGGGGGGCTGCGAGTGTGGCCTCACCAGATATTAGGGCTAGGGTTAGGGTTAGGGTTAGGGTTAGGAGATGGAGAAAACCTGGTGGGGCAAGTGGAGGGGGGATGCAAGGGGCATGCCAAAGGAGATGCGAGGCTGCACCAAGAGCCCTCCCACGACTCCTTTTTCTTCTGGGCCACACATGGCTCTCATGGCCTCCGCGTGTGGCCTGCCATACATTAGGGTTCGGGTTCGGGTTAGGAGATGGAGAAATCCTGGACTGCCGAGTGGGGTTGCAAAGGGCATGCCAAAGGAGATGTGAGGCTGCACCAAGAGCCCTCCCACGACTTTGTGGATCTGGGCCAGACATGGCTCAGGTGGGCTCCAGGGGTGGCCGCACCAGAGATTAGCACTAGGGTTCGGGTTAAGGTGAGGGTTAGGGTGAGGGTTAGGAGATGGAGAAATCTCGCAGGGGCAAGTGGAGTGGGGATGCAAGGGCATGCCGAAGGAGATGTGAGGCTGCACCAAGAGCCCTCCCACGACTCTTTGTGGATCTGGGCCAGACATGGCTCCGGTGGCTGCCAGCTGTGGCCTGCCAGAGATAAGGGCTAGGGTTAGGGTTAGGGTGAGCGTTAGGGTTAGGAGTTCGAGAAATCCTTGACGGACAAGGGGAGTGGGGTTGCAAAGGCCACGCCAAAGGAGATGGGAGGCTGCACCAAGAGCCCTCCCACGACTCCTTGTGGATCTGGGCCAGACATGGCTCTGGGGGGCTCCAGGAGTGGCCGCACCAGAGATTAGCACTAGGGTTCGGGTTAGGGTTCGGGTTAGGGTCAGGGTTAGGAGATGGAGAAACCCTTGAGGAGCAAGTGGAGTGGGGATGCAAGGGGCATGCCAAAGGAGATGTGAGGCTGCACCAAGAGCCCTCCCACAACTCCTTTTCCTTGTCAGCCAGACAGGGCTCAGGTGGGCTCCATGTGTGGCCATGCCAGAGCTTAGGGCTAAGGCTAGGGCTAGGGTTAGGGTTAGGGTTAAGAAATCGAGAAATCCTTGACGGACAAGGGGAGTGGGATTGTGAAGGGTATGCCAAAGGAGATGGGAGGCTGCACCAAGAGCCCTCCCATGACTTGTTGTTGATCTGGGCCAAACATGGCTCTGGGGGGCTCTGGGTGTGGCCCCACCAGACATTAGGGCTAGGGTTAGGGTTAGGAGATGGAGAAATCCTGGAGGGAGAAGGGGAGTGGGGTTGCAAAGGCCACGCCAAAGGAGATGGGAGGCTGCACCAAGAGCCCTCCCAGGACTCCTTTTTCTTCTGGGCCAAACATGGCTCTGGTGGCCGCTGGGTGTGGTCCCACCAGAGATTAGTGCTAGGGCTAGGGCTAGGGTCAGGGTTAGGAGATGGAGAAATCCTGGAGGGGCAAGTGGAGTGGGGATGCAAGGGGCATGCCAAAGGAGATGGGAGGCTGCACCAAGAGCCCTCCCACAACTCCTTTTCCTTGTCAGCCAGACAGGGCTCAGGTGGGCTCCATGTGTGGCCATGCCAGAGCTTAGGGCTAAGGCTAGGGCTAGGGTTAGGGTTAGGGTTAAGAAATCGAGAAATCCTTGACGGACAAGGGGAGTGGGATTGTGAAGGGTATGCCAAAGGAGATGGGAGGCTGCACCAAGAGCCCTCCCATGACTTGTTGTTGATCTGGGCCAAACATGGCTCTGGGGGGCTCCAGGTGTGGCCCCACCAGACATTAGGGCTAGGGTTAGGGTTAGGAGATGGAGAAATCCTGGACTGCCAAGTGGAGTGGGGTTGCAAAGGGCATGCCAAAGGAGACGTGAGGCCGCACCAAGAGCCCTCCCATGACTCCTTTTTCTTCTGGGCCACACATGGCTTTGGGGGGCTGCGAGTGTGGCCTCACCAGATATTAGGGCTAGGGTTAGGGTTCGGGTTAGGGTTAGGAGATGGAGAAAACCTGGTGGCGCAAGTGGAGTGGGGTTGCAAAGGGCATGCCAAAGGAGATGCGAGGCTGCACCAAGAGCCCTCCCACGACTCTTTGTGGATCTGGGCCAGACATGGCTCTGGTGGCTGCCAGCTGTGGCCTGCCAGAGATTAGGTTTAGGGTTCAGGTTAGGTTTACGGTTAAGGTTAGGAGATTGAGAAATCCTGGAGGGGCGAGTGGAGTGGGGTTGCAAAGGGCATGCCAAAGGAGTTGTGAGAATGCACCAAGAGCCCTCCCACGACTCCTTTTCCTTCTGAGCCAGACATGGCTCTGGTGGACTCCGGGTGTGGCCCCACCAGACATTAGGGCTAGGGTTAGGGTTAGGAGATGGAGAAATCCTGGACTGCCAAGTGGAGTGGGGTTTCAAAGGCCATGCCAAAGGAGTTCTGAGGCTGCACCGAGAGCCCTCCCACGTCCCCTTGTGGATCTGGGCCAGACATGGCTCTGGTGGCCGCTGGCTTTGGCCTGCCAGAGATTAGGTTTAGGGTTCAGGTTAGGTTTTCGGTTAAGGTTAGGAGATTGAGAAATCCTGGACTGTCAAGTGGAGTGGGGTTGCAAAGGGCATGCCGAAGGAGATGTGAGGCTGCACCAAGAGCCCTCCCACGACTCTTTGTGGATCTGGGCCAGACATGGCTCTGGTGGCTGCCAGCTGTGGCCTGCCAGAGATAAGGGCTAGGGTTAGGGTTAGGATGAGCGTTAGGGTTAGGAGTTCGAGAAATCCTTGACGGACAAGGGGAGTGGGGTTGCAAAGGCCACATCAAAGGACATGTGAGGCTGCACCAAGAGCCCTCCCACGACTCCCTTTCCTTCTGAGCCGAACATGGCTCTGGTGGACTCCGGGTGTGGCCCCACCAGACATTAGGGCTAGGGTTAGGGTTAGGAGATGGAGAAATCCTGGAGGGGCAAGGGGAGTGGGGATGCAAGGGGCATGCCAAAGGAGATGGGAGGCTGCACCAAGAGCCCTCCCACAACTCCTTTTCCTTGTCAGCCAGACAGGGCTCAGGTGGGCTCCATGTGTGGCCATGCCAGAGCTTAGGGCTAAGGCTAGGGCTAAGGCTAGGGTTAGGGTTAGGGTTAGGGTTAGGGTTAGGGTTAAGAAATCGAGAAATCCTTGACGGACAAGGGGAGTGGGGTTGCGAAGGGTATGCCAAAGGAGATGGGAGGCTGCACCAAGAGCCCTCCCATGACTTGTTGTTGATCTGGGCCAAACATGGCTCTGGGGGGCTCCAGGTGTGGCCCCACCAGACATTAGGGCTAGGGTTAGGGCTAGGGTTAGGGTTAGGAGATGGAGAAATCCTGGACTGTCAAGTGGAGTGGGGTTGCAAAGGGCATGCCAAAGGAGATGTGAGGCTGCACCAAGAGCCCTCCCACGACTCCTTGTGGATCTGGGCCAGACATGGCTCTCATGGCCTCCGCGTGTGGCCTGCCATAGATTAGGGTTCAGGTTCGGGTTAGGAGATGGAGAAATCCTGGACTGTCAAGTGGAGTGGGGTTGCAAAGGGCATGCCAAAGGAGATGGGAGGCTGCACCAAGAGCCCTCCCACGACTCCTTGTGGATCTGGGCCAGACATGGCTCTGGGGGGCTCCAGGAGTGGCCACACCAGATATTAGCACTAGGCTTCGGGTTAGGGTGAGGGTTAGGGTGAGGGTTAGGAGATGGAGAAACCCTTGAGGAGCAAGTGGAGTGGGGATGCAAGGGGCATGCCAAAGGAGACGTGAGGCCGCACCAAGAGCCCTCCCATGACTCCTTTTTCTTCTGGGCCACACATGGCTTTGGGGGGCTGCGAGTGTGGCCTCACCAGATATTAGGGCTAGGGTTAGGGTTAGGGTTAGGGTTAGGAGATGGAGAAAACCTGGTGGGGCAAGTGGAGGGGGGATGCAAAGGGCATGCCAAAGGAGACTTGAGGCTGCACCAAGAGCCCTCCCACGACTCCTTTTTCTTCTGGGCCACACATGGCTCTCATGGCCTCCGCGTGTGGCCTGCCATACATTAGGGTTCGGGTTCGGGTTAGGAGATGGAGAAATCCTGGACTGTCGAGTGGGGTTGCAAAGGGCATGCCAAAGGAGATGTGAGGCTGCACCAAGAGCCCTCCCACGACTTTGTGGATCTGGGCCAGACATGGCTCAGGTGGGCTCCAGGGGTGGCCGCACCAGAGATTAGCACTAGGGTTCGGGTTAAGGTGAGGGTTAGGGTGAGGGTTAGGAGATGGAGAAATCTCGCAGGGGCAAGTGGAGTGGGGATGCAAGGGCATGCCGAAGGAGATGTGAGGCTGCACCAAGAGCCCTCCCACGACTCTTTGTGGATCTGGGCCAGACATGGCTCCGGTGGCTGCCAGCTGTGGCCTGCCAGAGATAAGGGCTAGGGTTAGGGTTAGGGTGAGCGTTAGGGTTAGGAGTTCGAGAAATCCTTGACGGACAAGGGGAGTGGGGTTGCAAAGGCCACGCCAAAGGAGATGGGAGGCTGCACCAAGAGCCCTCCCACGACTCCTTGTGGATCTGGGCCAGACATGGCTCTGGGGGGCTCCAGGAGTGGCCGCACCAGAGATTAGCACTAGGGTTCGGGTTAGGGTGAGGGTTAGGGTGAGGGTTAGGAGATGGAGAAACCCTTGAGGAGCAAGTGGAGTGGGGATGCAAGGGGCATGCCAAAGGAGATGGGAGGCTGCAGCAAGAGCCCTCCCACAACTCCTTTTCCTTGTCAGCCAGACAGGGCTCAGGTGGGCTCCATGTGTGGCCATGCCAGAGCTTAGGGCTAAGGCTAGGGCTAGGGTTAGGGTTAGGGTTAAGAAATCGAGAAATCCTTGACGGACAAGGGGAGTGGGATTGTGAAGGGTATGCCAAAGGAGATGGGAGGCTGCACCAAGAGCCCTCCCATGACTTGTTGTTGATCTGGGCCAAACATGGCTCTGGGGGGCTCTGGGTGTGGCCCCACCAGACATTAGGGCTAGGGTTAGGGTTAGGAGATGGAGAAATCCTGGAGGGAGAAGGGGAGTGGGGTTGCAAAGGCCACGCCAAAGGAGATGGGAGGCTGCACCAAGAGCCCTCCCAGGACTCCTTTTTCTTCTGGGCCAAACATGGCTCTGGTGGCCGCTGGGTGTGGTCCCACCAGAGATTAGTGCTAGGGCTAGGGCTAGGGTCAGGGTTAGGAGATGGAGAAATCCTGGAGGGGCAAGTGGAGTGGGGATGCAAGGGGCATGCCAAAGGAGATGGGAGGCTGCACCAAGAGCCCTCCCACAACTCCTTTTCCTTGTCAGCCAGACAGGGCTCAGGTGGGCTCCATGTGTGGCCATGCCAGAGCTTAGGGCTAAGGCTAGGGCTAGGGTTAGGGTTAGGGTTAAGAAATCGAGAAATCCTTGACGGACAAGGGGAGTGGGATTGTGAAGGGTATGCCAAAGGAGATGGGAGGCTGCACCAAGAGCCCTCCCATGACTTGTTGTTGATCTGGGCCAAACATGGCTCTGGGGGGCTCCAGGTGTGGCCCCACCAGACATTAGGGCTAGGGTTAGGGTTAGGAGATGGAGAAATCCTGGAGGGACAAGTGGAGTGGGGTTGCAAAGGGCATGCCAAAGGAGATGGGAGGCTGCACCAAGAGCCCTCCCACGACTCCTTGTTGATGTGGGCCAAACATGGCTCTCGTGGCCTCCGCGTGTGGCCCCACCAGACATTAGGGCTAGGGTTACGGTTAGGAGATGGAGAAATCCTGGACTGCCAAGTGGAGTGGGGTTGCAAAGGGCATGCCAAAGGAGATGGGAGGCTGCACCAAGAGCCCTCCCACGACTCCTTCTTGAGCTGGGCCAGATATGGCTATGGTGACGGGCTACTGTTGCCTCCGCCAGAGCTTACGGCTTGGGTTAGGGTTAGGGTGAGGGTTAGGGTTAGGAGATGGAGAACTCCCGGACTGTCAAGTGGAGCGGGGATGCAAGGGGCTTGCCAAAGGAGTTGTGAGGCTGCACCAAGAGCCCTCCCACGACTCTTTGTGGATCTGGGCCAGACATGGCTGTGGTGAACTCCAGGAGTGACCCCGCCAGATATTAGCAGTAGGGTTAGGGTTAGGGTTAGGGTTAGGGTTAGGAGATGGAGAAATCCTGGACTGTCAAGTGGAGAGGCAATGCAAGGGGCATGCCAAAGGAGATGGGAGGCTGAACCAAGAGCCCTCCCACGACTCCTTCTTCAGCTGGGCCAAACACGGCTCTGGTGGACTCCGGGTGTGGCCCCACCAGACATTAGGGCTAGGGTTAGGGTTAGGAGATGGAGAAATCCTGGACTGCCAAGTGGAGTGGGGTTGCAAAGGGCATGCCAAAGGAGACGTGAGGCCGCACCAAGAGCCCTCCCATGACTCCTTTTTCTTCTGGGCCACACATGGCTTTGGGGGGCTGCGAGTGTGGCCTCACCAGATATTAGGGCTAGGGTTAGGGTTCGGGTTAGGGTTAGGAGATGGAGAAATCCTGGAGGGGCGAGTGGAGTGGGGTTGCAAAGGGCATGCCAAAGGAGTTGTGAGAATGCACCAAGAGCCCTCCCACGACTCCTTTTCCTTCTGAGCCAGACATGGCTCTGGTGGACTCCGGGTGTGGCCCCACCAGACATTAGGGCTAGGGTTAGGGTTAGGAGATGGAGAAATCCTGGACTGCCAAGTGGAGTGGGGTTTCAAAGGCCATGCCAAAGGAGTTCTGAGGCTGCACCGAGAGCCCTCCCACGTCCCCTTGTGGATCTGGGCCAGACATGGCTCTGGTGGCCGCTGGCTTTGGCCTGCCAGAGATTAGGTTTAGGGTTCAGGTTAGGTTTTCGGTTAAGGTTAGGAGATTGAGAAATCCTGGACTGTCAAGTGGAGTGGGGTTGCAAAGGGCATGCCGAAGGAGATGTGAGGCTGCACTGAGAGCCCTCCCACGACTCTTTGTGGATCTGGGCCAGACATGGCTCTGGTGGCTGCCAGCTGTGGCCTGCCAGAGATAAGGGCTAGGGTTAGGGTTAGGATGAGCGTTAGGGTTAGGAGTTCGAGAAATCCTTGACGGACAAGGGGAGTGGGGTTGCAAAGGCCACGCCAAAGGACATGTGAGGCTGCACCAAGAGCCCTCCCACGACTCCCTTTCCTTCTGAGCCGAACATGGCTGTGGTGGACTCCGGGTGTGGCCCCACCAGACATTAGGGCTAGGGTTAGGGTTAGGAGATGGAGAAATCCTGGAGGGGCAAGGGGAGTGGGGATGCAAGGGGCATGCCAAAGGAGATGGGAGGCTGCACCAAGAGCCCTCCCACAACTCCTTTTCCTTGTCAGCCAGACAGGGCTCAGGTGGGCTCCATGTGTGGCCATGCCAGAGCTTAGGGCTAAGGCTAGGGCTAAGGCTAGGGTTAGGGTTAGGGTTAGGGTTAGGGTTAGGGTTAAGAAATCGAGAAATCCTTGACGGACAAGGGGAGTGGGGTTGCGAAGGGTATGCCAAAGGAGATGGGAGGCTGCACCAAGAGCCCTCCCATGACTTGTTGTTGATCTGGGCCAAACATGGCTCTGGGGGGCTCCAGGTGTGGCCCCACCAGACATTAGGGCTAGGGTTAGGGTTAGGAGATGGAGAAATCCTGGACTGTCAAGTGGAGTGGGGTTGCAAAGGGCATGCCAAAGGAGATGTGAGGCTGCACCAAGAGCCCTCCCATGACTCCTTGTGGATCTGGGCCAGACATGGCTCTCATGGCCTCCGCGTGTGGCCTGCCATAGATTAGGGTTCAGGTTCGGGTTCGGAGATGGAGAAATCCTGGACTGTCAAGTGGAGTGGGGTTGCAAAGGGCATGCCGAAGGAGATGTGAGGCTGCACCAAGAGCCCTCCCACGACTCTTTGTGGATCTGGGCCAGACATGGCTCTGGTGGCTGCCATCTGTGGCCTGCCAGATATTAGGTTTAGGGTTCAGGTTAGGTTTACGGTTAAGGTTAGGAGATTGAGAAACCCTTGTGGGGCAAGTGGAGTGGGGTTGCAAAGAGCATGCCAAAGGAGATGTGAGGCTGCGCCAAGAGCCCTCCCACGACTCCTTTTTCTTCTGGGCCACACATGGCTCTGGCAGACTCCGCATGTGGCCTGCCATAGATTAGGGTTCAGGTTCGGGTTCGGGTTAGGAGATGGAGAAATCCTGGACTGTCAAGTGGAGTGGGGTTGCAAAGGGCATGCCAAAGGAGATGGGAGGCTGCACCAAGAGCCCTCCCACGACTCCTTGTGGATCTGGGCCAGACATGGCTCTGGGGGGCTCCAGGAGTGGCCACACCAGAGATTAGCACTAGGCTTCGGGTTAGGGTGAGGGTTAGGGTGAGGGTTAGGAGATGGAGAAACCCTTGAGGAGCCAGTGGAGTGGGGATGCAAGGGGCATGCCAAAGGAGACGTGAGGCCGCACCAAGAGCCCTCCCATGACTCCTTTTTCTTCTGGGCCACACATGGCTCTCATGGCCTCCGCGTGTGGCCTGCCATACATTAGGGTTCGGGTTCGGGTTAGGAGATGGAGAAAACCTGGACTGTCGAGTGGGGTTGCAAAGGGCATGCCAAAGGAGATGTGAGGCTGCACCAAGAGCCCTCCCACGACTTTGTGGATCTGGGCCAGACATGGCTCAGGTGGGCTCCAGGGGTGGCCGCACCAGAGATTAGCACTAGGGTTCGGGTTAAGGTGAGGGTTAGGGTGAGGGTTAGGAGATGGAGAAATCTCGCAGGGGCAAGTGGAGTGGGGATGCAAGGGCATGCCGAAGGAGATGTGAGGCTGCACCAAGAGCCCTCCCACGACTCTTTGTGGATCTGGGCCAGACATGGCTCCGGTGGCTGCCAGCTGTGGCCTGCCAGAGATAAGGGCTAGGGTTAGGGTTAGGGTGAGCGTTAGGGTTAGGAGTTCGAGAAATCCTTGACGGACAAGGGGAGTGGGGTTGCAAAGGCCACGCCAAAGGAGATGGGAGGCTGCACCAAGAGCCCTCCCACGACTCCTTGTGGATCTGGGCCAGACATGGCTCTGGGGGGCTCCAGGAGTGGCCGCACCAGAGATTAGCACTAGGGTTCGGGTTAGGGTGAGGGTTAGGGTGAGGGTTAGGAGATGGAGAAACCCTTGAGGAGCAAGTGGAGTGGGGATGCAAGGGGCATGCCAAAGGAGACGGGAGGCTGCACCAAGAGCCCTCCCACAACTCCTTTTCCTTGTCAGCCAGACAGGGCTCAGGTGGGCTCCATGTGTGGCCATGCCAGAGCTTAGGGCTAAGGCTAGGGCTAGGGTTAGGGTTAGGGTTAAGAAATCGAGAAATCCTTGACGGACAAGGGGAGTGGGATTGTGAAGGGTATGCCAAAGGAGATGGGAGGCTGCACCAAGAGCCCTCCCATGACTTGTTGTTGATCTGGGCCAAACATGGCTCTGGGGGGCTCCGGGTGTGGCCCCACCAGACATTAGGGCTAGGGTTAGGGTTAGGAGATGGAGAAATCCTGGAGGGAGAAGGGGAGTGGGGTTGCAAAGGCCACGCCAAAGGAGATGGGAGGCTGCACCAACAGCCCTCCCAGGACTCCTTTTTCTTCTGGGCCAAACATGGCTCTGGTGGCCGCTGGGTGTGGTCCCACCAGAGATTAGTGCTAGGGCTAGGGCTAGGGTCAGGGTTAGGAGATGGAGAAATCCTGGAGGGGCAAGTGGAGTGGGGATGCAAGGGGCATGCCAAAGGAGATGGGAGGCTGCACCAAGAGCCCTCCCACAACTCCTTTTCCTTGTCAGCCAGACAGGGCTCAGGTGGGCTCCATGTGTGGCCATGCCAGAGCTTAGGGCTAAGGCTAGGGCTAGGGTTAGGGTTAGGGTTAAGAAATCGAGAAATCCTTGACGGACAAGGGGAGTGGGATTGTGAAGGGTATGCCAAAGGAGATGGGAGGCTGCACCAAGAGCCCTCCCATGACTTGTTGTTGATCTGGGCCAAACATGGCTCTGGGGGGCTCCAGGTGTGGCCCCACCAGACATTAGGGCTAGGGTTAGGGTTAGGAGATGGAGAAATCCTGGAGGGACAAGTGGAGTGGGGTTGCAAAGGGCATGCCAAAGGAGATGTGAGGCTGCACCAAGAGCCCTCCCACGACTCCTTTTTCTTCTGGGCCAAACATGGTTCTCGTGGCCTCCGCGTGTGGCCCCACCAGACATTAGGGCTAGGGTTACGGTTAGGAGATGGAGAAATCCTGGACTGCCAAGTGGAGTGGGGTTGCAAAGGGCATGCCAAAGGAGATGGGAGGCTGCACCAAGAGCCCTCCCACGACTCCTTCTTGAGCTGGGCCAGATATGGCTATGGTGACGGGCTACTGTTGCCTCCGCCAGAGCTTACGGCTTGGGTTAGGGTTAGGGTGAGGGTTAGGGTTAGGAGATGGAGAACTCCCGGACTGTCAAGTGGAGCGGGGATGCAAGGGGCTTGCCAAAGGAGTTGTGAGGCTGCACCAAGAGCCCTCCCACGACTCTTTGTGGATCTGGGCCAGACATGGCTGTGGTGAACTCCAGGAGTGACCCCGCCAGATATTAGCAGTAGGGTTAGGGTTAGGGTTAGGGTTAGGGTTAGGAGATGGAGAAATCCTGGACTGTCAAGTGGAGAGGCAATGCAAGGGGCATGCCAAAGGAGATGGGAGGCTGAACCAAGAGCCCTCCCACGACTCCTTCTTCAGCTGGGCCAAACACGGCTCTGGTGGACTCCGGGTGTGGCCCCACCAGACATTAGGGCTAGGGTTAGGGTTAGGAGATGGAGAAATCCTGGACTGCCAAGTGGAGTGGGGTTGCAAAGGGCATGCCAAAGGAGACGTGAGGCCGCACCAAGAGCCCTCCCATGACTCCTTTTTCTTCTGGGCCACACATGGCTTTGGGGGGCTGCGAGTGTGGCCTCACCAGATATTAGGGCTAGGGTTAGGGTTCGGGTTAGGGTTAGGAGATGGAGAAAACCTGGTGGCGCAAGTGGAGTGGGGTTGCAAAGGGCATGCCAAAGGAGACTTGAGGCTGCACCAAGAGCCCTCCCACGACTCCTTTTTCTTCTGGGCCACACATGGCTCTCATGGCCTCCGCGTGTGGCCTGCCATACATTAGGGTTCGGGTTCGGGTTAGGAGATGGAGAAATCCTGGACTGTTGAGTGGGGTTGCAAAGGGCATGCCGAAGGAGATGTGAGGCTGCACCAAGAGCCCTCCCACGACTTTGTGGATCTGGGCCAGACATGGCTCTGGTGGCTGCCAGCTGTGGCCTGCCAGAGGTAAGGGCTAGGGTTAGGGTTAGGGCTAGCGTTAGCGTTAGCGTTAGGGTTAGGAGTTCGAGAAATTCTTGACGGACAAGGGGAGTGGGGTTGCAAAGGCCACACCAAAGGAGATGGGAGGCTGCACCAAGAGCCCTCCCACGACTCCTTCTTGAGCTGGGCCAGATATGGCTCTGGTGACCGGCTACTGTTGCCTCCGCCAGAGCTTACAGCTTCGGTTAGGGTGAGGGTGAGGGTGAGGGTTAGGAGATGGAGAAATCCTGGATTGTCAAGTGGTGTGTGGATGCAAGGGGCTTGCCAAAGGAGTTGTGAGGCTGCACCAAGAGCCCTCCCACGTCCCCTTGTGGATCTGCGCCGGACATGGCTCTGGGGGGCTGCGCTTGTGGCCTGACGAGACATTAGGGCTAGGGTTAGCGTTAGGGTTAGAAGAGGGAGAAATCCTGGAGGGACAAGTGGAGTGGGGTTGCAAAGGCCATGGCAAAGGAGATGGGAGGCTGCACCAAGAGCCCTCCCATGACTCCTTGTTGATGTGGGCCAAACATGGCTCTGGTGGACTCCGGGTGTGGCCCCACCAGACATTAGGGCTAGGGTTAGGGTTAGGGTTAGGGTTAGGAGATGGAGAAATCCTGGTGGGGCAAGTGGAGTGGGGATGCAAGGGGCATGCCAAAGGAGATGGGAGGCTGCACCAAGAGCCCTCCCACGACTCTTTGTGGATCTGGGCCAGACATGGCTGTGGTGGCTGCCAGCTGTGGCCTGCCAGAGATTAGGTTTAGGGTTCAGGTTAGGGTTACGGTTAAGGTTAGGAGATGGAGAAACCCTTGAGGGGCAAGTGGAGCGGGGTTGCAAAGGACATGCCAAAGGAGATGGGAGGCTGCACCAAGAGCCCTCCCACGACTCCTTCTTGAGCTGGGCCAGATATGGCTATGGTGACGGGCTACTGTTGCCTCCGCCAGAGCTTACGGCTTGGGTTAGGGTTAGACTGAGGGTGAGGGTTAGGAGATGGAGAACTCCCGGACTGTCAAGTGGAGCGGGGATGCAAGGGGCTTGCCAAAGGAGATGTGAGGCTGCACCAAGAGCCCTCCCATGTCCCCTTGTAGATCTGGGCCAGACATGGCTCTGGTGGCTGCCAGCTGTGGCCTGCCAGAGATTAGGTTTAGGGTTCAGGTTAGGTTTACGGTTAAGGTTAGGAGATTGAGAAATCCTGGAGGGGCGAGTGGAGTGGGGTTGCAAAGGGCATGCCAAAGGAGTTGTGAGAATGCACCAAGAGCCCTCCCACGACTCCTTTTCCTTCTGAGCCAGACATGGCTCTGGTGGACTCCGGGTGTGGCCCCACCAGACATTAGGGCTAGGGTTAGGGTTAGGAGATGGAGAAATCCTGGACTGCCAAGTGGAGTGGGGTTTCAAAGGCCATGCCAAAGGAGATGGGAGGCTGCACTGAGAGGCCTCCCACGACTCCTTGTGGATCTGGGCCAGACATGGCTCTCATGGCCTCCGCGTGTGGCCTGCCATAGATTAGGGTTCAGGTTCGGGTTCGGGTTAGGAGATGGAAAAATCCTGGACTGTCAAGTGGAGTGGGGTTGCAAAGGGCATGCCGAAGGAGATGTGAGGCTGCACCAAGAGCCCTCCCACGACTCTTTGTGGATCTGGGCCAGACATGGCTCTGGTGGCTGCCAGCTGTGGCCTGCCAGAGATAAGGGCTAGGGTTAGGGTTAGGGTGAGCGTTAGGGTTAGGAGTTCGAGAAATCCTTGACGGACAAGGGGAGTGGGGTTGCAAAGGCCACATCAAAGGAGATGTGAGGCTGCACCAAGAGCCCTCCCACGACTCCCTTTCCTTCTGAGCCGAACATGGCTGTGGTGGACTCCGGGTGTGGTCCCACCAGAGATTAGCGCTAGGGCTAGGGCTAGGGTCAAGGTTCGGAGATGGAGAAATCCTTGACGGACAAGGGGAGTGGGGTTGCGAAGGGTATGCCAAAGGAGATGGGAGGCTGAACCAAGAGCCCTCCCATGACTTGTTGTTGATCTGGGCCAAACATGGCTCTAGGGGGCTCTGGGTGTGGCCCCACCAGACATTAGGGCTAGGGTTAGGGTTAGGAGATGGAGAAATCCTGGAGGGACAAGTGGAGTGGGGTTGCAAAGGGCATGCCAAAGGAGATGTGAGGCTGCACCAAGAGCCCTCCCACGACTCCTTTTTCTTCTGGGCCAAACATGGCTCTGGTGGCCGCTGGGTGTGGTCCCACCAGAGATTAGCGCTAGGGCTAGGGCTAGGGTCAAGGTTCGGAGATGGAGAAATCCTGGAGGGACAAGTGGAATGGGGATGCAAAGGGCATGCCAAAGGAGATGGGAGGCTGCACCAAGAGCCCTCCCACGACTCCTTGTGGATCTGGGCCAGACATGGCTCTCATGGCCTCCGCGTGTGGCCTGCCATAGATTAGGGTTCAGGTTCGGGTTAGGAGATGGAGAAATCCTGGACTGTCAAGTGGAGTGGGGTTGCAAAGGGCATGCCGAAGGAGATGTGAGGCTGCACCAAGAGCCCTCCCATGACTCTTTGTGGATCTGGGCCAGACATGGCTCTGGTGGCTGCCATCTGTGGCCTGCCAGATATTAGGTTTAGGGTTCAGGTTAGGTTTACGGTTAAGGTTAGGAGATTGAGAAACCCTTGTGGGGCAAGTGGAGTGGGGTTGCAAAGAGCATGCCAAAGGAGATGTGAGGCTGCGCCAAGAGCCCTCCCACGACTCCTTTTTCTTCTGGGCCAAACATGGCTCTGGTGGCCCCCGCGTGTGGCCTGCCACAGATTAGGGTTCAGGTTCGGGTTCGGAGATGGAGAAATCCTGGACTGTCAAGTGGAGTGGGCTTGCAAAGGGCATGCCAAAGGAGATGGGAGGCTGCACCAAGAGCCCTCCCACGACTCTTTGTGGATCTGGGCCAGACATGGCTCTGGTGGCCACCGACTGTGTCCCCCGCCAGAGATTATTGTTAGGGTTACAGTTAGGGTTAGAAGAGGGAGAAATCCTGCAGGGCAAGTGGAGTGGGGTTGCAAGAGGCATGCCAAAGGAAATGTGAGGCTGCTCCAAGACCCCTCCCACAACTCCATATTGATATGGGCCAAACATGGCTCAGGTGGGCTCTGGCTGTGGCCTGCCAGAGCTTAGGGCTAGGGTTAGGGTTAGGAGATGGAGAAATCCTGGACTGCCAAGTGGAGTGGGGTTGCAAAGGCCACACCAAAGGAGATATGAAACTGCACCAAGAGCCCTCCCACAACTCCTTGTGGATCTGGGCCAGACATGGCTCTGGTGGGCTCAAGGTGTGGCCCTTACAGATATTAGCACTAGGGTTAGGGTTAGGGTGAGTGTTAGGAGATGGAGAAATCCTGGAGGGGCAAGTGGAGTGGGGTTGCAAGGGGCATGCCAAAGGAGATGTGAGGCTGCACCAAGAGCCCTCCCACGACTCCTTTTTCTTCTGGGCCACACATGGCTCTGGTGGGCTCCAGCTGTGGCTCCGCCTGACCTTAGGGCTATGGTTAGGCTTAGAATTAGGAGATGGAGAAATCCTGGAGGGGCAAGTGGAGTGGGGTTGCAAAGGGCATGCCAAAGGATTTGCTGACTCCCCCCCTCTATTCATCCACAAGTCAATACTACTTTCAGTAGAATTAATTAGTTTGCCACTTATTACATTATTGATAGAAGTTACTAATTTCCTTATATATATTTGTTTGCTGGAAGGTCTCAGTGTAAACATTTCTGAAAACATTCTACTTATGTATATAGTAAATCTGACAAATAGGTTTGGGGTTTTTTTTTTAAGCATTGAACCAACTGCTTCCCTTTCCTGCAAAACTTAAAAAACTATTTTGCTTCTGTGAAAACAAAGTGAACTGTAGTTAGACTGCATCATTTCTTCACACACCACAGCGCCAGAGACGGTGATAACTGCCAGTCCCAGCCTAGTATAATGATGAAATATATTAATTTTAGTAATGAAATAAAGCATATTATTTTCCATTACACCTTTTTAGCACCATGCACAGTGTAAAAGTATATCTGAAATTCAGCTGCTCCTGTGCAAGACTGCAATAGTCAAGACAGTCATAAGCAACAGTCAGGAAAGGCATTGGGTATATGAATTAGACAGGACAGCATGGGAAAACCCTGTGTTACGAGGGAAAAAAATATATTAACTCTCTAGGGTTAGAGGAAAGAAAACAGAAAATCCACATTTTTAATGTCTCATTCAAAATACTGCTGAACATTTAAGTGAAAAAATAGAACAGGTTGAGACAGACACCCTGGAATGGCTAATGCCAAATCTCATCAAAGGACAAGATCCCTCCCCAGACCGTGATTAAAATATGGAATTCAACACACAGGATGCTTTAGAAACCAAAAGATGTAGCAAGATTCAAAGAGAAGGCAGATGTTTTCAGAATAATAAATCTCTCAAGTGTCAGGGCCTGGAGCACACTACCCCTTCACTAGCAGCTTAGCTGGTTGTTCAAGGCCAGCTGGTTGATAGGAAGTGTGAACAAAGCTAAAAGGAGCCTCAGAGAGAGCAACCCTCCTTTCCCTGAGGGCTGCTATAAAACTGAGACTTTCACCCTGGGCCTGCTTGAGCTGCACCGTAGCTTGTGCCTGGTGATGTACTCCACTGATCCAGACCCTGACTCATGGACTTTCTCCTTGCCTTGACCTCAGACCTGCCTCATCACTATGGACTTGCCCGGCAACCACTGGGCTGTGTCTGACACTGGTCACTGTCTCCAGACCTCATCCTCACCCTGACTCAACTTACCAGCTGACTTTAGACCTGGTCCCTCACTTCCGACTTGCCTGGTCACATCTGGTCTCATGGCTGAACCTGACTACCCTCACTTGCTCCCCTCACATGGACACTGGGGGATTGGTCCCTTGCTGGTCAGGCCACTACCTCTGCTGGCCTTGTTATTATGCTCCATACCTGCCTCCCTTTCCATGAGGGAACAACCTGCCCTTGCTGCACCCTGACAGAGTGACAACAGCTGAAGCTAACAATGAGCATTTGCTGAGAAACAAAACCTGATGTTCCAGCTTTAAAAAAAGCTTCTCATTTTTAGCGCCTGGAACCCTGAAGGTTTTTTCAGAGCTAGGTGGTCTGCCACATCTATACTGTTGGCACGGATCTTCTGAAGCTTCTAATCTCTAATCTAGTACTCTAGTGCTAGCTACTGTCAGATGTGATACTGGACTTAACAGATAGCCATTCAGTCTAGAAACTCAGTTCATACTAATATTGTTTCTCTCTACTTTACAGACTAAGTCAGAACTCACATATTAACACTAAAAGTTCTGTATACTGAGGTGCATTGTCTTTGATGTCTTTGTCATTGCTCATTGCTTTGCATAAATTAACCAGGGTTTAGTAAATAGTAATTTTCATAATGCACAAGGAGGAATACTGTACTGGTTCAAACACAAAGCAGGCAATTATCAATTTTAAAGGATCAGAATTAAAAAAAACAAAAAGCATTTAGTAAAGAACAAGCCCCATGCACACTCTAAAGGCCAGACACCCTGCAGCTCCCTGTGTAGCCCCCAGCATGGCTCAGCACCAATCTTCTCCTGCAACTCCACACAACCCCTTAGATCCCAGCAGCCCTGCTTGCTGTCTCACTGCCCCTCCTCCCCCACAGTTCACTTGCCAGGCATGCTGTTCTCTAGCTGTCAACCTTAGTAGTAGTAAGTCCATCTGCTCAGTACTAACATACAGCCTTTTGCTATCCCCACTGAGACACTGACTCACTGTAGCAGTAAAGGTGCAGGAGCTTAACCCTCAGCATCACCATCTCCAACAGGCCATACTGCAGCTAGCTTGCAGTTGTCCTGCAGGCACAGCAAACCTGCAGCCACACCGTGCCGTGGTGTCAGGCAGCAAAGCAACCCCATCATTAAGCTCTAGCTGCATGATGATGCTGGTGGGGCATCAAAAAAACAAACTCAGCACTCAGAGCATCTCTGAGCAGAGTAACAGATTCTGCTCCCCACCCAATCTAATCCTCCCCATATATTTGCACTAATGTAGAAGTTTAAAGTACATATAACTGAACTAGGTTTACTTGACAATGTTAAGTAGCAGTTAACGACTAATAAGAAGTTTGTGTCATCCAGGTCACAGAACAGAGGAAGCTGCATGTTCTTTAGGTACTCCCACATATTTCTTTGAATAAAAGTATCCTACTGATTTTAAAATACAGCAGTTTTTCCCTATACTGCTGTGTCTTAGAAAAGAAGTATCATCACTGGCTATGAGAGTTAGCTGAAAACCAGAACTGTACAGGAAGCGGAGACACCACATATCACTTCCTTCTGCAGGTAGTTTGTTTTTTTTTTTAATATAGAAAATAAAAAACCAAAAATCTTTATTGGCTGTACTGTAGATACCTGTACAGAGTGTAAACTTTAATATTTCACCAGATATGCAAATAATTCTGGAGAAAGAGTTATCAAGCACCTTCATTTCAATGCATTTTTGATATTTACACTAAGACATACCTGATTAAGTGTGTGAGTAAAATGAATTAACAGGTATAAAAAGTTATACAAAAGAACTTAAAATATTTTATATAGATTGTTACTTTTATGATAAATATATAATTAAAGAGGAAGTTGTCACATAGTTAAGACTCAGAATTGTCTCTGCTTAATCTGTTAAGACCTGGAGGAGAATTGCCCAGGGACTGTAGTGTTTGAAGAAGAAGTGGGGAAACGGGGATGTTAATAGCTTACTGCTCAGATCACCAGACTGTGAAGGGTAGTGTTCTGACAGAAGGCTCCCAAGCCCCGTTTTGTTCTGCTGTTGCAGGTAAGCTGCCCTCCCAACACACAGTGTGGAAGCTAAACTTCACTCCCAGATACATAGCACTACTTTAACATAAGAACGTGCATTTTCATTTTCCCTCCCCACTCCAAACTGATAACTGGTGATAATAAAAAGATTTCACCTTTGCTTTCATTTCCAGTATAGCTTTTTGCTGTTACTGAACACTGGCACATGAATGGAGCATCACCATCACTTATTTTCTAAAGCCCCAAGACACAGGTGACCTTTCTGAAAATCAGGTTTTTAACTGTCATGGTTTCTCATGGTCTATGAAAAGGCATGTCAAGTCTGCTAAAGAAGAAAGATGGCTAGCATGAGATTCAAAGATCATTTTCTGGCTTATAATATAGGATCAAACATAGAAACATTATTAAAAAATCCTCAGGAAACAAACAGATGTGACTGTCTCTTTGAAAAACAAAGACCTTTAAATGAATCAACACCCATTACTTTGATGAACAATCAACAATTGAGATCCATATCTAAAGCCTGTTTTGTGGATTTTAGGAAACTACTCCGGAACCCACATCAACCAGATGAAAAATATCTCTCTTGAAAACCAGTGAAAATATTAAAAACAGACAGGGTAAGAACTACCCTGTCAGCAAATGGATAAGGCATTTCTGTAGCGCTTACAAGAGTCAGAAGGTAAATTTCAATTTTTGAAAATGGGAGGATGCTGGCAGTGGAGGGAATGCAGTTAGGTGTTAGATGTGTGTTATTACTAGGTGTTCTGCCCCACATCTGTTCATCCTTGGGACCCCATAGTTGCTTCTCAGCTAAAGCTGTGGCCCAGATGCACTTGTGCTGAACTAAGCATGCCACTATGCAGATGAACTGCCACATGCTCCAAGGTACAATCCAGTCTCAGGATTGAGTCACATCATCCTCTCTCTATTCTGTAGTTTAATTTTGCCAAGAGACACTACCTCCTAGCCCAGTACAGGTGCAACTAGATCCCCACATTCATTCTTAAAAGCAAGAAGACAGTATCACAAGGAACAAGCAGCTGGACCCAACCTGGGCAGCCCAGTCTTGCCTAACTGGTACGAAGTGGTTATTGCTAGTGTGTGTGGCTGCAGGTGTCTGTTGTGGCCTGCCGTTGGCAGCATAGAGCACTTATCTTTATGGTGTGATTGTGCTGACAGGAGTGAAGTATTTACAGTACATTTCCAAAAGGAGCCTGCTGCTCTAGCTTGTTTTAATGCTCAGTTTCTTTCTATACAATCCACTCCAACTACGTTGTCAGGGCAGCGGCAAGAACGGCCTCCTGGGGTAGCGAGGCAAAGGTGAGTACAACCACCATTATTCACCATACAGTAGTTATGTCCTGAAAAAGAACAGAGATGTAAAATGTTAAAGAAAAAAAAGAATAAAACCACAAAACATCTCCCAAAAGTGCAGATTTCATGACTACACTAAGACGACAAGCCACACTGAGGATCAGAGTGAAACTCTGGGGAGATGGGAGTCATCCTATCCTTTGTATCAACTTCTGATACTTACCTCAAACAAAGATCCAGATATCTGTGACAGAGCAGGAGAAGCAAACTGAAGAAACTGGGCTGTCCCTGAAATGCGCTTTATAAATTGGCTGAGTGGTCACACATGCGTTAGAATGAACAGATAGTGAGTGAAGAAATATGGAAGTGAAACAGAAGAGGACTGAGCCCAAAATTCTACAGGATATCACCCCTGGATAACAGCCACTAAAAAAAACACGGAGGAATGATCCATTAAAACAAAAAACTAGAGGCATGGGAGAAAAACATTGATGTTCAGGGATAAAACAAAAAAGAAGACAGTGTCGCGGAAAGAAGGTGACAGGAAATCAGTCCGAGAGAAACACTTAATAGACATATGACGAGACAGCAATGATGCTAAGGTTCTGAATAATATAAACATAAGCATTTACTCAGAGCACACAATGTTGTTTTGTCATACTCATACAGTGCCTACTACAATTGAACTGTGATTAACTAGTAGTAGCAAAGTTTCTCAAGTATGATATTATATGCATCTTTTTATACTCTGAACAAAACATTCCCTTACATTATTCAATATGTATAATAAAAAACATATACAATTTGAACACAAGTTATCTTAGGGTTTTTTTTTGGGGGGGGGGGGGCGGGGGGGTTGAAGTAAAAGACCAGAACCACTACAAGTCTAGCAGCACTGTAATAATAAAAATGCAAACTCTTCTCCTAACTGCAATTTGCTAAAAACAACATAAGTGAGCAGCGGTATTGCTTCCCAAAGAACAAGCTGTTATTTCAAGACTATCAACCTCCTCTCTAAGCTTCACATGAGGCTTTTCAATAATACATCTGAGAAGCTTAACATTCACAGAGCAGAAGGATCAGTCCACGCACCCTACCACCTGCTGTTTTCTGAAAGTTCCTTTTTAAAAACACTGGATCTCATTAAGGACATCTGGAAGACCAAGATGTTTCTATAGTTTTAAGAATAAGTAAATAAAAGGCCCTAGCCATGAATATAGCATTTAGTTTAGACGAAGGCAGTGTAACAGCTTTTGTTATATCAGATCTTTTTCTTGTTCAAAATCCTCATCTTGATCTTTCCCTAAAGGACAAGGGAGGCCCCTTTTCCCCTCCCCGTTCTGGTTCCATATGGCAACTACAACAACTGCTTTTATGGAACAAATTTTAAGTGGTTTTTAATTTCTCAGCAAACAGAAATCTAAGCAATAACCAGTTCTTCACCAACTACCTAGACTGGCCTGCAGGCCCCCAGTGGGAGCTGCTGGTAAATTCATCTACATGCTGAGGTGCTGCACAGCTAGAGAAACTTGAGGAACATCTGGATTACCTCCTGGGCACTGAGCAAAGGCTGTAGTGATTCCATAGAGACGAGAACGCTTGTGAGGCTGGAAGTTATCATTTTCTATTGAAATTGAGCGATCCACAGCTACAACAGCATCCCTTCAGTATGCAGGAGAGAATACACAGAAGTGAGATGAACTTGGAAGTACAGGCAGTAAAAAAAAAGGGGGGGGGGAATCTGCAGCTGCTTTTTTTTCATGATTAGGCAGTTACTTCAGAAACAGAAATCCCTCAAGACTCCATCTTTCCTGGACAACTCCAACACATTACAACCCTCACTCTAGGCAGCAAAGAGATCTCGCAGCAGGGAGCCACTTCCAACATAGAGTTATGTCCCTCTAAAGGAACATAACTGTTGGTAATTTTGACGAACTTCTCCGTATTCTGCCTCTCCAGTATTTTCAGTGGCACAGCTGACATTAGTTATTATGCATAATGATTATGAACAATGTTGTATTTCAGCTGGAGCCTGATATCCAGAAGGCAGGAATACAGCTATTCAGAAGCAATCATTTCTTTCTAGAAACAAAAGTGCAGTCAACTGACAGAACTGTAACACTGTTTCCCATTTATACAAGACTATTCTAGAACAGTATTTCAGAGCTATTACATTCTAGCTTGGAAATTCTTACACTTATTAATAGCTCTTCCTGCTGCAATTGATGGAATCATTTGTGTAACAGGTTTGCAGACACAGCCCCTATCACTATTAACCTCAAGTAAAAATACAGATTTAAAAATACATGATCTGTAATTTTTTCTGGGAATTCTAATAAACTCTAATGTCTAAATGTTTTAAATTGTTTGCAACAAAGACAGTGTTGTCGAGACAGTAAAAGTGTCTTTTCCTTATTTCTTTTTGAACATGCAGTTAATACTGAGGATAGAAAGCCTCAAATGACTAATTTCTGCCCTCTACATCACAGTAAGTACAGCCATAAGGCAAACAGGTTTACTCCCACTCCTTTTCCAAAAATCTTCAGGGTTAAAATCATTTTATTAGGGGACAAACTATTAGGTTGACAGCCCCTCCCCCCAGTTAACTGGCAACATCAACAGGTCAACTCTACATATCCACTCCGCCCTGCATCAGCTATCGCCAGGAAAGAAAAAAAAGGAATGCGCAAGTGGTCAAAAATTAGAAACACAGTATTTACTTCAGTTTTTGCCAGAGGGAAGAACAGATTAAAGCACTCCATAATTTCTTTAGCAGATAACATACCTTCTCCAGTCTGTGTAGTATAAATTCTTCCCATAGCTTGTAACACTAAAAGGATACTGAATTCCTTCAACGATCTTTCGTCGACCAAGCTGATTAGGGTTCATGCATTCCAGTCTCTTGGTGCCTGAGTACAGTGAAACAATAAAGTCTTTGTACAAAACCAAAAGAGCCCTCATGGGGGATGAAGGATAAGCATAAGCACACAGGCACGAACAGAGTAAAACTTCCTGGAAGTCTTCTAGCATCCTACTTGGCCAAAGCCCTGCCCATGCCACATATCTGTATGTGCCAAAGATGGGATGGGAAAGTACTTTGGTGTGACAACGTTCAGCACAACACCTAAGTTACAGGTTCTCACACGTGCAATATAGCCATGGCCATCACTCACAAGATGACTCTCTTGGTACAGATACAAGCATCCTACTACACACCCGGAGAAAACCACCAGTGAGCATAAACAGCCATAGGTTTCTCTTAAGTAGGGGACTTCAAGATTAGGGAAAATATAAAAAGAGACAAATGCAACTTTGTAATGACAGGATGATATTCTGTAGGGCTGGATTAGATGAGCCAATGTATTTTTCTGGTCTTAAACTCTTATCTGTGAAGACAAAGCTTCCTACACGAAGGGCTAAATACTATCTAAAAATATATCTGCATATAAGAAACATAAATGTAAACCTGTTACATTTCTAGAAAGTTACCTGGTCAGAATTTAAATCTTTCAGTTTGCACATCTTCTCATGGGAATTCTACAGTGCTAATAACAAAGTGTGACTATTAAAGCCAAAGAGCAAGGTGTGAAGTCTAAGACGTAGCCCAAAGAACTATAAACATTAATTAGCTGTCTAACTTTTCAGGACTGGACATACTTAAGTCTTCTATTATTATGAAGATACGTTTCATCATCTCTTTACCTGCATCTACCCAGCACAGCATTGAGGAGTAAATATCAAATGTCAGCCCATTTGGTAACCCCAGATCATCTTTAACAAGAATTCTTCTGTTCGTGCCATCCATGTAGGAGGTTTCAATTTTGGGAGCTTCTCTGTTCCAGTCAGTCCAATACAAGTTTCTTAAGAGGAAGAAAAAGGCAAGAATTAAAGCCGTAAGAAGGACCATATGGCACTTGAATACAGAAGTAAGAGTAGTAAAGATGCATCAAATGTTATAACTCCCATTACAAAACAGAGAAGTGAAGCACACGCACGTGCGCACACACACACGCAAAATGCTTTCCCTACATTGTGTATATTATTTGCAAGATGCCAGGCAAAAACATCTCTATTTCAACAGTTCTGAGTATTATTCAGAATGTACACCTAGAGCTTCCTTCCTCACTGCCCATAACGTCTGCTCAGGTTAAGCAGGAGGAGCATTTGGCAGGCATTTATAGGATTCATTCAAAATTACATTTTCCTTTTCATTTCCTTTTCACCAAATAAGCAATTCACAACAGAACTGATCAGAGTAGCTTATGGTCATGAGAAAAACCCAGACAGGGTGATTAGTTCATTAATGCTTTATTATTAATGGTGATTTGTTAGTGACCATTTTTTCTTTAGATGCACTTTCTGTGGCTGTGAATTAACATGGCCCCTAAAAGCAAGCACCTTTGTTGTTCATTCTCTAATATTAAAAAATAAATCTACTGGGAAACTGAGAAGTCTGTATCACTTGACCTGAACCCAGAGCTATGCCAGAGTCAGTGAGGTTGTGCATGGAATAGAGGTCTCCCCTCAGTCTGATTATGCTTGTGCCTTCCCCTTCCCTTCACACGATTAAGTGCATTTGTCTTCTCTACCCTGCTGTCACTTATGTTCATCCACAGATGTTTTCACCTTACAATTATCTGACTTAGGTGAAAGGTTTATATTATGCTATGTAAATGAAAGAAGTCAGTACCATTACTTTTTCATTTTTCAACCACCTGCGATTTCAAGTACTGTAGGCATTGTTTTTTCACTACAAATCTTGTTTGCAAACATCTGGAATGAGGATGCATCTTCCAAAAATCTCTCACTGAACAATACACTACATGTGTTCACAAATGAATTCTCACATAACAGCATTCCAAATGCCTCACATCAACTGAGTAATCATTTATTAAAGCTTTCCAGCAATTCATGGCCAAAAAGAAAGCCTCTCTGCTTCTGTGCTTCTGAGTATTTTTGACTGAAATGTCTTTTCTCAACAGTGGCCTTGCTGCAGAAAGTTGCACCAGGATGATAGCAGACAAGCTCAGAAATTAATGAACACCCATTCAGCATTACCATGGGCGCCCTATTTGTTTAAATTTCCCCTGTATTTCTTCCAATATTCAGGGAAAATAACACATCAAAGACTACATAAAAGTATGTCTGCTTCTGTTTTTGCAGACTGGGGCCATAGCCTGAAAAAATTTAAACTCTCCTGCTGAAACCCCACAGGACTATTTCTGTGACTGCATTTTACAAGCCCAATTTTAAAGTATATAGTTATCTGTATCTTCAGATAAAAGCTTAATAGGACCTTCTCCAGCAATTGAATGACAGGAATGAAAATGATGACAGGAAAGACACTATGAAGTTTTTGAAGAGGAGACACTGTACAGGAAAAATGTCTGTCACTAGGGAAATGAAAATATCAAATTGCTTAATCTAGTATTTTAGTCCAGTAATCTTGGAAAAATAAATTCTTTCACATAGGGGAAATGCTTTTCATCTTGCAAACAATGTACTGATAGCAAGGTACAAACAAGCATTTGATAGTCCTCTCAATAAAATATCATGGGATTATGTAGTTGCATTTTAAACAAATTTTATTTCCAATATACTACTCAGATACAGGACACTCAAGTAGTTTACTCAGTTTTTGTTTGTTAGTTGTTTTAGGAAAACACAGTCCTATCATTGTCTGAACACAGTCTAAAAACATGGACATAGAGTATATGCTCATGATAAATAAAATAAAAAACTCAAGCTTTGCATGCGTATCTTGAAAACATATCCGTACCCTCTCACGGGATCTGCTACAATTGCTCTAGGGTTCACCAGGCCAGTGTCAAAGAGGACACGACGTTGGCGCCCATCCAGCTTAGCCACTTCTATCCTATCAAGTTGAGAGTCTGTCCAGAAGATGTTGCGACCTAGATGATCTAGAGCTATCCCTTCAGGGCTTCCCAAGTCTGCAAGAGAACAGAGAAAGCAACATTAGCCATCGCATTTATTCCCAATATACAGTATCAGCCTCATAAGCATTCCCAGCTTTTAACTGAGAAGAGTCTTCTTTCAGTTTTCTGACCGTGGTCCAACAAAAGCCACTTCATATGGAATATGGTAGCACGTCAGAAGAGGAGTATGTATTTTGCCCTATGAAGTTTAAATACATAGAACTCTTGGAGATGTCTCTGATGCATAAATAAGAGATCTATAGTCAGGAAAAGACAGCAAATCCTAGTGCTAATACTTACGTCACTACTGAACACATCAGAATTTTGTCTGGAATTCCAACACACCTTTAAGTGGTTGGAGCACTGGAGTGCCTCGTGAGCTCAAGGATAGCAAAATGGCAGGACAGCAACCAGGCAGCAGCCTCCTCAGCTCTTCGCTTCTTGTACTACATGGGCATTGATTTACTAAGATGCAATAACCAAAGCAGGTACATGACACTGACAGAGCTGCACATCTCTCTACTTAGGGTCACACTGCCCAGATGCAAGCCAACAGAAACTGCTGTTTAACATAAAGGGCTTGCATCAGTCAGTCTTCTGTTCAGTATAACAGGGTTTCATCAGTGTCTAACCCAATTTACACATAGACTGCTCTGCTACACCCTGATCCTAAGAGAGTTGATGGCAGAGAAAACAGACTAGAGTTTATCAGAATCTTTCTTTACCCTCTTTAGCAATCCAAGACATAGAATGGATTTTATAATCTTTAATGTTAATCCTTCTTTGCTACTGATATACACGGCACCCCTCTGAAAACTCGATTTATTCTAATTTTAGCTAATGCAATACTTAAAAGATAATCAAGCTCCAAAGCACTAGAGATAATGACATTAGCTAACTGATGGAATTTAGATCCATTTCTTTGTTTTTTCAGAGCAATTTTTTTGGACCATGTTTTGGTACTGTATGTGCACAGCTTTCCTTGGACAGTTAGCTGTTCCAAAAGCAACAGGAAATAACAAATAATGACCATACTGCTTTAGCCTTAGTAGTTTCTAACTCAGATGAAGGATGCAGAACAAATATATAGCATGTAAAGGTTTAATTTAGCCAATGCAAAAATTGTTCTATCCTTTTCAAGGTCCATATATCCATTGACAGAGAACTACTAGGCTGTGTGGGATATCAGGGAGGTAGGTACAAATAGACTTTTAACTCCAATTCCAGTTCCAAAAGAAATAGAAAAGACTGCATGTGGTCATTTCCAAAAGAGGCAAAATGACCCTTCGTACCAGTTAGCTGTCAAGGAAACTTTTTTTCAAATGCAGATCCACACAGCATGTAAACATCCAAGAATGAGGGAAATGTGGCATGTTGGCCTTCTACTAATTCTCAAGTTTATGCATTGATAGCCATTAAACAAACAATGTGTGACACAAACTGCATTTCTGGAGAAGACATTTGGGCCAGAACACTGGATGGAGCTCGTTTAAATTTGCTACTGCAACTTTGTTGTGATTAAGTTGCATAATACTCTGAATAGCCTCTGCTCTCTCATCTGGATAGATTAAACTTGTCCTGGACACAGATCATTTTGAATGTATGTCCATTGTTGAAGAGGTGGAAATGAACAAATAAAACGTGGGCAAGTATCCCACTGCTTCTGACTCACAGCTCACACAGAAGGGGGCTCCCAACAAAGTAAATACTAATCAGCCCTCTCTTTACTCCTCTCAAGGGCACTTAGACATACTTTAACGTAGGTGCACTGACCTCACACCACTGCTTTTACTTCTGCAAGTGCCCACGTGGAGCTAAACCTGTCATCTGCAAGGAACCACATCACATGCAAATCAGACCCAAAAATGTTCCTACCTCCTTTTTGCTAAAGGCAGGAGCTGCTGAGGGTGGCCTCATTGTGAGGTGTTAGGGACAATCCCCAACTAGCCTCTGGGGTGAGGAAAAGATCACTGAGTGAATGGTAGCAAAAGAGTTCCCAGTCTCTTTTAGAAAACAGAAGAAGGCAGCAGTTAAGAGATCTACTGCCACTGGTTCCCAGGAGCCCCCGTTCCCTGGCCAACTTCCTTTTTCAGCTATGAGCCAGGACAGTTAAAATAATCTAAAGTGAATTTTTTTCCTGTCTGGTTGACAATCAGCCAGAAGAAACTGGCCTCCACGAAGAGGTAAGGAAATATACAGACTTCATATATCAAGCCTCCACCTCAATGTATTTCCAGGAGCACAACTGCGTTCCTGCTGTATCACCGTAAGGCCAGGTCCTGTCACAGGCTCTGTCCCTGGGAAACAGACAGGCTTGTACAGATTATGTGTGTCTGATAAGATTTAAGCAATTATGACAAAGGGGAAAGCTCTCCTTCCAGACCTGTCTCCACAGCTGCAGAGCTCAGAAAGCCTCCACAGACTATACAGCTGCCGAAGCAGATGAGAACTGGATGGGGCCCCACAATAAAACATGTCTCTGCAAAGCAACTCAACTTGAATCACAAGAGCTTAAACAAAAAAAAAAAAGTGCATTCCACAAATATACATGTGAACTGAAGCAAGCAGCTGCAGCTCATGGGGGAAAAAGGCAAAGATCAGAACAAAGTCAGAAATTCTCATGGGTCTTCTGAGAGAGAGAGGTTTTCCTAGTTCCCAAAATTTTTAAAGTTTCAGTTTTGGCCAGCCATGCTCAGCAAAGATGACATCCATTCAAATACTGAGTACTCAGCCTTGTTTTGCTCTGACTCCTTATTGAAGGGCCAGTTAACTTTCCATACAGAAAGTAAAAAGCAGCATTGTTTAACGTGTCTCCAGGAATGCCATCCACATCTTATACAAGCAACAGGACAACAGAAGTCATGAGATGCCTTTACATATATAATGTTTTTGCAGATGATGCAAACCACAACATTATTATTTCCATATGGCATTGCTATGTTGTAAGCACCTTGCATAACCTAAAATAATCAAATTTAGTTGAAAGTTTTCATAAATATTTCTAAAATATATTATACACTATATATATACACACACACACACACACACACTATAAAATATATTGTACCCATGAAAGATTTTCAGTGCACTCACACACACTCTCTCCCAATCAATAGTGGAAATTAGAAACCCTTCCCCCACTGAATTCATAGTTAGAGGCATACACTCGCACTAGGAGTTAGTCTCTTTTAGATTAAACATGTCAGGCTGAAAAGAAAGTCTCACAAGTATCTCAGCCATCAAGTTGGACAGAACGACCAAGTTCCATAGCTGCTGCAATAGTTAGGGATGGCTTTAAGCTCTCCCTTTTCCCTTCCTGGGGCAATGGTAGGATCCAGCCTGCTCCCATCTCTCTACTACCCCTGAAAGCCTACATGCAGTCATAGCAAACAATGGCTATTCTGAAACACAAACTCCAAATGCAGATACTTAACATACCTAAAACAAAACAAAGGTAAATTTGTTGCAGAATTTTAAAATTGCTTGATTGTTTTGCTAAAATAATTTCCTAAGTTTTTGTGACAACAGCTGCAAAGGATCAAAACCAAGGGCAACCTACTCCAGTATCTTGCTTTTACTGTTCCAGTATCCTGAGGACTCTAGTACTCGGAAAGTTCCTCCCGCTACATTTGCTGTTGTTTTTTTTAAGGCCTTCACATTCACTTGGTTCCCCACCTGTCCTTCTGCTCACTCCACTCCACTTACAAAAGGTTTTTATGTTCAAGATGGGTGTATACCTATCCATCTAATGAAAATGAACATAGACTGCAGTCAGCAACAAAGGCTTTGAGGAAACAGAAATAAGAACAACACATGAACTGTAAAAGCACAATACCCTCTAGCCTAACTCGTGAAGCCTTGAGCAACTTCAAGGGTCAGAAATGAGCAAGATGGGTTTACTCACTTTTCTTTTACAACTTTAATGATAAGCAAGGAAAATCACAGCTGAAACAGTTTCTAACCACTTTTCAGCTGTTTGATCCTCAAGCCCAGGAACAGAGAAGAGTTTTCCTCTTCATCCTCCCTTCTTACCAGTCCTTTCTCAGCAGAACAGACAGCTGTCAGAGGCAGAGCACAGGAGAGAAAAGGTCTATATATAACCAAACCTCACCTGGCCACTGGATTACCTTCTTCACTTGTCAGAACAAAAATCTAAGAGTCACACACACGTATGGTATTCTGTGTGAACATATCAAAATATGAGACCTTTCTGCAACTCTTTAGTCAGCTTTGGTTTTAATTATATTCAATACCTGTCCAACAGCAAACTGACAACTCACCATTCATCCCCTTTTCCAGATCACAAATACACTGAACAACATGGGTGGGCCCCAGCATATGACCTAGGATTTAATGATAACTTACTTCCATTGTGAACATCAGCTATTTACTGCTACTCTTTGTCACTTATCTTTTAATCAGGCAATAAATAGCTGTTAGTCCACCATAGGATCATCCCCCTAATCTCAAGACAACTTAGTCTATTCAAAGGCCCTTTGCGAAGAACTTCACTGAAGCCTTTTCAAAATCCAGGTACACTGTACTTACTGCATCACCCTTACCTGCACACTCACTGATTCTGCTGAAAAGCTCTCACAGATAAGGCGTGATTTTCCTCCATAAAAAACTAACCTAAACTATTAACTCTTCCCAACTTCATGTTTATTTATGCTTTTTTCCCTTCTTCACATAATTACATCTTGGAGCCATTAAATCATTGTAACTAGGAATGATGTCTCCATCTACAGCAGTCGCAGCTTAGGCTAAATATATGTTCCACTCCTCATGGCCAGGGACACTGGAGCCTTTCAGAAAAGATGCTGGACCACCCTTTCCAATCAGTATGGTTGACATAACATTACTATAAAATAGGTGGGCTACACAGAAGCTGTCAGGCTGGGCATAGCATAGCATAGCATGGCCAAACATCACAGGAAAGTGAGGTCCTGAGCGTGTGTCATGACCTGGGGAATTTGCCTTGGAAGTACTAGTCGTCCTGCCCTTGCCCCACCTTGGTGGCACCCCAAAGGTTGCCACCACAGGTGGACAGTGCTAAAGGGTGGTGAGTAAGACCTCGAGCCTGCCTCAAGACCCCTTCCCAGAAGTGTCAAATCATCCAAAGGAGGCTTTTTTTTTTTTTTTTTTTTTTTTTGCTCTGTTCAATGCAGCAAGAACGTGAGCGTAGTCTAGGACCGTAAAATGGTAAGAAACCCTCTAAACATTTGTGGGAGGGTCAGCTGGGGCACACTCAAAAGCCCAAACTGCGAGGCTCTGAACCCCGCACCTGTTAGTACCTTCACATGTGCTTTAAAAACACCACAGCAACTTGATTCACCCTTCAAATCCCCCAACCTTCCTTTAAAATATTCCCAGTGATGTTCACAAAACATGCAATGGTTAGATAGGTACAGTATCCTGCAACAGCAACTGTAAGAAAGCATAGAAACATATCACTGATGAGCTGCTCCTGTTCCTGGCCTTAAACTTAGGTTATATAAAAAGAACAGACTTCTTGCCCATCTCAGGAGGGAAAAGCCGATGAAGTACTATTGCAGAGGAAATAGATTTTATTTAGGTTATCCACACTTTTTTGTTCTTGATTATCCAACTAGTACCAACTTGTAATGCTAGAGCTCAGGCAAAACCTGGAAAGTGTCTGTTACTAAATTCAAGTCCCTACTGCCATTCCTATGGTGGAGCAAGGTGGAGCAAGATGAAGAAACTTATGTTGCTACCTGTTTTGATGATGGTTGTTGGCTCTCCACCATGCAGGCTAGCTCTGCTGATTGAAGGGCCACTGATGTCTGTCCAGTAAACCATCTTGTCCATGCAATCATATGCAATTCCAATAATAACTTTGTCCTGTTGGTCAACAAGCAAATTAGCAGAGCTCATACTAAATAACAATTATTTGCCAGCAGTACTAGCTTATGGGTCTAAGTCTCAAGCCTGAAACAACATTCTTGGACAGGGTTGGGGGGAAAGGAGGGCAGAGAAAAGGGTAGGCTTAGAATAATATTTTCAGTTATAAGTCCCTTTTAACTAGCAGACACCATTTACAATTCTTTTATTTCAAAGAGGTATTGTACCTATTAGTGCTGAACTGCAGATCTCACTTCTACAATTTCATCTGCATGTCCTTTTAAAGAAGGTTCATGCTGTTATTTTACTGTGTTACTCCTCATCTGCTTTTACCTCTCAATCATTTTTAACCTTCAAGGAGGGATAATGACTTCATAAAGTCTCACTGCTGTTCTGTGTTCACCAATCCACGCACAATGGCTGCATTTCAGCAGTGCTACCTATGTACCATCATTAGGCTCAAAAAAACTCTAGCAAAGTAAGTTTTAACATAAAAAAAAACCAGTTTATCCAGTAAAATAAATACTCCATAAACCATTCTGCTGCAGGGAATACGCTCAGGAACATGGAACATATATATGTAATAGTTTAGGCAGAAGAAAATGGGACTAAAGGTTGAATTTAGAGTTGAAACTCTTTCCTCCAAGCAAATGAGAAAGACTTTCTGAGCAAAACACTAATTTCACATTGATTTCTCAGCCTGTGTCTTTTGATGCTTTTGTAACTTAAGATTCTCGTTCACTGGATGAAAAATGGAAGATCAGTACCTTCTTAGAAAGTTGCTGACTTTCTAAGCACGCTTCTTCCCTAAACATGCATTAAAACAGAGATTTGCTTATTTCTGAGCCTACATTAAAATTGTACACTATAAAACAATCTGAACATCTCCTCGCTGCTATGCACTGTCACTTCCCAAATACACAATGCTCTAAAATTTACAGAAATGTATATTTTCTGAAAAAGAAAACTAAAAATAGAGACAGCACTGTTAGCAGAAAAAAAACCCAAAAGTTTAATTTTAGTTGAAAGTTTTAACTAACAGTTGCATCTTATCTTTTGGAAGCTCTTTCCTGAAGGTACTCTTAATTAATTTATTTAAGCTAGATCAGGTAGGTAATGAGACTAGCTGACAAGGATTCAGAATTATACCTCTGTATCAGTGTAATTACCCTATTTACACATCATATTTTACTGAAAACATGACTGTAGCAGTGCTTTAGACAAGGGACAGAGCTTGATTTTTCCCTTACATCACAGCACAGTTCATAGTACTATTCACTGAACTGACGCTGTATAATTTAGTCAGTATTTAGTTTAGCAAATAGTCACAGCAACACACAGAAGATGCCAGGCCCACTACCTGGTAACTATTATAAATACAGTAACACTGGAATGAAAACAGAAATCCCATGCTTCAGACAGAACAAATGCATGTGATGAAGCTGGAGGTGGAAAGAGTTAGTGTGTCACCAGTGATGGAAAAAATAGGTTCTCAGTATCAGGGGTTCATTTTCAAGGAAGAAGATTTTCAAGACAGTGGTGAGAAGTGTGGGAAAAGGATTTATCACCCACTGGGCCTACAAATGGAGACAGAAACAGGAAAAAAAAAATCTATATATCTATAGCCAAGAAGTGCAGGGTACTAACTGAAGAAAACAAAGAGATTAGGACTTAGGACAGAATTTTGAGGGAGTGTGAGAAAAAAAATGCCTCTCCTATTGCTTTTCTAGGTCTCTTGGGGTTTTATACCAGAGTCAGAAATGAACAGAAAGCCAATGAAAGTGGGAGTGCTGCAATGTTCGTATGATAAGCTTTTGGAGGCACGTAAGATCACAAACATTAGATTTTTGCTATGTGATCCATTCCTTTAAAGGCAAATAGTTTTTTCTGTAGTTCAGTTTTGTGGTCCTTCACTAATCAGGTCAAGAATTTTCAATGACAAAGTGACAGGATACTGAAATTTTAATGAAGAGTAAAAACTGAGTTTGGAACTTAAATAATCAAATGGCATAGAAAACAAAACCTCTCACTTTCATCTTTGTTGCAGTGCTTTCCAGCGCACAAGGCCCTTTATAGAGGAGTACTTACTGGAATATGCAAGAGTGCTTTTGCTCCGTTTTTCTTCATGTTGTTTCCCTCTAGAGGAACATGTTCAATTTTCCCACTTTGGGCAAAGAGCAAGTGTGTTCCAGGTGGGAGAGGTATTGTATCTGGTCGAACAGAGGGCCCAATAACAACAGGAGGAGCAGCTGTGCTCAAACCTTGTTGAACAAAAAAGAAACAGATGGAAATAAAGTTAGCTTATACAACATAACAAGGCTCCATGTTATTTACAGGGACACAATTATAGCTAGGCTTCTTAGAAGGAAACAGCCCTCTAAGTGGAAACTAATAACTACAATCAGGTGCAGAAAGCTTCTCAGTTTTTCTCCTTAGATGACAGAAAAGGAGCAGCTGACATAATACTCTTTCCATGTTTAGCTCTTTAATTGTTTTCCTTCAAATGTCTGAAAAAGCTTATTTGAACATTCCTGCCATTTTGCAGCTGAAGTGAGGATGCTGTAGGAAGGAACATCCTTCGTATCCTGAGGCCACAGTCAGTTGCCACACATTCAGATTTGCCACAGCTCCCAGAAGGCAGGAACTACAGAGAACCCAGCGGTTTCAAGGCAGGGAAGAACAGAGACAACCATCTTATTCAGAGCTCACCACAGCTGTCCAAATGCGCTGGCTGGAGGAACAGTGTATGTTGGAGTTACCAAAGGGCTGCAGCGCAAGGCATATGATCACTGGGATAACAGAGGCCTGCATTGCTCCAAGTCAGCACTGTAACTCAGGAGTGTGACCAAGCCCTGGGAAACAATGCACTCCAACAGAGACATCCCCACAAGAAACAAGTGCTTTAACCACTTACATGGCGGTTGAACTCCTGGGCCACTTCTGGTGCCATCAATTTCATTTCCATCCCTATCCACACACCAGCAATATCCTGTGCTGGAATGGCACTGAGTGGGTAGGTAATTCCCATGCTCATCACACTGGGGAATGAACTGACCAACTCTCATTTCTCTTGGGAAGAAAGTGCCTCCACTTCCAAGAGCTCGTTCTTGTTCATGCTGACATTTGGTCTTTTCCACTTCTGTAAAAAGACACAGTTCAGTGAATACTCTTCTTTTTAACTAATAACCTTGTTCCATTCACAGTTAATGTACACTGACCAGTTACAACGTAAGCATTCTCATCTTCAGAGGACCATGGCACTGTTACAACCCTTGAAGGCGTATGCTTTCAGGGCACCTTCAGGAACAGTCTGCCCTATGTAAATGTGACACGTTTGCCTTAAATTTATGTCATTTTCAGCGTCGCCCCCTGCAGCTTCCTACCCAATAGAGCCCTAAACAAAAGCTGGAAATCCCTGTCTTTTTCTCTCGGGGCACATCAGCAAGAAATATGTGAATGGAGGTGAACTAAGCTTATCCCAATGTCTAATCAGTTTGCATTTATCCTGGGTCCTAAAATCTGACTAATTAGCCAGGCCAATACAGTGGATAAAGCTTTTCTGTGTAGTTAAAAGGAGAGTCTCCATTCAGAGTCACAAGAGAAAATCATGCCGAGTTCTCTATAGGACTTGAGAGTGTGACAACTCATTGCTCTGACGCATGTTAGGATTTTGAAAGTTTGGGCATCAAATTTGAGCATCCATTTCAGACTTTTGGACCAAAGAAAGGAAAGGCAAGGACATACTGTCCAGTGCCTGCTATGCATAGAAACACACATACACAGAGAAACATATGCTACACAATGGCTACATCACCTGCATATGTGTTATTGTAGTGATTACAGAGGACAGATTATCTTTCAAGATCCTAAGGAAATTCAGGCATAATCAGTTCTCTTGGTTTTAATTTTAGAACAGTCTGGATATGCTATTATTTCTCATGCAATAGGGAACATGATTTTAGATCAATACATCCTTACAGATGCCAAACAGCCTAATGAAATTAAAACATTTATTAAAGTAACCTTTTCCCATCTCCAGATAAACAAATCTGCGTCAGTTCTACCTTACACTGGAGACCCTTGAAGCGCTCTATGCATTGGGAGAGAAAGAGCTGTAATTATGGAGCCTATCTTCTTCCTATCAATGGTTTCCATAGACAGTCAGAAATACTTACTGCAAACTGCCTGCTGAAGAGGCTTAAACACCACAGTTCCATTTATTCCTTTCATGCTTTTATACATGGACTGCATTGATGGACAGCATTAGTTATGTGTGGCTCAGGCCAACCTCAGGCCTGTTAAACACAAAGCTAATCCCATGTGCCTGCAGACTACTGTGGTGTAACAGTCACACAAATACAAAACAGCATAGTTGGGTTTTTTATTATTTATTTACACTAGTTATGCAAGCAAAAGCTTTGGACAAGTTTCATGCACCTGGACACAATTAGAGAAATATAAATGTCTGGAGAACAGCTCACTCTAAACAACTGAAATATTTGGCCTCAGCTTTAATGTGGGTGGTGGAGAGCCTTGAGATAGCCTGCACAACCAGACCCCAAAGGAAGGCATTCATTATCTACCTCATACTTTATTTGCATGCATTCAATGAAACTTATAGATAAAAAGTACTGAATTCCAATAATAGATAGTTTTGCCACGCTGCTCTTTTAGAGGCCATATTATGTGCACCATTACAAGAGAAAGCAGCGGGGTATGCAGTATTGGTAAATTGACCCCATCCTGTTTTTGTTTTGCAATCCATCTGTGTTATCTTTGAGATGCACTATTAGCTTCTCCTAAGCAGGGATATAAAAATAATTCTAGAAGCTGGCCATTTGTCCTTCCTGTCCCCAAATCCCAGAATTAGAAAATCTCAAACATCTTATGAATGGCTTGCAATTTTTCAAAGACTCGATAAATTTTATGAAAAAGGAGTTAACAAATACAAACTATGCAAACAAATGTATTAACTGCCAGCTGGGACCCAGCTACGATACACAGAATATACTCCTACAATTGGGAACTTGAAATACTGATGCTTGTTCAAATTTCAAGACAACTCACATTTATATCTGCAGATTCGAAACAGGAATACTGATAGCAGTTTTGAAGAGTACCTATATTGCAATGATCAAACCTACCTCACAAATATCCTGCTTATGCAATTAGCCCTACTAAAGTCAAGAGACTAGTCAAAAACTAGTTTTCAAAGTCAGAACTATGTTTCTAGAAGACTGCATATTATATGTTTTCTTTTTTAAAAGCCTATCAACACAGATTTTCCACTGCATAAAGACATGCTAAATACCCATTTCCACTCACTTTCAGTGATAACTAGATCTCTTACTACCTCTGCTGCTGACAGTCTTTCTTATAGCTATTTATGATAAACATTATTAATAGTATAAAGTACAATATGTTGTCTACCTTAAAGAAATATTCTGAAAGGAAATAAAAGCAGTGTCATCATTTCCATTCAGCGAAGACTCAATCATTTTAACTAGTCCTCCAAGGTTGTTTTCCACCAATTTCAACTCATAACCATGAATTTAACTAACATTACAATCTATAAATGGAAAAAAAACCTGAACAAGTTACGTCAGTCCAAACCAGTCAGTTAGTATCCATACTGCACTTTTTTTTCCTCTTTCTCTCTGAATCATGGGAAGAATTACTATGCTCCATGCTACAGCTCACTAACTTGCAGGAAGGCATCTTTGCTAATCTTCCCTCAAAACACATTCAGAAGAAGGGAAAAGTTAGTCCTACTTAAACACTTTTTACCCAAGAGATCAGCAGTGAGAGTATCTACCCTTCCTTGTTTAGCATTTGCCTGGTAAAGATCTCACACATCCTATAGCAGCACCTTCCCTGTACCTCTAGGCACACTGTGGGGTGACTGTTTTACCCCCTCCTACTGCAGCCATTCCCTTGAGCATGTGTTAGTCAGATATCACTGGGCCAGCAAACACAAGAAAAAGTCTTCTTAACCTAAGAGTTAGGGTTCCCAACTAGGAGTGGGGAGTCTGACTAAGTGTGGGTACCTAGATCATAGCGACAGTATCCTTTGAAGTGGAGAGAAATCCAGCCAACATAGTCGAGTGGATTATCCAGAGGGTAATTCATGTTATCCTGCGGTAGGCACCAACATCTGGTTAGCTAAATTAAGCCCTGAACTAATTGCTGCTTAGATTTCCACTCACTATAAAGACAGTCTCAACAGCTAGCTTAACTAGAGACACTTAAAGGAAAGCAAGCTGAACCCCAGCCCAGCATTGTAGCCTATGCAGCAATGAAAGCACAATAAACTTACATACAGGTGACAGCTGGTTGTGATAAACAGTCTGCTTATACACATTTTCTCAGTGTTCTTAAGACAAGATGGTCTGATTTTGCAAACCTTAAATTGTTTAATTAACTGTCTGAAATGAGGCTAGCTATGACTGAGTTTGGAAGATGAGATTCACACAGTAAACAGAGTACACTCCTACCCTTGATGAGTTAACAATACAATTTAGACAAAACATACAGCAAGAGTTGGCATGTATTTAGGTAGCACAGGGGCTACTTTAAGTCAGCTTCCAGACAAACATTATGGCTAGCAACTTTTCCTTCCTTCAGCACACCCATCTGAAATAGGTTCTTAGTGCTTCTCTTTTAATATAAGTATAGCAATATTTCATCTAATCGAAGTTCTTCAGAGATACAGAACAATTAACATTAGGACAGTTTTCTGATCTCTTTGACTCTTGCATGATGAAAACTTCCACTAACTACAACAGGAATTAAGAGCAAATAATATTTACCTGGTATAACTGTGTTGTTGCATCTACTGCTATTCCTGATTCTAGAAAATGGAAAATAAGTCATGCCTATTTCAAGGCTCCATTTGTATTTCTATATGGCATTCTACTTGGGCCTACAAGACAGTGTTATTTTTTAAATAGAACACTATACTGTAAGTTATCTTAATTTGATAAATGATTAAAACCTGAAAAACACCTGAGTCAATGGGCAAATATTATGAAGTACTGGTATCTTTAGTAAGTTCCCACCTTATTTTAGTCTTGGTTTTAAATTTCCTTATTAAGAAATTTAATTTCTTCATTAGGATTCTGGAGGAAAATACGCAACCATAGGTTGCATGATTTGTGGAAGACAAATAAGCTGCAAAAGATGAGAACGACAGGACCTGGTGACTAGATAAACTGAGCTCATTAAATTAACAGGTCATTTCACACAGTCAAATGGAAAGTTATACTTTTAGCAATACATTGCACAGATCAGCTTCTAAAGATGGAGACTTATCTTGGAAAATGATGGCTAAGAAAAGCTATCAGAAGATAGTCAATTCAATGTGACCACCCAGCTGAATGCCATAGGGAGTGTGAGGGGATGTAAAAAAGAATTCAGCGTATACACAGGGAACACTGCACAGGTATAGAGAAGCAATACTATTGCTGTACATGGGATTCATGAGATAATTCATGGATTACTGTGTCCAGTTCCGGTATCCAAAGTTCAAGATATCAGTGAAAACTTGAAATGGTGTACAGAAAATTGCTCCTAACAGAGAAGCTGTAGCTCAGAACAAGGATCATAAGCCAGACAAAGTAGTAATGTTTCATGGACGACATTACACACACGTTGGACTAGATACATAAAGTGGTGCATTTTGAATTCAAGCAAAATAAATTACTTTCCTCAGAACATTAAATTTGCACTCTATGTTTTAGACATATTTTTGCATTTGCTTTATAAACCACAATTAGCAATCTAGAATTTAAAAGTCACTAAAACATATCATGGAACTTGAAAAAATGAACTGAAAATAGCATTGATACTGAAGGTGGGTCAGACTAAAAATACGTATATACACATTCCCCACATAAGCAAAAAACAAACAGAATGTGGAAAAAATAAAAGCCATACATGAACATTCAAAGTCTTTCTGGTCATGAAGGAAAGCTCTTGCAGCAGCACTGCACAAGATAGTTTATGAATTTTTCCAGAAAGATTGAGGCTGAGAATAAAGGGTGAGAAACAGGAATGTATAGGACATCTTCCCTTCCACTTTGCAGAAGGAATTAGAGCCTGATACATTATACCAAATTCAATTATTTAGTTTTGCGATATCATTCAAAAATTTGTAAAGATCTGATATAGCTAATCAAACGGTTTACATTGAAAAGCTAAAGCTACAGAAGTGCTTTAAAACTGAATCCAGAATCAAAGAGTATTTTTAAATTTATTTGTATCACTTCATTCCTCACATATCACAAGGAGCTATACTAGAATTTTAATTGCTGTTCTCAGACATGGCCAAAAAAACAAGAGGTAAAAACAAAAGAACACACTTCCCTTTGTCCATTCATTTTGGTTTGCAATCCTTTACTTACAGTGTTGCTCTCTAAGTGCATTTCTCATGTGAAATGCATTGTATATAGACTAACAGGACTAGTGTATGGCTCTTAATGATCATACCCCCAAGTCCAGGAATCTGGATTTGTTTCTGTTTAGTAAACAGTGTCTGGGGTCTGCAGGGGTAGAAACACTCAGACATCTGGTTTTTTGAAATGGAAAAATGAAGCGTGAGGAAATAATGAAGCACAGACATTCTTAATAGCTGCAAGCAGTGGGACATTCCAACATCATTAACTCTTTCATTAACACAATGGTTTACTGTGGAACAATTACAATGCTACCGACATTTTCCTGCTTTGCCTACAAGACTTGAAAAGTGATTTCTAAAGCCAAAACTGATAGTTTTTTGTAAAGTTCTGATGCAAGTTCTAAATGTGCAACTCAAACTCATTTTACTTCTCAGGTCTACTTGTTTTAAGAGTTCCTGTTCAGCAGTGGCTATATTCAACAGTATGTTTGATAAAATAAAGACACCAAACAAACAGCAATTGTACACATGGTTTAGAAAAAGATACAGCAAAAAGAATTGAGTATTTGGATGAATGAAATTTTCCATGCTGTTAACAACCAGGATTTCAGTGACTTAGCTGAGCCTAATTAGAGCAAAACCTTAGTGGATAAAAAGGAGAAGAAAGAGCCTCTAATTAAAGCTGAATACAACAGATTCTCATGTGTAAGTCTTGGAACAACTTGCTTTGCAAATTAGGTGCTAAAATAAACTAAGCCACTTTTTGTTAGGCTTCAGAAAGTGTACTTTGAGTTTAACTATAGGAAATGATTTAGCTGTTGGATTGTTGGATATATGCTTGTAAAAGTACATATTGCTTTAGCAATACATGACATCCCAAGGGCAGCTATTGTTCCATTACCTCTCCTCTGAGGAAAAAGCAGCTAACTTTATCATGAACATTGCCATTGATGCAGACTAGCAAGGCGAAAGCAAGAGTCTCCTGTGCAGGATTCAGCAAAAGTGAGATTTCTCATCTATCAAGTTCTTCTGCTCACAGCATTTCATGAACAGAACCAACTGATCTAAGTGTTTCTAAAGCATGTTCCAATGGTAGTGCAAAACAGCATTAAAAAAATAGGCAGGCACAAATGAATATTAACAAAACCTGGCAGATCCCCTCCCATTGAAACAATAGATACAAAGCCGTCCAAAATAATTTGTTATTACCATTAACACCATTTTGGGAGAGATCCCCACTCAAGATACAATTGCAAAGAGTATGGAAAGTCAAGAAATCTACAGCAAAAATAATACAAAGCTACTACTAAATAGTAGACTGTACTTAGCAGTTTAATAGATACACTAACTACTATATGCAAAAAGATGTTGCTTTCAATGAAAAAGTTTAAATATACCATCATGTATACGCAGAAGAAATTAAATATGACCTGGTAATAAAGCTAATTTGTTAAATTCAAGTATCACAGCCTTCCAAACCACCTGTTTCAGCTACAAGAAAGGGGATGTGCCACACATGAAATATTTCTGCCTCTGCAAATCTTACTGAAGAACTGTAAGCTTTACAGTTTGATTTTGCTTCAAGCTACCCACATGAAGCTTCTCCTCTAGGAAGAATAACCCTGCAGGTTTATCTGCAGCTTGGTTGGAGAAATATTTTAACAGAGGCCAGAAATACTAGGTAATTCTCCATTCATTTGGCATTAAAATGAAAATACAAATGGGCATTCATGCATAAAAAAATAAGTTAAAATAACACTGAAAGACTGGCATAAACTGACAAAACCTATAGCTTCAAAGCTAAATGCTGCAAAACCTCCTACAGCCTACTATGAAAGAAAAATCTACAGACACTGGATGATTTGACATACCAATGTGTTCCTCAGCACATAAGGAAGTGTCATATAAATATGACCTATAAACAGAAATCACCTTGCAATTTTTTTTTTTTTTTTTGCCTTTCCAATGAATGCTCCTTTGCCTTTTTGGTTCAAGGCATTTGTACCCAATTGTGCAAAAAAGTAAAAGCCTCAGAATTAGGGATGATGGTGGCAGGCAGAGGGCCAAAGAAAGAATGTATGTTCCAGCTACAGAGCAGGTAGTGATGTTGTGTCATGCAGACAAGCACGTTTAGGGAAGCATTTCAATTATATATTAAAAAAATCCTATGTTAAAAGAAAAAGAAATCACAGCTTTGAATTATCAAAGACTTTGGACATCAGTAAGACCACGGTGCAGAAGTAGATTTATAAAGACAGCCTACTCAGTCACACTGCTTCTTGCTTTCTTTCCTTCTGGTCCTATGACTTTTGTACTCTTGGCTGCATAGTTTAGAGTAGCAATCTGTGTATAGAGGTACAGGCTCTCTTGCCTGATAGCAAGAATCTTAGGCAGCAGGAAAAGTGGGTTTGAATATGCTCAGAAATTAGGCCTTATTTCCTGAATAAGAGTATGCACCGTTTCACAAAACTTGAGTGCCGTCTACTGGTTTTGCCACGCTTTTGAATGAAAATAACCACAGCAATGCTACTTCGTGCTTCAGTGTTCCTTATTTCTTATTTTTAGCATGCCTTCAAGAGCAGGAGTTTAGTATTTCAAGGCCCAAACTACAGGGCATACACGCAGGAGCAGAAGTGCAGTGGAGTGAAGAACCTTCTGCTGAACAGGGAACAAGCTGGGTGAAAACAGAAACATCTAAGTGTTAGTCAGAAACTGGAGTTAGGCTTTCTGGACTCTTATTGGCTATACAGTGGAAATCAGGCATCCAGGTCCCAGTGAAGACATCAGTGCAGGTACTCTGGTCTTATCCTTCACTTTCCTCTTGTAATTCTTCCGCATACACAGTAACCATTTACCATAAAACACCTGGAATTGTTGATAATGTAAATGAAATGCAACAAAGCAGTCAAAAAATCAGTCTGCTGCCAAATGTTTACGTAATGCAACCAAAAAATACCACCAGCTTGGGACTAAGGACTGCTGCAAATAGAACAGTTAAAACATAATACAGAGGATATTGAGCAGGAAGAGGGATAGTAGCTAAGAAACACATTTTAACACAAGCTTGGTGAAGTTCAAAACTTGAGAGACTGTGGGAGAAAGAATAAAGACCGCAACAAGAAAATACACAATTTGTTCCAGAGATGAACCAAATTAACATATGTCATCCAATTCCCAAATTATATTTCTGGTCCTACTTTCAAGAACTATAAAATTTTACCTCCTAACACACACCGGAAACCATCCCCACGATAACCTGCCTTACACTGGCAACTGAAGGACCCAGGTGTGTTGTAGCAGAAAGCATCTGGATGACAGCGGCCCTGTTGACATTCATCTACATCTGTAAGACAGCAGATCAGTTTCAGATAACTGTTCTTCCTGATGAACAATAACTTACAAATCAGAGTGATGAATTAAAGTACAAATCTGTTTCATGACTTTCAGGCACCTATTTGAGGATATCTGATTAGAATTATACACTTACTTAGAATTATTAGAATTTGAAATAACGTCTGTACAGAAATGCTAAGAAAAGAAAGGTATGCATGTATTTTAGACTCTGGCTCTTAACAAATCCCTGCACCCTCCTATTCTTAAATCAACAATGTTGATGGGTAACTAGCACTGTTAACTCAAAGTATTCTAGAATAACATGCCCATGTTTTGCAAGGAACAGATATACAGATAAACACAGTAAGAGGGGTAGGATTTGGCCAGAAAGATTTCCAAAATGTCAGCTGAAGTTTAGTGGGGAAGTAGCCTTACCCAAAGAAATGAAACACAGTACAGCATTTCTACAAATTCAGAATTCTAAGCATCGTGTGTCACCACCTTAATAATATAAAGCAGTATAGTGCAAACAGTTCCAGCAGATGACAATCTACTAACTGCAACTATTGCAATTTTTATACCTACCTCATCTCTGACCAACTGTAGCACAAATATTGAAGAGTGAATTCTAACATGGGGGGGAGGAAAGGACAAGAGCTTAATGAAGTGCATGCCTGGAGGGCTTAAGCTATGATATTTCCTACTTTAAATCAGAAGTAACTACAGGACATTGCAATAACAAGACATGTTGCACAATAAAGAGTATTTAAAAAAAAAAAAACACCACATAACAAATAGTGCTACCCACCCTCACAGGCACGCCCATCACCAGAGAAGCCAGGGAGGCACGAGCAGATGTAGGCAGACCCTCCGGTGTATACACACTGGGCGCGCTGAGGAATGTCGCAGTTGTGTGTGCCTGTCTGACAATGGTTTATGCTATATTCGACAGCTGCAGGTAATATGTAAAAAAAAAATGAGATGAAAATTTGAATTTCTCTCTTCAAAGTCTAAAGCTTTTAATACATTTGTAGAGACAGAACAGCTGTGAAAGAAGCATACAAAAGGGAAAGGAAAGGGTTTTTTTGCTGAGATCTCCCTTTTCACTGATGTTACATGTTTAACAATGTTTTACAAAGAAAGGGCCTGACTCCTCTCAGCATCTCACAAATGTTTGTTAATATGCAATATGGCGGAAAGGCTACCATAGTCACAGACTAACATCCAAGATACTTTCGTTTATAGAAGAGAGTCCTGGATGAAATGTAAGGAATCTCACAGAGACACCTTACATACTAGCTAAGTGGCCAGTTCACTGCACTGGGAATTATTAGAGATCCTGCTACACTAACCTAGCATTGACCCAGGGTTGTTGTCACTTGGCAACAAATAGAAACTGTGACTCACTCAATAGGAGATAAACACATTTGTCAACTAATGGAGTGATTTTGACTAATTGTGGCAGCTGGGGCCAGTCCTGCAGCTTTTCATAACTTACTTTCTCAGTGTTGACAGCAGTGACTCTGAAGGCATTTCATTGTTTTACACACAAATATATTTCAACCAGTCTCCAGAGCTCTCCCCATGCTTACCTGATATGCCAAAGAAGAGTAAAGGAGACCATGATATTTAAAAAAGAAAGAGGCAAAATACTACAAAATTCTTGATCCCAGAAATACACAAGTCTGCAGCATGCGCATCGAGGAATAGACTTCCAACTGCTATAGCAAGGAGTCACCGAGGCTTTCTTTACACAGTTCTTACTAAGAGCTGTCAGGGTGCTGAGAGCAGACTCTACAATTTTCCTTTCACCACATACACAGATGGAAACTACCACAGTATCAGCATGAAAATAAGAAAATCTTGCAATCATAGCAAGATCTGGAAACCACCATTTTCTCCATTTCTCTGGGGGAGATGACATTGTTAGAATCATTTAGGAGATCTGTTCTATTTGATGAAATAAGTTTTAGACTGCAAAACTACCTATTTAGAACTGCATTCTAGTGCACTCATTTTAGACTTGGAGTTCCTGGTAAGTCCCCAAGTCCTTCTACTCTTCAGTCTACAAATAGCAGAACAGCATTTATTTACAACTCTCTTATGCCATTTGGTGAGTCACAGGGCTGGTATGAAAAAGCTGCAGTTCTAGAAAAGCTGAGTCAGAGCTGGTATCCCAGAGCAAGCAGCAAAAGCACAAAGAGGGTGACTGCTGTCTCTTCAAGAGTTCAAGTTGTCTACGGGCTGTAAACCCCTCCCCTGTGGGAAGGGGAACAAGAACAACATAATATTTATTTTCATCCTGCTGGGAAAATACATTTCATCTTCTGCCTGCTCAGTCTTACGGATGTAAAGTTTGGTTTTGATTGAAGAAAGAGATCAAACTGAAATCATTCAAACTAAGCAAGGAATTACATAGCATTTGGAACAAGTGTGTCACATCAGCTTCATGGGAAAGTGGTAGAATGATGCCAGTGGGGTCATGCCTGGAGAGAAGAAGGCTTCCTGTCAGGTTGAAGTGTCAAAAGGGCAGTGGTGGATAAAATGGAAATAATATAAAGCTCCTCTTCCACATCGCACCCTATCCTTTCCAGTATCTCGGCAGAAGTTTTTTTTTTCCAACTGTTCTGCAATAAAGGGGACGGTCAGGGTGCACTGTGAGCAGATGCAAATGGTAATTCCTACTGGACCAGAGAGATGGACTTGTGTTGCAATGTTAATACCCAGCTTGCAAGGTCACACACCTAGGGGAAGTAATGCAACTCTCTGATGTAAGATGGAGGCTCTTCAGTTGGCAACAGCTATGATGAGCAGAGACCCAAACAGACTAGCTGATCACAGGGTAACTCAGCTGCCACCATGAAGCAGTCACAAAAAAAGCAAAGGTGACCCTGTTTCAGTTATTTCCAAAAGAGAGAGGAACTGGTCCAATCACACTGTGTACAGGTCTTGTCATCCAGGTGCAAGAAATATGAACTCAAACTTAAGCATGCAACATTACTAAGCTAAACAGAGAAGTAAGAAAAAAAGTAAAAGGAAAGGAAAACGAAAAAAAAGCCTATTTTAAAAGATGAGGCTAAAAGGGCTTGGCATGTTTGTAATAGTAAAACCAAGGCTGTGAAAGCATGTAATTGTTTTTTGCCCTTTAAACTTGTTGACTTGTCCCTTGATATCAGTTATGGAGAGTATGGTGCAAAAATAGGTGTCAATGAAAACTGTCAGGCTGCAAAATTAGGACAAAAATTCTAATTAAAAAAGCTAATCTATAGCCTATCCTCTCTGCCCAGAGAAATTTCCCCACTAAGAAGACTTCCAAATTGGAAGCAGATAAGATATCCTGCCTTAAATATTATTCAACATTCAAACAGCAAAAACAGACAGTTGAAGCTCTAGCAAAAGAATCATAACCCCTTTTCCATCTGCCATTTGTATATTTTGGGGATTTATAGCCTTTGATATTTGCAATGTAACTGACACCCAGAAGAACCCACTTAATGTTCACTAGGGTAAAGCTCATGGGCTTTCCCTCTATAAGGAAAATTCGCTTTCAATACACATCCCGCATGAACACCTTCAAACTCTGCAGCTACCACATGAAATGTTTATAATTTTAGTGAAAAAACAGAACAAATACGAAAAAAAAAGAGCTCTTGGTAAGAGAATCTAGTCCAGCAAGTACAGGTTAACTCCGGCTTCCTCTAGGGAAATTTTTTAAAAACATTAAATAAACATAATTCACTGACAACTACTGAATTTGGAGTTTTAATGATCCATTATCACACCAGTCAGACTTCCTCAGAATCTCAAAGATTTTAACAGTGAAATGATCTGTAGTTATAATTTCTTTTCAGCATGGTTAACAATCACTTCAGGATAAGCCTGCAAATAGCTTAGACACGCTTGTTTTGACCTGGGCACTGCCTTACGTAAGTGACGAATCAGAAACATTTATTTCAGATTAAGATGAACAAAGGGGAAAAAAAAAAAAAAAAACCAAAAAGCCAAAGCTCAGGACTACAGAAAATGATTTAAGTGATGGTGTAATAAATGTAATACCTAGTCTTGAGAGTGAGATGCTGTAAAATAAGGGCAAATTAATAATGGCTCCCATTCAATTTTTTCTTCTACAAATTTGAATTTCGCTTCTGTGTGAAATCTGCAGCTAAATAACAGTACAGCAAAGGTAGAAGCAATCAATAAACAATTCCATTTTATATTTGGATAAAATATGAATGGGCAATTTTTATGAGAGGAAAACAAAAGTACTTTAGGCACCTTCTTTGGTTACCTAATGGATTGTAATCAGTAACTACGGCACAAACTCCTAAATTCAACTCAAGTTAGAAGTAGCACAGCTCCTAGAAGCTCTGTCTCCTGGTTCTGTGAGATGAAGCACAACCCAAAATCATCCAGGCAGTGCTTTGAGAAATCTGAAACTCACCAACACACGTCCGCCCATCTGCTGCAAACTGGTATCCATCAACACACTCACATCGGTAGGTTCCCCGCTGGTTACTGCACACTGCATTACTGCCACATAATGCTGGTTGCTCTGAGCATTCATCGACATCTAGATTATTGTAACGATTCCAGTTATTACAATGCTGCATTTAATATAGATGTCAGAAAAAGAGAAATGTGCAACTGTTGAGTAACAGCAGCTTTCTGTATTCAATCCACACCTTGGATAGATCACACCTCTTACGTTAGTAACCTGAAAATAAGTTTTCAAGTAACTGTGCCCTCAGTTAATCTGCACAAAAATCAGAAGAGGTGCTACAGTGGGGTACTAAGGACAAGAGACAGGAAATCAGAGGGGGAAGAGGAGGAAGCACTGAGAAAGAAAATGCAGGCTACAAAGTGATTAGAAGTAGCGATGGCTACTGGGAGAACAGGAACATTAGGGAAAAGTTCCCTTTTTGTTATCCGCATATATCTCTAATCCACTGCGATTCAGCTCACAGGTCTGGAAGACTGGGAGGGACAGTTTGGCACTGTTTTCATTTGTGATTTTTTTTTTTTTTAACTTTGTTAATTCAAAGGGATGCATATCTCATTAACATACTCATTTTGAAGAGGTGAAAATGTATTTGTGCTGTGGTCTGATTGCGAGACAAAAAACAAACACCTTAAAAAACACATGCTCCACAAATAACCTGCAAATTCTTTTTAAGGACAGGAGACAACACACACAGAGAAATAATCTGTATTATTAAGTTAAGATATGGACTAAACTAACACTGGAGATAAAACCTTTAAACGTGGTTTAAAAGTACATATTTTTGATCTTACATGCAATAACCACGTTTATTCCAAAAGGTTACTGTCTGCTAATAAATCTGCACACACATGTAAGAGGTAGAGATCTCGTGTTCAGAGACTAAAATGATCTAAGTTTTTACTAAATAGTGCTACATAACAATCACCAACTGGAAGTTAGCTAAACTTAACATATGGAAGACATTTGCTCACGTGGAAATTTTGTTTCATTACCTTCTGCTGCAAGCTGTGTACCTCATATCTTGAATAATCAGATTTTAAAAGCCTCCAGTAAGCAGGGGGCCTTTCTTAAGTTTCTAATATGATCTGGGCATGCAGAACAGATTAAAATATGGAAGAGAGGGAAACTTCACACTGCAAAGCAATCCTGGTTTTGTCAACCTAACAACACATTTCATGATAATCAAATGAAGAAGCGGAGCTTAAACTTTTTCTCTAACTCTGACAAAGCATCTCAAAATCTTGTCATATACTACAGAGAAGATTTTAGGCAACAGGAATGCTGAACAGAGCTGGAGAATACAAGATTTCTTGAAAGGAAGTTTCAATTTAGAGCTTGAAAAAGATGTTTTCAAGGGGTTCCATCACAGCCCTATATCCTATGCACCTGTGCTCTGTATGCATGGGTATATGCCATTCCTCCTCTTCCTCAAAAACTTTTAATGTAGCAGACTGATTTTAACCAGATTTTACAGAACAGTAAGATTCTCACAGGTTAAGTTCCTACAAGTTTTATGAAAACTGGAATTAGGTAGGAAAGATGACTTGTAAACTAGCAAGAAATACTCAAGTTTGACCCTTCACAGGAGTCAAATTTGCTTAATTTGGTTATTCAGATATGCCACCTGTTCCAGCATCCCTCTAAACTCTCTCTCCCAAAACCAATCTCTTAGGACAGTTCATTTTACTGGAATAACTAGTCCTGAAGGTCAATACATTCCAAAGAAAGCAGATTCTGTGTTAGCTGTATTTTGTAATGAAAGGCTTCTCATACCATAACAAACACGTCCATCTCCACGGAAGCCAACTGAACATTCGCAGAAGAAACGATTCCCTGTTCCTGGACGACATATTGCATTGGTGTCACAGTTATGGGTACCAGTGTAGCAAGGATTCCGGTTAATATCAGCAGAACCATCTGACAAGAGAGACCATGTTTAACCATAATGACTCTGTCCACATAGAAGGACCAAGATACAGCCCAGAAGATTGCTTGTAGTGTGCATCAAATAAGGAAAGAGAACATGTTTTGCACCAGGAAGAGGTGGCCCCTCCAGGTGATATGCAGGACATGAGTCCCAAATACGACAACAGCACCTGTATTCTTCGTTACTTCTGCAAAGAATTGTTGAGCTAAAAACAAACAAACAAACAAACAACTGAAAAACTGACAAAGATAAAAACTGACCCTAGGCCCCAAACATGATTCTTAATGCCCGTTTTGTTCATTGTAATTCGTGGAACTTTATCTTTGGAATAAAAATAGATAGATAGATAGATAGATAAAAAAGGAAGAGCACAGTGCTTCCTGCATTTTCATGAATGCATGCATTTTCAAGTTGTTCCTTTGCTTTCTTCTGATTTTAGTGCATTTGGAAAAAACTGGAGACAGGCTCACAAGCAACCTTCTTGGGGGAGGGAAAAGAAAAAATGAAAACTAAGGAAATACACTGACAAAATGCTAGCAAGTTTTCAGCTAGTCTCAATAAGACATTTCATAACCTGCCTAACTTCCAAAGATATAGTGTCATGTTTCAAGATGAACTATAAAAACTAGTCTTTCCAATGGCAGATCTTATTCCCCTGTTTTATCCTTTGTTCTGTCAATACAAAAAAAAAATAAAAGAAAATAAAAGAACTATAATTTAGGTAAAGATCAATGCTACATTCCATGCATCTAAGCAGCAATAGACTCAAGCTGATATGTGGACGGTATTTCAATGAATGCAGCACACAAACTCCACTGGATTTCAAGAGGAGATAATCGCTTAATTCTTCTCCCTCAAGTAAAAATACACCCCTCAACAGTGTTATTTTTCTTCTTAACAGATGGAGCCAGACTTTCGGTGACCTATGCAACTAATTAATTTAATTCATTAGCACCGAGCTAAGTTAGGCTAGAAGAATATAAAAGCTTAGCTCTTAACTATTCTCAAAAGAGAAAAAGAAAGATTTCCAGTTCATACATACCACTGATTGGGCCTATGGAATTACTCATAGCATATCGCAGAATCTGCTCATCTTTGTTATACAGGACAAATATACTGTCTACTGAGAGCTGCTGAGTAGCAGAAGCAGCATGGTGAGAGTCATCATGAATGCACTCATCAAAGGAGATGGTTTGTCGCCACTGATAGGCAGCCGTGTACGAGGAAGCAATCCCATCCTTTTCTGGCTCTGTCACTGTGTACTCCCTGGTGGACGATGACGTGATCACTGCAGAATGGCAACAAACAGCAAGAACCTATTAAAGCAGACCTATTTCCAGGCAAAGGAATAAAATGTCACTTGACTAGGCTTCTCAGATACCAAAGCCTTGAAAAAATAAGCCATATAATATACCTAGACAAAATTTAAAAATTGAACTTTACTCTGTGGGGTGACACTTCCCCCAGAGCGGACAGCCTTTCTGCAGGGCAAGCAGATGTTCAACACAGCATACACTGCCTACACAACTCCTCCGAAACAGTGAAGTAGTTTCACACAAAGTGGAAGCTTCGTCTTGCCTCCAAGACATCACAATTCACAACAACAGGCAAAATAAGAAGAGGGGTTCAAAACTGGCTACTGAGGCCAGACCCTAGTGGAAGTAGAGCAGCAACAATGCAGCCACACCACTTTGAGTTGTCTCTAGCAATCAGAGCATGCCCTTGGAGCAAAGCGTATTCTCCCAAGTATCCAAACGCACTCGGGTGCTCGGGTACACCCCAGGCTGCTGCATCTTTATTGCTCTTTGACAGCAGGGCTGGCTGGCTGGCAGCAACACTCCAGCCACACTTTGATTTTGTTGTGTTGGAACACCCATGATTTTATCCAAGAAGATTGCTCTTATCAAATCTCAGACTTTGAAAGAAGGAACTGAGAGAAGCACTGAAAAGATGGTGGGAAAAAACTGGTAATGAAATTAAGATCGTCTTAATTTTCCAGTCAGTCATTCAAATTAAATTGAAATGATATCAACAAATCTTGTTACCAGCACAAGGCACGGTCATTGCTGTGCAGCTTACGTAACATGTACTGGTGCATAAACAGTCTGTACGCTTTCGCTGGACAAGACCAAAGCCTGCTTAATGACAAAATCCCTACAGATAGATATATCCCACTCTAGCTCCTACTGAAGAGCTGTGGACACCACAGAAAGTTTTGTAACTTGTATAACTGCCATCAGCAGTGTCAGAATAAGAGCAATGGAAAGGGAATCTGGTATGTTTTGCAAACATTGGTTCAGAGATAGTTAAACTCAGAAACTCTTCAAAGATTAGAAGTACTTGCATTGTCTCTGTTACAATTCACCTTTTCCAGGACCTGCTCCAAAGAGACAAAAAGCAACTTTGTATCAACTGAAGGGTCAAAAATACACCTGTGAAGAATGTAATAAAATAACATTTTTTCAGATTGTCTTACATTCCACTCTGAGAAATGTGTACTCTCATATCATTTCCTAGGGCATTCTTAAGGCACCTTACCAGAACTAGAAGTGTGATAGAGCTCAGTGTACGGTTCTATATGGACAGATGAACCAGAGAGGATCTCAGGTATTCTGCCCTCCATTTCTGTGCTGATGGTAAGGTGACCATGCTCATCAATTCCACTGAATTTCTGTTTGATAACCAGCTTCTCGTTGTTGCCAAGAAAGGTTACTTCAGTTTGCCGTGTAAACTCACCACCTAAAGAAACAGTATTAGTTAAACCACTTAATAGTAACTTCTGAATCCTTCTATCAAGCTATTGTTTCTAGCAGCTAAAATACAAACGAGTATTTTCTGCAAGCTTTTATGCAGTGTAATTGCTAATGTTTTGGGTTCCTACAGAAATAACTTCCAGAGGTGTATAGATAATACCCTTGGATACTGTAAGTAAACTATCTTAAGTACTGAACATGCTGAACCGCACATAAGCCTGAAGAAGTAGTTGAAAACAAAAAATCACCAAAACTTTAGATTTTATCATATTAGTTAAAATGGGAAAGGAGTTGTACATTTTAGATAAAATATCTCAATTGAAAATACAGCCAGTTAAAGAGATTCAATACACTTATTTCCAAATCAAAATCAAGTGAAATGCATGTTGTAAATTCCAGGAAAAACGTCAAACACATAAAATCAAAAAAAAAAAAAAAAAAAAAAAAAAGATGTTATGCTCAGCTAACACAATGACAACATTGATCTAAATTCACACTACAGTACTGTAAAGGAGAAAAAAGAAAGCACATGTTCTCCTAAAACAGGCTGGACCTACAGCTTAAATTCATATGCTCGAGTCCAGGCCCATATCTACCTATGAAGAGCCTTAATTCTGAAATGGTGCTTCCATCAAAAAAGTTAAAAGAATCATTAGCATCTCATGCAGAAATGGCTTGTTTAGAATTTCGGACTTTCATGAGGTCAGACTTTCATTGTGTTTTTCACCCTTGGCACAATCTAAACCAGACCTAATTAGATATTAATTCCCTGAAAAGAAGTCTGTCAGGAGAATGAAGTCAGCAGCAGAGATGGCAGGCAGCAAGGAGGTAAAAACGCTGCTAGGGTGCAGCTCTAGAAGACCACTGGCAATTAACATGTTACACCTCTTGTAGATTACAGGCATGTTATTGCAGTACTTCTGTATGCTTTGATATGAAAAAAATCAGATAATTTCTAACAATCTGTTTCTTATACGGGAACTGGCCAATTCACTCTCCTTGGCCAATCCGTTATCCTTCTCTGTAAGAGACTTTCATGCTTGTACACTGATTGTAGAATAAAAATCCCAATATCTATACAATGTAAAACCGGAAAAATGATAAGTTTTATGACAAAGCAATCTATTTTCAACTCAGAACAAGTAAGTTTTTCACCCTGTATTGCTTCTAGATAAACACTTCTTTTTTCTCAAGCCAGACAAAAGAATAACACCATTTTTAAACACTGTTTTAATTAAAAAGTTACCAGTAACACTGAATCCATTTTTATATCCTTCCTGTTCCACAGCAAACATCCATCCTATGATTCCTCCAATAGAGGCAAGAGGCAGTAAAGAATACCCCAAAGTCTCTGGGATTGTGCTGATGGCAGTGTAGGCACGCCCCTGGTTCATCACAACGTAGGAGTGGAGGTCAGTATTCTCAAATATAACTGGAACTGGGTTATTTCCTACAAAGATTCTTCCTTTGACTTTCCCATTGACCCTCTGAGGAGATCCTGGCAAATCAATACAATGAATCAGAATAAAATGACAGTTCTCACACACTCTCCAAGAAACATGTTCAGAGCCTTTGCTATGTTCAAACAAAGATATTAACATCAACATGAAGAGCAAAAAAAAACAAACAAGCAAAAAACTAAATAGACAGGCTAGACAGGAAACTGCCTACAAGTAGTGTGTGAATTTGGTTGTATATGTTTTTGTCATTGCACAGTGACTGAGTGGCTATAACTGCCTAAAGAGATGTTTGTCATCCTTATTAACAATTTTTTGTCTGTGGATAACTCAATGAACAGACTAAGTTGTGACAGTATCTCTGACCATAAGTGGCATACAGTAATTTCAGTGGAAGACCACACTGCACATCAATACCTCCTGAATGCAAATTTGTCATCCCCTAGTAGAAGGTTACCACCATTAGACATTCAGAATAACTTGATTTTTACCTGAAGATGTGGAAAATAAACCCACTTAGGAGAAAAAATGTTTTAAGAAGAAGTACAGAGGTAGTTACTTTGGATTACTAAATTTCTTCTGTATGTAATTTCCTAAGTACCTAAAATAAGTTCAAGTTGCATTATCATCAGAGGCTTTGTTTCCTTCTTTGGAAAATCCATTAACTGAATGCTAAGCAGTAGATTTTGCTTTCCTGCCTTATAAAACAAAGTCTGCAGTCAGCTATTTCAGTTGTTGAAACGCATCTATAGTCTGAGTCAAGTCACCATAAGGATTACAAGTGTATACATAAGAAATTCCTTCATGGATCTTACACATGAACGAAGTTTAAATGGATATCTAACAAAAATCTAGCAGATCAGCCCTTTAGTAAAGCAGCTTAAGAATCAGATAAAGAAAAGCCATGCTTTTTACTTTGATGATCAAAGTTAATTTGTTCATCCCTTTTAAACTGTCCATTTCTAGAGTGGGGACCAGATCAGATTATACAACACATTGGAACTTCATGACTGTAATTCCAGCGATAAACACTGGACGTTATGCTATCGATTAAATTCTGTCTGTTATATGGAGTTTATTTGTTCTAAAAAGTCATGCTAAAATATAATGCATTTAATTGATCACCCAAATTAATCTGCTCCATTTAAAAGCCCAATCCTTTTTTTAAAGTATAGTTCACTTCTTAACACACCTTTCAAAACATCTCTATTGATAAATCTTTTAAGAAGTATTTACCACATATCCTTTTTTCACTCTTGAAAATAGGTCATCTCATTCAAAAATGTCATGTGTAATTGCTGCATGTTTGTCTAATTTTCAAAAAGTTACCTTCTGCTACACATTGTCTGCCATTTCCTTTGTAACCAGCAATACAACTGCAACAAAATCCATTGGAATAATCTTTGCAAATAGCATGAACGGAGCACTGGTGACGGCTGTTAGCACAAGTCTGTTGGACATCCGTGTGGTAGCGGAATACTGCAGAAAATAAGATCAGCCATTTAAACTATGAGTAGCTACTATAGTATTCACGCATCCCAGGTGCGGTTTCAAAGTCCCTGTAGACTCCCTGGATCAGGGTTTTCATTTTGTCTTTACAGAAAACAAACAACTGCAATCGACTTTTGCTAACACTGCAATACGCAAATAACAGTCCACTATTTTCCAGAAAACATCAGGGCTTCAGATGTTAGAAGTCTGTGTAGTTCTATTGACTTCAGTGGATCTATATTAATATACAGTGGTTTACAAAACTGTCTTGGTGAAACTAAACACATAGACAGTTTAACATGTTCTGGTTTCAAACCAAAGCAAAAAGCAACCTCTCTAAATTCAGAACAAACCCCATCGATACAGTACTTCGGAGCCTGAACTAACTGATGAACTCTGCCATCTCTATGAATTAATGGGGTAAGCCAACCAGAATTACAATCTTCTCATCTGGTTCAAGGAACATTTAACATCTGGGCAATCAGTCATACTGTTTTGAATTTTCTGCAAACACTCCCTCAGAAGTTACATTTGCCAATCCTGTCCTTGTAAAACATGAGGCCACAAAACCCTAAGCTGACAATTTTTACAGCAGATGCTGTTCTCAGCCTGTATTAAATCACTTGTACTCAGTAGCATGTCTACGAACGGCAAAAAACTAGGTTTCAATAGAACTGATCGTAAAATCCTTACCAGGAACAGCCAGTTAATGCAGCTACTGCAGTTCAGATCATACCTTTAACAACAGTCCTGGGCAAAAGACATGGATAAAGTAGTTTTTTTACCAAGAATGTGTTGGCTTTAGAAATACCAGTATCCCTTCGGGAAGTTTGCCTTAGGACAGATTCAGCTCTCACAGACACTTTGCAGACTTGCTCTCCTGTAAGCCTGACTAGTAGGATTAGTTGACTAAACTGGCAGGATCTGAATCAGAGGTAACATCCAACTTAACTGCCTCCACGAATAACACAAACTCATTAAATATGCACAGATATTCAAATACGAAGGTAGTGAGAAGGAAACAGATTACTCCTTTAATAATTCAATCTCATGTGCAACTCTGATTTTTTCCAACCTATCCCCGATACAAGGACCCAAGCACTATAAGAGATATTACCTATCCCAGTTTCATCAAATTCTTCCACATCTATGACCTGGGGTTGCTGTGGGGGGAACTGCTGGACTTGGAACTGGCGAGGTGGAGCTTTTGCTGTTGGGAAATCTTGCTGACCATAAAAAGACTCAGTTGAAGGTATTTCTGTTACATCTTGGTATGAAGTCATAAAGTCTTCTGCAGCTAGGTGAGGAACACTATACGTGATGTGGTGCTGATCCCCTTCTGTACTGTCCATAGCGCTGGTTACATGTTCCAGTCTTATTTCAGTGGAGCCATAATCTGACATAAATGCTTTTGAAGTCATCTCTTGGTCTTGTTCACTGGACTCTAGGCTCTCCAAAACACTGCTGATCTTGGCAGGCACAACACTCTCAGACGAGCTACCAATCTCAAACACCCAGACACCTTGCCTGCCAGCATTGCTACTTCTGTCAAAGAGAAGCATATGCCAAATCAAATCAATCAAGTACAAATTCTGTGAGATTCACATCCTACACATAAAATGTTATACTCTGCTAAGAAATACCAAGACAAAATTCCTGAGTTATCTTTCTCTATATAGTACTAAATAGGTACAGTTTATTAAGCTATAAGACACCCCTGAGAGTTTGGGCAGTATTTCCCTTCCACAGCCAGAGCTCTCCTTGAGAATTTCTACCCTCCTTGTCTCCAAAGAGATGGGAACAAAAAAAGGAGACATTTGAGCCACAGAGATCTTGTTAACAGTTGTTAGAACTTTCTAACACATTCCCTTTTCTTCTTGCCCATATTTTTGCAGGAAAGACTGTGCAAGTAAAAATATTAAGTTCTAAACAAGTGGTCCAATCTTTAGAAAGGCTAACTATACAGCAGCTACCAGTGACACTAGGACTATGGATTTCTGACAAATTAGATCACAGTTCTTGTATTCTTTGACAGGGTGTATATTTAACACTGGCAGGCAGACTTTGCAATTTCTCATGCAATCACTAATGGCATCTTGTTATTTCCCATTGTCTCATGCTGCAATTATTAAAACAGAATGTGGAACTCCTTGGTGTTTCTTGGGAAGTTTAAACAAACAAAAGAAGCATACTTCTGTAGGTTTCTGATGGTGTCTTCATCATTAGCAATGACATTGTAGGATCCTGGTTTTTCCCAAAAGTAGTAATTTGTAGAGGCTTGACTAAAGCCAACCATAGCAGGAATCCTTCCATCATCATTCTTGGAATATGTACTATAGAACTGCAAACTATCTTCTGGATAAAGGAAAATAGCATAGGAACTGGAGTCAGAAGAGGCTAAAACAGCCTGGAATGTGTTTCTCTGCGAAGAAAATTTAAAATCCACTTACTCATGGAAAAACAGTCAAGATAGACAACAGGACGATATTTTATAAACACAGAGTCAAAATCTGAGTTTCCATAAGCGGTAATGTATCATGTACTTATTATAGATTGGTCAATCAACTTTTCAGATAAATCAACATTAAGTAAGCTTACATTTTGCTATGGTAGTTTTTTATTAAATATGTATAAATATTAAAAGGTAAGTTGAAGGTGTTACAGAATAGTCATAGAGGCTGCCTAAAACACAACAATCCTACATTTTATAACATGCAGAGCATGCTAGACAGTCTCCTTAAGATAGAGTGATGTGCTAGACTAATTAGAAAGATGTATAAAATTGATATGAGTATATTTATAAACAGAATATTTAAAGAAAACTTCAAGTTTTATGCTGTTGCAACTCTGTCATTCTCTGCAGGAATACTCCTACATACTATAGGAACTATCAAGACAGTACCTCATGCATCAGCTATTCATCACTACCACAGTGTGGAACCATTAATCAAGTCAGGCACAAGAAATTATGTTAGGCGAAACAAGATATGCTAAGTCACAGTGATGGTATCAACATACTGTGAGCAGATTCATCAGCTGGGATTATTACAGTGCATAGTTACACATGTTCTGAAGTCTTTGCAGGATGGTACCTAACATGTTTCAAAAAGGGAAAATGAAATACAAGTATTACAAAGAATAAACTTCTTCCAAATAAGCTACCTACTTCTTCGTTGAAGGAAGATAAATAGTCTCCTACCAAAATAGTAGCCACAATATATGAGCTTTTTGTGAATGCAATGTCATTCATCAAAAGTGAGTTCACAGTTTAGTATAATTAAAGTTTCTATTAGTCCATATACCTATCACATTTTGGATAGTTTGATGTCAAATAAAATGACATAAAAGTCGTTGTACATTGCAAGCCAACTGGATTATACTGCACAGATATAGGGCAGGACATCCTAGTATTTTCGGTTATTGCCACGTCCCAACTAACAGATTCAAAATAAGGACTGTCAGGCAATTCAAGGAAATTCATCTATTTAGACTTAAGCATTTTCTTCTAAATGACTAAAATACTATAAAATAAAAGTCAAGTAAAGCTCTGGAAACTCCCATCTCGCTACATCCTTTTCAACAACAAAAGAATATGTTCTTAATCGTACAGGATTTATTTACATATAAAGGAATTCAAGCCTTCAGAACAATAAACTTCTTCTGAAGTTAAACTTCTGCTGAACTTGCTGTCCAACATGTACTAAAACTCTGCTTAACATTCACCTTTTCTTTCAAAGTAACATCTCCTCCAGGTGCCTGGTAAGGAGCCACAAGCTTCCATGTAACAATCACAACACTGCTGGGATCAAATGTGGTCTCAGGAAAACATCTTTTGATGTAGTCTGAAGCAAGTTGTAAGACATCTGGGGATGAATCTTCTCTGTAATACACATTTCCACGTCCATCCGTTGTATCCAGATCAGCCATAAAGGGAGCGATAGCCCCAAAACTGACTGGGAATCGACCAAGATATTCTTCTTCATTTGAAGGTTCATTCACTGCAATAATCCCATTAGTGGCAACCTAATAAAAAAGTGGAAATTGTAAGATAAATACTGTTCATATGGCTGTCTCCCACATCCATGTGCTTGAGATCATGGTGTTTTCATTGCATTTCTAAAATAAATTAAGCCAAAAGTCAGTCTGGTATTTGTGAAGTAACTGGAATTTTACAAGTTTTGTTTTGTTTTTATATCCCAAGTCAGGAGTCTTGGGATTTCAGCTCCCCCAAAAGAGTCATCTACTTTAGGGATAAACCAACCTTCTTCTCCCAGAACAAGATTTTAAGTATTTAAATTTTGAATATTTATTGCCTCTTCTAACAAAGATGTACAAAACCCCCACCTTTCACGTTTCCAGTTGTCTCACAGACGAAGACTCACTGCATCCCTTCAGTGAGTCTGTCAACAATTGCGCACAGACCCACTTGGATAATTATAAACTTGTCTCACTTTTTCGCTGTTACTCTTTCGCCAAATAGTTTTAGAACAGCATGACTGGGGATGGTGGGGAGGGAATCATTGAAGATACAGAGCAAGTTGTGCACAGACTAATGCTTAATATTCCTGAAGAGATGATGCAAAAACATCTGTATCCAAGATGACATCAATAGTGACAGAAATGAAGACGGAGGCCCCCCCCCACACACACACACACACGCACACACCCTTACCTCTTCTGCAAAATTGCTCCTGCAGCAAAACAGGAAAGAGACGAGTCTTTCAATATGTCTCACAGAAAGCGAAGTGAGACTGCAGCACATTTCGACATACCTGCTGTAGGCTTATTTAGCACAGGTAACAACAGTAAGTGACCAGTGAGTGTGGGGTGTGCAAGTCTGTCAAGGATCTTGGCTGCATACGTCTTGGCAACATCCTTTAAAATGCAGACCTCCATTACTACTGCTATATACAGCAAATCACAAAAAGGGTGGTGTGGGTACTTAAGCTACAAATTACTCCTTCATATATTGCTCACACCTACCCCTTTAGCTCTCCTTTGACCACCCAGGGTCAGAATATGTGCCCTGCGAAAGGCCAGTGGTCAGTCATCTTGATATAGGATAATGGTTAACATGAACCATTGCCTCAACTTTGCAAATAGCTATCATGGTATATCAGAAGTGATTGAAAAATGATTAACTATATGGACTATGTCATCACCAGATGCATAAGTAATTCAGTTGTAAGTTATAAATCAGTACTTAGATGCTACAGTGAAAAATATTACAGCAAAAGTTAAGATCATGTAAAAAACAGGAAGTTGCCTTTATTTATAAACAGTATATACAAGGTATTTAAGCACTATGTAATCTGCACAAGCAGGATGGGAATGCAGGTCATGTTAGAAAAGGGGAGAAGAAGCAAATAAAATGATCATTTTTCTTCTATTCTGTTTGTGACTTACAGTGGCCAAAGACCCTAAAGCGAACTATGAACGTTAGGAACACAGAACTAGAGAGACAATGTGGGTTAACCCAGTGTAGACGCTCCAACTTCAGGCAGCCACGCAACAGAAAGCTAGTTCAGAATGGTTCCCAGGACATCTGTTACACCTCCACACCATAAAATACCTTTCATCACTGTAAAACAAAGCTAAGTCTTATCCTAAAAATTAAAAGCCACCAGCTGTATTGTACCACTGGAAGACAGTAGGAAAGATGGTGAGCATTACAGTGGGCTTGCTAAGGCAATTTTACCACAGAGGTGGACTCCACCTTTAAAACTGGCATTTAAGAGTACCTGTTGCAGGCAGAGAGTTAGAATTTATAGTGTCAGGTCTAAGTTTTTCGCTTCTTTCTCCTTGCTTATACTTTTTGTAAACAAGCAGCCCAAATCCCACTCTAAATCTTCTTGTGAGAGACAACTGGTGTTTCAAAGAGCAGAGAATTAGTATAAGATATTTATCAGAGTTAAAGTGCGCAGACTTTGTGTCTATACGGCCCCCCATTTATGGCACAGATTAAAATAACATGAAGAGAAAATTCAATCAGGACTACTAAATATTACAAAATCGGGAGTCGAGATCAGAAGGAGCCATCTAACACCTTTTTTTCACCTATTAGGGGCATGCTTCTGGCTATTCATTTCTTAGACTGCTAAAAAACTAACTGTACCAAGTAATTTTATTAAGGAGATACAAAAATGCCAGCCATTTTCATTCTATGCTTGTAGCTTATAAATGAGACAGTTCAGATCCAATGTTAAGGCAATACTCAATTGAAAACCTTGCAGGTTCTCTACCACCTAGAAAACATTTGCAAGCCATTAAATGAGAATAAATAAAAAACTGAGCATTTTGTAAAGAGATTCTAGTGTAGAGAATGAACATTCATCATTATTGAAAAAATCTTTTTATTTTTCATATTTAACAATACATTTATATTGACACAGATAGTGAATAGTATGATTTAACTTCACCCTGTTCCTTTTAAGCTCACATTGATAAGTTAAAGTGTGAACCCCAAAATAAAGATAAGTAATTCAGAAGTAACTCAGTAAGCACTGGGTTTCATTAAAGTAGCATTCCTGCCAAAAGGGAAAGAAAAGAAAAGTAAAAGGCCTTAGGGGAGCGTTGTCTCAAGACCAGCTCTACTGTACATCTTTCCTTTTAGGGTATAATTCTATTTAAATTGGCAGGAACTAAAACAGACGTATTTTTAGCATGTTAAACTTCGGGATGACACACATAGTTAAGATACATTCATGGTTTGTACCAGAACAAATCACACACACACACTCTATAGATAGTCCTATCTCAACTAAGTAAGTGAGGAAAAGGAGGCAGAAAAAAAAGCAACAAAATACTTCGGGGAAAAAGAGGGGGCGAGAGAAAGAGAGAGAGAAAAAAGCATGTCTATGCATGTATAATACAAAATCAAATATTCAGACAAATGAGAGATTTTTCCCCGACCAGTTACCAGGCATTTGAGGACGTGAACTTTTCTAGGTAAGAGAGTTTAGAACAATTGAATTTGTTTGTATAACCAAGTGCCAGCTGAGTTAAAGCAGTAAAACTTTCTAATATAAACATAGCAAGTTAATACTCATTTAGCAAGTTAATAAAAGTAGCAATTAACGAATTGATCCAAGCTTGACTTATAGGACTCTCGTTCTTCCCTAAAAGGAAGCAATCCCAAATCCTTCAGCTTTTCCTCCTCAGTGAGCCCTACTGTAAACAAGATAAAACTTTACTAAATGTGTCCTACTAAAACAAATAGATCAACACAGGTTAGGGATAGGATTCAATATTATAAATTTTGTTTCATTTTTGCATAGGAAAACACCACATTTTCCTTGAAAATACTCTGTGTGAAAGCCTCATGTTTCAATTTATATTAAAAAGTTACTATCTCTTCTGGCTATAAAAAGAAAAAAGTTTTGTTGCCAGGGACTTTAAGACAAGTCAGTACTAAACAATCCTTCCTTAGAACTCCCTGCCTTATTTATTCATATGTAGAGCTAACTCAAACAACTAAGCTTCTTAACTGTTTGAGAAACAGAGGCAGAACGCCAAGCAAATTTTGAGCTGATCAAAGGTGAAAGCTGCAAAAAGTCAAGCACTCAATAATTAAGACAAGCTTTTCACATTATTCTGATCAACCATACAGAACCATGTATTTCACCACAACAACTCAAAACCTAATCTACGAATTTCTGGAATAACTGCATGTTAATAAACTGTAATATCTACTATCCAATAATTGCTAATATTTACTATCAACTAGCAATACTTCAGTAAATTCTGCTTACAAAATAATACCATGTAGCTTAATAAGTACTTACAATCAATATACAACAAAACTGTATATTGTGACCATGCATTTAGGACTGTTCAATACATTTCTGTAACAGATATGCATCTCCTTTCCCTATCCCCCTACTTATTGTACTGTGCTTCTATTTTGTAATACTTCTGACAGATTAAATGCAAAATAAAGTCTCTGGGTATTATATAGACTGATACTGAAATATCATCATCAGACTCTGCCTATATGAAAACCAACCATCCTTACTATTCAGTAATTATGCTGAAATATCCCGAAAAGTGATTCTGGAGTAGCCTTACACAGGCTTTCTTCCAGATCCAAAAAAAAAACCAAAAAAACAAAAAAACAAAAAAACCTAAAAGCATTCCTCTGCTTTACAGCATGAGCAAGTAACAAGATCATTAAACTAAAGAAACCCTGTGCTGTTAGCCAATTCAATCCTCTTTGAAAAAACTCTGTCCCCTTTCAACCCTTATTCTACACATTACTTGTTATCTGTGCTTCTCAGTGACAGGATACACAGCCCACTATCTTTCAAGATGTCCGTATAGCCAAAAGTGTATTTTTTTACTTGGGTTGGCTAATCAGTTACCAAACTTAGAGAAGTGAAGACATGATAATGAACCAATGGTCAAACTGCAGTCTGAACTCCAGTTAATACTTGCAAACTACTTCACCTTCACCACTAGTGTCAGTAGTTACAAACATCCCTTTTCGACAGAGGCATAACTTGAATACCTCTGGATCCTGGATTTCAGACATGATTTCAGAGCTTATCTAGGTAGGGACAGTGTAGAAAGTGAAAAGGGCGCAACTTAAGGGGTAATGATAGTGTAATTCAATGTAATTTAAGCATGTTGAATCCTCATGTGAATACCTTCATACGGTAGTAAAGACAGACTCAAATACATGTGAACTGCACCAAACTTGGAATGGCAGCGGCCATGTGAAGGGTCTTGCATTCCTTACAGCAAAGGAATTAAGAGCTGTGAAGTTACATTTCTTGAGTGTCTCCATATAGATGAGCCCCAAAAGTCGTATCTTAGACCCATGATGATAAAGCATGTTGGCTTATCTGGACAGGGAGGTGGGTTTTAACTTGATCAGATTAGCATGTTAAATACATTGGGCCTTCCCTACTAAGACTCTTCTAAATATGCTAGTTAGCAGCTTGTCTTCAGAGCTTTACTAGAGTCCTGGCTTGTGGCTCTGTCTGTTTTATCACTGCTTCTTCCTTTCCCCTGAGGCCTCATCTTGGCTGGCAGACGAAGATGCTATCTTCAGCATTTTCTTCTGGTTACCTTTGAGCAGTTCTGCTCCAGGCAATGTTTCCAATACCCCCCATGAGCTGTAAACACACACACACAACTCCAGGATGCAGATTCTGCTACGAGGCACACACGTCAGAGGTCGGTCTGCAGCATGAAGCCTGCAGTTGCTCTAGCTGTGCATTCCCACACGCCAGCAGACCTTCAAGCAATGAACATCACGCTGAGAGCCCCCAAGACATTAAGAAAAGGGACAGAACAACACTCACAGTGCTAAGAGATGCCAGTGTTGGACACGTCAGGCTGCTGATTACACACCCAACGTTGAAGTTGTGTGACTTGGGCACAATCGAGCAAACACAGACCATGACAAGGACACTTCTTAGCTGTTAACGTATCCCATGCAGAAGGCATAGAAGTTACCTGGGGATGGCGTTCGTTCTGGGTAACTGGTTAAATGCTCCTTTCCTTTTTACCACCTGTTGCATCGCCTCCCAGACAGACTGCATGTACCACAAAGAATCAGCAACAACTACAGTGCTGAGAAGTGAATGTGCACAGACCCAATACAACTCAACCGGAACCCGCAAGCTCTTTCGACCAGAACCACCACCTGACTGTGCCGCTAACGCAACCAACGCAAAACCCAACAGGCACCACCACACATCGACCCAACGCCAGGCAGGGCCACAGCGAATCCCTGCCAGCCTGTCCAGCCCGCCGAAACCTCCCAGCCGCGCCCGCACTCACGTAGAGGGAGCGGACGGCAGCACCGTAGAAGCGCAGCACCGTGCGCAGCCCCAGCGCCGCCGAGCGTGCATCGTCGCCAGGATCCAGCACAGCGTCGCCCCGCTCCACACCGTGCGGCAGCAGCAGCCGCTCCGCGGGTGCGGCCAGTGCCAGGCGCAGCGCCAGGGCCAGGAGCGCCCAGCGCGGGCAGCCGGACACGGCGTGCATGCTGGCAGCTCCCGGCTCGGCGGCGCCGCCGCGCAGCGCCACCGCTATAAGTGCGGGCAGCGGGGCCGGCGGGCGGGGGCCCGGCGCCACCGCCAATGGCGGTCAGGGGGCGGCCCAGCCCCGCTGCAGGGCGCTGCTCCCCGGGAAGCCGCAGGCTCCCGGAGGTGGCGGGGGGAGCGAGGCCGAGCCCGACCCCAGCGCAGGGCTTCCCTCACGGCCGTGCGGGCTGGCAGACTAAAGCTGCGGGGGGAAGGCCCGTGCGTCGCCTCTGCGCAGCACCGACCCGACAAAGGCTTCTGCGCTCTCACGGCTGCAGCATGTCATGCTGGAGCGAGGAGCTTCGGGCTGAAGTCAGTTCAGTTCTTTGGGAATCTGGCAGGCGTTTCCAAAGCTATGGCTCTGACCCAGCACTGGCGGGTTTTTGCATTAGTTCTGGAAATGCAAACTCTTCTAGTGGTAGCCGCACTGAAAGTTTTTCCAACAGCTGCAGTATATTAAATAAAGCATGAAACAAAAATCAATACAATACAAATATGAATTCTTATATTGTTTTCTGAAATCTTTTCAACACCAGCTGCTTATTACTGGAAGAAACAGGAGAAATACACTGAAATGTGTTTCATAATTAACTCCATCAATGTCAGAGCTGTATTTAATTGTAAAATAAAATTCAAAAACCATCTGTAAATGAAAATTTATTAATGATACAAGATATATACAAAAGAAATACGGAATATCTATATAGGACCTTTCTGACTCTGTCTTCCTGTCTCACAGTCTTGGTCCTACTCCCAAGAAACGCTCAGGATCAGCTGAAAAATGAGTGCATTTGATATCTTTTCCTAAGCTCCCAAGTAAAGATATTTCTAGAAAAGAGCAGTGTTTAAGGAGTCAGTCTTGTCCAGTAAAGCATACACCATGGTATTTCAACAGAATGGTTATAGCAGAAAAGCACCGGAGGGAAAGCAGCTGACGCTACTCATACACGCTTTTTACATAGTCAGATGCAACACCACTTTTCTTTAAACACCTGCCCATTCCATTTCTCTCATTTGTCCCATTAGTATTTGCCTTTCACTCATTTGGTTCTTTTTCCTAAAATCTTATAGAAGTTTTTTTTGGTAGGAAAACACAGTTTTGCATTTGGTAAGTTACAAGAGCACAGGACACTCCAAGGTAGTGTTGTAACTACGCCTAAGTAGAGGGAAACCCACTTATATATCACAAACATTGTTATCACTAGCAACCACTTACAGTTGACTTTTGTATTTCAGGGAAGACAGCCACAGAGGCAAGTAGCACAGTGGTCTGGGAAGAGAAGCCTTCTCTGCACACAACGCAGAGCTATCTGTAGCTTCTCCTCCAACTTCTCTGTATTTTCACAGCTCAGAAGACAGTAACTGGTAGATTCAGGGGTATCTGGCCGATCAGTGCTAGGCAAGTAGACTCTTGGCTGGATCACCACCATACCTGAGCGTAGTCATTGGTTTATCCTCAGAAGATCCATGTGAGGTCTTTCCCCTCATTTGACAAAACAGATACCTAAACTACAAGCAATTAAGCAGTCTGTATCTCCTCACCCATGTAAGCATTTACCCTGTAATACCTTCTTGTAGTAAATTTGAAATTGATTTGAATGCTAGAGAGTTAAATGTATACAGCTCTGTATTTAAATCACTAACAGTTTTGTAAATCCTCTGTCCATGAGTCAGTATATTGTGATTGTTTAGTCTATTTTTCTACTTAGAGGATCGCATTGTTTCTGTCATAATTGAGTAAGGTTACCTCATATGCAGCTCCCACTGTGATGAGTAATGAGAATCACTAGTTCCAAGACTCAAAAACATATTTTATTTAAGCTGTCCCTTCTAGCATCTTCATTGATGGTTTGGAAAAGGGGTGGAAAAGCATGCTCACAGATGTTGTAATTAACTTGGGAGACATTAATTGCAAACACCAATCAGAACGGAGAATGCAAAAGACTTTAGTGAGATTAAAGATGAAAAGAAATGTATTCAGATACAAACTGGAATAACGCCAGCTAATATACTTGGAGCAAAATCTTTCAAAACATAGATATTAAATGCCAAAGGAACATCACATTTTTGGTGGATAACAAATTAGGTGTGACAGCAGTTTACAAAGCAACACCATGTCCAGAACAGCCAATTAGATCCTGTGCTACAAATAAGCAGGTTTTATTGTGTTATAAGGAGGCGAATGACCTTTTCTAAAGGGACAATAATGGCACTGCTTTTCCAGAGATTGTTTGTGAGATGAGAGATCTCACAAAAAAATGCACCACTGGAGAGAATTCAGAGTGAAATAATGAAAAAGTTTAGAGGACCAGAGGGAGTGACTATACAAAGACTTACTAAAGAACAGAGCATGTGTACTTAGCTAAATGATAACAGGGAGGAAATTTAATTACCATCTCATATTAAAGATATGAACTGTCTTCAACTCAAATATCTGAAGGGTGTTACCAAACAGAGGGAGGAATTGTACGTACAAGTTTGAGAAGTACAGATAACTAGGGGATCAAAGTAACTAAAAGAAACCACTAAACCAAGCATCAGAAAATGCTTCCTAACCATGGGGTCTATTTTCAGAAAACCGTAAATTTAGCATAGTAGAAGCAGAATGACAAAAACCTTTGAGTTGCCCAACACTAGGTTGATTGGATTACTAAAGAACAAACCTTGAGAAATAACCCTGTATTGGATCCTGGGATGAGATAACTCATCAGATTTTTCACTTGAGTTTCTATGTTGATATGCTACTTAAATAGTTCAGAGATACACATGCATATCTTCGAAAATTTCCATTGCCTAGATGTGAGGAGATGCAGAAAAGGTGACTGCAGATATGGCTTCAGATGTCACCCTCTTGACCTTCTCAACCTCCTCCCCAGGTTCTATTAACAGAGAAAGAGAGCTAAAATGTTCCCTTTGCTGGCATGATTGGAGGAAGGAAAACAATGACATGGGCCTCTCATGAGGATCTTCAGCTGTCCAAAGATGATGAAGCATTCTAGTGGATGGATCATCAAAAGTAATCATGTGGTAATAAACTGGAAAGAATTGGACAGTTGGGATAATGACAGGAAAGAATAGGACCGAGGTCTGCTGAGAAGGAAAATTTTTTAGAGACACAAGGTCATGGGAATCAGAGGGTCACAAGCAAAGGCAAAGCTTGCAGGAAGATCATGGAGTGAGCTTCATAAATTTAAATCAGTCTGGCTTGGCACTTAATGTTTGTTGTTCATTAGAGTGGAACACTACGAGATTCCCTCTTTAACTCTAAATGAGCCCTAAATGATCATTAAGGAGGTCACAGAATTTAGGAACAACACCAAAAAAAGGATATTTTGCAGCTGTACTCTCTACAGAGAGAGATTAATTTTTGAAGCACAGTTAGATGCGTAAGAGATATGGATGAAGGCAATACTGTATCATGCCCTCTGCATTAGTACAGGTATAAAAGATTGTAAAGTGCCTTCTTTTTCTCTCGTGTGGAAATATTACAAAGCAACAAAAGGACAACTTCCTTGGGACCTCATATCCTGTTCTGGAGAACAGCTGGACAGGCATGGGGATGTGTAACACTTGGCTGATGACCTGGTCAGTACAGAAGAGATATACTACTGGGATATAATGGTACAGAGCAGCAACCCATTATTTACTGCCTGAAGCAGGGGAAGAAGCATGGGAGAAACAATAGTTCTCAGGCCTTTGTTAGGTCTACTGCTAGGAGAAACTATTTACATTTCTAAGGTTACCTTCAATTATTTCTGTGCCCCATTACTAGAACTGATAACTGTATCAAGGGACAGAAAAAAATTATCACAGACGAAGCTATGCAGTGAAATTATGCTTGTACAGAAGCATGAACACTTTCATTCATGACAGTTTATAATCTCAGAAAAATGAGATGGAAAATGGAACAGAAAAATAACAGCTTCACAGCAACTGGCTACTTAAAAAAAGCAGTCTTACAATTCTCCCATCTGTGATTTAGCTACATGACAAATATGAGGCTTTCTGTCAAACATAAAAAGATATCCTTCTTACATCCTAATGCCTGCTGTCTCTCAAGAATGGAGTCTCTAACCCAGGAAGAGTAACTGGACTTCTTTTGAAGTAAAAGAGAGTTGGAATAGGGCAAGAAGAATATAGTTAGCCTTCTATTCAAAAATTCAGCACAGCACAAAACTACTATACCTGTTCTGAGTCTTACTGTTTTGTCATTATCTAAAAGTTTAAGCTCTATGCAACAACAGACTCCAAACAAAGTCACTAAGAACAGACTTCAGCCTTGTAAAAAGACTCACAGCAGACAGGAAGACAAAAGGTACAACCAGCTTCTCACATATGTAAAAAACTGACTACAATATGAAGGGTCATTGTTTCTAAACAATGGGAATGGGATGTGGAAAAGCAAATTGAACAGGACAGGGAGACAGATATGGAAAAGGTATCCTTTATGTCCTATCTACTTTGAGACTAAAAAAATAAGTACTCTGTCTCTCTGATATCTTACTGTATCAGACAGAACAGAAATACTAAACACAGGGAAAATATATCTCCCTGTATTCTGGTGACAAGATGGTATTTAACGCATCTCATGTTAAACCATCACTTCAGAATAAACATGCACCCAAACCAAATATATTGCTAAATTTTGCTTTCTGTTTTTCTTGGGCATCCAGACTTTAACTGCTATGAAAATCAATGTGAATTTCAGCTGCACAGGGAGTGCAGGTTTTTTGCAGGAGTCCCAGCAGTAAAGCCTCTAGATGGTAATGAACAAGAAAAAAAAATAAGCCAGGTGCTGGTCTGATGTTAGTGGTGGCTAGAAATTCAACTACAAATGATACTACAGAAGCTCAGCCTCAACTATTCCATGAAGGTAAATTCAAAAAGGGCTAATAAAGCCTGAAACATTGGCACAGATTTTCACGTGACATCCAAGCTATTATCTCACAGTTTACTGTTTGCAGTATGTGCCTTTACAGCACAGTCTCATGGAGCCTAACTCTGACTAAATTCTCTGACTGCTAAAATAACACAAGCTAAAACACTTGTAATTTAGAAAGGGAGCACATGGTTTCTCAGATGAGTCTGAATAACCATGACAAGTTATAAAAGGCACTTACTACTTTTTCCCCATCCATAATTTGATGGTCGCTTTTAGAAGGAAAAGGACTTTTTCTCTGAAACCAATTTTCTGAAGTGGAATCCATTGCCTAAGCTGGTGAAATTCATCAAGAAGAATATATCATTAACTTGGGCAGCTGTGAGTAAAGCAGAGAAACAGATTTTCAATCAGGGTAAATGATGCTGTGGAGCAACAAAGGCCAACAATCTTAATTACCGTTTTTCACAACAGGATTGGATAAGGTAAGAGATCTTTAGTAATCAGCTGTTCTTATGATGTGATCTCAAAATTATCTGGTGGCTCATCTTTACATGTAGAGACAGTTGTGAAAGCCCTGCATAGATGGAGGACAGAATTCCTTATCTGAGTCTATCCTTGGCCAGACTGAACACTAGGTGTTAATATTGCCTACAGTGAGATTGCTTGTAAATGTTTTCTTTGTTGGACAAGATCTACTAAGAAAGAAGGAACTTCCTCCATTAAGAAAAAGAAGATATTTGTGTTTCCTGACGTCTCCTGGTCAACTGTTCATTTATCTATATTGAAAGTTTGTCTTTGAATGATAAAAGTAAAGCAGCTGTTTCACATGTTGTAACTCTAGAAGCAGTGGAACTTATGAAGTCTATTTTTATGTCCCTTGATGTTTACTGATGAATGATTATGTATCTAATAATATGCAAGCTTTGACCAAATTTCTACACTCATTACATTGTGCATCTTCAGCAGTGCGATGAGCCTTCTCAGTGATGGACTTAGGCATGTGCTGAACAAAAACCTTTCTGTATTAAGGAATCCACTCAGCATATATCAAAGTTTTCACCAAGTTACTGAAATTTATTTGTGAGCTTAACATATTTTGCTGAAAGAGGATGGACTTAAGCATGTGCTTAAAGGCTAAAATACCCTCTCTCAAAAGCTTGCCTGAGGATGGTTGAATCATAACCTTAGTCTCCAGGAATAGGCAAAATATTGGAGAGACATACAAAATGTTAGTGAAAATTGGAGGATAACAATTTAGTATTTTCAGCAGTTTTTCATCCCTCTTTAATTTTTGTCCTCGTAAGATTTCTAGTCCTTGAAGTTAAAATTGAAGCTATGAGATGCTATAAACATAACCATTTCCTCTTAGATTAGACACACAAAAGCTTAAGAACTTACTGTACATTTTTAGCCTGAAGAGCTAATTTCTGTGCTTTGAGATAAACTACATTTAAAATTAGTTGGACACAATGCATATAGTTGTCTATAACATACTATGCATCTATAATGCTGAGTAAAGATCTCTCTCTCCTTTTTTTAAAAAAATTGTTTTGCATCAAGTTTGTGAATTTTCCCCTAGCCTGGAAGAATCCAGATCCAAGAACCAGAAGTAATTCAATGCATTACAGCTATTTATTCTCCCTGACCCAAGGACTTCATGTTGCCGTTCACTTCACTTGGAAACTGCAGACTAATATAAACAGTGGCCCATTCATTTCTTTCCAAACCTAGTTTAATGTTTTAGCTTAGCTCTCAACATAGTTTTGTCACAGAGCAACACTAAAACATTAAGATCTGCACTGTAGCAACTCTGCACAGAAATAATCACTGCCCCTGGGAAAAGAGGCATTATTTGCAAACACAAGGGCTGATGCAATAACTCTTATTCATTAATGAAGTTACAAGGCTGGTGCAAGAAGAGCAGGAACTCTCTTCCCTGCAAGAGTTTGCTGAGAGCAGACTCTGCGGGTAGTCTATACTCCTAATTAGAAGAGGGACAGACCGTGATCCCCGAAGCCAAGTAGCAAGGACTAGATTGTATCCCAACTGCTTCGTGCCATCTCCTAGAGCATTCTGGCTGTGTCCACACCACATAGCATTTGGCCCCAGATCTCTGCTGGGTCCTTGTAGCCCTAAGACACAAAAAAACCCCTTTTCTGGTATGCTCTTTCAGTTCAAAGTGACTAAAATAAAGTGAACCATTATGCAGTCCAGAAGTGGTTTAGTTACCAACAGGAAACTGAGGGTGCATGTCACATGCCAAAGGCTCTGACATGAGGGCATGTACAGGTATTTGAAGTTGCAAAGCTTTTGGGTTTGTTTTCAAAGATTGTGTAGGGTATAGACCAAGACCTGTCCTGGCCTGTGCACAGCTGCCTTTTGAGCATGGTCCTTGAAACGAACTGTCCCCAGACCGCTCCTGGGCTTTGTCTTGGAAACAGCCATTTGGAGCAAGCAGGAAATCAGCTAACACTTGAGCAGTTTGGATATTCAGGGGTCTAGTGCATGAAGGAGATCTCTGGCCCTCTTCTATTTAACATTACAGATGTACCTAATAAACTCAGGCTGCAGATATATCAGAGGCATATTTACAGGGAGTTTTTCAAGCAGGTGAGGCAGCAACTGAGAAGTTACACTTACAAAAGAAAAGGCTACCAAAGCCATTTTTAGGTAATTATTTCTTCTTGTTGCTCACCAGTCACTACTGGACTTCTGTCTAAGTGATTTTTCTTGTCATGTCTCCTCTCCTTTTAATGTTCCTTAAGGTCTTTGAACCATCTATAACATCCTCCTCCTTTTACCTTTTTCCCCACAAGAGCCCTTAATTCTGTACCACTATGATGTTCTTTGTTTCCTCCCTCCTCTCCGTCCAGTACAGGCTTTCTATTAACCCTTTGGGATCTTAAGGTTGACCTACTTTATGGCTCACTGACCAGTTCTCATTCCTGGAATTCTTTCTCAGAGAAATTCACGTCTGTTTTCCTTTAATTGCAAAATCTTTTATGATTCTCTCAAACTTCCTGCATGGAAAACATTTTAATGTCTTTCAACAGGACAGACCTTTAAAAGCCCAGTCTGCCAGCGCTGGCTTATTTACAAGACCACTAAACTTAAGGAAATTACTCATTTAATAATAAAATATTATTTAAAATAAGATTATCTTAATCTGGTCCTTAATTGTCTATTTTTTCTTGAAATACAGTAATTCTAATAAATGCTTAAAATGTATTTAATGCACTTGTCCCCTAAAATAAGGATCCAATCCAGTAATCCCCATCAACCTTCATAGCTATTAAACACGATACAAAATTGTCATTTAGAGACTCCTTTTCAGCATGTGTATACAGTTTATACAATCTGAAAATATTTGGACACACAATTATTGAAAACACACACTGTGGAAAATGTGCATTACATTAGACATAAGTTTTAATAAAAAGATTGATTTTGTGGATTTACTGATACTTACATTTTTATCGTCAGGGAATCTAAGTTCTGAAAAATGAGCCACGGCCTTTGAACAAACAAGACCATTGTGCTCTTACTGAAGGAAGTCTACTGTACTCTGCTTCTTCCATATTAGTAGTGTGGCGGACAGATGAGTGAACTTTTGCCTTAAACATTTCTTGGTACATAAGGTGCAAGCAAACCAAAACCCCGAACAAGCCATCTGTTCCCAGTGGAAACAGGACTGAGCTGCTGCGACCCCTGAAATGGTCTCCCTGCGACCATTCGGGACACACTGAGCCTGCGCTGAACCAGACCACGATCGGACAGAGACTCTGGGACCTGGACTGCAAATTACTGCCGCTTAGCACAACTTCTATAAAACTTGCTTAGCATGAGTAGCTAAATTTGCTGAAGCCTTAGGCCGCACTCCCTAGTTCAGTGAGAAAGGGCCCCAGAGCTGGTGCAGACTGGAAAGATAAGGGAGTTACAAGCAGTTTGCACGTCACACTCCAGGAGGGAGGATGTCAAGGCTTTGAAATAAGGCCTGCTTGGGCGCCAGGACCCTGGGAAACAAAGCCTCCCCTCACTGCTGAAACAGTGTTAATTTGGGGGGGGGGGGGGTGTCTGGATTATATCCTCTTCGTCGGGACCTTGGAAGATAACACCTACTGTCACTGCTGGGGCAGTGCTAATTGCTGGAACAACACCTGTTTGTCAGGGCCCTGAGAAAGCAAGGCAGAACCCGAGGAATCAAAACACGTTTGTCAGCAGAAACCGCAACAGTAAAGATAAGGGAGAAAAGCAGCCTGCCTGGGAACAACGATGAGACCCAATAGGGAGCAGGAGACCCCAGACCCAAAAATTACTATTGGTCTGAACTACCGCATGAGGGGTAGGAAACTTAATTTGAAAAAGCTGTAATTGCCCAGGGATTTCCTTGTTCAGAGTCCCTCTTCGGAGGCACCCAACTCGAGCTGTAACTACTGCACGCGTGTCATTACAATTTATTTATTTAATTTGCCTTGATTTGGCTCTGAACTTTTCAGCGGGAACCTAGGGTCAGACCCTGCTCAAGTTGTAATTACTGCACGCGCATCGCTAAAATTTACGCCCAGGGTGAAGAGGACCAACGGGACGCCACTGGATCCACGGGTGGTGATATCTCTTTCTCTCTCCCCCTTTTCTCTCTCTCTCTCTTTCTCTCTCTCCCCCCCTTTGCCTTTCCCTGCCTTTTCTCCCCACTCCATGGAAAATAAAGTTAAAAGGTTGTACGATATTTGACCGGTCTTAGTGTCTTAATCTCATCCTTGGGATCGTAACGAACCCCCCCCCCCCCCCCCCCGCGATATTGGATCAGGACAAGTAGCTACGATTTAGTACTCAGCACAGGACTTTGCCTCTTTCAAAATGTAACTGTTTTCTGCAACTTATTCCCTGCAGTAGCATAAAAGCACAAAGCAGATTTTCATACGACAATCACGGTATAATAGTCTCAGCACCCCTTCTCATTAATACTGGGTCAAGTCTCAGAATCTCCTCTGTTGACTTAAAAAACTGTCATTACCTTGCTTCACAAATAGAAAAATGAAGGCAGCAAAAGACTACAGCTTGTCCATCTAGTGAATCCGAAGATACACAGGAAACTCAGTGGAGATTTCCTGACAAACAGAAAGCTTTCTGAACTGCACTAGATCATGTTTCTTCCCAAGGCAAACACCATTTCAACTATTAACCATCTCTGCATGTATCCAGAGTGTGAAGCTGTGTTTTTACTCTTAATGCTCAGATACCTCAGGAAAGCTCACCCACTTCAGATAATTCAGGGGGCTACTACATGGCAGAAATAAATGAAAAAAATCACAAGGAAGATTTACAGTCTTTTTTTTTTCCCTTAAGATGAACATGTAATGAAGAATGCTGCTGCTGCCTGATAAATTCAGCCTTACTGGCAAGTAGAGAATTGATAAATACAATTGAGTATAGAAAGATCTAAAACTTTTGCAACAATTTCCATTTTGTGTGGTGGAGGCATTAAAAGGGTGGCCTTAAATAACTGCAAGCCAATTCTGATCTCCATAAATTCTGCCATACCTTTGAAAACAGGAAATATGCTTCAGAGTAAAGTACAACAAACAAGCTGATTTGACACAATAGCAGTAGCAAATCACCTCTGTCAGGACAGTATTTTTCCATAACCCTCTACCCAAAGACAGCAAAATATAAAAACATATGAATTAAAGAAGAACTTCTGCTTGGAACGAATCTGTGCTGAGTAACACCTTACCCTTCAAGTCTCCACGGCCCCAGATCCACTTGACACAGCAAACTGACCAAAACTAATTAACTTCTCTTGTTTACTGATGCCGACTTTCACATACATCGCTATGACACTGCTGATTTTCACATACATCGCTGTGACACCGAACCACTCACCAATGTGCCCTGCACATTTCATACACCTAAGTTTTTTCAAATACTTGGGAAGGGTCCTGGCCAAGCATTTGCAAGCTCAGGGCTTACATTCAGCATCATAACTATTACAAGTACAGAAAAATTTATAAGTACGTTACCCTTATTATTTCACTACCACTAACTCTGGTAGTTTTTCCTAGTTATTAAGATTTCTGAGCACTCCCTGCGGTTTCCTACAGTTTTCTCAGGCTCTTCAGACTGACAGAAATCCCCTCAAACTGGTCGGCCTTTTCTACAGACAAGACCTAGGAAAATGCTGTCATCTCCAAAGAGTCCACCCTCACTGAGCATGTTTTATCCCTCCTGGTACCAGATATAACCAGATGTTGCATGTGCTGTCTCAGCAGAGTAACTGAACTGTTATTCAGTTACTGTCCCATCATCTGAACCAGATGCTCTCAGCTGTTCCTAGCTGTGCCAGAGCCAGACTCAGAAAAGAGAAGAGGAAGCCTGCTGGACTTCCACTTGCCTCAGTGACCTCACCTACTTTGGAGGACATCTTCTTTAAATTGAGAAGAGACAAACCACGAGGGGAAAGGAGGAGATTTGGAAAAGGAGTCAAACAAGAGAAGGATGGTGGGAAATACAAAGAGAACCTGAGCCTTTTCAGTAACAGGAAAGAAAGATAAGCCCTGACATTGCTAGCATTTGTGCCTGCAAATTACCCCATTCACTTTGAGGAGGCTGATCACATCGCAATGACAAGCAGGAGAGGAAAACCTTTGTTATCCAATCTTGCAGGCAAACAAGCAAGGGGTGAACTGCTCCCTAATCATGCATACGCTCCCAGCCCAACGAAATGAAACCCAGCAAGGTCTGCTGATCCTGCTGGTATTGGCACCTGTACAAAAAACAGAAGTCTCTTCTCTGATTGAAGATCTCACTTATACTCTTGACTTACAATCAGTTAACAGGTGAATTCTGAAAATGAGAGCCTGCTGTGTTTGAAGTAAAGGAGGACTGCTCTTGCTTACTAACCAGGAAGGTTGCTTAGAGAAAGGAAAGGAACAGGCATCTCTGACTCTTTGGGCCCAAGAAAGGCACTGGTACTGGTCCAAAGAGCACAAACTGAGTGAAGTTAGTGCTAACCAAAAAGACAGAGTAGCACACAGGATGAACCAGAAGGCTTAAACTATGTATTTGAGAGTTGCTTCTTTTTGAAATTGACTCTTGTTGAGTCAATGTGCTTGCCATATCTAACCAACTCCTATCATCAGACTCCATTCAGTGATTGTTAAAGAGTTAATGGTATTTCAGGCTTTCTCTTTAGGACATCTCATAGACTGAAGATATAATGAAGCAGATGCTGAGGGCTCCAGCAGGGTTTTCCCAGTCAGATGTTCCAAATCTCTGAAGTCAATGAACAAAGCTCCAGGCGTATGCCATCCAACATACAAGGGCTGCAATACATGATACTTTTAGTACTGCATACCTTGCAAGCTTTAAAAGGTAAGTTTTGAAAGTTGGCAGTGGGATTGTTTGAAAGCAGCCAAGTAGCCACAACTACCACAAGGGAAGCAAAAGCTCACTACAAAGAAAGTTCCTTATGCAGCCAGTGCTGAAGGAGGTAAATTCCTATCTCTGCAGCTCTGCAGAGTTACTTCAAAATAGAAACAAAGCTCAAACAGTTAGCAAGGCAGAGAGAGAGTCCAGTGGCTGATGGGAACCTCTTGCCTGCCAATGTGTCAAGCCTCATACATTGAAAGTGAGACAAACAACTGCCTCCCACCACCATACACAGCTTTTTGCAGCGCTCCACCACAGACTCTCTAAATGATCCCACGTGCAAAAACCTATGTATGGTGGTGGGAGGCAGCTGCTCAGCCATATCTGTGATCTCCTGACCTGCTGGGATGGGCTTAGCCTCTCCAGGCTTGGTGTTTCAGGACACAGACTCATCTGTGGCGATCACAGTGCCCCATGTGGTGTGCATGATAGCTGCCTCCTGGCTCACCTTTCTTGGAAAAGACCTCCAGGATTCCCTGTGCTTCCTTGTACATCAGACCTGAGATATCTTCCACGCTGCCATGGCCAGTCCTGCAGCAGGTAGCTGGCTTACTTATACCCTACATGTTGCTTTGCAGAACCTTTCGGTGGCACTTGGCACCCCTTGTCTGAGCCCCCCGTCCATCCTTTCTATCACCAGGCCTGCATTCAGACTAACCTGAAGCAAGTGGCTGACAAGAGGGGGAGAAGTGGCAACATACTACGGCTGTAGGACTATGTGTTACTTGTGCAACTCCACGCTCACAGCCTAGAAATCCCTTCCCCTCCTGCTCCATGACTCCCCCACCTCTCCCTGTCACACCACAGCTAACACACTGTATCTTTCAGACTAGAGATGGTGCTCACTGACAACCATTTCTAGTTAGTTCGTAGACTTTTAAGGCTGTGGCGGGTGGGAGTCTGCACAGGCCATGCTTGGAGAACAGCAAGACACACACACACACACTACACTTCTCCCAGGACAAGACTACCTTCAGCCTTTTTTCACCATACTTTACTACAGAAAAGTACCAACAGTGCCCTCTGATGGTCCCTGCTGTAAAGTCATTTGCAGTAAACAGGCTTCCTGGAGACACTACTAGATCTGTTAAGTCTAGAGGAAAACATACCTTTTTACTAACCATACTAATATAGAAGAAACGATCTAAGTGGCCTGCAGCTGCCTCCAGTTACTATGCTCATACCTTTTAAAAGCAGGGGCAGTGACTTTAAAGCTCATGAACAGAACATGCACTTAACAATAGTGCTAATAGTAAGTATTATGACTCCATATATCAAAAGGTACCTTTCCCAAACAGACAAATGTTAATTAACACTTTAACTATTGTACTGACCTTATTTTGGGGGTGGTAATGAAAACGTAAATGTAAGGTTAGGTATTATTATCAGTGTTTTTTCTTCCTCCAGGACTTCTGGTAGTTGGATATGTGCAAAATTCAAACCTGAAAGGAAAAATAGACAATCTAAACCACTACTCTCCCTGCTGTATGTGAAGAAGATGGGGTGTCTGTGTGCATGAGAGTTTATAAAAAAATTTCTTTCATTTGATCCAGAAGAAGTAAACAGTGACATTCTGATGAGGCACATTTAGCACATTCTAAGTTATTTTTCTTTGAAGATCACCTGTAAATTACCAACTGACAGATCATTTCTTTGTGTAGCTGTGGAAAACGTTTTTCTAGTCATATTGAGGTATCCAACAATACAGACACATGCAGATGCAGAAAATAGACCTGGTAACCGTTGATGCTCTGTATTCTTGGAAGAGCTGTGTAACAGCAAAGACATACTCAAGTCTACATATGTTCCCAAGTTTGGAAAAAAGACAGTAGTAATGCAAGGATTTAAAAAGATGTTGGTAGATTCTTCTTTGATACAACTCCTCCACAGTCTGAGCATCTTCCAGAAATGAATGCATTTGTCTTTCCCAGAGGACACTTGCCAGAAGGGCCATATTGAAAATAATGGTATATTTAAACCAGTTCATGATCTGATCACTCTTTTTTGGTATTTTCTTTCCTTTTAGCATATGTGCATCCATGCATATTAATACAGCTTATTTTTATTTTAGCGGCTGCTCCTGCAGAGCAGAAGTCATTGCAAGAACTGACTGAAATGTATATTTGGTTCTGCTTATTCTTACCAGTTAGACAACCAAGAATACTTAGACTGAAACTGGGAAACGTCACTTATAGTCATTACATGGGCTTACTGTAATTGCATGGAATTTGGAGGTTTATGTGGAATTCAAATGACAATATGAAATATATTCTCCATGATCAGGTTAGTGGATGGACACAGAATATATATGCAATGACTAGATTAATTCTTATTACAAATTCCTGGACAAATTTTGCCTTGACTATGTTCAGGAATTCATACTGGATCAGACCTTCAGCCAGTATGTTGTCGTAATTTGAGTGAAAACAATATATACACAGTGACTTCCAAGACAGAAATATGGCCCTGAACTGGGACATTAAAAATCAACATCATATCCTCCTGCCCAAAAAGACAAGTTGTCGCATTGTTGGTAAATTCACCTGCTTGATTTCTAGTGATGCTCAAGCTTCTTTCTAACATTCAGGCAGTATGTAGAGTCTCAGAGAATTTAGAAATGCCCAGCTTGCATATTAGAAAAGCTAACAAAAAATTACCTTATAAGAAAAGCTTAAAAGTAAAAATCATGAAAAATGTGGTTGAATCTAATAAAAACAGAAAAAGGAAAGATAATTCACTAAGTCAGACTGTTGCATCTTTACTAGTAGAATCCTCCTGAATAACAGGCAGTCTATTATGCTCTGAAAAAATGGCATTTGGGCCTGCATCTGAGTTTCCGGGCTCGTTAACCACTTTGCATACACAGGCATAATATTTTCCTTATAAAAAACAAAGTGTGTTAGAAACATTTTTATCTTCTCTTCATTAATCACTGCATTTTACAGTGAATTACTGTGTTTTTAATAGAAAGCATAAAAGGAGACATGGTTGCATTATTTTTTAATGAAAAGTTACTTTTTTCCAAAGTAAATCTTATGTCTTCTAACATTAAAATCACTTTTGATATGCCATTATTATAATGTTTTTATAAAGAGAGCATATTGCACAAATAACTACCTTTCTTTTTTCATATCATTTGATAAGAACTACTTTATTTCTACAAAGTTCTACAACCTAAACAAATGAAATTTATCTACATTTAGTATGTCTCAATGAAAACATCTGGAAGGCTAAACTTTGCTTATGCAACTAATTTTTTATACAAATTATACATGAGACTGACTCCCAAACTCACTTCTGACTACTAGGTCACACTGTTTTTTACTGCAGCCTCTCTCTCACATGACTATTTTGCCTCTCAATTCAAATTTATTGATAAACATAAACACAGTAAAACAGGTAAGCTGTTGGAATAGATTTGGGAGGATCCTAACTAAATCAGAATCACAGCTGTCTGAAGATACAGACAAAGGTCTGCATACTCTACCTTCAAAGATACAGTCCCAGAAAATTTTTCTCCTTCATATCTTTATACTTATGTCATACCTTTGAACACAGGAAACACTGTTTTAGCCAGGTGCAATACAGGGCCTGGTGCTGCAGAGCTCTTAAGACTAAAATTTTATTATATTCTTGATTCTCTACAGTCTGTAGTCTCTTTTCAAAAAACAATACTTAGCATGACATGTGTAATGGGCATGTGATATCAGTGACCTGAGAAATAACTGAGACAAGTCCCAAAATATGACAATCTCAACAAGCATTATCACTAAGCGCTTTTGATCTTAGCTTTGTTAGTGATCCCACTGACCAAAGTCTCTTTAATGCACAGAAATCAGATCATGCATATCTCAGTTCTTCCTACTGATTAATCAATAGACTCAAATTCAGCTGCTCATTTTCTTTCATTGAAGTACTTTGAAATTATATATATATTTTCTATTCATTACTCAAGTGGCTGTACTACCTTTGCCTGGTTGAGATTTAGACTTTTTCAACTCTAGGCCATCAAAATTTGAGAAATTAGGACAAAAGACAGCAGTGTCTGATAAAACATTCTCTGCAATGCCACAATTAAGAGAAAGCAAATATAGCTGCACAGAGGAACACATTTTGTGACACATCTTAATAGCAAAAATGACTGAAGTCTTTTTACTGCATGTTGTCTGTTCTATTTCTAGGATTGGAAATCTGCCATTGTATCATACAGGAGTTTGCTCCAAAATAAACTACAGCTAGCATGGCTGGAGGTGACAGAAGTATGTCCAGGATAAATACCTACTCCTAACCCTCCATTCCAGCTGTAAAATCATTCTGGTTTTTTTGCCTTTTACAGCATGTAGCACTGGCCAGCTGCTATCCTCTCTGCAAAGCTCCTCAGCTCTCCTTATCCTACGCTCACCAAAATACTCTACAGGATGCTCAGGACAAGCAGCCTGCCATTACAAAAACCTTTTGATGTGTCCTAAGACATGCCCTTATTTTGCCAAACACCAATTTTCATATACCTTATATCCTACAGACAAGTGCATCATGCCCTATTAACTCTGGTTCCTTCCCGAACATGTGTTGCACTGTCCACCCTGTTCTCCAACTGAAACAAAGGTCCTGGAGAAAAAAGTCACTAAAAACACCAAAAAGCATTTGCAAATGGAGTTCAAATTAAGCTTGCACTGACAATCTTAGTTCCACCATTTCCCAATTTTAAAATAATTTTCCCTATTACATTCCCAGTTTTTTCCCAATTTTTAAATAATTGACATAATACTTTTTATTATTATAATAAACTTGCATAGAGACAGGTTTCTGAACAGAAACAGACAAATGCTTTACTATCTGCATGATAATGTCTTCAAACTCTAATTTTTAATCTGAGAGTTTATGCAGGAATAATAGCCACTTGTTTTAAAGAATTTTACAGAAACTTCCCAAAGGTTAAGAGATCTGCATAGTACTTACTTTCTGCTAGCAGGCTTGATTTTCTTTTATCTAGTTCATATAATAACATCTGCAGCTTTATTTAACTTTCTCCTTTTTTCACACTTTCAGAGCTCTCTGCTGTGTTCCACCCACTCACCCAATTTATCCAGCTGGGCCATTTGAAGTCTAATGCATTCAAAGTTCTATCATAGCATTAAACAAACATGTGGTTCGCATGATCATTAAATTCATGGAATGACTATCTTTTGTTTTACTGTGTCAGAAGCAAAAGTAACTCAATTTAGAAATGTACAATATATTCTTGGAACTTTTCCACCAACAAAAACAACACTTTGCTAAATCAGCTACTATTAAATGTATTTTTCACAGAAATGCATTCTAATGATGTTAAGGAAGAGGAAATGAAGCACAACTTATTTTTGCCACTGAGTCACAATTTATGAACAAATAACTTGCTTTAGAAGGAATCAGAACAAAGAACAAGGCCATTCTGATTATTGCTTTGCTACAAAGTCAGGTAAATCTGGAAAAGCTGCTGGCTGGGACAGGAAGCTGCCTGTCTAAATGCAGCTGGCTCAAGGACATGAACCTACGTAACTTTTCTGTTTCTCCTCCAGAAGAGCTTCATGCAGAAAACAGGCATCTTCAGAGGCAGGCGATACGGAAAAACAGATGTCCTTAGGACAGTCAGGGGTACAAAAAAAAAAAAAAAAAAAAAAAAAAAAAAAAAAAAACCTGCAATCTCCTCTCAGTCCTTCTTAGGTGATCAACAGAAACAAGTCAACTGCTTGTGTAGACTCTTGGCTCCTGTATAACTCTGAATGTTTTATATACACCTGCGGGAGCCTGCAACTAAATGAAGACAAGAAATATACACACACTGAAGAGCTTAGAGTCTAACCCACAATGCTGTGAGTCAACCAGAAATTACCAAGAGGTCTGGGGAAACAGCTTAGGGAGTTAACAGAGCTGCGGTGGGAAACCTTACCATGCAGCTACAGCCGGACTGCAGGGAGAAGCAGGAGGGTTTCTTTGCTCCTGGCCTGGGGAGGAAGGTGGCCTAGCACAGCTTCTTTCACTCCATGAAATCAGGCTCAGCATCTGGCTCATTCTTGAAATGCTTATCTTTTTTTCTTTATAGTTTTAAAAATAACAAACTGCCCATAGAACATGGGTTAGTTTCCTTGTTCTCTTCAGGTTCAGACTTGCTAAGGCTAGATACAGAAAATAAACACATTTGTAGTATATGCTAGCATAACTACAGTGCCTTAGCCTGGCAAGCCAGCGTGCCACTGGTGCAAGGATCCAGCTGCAGGTACCTCAGTGCAAGCCGGGAACTGGAGCATGTCCCCAGACCTAGGAGACCTGGTGCTCTGCTGCCCTGTGCACCTAGCAGAGCTTCAGAGCTCTGCCTTAAAATTTTTCAGTGGAAACTATTAAGCCCACCACACAAGCCCTAGAGAATGAAAAAAACCCTGCAATTGTAAAACATCGAACAGCTGGTAGAGCCCCTCCCATTCCTCATCCTCTTGTCATAGAGCAGCACCTGAACAGCATTACAGGCAGTATTACCGGCAGCAGCCGTGGTCACAAACCAGCAACACGACAGCAAACTCGGCCATTTCCCCCCCCACCCTGCCGCGCTGCCGCCACCGCGGCCAACGCCGCGCACCGCCCGGCTCCGGTCGGTTCCAGCCGGTTCCGACCGGTACGGCGTCCGCGCGCCCCGCAGCGGCTGCGCTGCGCCACCAGGGGACGCCGCGCTGCCGGCAGACGGCGGAGGGCGCGGAGCCGGCCGCTCGGGACGCCCTCACTGCCCCTGCTGCCCTCAGGGCCCGGCGCAGGTTGAGAGCCCGCCCCGGTCGCGGGCGCCATGAGCGCGCCCTGCCCGCTGGGGCCCCGTACTGGCTGAGGGGGCCGGTGGCTCGAGGCGAGCTGCCGCCGAGCGTCCTCGCCTCCTCACTGCTGACAGGGAGCCGCCGCGGAGGGGGTGAGGACAGAGGTCAGTGCAGGGGGCTGTCGACGTCGCCCTCCCCTCACGCTAGGTGAGGTGCCAGCTCTCTGCGGGGGGGCTGGAGGAGCACCTGAATCCTCCAGCCGCAGGTGGAGCCAATGGCTTGTGGAAGTCAGCCAGCAGCAGCAAAATGATAGCCCAAATACATGCATAGAAACATACAATACGTGCATACAGATGCATGCATCAGGGGGGTGGGGATGGCCTGTTGGCTGAATCCTCTGTGTTAAATGTTGAGCATAAGTTTGCTGTAAAGCTTTGTTTGCCAATTTATTTTTAACCCTGGAGTTACAGTTGCCTTTCAGATCTTTGGTCTGCAGACATCTTAAATGCGGATTTGCTGATCAAAGAAACCTCATACTGCAGTGGTTCATCTCTGAGCAGCAGGTTTGATGTGGAGTTGAAGCATTCCCTATCCCTCTGCATAGCTGTATCACCTTGAAGCCCAAACTCCCAGCCACAGTCCTTCTTTGCTTCTAGCCATGCTGGCCACTCCTTTCCACCCTACTTTTTATATCCCAGAAAAAACAGGCTGTAGCTCTGTAGGCCCCTCACCAATGAGAACGTCTTCATCAATGCTCCAAGGACAGCCCTACCAAACAGTTTCCACAGCCATTCAGAAGGCAGCATTGCCAGACACAGCGTCTAAAAGAGAGAGAGCATCAAGTTCCTCTGGACGTCTGAGCCCGCTCCCTAACACGGCACAATCCTCTGAGCTCATCTGGATGTCAACGCTCCTTGGAGCAGATTTAGGATGCTGGAGTAAAAAGACCTTGTCAGGTATTGACTTGAGCGGGTTTCAGCAAGATTCAGGTATTTTTGCTTCCAGAGCTGATTTTTCAGCTGCTGGAAGTAGCGGACGATCAGGGCCGAAACAGATAAGTTAATGTCTAACATGTGGGACTTTATTGACTGTGAGCCAGACACTTCATAATGGCTAAGAATCAGAAGCCAAGGGAGGAGAATGAATTAATTAAACTCCCTTTACTGGATGTGGCTAAAACCATACCTATTCAAATGGGCTTTTATTCTGTATTCATCAAGGCTCTTTTAAAGAAAGACGCACTTCCTGCAAGAATGCATTATAGATTATATGAAACCCCAGACACTGGGCAAGTGATCCTAATCCACCTCCCTCTTTTGTGGATCTGCCTCTAGTCCACCTCTCTTTTTCAGTCAGCTCATACCCAGCTGACTGAGACATCTGAGGGAATCCCCACTGAAGGGAAATACCCAACAGCTTTAGTGCGGCTTTTAAGGTTTTTTCCCAGCAGAGAGGGTGGGGGGCAGAGTGCAAAGAAGGGGGTAAATCCTAAGTCAGAGACAGCAGAGAAGGCTATCAAAGGGGAAAATACATTCCACTTGAGCTAACATGGATTTAAAGTAGTCTCCCAAGTTACGGGGGTACCCAGGAAACTGAAGGCTGCGAAGAACTATTTAAGCAATGAAAAGCAACAAAGCCTTTTTGGCACTTTTCAATCTTAGATCTGCAGATTGCTGAGTCTTGTTTTAAACTCCAAGGAACATTGAATATGGACAGAAATTTCAGGTTTTTGAAGACTTCTGACCAGTCTGGAGTGCAGACGGCTTCTCCAAGTTCAAATCTGCTCCTATTGTGTGTTGTGCAATGGGGAAGTCTGCGGAAGAGCCTGAAATCAGTTTATAACCACCAGATAAAGGCAGAACTCTGAAATGGAACAAAGATGCTGACGTCCTGATGCTTCATGTGGTTCACAAAATCCATCTCTTTTAATCTTCCATTCACTGAGTAACGTATTTCCTTCTAGACAATTTTCTTCTGCCCAAATATATCAGCTGAAAATATCAAACCCCAATTTTCTTACTTTAAAGCTACTTTCATTACTCTGATTAATTTGTGAGGATTGCATCCTGCCCTTGACGCATAGGCATTACTTTATTTGAAACCAATGGAAGCTTTGGCTGCCTTAAGGATTATAGGTTAGGGCCCTACATTTGTACTGTTGTACACCACTGTATGCCCTAAATGGGATTAGAATAATAAATCCTGATTTACTATGAGGGCTTTATTTAGACATGGTTTGAGTATGAGGTCTGTGTCAGGATTAATAATGAAATCTAACATGCCCAGGCATAGGGAAAGCCCAACAATGAAAGAACATTTTTTCCCTTGAGAAAACTGGTTCCCAGCCCTCTGTTTGGCTTTTGTCAGAATTGCTAAATACCGAATGGCACAGAGACGGTGGATCCTGAAGATGATGACGTAGTCCATGACTTGGAGATGAGCCCACGCTAAGCAAAGGACGGAAGTATCCCATCAACAGTGTTTTGCAAGGCTCAGTACTCATGCTCTGCAATGCAATAGCGTTCAAAAAGCTTCCAGTATAAGCTTCTCAGAATCCAAACACAAATGAGAAATCATGCCTTCAGGATTTAATTCATCCATGGTGTTGAACAGGCACTAGCCTAGATACCTGTCCTGTATTTAAGCCACGTTCCTGAACCTGCTGTAAGGAAATGTCCATTCTTTTCTGCATCCTGGCCACCATTTCTCATCAAGATACCTGATGTCATTTAACACACCAAATTGCAATGGCCTAAGTAGTAGATACAGACATGTAGTTAAGTTCCTCCTCACTAACAGCCACATTAATAAAGGCTTCAGAGGAATTTGCCTTTCCAAAAAGCCCTAACCAGGCCAGGGAAAATGTTGTAACTAGTGAACTGGAAGGACATGATCTTGAGTTTTAAGCGTGGTCAGGTGAATGAAATCATCATGAATTCCACAGTGTCTTTACCTTTTGTCTAATCCAAATAGTCTCTATACTTCCACTTTCCACCAGCTAGTTGACTGATCTTGTTCAGTAGTGGGTTTCTATCTCACGTGTTTGTTCAGCAGAAATAGCAAGAGTTATTTCCTTTGAAATGTTGATGTTGAGTTCTGGTAATCACAGCCCTCACGGTGTTTGTGCAGAGGAAAAGGAAATGCTGAACCAGAACACTGTTTTCTTTTTCTTTTATTCAGCAAGAGGCCTGCCTGCCTGGCAGCCTGTCTTGGTATGCTTCAGCTGGGGTAGAACTAGATGGAGCAGCCTCAGACAATTTTTTCAGACAACTTTGGGGAAAAGCAACTTTTGAAAAGGACACATTTTTAGATCCTGCTGTGATTCTTTATGCAGCACTCAGGAGTTAAACCATGAGAACCAGGTATTTGTAAGAAACAGAATCCAAAAGAGCATGAAACCTCAAAAGGATGAAAAGCCTGCCAATATAACTGAGGACAGTTCTCCGGACTATCCGAGTATAAAATCAAATATGAAGATGTTTCAATATCTGACAAAATTTTTAACTATTTTTTCACTCCCTAGAAGTGCCACTTTCTGCAAAGCCCGTTCTAAAAAACCTTTTAAGCTGTACTCTAGATGGTGAGAATCATTAGGTGCAGAGTACTTTAACACACAGTGATTCATTAACAGTGTTGCCAGCAGACGCTTTAAGGTCAAGTGACATCAAAGATGCATATCCTAGACCTTTCTGCTCAGGAATAGGGCAGCATTTCAACTCTCAGAATCCAGATACTTCATGTTATCTACTTTTGATCATTTGAAGTCAAATAGCAGTGTGACAGCCTAGCTAAGCAACTTTTTGAACACTCAAACTCCACTCATGTTTATTCCCTTGGACGCTGACCCTTAGAAGGCAAACAGTAATAAACAAATCCTCTGGAATTGCCCAGCGTCTCTAGACAGCAGGAGTATGCTGAAGACCAAACTGTGGCTGAAGTCCTTAGGCACTGGAGATCTGAATGGGAAGTTTCATCTATTCAAAAGTTTTAATGCTGCAATGCAGGGTTTCCCAACCAACCTTGTCTACTGGCAAGAACATGAGTCTGTAATGTGGTGTGCATGCCTGCTATTCTTTGCTATCCCTGATAACACCTGATCAAGGGAACAGCAGCTTTTTGTGGCTTTTTACAACATACTGCCCTGAATGACAAGTTGGCAATCACATCCACAAGGACACTAAGGGAAATCAGCACTTCGTTGTGTAGAAATGGGTTCCTGCTTCTCTGTACATTTTATAGTATGTTTCAGGTGCATTGCAGTGTGAAAATCCTGGTATTTTTGCTGATGGCATATCATCGAAGCCTTTACCCTCATTTAGTAGGTTAAAGTCTTGTAGTGCAAGCTGTGAACAGTTGTTACAGGTCACTGATAAAAAGCAATAGAGGTTTCATGGGCCACCCTAGGTTAATGTTAGCCACAAGCAGAATGAGAATGAGAAGGTTTGTGCTGAGAGCAGAGAGGCAGTGTGTAACCCACTGAATCTCATTATCACTGTACTCTGGCCTCTAGATAGTGTGTGTATACACTGGGGTTGTGGAGACTCCACGGGATGTACAAGACAGGCCTATTAGTAGAACTGGGAAAGGCTAGGAAGATTTTCCTTGTCTGCTAGAAGGAAGTATGTATCAATCTAGGGGAGACGCTTTCCTGGTCTGGGGGACAAAGCCTTCTGTAGTATGTATTGAAATTATTTTTATTATATCTATTTTATTTATTGTACATATTGTCTAAACTCCTGTCCAGGCCCTTTACTTTCCCTGTCTTTGCCTAATGGAAGCACTAGCCTGAATGCTGCTCTGACAAACTTGCTTCGCTAACTGCTCAGTTCTCGGTGTTCTGCCCTGGTATTGAGTCACTTTTACTTTTTTTCCAGGAGATATACAAGAGCTAGGAGCAGGTGCTCATATAAAACTCAGGCCAAGATTATTTATATTGAAACCATAAAACTCTCTTTCCATGCCTGCTATATCTCTGGACAAGTACATGATTACTACTGTTTTGACATTTCTTATCCTCCTTCCTCTTTCTCATTATTCACTGTGTTCTATGTATTTCCAAAATTAGCCCAGTCAATGTGTAGGCCACTCAATGCTGTGCACCACCCTGCCTCAGTGGGCTTTTTATCCAAAATTCCCAAACCTGATTGTTCATGGTGAGGGTCTTCAATTCATATCTAGGCCCCTTAGTATAAGTGTTCTTATTTACAGAAGCACAGAAAACACATAGATCTGCTTCAGTGAATGGAAGCTGAGTTTGCATGTCACCTTTAAAATCAAGCCACTTATATTTTAGTATCTAAACATGGATTTTGGAGCATAGCTTTAAGTATTCAGTGTAGGTATTTTTAGGGCATGACAGGCATCTCAAAAAATCTTTTTAAAGTACTGTACAAACATATATACTATATGTATACTTAATCAGCGCTTAATCATCACAATTATCATAATAATTGTCGTTTTCAGCAAAATAATAATCATCAACTCCTTTCAGGATGAGGCATTATTAATACAAATCATTATCTCATTTAGCACTCAGGGCCAATATCGACATCTCCGTACCCTGTACTCTACACTGTGTTAGCCTTTCCTGTATGCATTCTTCTGCTAAAGGAATTTTCTCTCCCTGCTTACTAGAAATGTGGGGATCCTCCCTGGGAATCATTCCAGGTAAGAAGCACTTCTGGTATTCAGCTTGCTATAAATGATAGAACAAAACACAGCACTGCTCTAGCCACAACCAAGGTGCCTTTAAACAAGCTCGTTATTTGATGGTGCATGATGTTGTACATGACCTGGAGATACGTTAAGCATTTCCACCGTGCTACAAGTATCTAAACCACTGAGTTTCATTTCTCACTTCTCACCCCTGTAAGTCAAATCCAGCAGCCTGCAATAGCACCTATTAATTTATAGACTTAATCCCAAGGGCATATCTGCACACTTGCAAGAAGGCATGTTTGGTCAGCTGTTGCCACAGTGATGGCAGAAATAGACAACAACCAAGAAGAAAAGAACCTGTGGCTGCATGTACACTTTGGTGGATTTGGGCATTTAGGGGGGTTTATTTGTTCCTCTATGCAGCACATTTGGAGATGTTTATGTACCTTTTCTACCATTCTAGTGGAATGTAGGATGTTAGAAGAAAAAGAGGATGCTGTGCAAATTTTGTATTCCTTATACACATAAAAGATATAGACTATCCCTTACAGACACAAAGGTTTCTGCAATAAAGAGCTGAACTGTTACAGCTTATTGCAGTGTTTTGAATTTCATGAGTACATTAAGGTGTTTAAAATTATTTATAATGAAATGCAGCTAAATAAAGTGCTTGTTAAAGCAGAACAAAACAAAAAAATCCTGAGAAGATACAATGTGATTACCACCAGCAAAAATGTCAGGTAGCTGCTTATTACAGAAAACACAACATTACTGAACTAATTTAAAATCCAGATAATTTTCCTTAGGAAAATATTCTGCAGTAAACTGCTTAGGGGCTGGTGGATTTCTTTGTTTCTGAAGGATGGTAGAGATTCGTACACAAGCATCAGCAAAGGGCAGCTTTCTGAGCTGTTCCCTGCCAATTGCTGACAAAGGCAGTCCTAATGAATCATTCTGAATTGTGATCATGTGCTACCAGCCCACAGTGAGCTGCCAGAGAGGAAGTGCAGCTTGTTTTCTTTCATTTTCTTGATTCCTATGCTGTAGGAAGATGAAAGGAGAAGGAGGAGGAGGCAACAGCAGCAGCCAAACTTAATAAATAATTCTGACTATTCCTGATATCAAATGGAGGCCCCTGAGTGGGACCCGCTGAAAAATGACACCCTTCCGCCGACCCTGACGCCAGCTGTCCCTCCGTATGTGAAGTTGGGCCTGACCATTGTATATACTGTTTTTTATTCACTTCTTTTTGTGTTCATCTACGTCCAGCTCTGGCTGGTCCTTCACTACAGGCACAAGAGGTTCAGTTACCAAACTGTCTTTCTGTTTCTGTGCTTGTTTTGGGCCTCTCTTAGGACTGTGCTCTTTTCATTTTACTTCAAAGACTTTGTCACAGCAAATTCTTTCAGCCCCTTCATCTTCTGGCTTCTCTATTGCTTCCCAGTCTGCCTCCAGTTTTTCACCCTGACCCTGATGAATCTTTACTTCACGCAGGTAAGCAACAAAGATTTGGCTGATTAAATCTAACATAATGGTAAAGCATTATTTTTTTGAGGTTCATGAGAAAGATGTAATTTCCTAATGTACTTGGGCAGGACAAGAAGCACGTATCAAGTATTTGGTTGGGAATTTAACTTTTGATCTATATACAACCAATCAGTGTTACAATGAAAACCAGAGCCTGAAGTGATTGCTTCAGGAATGGCAAAAGAATATATCTACTGTCCATTAAAATGCTGTCATTTAATTTAAAGATTGGGAAAAAATTTTACAGGAGAGCTTGAAGGTTAGACCTCCAAAGTGCCTTTCTGTTGTTATTCTTTATTGTTGTTGTTGTTGTTGTTGTTGTTATTAGACCCCATTAGCTTCCTGGCTTAGCAAACCTGATCTCTGTGTGCAGTCAGAATTGTGATTTCTAATTTTGCTGACAGCCGCCCCCCGCCCCCTCAGATTTTGCGTAGATTGGTTAACATGTTTCTGAGCGAGTAGATTTCTCTTCTGTGTATCAATAGTCAAATTGTTGATACGGTCCTACTGCAGCCTCAAGTATCTATTACGATCTGTATTGCAAATAGCACTGAGTGCTATTTGTGTCTAGGCCCCTGTTAAGTGCTAGGTGCTGTACAGAGGTACACCTTCTGCATCAAGGGCACTGTGATGTAAAGGTAAATTAGCTGTATAGAGGGGGAAGGGAATAGTATCTGTGCTTTGGAAAGAGGCCTTGAGAGGGTATCTATGCTATGGACAGCTAAGAAGCCAGATGAATTAGGCTGCACAGCGTTCCATGTTGCTGCAGTTAGACTTGCTTGGAAGCACTTACCGTGGGCTTGGGTGTCTTAGCATTGGGCTGCAGGCTGGGATGTTAGCATGCTGGGAGGCAAAGAGAGGCTGCCTGGCTTGCCTGAGATCTCACAGGAAGCTTCCAGGAGGGCAGGGATTTGATTTGGTGTCTCCCGAATCCCACTCCAGTGCCTTGAGCGAGAGGCCAAGCCTGTCCTCAGATGACCTGTGGCAAAGGCTGCTTTCCCAGCGCAAGTGTAGCTGGGCCATGAGAGCACCAGCCAGCCCTGCAGCACCCACAACAGTGCTCAGGACTCTTTGGGCTTTGCCATGAGCCCTGCTAGGGACCAGCTCAGAGCCTGGATCTGGGTGCTTCTGTAGTGGTTGCAGCTACCACAGGACTGTAAATTCTGAACAGCCTGGCTGGAGAGATCAGGCTGCTTGTGAGAGCTGCCAACCCAGAGCTGTAAAAGCAGAGATGGTAAGCATGAAAGCTAGAAGAGGACTTTAGTAGAGAATATTAAATACTTAGAACCACATACACTTTTTTGCACGTTTATTTGCTTTTCTGGATTCAGTGTCTGAAACACCTACTAACACACTCTGCTCCACTCCTCTGGACTTAAGATATATCAGAGAGTTACAGGAACCTTTCATCTGTATGCTACTCAAATCCAGCTCAGGCATGTAGTGACCTATGCTTTATCCCACAGCTGTTGTGAGAGGCATTTGCTGATGGTGCAGTTCTCAAGGGGCAAATGTCCATCATCATGCAGAGTCCATCACCATCACAGCAGTTGGGAGTAAATCTTAGCCCTGGGCCAGATTCTTCCCTCGGACACATATGTAGAGCTCCCATTGAAGTCTGAAAGCAGAATGTAGTATCTTGGCTCTTGGGCGAGAGAAGCTGAGGATGAAATGAGCACAGAGAATGCATTGCAGTCTGCGCTCTGTGCATTAGAGTGCCAGCACTTAGGGGCTTAGTGTCGTAGTAACTGATTCCTTTTGTCTGAGGAAAAATCCAAGGAGAGAGCAAACAGAATGCACTCATACGTCCTTTTAACCTATTTTTGGCATTTCTGTCTGATATCGTTAAGGAAGTACGAGTCAGTGGTTGGAAACATGAAAAATGCTAAGGCTGTTGGTTCTGCCTTTAACACAGTTTCTGCTTTGTTCACCATGAGCCCTCACAATCTTCCTCTGAGCGCTTCTATAAGAGTGTAATGGTTACCTGTCTTACATAGCTGTTGTGAGGCTTTTGAAACAGTATTTAAAAGCACTTTAAGACTTTGTGATAAAGATTGTGAGCCACTGTAGACAAGCATATTATTAGTATTACTGTTTGTTTTGGAGCTGGTTGCTCCGGTGAAATCTCATCTCAAATATCTCCCCAGCCAAAACAAAGCCTTAAGAAATACAAGCACAGCCATTGTAAGAATATAATGTAAGACATGGAATCAATGCACAGACTTTTAATTCACTGTTATTAATTCTTTACTTCTAACCATTAAAAGGTGGCTTGGCTTGAAATTCAGCATCTTCTTGACACTGTATTTTTAATGTGCATCTAGCTTTCCACAGTAGACAAGCAAGAACTAGTGTGAAAGGGGTGGGCAGAGAGAATTTTGTTTTCAGTAATGGCTTATAACTTCACAGACCTGTTTAGAAGCAACTTTTATCCCTTTTTTTCTCCAGAAAGAAGGAAAGGGACTACAGCTGTGTCTCATTGCATGGGAACCATGCTAGTTAACTGATGCTAAGCTAGAGGAAAAGAAATTACCTAGGTATGGCATAGGAACAGAGGACTAGAAGAGACCTCATGAGTCTGGAGCTTGAGAGTGTTTATTATCTGTTGTATGGTACACAGCATTCCTACATGGGGCACTGCTAAGAACACTTTTAGATATGGATACGAGATGAAAAATTAGTTCCAGAAAGTTGGAGATCCTCCTAGCCAAAGAAAAAAACTCATTTGACAAGCGCCTGAAAGCATTTTTTAAAATAATAAGCAGCTTTGAATCTGACAGGAAGTTAGCCACAACTGTTGTCTTTATAATAGGTATCCCTAAGCAATGTGGTCACAAATTTGGACTGTATCTTTTTTGTAGCAGGACAAAAAAGCCACAATGGCGTCAGCATGGCAGGGGTTATTCCCAGATTTGTGCATCACCTGCAACAGAAAGAACAGAAGGAATTCTAATGCATTGGGGCAGGATGATAAACCAGGGGACCAATAGACAGCAGAGAAGTTACAATCAAAAGAGTTTTGACTCAGAACAGTTCCTTAGGGTTCATGAGGTTGAGTGCCTAATTCAGAGCCGTTTCTTACTGTCTTGATACCCTACTTATGGCAGAATAAAAAGGGTGCCGAAGGTAAGGCATAGATAATATTATCTCCTCTCAGAAATCATGTACTGCAGAAAATACACATGGTCTCTAGTAAGACAGCTGAAGAGAATTTATTAATCCTTTGTCTGTATTCATTCTCTTGTCTTATAAAGGAAAGAAATATGTGACCTACCTCTCAGGATAAGCCTCTGTTTACTTAGAAATCATTAAAGTAAGTCTTAAATAAAAATGAGATCCAGTGGCACTTTCATAAAACAACAGCCCAATGCCTGCGAATAACCACATAGTACCAAGCCAGAGAAACTCCCTGGTCCATTAGATAGTGAACAGAAGTGTGCATTTCCACCTACAGAGACTGAAAAGCCCATAGATGTCTTTGCCTCACACCTGTACCTCCCACAGTTTTATTTTGGCTGTTTGATAAAGACTGTAAATTGGCAATTAACATTTTCCACTTTAACCGAATCGGACAGTGAGAATCCCAGCACTCAAGCACTCTTTTGTTTGTGCCCTGCCTAGCTAAATCTTCCATTTTCCCCTGCCAGTGGCAAGGGGAGACTGAGATGAGTCCTCGTGCTTTGCAGTCAGTGCTGTGGGCAGAAGTTTAAAAAGGATCTGGGAAAGAAAATAAAAGAAAATAAAAACTTGCCTTTTATGGCGGTGGGGTGGGGGGAGGCGGAGAAGGGCTTGCTTCAATTTGTTCTGTTTCTTTCAGACTTTACATTTCCCTGGGGAACAGGATACAAATGAAGGAGGAGGAAGGCTAGGATGGAGGGTTACAGAGTCAAAAAACAAGGTCAAGGCAGAAGACTTTGAGTGGTAGGGGATGTTGGAAATCCCAGCCCCATTCTGTGGCCAGGCACAGCAAGCTATTTGTTGGGCTATAGATTTAGCCATTACGTTCTCAAGCACCTAGGGAAAGTGGTGCTGAGGTAAAGAACTGGGAGGCTGTATAGGTGGAGAGGGTCTGGTAGGTGGATTTACCTCTCCTTCCTCTTCCCTAACCATCTTCCCTTTCTCTGGCATCCGGATTGGGAAGTTTACCCTGCCTCCTAGGCAGGACTGATAAAAATCAGGGACTTTCAAATGAAGAGAGCCTGTGCAGGGTAAGACAGGTTCGAGAGGAGCTGGCCATGCTAGAAGTATTTTGAAGGGTGGGGTAAAGCCAGTGCAGCACTTTCAGAGAGGTTACGTATCTCAGTGGAATTCTAACTGAGGTACATGTTATCTCAGTGAAGAAAATTAAGAGAACTTATCCTCTAATTACTCTGGATAGAATTTTAAAAGTAATACCACCAGTGAGAGAACAGAAAGAGCTTTTTATTTAGTATTTATTTTTTAATAAAAAATAATATACCGTTTTTTACAGAGCTTTGTATTAATTTAAAGCATGCTCTAGATGTACGTAAGACTACACAGGAGTCAAAATACAGGTGGTAAAGCATCAGCAAATGTGTTGGGTCTATAGGAGAGAAGGTAGAACTGCGCACAGAGATGCTGTCTGCCAGCATCTGACAGAGGGAATAAGGTGATTTGAGTTAGCAAACGATTTGATGGGAAGGCTATACATGCAAGTTTACTGTGACCGCTAGACCCATGATGGTCCCTCTCCTACCTGTACTAGTTTTACGAAGTTACACAAGGCTGCATATGGTAGTGAGTCATGTTGTCCGTGTCAGTAGGCCTTGCAAAGCATGTAGAGTTTAGAGAGTAGAGAGAAGACTGGGCATATTTTGGGGGAATCTGATCCAAATGTAGGAATATTTAACATGAAAGAATGAACATGAGAGAAGGAGAGAAGGGAAACGTGGGCCTTGGACTGGAACATACACAATGGGGGAAAGGAGTACAAGCTGATGGGGGTGGTCTGGGCCCGCATGAGGCAGGTTTGCAAGGTGCAAAGAGAGATTTGCATGGAATGTGGCAGAGGAAGGGAGAGGGGCAGTGGTGAAAAGATCTGAGAGGGAAAAGCATGCTCTGAACTCTGCAATTTTTCTGACATGAGAACTGGTTAATAAAGGTAAACTTCATTCCTGTGCAAACAGCGACCTTGAGATACATGCAAACACTTAACACATACCTGAAGCTTTATGGTGAGCTGTGGTTCCTGTAAAAGTGAATTGATTAGCTAGACCTAGGGGTACGCTGGAGGTCTATGCCAACATTCATATCAGCTCAGCTACGTCAGAGCATGAGTTGAAAATTGCTCCAGTAAGATTTTTTTTTCTTTTGCTCTAGGCATATGTGACTTGGCTTTGACACCTGGTTGATTGCTGCTTACAGGGCCTGAGTGGCTCCTGATGTAACTTGCATAGCCACAGCAGGAGCCCCCTTAACTTGCATCTGCACTGCCCATGGGCCCTCCTGCCAACCCCACCATTGGTCTTCTGCTGGGCCCTGGTAGGAAATCCTGCAAGATTAGCTTGCAGCAGTTTGCATCAGGTCCTGCAAGAGAGGAATTTTCCTTGGCTCAGGGGCTTTTTGGAGCCCTTTTGTACTGCTGCAGTTCTGTATGCCAGACATACCTCAGGGGAGTGGAGGAGGGAGTGTGAGAATCTCATTTGAGGTTTCCAGTTCTTCAGTAAAAACAAGGAATCAAAACAGTATATTTCTACTTTAAAGAACAAGCAAAAGGGGAAATGCTTTTAGGAAGAAAAAGTAAGCTTTTAGACATTAGAAAATTAGCAAGGAATTTCACTGGCTGATTTTTTTCCTTGTTGCTATTCATCTTGGGGCTCTCTGAAAGATCTTTTTTTAAAAAAATCTGCCTTCTGCTTTCTCATTAGTCTATTCTTAGGAGTAGCCTGGTTTGCTCTGGTTTGCTGGAGGACTTGCTTAGATGACTCAGATATTGACTGGAAGCTTTCTCAACGCTTTTGCGGGGAGGGGCCATTGAGCAACCAGTCTTTTCTTGCAGGGTGCTTTCAGTTAAATGACTTAAAAGCAAAAAGCAGCACCCATGTGTGTAAGGTGTATTGAGATCAGCTTCTGACATCCTTAATCCCACTGAACAGCCCTTTTTTTGTGACAGTCACACTGCTTCCAGCAAGGGTGCTCATGGAATAAGACACTATCAGTGTAAGTGAAGGTAGTAGACTCTGGCCAGCTGTATTTCTGTCTAGTGATGAATTTGTAAGAGTGCCCATGCCTTACACTACAGCTTTCTCTCTGTGTAGTCTTCATTTTTTTTCTTAATGGTCATTTTGCTCTGATAAAATTCAGAAGCACATTGTCCACTGGGACAGTTCCACCAAATGTAGAGTCACAATAACACAGCCATTTTGGCGGTCTCACCTCTAGAGATGTTGTCCTGCAAATTACCTGTAATGGGAGCATGTCATGTCTGGTTTTAGCTAGGTTAGCCATGGAGCTTTTGCTGAGAAGGGCAGACTTGCACTGTGTCTTGTGACAGGAGTGCTCTGTGACATTAGAGAGGTGAGTGGGTCCTTGTTGGGGGACCACAGGAGATGGCATTCCAGAGCTTGTGAATCTCCTAGGTTTTGTGGACCCAGTCCACACTCATGGCCCACTGCAAATTGCTTGTCTTCTGCAGTTCTGCACACTAGCTTTGAACACTTGTGTTCAGCGCTGCTCTTGAAAGTTGTCAAAATTAATGGTACAATGTGTGAATAAGTGCTACTCAGAACAGGTGAGGATTGTGGAATGGCCCTAGAGACAAGTTTTACTTGCTCAGTTTAAGTGACATCAGAAACCTGCTTACTCCCCAGTTGACCACAGTGTTATCCAGAATAATCAAGGTAGGCAAAATGTCTCATACAAAAAGGGTACAGGAAGTATTTGGAACCCCATCCCTCCTCTAAAAACTGCCAGCCCCCAACTGCCCCACAGAAACATGAAACATTTACAAGCTTCTTATACCTTCCCTTCAAGTAGCAAGTAAATAATATAAAACTTGCTCCTGAATTCCTGTGAGAGTTCATGATCTAAGTATTTGGATAATGAATCACAAAAATCTTTTATAAGGGATGGTGCCAGAGGTGTTAACTATTTGAAAACAGTGTTGATGGTTGCAGAATATTTTTAGGGATTTTTTTCAATTTCTCAATTTTATTCTCAGCTATTATTTTTGAAAGACCTGCTAAAATGCTCTGTTCACCTAGTGGTAAGCAGACTGATGTACCACAGAAATAATTTCCATGTTAAGGCAGCTATTTATGGTGAATAGGAGTTAAATGACAAGTTGTTCCAGGAGCACTGGAACAAGTGAAGCCTGATTTTTCCAGATCTATGTCTCATGCTTGACTTTGAGCTGTGATTGAAGCTGTTTCTGTAACTGGGGCATTCCTTATGGTACTTTCGTATGCAGAGTTTTTCATCTAGGGTGACATGTAGGATCATTATGCAGTATTCTGCATATATGAGATGCATTTACAGGGTCCCTCACTTCTATCGAGTCACTGTTTTTTAAGAGGGTGATAGAAAGGTCATGTCTTTGACACTTCAAGAATTCTGTCTTCAATTCTCTGACCAGACCATTTAAAACTTAGTGGGGGACAGGTAGACAGGTTCACAGGCAGACACATGCGTACAAATACACAGTGATCATATACGTCCTGTTTCCTTGGGAGAGTATGGTAATCCTAGCAGTTATTATGCAAGATACAATAAAGTGCATGCAAAGCCAAATGAAATGGGTAAGGCAAGATAAGTTGAGAAGAAAACGATTAGGAAATAACCCTCAATAAATCATGCAGCATGATTTTTTTGTAATACTAGTAATCAGTATGTTTCAGTGTAGGCTGCTGAATTTAAATAAATGACCTTTATAAATTGAGTTTGCTTGGAGTTGTGTTAGCTTATGAAAAAGCCTTAGTGATGCTTTCCTTTAAGCTTTTTTTTTGAATCAAGATACAAAAATCTGTTAATATCTTTCTCTATAATTTCTCATGGTAGTTAAACACCTGGGACTGATATTACATAGCTACTGTGCAACGAAAGTGTCATTATTTTGTCTTTTCTGCTACAGCAAGATAATATTGTGCCTGAGCTATCTCACTGTAAAAATATGTACTGTTCCCTTAGTGAACGTATAGTCAGTGGAAGCCAAACACACCTCAGAGTAGAACAAGGAGTTTGGTTCTCACCGACATCCTTCTGGTAATATGACATGTTTAAACATATATATCCAGTTTCAGGCCAGCGTACTATGGGCAGGGTACTAAGGGCTCTTTATGTGAATAGAGCATCTGACCCAATATGCCACTGTGAGCTGATCTGCACGAGAGACATGAACTGATAGGTCACGTAAGGGCATAATTATTTACCGTTTTGATTGTACTGGCATTGGTCCTTTTGTGTATATTGGTATAAAGGACCTAATTCCCAAGCCAAAATAAGCAAAAATAATGATGCAGACAATTTGTATACAGGTATATCTTAATCTCCTGCTGAGTGGTTTTAATAGTTTGTTTATAGGTTGCCTGCCGTGGATAAGCCATAAATGCAAATTTATTGTGTAGTGAAACCTGTCATTACATTTCATGTGATGTGAGACAGGATTCCTGTGGATCACAGCGTCTTTCTTTACTTGCATGTATCCTATGTCTGATGCAATATTTTTCTGTTTTTCAGGTGATTTTCAAGGCTAAGTCAAAATATTCCCCGGAGCTACTCAAATACAGGTAAGAACTGTGGTAAAGAAAAATAGCCATGTACTCGGAGAAACATCTTTGATAATATGCAGTGGTCATAACTACTCATATTTATATACGAATGTTTTATAATGATGAATGATGGTTCTGACACCAACTTCTCTGCTGTGACATTTCGAAGTCTGTGTCATTTCCCAACACAAGCACCATTTTTAGACATTCAGATATTTCAAAGGCAAGTATTTCAATTGCAAGCAGGAAACACTGACCTTGGTGATCTGTTTACAGGTTCTTAAAGAAACTCTGTAAGTTGATGAATTCAGATCCAGTGCTTTGATAAAGGTAGCAGGGTGATGTATTCATTGTGACAGGAATGAGTGAGACTGAATATGTCTTAATTCAGAATTGAGGCCAGTGGTAATAAAAGAGAGACTCAAAAGCTTTGAGAAGGTGAGAGAAGAGTTGTGAAGGGAAGAAGGTAGAGAGATTCAACTTGATGATGTGTCTGGGAGCATGCAGATAACTTCCCATAACTCCAGAGAGTTGAGGTTATGGCAGCTTTGCATTTATGTAAGGGATTTGTTTGAGATCTTGTTTGAGATGGAGAAATTGTCAGAAACTACTCAAAAGCTCCCCAAAAGGTGGTAGATGTCCAGGAAGCTGAAGAAGAGTTCAATAAATTAATGTTTATTGTTGCAATACCTAGAAGCCTCAGTCAAAGGCAAAGTTGTTTAGTTAGGATAAGAGAGAGAGGCTATCTCTTCTTTAAAGAATTTACAATCTAAAGTCAGGATAGGAGAGCAGAATAATTTGCAACTGTAATCTGACCCGTTGCTTGCTGACTGTTCAGCAGGATATGATACTGTATCAACAGGTCAAATATTAAAATTGTTCTTGACCTGGAAAGCTTGTTATCAGGCTTGCTTTTGATACAGCTGGAGAGGCAGAGGTCTGCAGCAAGTGTTTCAGAAACCGTCTTTGGTATAATGTATGAGGAGAGCAGAGTTGGGGCAGGCTGTGCTGGGGCTGGTGACCAGTAAGGGTATGGGCCAGGCAGGGTTTGCTGCCTGACTGAGACATGAGGGGCTCCTTGCTGGAGAGCAGCTCACTTAGCAAATGTAAGGGTGAGAACAGAAAGGCTGCATTCTGTTTGGTGGGGCCAGGAATGCTTCCAAGTTAGTGGGTCTGTGCGCACACCTTGGCCACATCCCAAACCACAAGGGGCAAGAACTGGATGCTCCCTGGTCAGCACCATGGCACAAAAATTGGCATCCCCCTTTGGTTTCTATGGGAAGGAAACGCAGGAGCGTGGGCTGGCCGACAAACATGACACACACCAGCCAGGTCCCCAGCCAGCCCTCAGAGTGAGTGGCAGAGCATGCCTGCCTCTGACAATACACGTAGCCACAAGGAACAAAGAGGAAGGTTTTGCAGAAAGCCTGGGCCATAGGAGAGGGTGGTGCAAGGCAGATCTGTGAGCATGTTCCTGGCTGGCTTTAAAGGTGAGACAGGAGCTTTGAACCTCATTTGCTACTGATGTTTGTGGCAAGGCTTTGTTCTTGAAAAAATGCTTGAAAGTGTCTTTTTTGAAGCAAAGGGGGCTTGTGACTTTTAGTCAATGGGTATGGAATGAATACATCAGCACCCTGCACTTAGCTCTTGGAGCATTTCCATTCCTAAATACTTATGTATTGTGATCTGAGTTACTCTTGTACAGACTACCCACCCCACCACAGCTTCATGTCTACCCTGCCTCTTGTTTACTGCATTTCTAACAGAGCACTCTTGGGTCTGGCCTAGCCTTCTTCCTCTTGTGCAGCTCTGCTGGTGAAGGACCTGATTAGTATTTTGTTTTAATGTTTACCGCTCTTAGCATGGATGTGGTTCACCTGCATATAAGGGCCATATAAAGCTGACCTTTCGTGTATAGGGTAACCGAAGTGGTGTAAATACAAACACACTCAGGTAGTTAATATACCAATGTGTATTAGCTAGAATAGGCCAGTGAGAAATGAATGATTTTGGCCTAGAGACAGGGGCTGGAGTCTGTGCTTACTGAATTTGATATTTCTTCATTGCTGAATGTTCAGTTTTTGATTTTTTTTATTTTCTTTAGTAAATCTCAGGCCTTGTTGCCTGGTGTTGTCATTCCTGCAGTAGGTAACAACTACAGGAACTGGGCAGCAGTGAAGTAGGACTGCATCTGTGTATTGACACAGGTCTCAGAAATCAGGATCTTTCCAGATAATGAAAAAAACGATAAAATGCTGTCAGAGATACAGAATCTAAAGCGAACTTTACTCAGCACAGCCTTCATGTTGTTAGTCACTATAGCAAAAGAGCTCATCGTCAGGCCTGTGCCAACCGATCTTCATATTTAAACAGCCCTGCTGCACGTCTCCCTGGGCTTGGGGATTTCTTAAAATCACTGGGTTTGGGTGAGGCTTACAGTTCTGTGTGTGCATGCCTGGTTACACACAAGCCTCAGACCGTGTATGGTTTCTGAGGAAACCACACACAAAATGCAGTAGTTTCACACAGATTTTCCCATTAAGCCAGCCAAAACTCACTGCATTCAGCTGAAGTTTGATTTTAGATTCAAACAAAAACTTAGAGGGTGCATCCAGCCTGGCACAGCAAGAGCAGAACACTCTAGCACATGCCTTCCCCAGAGCTCCTTTTTATTGCACAGAGCTCCTTTTCAGGGACCAGCCCCAAAATGAGGAGTATGCAAAATAGGCTGGAAAATAGTCACTGGTGTAATGTGGGAGCACCTCCCTGCCCTGCCTTTCTGTTTTCTAAAAAAATGTTTATTCATCCCTTGTAGGTGCCCTGATAGCTGAGATTTAGTGACACATTTTGCCTTTAAGCGAGGCAGTAATGCTTTCTGCAGTTGCAGAGATCCTAAAACTGTCATGAGAGATGTAGCCTTCGTCTCCATCGGTGCTTATTCAGAGGCTCAGCAACAATGCCTCTGTTGTCAAAACAGGCAGCCCTTTCCCCAGCCACATCATGTTAATAAGGGGGATGGAAGATCATTATGTGAAGAGCTGAACAACTGACTGGCCATGACAGCTCACCCTGGCACATACAGGAGTGTGTGGGCATGACTGTGTTACAGTGCTTTTTTTTTTTTTTGCTAGACCCAGGCAAGGAGGAGCCTGGCCTGGAAGCCTCTAAGCCTCGCTGGTGGCAAGCCAGCATCAAGCACATGCAGGCTACACTGAAGCAGAAGGTCCCCCTGACTAAGCTGAGCAACAAGAGAGCATGTTCTTCCCACAAGCAGGCAAGGTGTAAGAGGCTACCTTTCCTCCTCAGCCTAACACCCATGAGAAATTTTACCTGCCTTGCAGTCAGGGAACAGAGATGAGTCCATTAAATGGGCTTTGGGAGAGGAGGGGAAGGAAGGCATATGACCATCACTTAAAGACTTTTGAAGTCTTAATAAATACAAGCTGTAAAGATACTATCACTACAATTGGGAACTGAGTTCTCCAGAGGAAGCCATGTGAGAGAGGAGCTTCAGGACTGCAATGATTCTAGCATTAGACTGTGAGGTTTATAAGAGTGATCTATAGCCACTTGCCCTAAAACCAGAGCCCTCCTCCAGAAAGTTAAGAATGAGCATAATCTCCCCCCCCGAGAGGGAATTTCCGTGGCTGACAAAGAAAAGACAGCGGCCCTGCTCACTGCCAGATATAACTGAGAACAAGGGCATTGATTCGTAAACACAAACAGAGTTTTTAGGCTTTCAGTTCTCCCAGCTACACATCTGAAGGGTCTCAAAGATATACCCCTTCCTTTCCTGTCCTCAAAAAAAAGCCAGCTGTTCTTCAGTTTTGTAGCTGGGTTGATACCATCCCAAAAGGATATGAGCATGCGGAAATAAAAGATCACCACTGGGTGAAAGTACTTTTAAACAATCAGATTTTGATTCCTCAGAGACAATCTGGGCATTTCCTATCAGCCAAATTCAAAATTCCCAGCAGACATGAAGGGCTGTGGACCAAAAGCTCTTGTTCAGTGACTGCAGTTCATGAGCCTTATCTGAAATTGCCTTGGTCAGCAGTGATAATGAAATAAGCAACACCAGAAATGGATACACACTTCATTTTTTTTTAATGAAAAGCTCTGCAGCTGTGTGTAGGAGTAAAGAGAAATTAAAAGCAGTCTTCCTTCAGTATATGGCATACTTGTATTGCAAGTATCAGTGCTGCGGAGATGGATAAAAGAGATGGGGGAAAACAGCCCAGCTCCTGGGCTTCTCTCTCACTCACATTTCTGTTCCAGCTCTGCTCCTGTGGTTGTGCAAATGAATCCTTTGCCTGGCATGGATGGCAAATGCCAATTCAGAATCAATGTGCATACTTAAAATTCTTGATTCTCCTTTCAAAAAGTTGCTCATGATCAAGGTGTTTAGGAAAAGGGACAGAGAAAGGAGCTGGGGAGCTAGTACCTGAGAGATTTTTCCTCCTATTAGACTCTTTGTTAATTTAATATGCAATCTGACTGCAGACATTGGCAGTCAGTGATGCTGTTCATGGGAATAATCATGTACTAAAACCAAGATCAAACCCAGTCCTTTTCAAGCAGCTCAGCCTTTTACAAGGTTTCTTATGCAAGTGAATAGTCACAGAAGAATAGGTCTGTGCTGTATGAAGTGCACACTCTAAGAAAACACATGCATTTTTAAAGTCATTTTTAAGAACTGTGCCATTGTGTTTCTGCTACAGACTTTCATGCTTTGTTGCTTGCCGTTAGTTTCTTATGGCGTATTGTAGAACTTTAAAAGCAGGTTTGAAATGAGCAGTGTTCATCTCTCCAGCAAGCTGGAGCACTTCGACTTGGGCTTGGGTAGCTGGTTTCTCTGTGAGCTCTCAGAGCCCCGAGATGTGTGCCTTCCATTGCTCAGAGTGCAGCACCAATCTCATGACTGCCACTTGCTGAACAATGTTGCTAAAACTCTGTTTTCTCCTCACCCTCCCAGGTTGCCCCTCTACCTGGCTTCTCTTTTCATAAGTCTCCTCTTCCTCTTGGTGAATTTAACATGTGCGGTATTGGTGAGAACAGAGAATTCAGAGAGAAAAGTCATTGTCTCTGTCCGGGTGGCAATTAATGACACATTGTTTGTGCTGTGCGCTGTTTCACTCTCCATCTGCCTGTATAAGATTTCCAAGATGTCTTTAGCCAACATTTACTTGGAGTCCAAGGTAAGGTACATTTTCAGTTCTTTTACAGTACCTCCTCGGAGACAACGGCAGTGCAAAGCAAAGGCCTACAATTCTTTAGATCCCCTGAGAGCTGGAGGCCTTAAACTTCACTGCTCGCACCTAGCTGTCCATCTTGCCCACAGAGATACTAAGTAGTAGGCTGTAGCAAAGGTGCTTTTGGCTAATACCAGAGACTTCAAAATAAAGTGTTGTGAGACAAAGAATTTACAGAAGGTAGTAGCTGGAGTTTCTCACAGCTGTTTGCCGGTTGGATACTGCTTTCTCCAGACCCCCATCTAAAAAACCACTTCATTTCAGTACTACTACATAAAGGTGGTCTGTACTTTAGGATCCTTCACCTTGTCAAATTACTGACTGATTATTTTAAATATTTAAGGTAGCAGTGTGCTGCAGATAAGCCAGAAAGAGGAATATCAACCTCCTTTTATGAATTTGTATACTGTCCTATAGATAGTGAGAGTGCATTTTAGAAGACTTAAGCATTATAAATTCAGTCCAGTGGACAGAAGCAGGGGAAAGTCTCTTTTATTACAAAATTTTTTTTAAAGAATTATTGTTAGGTTGACAGCTTTGGACACATTCTGTGATCAAACGGCTGGGTTTACTGATGGCATCACACAATTTGCAGTAAATGGTTAAATCTTAAAATAAATAGAGGTTAACCAATACTGATTACCATAGCAAACCTTTCCAAAAATTTACTTTTCAGCTAGTATTTAGAAAATCTTACAGTAAAATTCTTCTCTCCATTTGCTTAATCAGATAAAAGGAATATTTTTCCTGTTTAATCAAATCTGACCATACTGCACAACTGAAAGTTCATGGCTGAACGGAAGATTTAAAAATGCAGCTTAGTTTGTTTTGTTTCTTTCAAATCTGTCATTTGCTGACCAAAGGGCATGAGCAATGGATTATTTTTACTAGCAAGAAAAGTTTTTCTGCTCCTGCAAATCTCAGAAGCATAAATCTCTGTAACAAAGCAGTGTTAACCTAAGGGAGGCTTTGGTAGATTACTTTGTTCCGTTTCCTTCTCCTGCTGGAAACCTGGTCTTCTCTATTTCAAGCTGTTTCACAAACAAACAAACAAACTCTGACATTACTGCAGAAAGGAAAATACAGAACACTCACTTGATGAAAGTTTGAATGTGGAAATGAGAATTAATGAGAGCTTTACTTCTTTCTGCTTACCTGAAATTGGAGTTCCTCTGGGGACTTCCAGTAGGATTTGACTGCACATATTTATGGACACAGAAGGCTGGAGCCAGCAGTGAAAAAACATCCTGGTTTAATCTGCTACTGTTGTGCTGAAACACTAGGTAAAGAGAAAAATCTGTTCTCTGCAGTGGTGTTACAGAAGTAGAATTGGAGATAATGTGCGCTCTGGGTGTACGGAGATATGGATTGGTGAAAAGGTGAAAACTCATGCAGACTTACTGCATTCCCCTATGTGGTCTGGCCTAGAGGACAGATCTGGCTCTCTGAGCCAAGGTTAAGATAGCACAGAGGAGGTGCACAGCCCTCACTTTAGGTGCTGCCTTGGGCTGGCTCTGTGCTGGACGTGCTACCAGCACAGGGCTCCCCTCTTCTCTAGCGACCTGTGACTGGGAAAGGATTCCTCTGCCTTTACTTTACCCAGGCATTCTCCCTTCAGCAAGCCACCATGTACATGTGATTGACAGTGAAAGTAGGCCATGTTTCTTCTTTTTTTTTGTACTTGGTGGGATTAAAGTTTGTTAAACCTGCAGCATATTTAAATGTTAAAGTCCCTGCACCACAAGCTCCCTCCCAAGAATGACAGCTATATGGGGAAACACATATAGGGAAATACCCAGCCCCCTTCTGCTCTATAGTTCTGCTATCCCTGGTCTGTAAATGCCACTGAACTGGGATACAGTATGTGCCAGTCAGCAGCTTCTCTCTGCTTTTTCACCCTTGGTTTCCATGACAGCACCCTTGACTTGCTAATACAAAAGGAGAATAGAGAAGTGCCTAACAAACATTTCCTCTTTGTGGCATTTCCTGCTTGCTGGTCTTGCCACTGCTTTCACCACCCTATACTGTATTTCTGGTCTCAATTCACATATAACAGCAGGCTCTTGGCTCACTGCTGACATCACTGCAGGTTATAGCCCCTTTGACAGGGTAGTTCCAGTGGTGTTTTAAGCAGGGAATCAATCAGAGAGATCAGTGGCACTGTGGATTTTGTAATATTCCTGAGCCCGACTGTTCTCTGAATTCATGTGTTTTATTATTTTGGTGGGAAAGAAGGCAAACTAATTTTCTGCTAGCTTTTTTGACCAGTCCCTGAACTCCTCTTTAATGACATCAAGGCACACCCAGCCCACAGAGGGTGCACAGCAAGCAGCTGTAAAAAGATGCAAGGTTGCATCATACTAGCTAACCAGCATCTGATACAGGATGCTTTACAGCTAATGCAGAGCTGGAGGCTGAATTCTGTTGCTCCATCTGATACCACGTGTAATTCTTACATACTTCCATTGCTCTGAAAATAACACTCCTATGACATTAGCAGGAATGAGACACAACCCATTTTAGTGGGGGCTGGAGTTGCTACCATCAGCTGGAAAATGCTATAGTGATTAAAAAAAATAAAAGGAAAGAGAAAAAAAATCAGTCACATTAGGCAGAGTATCATGACACCCCCCCCCCCCAAAAGTCCAAGCAAAACAATGTTGTTGTCAGCTTCCCTTATGAATTATAACCTATGTTTAAATCTCTTCCAGGGCTCATCTGTCTGTCAGGTGACAAGTATAGGAGTGACTGTTATACTACTTTATACCTCACGAGCCTGTTACAACTTGTTCATCTTATCATTTTCTCAAACCAAGAAAGTCAATTCTTTTGATTACGATTGGTACAACGTGTCTGATCAGGCAAGTATGAAAATAAGTGCTGATGAGAAAAACTCATTCTGTATGTGATGGCTAATTTCCAAAATGCTATGACAAGAGGCACTTATATAATAAAATCCTATTGATTTTTCTTATTGAATGCACTAAGATGGCTTTGTTCCAGGAATATGCATTTCTGGTAACAGCAGCGTAAGAGGGGGGAGGAGAAATAGTGCTAAAATAGTGCATTAACCAAACAATTAAGAAAATCGGTCTTTTAGTTAATGTATTGTATTTACTATGAGTATAATGTTCAGAAAAAGAAATCCTGTTGTTTAGAAAAGAGTGTTTTGTCCATTAGAAAGAATGTATTGTATTTGGAGAGGAAGAAAAACAGTATTTGATTCCACTAAAATGTTAGATTCTGAAGCTGTTGTAAAATCTTCCATTGCCATCCAGTGCATTGGAGTTATTTACCTTAATTCTATCAGTCATAAAATCTATAAAATCTCAGACTGATTTTCGTCAGCTTTTAATTGCAAGTAACAATTCAGATGATTGAAAACTAACAGTGATAAAAGTACCTGAGAATATGAGCAGGTGATTCTTTGTTGAATTGTATGAAGTTTCGACATCCAACTCCTCTCTTACATTGAAACATGTAGATTTAGACTTTATTAAAAAAAAAAAAATTACCTTACAAATTGAGAGGATATTGTTCAGGTCTCAGTAGTTTTCCAACTCCTTCAAGGCTAGCCAGAATGGCAGGCTCTGGACCACGTGTAAATTTTGTTTGGTCTCAAAGCCCCAGTCACGTGGTGTTTCCCCACCCTCTCAGCAAGCATCTGCAGAGCACAAGCCATGTTCCCAGCCATCCAAGTGCCTCGTAGTGCCAGGGTGGCTGAGCGAAGCTGGAGCCTTTACAATTTCTGCTGAGCAGTAGATACATTTGCAAATAAGTAGGCAAGCAGTAGGGTAAGATTGCCTAGAGGACCTCATTAAGAGTTACTTAAGTAGAGTGTATCAAGGGATGGCTGATCTCCCCTGCTCCAGCGCAGCTGAGAGGAGTGCAGCTAGGCTGTGCCACTCCTTGTGATTAGAGGGCACTAATTTGAGGCAGAAGGGCCCTAGGCTGCGATTCCTCTCTGAATTTACCTCCTGTTGTTGGCGCCTGGAGTGTTGCAGTGGCTGCAACACTCTTAGGGACTTGCAGTGCAGGCAACTCTTGTGCTGATTGCTGCTGACCTGGAATACAGGTGCTGGGACTTTATGGCTGGGATATTTGGTTCAGTTTCCCACACAGAGCCCACCATTTTAGGGAACTTACTGGAGTGCTTTAGGACCTAGAAAACCACTGTCACTTTTTGAACATCCAGTCTGACATGAGACATCAAGGGCTGCCTTGATTTTGGGGCAAACAATTTGAGCCATGTGAAAAGGGCCTGGAACTGAAGGCTCATATTGGTACCAGAATAAAGAGTCACTTTTAATAGTACAGCTCCATTTTTGTACTGTGGTACTTCCTCAGGTCACCTGTCAGAAATATTACCCCACTTTCCCCTGCACAAAAGACATGAAAGGACAGGTTTTGTCCTCTGCAACAACAGTGAACGATAGAGAGAAAGGTAGCTAGGAGTTCAGAGATAACACTAGAATAACAGCACAGTTCAAGCTAACAACATGCACCAACTTGAAGGGATCCAACCCTTACATTTTAAAAGCCAGATTTCCAGCAATGCCCTTGGAGGCTTAGGCACTGTTTGTTCCTTCACATATTATTCCCACCTGGAAAGGGGCTAGAAGACTAGTTTTTCATTACCTTGTTTTTATCACTTTCTTCCCAGTCTGAAAACCTGGCAAGCAACGATTGCACTTAGATTTTTGTCAAAGGAGAAATAGGAGGAGGAGAAAGAGGGAGGAGGGAAGTTAAAAGCAAAGGGAAGCCATGTACCCAGAAACATGGAATATTTATTCTTTTTAATAGACCTTTAATCATTGGCCAGGTTAATCCAGCTTTACCAGATGGAGTTTCTGGCCATGCTGTCAAGCATTCCAGCTGCCTAAGTATAGGCCTTTATAATAAGACATGTTGCCTCCTGCACCTTTTAAACAAGCTGCCATTTTCATTTGTAAACATTTTTCTCTTTGACATTTCAACAGGCAGATCTGAAATGTCAGCTGGGAGACGCAGGTTACATTGTGTTTGGAGTGATCCTTTTCATCTGGGAGCTGTTGCCAACTTCCTTGGTTGTGTATTTCTTCCGTGTCCGAAACCCTACAAAAGATCTAGTGAGTGCAACTTGTTATATATTCTGGTAGTGTAATGTCCAGGCAGGTCTGAGGAGTGCAGCTTCTGAGGGAGCTTTTGCTTTACATTTTAACTTCTCTTTTTCGAAGTGTTTTCGGCGGAATAAAAACAACCCAAGCTTCCCACTTCTTCATACTAAGTCCTCATGGGAGAAATTCATCATACTTACCCAGAGGACAGACAAGTAGTTTACCTTAAAAATCAGGAATTGGTTTAAACTCAGGGTCATCTTTCTTTTGGGTTAATATGGTCGTTACTTGAGTCAGTGGAAAATAAGTGTGCTATATAAAATTAGGATCTTTTATCACATAGATAGATAGCAATGAAAACAATTGCCTGCTGTTTAATTGCATATGGACTGCATAGATTGGATTCTTTCAGCATTGTGCACATTGAATTATTTCCATGCCAAAGACCGATGACAAGCACTAGCTGACATTTTTGTTGGCTGTTTTACTGAAACAGAGATTAAGGTGAGAATTGTAAGGATACCTTTAAATGTCCTCACTATCTGTAACATAATTAATAGATGGACAAGCATCTTCTTATAGCTGCAGGCAACCTCTCTAGGTTAGCAGGTTAGCATGGGATATGTTGGCAGGCACATACAGAATATCAGCACTGCGCCAGGATTACCTGGGTAACATGTCTGTTTCTGTAGGACAAACCAAACCAAAGCTAATATTCCCCAAGGAGGATGCAAATGGCAAATTCATAAGTAAGTGAAGCAATTCATAGAATAACTTGGTAGATAAGGCCATGTCTTTATTCTCACATGCAAATTTCGGAGACAATAATAAAGCCAAACTTAACAAGGAAGTAACAACTCCCCACCTGAAAGGGTAACAGTAAGTTAACAGTAACAGTAAGCCCTTCTTACTCTTCACCTGTGTTTCATGACATCACACTAGGAAACCTACCCTTTACTCCAGTGTCCTTCCGAAAAATCTCCGAGTCACTCCTGCCAAGGAATTAGCCCTGGACAATTGTAAAGAAAAGAATCAGTATTTTTAAAAAAGACAGCCCAGTGGCACTGCTTTTCCAAAATGTGAGTACAAAGAGATCTCACTTTGTTTAAAGTCAATTTAGTAAGGCTAGACCTGGTGGTCAGTTTAGGACTGTGTGAAAGAGATTCACAAGAGAAGAAAAATAAGGGACGTCTGATCTTTATGAAACAGTGACCACATAAAGACTTGGAATCCTACTCAGATGAGAGCTCCAATGAAGTCAAACACGTAGTTTTCTCTCACAAGTCGGAGAGCACTGCAGTTAGCACAGACAATATTATATCTTTGTATTTTGATTTGCAGAAAGCCTTAAATCTCAAACTTATTAAGGATACCGTTCAGAAGAGTCAATCAGTGATACCACTTCTTTTATGGGTACCTTTTAGGGTGAACATTATCTGTCATAGCAGATCACTTATTGGTGAATTTTTTCTATACAGAACAAGAATATTTTTGGTAGAAAACATCATTGTAAGAAGAAAATTGAAAACAACAATGTTAAAAAGAAAGAAACAAACCCAAAAGATTCTGTAGCAAGACAAAACTGAACTTCAGTGCAAATTTGCCACAAGAGGGAGACCAAGGGCCACAGGACTGTAGTCTAATATGTTCAGTAAACTGTTACAGTTAAGTATGAAATGGCCCAGCGGTAGAAAACATTTGCCCAAAAAGCGTGAGGATAGAATTAAAACAAACCCTCTTTTAATTAAAAAAAAACAAAAACCCCCCAAAAAACACAACTCTGATTTAGTAAAAATCCAGAGTGTTCTTTATTTGTAGAAAGGAAAAAGCCCCAAGAAACAGTTGTGCTTTGCTTATACATTTTATTCAGGACTTCAGAAATGAAAAGTGTGAGTAGAGGCAACGTTTAGTGCTGTTTAGATGTAAAGCTCTACTCTTCAAAGAAGATTATAGTCTGGGACTTGCTGTCTGTGTGCTTCAGTGCTGACACAGGGTAACTGTAATGCTCGGTCCTTTGCCTTGCCAGACCTTCAAACAGACGAATATGGGAAACGGGGAGGAGACAGAGATGAATGCATTTTTAGTTCTTCTGTATCAAAGTCATTTACATATAAAAATAATAAGAGGTTAAACTTCTCTCCTGCTTAAGGCCAAGGAGAACATATCATCCAAGCTTACCAGGTGCAGGGAACACTGTTCCCTTGGGGGTACAAGCAGTGGATCAGTCGGAAAGGCTCAGCTGGGTCCTAGTGCATAGTCTCTATGCAGTGTTTCAAGAATCAAAGTGACCCTTTGAATCCTGTGTTTTCCACTTTCATTCCTAGGGAAATAAAAAGCAAAATGCTTTATAAATGAAGGAGTTTTGCATACCCCCTTTCTCTGTTTTGCCAAGGGATGTTTCCTTGGGATTTGACTCTTGAAACACTGTGTAGACATTGAAAATGCTGAGTGAGGTCCCAGCAGCCTTTCAGCCATAGTTTCTTAACTGGGTGCCAAGGTTCTGCATGATCAGTTCTCAAGATGAGGAAGGTAACATGCCAGCAGGAAGAGCTCCAAAACGTGGGAGATAAAACCAACTCTCTTTACATGCTTATTATCCTGCTTCCCTGCTGCTTACTTCAAGGCAACTGGCTAGAAGCATCAAGTGTCCAGGGCAGACAAGAATTCAGCAGACAGACTAGAACCATACTGGGGAGTGGTTTTGGAAGTGGGTCATAACTGTTAGCCATAAGGAGGGGAAAAGAAAAACTGTTAAGGTCAGTAGGCTATCATTATACTGGTAGAGAAACAGAGAATGCAAAGAGATTGATATTGTATACAGCAAATTTAAGATTGTCTATTTTATGTCAGAAGCCAGGAGGTAAGTCTGCAGTGAATTCTCTTAGAAGTCAGGCACCAAGCAGTTTATCTGTTGCAATTACTGACTGACATTTCCCTTCCCTCAGGCCAATGCAGGAATGGTCCCAAGCCATGGCTTCAGTCCCAGATCTTATTTCTTTGACAACCCTCGCAGATATGACAGCGATGACGATCTAGCATGGAATATTGCACCACAGGGAGTACAGGGCAGGTGAGATACAAGAGGGAACAGCTTGCTTCCCATAATGGGAGCAGCTAGAGGAGGGAGATGTCACACTGCAAAAAACTACTGCAAATTGTTCTGCTCAGATTCTCATATAAATTGGCCAGGGGCAGGAAAGAAAAGCGGGGAGCTGAAGCAAAAAGACAGTGGTTAGTGACTGTAAGGATTCAAGGGCCACTCAGAGAAATCATGGAGACAACAATGAAAACAGTTACATAATTTAAGAACTGCAACAGTGTGCTTCCCTTTAAAAAAAAAAAGTGAGGTCAGATCTTTGGATTGCAAGTTTGGTCCTCTGTTTCTTTCAAGAGTAGCCTAAGTGCTTTTTACTAGTACATGTGTGAGAGCAAGGTGGCCTAGAAAAACAGCTAACCAGTTGTGGGCAAAGAAGAGAAAAGCCTGAGAGTGCAGGCAGCAGTTTGTGACAGTGGCAGTGAGAAGCTGCTCAGATTTCAGTTGCTCTGTAGCATAGCTAAATGATTCGGGGTTTATCTGAAGTGAGAGGGACATTTGCTTTCCCAGTTGCCAAAAGCTTACGCAAACCATCCTAACTGCTGCAATCCTATGCAACACAACTTGGGGATGGCACAGAAAGCCTGTTTTCCCTGCAGAACAGTAAAAAGGATTAACCCACACTTCCAGAAAGAAGCAGTTCACAGAAAGAATGATAGCATGTAATTCAGAGAAGGGAAGGCACTGCAAGAACACTATCCTATCCTGAAAGATGACTCCAGCATCTGTAATTCAGTTGCTCTTCCTATATCTACAACATGCTCCTAGTAGATCAGTGTAATCAATCATCTTAAAATGAAGACTTGCTCACTAGCCAAAGCTAACATATCTAGATCCAGTTCCTATCACTCATTTATCTAAGATTATGTGGTCACTTGCTCTGAGTCCAAACCATGATTCAGTAAAGTTAGCTATTCACTATTTACAGTTCCCGTCCTATCTCTTTATTAGTTTTCTACCTAGGGACTAGTCCTATGGAGGATGCCAGAGGTGGGGCACTCCAGACTAGTATCCAGCCTACAGCTAAAGACAGCCTTCCACACAAAGGCAAGAAGGAACTACCCACCCAGGTAACACAGGCATAGCTCCCAGTGGCAACCAGACCAGCCATGGCAGCAGTCTCACACTGCCTGTGAGAGAAAAGGCACTTTCAGAGTTACTGACCAAGTATGAGTCTCTTGTACATGGACACAGGAGGTTTGGTCTGTCACTGATACTCTGTTGTAGTGACAGAACTTCATGTAGATTAGAAGCATTACAGTGCAGCACTGGGACTTTCAACCACCTTCTGGCTTAGTGAAGCAGAAAGCAGGGAATGAACTAGAGGAACCAGGAAACAGACAATGAGCTGGAAATGCTTCAACTGAAGTAATTGACAGATCATAAATATAACTAACATCCCAAAGAAGGTGTGGGGTTTTCTTGGGGGGGGGGGGGGGGGGAGAAGGAGTTGTTTCTGCACTTCAGTGTGAGAACTGCATCTATGGAATTGCATTTTGTCCCCATTCACCAACCAAGTATCTCCAGAACAAACCAAGTATCTCTAGAACCAATCTGCCAGTCACCAATTCTTCTTTTTTTTCCTTTCTTTTTTTTTTTTTCTTTTTTTTCTTTTTTTTTTTTAAAAGTTTCTCTCCAGACTACTACGACTGGGGACATCAGAACAACAGCTTCCTGGCTTACATAGGATCACTTCAACAAGATCCAACACTGGACACAGACCGGCCAAGCCCTATTTAACTTCAATCAACTACAGCATTCTAGGACATTCCAATATTAAAATAATTATTCTGAAAAACAAAGCTTAGCAATTTTTCTTCACCCTTTGGTTTTTAGAAGAGTGTTCCTATGCACAAGTAAATGAAGAACTTGTCTTTACCACAAGCTTTTTGTAGTTCAAGGAGAAGTATAAGCTAATGATTTAAACTTTGAAGCCCATTCTACTTAATACCCTGTTCTAAGCCATGGTATTTTTTGGCTTTGAATAGAGTTGTTATAGGGTATAATTTAATCATTTTATGCTCATTTTAAAAGAGCAAATTTCATGGAGCTAAATGGCATAACTTTTTTCTAAGGATTTTTATTTTTTACACTGTGTATTTGGTTAGAAATACATGATTGTATAAAGTATACTCTAAACAACACATGAAGGAGTTGCTCAAATGCATGACAGCTGGGATTCTTACATGCACTTAGAAGCCTGTAAGGGAAAAATACCAGGCCTATTAAATATTGTCTTTTTAAGTTACTGCTGCGTTCTTGGAGCAGTTTACTCTTTGGATCTTCACAGCTGACTCTGTGATGCAAGAAGTGTGGAGGCTAACCACTATCTATACACTACAGAAGATCTGAAGAAACACTGCATTCCTCTAAGAAAATAAGATCAGAAAATTGTGTCTTCTCAGCAGCTGTAGGGACCATCTCAGAAAGGAAAAGATGGTCAACTCCTCCAACTTAAGCATTTTGAAATATAAAACAGGCTAAAAACTTGCAAGTTTGAAAGATTAAAGTTGTGATCATATCTGTCAAGCAATTACTAGGTACATTTTTAGGTATTTTATCTCAAAGAGTAATTCAAATACTTGCATGCCTGGGTAAGTACACATGATCAGAGAGATGGATACATATATATATTTTAAATAAGACTAGGAAATCTAGTCTATATCTGCATATAGAAGAAGGAGTACAGAAGAGCAAGAAATACTGCAAGCAGGAAAAACCTCAAGCGGACCAAGAGGTTAAAATCAGCATAACTGGCAGAATGTCAGGAAAGCCCTGCTTCAGCCTTACGCAATTCAGGGATTAATTTGATTTAAATGCTGTTCTAATATATGAAACACCAGCACACAGTAAGCATCAAAAAAAATCCTAATCTAAGGCAAGCAGGAACCCTAACTATGCTTTAGGTTCTTTTTATTGTGACTGGTGAGCTCTGCTATGAAGAGAACAACCCTACACAGCCAGAACATTCATTTTCCTCCTCATTTGAAACAAATACTGTAACTCCATGTTTTCATAAGAAAAATCCACATTTCTCATAATAATCTCTGCTTCTATAGAAGTTCATTTTGATGCATATTACAGCATCTCCAAATGGTAGACAGACTTGACATTTTCCTTTCACATACAACTTAATAAGTCTTTGATAAACAATCAAGAATTCTTGCACACATTTCCACAGATAATGTAGAGAAAGAAAAGCTCTGGTATGAGAAATATTAGGGGAGACTATCTATCCACTTAAATGGTGTTTTACTTTATATCAAAAAAACCCACCCCACACTATATGTGTGATCGAAAGAGCTTCAGGCAGGTAGTCGCCAAGATTTTTCCTGTGGTGCACCAGGATACACTCCAGTTGGATGCCCACGCTGACAGACTGCATTGCTCCCAAGTCCAGCCAGGGCAGGGTGGCAGGCCTCAACCAGGTCTGCCTGGGAGCTGACAGCACCCTAGCAATCCATGTCAGTGCAGCGCTCCAGTGCCGACACTGGGGTGCCAAGGCTTCCATAGATGCTTTGATTTGGGGGGCTTTTGCGGAAGGATCAGAGCACGAGCCCTGCCTCTGGCAGAAGTACCGTACACCTTTGTCAATTTTTTTTGCCCTCCAAAGCTTCCATTAGTTTCTTTGCTTTTTCCCAAAAAACTCTTTGAAGAAAAAAGTCAATTAAACTATCAGTCAGAGATTAGAAAATATGCGAAAGGGTTGGGAGAACAACAGAAATCCTATTAAAAAGGCATCAATCTGAACTCCACAAAGAAGTGGTTAGACAAGATTCTTGCACCTTCAGAGAAAGAAGTGCTACAAGATGCACTGATTTCCTGAAGCTCTCATTCTCAGCTAGAAAGCAGCCTGAGAGACAGCCTGAAAAATCAAAACAAAGCTGCAGCAGCTAGCATAAGGAGGAATTAGTATGAAACTAGAAACATAGCAAGTCTACAGCACAAATCTTATTACCAGCAAAACAGAGATAATTTATGGGGGATCAGGAAGACATAATACAATCAGCTGTAGTACTGAAGTTGTGTAGCTGTTTCATAAGCTAAAACATACATAAATTGTATAGATCTATATAATATTTATTCTATATATTATATAGATAAGTTATCCTTAGTTACTCCTAACGCTTTAGGACACTGGAATGTTACTTATTAGTATTTAATCTTTATGAAGACTTTCTATGTTGACACTCTGAACAAAATTTCACACAAAAAGCGTAAGAGGGCCAAATTCTGCCCTAAGAGAATTATGAGAAAAAAATGTGTAATACTCTTCCCCCAAAAATCTGGGCTTCAGCTGAAGCTTCTGGGTTGAAGGCAATCTTCATTTCTGGAAGAAATGAATAAAAATTGAGGAAGTTTCTAATCTACACCCTCCCACTTCAACACAACCCACAGCCCTGCAGGCCCCCTCCACATCTCCTGTGAGCAGATTCTGCCCCATCCCTCTGCCTCCCTCTTGATCTTTTAAGGACCTGCTTCACCTTTGTGAAGTAGGGTCTTGAACCCACAAAACCACTACGATCCCTCAACTGCCATTAACAATGATTTATGTAATACTTTGGTATATTAAAAAAACAAAATAGCTGCTCTTAAAGGCATATTCTGCCTACAGAAAGCTGACAGGCTTCTGAGGCAAACAGTAAATTGACATGACAAAACAGTTGTCAAGTACTGTTTACCACTGCAGTATCTCTTCTGATTTAGTGTGGTCAGGTTCTTAATGTTTTTCTCTGTGAATCATAAGCACTCCTAGTTACTTAAAACGTGTTAAAAAGCTAAATCTCCCTGGAGTTGTTTGCTACTTCAGGTTGGATTGAGAGCCCCTTCGAGATCTGCTGTGGTGTTTGTACAAAACTGCGTGAAGACCTAGGGCAAAAAAATTGGCAGGAATTACGTTTTTCTTCACACTAGATATAGCTGCACAGCAAACATTTAATTATGAGAATTCTACACTTAAAGCAAGCTTAATCCCTTTGCCACAGTATGTTTGCAAAAAGTGGACTTACAAGTGATTATAATCAATCACAGTAACAAATATTCTCAAACCCAAGAGACTTAAAGGACAATGTTAAAGATAACATAACTCAAAAAACACATCATTATAATTATCATCTGTGTAACGGATACTTACCCACTTAAACTGAGGCAGAACATGGTATATTGATACCCAGATTGTAAATAAGATAATTTATTAAATATATACATGGAATGAAACAAAGCTGGAGCCCCATTAGGGAACCCAACTGGGTGAACAAAACAGATGTAAAACAATTTCGTAATTTCTTAAGCTGCTTTTGAGAAAGTCAGGGACAGAACAGACCAAACTAAATTTCAAAAATGAGCATTTTGGCTCTTAATATAATTGGACTTAAAACCCAATGGCTAAATTTGGCTATATTCATACAGAAACATATTTAGTTTTGCCATATTAATTTCTGATGCACTGCTATACTACAACACACTATAAATAGCAACAGATATGGAGCAGCATTTTTATGAAAAATCCAAATGTTATAGTCATCTTTGGAACTGAATTAAAGTCAGAATGAGAGCCTGCTCATTATCGTAAGCTTAAATGACAATGACACACAAATAATTTAAATTGCATAATTCCTACAAAGTGTAATTGAAAGGTAAATTAAATTAAAGGTAAAAAAGATTTCAACTGAGAGATCTATAAATTATATTCACAAAAAGATGTAGCAGAAAATACTTTAATTTGCATTTTATAGATTCAAACAGATAGCAAAGATTCAGAAATGTGTTTAGTTCTCAGTAAGCAGTTCAAACATTGATTTTAATAAATATCATTTTAATAGGCTAGATATAAGGAGGAACTGTAAAGTGATGAGTTGCTGATTGCTAGTTTATAAACATAAGCATCTAGCTTATTTACAACATATTATAGGTCATTTCCCAGAATAGCACAGAGCAAGGTCAGATAAAGGTGACTCAACCATCAAAAACACAACTCAAGAAAGTGTGGCACAGTGTATTTCATGCATATACAGTGACATATAGCACAGATGACCAGCTGAAGTGGGAAAACACTTTTATTATTCCAGCTTACAGAAGTCTATCTTACTTTTCTCAATTTATATTTTTGTCTTCCTCTTCAGGCACTGAAGATCAAGCTTTTCAACAACAGTGCCTTACGTTTTATGTATGCAGTTTGGACCAAATCTTTTTACCATTTTTGTTGAGTCTTCATGACTTTGGGGGGGGGGGGAGGGGGAGGCTTTGTCTTCTCACTACTTCTATGATTACAATCATTGTGTAATTTGTACAAGGAAATGTAATTTTGCTCTGAAATGAATGGCAGACAATGTTGACAAGCTGATTCTCCATCAACAGGAAGCTGGAATTTAAAATAATTTACAGCTTATGAACAGTGTAACTAACCTGATTCTTTAATATAAAAACAGATCTGTAATTTGCTAAAATTTATTTTAACATAAAGAACTAAGTCATCTGATTCACATGACAAAACTTCATAGGCAGCATAGTCAAAGAATGTACATCAAATACAGTAAAAAAAGGTGACAGGAAAATTGCTTCAACTAGATATCTAACATGAAAAATCTTACTTCGTATTTTTACAATGACAATGAAGTGAAATGCTTTCCATAGTAAGTGAGATGTACATTCAAATGCAACAGAACTTTCCTGTACACAGAATTTTCTGTTGAATTGCATTCCTGTGTTTTCACAACACAAAGGAAAAGAACAACTTCCCATCTCTTTATGCCCTTATCCAACTGTATTAACCTCGCCTGGTTTGTGCCAATGAGGGTTACAAGGAGCAGGTGTCCAGGATCTCTCACCTGTCCCATGAGCAAGTGCATGACACTAGTATATGATGCTGCTTCAGTGTCCATAAATTTTAGCCAGGCACTGATGGAAGAAGAAAAATAACAACTCGCACCGCCAGAAGAAGGTTGGAAGCAATTCACTTTCCCCACAAAGCAAGGGGGAAAAAGGGAAGAAACAATTCTGAGACTCAAGTCCTTCCTGGGGCAGCATAGACAATATATATAATTTTTTTCTCCCCACTAGAAAATCCTGCCTAAAGTTTTAGGCACTACAGTAATACAGAAAAGTCTCAGCTATATAGCATTCTCAAACAAGTGAGCCTACAAGTTCCAGCCTCCGCAGGTCAATCCAAAGGGCAAGGAATTAACAGCCAACTGGGAAAAGAAAATCTTTCAAGATATACACTAACCCAGAATAGTTAGATGTTCATTTGGCCAAAAACAGTTGTTCACATTTGAACTAGTTATCTAGGTTCCCTTTTCAATTAAATGGAGAAGAAAAACTCCAGGGTGAAAAGCATTGCACTCTAAAGTCTAGTCTTGTACAGACCTCAAAATAGGTCTGATGAATCTGCCTAGAAATCACCTACCCTCCTCCACTAACTAGGAAAGGAGCCTGTGGTGACCTGCTCAGATGTGGGTGCCCACAGGCAAGCGAGGTTGCTGGGTAAGAACATGACAACATCACTCCCAGACTGGCATTAGCTTTCTCTAACACTGTGTTAAAATATCTACTGGCTTAAACGGGAACATAAGACTGGATACCAGTTCATTGCCAGTTTATGCAACTACCACCAAAACTTTGTTCTTGTTTCCCCCCCGCCCCCATTCAGCTTTCTCCAGTTCAGCTCAAGGGCTTACTTTCTCAAGAAACAATACTTCTATAGTACCACATAGCAAGTGTCAGCAGGATAGTCTGTCTCATTTCCAGTCAGGCAGAAATTCAAGCAGTTTCTAGATAGTCTGGAAACAGAGAACACAGAGCATACTCCAGCTTTCAGAAAATCTCAACTGTAAAGGACCACAATATGGAAACCAATACAGTTACAGTAAGTTACATAAATAAGCCACAAAAATCTGCTTGAGTGAGAAATGTTTAAGAGTTTAAGAGCACTTTATTCTGTGAAGACTATTACTTTTATAAACAAAAGATAAATATATCTATACTGTACCAGCATTTCCTACATTCATAACTCCTACCTTCACTTTTAAACATGCCTTTAAAAAAAAATATTACTTCACTTTAAATTTAAACCAATATATAATTGCTACTAATCAGTAGTACTGTTTCTGAATTTTGGACAATGATAAATTATCATTGACATTTCTGGACAATGATAAATAAGTAATTTCTTATTTTATGCAAGTTATATCATTAATATACCCGTTTTATTATGCTGAATATCCTTTTAAAGAAGGTACAATTAGGGATTGCATAGATAGAATATGCAGTATTAAATGTCAGTATGATTATGAATTTTAAAAAGCATCGTTCTTTAAAAGTGACTATAAAAACAAGTTCTTACATTTTTGCACTGACCTTTTAACATAGCAATAAAACATAACCCATTAAGAGAAAATCTCTCCATTGCTCAAAGAGAAGAATGTGCTATTTTAATATTTTAAACATTAAAAGCACAATTTCTGGAAACTGAACTTGTAATTACAGTTTGGAAGATGATAAAAGGGGCTAGATGCAAACTTGATTGAGCAAAGCTTTTCTGCTAGCAGCACACCACTAACCATCCCCCTCCCCTCCACAAGCAAATGCAGGTAGCCAAGTTAAGGGGCTGAAGAAAAGTCACCTCCAACTATACTGCATCAGAGATAAGGTGATGGTTTTAAAGTGAAAAGGAACCTTTTAAAAGCACCAGATAAGGAAAAAAATATTGGTATCAGCACAATGCAAAGGAGCTCAGTGTGAAATAACATTTTCTGCTCAGTAAGTTCCCTGTTTTTAAGCTTCATAATTACAAGAAGAAGTCAGAACTCAACAAGAGCCTTATTTCCTTTTTCAGTTTTTCTTTTACACAGCCAGAAGCAGAGTACCCACACCTCAGTAAATACTGAGGCTCAGTACTGGGCATGAGGGGGAGGCAGCAAAGAACCGCCTCTCACAGGAAAGGCCAAGTCAGGATGGAGGTACAGTAACTTCACATAAAACAAACATCTTTGAAAGACAGGGAAATAAAGAAAATTTAGAAAGTGTCAAGACAACAGAATTGTGAGCAGAGAACTTAAAAAATAAACAGATCAGCATAATTTACATGTTTAAAAACTATATACTTCATTCATAAATATCTTTTCTAACAGCCATTCCTAGTTAAAACATAAATATTCAAGTTGGTATTTGATTTTAATTTTGATCAGTTTGTAAGAGTCCTGAAAGGATCAGTTCCTTCTGCTCAATGCAATCATGTAAATGATCTTCATTAATTGGTTGTGCAAAGGCCTTCATTACCTAGTTTGTTGTAATAAAACTTTAAAATTCTGCAATTCTTTTATACTTGTGGAAAGCCTGTAAAAGAAACAAACCCCGTTAAGTGTTAGTAAGTCAGCTGTAGAAGAGAAGTGAAAAATTTTGGGGGGATGGAGGGAACAGTTCTATCCCCAAAATTAACACACTAAGATACTATTTTTCTTCAGAAGATCTACTATCTGGCATTCCATTATATTTAAATAAAATATTACAGGGATTAAAGTTTAGATATATCTAAAAATTGTCCTCATTCAACATATTTAAGACCTCTCAGAGATAATCATTTTTAATATCCACACTCTTTTAAACAGAAACAGAACTAGAAATCTTTATGCTTAAGATCTGAAGAACTAGCATGATGAACAAAGAAAATTCTACATGTCTTTTAAACCTGTTGGAAAGTTTTATTTAATCACTTGAACAGACAAAGTTATTGCTGTTTTCAAAAAAATTAGTCAAAACTAAAGATCTAACAAAAATAATCACACCACACAAAAATCTGAATGCCTGGAGGCACTATAAAAAAATCAAAGCATTTTTGTTTCTTTCACTGCTTTGTATGTATACCCATTTAAGACAGAAGTGCAAAATGTATTTGTAGAACAGTTGTAATCAGTGTCTCAGGTTCAAAAAGGAGGAGACATACCCAAACTAATCTTTAAGACTGTTCAAGAGACTGAAATCCAGCTTTCATAAGATGAATTAAATCCCGACATAAAACAAAGACTAAGGCTAATATTCAATACTTCACATACTCACTTTGATAGCATTAAGTTTATCCATGTCACTAGCAATTACTCAGCCTTTAAAAGTCACAGCTACATGATCAATACCATCTTTCCACAGATCTTGTGCATCGACACTGAAGATTTTTTTATATATATATACAGTGTATATATATATATATATATATATTTTTTTTTTTTTTTCCTAACTATGCAAATGACAAAATAAACCTACCTTCCAAAGGCATTTACAAGAGCAACTATTTCTTGACGTGTGAGTTGAAAACCTTTTGATGGACTATTCTCAGGAAGGCTCTGTATTTCTTTTTCAGAAAATAAAATCTTCAGAGCAGTTCCTAAGCCTTGAGTCTACGAGAAAATTCCAGTGTTTTAGTATCAAAAAGATTTCTCCCTCTTACTCTCAGAAAAATGTAGAGAAGTTACAAAATTACTAATCCAGGTAAACATGTATTACCAATTCTTACATGTTGATGCTTCCTCAACCTAAGAATACTTTGCACACAAACCAGAACACTAATGCAAATGCATGCCAACAGTTGTGCACTAAGTTCATTCACTTATTAAGAACATTTGTTCCTTCAAATGTACTTGCTCTTCCTCTTCTTTTTAATCTCTTCCTTTCCCATCTCTTTTCTTGCCAGCCATACCAGATTTACCTGAAAGCAGACCTCTTAACAAGACTTCCAGCTCCCTTCCCCTCTAACAGTACAGATGCCTAACTGCTGTGGGAGCTGTTGGATCAGATCTCCCTTTTCTTTCCTCCCCCACTTTTTCAAAGTCAAACTAGGTTTTTAATATTATGAGGTGTCATAATATTGAAGACATCTGCTTTTTCTAACTCTAGTCTCAATGATGGACTTCAGCTTCAGTTTCAACCCCTATTTTCCACACAGGAGTAGAACAGAAGCAGCTATTCTTACTTCCCCTTTTAATCAGGCTGGGAAAGAACCACTGGCTTTTGACACAAAGTGGTTGAGGCTGGCTACAAGAGAATTCTGGAGGTCAAGAGATTCACCTGACCCTACTTCATTTTGCATGAGGAGAAGAGAGAGAGGAGGAAAAAAAAAAAATCACTGGATCAGAAACGTCAACTAGGACAAGGTAGGCAGAACCCTGGAAATTCTGCATAGGCCACTGATTTTTCTGGTGTTACGAATTTTTTTTGAGAACTGTACTCTGATAAGCTTCATGTTATACAACAGCAGGCACCTCAAAGTACCAACTATCCTCAGTCTGGACTTCACATTAACCTTGAGAGTTAAAATCTTGTTCTCAATAAAATAAAAATATGAAGTCTCCAGAAACAGACTTTTTAAACTCTCTCATCTTTACTGTACATTTTGCAGTATTTTACAGTTGTCTTAAGACCACCCTTCAGACTGTAAGATGTGTCTACTTTCATTTTAAAAAAGTTCTAAATCCTTCCGCTTCTAGAGAAGTTTCTAAATCTAAGGAAAACATGTTGTTATCCGTTTGCTGGCTTCTACATAAATTACAAAAATCTGAATGACTTCTTTCTTATGCTTCAATTTGAGGGAATTCAGTCTCATGTTAAACTTTAACAATTGATCAAGCAAGTGCAGTATTTCCAGGAAGGCTTCCCGCAGCTAAGTCTGCAAGGCTTATCTGATCAGTGAATACAGATGTTGATTACCAGCAAAACTTTGCCTTGAAGGATCTGTTCTAAATCAAATTTCAGAGAATACAAACTATACTTTTTAGTCAAATACTTTCCACAGTTGTTCTATTATCACTTTATGTTTCTAAGAAATTAAATACATTTTGTTTAAAAGTAAGCTAAAAATATCTTTATTTTGAATACATATGTAAGGATATCAAATGACCAAACGTGCAGAAAGTCTACACATGCAGGTAAGAGACATCCTGCCAAACCGAAATAGATGCTAATCTCCCAACCCCAATACACACACAATAAACCATACCTGCAGTTTGCCCCACAATCTGCATTTATCACATCCAACACAATCCATTATGCGGGATATGTTCTTGAAATGCAATCTAAATTCTTCCTAGTTGTCAAAAACAAAACAAAAAAGGTTAGCTTAAAGTACTTACAGTTTTATGAAACAGGTTAACTAATTTAGTACCACTAGAGCATCAATCCTCTACTGCTAAGACTGAACAAAACCTCTACCACACAGGTCAGGCCATAACAAGGCTCTGTGTAAGCCTGGTATCTTCTTTCCAAGCTCAGCATTTCCTGAGCTGTAAGTACTGTATATCTTTGTGCCCCTGCCAGATTTTTCTTCCATTAAATTGTCCATTTCCTTTTTGAGCCCATATACATTTTTGACACACAGGTGAACAAAGTTACAATTCACAAGAGGCATTTTCTGTTCAAAGCTATGGGCAGATTGTTACTTTGCAGCTTCAGTTAGACTGAAAGCTACGGGACCTGTCAAGGAAACAAAAGCAGCATGGAACTAATCAAGAGAATCAAAATTAAATATTTAAGGTCAGAAAAAAACTAGCTGCGCTATAAGCTATTAGCATCTTTTTATGCTGATAAATTCCAGCTACTACCAAAATAACTACTAAAATAGACTTGCACCTTTATTACTATGAGCCACACTACAGTTGTGGAATTGTAATGCATACCAATTTGAACAACAGCCTGTTAACATTGGAAGTCACTAGGTAACAACAGCATTTCCATTAGGTTCTTGCCTCTAGGAACTATGCCTTTCTAATGTTAAGTTCATTCTTGTCCATCCACATGTACATATATACATTGGGCATTTGTTTTTTAAGCAGAAAAAAAAAAAATCACTGGATTTTTCCTTTGGGAAACCCATTCTATTTAAATACAGTATTGCTTCTAATAGACTTATTTGCCTCACCACAGTCCCTATGGCAGGCCCAAGGCACTAAAGCAGAGATTTCAGTCTATTTGGGTATGAATAAAACTTTTCATTCATGTGCTATAAAGCAGACTAAGAAGCCTCAAATATAATTCTGTAAGTTCTTAATCCCTGCCTTTTATACTTTATTTTCCCCATCTACCAGAAGCATGCTGCCGAGAGAAGTTTTCTAAAATAAAAACAGTATTTCGTGTGTAAATCAGAAACCAGCAATTAACAATACTGCTTTACCTTTAATGACTTGGCTCCTTTTTTATCTCCAGCAAACATGGACTTTTCATCAAAGTGCATATGGAAGGACCTAATAAACACACAAAAAAACCTAGCATAAACTACAATGTACCATCAAGCTCACTGAGCAGCGGTTATGATCAGTGTAAGCTGGCACACACAAATCCATACACAAAGACAGCAAAATATAAAGCAAAAATCCTACATACTAACATTCAGGATGTGAAAGAGATACTTCTATGAGTTCGTAGACTTTGCAGAATAGCTCTTCAAAATTTTACTGAATAGTAACAGTTTTACTATTTAATCTTTATAACTTGAAACATGTTATTTACAGTTTTGTTGATAATATTCTTCACTCCATTTCCACTGGTCAAGACAATGCAATCCTTGTAATATCTGCCTTTTAGCTTGATCAGTTGTCTGACCACATCTCAAATACCTAGCAAGATTACAACTAGAGAGAATAATGAAGCCACAGAGCATGTTACCTATCACAAAAATTAGCGAGAAGGTGAGCAAAGAAACTGAACTGAAGAGCCTTACAGAGCATACAGAAGGAAGGAGGGATGGCTAAAACCCCAGAGCTAAAATCTGTGATAAAAACTGGATTAGTCACTGGATCATTGAAAGACTACATGTAGCATTTTCCCTTTCAAAATAAATTAGGTACCCCATATACTGAAGATATACATATACTGAAGAGTCAAAAAACAAATAGGGGTGGCTTTTTTTTTTTTGGTTGGCACATTAGAACCTCTGAAAAATATTTACCTCTTCCTGTCAAAAGTACAAATTCCTCTTGTTCCCTCCATGGCTTAATTTTATTTCCTCATCCTACTCTCCCTCCCATCCTACACAGTCAAAAAGTCATCTATTTTCACTTGAGAACATAATTGAGAATTTCAAACTACTATAAAAAAGTTTACGCCTTACTTTGTATCCCTGAAGATATCTAGTAAGAGAGCTTTAGATTCAGCATCCTCATGGCCATTTCCAGTGTAAAGGTCAACAACTGAACGCTCAAAGTATGGTGCAACCTTTGACAAAGCACGCAGCTCTATCAAATATAGAAAATATAAGTTTTTGAGCCTCCTTGGTCCTTCTCCTTTTGTTTCAATAGGATCAAAGCGGCGAGTGAACTCTTTCACATTTGGTCCCCAGCGAGGCTTCCCCCAGGTTTCTAAGGTTGGAGGGGGGAGGGGAGAGAAATACATTTGAATACGGACTACAACTGAGTACATACCAAAAATATTCAGAGAAAACAAATACACACTAAGGATAATATAGAAGTCCATTCAGCAGTTTTACCTAGACTTAGATTACCTTCAAGAAGATAATTTGCACACAGATGCAAGTTGATGCTAGCATGAAGTCCAGAAATGAGTTTATAAAACACTCTTTTCTCAAGGCAAAGACCTGTCCGGAGGGGGGGGGGAAAAAAGACAACTTTCAAGAGTTACAATTACAACACTTTAGCATTATTTTAGCAGTACTTTTAATAAGTCCTTATATCCATCATATGGGAAGTATACTTTTTTTTTTTTTTTTTAAACATAAACAAGCCCTAAGAATAAAGTTTGACATTTCTTACCCAGTATTTTAGTGCTCTAATAAATGCAATCAAATAATTAGTATCTGGTCAATCAGTACCAATAAACCGCCACACAAAAATAAGATATTTATGTTGTTTGAGCAATGAGTTTAAAGTAGTTTTGAATTTTTACAGTCGGGAAACCAGAATTATACTATGACCAACCTCATTCTCATGAAAGCTACCATTGGACTAGAGTAGCTATTTTATGGGAAAAAAAACCTTACAGCATTGCAAAACAGCCAAAATACTTCTTGACAACTGTACTGTAAGTTCACTGTAGACATAAATGCACTGAACAAAACTTTGAAAATATGGCTTTGACTAAAAGAACTTTACATCAAAACAGAAAAGTAATGGCACAGGATGGCCAAAATACAATTTAAATGAAAAAGTTAGTTAAGATAAAGCTTACAACAAGAGACAGAGACTACACTTGGAGTTGAAGTTCTTGAAGATAGTTCTTGAAGGAAGGTGAAGCCTATCTGTAAGTGATGTTGAGATATGGCCTGATTTAGAGCCATCACTATATTTCAAACAGCATGTGGATTTACACGCTTTCCTACAATAGCACTGATTAAAATTTTTCAACAGAGAAGAAAAAGAAATGCAGAATTAACTAAGTTTAAAACCCAAGTACCTTTTCTTCCTCAATTTACTTTCTTTTTTTGCACATCTCCAATATATATTTTGATTGTTACCACTGTAACAATAATTTGCATTTAAATATGAATAAGAAGCAATCTGTTTTGCCTTTGAACACAAATTGTTCTTACGTTAGTTAGTTTGTATACTAGGGGCAGAACCATCAAAAGCTTTAATGCTTTTTAAAGCTTTTTTCAAATAAACTCCCCTAAGCAATGCTACTAATTATCATGTCTCAGCCTATACAACTAAAATCAGCAAAAAATTCAAAGTAACTGGTATCGAAGTGAACTCCCCCTTTTAGAAGATTAAATATTGAAGCATTTAAGTAGTGTACATCTAAATGAGTAAAAAATTTTCCAAAGGCCCTCAAGCAAAAATATTCTTTGAGTGACATTCAGAAGTTCTGCACAATTTATTAAAAGCCTACACTATGAAAAATATTTGGGGAGAGGAAAAAAGTACTGCTATGTGTTTCTTCTACTGATTTTCTTATGTTAACCATCTAAGAGGCTTTACCTTCTAGCCATGTGTAGAAAGATTCTCCTGTAAATATAAAATATATAGTTAAATGAACAGTATTCAGTTTCAACATTACAGTATGTCTATTAGCTGCCAGCTGGTCACAAAGCTAAATAATTTAGCTATTCAGTTACTGAGGTGGCTGAATTTTGAGGTTAGTTTAAAACTGTTAGAGTCAAGGAAGAAAAAAAAATTGAAGAATGAGCATGGCTAAGCTACTGGTGAGGGCATTCAGAAAGCAGAAGCCTGATTCTATCTACTAGTGGTGAAGGACATGTGACAGAAGCGTAAATGTGCAAATGGGAATGTCTAAGGAAAAGACATCTCATTTACACTCCCTGCATCCACCTCTGATCATGCATTTCACAGCAGTCATTTAAAGAACAATTATTTCCATGAGCAGAGAACTACTGAAACATGGTTTCCAATAGATATCATTTTAGATTCTCCAGATTTCACACCATGGGCCAGCATCCTCAGTTAAATATTGCATTACCCAAACTGGTAGATATACCAGTTCTTTACTGGATCTGTTTGTAGGCTCTAAGCCCACAAAGACCTTATGTATACTAAGTTTCAATAGATTCAGCTTTACATAGGTAGTAGCACCCTTCCTGTACTGCATCATGTTGGACATTGTTAACAACAATGAAAAACTGAATCCCTGTGCTCTGATTCAAACAAAAAAGCATTTAAGATAAAGGAACAGATTGTTATTGTATCAGAAGACATCTAGCTAATCTCTTGCAAACTATGTGCAAATAGCGACATGTCCTTAAGTTTTACATCAACTAAAAAAACCCTGTCGTAATTTTAAAAAGTCTTCTGAGCAAAAACAGCTAAATAAGCATTCAGCACACAATTGTACACTAAATTAGTCTAAGCATCAAGGTAGTGCTTTAAAGCAGTATTAGTATCACAGCTACTATCAAAAAGATAAACATTATTCATTCCATCAGAAAAAAACATAAGCATTATTTCATTACTACCTCTAAACGAGGATTCTCCAATAGTCAACATCAACTAAATTCAAAGCAAAGAGGAAAATCCTACATTTAGGGGTTTCACAGTGATCGATCTCTCAAAGTTCCTTCTCTGTTACATGCAATAAGCAATTAATTCATGCCCTTGAAACATAACGTGGGAAAAGAATCCTACTTATATTTTCTTAAATCCTATCCAGTAAAATATCTTTTCTATAAAAATTATGTATTTGGATTCAAAAGACAGCTTTTTTTTGGCTCAGCAGGTCACAGGAGATCATTGGTAAGTATTAAAGACACTTGCCTACTTTAATATTATTGCCTACACTAACTAGCTTTCAGCCCATTCTTTTCTGAGAGAATAAGATACATGGTGCTGATTGTTCACAAAACTGGTAAAGCTATAGATAATTTTGAAAATATCCTTTCACTGACTGAATTAAATCATTTTTCTATTTTTCTATATCTTAAATAGGCTTCCACCATTCATTCTTTCATCCCCTTCCATTGAAAGGGGGAAACTTCTGTGCTATCTAAAATCAAATTTCAGAACAAATTTGCAACTTTAATAAAAATTATAATGACCTTCGAATTTTTTAAGAGACTTCAAAGAAAGAGCACAGTTGCCACTTTGGACAAGCCTCAGTCATCTACAAATGGACAAAAACTTGATCTCTCTGACCAAAAGAATTTTGGATTAATCATTTTAGCCCTAACAGAGTTTTCCCCAGTCCCTTGAGTAACTTTCACTAATTTTCCCTGTCCCTTCCTGCTTCTGCAATCTCGTTTTGGATATGGAATGACTACAAGTCACCATGATAATACTACCAAGCATGTAACCATCTATATAACAATACAAACTAACACTTATTTCCTCTGCATTCTAAGTGATAGCCTTTACTCTGTTACTGTGCAAAAGGCTTTCTGTAGGCTCTCTGCACTGACACCTAGATCTTTTGCCTGAGAGCTTTTAGTTAATGGAAAAATCTTAACTCTATCCCATTGCAGACAGATCCAATGCTTTTTCCTCCCCAGCCTGACCTTGCCTTCCCCGAATCAAAAAAGCATTCAAGGAAGTACACAAAAAAACCTGTCCCTATTCTTTTAAGGGATCAGACACACACACATCTGGAGGAGACCCCAGACTCAAGAATCCTTTAATTTATGTATAACTACTCTTCTTGCTAGTAAGGGTATTACAACAACACAAACTTGGTAACAAGGATAAGAACCAACAGAACTGTATTGTGGCCTTTCTAACTCCTTCCCCTTATTCCAATTGAAAGAACTGTCCTGATAAATTACTTTGATAAAAACATAACTTTCCTACCCCCTAACACAATAGCAGTAAAGTGCATCAGAAGCCCAAAGACTCTGTAATGCTTACTTCATTTCTAGATGTTAAACATAATAAGATGACTTACCATCATCCCCTCCTAGAAAGAAAGGAGAAAGAAAAAAAAAAGAAAAGAATAAAACAATCCATGAGCATTAAACAGACCATTTTCCACAGCAAAGCAGCAATGAAACAAGCCTTACTATAAACACTGAAAAGAGCCCAAGAAACCTTACTGAATCTATCAGAAAATGTAGGCAGCTTTCCACCTTCTTCCTCCCCAAGAAAAGCTGAGACTAAATACGTTACTATAATAAAGTCACTTGGAATTTGAAATGTTAATAGCATCTGATTTATGTATTTTTTTGAAAGATATGTTCTAGCTTCAGAAAGCCAAGTAGAAGTCATGCTCTTCAGTTCACATTATTCAACAATCTGACCAGTGCTCCTTTCCAAAATTCTGATCCACGAGTTAAACTACTTTTACAATTCTTTTTGTATGTATGCACCAGCAATACATTAAGAATAACACTGTAATTATAATCTTATGTCTCTTTATATTGCTCTTGTGTTTGTAATCTGTCGTGGTATCTTCTAACTCATTGGCTATTAGTTCCTTTTTCTGGGAAGTGAGAAAAACTGATGGGGGAAAGCTGTATACAGATCAGTTAGGAACACAAACACAATTTTCAATTTAAATTGGAAAATTTTAAACCCAAACCATTGGCACACATTACAATATTAATTTTAATACATTTCTGAAGATAACTGAGCATTTCTAAGAATCCATACTTTCTTACAATAGTGCAATTATTTGTACACCTATAATACACTAAACATTAATTACGGAAAACTTACAGCTATATTACATTAGGATGTCTGTCAGATGAAGTGACTAATTTAAATGCTTTAGGGGGAAAATGACAAGGGAAGAATATAAGAGTGGTGAAGAGTCTTGTTGAATTTTAATCCTTCGACTTCTCATCCACTTTGGAAAATTACTGGAACATTGAGCCAGTAAATCATTCTAGATATACTTTAATTCTCACGTCAGCTCCACTGACATTGATGAGCCTACTCACATGAACAAAATTAAGCATGTATGTAACTAGGCATGATCACAAATCTGAATCTAAATCTAAATTTTTAAAATAGATAGCTACTTCCATCTAAGAGGGAGAAGAAAAAAAAAAAGCAGCAGCAGCACACCTACTGCCTGAAGAATATTATTTGCACCACTTGCACTGCAACACTCTTAACTTCATTAAAAATAAAATAGGCAAGACCCACCCCTACCAGGCGCCAGTGGATTTAAAGGACGATAGACAGATCGAGGCCTAGAAAAGGAAGTTAGAAAATACAAAAATCAGTTCTAAGGTAAGTTGAAGTGCAGATATAAAAACAGACTCCCTCTCCACCCCAATTACTTGAAGCAGTTTTCTTCATAGATGCTGTTCCACACTCTCCACGCAGAGGGCCCTTTGTATCCAGTGTAACGTTCTGGATTCAACAGCAAATCCACATACTGTGCATCTGGGGATCTCTCATCTAAATAGGAAAATTTGTTATATATTCTAGCTGATCATTTAAAAAAAAAAAAAAAAAAAGACTGAATTTAACAAAAACAGTTGCAAAGAATTAAATATGAGTTCCAATACAATACTATTCTGCCTTCTTGGATTATAAATGCCCCTATGCACAACAATACAGCAGTATACATACCAAATAGAAACCCCAAAAGGATATGATTTCTTCCAGTCTCTTGTGCTGCCATAATTTCTGCTGTGTCTGAACACTTTCTATGGGGTCATTCAACAACACTATCAACACTTGTCACAACATATGTGTTCTTTCACCTTATAATAGGATACAAATAGTGTTTTGTTTTAAGTGGGCTTTGAATTAAGGGTTGATTTATCTGGAAGTGTTGGGGAGGGTTAAATGAGAATACTACTAAGTGGTTTTCTTAGGAAAGACAAGGTCAAAGAAGTGCATCTTGTAGCTGCAACATACTGCACGTTTATTAGCTAAAACTTTTCTTCCCCCACCAGATACTCATATATACTGGCAGAAAGCTAGGCTCACACCACTTAATTGAATGAACTTTCAGTGTATACCAGATGATCTGTTGGTTACAGCACAAAATATGCTATTTAAGCAGAATTTCAACAAGTTATATCCTTATCTCTAAAGTTCACTTCAAATTTCAGGCAACATACTCAAAGAAAATTGTTAAACTGCTCTCTCTGCTTGAAAACTCTGTAGCAATAAAGCCTTTAGTTTTTGAGTTACAACTAGTAAAAAGCAGGAAGAATTTGCGCCCCTTCTCTATGTTAAGAGCAACTCATGCTTAAAAAAAACCCAAAAAACAATACAAGCCAGTAGTTCACAGACTTAATCATAAGAATAGGCCAAGCAGCGCCACTGAGTATTTCCTCAGATGTTGGAAAAGAAACAACAGGAATAGACAGTGAGAACTGCTCTAGAAAGAAGAGATGATCCTGCATGAGCAGTTAAGCATCGCTTCAGCAGTATTAGAAAAAAAAGAAAAGGAGACAGACATGAGACACACAAGAACACACAGTGAGTGCCAGATGGGACAAAGTCACACTACAGCTAGCTTTATTTATTTGTCAGCACGGCTAACCTAAGCAGTTCCTAGCCTTCCTGGTCACTTCAGGTCTGCACTTGTTCCTCTCATTGTCCATCCACACCTGGAGTCTGTGGGGCAGTGCAGAACAGATGGAAATCTGATCTGGGTTAAGAAGGTTTTTTTCTAGTTAGATCAATTCCCTGATCTAGTTTTTCATAAGCCTGACAAACGGCTATATGAGCAAAACTGACAGTACAGTTTTGCACTACAGCTGAGTCAATTAAGAGCTCTCTGTCACCAACGGGAAGAAAGGAGAGGAAGAGAACAACAGTTTCTTCCTCCTCCCATTCACTTCCAGTCAGGTGATTCTTCTCTTCCTCACCTCTCCCACTGCGCCAGCTAAGCCAGTTCATCCCAACAACCCAGGGGCTGGGGGGAGAAGATACCAACTTGCTTTTCTGCTATTCTAATCAACTGAACCAGCTTCCCACTATGCAGTGAGATGCATGCCAGAGGCAGAGCAAAAAGGCAATGGAAGTACACAGTGGGGGGCAGCACTGTCCCATTCATCAGGACATGATATGAGGAAAGGTGCAGTGGAGTCAGGAATTACTTAAGTTAATACTGCTCCTAAAAGAAATGCTTAAACTAACACCTTAAACTAAACACCTTTCCCAAAGGAATCCTCTTAAAAAAGCTAAGTGGGCAACCTGAAGATAGCAGAGACAACAGCAGCTCATTGCATATGCTGTTTCAGATCTACAGTAACGCTGAGTATTTACTACTAAACAGTTTATACAGAAAATTTTGACAGATAAGACACAGTAGAAGTGCTGAAAGACAACTGCAACTGTTAAGCCCACTACAGCTACTACTTTCTCGGGTGACACCAAACATCAGCTTAAAGACAGATTAAAACATTTTGCATTACATGCTGAGTCTTTCTAGCATAGGAGGCTAAGGTATTTATTAAAAAGGATTTGGGCAGTCATTGTTGGATTCCTGAATATGACAATTTTCATGTTTATCTGACAAACATTCCTCTGTGCTTTGAATGTTAGAAGCAAATGAAAGGACTTACACATGTGGAGCATAGGGAAGACAACCCAGTATCCTACTGTCTTAACAATAAGAAATTCTTTACAAATAAGGGTGAGTTTAGTACAGAACTTATTTGAAACATAGAAAGGCTGGAAAGGAACAGATTCAGCCCAAGCATAGACAATAAAATAGCAGCAAAGATACTATTGGCAGTAAGAAACTAAATCAAGTGCAAGTAAGTTGTCTTATATTTGTACCGTATGCAACTCCTCTGTCAGAAGTAGATTTTTTTTAAAATACGCTAAAATCCTCCCATTTATTTTCTTCTTTTCATCGATGTCGCCCACTCACTATACTGACAGGAGGTAATAGTGTGTACTACACAGGCCACCAATTGCTCCATGTAAAAACTGCATTCTCTGCATGTAAGATAATATGAACTATCACGCATCCATTTAGTACACAATTAAAATGTTAAAAATAGTTATTTGCAGAGCAACTACAATCTTGTGTGAGTGCACGTGTGTGTGTGCGCGCGCGCACACGTGTTTTGTTTTAAAGAGACAGCAAATAAAACAAACACTCTGAAAAAGCTTAAACATTTTACCATCAAGTTCACAAAAATGATCCTGTGAATCATCGTATCTTGCCCAGTCAATGAAAGCCTCCTTACTTTGGTTACTGAGGGGAAGAAAATACATTTGGTTTTAAACTTTTAAATAAACAATGTCAATAAGAGCTACCAAAAGAAACATGATCCACATAAAGTAACCTGGAACTGAATTCTGAATTACTGTATCTGACACTCTAGAATATATGGAGTTACTGCTCATTAGCTGCACAGAGATTCAAGCAGGCATCAACTGCAATACTTCTAAAAGTAAGTTAAACATAAGACAGCAAGAAAGATTTCACTGTCGTTATCTGAACAAACTGTGCATTGGCAATGACTTCTCTCCCTTCAGTAAAAGCTTGGTACAATATTACCATAGCACAAGTTTTTAAACACTTTTCAAAGTAGTTCTTTAGCAACTATCATTTTTAATTGATCATAGTGTTTTTCAACCCTTACTTTCAAAGGGACCTACAACAGTCAGCCTTGCTTTGAGTGGGAGGTTGGACCCCTAAAGGCCCCTTCCAAACTAATTTATGCAATGAGTATGATTTGTCTTAAGCCTTTTAAACAACAATGGTATTCTACTCATCCTGGCATTTTCAAGGCAGAGACACATGTACGTAGAAGTTCCCATACTATGAAACACAAACAGAGCTAAAAGCTGAATGCTTCCTTCTACATATATATGCAGTACAAAACTATTGATGCTGCAAAATGTAAGCAAAGTTAAGTTTGGGAACACCTGCTCTAGGACAGAGTGAAGTGCCTTGAAATAATGAGAACAACCCACCCAGTGTGATCAAATCAGAATGAATTCACTTGTACAGAGGCAATTCTGCAACAAGATACAGTTCTTACCTTCTGCCAAATCACAATGAGAGACTTCATAACTAGTATTAGCTGAGGAGCCTTAAAAGCTTCCCTGATGAACTTCTCCAGTAATTACTACCAGAGAACATTTGCTAATCATAAGAAATACAGTTGATAAAGGAGAATAACCCAAACCCATGAGGATGATGCACTGCTAGGTAGAGAACGTGGAAGTTGGCCTACAAATCACAAACTCTTCTTGCTCTTTCAAGATCCATTACCTGCCCTCTCCCAACTTTAACTGACTACTCCAATCTCACAAAAGGCAATCTTCTCTTTAGCTCTCTGTACATATGCTTGATTTCATATCCTTTTGTCCTACAGGTGTGGGACTTGTTTTTCCTAAAAAAATGGATAGAGGCTCCACTCAGGTTTGAAATACTGCACACCAGGCAGAAGCAGTTGCTTTCTCATAGCAGTCTCATTTTGTTAGAGGAAAGAGTCCAAACATCTGTATCAGGTAAAACTGTTTCTATGGCCAAAGATCTCTTCTTCAACAGAACTGATTTTTCTATTTCTGCTTTTTAAAGGTGGAGAATCTAGAAGAACGTAAGTTTCTGTGAGTGCTGTTAACACATTTTCTTACTCAGTAGCAATACCATCCTGCAGAATTCCTCCCACCCAACCTTGACTGTGCCATGCAATAAGCAAGATCAGGGAATTGATCCAAGCTAAAAAGTAACTTTGCCAACAATAAAATAACTCATAGGCTCCCTGATCCGGTTCACTGAATGATCACAAACAGGCACATCAGTGTAACAGAGGACAGAGCAGGACAGAATCCCTTGATTTGGTACAGTCAAGAACAAAGAAGGTTAATACCAGCAAAAAGTAGGAAAAAATGTGTTTTTATTTGTAAGGTTCCTCCCTCCCGATGCCATAAGATATCTCCTTCGACTAATACTGAAGCCTACTTTTTAGAAAGGAAAGAGTCTATTTATCACTTTAAAACCTTTACTGTCAGATGTTCTTGCATCATTTCACATTTACTTTTTAATGGACTATGGAAAGAATGAAGAATGAAAACCAGCACATTGCAAAAAACAAGACAGACAAAATGAAATGCTGCTGTTACTATTTTTGTACTATTGTTGTAAATCACAGCCTACCTTAAGGTACTGTTAACTGCTCCTAGTTTGTTAGCTTGCTCACAGTCTTCCAATTCTTTGGAATTATTTGCTGCTTTTGAATACTGTAAGAAAGTTTATATTTAGTACACAAATAAATTACCTAAAATTCTCTGAGGGAAAAAAAAAAAGGTAATGTGAAAGCTATTTCTGAGTTTAGAAGTGAATCAGTCAGTATTGGGGAAAAATCATCAATTTTGGAAGTTGCAAGTAGTTTTGGAACACTTCTTATTTCTGTCTTTCATCACTAACTTTCATCAGGCCAGTTGCATCCTGTTGATTTAAATACCACAGGCAATTCAGCCAAATATGTCCAAAAAAAGTTTCTTTTATTAAACAGAGTTCTGAAGTTGTTTAGATACTTTTTTACATTCTTATAAACTGACCTTGAAAGACAAGCATTGTTATACCCATACACATACCTTGTATTTTGCAAGCATCATCATGCTGCAAGGTTTTTTTAGTCGGTTTTGTAGGAAAGCCTATCAGTTTTGGTCATTTCCCCCTTATGTTTCACATAATCCTGTCCATAGACACAATTTAAGCATGTACAGACCTGGAAGAGAGGCTTCTTGAATTGAATTCAGATTTTGATTGTTCTAGAGTAAAACCGGAATTGAAGATTTTAAGCTGAACTTTGATTCTACAATATTTTTAAGAAGTAATCCAGTAAAACAGAAGTATTCTAATAGTAAGAGGTTAAATAAAACATTTAAAAAATTAAAGATAGAATTCTCCTACTCCATATACTATGTTTATGTCACCAGGAAATTTGTTAGCCTGTCAGCTAAAAGCTCAAAAAGATCTTCTAACAGTTTGGGAACACAATAGATGGTATCAGTGCTCACTTAAAAAAAATAAAAACAAACAACCCCCCCCCCCCCCAACTTCCCCCTTTTTTGGTTTTTCAGATTGAGCCTAAGGATTACTGAGATTTTTATCTTATCAGCCTCTAAGAAATACAGAAAATGACTTAAAGTTAGCAACCAATAGCTTACCATAAAGCTAAACCACTGGCTTCCCTTCACTCCACAGCACATACTTGCATCAATTCACAAGCCAAAACTAAACCATTATTCAGACTGTCACTGTGAAATTCACGTTTTCAAATTGTAAGATTTTAGTGTCCATTACATTTGACAGTATCAAAGCCTATTATTGCGTTCACAGCATCATACTATTATTGACACGAAGCATTACTATCCAGAGACAGATCAAAATAAAAATGGAAGCTAAAAGTTTTGATCAACTCTTCAGAAACAGTGAACAAAGAGAATAATTAGATAAATTAAAAAAAAAAAAGGGTGTAATTCATTTCTGAGGACAGACTTGTGGTCAAACTCCAGTTCTTATTTCTCACATGTATTTAGAAAAGCTTCAGGATTTTTATTCACAATGCACATACCACAGTGCTTTCAAAAAAAGTAAACATTTACTTAAAACTGTTCATATAAGTAAGCAAGAACATTTATTCCAAATATACTTTTGCATTTGTACTTTTACTAGTCCTTAAAAACATGCTGATCATATGGTGAGTAAACCTTAAGATTGAGCTGTGATCCAAGGTCTAGTTTTGACACGGCACTACTGCTTAACTTGTGCACCACCACACAACTCAAACTTCTGAGAAAACTGCTAAGTTTGTGAGAAAGCTTTGAGACTGGGTTTAAGAAAGGTATAGGTAAAACTGCAGACAGAAGTAAGATCGTTGAGATGTCGATATACAGCCGCTCAAGGATTTGAGAGCAAAGAAACCAACTCAAAAACGTATAAAACGAGCATGGAACGTGTCAGGCAATGGCAGATCAGCAACACTGAGGATCACCCTATACCAAGGAGCAAGGGAGGCTAACCCTTTCCCATTTGACTGACAACTGTCTGGCAAGCAAAGATTTAAGTACTTATCATACTAAAATTAATGATTAGGCTAAGAGTTTGTTAGTCCTAGCTAGCCACGGTACACATTCATCCATTGCTCTATACTTTCATGTTGTCTACCCAGCTTAGAGTCTCTTTGTACACTCTAAAAGTTGCCTAAAATGACCTCAGAGAAGGAGGGTTACATAACAAAACCTTGCACATGATGCCCTGTATTATCCACCAAGGATAAAGACTTACTTTGGGGGGGGGGGGGGGGAATGATGAAAGGCTATGGACAACAACATCCATTTCTAAAGAGCATTTTTGAAGAGTTCATATTATCTCATATACCATGCAAATACAAGCAATTACATGGTTCAACACAGCAAAACAAACATGCACTTTTGTTGTAGGACAGATGAATAACTAACAGGCCTTCCTCTCACATGGAAATGGTACTGTGCAAGATGAGCCTAATGCACACTTAGAAACACTAGAATGGAAGATGATGTAATTGTTAGAGGAGGAATAGCAGATCCTACTGAAGACCAAAACAAATGAAGGAGATCTTTTAAAAAATCATTTAAGCTTTATTAGGGGACTTGCCTCTAACAAATAATTACTCTAGAAAGAACTTTTCACTCAATTTTCTTGGACTTCATAGGTGTGGGGCTGCTTAGCATCATGTGGCTGTTAAATGGAAAAACTGAACTAAAAATGTATCTGACCTAAAATGAAACAGATCCTGCTGATGAAAAAACATACTGAGATGCTGAAGTAAGCATTCTGCATGTCTAGATATGCAAACCAATCCCTACCCTGAAGTGAAAAAATTATTGCCAAGAATACCATCCTAAATCTAAGCTTCCAAACAGAATGAACATTCAGGTCTAAAGCATGTTTCCAGACTCCACTATTCTCCAGTGTTTAACAGAAAAGGCTATGAGACCTCTGTTGCTCTGTGATGTAGATCTGGACAAAGTATCTGTTCTTGCCAAAGCAAGATCTCCCAAGAGCAGCCTCTGAAAGAAAACAGAAGAGAAGTGGGCAGGAAGTAATAAATGAAGTTAAATGTTGTAACCTTGAGTTACTGCACTCTGTACCTTGCTTCAAAGGTTAATATACCAACTATCATAACAGTTCTTGAGAGTCTGTCCCCAACAAATGCTTTCACCACTCAAGTGAAACGGAACCATAGAAAGGGAAGCTACTTTGGGCCTCTCCAGCACCACTTTGAAAAAGGCTATCTTGGTGTAAAGAGTTAAGAAGAGATTCTCTATTGCTAACCACACATCTGTGAGGAAGCTGTGGAAATGTAGCCCTGATCTTTGTGGCTAGCTAATCTTCCAAAAGCAGAAGAGTCTGTGCTAAGTTCTATGGTTAAACAAAAAAGCAAACAAAAACATGAAAATCTGAAAAAAAGCTTTACTTTCACAAGCCCTTCTACATTAGGACAGAAGGGTAATAAGAAACTGCACAGAAGCCAAGGACTTGGACCACAGAAGACTTCTCCACAGGATTCTACCCTGAGTGCACCTACTTAAGAGAGTATAACTCAGATAATACAAAATATATTGCAAACAGTACAAAACTGGGATGAGTGACTGATACAGAGGGTTGTGTTGCCATTCAGAGGGACCTCGACAGGCTGGGGAAATGGGCAGAGAAAAACCTCATAACACTCAATGGGAAGTGCTAAGTCCTGCACTTGGGGAAGAATAACCCCATGAACCAGTACAAGCTGGGGGCCAACCAGCTACAAAGCAGCTTTTCAGAGAAGGACTTGGGAGTCCTGGCAAACAACATGGTGAACACAGGTCAGCAACGCAGGCTGAGGGAGGTGATCATTTCTCTACTCAACACTGGTGAGGCCACATCTATTAAGTTCTGGCCTCCCAGTACAAGATAGATATGAATTTACTGTGCAAGTCTAGCGAAAGGCCACAAAGATGATTAAGGGATTAGAGCAACTCTCATATGAGGAGAAGCTGAGAGAGCTGGGACTGTTCAGCCTGGAGAGAAGAAGGTTGGGTGGGTGGGGGGGGAGGGCAGGGGGAAATCTTATCAATGTTTCTAAATGTCTGATGAGAGGTTGTAAAGACGACAGGGCCAGACTCTTCTCAGTAGTGCCCAGTGATAGGGTGTGAGGCAATGGGCACAAACTGAAACACAGAAAATTCCATCTGAACGTGAGAAAATACTTCTTCACTGTGAGGGTGACTGAGCACTGGAACAGGTCGCCCACAGAGGTTATGGGGTCTCCGTCCTTGGAGATATCCAAAACCCAACTGGACATGGTCCTGGGCAACCTGCTCTAGCAGGGTGGGAGTTGGACCAAATGATCTTCAGAGGTCCCTTCCAAACCCAATTATTCTGCGATTCTGTGATTATTGAAAGATTCCTTTGGTTGTTTCTCCTCTTTGCAAGACAGACACTATCTAGATGAAAGAGATGAACTGGACAAGTATAAAACTAGTATGTCCCCCCTCCATCCCCATTTTTCCCCCCTTAATCCAGTACTTTAAGGACAACCCACATGATGCAAGATATTCCCAAACAGACCAAGCACAGTTTAATACCACAGTACTTAAAGGTCTACATACTCCTTGAATCAAAACATCCATACTAAGATGAATCTGATGTTTCCTTAAAAGGGATAATCAACGAGATTGCCAATTTTTAATTGGCTCCAAGAAAGATCTTTAACTCAATCACAAGAAGTATCAGAACAGTGTAAGTAAGGCTTATGTCAGTCCTGATGACAATTTTCTTACAGAGGTATTTATAATTCTGAGAGAAAAGCAGGTAAGAAGAGTCTCTTAGTTCCACTAAAATTAAAAGTGTGGAATTGCCCAGCTTCCAGTACTGCAGCCTATTGCAACAGCCTGCAAGGCAATTCAAAGGAGGAAACTGTAACGAATATAACAGCAAATGATAGCCTCCCAAATCCTCCCCCTTTAGTGTTGGAAAATAAAAAGGTGGCTGATGTTTCACTTTGGAAGTACAACTCAATCTCCTCTTGTGAGCCATCTTAAAAACAACACACTGTTTTGGTACTAATTAACACCTTCATTAGGGCTCACTGGAATAATGAGGAGGCTCAAATGCCTCAGTTTGTGTCCACTTACTGGAAGAATCGTTATCACTTCTAAAAGCTTGTCTTCAAAAAGGCATTATGGTATTTCAGGAGTCAGTTTCTCTCCAGTCAAGCTTAGAGGAGAACAGAGTCAATGAAAAAGAGAAGTAGCAACTGATTTTCCAGCTAAAACTCAAGATCTTCTGTCCAGAGATAGCACCAAAGTTTTTCCAGAGCAACTACTGCTTATGCCAAAACACATTTAGCCACACTTGATTTCAGACTGAGTTTACCAATATGTGTACAAATAGGAGACAAGACTTCCACTTGAGCTGGAGCTTGGACAGACTTGTCTGCACTGTCCATGCCGGTAAAATACACAGAAGCCATCCACTTACAATAAATTATTCGCCTCAGCTGTCTTTGGTAATCTTTCTTGGCATAAGATTTAAACCTAATGCCAAGGTTATTCATGACACAGTGGACTACACTCAGGCTCGATAAGCAGTGACTATAGCTGTCCAGTGAGGTGGAAAGTCCACTGAAGTACTGCATTGCCCATGACATAATTTGGAGGATGAAGCTGCATAGCTAAGCAACAGTAAGCACAACTCTACGACATAGCAAAGGCACTCAACAGAAAAACCTTTCTTCAATTGCTAAGACCCTTATCTTGGGCACCGTGGTTGGGATTTTGGGGGTATTCTGTTTGTTTGTTTTTTTCCTCTGACCTCCTTTATAGGTCCTCATGCCTTCTTTACTCGTTTGGCTTTGCTAAGATCACTTGGTGATTCAAGCAGGATGGCTCAGAAGCAAGCAAAAGCCAACAGCACACACTGACAGCTTAAGCTTGCAGCTAAATCATTTTAAAATGGTTTAGCCTAAATTATCTTTAGGCTAATGACCTCCCAAGATTAGATGTGGCATAACTACATATAATCATTCTTCCTTTTTGAGTATTACAGGTCATATTTATACACAATTCTTACAGAAGACTGCACTGCCACTGTAACTGTGTATCTGTCTATAGCATTACACAAGATAGCTCAGAAATGAATGAGAATTTTACATCAGGCATTCAGTGACCATGTACCACGGTCTTTGGTCATTCATTGATTCAGTGAGTACCAACTCTCAAGCTATCAAAGACTCAGAATGACATGACAGTACTAGTTAGGTCAGAAACACTATGTTACATTATACATAAAAGTAAAAATACAAGCCACATACAGAAACTGATTGGTTACATTAACAATTTCATCACTATGCCAAGATGGAAAGTTTGTGATAGAAAACTAGACACTACTGAAATGTTAGGGTTACAGTGAATCAGAAAAAGTCCAAAAATAAATGACTACTTACTTTATTAGCGCTCCCAGCTTTAATTCCAACAGGTACTTTGCTCTAAAATAAAAATAATTCACTGTTCTTACACTGTTCATAGAAATGATTATGGCTAGATTAAAGCCTAGGAATTAGATACCATTTCTACAGAAGCCAACTTGTAGTATGTAATTAGCTTGCACCTTTGTTTTCTCAACATGTTATATCCAATACAGTGCTACGGCCTATAATAAATTTAAAGTTATTGATTCTATTGGTAAAAATGACTAAGACATTAAGGTATTTCAAAAATATTTCTATTTTTGAAGGGAAAAATAACTATTCATCCTTTTATCTAAATTTAAGATTTCATTAGTAAATATTGTTGTAATTAATCTGAACTTTGTTACCTGATGATTGAGTAAAAATAGATGAGTCATAATTTAAACACAGTTAAAAGAAGAAAGCCTGCAGAGTGTTTATAAACGGATATATATATCATTTCAAAAATTTAAATTGTTAAGTGTGACGTTTACAACATGTCAAGAGAAGACTACCTTTTAACTGAAGACATAGAATTTCCAAATAGGCTAAGAAATGACTGCCTTCAGGGTTTTCTGAGAAGCCAAACTGTACATTGTATACATGTCCCGACCAGTCACTTGGGTGACAGCGAGGTATCAATTACTGCAAGTTCTAGCCTCACTCATGAAGTTTCATTAAATCACATTTGCAAAATGCTTTGTCATCCATAAAGGAAGAGACCTATATAAATGGATCATTAGGATTCATTGTATAATTAAGAATCTACCAGATTTTTCAAATGGATGGCTAAGTTGCCTTCCTCCCTGACCCCCAACCCCCCAGAATTTTTTTAAAACCCTTGGTTTTACACTTAGATTGATTTTTGCTAAGCCTGGCAATGGACAGGACATCTTTTTAATACTAGACACAAATAAAAGTTGTAAATATTTAGGTTTATTTTCCACTATTCAACTTTTTAAATATAAAATTCTAAACTTTACCTTGAAATTTTTATCTTTCATTGTTAAACCATACAGCTGTGTAACTAGTGTACTGCTACCACTGTTAATATAACCATGCCCAAACCCCTCAAATTTATACACAGTATTTTTGGTGAAATGTGTTTAGCTCTACGTAATAAAAGAAAGAGTAGGAACTTCTTCCCATTGATAAAACTGACTCTTTAAAAATACAGAAAAACATATTAAGTGAATGGAAGTTACTATTTCCCAACTACCATACGATTTTTTTCCATCAGCTATGTACTGAATGTTGTTAAGAGATCAAAATTTCTCTTGTAGACTCAACAGTGCTTTGCAGTTTACAAAATCAGACAATTTCACCACCTATTACTTTGTATCAATGCCTGTTAAGTGCATGCTGTAGGTCACTGGATAGAAGACTATCCCAGGAAGCAAAAAGGCCTAGGCTACAAATGCCCTGCTCTGACTTTGGACAGGCAAGGACCTATCTTAGTCTCCAGATCTTAGAAACTGAGATGAGAATGACTACTTCTAGAAGTCACTTTCTTTTCCATAGAGAAGTTATGTATTTTACAGCTGTGTTTATTTGGAAAGAATGAAAATAGCAGCAGACATTTTGTATAAGAGAGTCCTGGATTATGAAAGAGCTGATTAAAGCTAACCACTGATGGTAATATATTTGCTGATGTACTAACAACTATTACAGCATTTGACTTACATTCAGCATAACCATTTCCTTAAGGAAATTATACAGCATGACTGGAAAGGAGATTTCTTCTAAAGGAGAGGAAATATTGAAACCACATCTATGAAGTCTGATATTCTAAAGGTTTTGAAGTTTACCATTATGGAGTAGTATAGCATACGGTATCAAGCACTGTAAATTAGCAAACTGTTTAGCTTAACAAACTTTTTCTATTTTATGTTATTTGATCCATACCTCTGGACAAGGCTCTACATGACAATCTTTGATAGAGCAATGGCCATCATCAGCCCAGAATGGGCATGGTCTCTTTAGATTGACCTAAAGATACAAAAACAAAAATGTACAATTAACACTAAAACAGAGAGCTCTCAATACCAAGAAATCCTTTCAAATTAAAGGAGAAGATACAAGGAAAAAGGGTTAAATCTAAAACTTTTAAGGTGTTTTTTTTAAAGCACTCTCCCACCGAGTAATTCAGCTGAAGCTCGTGGCAGTGGAATTGTGATAATGGTCACGATGGGAAACAACACATGGTGTATTAAAGCCCAAATGAAATCTCTCACGATTAATATAACTGTTCAAAGCAGTTACTAAACTGTAAGAAAGAACACTGAATCAAACATACACAGCTATAAAATGGTCTTGCTTAAAATCAATTGTGTTTGTACTACTCTAATCAAGGAATTACATTTGATGGAAGATAAGACACTAGTGCAGAAGTTCACTGATTTAAATAAGTGCTTGGATAATTTCAGATTTGAAGCAATAAAAACAGGCCGATGATTAGTACGCTTCCTAGAGATTCAAGGAAGAACAAGTATCAAAATACTAGTGGTCTTAAACTAGAGAGCTGACATAGCAAAAATACAAATAATGAAGATAAACCACTTCAGAAACACATTACCAGCAAACCAAAATGCTTTCTGGTGAACGCTCATAGAAGAATCATAAACGCAATTATAAAAATTAATTTAAGTCTATAAATCTTAAGCCATAAAACTAATCCATACACTAATTTAAGGGAAAAAAATACACTCAAGCTGTACAACATATGCAACAGCCACACACGAACAAAACAGTATTCTTGCTATCGCCAGATTGTTGAAAGCTTCTGAGATTAACTACCCCATCAGCTTAATCTTCAGAAAAACATGTTTCTCCCCTCATATGTAGGAACATTTTTCTAGGATGTCTTTTACATACTATTATATACTATCCATTCTACATATTGAGAAAAAGCAAACAGGAAACAAAGCTTAAACACCTAGTGCACCAGTGCCAGAGCAGCCCCTTCTGCACAGAACTGGCAGCTGAACTCCAGATCCCATGCCCTGACGAACTTGGTGTCTGCCGCATGTAGTGCCTGCAGGATTCCTGCTATGATAGAAGAAACATACTACTCAGCCTTTCAATTTGGAGAAAAACTGAAACCACTGAGCATGCCTGAATAACTGTTCAATTAAAAAAAAGTTTTTCTTAATCACAAGTCTCTTACAATGCAAGCTAACATTTTAACAGCACTTTATAAAACTGTTTCAAAATAGGCAGTGGAATTAAAGGTTTGTTAGGTCTCAAATAATTTTCAAATGGAATTGTTTTATTTTTTAAAAAATTTCACTGCTGAAAAATTAAACTAATTAATAATAATAATTTTAAAATAAATAATTTTAATAAAATTAAGACTAGTTCAGTTGAGTTTCTATAATTATGTAAAACTATACTACATCATGGAAACTTGAAAGAAAAGCAGTACTTCAAGTTTACACTCAAGGAAATTACTTTTTAGAGCTAACTCCTTTTCACCTGTTAATCTAAAATTTCATGGTTACTATGAATTAGTAGATTGTACTGACAATGAATCAATCCACATGAAAAATCTCTTAAAACAGCTTCACCAGCACCTGAGTGAAGAAAAAATTTTCTTTAAAACATCAATATAGGGAAGCCATCCCAGATAAGATTTTTGTGACCATGCAAGAGAACATTTGAGACTCAAGAATACTGCACTGAAGTTGAATCCTAACTTATTTCAGCAGGCATACTTCAGTATTAGTGAAAATGAAAAAGTCTAACCAATATGCTACAGCTTCTTCTGTCATACATAAAGACAACTGTTGACAAACTGAGCTTAGAGCTAATTGTTTACAGGTGATGACACTCCCAAATACACTCCTAAATTTATTTTACTGTACTCAGCAGAAAATTACAATCCTAAGAACAAAATGCAACTCTAACTGTATACCTTCAGACAAGCTATTCTTTTCCTCTATAGAAGATATGGACCCTGGAAGTATGGAAGTTTGAGAAACCTCACTTTAAAAGCTTATTACTGAGATACCTCTCACTACCCAACTGCTAGACAACCTAGAGTGGAGCAAGACCACCAAGTATCATATTCATAATTCTGGGTAAGTGGAACAAAAATTCAGAACTGCTTTATTCTGAGCCAGAAAATCAATAACAATATTATCATATCAAGTCTAGGATTTCTATAAACCACTAAAACTGAGAAATTATTCTCAAAGTAGCAAGTACAACATTTATTTTGTTCTTGGTACAAGCTACAAAAGTAGTACAAATCCTGATAAATCTTTGTTTTTCAATTAGTATGCTTTACTTCAAATAATCTTCAGCTGTTCCTGGTCAACATCCTTCTCAAAGATGTACACCACTCTAATAAGCAATGCCAGAATATTATAGGGACAGCCATACATCTCCCCTGTCATAACAGAGTTCAAGAAAAAAAAAATAGATCTAGACTACTTGTTACAAATTCAGTCAAGCTGGCAGTTAGCTTTAAATGCTAGGACTTCAAAGAGACCTTAGAAATCACAGGACTGCCTGAAAGCGAAGATGGGGAAAAGAATGTTGGCCCCTACCCTCTTCACACAGCTAATCAAAAGGTCATCCTTTGCTTATTAGAAAGAATCTTCCCTTTTTCTCCTTTCAAAGAGGCATGTATCTGTATGTCAGCTTTTCCTACCTTTCATTCACAGAAACTATCCAACATCTTGTGGAGTCTCCATCCTTGGAGATATTCAAAACTCAACTTGGTAAGATCCTGGGCAACCTGCTCTAGCTGACCCTGCTTTGAGCACAGGGGGTGGACTAGATGATCTCAAGAGGGCCCTTCCAACACCAACTATTCTGTGACTCTATTATCTTTATTACCCAGTAGTTCTCCTTTATTCAAACAAAAAACTCAAAGCACTTCTAACCATCTTTTGAAAGGCCTTAAAATAGAAAGACCATACTTCATATTATTGATCTTTCATAGACAGACTGGCAGTCATGGAAAGGGGAAGGAATCAAAGCTTAAACTCAATTTTTCCATAATATTCTTTTCTCATAACTTTGTTTTCCTCTTAAAATGAAATAGAAAAAACTGAAGTCAGATCACCCGCTTTATATATATATATATGTATATAATGTCATAAACCAATACAGGTCAGAAATGTTTCAGTTCAAGGAGCAGTTACAGCACCTATTAAACCTGTAGAGTTATAGCAGCCAGGTCCTTTACATCAGAACTTCAACATGTGGTTCTGCAGTCATTCATTCTGTTGGGACACAGATTCACACCGTCGAGCAAATACCATTTTACCAACGTGTGATCTAGATCAGATGCAGGTGTACATCTGCATCACAGTGTCTGATCTACAGAACACAATATTAAGCTTGTGTGACTGTGAGGAACGGAAAGACACACTGATCTAACAGACTTTAATCCATCAGTGTGCTTTGAACATGTTTTACTGGCAGAGTGCATTTATACTGGATCAGCAATTAGCTTTAAGTGGCTTCTTTTTCCTTTTGGATACTGTATTAGAAGTCCAATGGCTAAATTCATTGAGTTGTCAAAGCAGTCTCAGGAGTCAAAAAAAGAATCAAAAGAATTTTTCCAACATTACACATAATGTACTAAGCATAAGGAGAAATGTACCAGAATGCATCTCATACAAAGCAGACACAATATGAAGAACCCGAGAGGCATTATAGTCAGATTTTACTCTCCCTCCAGCCCGTTTTGTTTTGACAGCTAAGGAAAATCAAAACTATGTACCAGAAAAAGAAACAATCTTTCAAGCTTGAAAGATTTTTTGTTTTTGTGGCACTACTTACCAACCTAAAACAAACAAACCAACCCCAAAAACACAACAAAATCCAAACTTCTTCAGACATTCTATGAATCCCTTTAAAGAGCCACCATCACCTAACCCACGTTTTAAGGCAACTAACCCTCTCCACTCTATTTATGCTTTTAAAATACAGAATCAGGCGCTGTTTCTTAAATGAGTAGGAGGTATTTAGCATACCATCAGGCAGCAGAGATAGAAAAATGAATTAGTTTCTTTTGCCCTAATATGAGAAATTAATTTTGTACATACATGGGATCAAAATTACTCAAAAGGAGCAGGAGAAAGGATTGAGAGCAAAACTAAAATTTGACTTGCTCAGCTACCCATTATACTGAATTCATTCCTCAAACCTTTCAGCAAGTATTCTTCATTCTATATTTTTGAAACACACAGTTAACTGTTATGCTGGTAGGAAAGCAATGGCTTTGCACTACTGTCCACTACTAACATTTTGAAAGACAGACTCTCTTCCAGGTTTCCATCTTAATGGACTTACTCAGCATGATTGGGAAATATAAATTCAGCTTTGAAGTGTTAAAGCCATTCCTCAGTTAAAAAAACAAACCAAAAAGCTAACCAAAAAAGATATTCAGCAGATGGTATTACTTCTTAGAAATGACAACTATCTTCTAGTTATGGTACAAGCCATGCTAGCACAGATCCTTTAAAAGACAAGATTTTAGACTGCTTTCCCCCCTTCCCTTCATTTCCTCTATTAATTCTAGAAACACCATTCCTGGAAAAAACATGCAAATCTTCAGAATTTTTTTTTCTTATTCCCACTTTTTTGTTTAAATAAAAGCACAGAAAATTGCTACATTATGCATTACCACCACTACCACAATAAGAGCTCAGAATTATACGAAGGCATGCCCTCCCACACCAATTCCTACACCAAAGATGAGCAGCTACCATAGATAAGGCTATAACCTTCTTTAAAATGAATCCCTAATATAAATACTGATATACTTTGAAATATACAAGGGTCAAGTAACTAGGGAATCTCTCTTCTTATACAGAGAACACTTATTTAAAATGATATTGCTGTTTAAACTGTAGATTAATTCAGGAAAACACCTGAATACCAAGATCTACTAGTCCCATAATGACTCAACAGCACTAAAATCCAGCACATGTGCTTGCAAGACAAACTGAGGTTGTACAGTATATGTGCTTTAATCAATACCAGCTATGAAGTGACTACACAAAACATCCTTTATTTTCTTCAGACACCAGAGTATTAGACTTCATTGTTCACAGAATTATTCACTATTGTCACAGAATAAATGTTAGATTCCTTATCATTAGGCTTCCATATTTTGTGTTTGTATAAACACAGTATAAAACTACACTGAGACAAAATTATTCCTTATTTCACTGAGAAGTGTCCCATTAGCTATTTAGCAACTAACTAGCACAAATTAAGCAAGACTTTAAACAAGAAAAACTAGCCAGCCCATTAAGTCTTATGGATTAAAGTTTGAGTTCTATGGCTGTTGAACTACTAACACAATGAGAATGGTGCAACTCAAGTTACAAGAGTTGATGATCCAAATTCCTGCTACAACAAGTTAATTTACTTCAGAGTAGGAGTGTTTTCACTCCCATAACTAATATACTCCCCCTACCTTTATGCAGTATTCGGCTACCCTGTAGTTGACCTAGATGAGCACTGCATACCCTCACAATTTCCTCATTCACCTATGTGCACTTGCATGATTTTGTGCAGGGACATCAAAAACTCTTGTTGCTTTTACAAAAAGGAAAGGGTGGAAAAACTTTGCTAGTTTCTGTAATCAGTTTGCTTGTTCAACACATTCTTCCCTGCCACAACTGAAAGTACATGACTACTGTGTGGGGATGAGGAGGACTGCACAACAGCACTTGTAGTTGCACATCAATTATAAAGGTCAGTAATGCAAAAAAGCTTAAATGCCTGGCCATCCTCCCAACTCTGTATGTTGAAACACAACATTTTGTTTTCTCAGTTCTGTGACAACTGGAAGAACACACCTATCTACTGAGGGACTATCAGTACTATAGACAGACTCCAACCTGAATAAAGGTATTGCTCAGGTGCTAACCCATGCTCTCTGCAATGCAGGCAAATTTTAAGCATGAATGCTTATATACTTGAGTGTACAAACAGTATTGTTGGTGAGACAAAAACTCTATGAAAGATGAGGTAGGATTATACTACAGACACTGTTAAAGTAGGATCTGCATAACTCCCTTGAACTTGCAGGATAAAATTTTTGTTGTATAGTTTGTAAACCTGTTACTCCCCTTCTTCAAGTACTTTGTTTTACATCTTCTTGGTGCCTCTGGAGAATCTAATTACCACTACTATGTGATATGTTTTCAATGAAGTTGCACATATCTTGTTTCTCCTGAACACTGAAGTTAGAACTGTATCATGTAGCAGGAAGAGATTCAGGGTGAAGTTACATGTTACTGCTTGCTCATACTAGAAAGTGAAGATTCTAGCAGTCGTCTTCTCTCCTTCCTCTCATACATAACCCCATCTTCCATGAATTCCGATACTTGCCCAATTTCAACTCAGCCAGATAATTTGTTATACCCTGCAAAAAAAAAAAAAGTTTTCTACCAGGTTAACGAGTTGCACTGGCCTATTGCACAGCTAGACGAGTCTCAGAAGTAAAAGTAGCGAAGGGGCAGGATGGTCTGCCCAGGAGTGGAACATCCTCTTTCCCATAGTAAAGAGCCACTTGATTAGCTCAGTCAAAATGCAACCTCTATTTTCTGTCAAGCACATCTGAAAAAGAATAGAAGTACCAAGCTCCAAAGTCCTATTTTGCTCATCAAATTCTGAATAGAGAAAACCCAACATTTCAAACCATTAGAGAATAATAGTATACACTATTTGAAAATTAATATTTATACTTGTTTTTTCAAAGGAATAAAGGTTCTCTATAGAGCAAAGACTAAAACCAGAACAAAGACAGCAACTGATAAGAAAAGAAAACCATCACAATATTTCAAATACCAAATGATGCACATTAGTTAGAAGACGAGTGCTGCATGGTATCAAAGTGTCTAATACAGTTCTTTCCCAGATGCAGCAGTACAAAGACACTACCTTTAAAATTATCACTTCTCAGTTGAATGGAAAAGTCATGATTTACTGTCACTGGCTGCAGGATTAACTTGGCAAATACAGGATTTATGACCAGCATAACTGTCAGGGACTGAAAATCAGCTATGACCAAATTAGACAGCTGTGGGCTTCTAAAAGAGAACTTAATGCAAGTCAAGTTGATTTGATCTGTAATCCTCCCTACATTTTCTGAATTTTATTTAAATTATACAGGAAAATGCCATTCTAATTGTACCTTGTAATATCTGAAGTAATCACGCTCTTGCAGTTTCTGTATTTTCGGGAAGATCTTGAAAGTATTGAAGTCATCGATGCTTTCTATGTCACATAAGCAGTCATCTAGGACTCCTGTGAGCTATTAGAAAAATACATCAGATTGATTTTTAATTAAGAAATGCAACATTAACCTCAAAAATCCTCTAGAGAAGAAAAAACAGTGAAAAAAATACTAGTGAAATGCAATTCCACAGCAAATAAGTTATTTCTCATCATTAAAATACTCTAACATGACACTTCACACATCCAGAATTGGAAAATAATAGATCTTTATACTTACTTGAGGTTAAGTCCACCTCCCAGTGCAATACTGAATCAATGTCAGAGATCAACAATTTCAACCCTGAAATTTGTTCTTTGGCAGATCCAACACATAGAACCTTCTGCAAAAGGAGCAGCAAGATTTTCCAGACTACCAAGACATTAGATCAGTGCATCAGAGAGCTGTGTACCAAGTATACTCCCACCAAATGCTCACTGGCTTAATAGCTGAATTCCCTGAAGAGGCACAATCATGCACTGTCATCCTAGTCTCCTATTCCTTCTCAAAGGTTAAGAGGAGTCTAGCTAGTTTCTTTAGAGGCACAGGAAAAGGGGAATAGATATTTTTCTACCCAACAAGTTAATAACTTCACAGTTAAATTCCACCAATAAATATTAGGAAAACCAGGTGCAAGCACCTATATTGTAAGGCTGCAGGTCTATTTAAGGTGCTGTGAAACGACATCTGAGCTTCCAAGGCCCCATCCCTTCTCTTGTGTCAGCACAGCATGCTAGTTCAAAGCACTGCACCTGCTGAAGACCACCGCTACTGAAACAAGTGCAGGAGATCTACTGCCAGCACAGGAGAGGAAATAGGACTGTATGAGTGTGTGCAGAGGGCAGGCCCAACTTACATCAGCTTAAACTTTTGCAAAACAGCAACCTACCAGTGTCCATGGGAAAGGCTGACAAACAGAGTGTGAGTCTATAAACATTCATATGATAGATTTCATTAAATCTCATAAGCATAGCTTCCTAAACAAATATAAACAAGTTTTAAAGGCCTTTAAATTATAACTTTAAATGCATGTTATTGCTTTAGTCCATGTCTAAGAGAAATGGAACCAAATGTTGCTGTTAACTACAGCTATTCTTTAGCAAGACAAGTAATTCATCAACATACACGATGGCCTAGAAAGCATTTAAAAATAGGGAGGCCTATACATTTTATATCTTGAATAGGTTAGAAGATTTCTAACTATTAAAAGGTTATATGTAAGAGGAGAAGAAATATTTCATGTTTGTTTTTCCGTAGATTTCAAGGCTAGATGAGATTATGAAATCATCTGTTTTATGCATGATAAAACACTCAACTACTTTATAGCACAGATACCCTTATATAACCAAACCCATCAAGCTTGATGTAAAAATGTCACTAGAAACTGAATTGTAGGCTTCTGCTCTTTTATGAGGCATAAAGGAAGCCTGGAAAGTGGGTTTATTATTATTTATTTTTTAAAGATATTTTTCCCCTGAGAGAATGGAGATGTGAGGGTTTGGCAATAATGCATTTTTAGTAGAACATCAGCTTTTATAGATCTTGCCTTTCCTGAGAGACTAAACAGGATGTCACAGATCTGCAGATTAAATATCACGGATGGCACTTCATGTGAAATTCATTTAAGAAAAGTAACTTTACCCAAACTGTTCCATGCTGTTGTGTTTGCCATCATTACTGTTGTTTAACTTCAAGCCCAGACAAACATCTAAGAAGGTGACTGCTCATTTACAGGTTTTTCACAAAAGCCAAGAAAGCTCACAGTCTACAGAAGAGCCAATTTCAAAGTAAGAAGACAAAATTTCAAATTCTTGATGCTTCCAGAAATAAAATCCCCAGGCACTTTGATCGAGGAAGATTTCATTTAAAAAGTTTAAACTTTCTTATCAGTCACAAATAGGCAGAAATTCATTTTGTCATCTTTACATGTAACACTTTACCACATTAAAAAAAAACCTTTTCATTCTAATAAAAATAACGAAAAAGATAACTATGAACAAATTGCTCAAATATTAAACTGGATAAGCCATACGAGAAGATAAGAATTCATTAAGCTGAAAGGAGAGTGGCAAAAATCTGGACTTGGAAGATAAAGAGTAGGAAATGATTTTGATGACCATCTCATGAAGCTATCCACTGCTTTCAAAAATATTTTTACACCTTCTATGCAAAACTAAAATGGGAGTTTCAGGGGAAAACCTTCCAAACAAACATGTAGTAGTTATAAACAGTGTCAAATCCCTGTGGAAAAATTGTTGTAAAAAGTTGTAGCTGCTTTATTTAACTAAGATCGCAAACTAACGAAAGTTGCACCTTGGCCAGATGGTTGTCATAAAATTTTGATTCTAAGAAAATCTTTCAAAATGCACCACACCTTATTCAGAAGATTGTTTTCTTTGAAAGTGTGATATAGAAATAAACAACATTATTTCTGTACCAAAGGACAATATATAAAATGTTTTGACAACACATGAAATGCCAGTTCTGAAGAGAGGAGTCAGTTCACTACAGACATACAACAGCAGCACAGGGTTCAAGTGCCCCAGTTAGAGCCATTTTACTATTACTGTAATCTTCAGTACTCTAACTTGCTGAACGACAGAACACTCTAAGAAGATGCAGAAAACTGCTTCATTTTTATCAGCACTAGGATCCTCCAGGAAATTCTTTGTTAAACTACAGACATCAAAATAAGAACAATGTATTACATAGTTAAAACCAGGTGTTAAACCAGACCTGCCTTTTTTAGTCACCCAATTAGTATTTTGCCTTTTTAAAACTGAACTATACTAGTTAACTTATTTGACAAGTGTAGAGCCAAACACTCTAGTGTAAGCTATCACAACTTTTATTACAGTGACACCAAGTTTATTTGCCATCAATTAATTATTTTGAATTCTACAGTAAATTCTAGAAACATTAACCTACTATGATTTGTGACCAAAAAGAATTCAGAAGTGAGTTGCTATTCCTTCTGTATTTCCAATAGGCTTATCAAAGTATTTCTATGAATTGTCAAACCTAGCTTAGCCCTTGTATAGATATCACAGCTGCACTGGAGGTGCTAAACCTCTAACTTATCTTCTCCAAGTTATATCAACCTTTTATAATAAAAGATCAATATCCAACTTGCATCAATTTCTCCTTATAAAATCTGGAAAGAAAAATGTATATAGCACTTTAACACTACCAAAACCTGAATAAATGCATATACTAACAAGGAACATATTTATAGCAACAACCTTATTAGTGTTGTCAGGTTGTTGTATTTTAATTGCTTCAACATATCCTCATTAGAAAAACACCTGGGACACGTTGTTTTGTTCCTCCAGGTTTTACTTTGCAATAGTTGCAGAATGAGAGCAAAGAAATAGGTACTATCACTCTGAGAACTAACAGCTAACTTATTTTTCCCCTCTGTGCAAATCAAACTGCAATTTAAACACTGAATACAATATATTAATTTTATGAAAAAGCAACAATGAATCTCTCTCTCAGTACGCCTAAGAAAGCCACGTGACAGTTTGCTGATGACTCCACTAAGAATCCCAATAAAAAAACTGCATGTTATACTAATAGAGCTACTAAAATAAGCTTTTTGAAAAAAAAGAAAACCTCAAGCTACGCTTGAGGGCCCGAGGGAATAATAAAAAAAAAAAACTGCAATAAAAGCTATCTAGCTAGGCTACACACTGCCTTGAATGGTCACTTACAACATGGCAGGTTACCATACAAAGCAGAAATATAAAAGAAAATAAGAAAAATAATTGGAAACAGAAGACACTTTGCATCACATGGGCATTGTTTCTTATTTTCATACAAACTCACTCTAATGTCTTTGGCCCAGCCAAACTCCTTCCCTACTTGACACCAGCTCTTATTATTATATGCATGTACTGCCTGTGAACGCCAGGCTCTCACTTACAGACACTTGTCCTTCCGAAGCCATGAGGACAACTTACAGAAAAGAGCGTTCTTATCCTGCACTGTCCTACAAGTATGCAGACACGACCTAAACACACACCGCATTCAGCGGCCAAGCCTGGGCATTGATATTGCCAGGAGAACATATGGCCACCGACTTTCTGAGGACACCGAAGTTTCTGCCTAAAGGCCAAGGGCGCAATCCGCCCCAGAGCTCCTGAACACAACCCTCCTCAGACAGCAAGCGCGGTTACCTGGATCAAGCAACTCCTCCATGCAACTGAACCGTTATATAAGGTACCACCAGTAGCTCCCGCGCCAACCAGCTACTCCAGCGCTCCCTCTCCCCACACCGTGGCCGCGGGGCCTCACACCCCGCACGCTGGAGCCACCCGGGCACCCAGGCACCCTCAGCGGGCCCGGCAGCACTTCAGCGCAGGGCGAGCTCAGCCCCGGGGTCGACCCCAGCGGGCAGCAACCGCCGCGCCTCTCCGAGACGCCCTCACCGCCTCCTCCAGCCCAAGAGCCGGGGAGGACCTCAGCCCTGCTTCCCCTCAGCAGGGGCCCGCGAGGAAGGGCGCTCCTGCCCGGCCACGCTCCCCCCGCTCCCCCCACAGGGGAACCCTGCGGCATCCTCCTGCCCGCCCTCGGCTCCCACCTGGGCCTCTGCTGTCAGGACGCAGCTGAGCACGGCCAGCAGCCGCGCTGCCAGCCGTGCCCTCGCCACTGTGCTCCGGGCGGCGCCGCCGCTGCCGCTCATGCTGCTCCCGCCGCGGCTGACGGGGGAGGGCGGCCCTCGCCCCGCTGCGCAGCGGCCGCCACAGGAAGCGCACGGGCGAGGCGAGGGCCGGCGGCGGTGGCAGCGGCTCCTGCCCGCGACGGGAGCCGTCGGGCGGGGGCGCCGCGCTCACCTCGACCTGCCCGCGCCCTGCCGCCGCAGCCGCCACGGCACCGACGAGCGAGCGCCGTCCTCTCGCGCAGCAACCGCCACCGCCACCGCCACCGCCCCCCACGGCCGCCCAACCGCCCGCCCGCCGCGCGGCATCCCGGGAACTGTAGTCCGCGCGCGCGCGCGTGCCCCCCGCCGCGGCGGGGCGAGGACTGGGGCGGGGCGAGCGCGGCGCCCAATCGGAGAGGACTACGCGCGCCTCCAAAACCAGCAGCGAGTGAACGGCCGACGCGCGCGCGGTAGCGGGTTGCTCGTGCGTCGCGGCGTGAGGGGAGGTGCGAGCAGCGGCGGGGAGGGGCAGCGGCGGCGCCAGGCGCCGTCCGCCGGCGGGTGTTACCCGTGTGGCTGCTGCCGGTGACGAGCCGCGGGCTCGGCCGGCCGAGCCGCGCGCTACGTGGTTGCGCGAGGCAGAGGCGGCCCCGCGCGGGGGAGGGAGCCGCCGCCGCGCCGGGAAGTTCAAATGTCCGGTGCTCGTCGGGCCGCGCTGCTGCCCCGGACGGGGCACCCCGCGGGCGTGGAGAGCCGACTTAGGGGCGTCGTGTCTTCCCGTTGCTGGGAAGTGCCTCGGAGGTGCATTGTCTCCAGTATTTGAAAGTGGCTTTTTTCCCTTTCTTTCTTTATTTCAGGTTAAAAAGCCCATTTCCTTCAGCACAGTTTATCTTAAGTCATTTACAGAGATGGCACGCGTTTTTTGTGTGTGTGTGTGTGTGTGTGTGTTTTTTTTTTTTTTTTTTTAACTACAGGACACACACGAAGATAGGAAATGTGTTTCAGCCTTGTCTGGTTTTCTTTTTATCTTCTCTCCTTGAGACCAAGGCTGAAAGTTAATGAAAAAGCTATAGACTCTCTCCATCCCCTGGCTTTTAATCTTTTCTTTTTCAGTTGTAAACCCTTATATTTTTTCAGTATAGGTGCAGGCTACTGTGCAGCAAATTGAGGCCTACAGACAAGAAGAAAGTGCTTGCACATTAGCTGGGCTAATGAAGTACTGAGTTACTGTGGAAAGAGGCAGTCCCATTCCTCCCCCTCCACCTCCTTCTGCAGGTTCCCCATCCTTTGTGTCTGAGCCAGCAACCCTGCAGATGTGTGGTAAATCAATTCAGATACCTGTTTTGTTTGTTTGTTTGCTTCCAGGGATAGTTTTCTGCCTGAGCAGCCAGCTGAACTGACTGACTGACTCACTCTGTGGCTGCTTGATCACTGGATCTGATCCAATGAAAGTGGCAGGAGCACATACCCTGGGAAGAACAAAAGAGGGTAGGATCATTGCTTCCAGTGGCTGCTTGCTGTTAGATGAATTTTGCCTTTTTTTTTTTTAAACTAACTCCTAAGGGAGATTGGTTGGCTGTTGACAGGTTGAAAGTTACTGTGCTATATCAACTGAATTTGTCTAACTTTTTTTTTCAGTCCCTTTGGAAATGCTAAAGAACCATCTCAGAAATAATCTTTTGCTCCCACTAGTTAAACATGTGGCTGTAATTCTCTTCCAGAATTGCAAAAGTTCACATTCTTGTGCAAAAACATTAGTGTTGCACTGATTTCCTGTGCAGGGTTGCTGGAATTACGATTCTTTTTGAGTCCATCTACCTTCAGTCCTTCCGATACCCTCCTTTGCAGGAGCACGGAGACAAGCTTTACAGTCAGGGCAACTATTTCTGATAGCTTAAAATATTTTAGATTGGTCATTCTTATTTGCTTCCAAACTAATTCAAGTTAGTTTTACATTTTGTTCCTCTCTAAGTGTCAGTACGTCACAGGTTTTTGCATTGCTGAAACTGGCTTGAAAAGATGAAGGTTTGAAAGCTATGAGTTATAGAGTCCACGAAATGGAGTAGAAAGTAGCTTTGTATTTGGTCCTGGAGAAAAGATACAATGCTGCTTCCTTTCCTCTCTAGAGTATAAGCAGCAGACATATAATTTGGAAACAAGGATTAAAGCAGAATCTGTCCATACTTGTAGCTTCAGCAGACCAATACCTTTACTAGAGAACTGAGAAGAAATAAAAAATGGCAGAACAGCTAATGCTAATGTTTACATTGCCGTGGCTGGCTTTCACTATCATTACTCCATACTTTATTGTGAGTGGTTTGTACTTGTCACAAAGTTACTGTTTCTGTTGGCAAATTCGGATGAGTTCATTGTATTTCATTTTGTAGCTTTGATTCTGGCACACAATTTCAATAATGATTATATACACATATACATACATACAGTGTATATGTGTGTATATATATATATATATAAACTTAGCAGTAACAGGCACCTGCGCTGCCATGCACTTGCACTACATATAAGACTACGTTTAGTTTGTGCAAATTAGATGTAAACCATCGTATTTCCTAAATTATAACATTCACTCAGCTGTCAATTCAGAACACTTTGTTAGTTATGGAGAGTACTTTTTATCTTCACCTCAGACAGTGTCTAATCCTGCTTGCATTGCAAATCAACGACAGTTTAGTCTCTGACTATAGTGGCAGCAGTATAAGGACGTGGCTGTAGAAATGTATAATGAATAATTTTAAAAGGCAAAAAATGAAATTAATTCTCTATATACGTATATATTATCTGTTATACCAGACCTGAATTTTGCTCAATACAATGTTTAAACTCTGCAGTATCTTTCATCTTATTTTATGTTTTAGTGTTGATTTCAATCTATGAATGTTATTTTGCCAGTGGTGTAAAATGGAAAAAAAAATTATCCTAATGTAGACAATGTTTTTGTGAAATCAGTTTTAGGAAATCCTTGCAGAAGAAAGTCTTGCAATTGCAAACAAACCCTAATAGCAGATTTGGAGAGCTGGGAGTATCTACTAAACCTGTTTCTTTTAAGGAAATTTGCCATGATGTTATAATATTCTAGCTGGGGCTGAGGACACGTCTTTACTGGGTTTACTGGAATAATCATGTCTTTTGTCCAAATAGTTTACAGCATGCTGGGCTTGTTAAAGAATATTGAGCTGAAACTGTGTAGAGGTAGCTGCATAGCAAAACCTATATAAAACTTGCTTAGCATGAGTAGCTAAATTTGTTGACGCCTTAGGCTGCACTTAGATAAAATAATGAACTTTTACCTTCTTCAGTAAGAAAAGGGCCTGAGAGCTGGTTCAAGCTGGAATGATAAGGGAGTTGCAAGCAGTTTGCATTCCTGTGCTTCGCACTCCAGGAGGGAGGATGTCAAGGCTTTGAAATAAGGCCTACTTGGGTGCCAGGACCTTGGGAAACAAAGCCTCCTCTCATTGCTGAAACAGTGTTAATTAGGGGGTCTGGACTATCTTGGGGTCTGGATTATAACCCCTTCGTCAGGACCTTGGGAGATAACACCTATTGTCACTGCTGGGGCAGTGCTAATTGCTGGAACAACATCTCTTTGTCAGGGCCTTGAGAGACAAGGGTGGGACCCGAGGAATCAAGACACATCTGTCAACAAAAACCACAATAGTAAAGATAAACAGCCTACCTAGGGACAGTGATGAGACCCAATAAGGAGCAGGAGACCCCAGACCAAAATATTACTATTGGTCCAAAGTACCACGTGAGGGGTGGAGAGCTTAGACTGGAAGGTATAATTGCCCAGGGATTTCTTTGTTCGGGGTCCCTCTTCGGAGGCACCCAGCTCGAGCTTTAATTACTGCACACGTGTCATTAAAATGTAATTATTTAATTTGCTTTGATTTGGCTCCAAACTTTTCTGCGGGAACCTAGGGTCGGGCCCTGTTATGGTGGCCGACAAGCCTAATTTCCATAACAGTTTGGCGACCCAGATGGGACCCTAGGCGACCACTGTCGGGGCCTCTCATCTCCAAACGATCATCTGGCACCATCAGGTGAGTTCACCTGGGATCTTTGGCAAAGAGAGGCACCGAGAAGGTGAGTCTTAAATTCCCGCCTAAATTCTGCGGGAACCTAGGGTCGGGCCCTGTTATGGTGGCCGACAAGCCTAATTTCCATAACAGGGCTCATGAAAGCAGTCTGGCATATATATTTAATTTTTCAATGTACATGCATGTAGCCTAGCATAAGAACAAATATATTTTCTTATGTGATTTCATAATATGTATCATTGTTAAAAGTCTTGACAGTTTTATTTGCAAGCTCTGACATTTTCTTTCCATCTGCAAATAAAGAAAGCCTTGAACACAGGGCAACTGGGACTATTCTTCTGTACTAGTAAATAATCCAAGCATTAAATCATCCACATCAAAGTCACCTCCTCTCCATTCTATCACTAGTCTCTAAAGGGGACAGAGATTTGGGTGCACAGACAGCCATATAGACAATCGACCTGCAATTACCTGGCCCCCCTGGCCAAATTTGCCTTTGGTCTGCAGGGAGGGCACAGCAGGAAGTGAAACTGGTGAGTCTTGTTGCTTTACTTGTAGTAGCTCCATTAGTGCCTTGTAGTCAGCTTTTATTTGCCAGAATCCAGCTCGTACACTCTGGCTGTACATAGAATTCAGGATCTGTGGTCAGCAACCATGTAAAAATATATCTTAGAAATTACTACAGATGAATTTAAGCAACCAGTCAAGCAAAACATAAATCGGTGGCTTCACATTTCACTTTAGGAGAATGGTAAATCACAACTGCTTTGCCAAATTCATGAACTAGATTTCAGTAATCTCAAACACGTGGATTTCTGGAAAATTTTTGCCCTTGAAACTTTTGCCTTTATTTATTTTTCCAAATTAACATTTGAATGACTCCTTTCTAAAGTTAGCAGAGTAAACCATAGGAATCAATATGTCACAAATTCCTCTTCAAGTCTGGCAAACAGCAGCTGTGGGAGTGCAGTGTCTGTTGAGCAAGGGAACACTGTGGTAGCGTAGCTATGACAGTCTGAGGATATGTAGCAAGGCAGAGCTGTAGCCTGAGGTAACAACTTTTACTAAACCATCTGATGTAAATACAAAAAAAAAAAAAAACGCACCAGACAATTTCTGGGGCGCCCGAGTTCTGTGATTTGTCTTACAACTGAAGAGCTTGCAAACCCAGAAATTTGTGTTTTTTCCATGATGTCATTAGTCCTATTAGAAGCTACTGTGTTGCCTTGCAGGTCATGCTTCACATAATGTGGTGTTCTCACCTACTGATACCTATTTTAAAACCACAATATACTCTCAAGGCTGAGAGTTACAAATAACTTTTGAAAGATACCTATGGATGTCTAGCCAACCAGACATGGGAAAAGAAATCATGATTCCGACATTTTGTATTTGTGTTATTGTTGAATATTAACAAACTGCACTGTGTAGTGTATGACTGGAGCTCCTACTCTGGTGCTAGAGTACAGAAGAAAAATAGTCTCTGATGTCTTGCTGTGGTCCCTTTAGTACCTATGATTTTTGAAGAAGAAATACTAACAAAGAAATGACTCTACTGTTAAACTTCTGAATGTAGCAGGTAGAGATCAACATAATTAGTCTGGTTTCCAAAAGATCCAAGATGTATTCGTTTGCACTCTGTGTGCACATGCTTATCTGTCAACAAATTTCATGGTGAGGTAGAGGTCTCGGCTGAAGTGTTGCCTGCTTCATGAAAACAAGCAGCCAGGCAGGGACACCCCAGTAATGCTCCTCCAGAAGGATAAACTGCAGCCTGAATCATATTAGGCTCAGTTTCAATATGCCAATCCAGATAAAGCAAAATTTTATTGTTTCTGTGGCTCCTGGAGCTTCTTGGTTGACTTAAACACTTATAGCACAGCCACTGGGGTGGTGGGAGCATTCCCTGATTGTGCAGTCCTGTCAGACAAACAGACTCTCCACAGGCTTACATGGGATGGTCTGGGTGTGTGTCATTTCTTATATTTTCTCAATTTTTTTGATTTTGTTTCTGTCAAATAAATGTTTACACCTTTACAGGAGTATCATGGTTTAGAAGAACAAACCAATATAATTATCAGCAAAGAAAGTAATTTAATTTTTAAGCTGCTAGTTAATTATTCCTACCCCAAAACATTCTCAGAATTTTAAAGAACTGGTCTAGCAACATACTGATGCTGCCAACAGTTGAAAGCTATAGAGGGATACCTGAGAAAGAAAACACAGGGGCATCTTCTAACTCTGCTGAAATACATGAGCGATCAAGAGTTGATGTTGAAACGGAGAAGTATTTTCCTGAATAAGAAAGAGCTTTCTTAAATAAAGATGTTTAAAAAGTGTATAGCAAAAGAATGAGGAAGAAAAAACAAGGTTTTTAAATGACACTGGCAGGCCCACGGTTACTGTGATTTATCAGCAATGCCTGCCTGTGAGGGGGAGACTGTTTTTCCACCACATTAGTCAAAGTGGCATTTGTGATCTGGAACAGTTGTTCTCCTTTATTTCCCTGGGAAAAAGCCTTAGATGATCAGTTAGAATAATATTTGATGTCACTTTGTAGAGAGTTAGCTGTAATATTTTGCTGGACAAGACCATGTTGTCCATGGGCGAAAAAATGTCTAATTTGCAGCCTTTTGTTCAGATGCTGGGAAGCCCCTTCCTGACTATGGGTCAATTGTTAGTTCAAACAATGAAGTAACCGGCTATGTGTTACCAGATAATTTGTAACTCTCTGGGAACTGTCTTCTGTGCTGAAAGGTAGTTTTTTCTGGATGGGGCCAGGGAGGGGACCAGGAGAGGCAAGTGCATACTTGGTTTTTAAAAACATTATTTGAAAATGTTTGGTCTGGATTCAAGCATAAATCTACAAAATCCTGAACTCTTCAAATTACCGGCAGTTAACACTGAATTAGCTGCTTGCAGGGTTGTGGCAATATAAGATATAAATTGCACTTAAGTGTAGAAATTTGATTAGAGAGGCAACACATTATTTTAGATAATTCCATTGTTTAAACTTATCTAGTTCTGGTGTTTAATTTTTATGATAAACTTATAACTAGTTTTGCCAAAATAATTGCTGGTTTTCTTGACTGGTCAGTTAAGTAACAAACAGTGATTTCTATATTTCTTATTAAAGTATGATACAAGAACAGGCATGTAAAAGCCAAATTAATCTGTACTGCTCACAGTACATTAGAGATATTTGCATGTAATTGCCAAATCCTCCAATTAAGTACTAGGAATAAATTGTTAAATTATGATGACTAACCTAACCTAAGTTTTGAGCCAGTAATGTTATCTAGAATATTGAGCTCTTTGTTATTAAATTCCATTATTTTAAAGGGTACTTTAAGAATAATGTGTTAAAAAATAAAAAAAATCTATTTGTAATTTAAAAACTAATGTCATTTACAGATACACTTTTAAAAATACATGATTTTTAACAGAATTAACAAGTTTCAGCTGCTGGCACAAATGTTCTGCTAAAATTATTTTCTTATTGTTTACTAGAATTACTTTTGAATAGTATTGTAGGAAGATTTTAGGGTGCAAATTATGGGAAGAATAAATGCCACATTGATGGTGAAACCCGCCTTAGCCTCCAACACCAATACCCTGGGGATATTTTGAAGGATCTTAATGGATACATTTTATACAGATCATACATATATTTATCCAATATTTTTGTAGTCACTAACCATATCTATCTCTGAGGTTGAAACCTTAGTCTTCAAAGAGTGCACAGAGGCAATGTTTACATGCAGGTCCTCAGGCCAGACATGGCATTTGTTTTATTGAGGCATAAATTTGGCAAGTTTGAAATCCAGAAAATTCTCTACTATGGCTTTATCATTCATTACATTTATAGCAGAGGCTCCAGTTAATACTCTAGCATTTGTGCAGATCTGTGTTAGTAGGAATACATTTTCTTTTCCCTCTGAATCTCAGCCTGATTATCCATCATCAAAAACATTGTGCCTCTCTGCTTCCAGGTAAGCCTACAGAATCAGCAAGTTTATTTCTAATTAGACTCAAGGTTACCCTTTTACGCTAAGAAATGGCTCCATTTTCTGGGAGTGAGTTTCAATGGTAATATGCAAGCCATTAGAGTTGACCTGTACCATGAACAGCCTGGCTCAAATTTATGTGCCTGACAAAAGTACTTCTCCTTTGTTTTTTTACCCATTATGAATGACAGATACATTAGTGACCTGGTAGCTGTACTGTGGAGATTAAGCTCTGTGTGTGTGTAACTCGGTGACAAATCCTCCATGTATCTCAGGAGAAATAAGGCTGCCAAAAAAACAGTAAACACTAAAATTCTAGATATGAGTGAAAAGCCAGATAACAGAATGAGCCACTGTATTTAATCTAATGCTGAAAACAAGAGCAATTTAATCTTTATCATGGGTTTTTAAATTAAGATGCATGAGATATGGAAAATAAACTATGCAAAAGCACACAATTTTTAATGCCTCACGGGCCAAAGGCTGCTTTCAGTTACACTGGTACAAATCAGTCCGCTAAGCTGGAACTCCCCCCATGCAACAGGGGAGAATTTGGCTATAGAGTAACCTTGTTAAGGAAAGAGTACGGTAGCTAACGCGCAAACAGAGCCTGCGTAATGGTAAACTAACCTAATTCAGTTGTGTTGGTTGCTTTTGTACGTACCTGTATACTAAATAACAATACATGGTATTACATATTTAGAAATTGATTCCACGTGTGGACTCCACTGAAAAAAATCTGCATTGCTTTAAGCATACTGAAACCTTAAAGTGAGAGAATCTGGTAGAGATTCAAGCAATTATGTAAAAAGATTTGTCGTCATCATGGTATTGGAAATGCCTCCAGCATAAGAGCATGAACTTTAAATATGTCTCTCTCTCAAAAAAAGAAAAGAGCCTGGTTGCTGCTGACCGCCGCGCGGAGCCCCGCTCGCACCCGAACCGTCCCCGGGCGGCGGTCGCCGCTGCCGCCCCGCCCGCCGCCGCCGCCCGCCCCTACCTGGGGGCCGCGCCAGGAAGGGGGCGGTGCGGTGCGGTGCGGCGCAACGGCCGGCGGCGGCGGTTCCGGGCACGTCGGCGGGCGCCGCCGCTCCTCGCCCCGCGCCTCGCCGCCGCCCGCCCGCCCGCCCTATGGCCGCTCCGCGGGACCCGCTGCCGCCAGGTGAGGAAGCCTCCGCCGCCGGGGGCTCCCCGGGAGCGGGGCGAGGAGCCTCGGCCGAGCTTCAGGGGGGTGATTAGCTGCTTCCCCCCCAGTTAAGCTTGGCAGTAATTTATGACCCACTCTGCCGGTGCGATTTAGTGTGACTCGTCGAGCCCGCAGTGGTGTTTAGCGTATTAGTTGGGTTGTACTTGCTAACAGTGTTTCAAAATGGCTTTTTTTTTTTTTAATCCCATACTTTAAGTGGTCAGGAAACCAACACTCACTAACGTACGCAGCTGATGGCACACGGGAATTTGAGTGCCTACTATCAGGTGTGCCAGTCTGGGTTTTTCTTGCCAGTTTGCCCAGACAGTGATAGAGTTTGAGTATTTAACAGTAAACAGAAAAGTACTGAAGTGCTGAAAGACTTATTTTTAGATTTATCAAAGAACTGTAATACAACTTACTCTATTTCCTCCTCATATTCAAATCTGAAACTCCTGTGCCTCTGGTCAAAGTACCATTGTTTTGGGTTTTAATCAAAGGGTCTGCCTGTATTAACATCTGTATTGGTGTGACCCCTTTGGGTTGTACTAAGTTGTGCTGTTAGTGCGAATGCCCTGCCTTGGCACGAAACAGGTCTTAAATGCGTACAGTGGAATTGCACAAGGAAGGCAGGCCTTGCCTGCTTCGCTTGCTGCTAGAGGCCTCAGGGGTGTGTTTCAGGGAAGAAGCTGTGAGAGAGGGGAAAACCGACTCTGCTGTGCCGTGTGTTGTGAACTCCTCCTGCTGAAAGGCCAAATACTCTGAGTTCTCTGAAGCGCACCTTCCGACTTCCTCCCCGTGGATGAAGGGCGGATGCAGGACTGGGAATTCGAATGTGCATGTGTGTATGTGTACAAATGGGCAATGTTCAAGCCGTGTTTACACTGGTAAGTGCATGGCCCTGCTTCCCCATTAGAGTAGCAGAGTTGCACGAGGAGAAACTCTGCTGATGAGTGCGAGCCTGATGCTGCTGTCACAGACTGGTTATACTGGCCAGGCTCAGACAGAAGAGCCGTGAGGACTGCTGGACAGCCAGTGTGCAAATGCTGGGCTGCTAACAGGAGCCATGGGAGCAGCTATTGAACCTGAGTCAATTTGCATGTGATCCCTGGCAGAAATGTGAGGAAGTAAATGTAGGCCGGTGGTGGCATGCTATCAGTGGGATGGTGGGAGTGTTTTTTGGGGGGGATCCTCGAAAATGATGTTATCAAGCTGTGTGTCACAGTAAATGTGAAATTATATGGTCTGCACAGAATAGTTAATTGGATGATATCTATGCATTTTTTCAGCCTTTAAACATGCAAAACTGGTTGTTTTCAGTTTGAGATAAACAGAGAACTTTCCCATCCTGCTGTTTGAAAAAGCACTTGAATTTAGCTATATGAAATGAGTTGCAGAATGTTTTGGAAGATGTGTGTGGGAAAGAGAGAGAGAGAGAGAGAGGGGACATGACATTTTAATTGCCTTTTCACAATTAAACATTATGCCAACTATCAGTGTTCAACAAGACCATGGTGAATCATTCACAGCTGCTATGTGGAACCTTTATGTTCAGGTACAAATATTCGTCGAATACATGTCACCTGCAGAAAATGTTGGGAGTTCGTAGTGCTCTGCAATGTAAAAAACAGGGAAATTACTGTGCTTCACAAAGAACTAGAATAACAAGAGGGAAGAAATTGAGGTATAGGGAAAGAAAGGTAGTCTTTAAGTAATATTTTATGAGATGAATACTAAGCAAGAAATATGTAAAGTCACTGATTCACAATTACTGTTTCTGTGGGAGATCTGTAAAGCAGGAGTCAATTAAAGCTACCACCCTGTGCCCCATCTCTGCTTGTGGGGTCACTCTGGGATCTGTCAAGTCCTCCTACCAGACAGCTGCGTACTCCAAGCTGCTTCCACTTGTTCCATGCTTCCCTCTGGATTGAGGACAGTACCAATATTGCAATGTACCTTGGCCACATCTTGGAGGTGTAATAGCAGATAGGGGATGGAGCCTCTACAATAGCTACAGTAGCCACCAAGACTCACCAGGGCATGGACCTTTTGAGGGGCCTGCTTTTATCTACGTTAAGGTGCCCTTTACAAGGGCCAAAGAGAGATTTTTGTATTATTATTTTCCCCAGGCAAGAATCTCTGCAGACATAAGGCTTCTGGAATAAACTGATGACAAGATGTCAATTATTTCGTATTTCTGTAAACTACTTGGTGTGTTGCTGTATGTTGCTGAATGTTGATGTGTTGCTATGTTATATATATATTTGGTCAGAGATGAATTAAGAATACATGGGAGGTGGTCAAACAGTTCTGAAGAGCTAAGAAGAACAATCGAAAGTTAATTCTAACTAAATATTGAAACAAACTCTTTAGAGTTATTTTTGTAAAGTTAGGTATTATACTACTTCCATTTGACTGGCTGCAGAGTTATTCAATGACATTACCTAGAGAGTCCAGTAAGCTGTTGCATACCGATACTTCTATGGTTCAAAACAAGATTTGAAACTTTTCCTAAAGTGATAACTAATGGCAGTGATAGGTTACAACCCTCAATGGAGAGCAGTACTAAAGGGAATTGAGTTGCATGCTTTGCCGCTGGGTTTGTTGGGTCTTTGCTGATAGTGGAGAAATGGTGAAACTTGGGATCTGGGGGCTGCCCTTGGAGGGAAGTGTGGCTTTGACAGCAGACAGCCTTCTGGCTCTTCTTGTCAAGGTTTTCCCCTTTGGCATGTCACCTCCAGGCTATTCCTTCCCCAGCCCCAGTCGTTTTTCTTTCCTGCCAGTGGATTCTCTTTGCAGCCTATTCTTTAACCTGGGTATGTCTATATTTTTGCTCATCGTTTCTGCCACTCAGTTTCTTAATATGCTCATGGAAAAAGCAGTATTCCTTTCTTCTCAAATGATCATGTGAGGCACAGAGCATGAGACTCGTCTGTCAGCTGCACAGGAAGTTTTTGACAGCATGGGGAGATGAGCCTGTGCCTCTAGAGGGCCCAGCCCCTGGGCTATCCTTCCTCCCCCCATTCCTTTTCTCTTATCATCCCCCTCCACCCCAGAGCTCCTCAGTGTCCTTTCCAGTAGCCCTGATTTCTTCTCCCCTGGCTTTTCTTACCTGGACCATCCCCCCACAATCCCAGGCTTCCTTCTCAAGCGTTTCACTCTCTCTGACTCCCAGCTCTCATGCACTCCATCCCTGATGGGTCTGCCATTGGCCTTCTCACTTGCTCGCTTCTGGTCCAGCCAGCCCCATTTCGCATCACTTAGGCCCTTGTTCAGCACTGCTGTTTCTATTTTATCAATTTCTAGTTCTGATTTGGGGGTTTCATTTCCTGCCAAATAAGCCAGCTCCCCTTTCTTCATACTTGGTTCCTGGTCTCAGCTGTCTTTCCAACCCTTTTTCCCTGGCTCCCAGTATGTACTTCTGTTGCAGCTTTCCTTCAGAGGGTGGGCTCTGCAATTAGCTGGTGGCTCCCTTTGCCCAAATTCCCCTTCCAGTTCCTTCACAGCTCCCAGTTGCAGTTCCCACGTGCATTCTCCATTTTTGGTCCTACTCTTTGGCAGTGACTTACTCTAGCTTATAATCTTTTCTTGTATCCCACTCTGCTTTTGGGTTGAGGAGTTTATGGTGGTTTTTGCTGTCCCTTGCTCTCAGGGCAGGCTTTCTTTAGGACATTCTGTTAATACCATGTTTCTGGAGCAAGGATTTAAAGCTTGCCAGAAAAGTCTTCTGTTAAAAAGATACGGTTTTGTTTTGCTTTGGGGTGGGTGCTCTTCTGTATATGTGTTTCCAAACTCTGTACTGCAGTGTGAACATGCTCATCTGAAATTTCTTAGACCTCTCCCATTTAAAAACCTCTGTGGAGTCTGTGTGCGTGGGACGTGCTCAAGCCTTATAGGACTGACCCCTCTGGCTATGCACTGCCTGCCTGGAGAGCATGTATGGCCTTCTTGCGGGCACTAGCACTCAGAACGGTGCTTCCTATACTTTCAGCTCTGGACAAAGAGGGGGCCAGGCACCAGACTCAACAGCCAGGAACTGCTGCTGCTGGGGCTGCATCAGGAAACCCTGGAGCCTTTTCTGTTCCTTCATGGCTGCATTTTTTATTTTTAGGCCTGTTTCCTGGTATGGTGATGCTTTAGCTTGTCCCTCTTGTTTTGAGTTGACTTGATAGGAGTAGGCCCAAAAGTAAAAAACATGCTAAATATCTGTTGGTTATAATAGTGTCTGTGCAACTTCACTGCTATTTTGGGGATCAGTATTTATACTGTGAGTTTTGTAATTCATTTTTTGGGACTAAGTGTCTTCTAAAATGAACTGATTTCTGTATCTGGAAAATATTCGCCTCATTTATTTCAACCACCCCCTTCTGGTTGAGGCAGAAAGAGCATTTAATGCATTCTTGTAGTAAAGTATGAGGACTTTCAGAATAAGCGTGACAGAAGTGCTAATGCTATTACATCATTTAAAATGCTTTTCATAATTTTCAAGAAAATGATACTCACCAGCAGAAAAGATCCTCCTTGCAGAAATGGCATGAAGACATGAAGTTTAAGGAGGGGTGCTGTGAATCCTGGCTTCTGTATGAGATTTGTTTCAGATTCCCTGTAATTTTGGTCAGTGTTCAACTATTAGTTAGCCATCAGTGCAGAGGGGATGACACTTAATGACTCATCTGAAAGAGCTTTGAAGATTTGTTCTCATATCCTTTTGATGTTAATATAAGTTTATGATTCTATTGTGCAAATAATTGTTTACCTCAAATATGTTTTTATTAGGTTTTGTACTGTAATGTGCTGTTTATTTTAATATTTTTTGTTGCAGTGGATATATTTACTGTTTGAATTATTGCTTTAAGGAAAAATGGAGTGCTGCTACTTGGAGAAAAGACTTTTTAGCTGATTTGCTGATTTCATTCTTTATTGTTGAACTGCTTTGTGATTTTTTTAAATTATTTTTATTAAAAATTACTTAGAATTTTCATTTAAGTCTGTCTTTTATCAACTCAGAGTTGGATTTCCTTGTTGCATGCAATTTCTTATCTATTGGCTAGTATCTCTGACATTTTCTAGTTTGTCATGTTTTCCTGTGTAAATGAAACTTGACCTAATGCATGTAATGGCTGTATAGTTGTGCTTTATCTTGATCAGACACAGAGGCAGAATATGAGTTGCTAGACAGAAATATTTTGAGGATTATACAGTGATAAAACATATTCATTTCCAGAAGATCACGCAGCAAAAGAGCCAGTAGAGGATACAGATCCGAGCACTCTTTCCATAACGATGGTATGTATCTCTGTTCTAACTCATTTATAATATTTATAGCTCTCTACAGTTATGTAATGCAGAATTGAGCTAAAACATTCAATAATGTTGTTAATCCAAACCATGCATATATATATATCTAAATCATTGTGCAACTAAAACTTAATTTACTAACCTTCCACAATTAACTTGGAAATAAAATTGTTGATAGGTACATCAGCTGAACTGGATGTTAAGAGCTAAGCTGTCCATGGGTTAGGCAGGAAGGAAGCATTGTTACAGTATCTTTTATGGTGCCTTTGTTTTATATATCAACAGTATGTTTACTTGACCAATTATTTTCTACTATAGGAATAGGCCTATCTAGCTAATTATTTACTCTTTCACCACTGTACTTTTTTTTTTTTTTTTTTTTTTTTTTTTAATGAAATAACTAGAGGAAAGACTGGCGCTGAGATTCTTCTGTCTGGATGAGTTGGAAGGATAAGAAAACCATCTTAGAACTTAAAATGTCAATTGTATTCAGTTATTATTCCTTCCTGTACCTATTTTCTCTGATGAGATAAAGTGGTAGGAAGATGTGACCAAAAACAAGTGCCTTACAAAAGACATGGGGTGAACCTAGCGAGAGAACAAACGCTGTTCTCCTGGGCTTGCCGGTGCACCCTTTACAATAAGCTTTTATGTCTTAGGATACTAAGCATGCCAGTCTTATGCTGAGACAAGACGTATATCAGGTAAATGGAATATAACTTTCTGTGAAGTCTTTTTAAGAGTTTTTATTTTTAATGTTGCTATGGATTGTTTACTATAGGGGAAAATAACAGTGCTGTGTAGCCCAGACAAGACTGTTGTCTAACGTAGTTATGTAAACAGATTAAAATACAGTGGTTTATTTTATGGATCGCAAGTGAGCAAGCTGTTGCTTTCCCTTGATGTTTTCTTCCCCTTCTGAAGTTTTGTAAATGGAAGTCAGCAAAAAAACTTAGAAAATGTGGTAAGTCCTTTAAACACTCATCTTCCACTGGGTTCCATTATTACAGCCTGTGTACATACATTTGTGTTAGCAGGCTGTCATAAAAGGGGGAGAATTTTGTTATTGTTCTTGTGGACTGACTAAATTAAAAACTGTGCTCTTGCTAAGGGAAGCCTTTAAAAGGTGGAGAAAAGTTTCTGCGCCTGTTTAAGACAAATGAAATTTCACCTCCCCACACACACGGTAAATTAAGAGATCTTTAGTCTGTTTGGCTAAGAGCTTCCATAAAAGCCTCTCTTACGTAAGGGTAGGGGTCACAGGGAAGGAGGTGGATGTTTAGGTCTAAGAGCAAGTTATAACACGGATGCCTGAAAATCAGCAGCTATCGCCTCAAACTCAATAATAGTTTTCTTTTGCATCTTAATCAGCTTTTTAATTTCAAAGCAGAAAGGAAAATACTTTAACATTTTAATAAGTAACATTTTAATGAAGGTTTATCTTTGTTACAACAGCTTTTGAAATCATGTTTGTTCCTCTTGATATGTATTACCTTTTCTAGATTGATATCTTGCTAGTTAAATGCAGAACTTCTTTCCCAACCTCTCTGCTTCCCCACCAAACTGTTATACGGTAGCAGAGCAGGAACCCATATTACTTTTGGATTTTAAGTGATCTGCTGATCACTAACACAGCAGTGTTAGTAGTGTCTCACTTCCCACATAAGAAGCACATTGCTATATATATGATTGTAGACAGATCAACTAGTAGCAATTTAAAAGATACAACTATAATTATGCAGATTTTGTGCACTCTTTCTCCAGCGCAATTACACTGAAAATAACAAAACTTTGTGTGTCTTGCCTTTCTGTGACAGACTGAAAAATACCCTGTCCAAGATACAGGAGTTCCTAAAGGTAAGTAGGGTGAATTCTGTGTATTAGTTCAGGTGTTGTAGATCAGTGTTGTTACATGCAAAGCTGTTGGTGTTATCCAACAGATTGAAATACTTCCCTTGCCCCCCGCCCCCCTAGGGTTTGTTTTAAATGTAGTGTGTGTCTCTGTATTTTACGGTCAGCTTGGTATACGTAACTTTTGAAATTTCCTGACAAAGTTTAGTTTTGGTGCAAAAATCATGACTAGCTATCATCAGAAGATCTTGCCTCTCACCTTGGAAGGAAAATACGGTGGTGCCATCAAAAAACAGAGTTCAGAGACAGACGATAGAGACACGATAATGTTAAAAGGTGGCTTTGAAGAGGTTACCAGTGCCTTCAGGTTATCAGAAATACAATCCAGAAATACCTTCCAGGTCTCTTGCCTCTGATCACGTTCCCAGCCCTATAACCAGTTAACTCTTCATGCCGTCTCTTACTTCGGGCAGGTATTAATACTATTTACTTAGGCACTTAAGGTAGGTACTCTCTGCACAAGTTCCTGCCTCTCCTTGCTGGGAGTGGAGCGAGTGCAGGTTCTGTATTACACTGAAGTTGGGTTGAATAGTGTGAATATCTCCTTTACGGTTTCCTTGACTATGGGGTGGGTGTTTTGGCATCCCAGACTTCGCTTTTGGGGGTGCATTGGCAGGGTCTTAGGTGGGGCACGCTCTGCGGGGAGGGTGTTCTGCACCCTGTACCGCACTGCGAGTCTGCGATGGGGAGAGATGCGGGAAACCAGGCAGAAGCTAGTCAGGAGGCAGACTTCTGTTGAGGATAGTGGGCAATATAACACTGGGGTTAAAGAAAGGTTAAAGGGTTATTTGTGGGGCTTGAGGGAGCCAGCCGTGGAAAATAAGCATCTTCTTAGAAACACTGCTCAGTAGAGAAGTAGAAGAGGGATGAAGACTAATTTGAAATCATAAGCTAACTTCTGTTTATTTGCAGGCAGATGGTTTGTTCCTTTGAAACTGTTTAGTAACACTAAAGAAATTTCTCTGTAACACTTTTTTTCTTTGTCCCTTTTTTTTCCCTTTCACCCATGACACTAGCTCCCCCTCAAAAGGGATTAGATAATTCCTAACTAGTTGATACTTTCAAAGTCTTGAAATCTGACGTTACATCTTTTAAGTATATTTAATTGAAAAAGCAAAGCTGAGAGGAAGTGGAAATTTCAGCACTTTCTGTAGAAAGGAAACAGACTTGGTTTGTTTTTAATTTTAGTTTCTGCTTCCTCTTGCAACGTGTAAAAAGACGTAAGTACTAATATAGTTTGGCATTTCCTCTTTAGAGTAGGAAGTGATGCACATACTCTTAATGTTCTGTTCATTTCTGGAATTTTTCTTTTTTTTCTTTTTTCTGGACATGATTTTTGAAGTATTTCTTACCCTGCTGTGGGTTTTGAAACCTTTTGAATCAGTCCTAGACAGTTCCTTAGAGGATGCCCTTTCAGTGTGCTCAGTAAGAATGAATTTTCATTTCTATAAAAATACAGACTTCTAAATATGAATCTGGGAGCTAAAAAAATGTTACAGATATGCAGGCCTGTTCCTATATAATACAATTTCTGTTTGCTTCAGATTTAATGTTTGAATAAAAAGTACACCATCTTTTTTTTCTTTTTTTTTAGTACATTAGTTAATGGCCCATTTTAGGACCTATCTTATTAAAGTTCTTAGCACCCTCTACTGATTCTGAATTAAAGCGGAGTTGAGGGAAGTTTTCATCTTTCAGGATTAGGCTTAATGTTTATTTCATGTTTTGATTATAGTTCTACTTCCAGTCAAATATACAACAAACGTGACATGCAGTATTTCCACATGAATTAAATGGAGTTTTGATAACAGTGTTCTGTATTTCAGCCAGATTTCTTTTGGTCTCGGGGGCAGGGGTACCTTCAGTAAACATTTACAACTGCTGGTGGTGGAACACTATTTGGCTTTAAGTTTCAACAGCCTTATAAAAAAGGAAAAAGAGGAAAATCATTATTTAATTTTTTCCTGCAAGTATAAGGATGAATTTTTAGATTCAGATCAATTCCTTGAGTGAGATAAGGAAATACATCTCCTTTCTGCTATCTGATGATTCATAAAGATGATAGCTGTTGTTTAATTAGATTTTATTGCTAAATGAACAGCAAGCAGTCATATACTAATACTACAAAGACACTCACCACCAGGGAGTGTCCTGGTATATGTGTGGAATATAACCTCTTTTAAACTCCCTTTCATGTTTCATCTGCACTTGACCCATGGGATTTAAGCAAATGATTTGCTAACAGCGACCTTATTAATCATGCAGAATGAAATTTGTTTGCACAAGGTTCACAAGAGGCTTATGCATTGTTTATATGCTATTTTGAGAGCTAAAGCAAGGCTTGAAAGGTGAACAGAGTTTGTGCTGTTTCTCTGTGCTGGTACATTGTTGCCCTTTTCAATGGACTCCCAAGGCAGGTGGTAAACACACTGTTTGAAATGGATTATTTCAGTGCTTCAGAAAAAAAAACCCTGTGTAATAGAAATAAGATGGTAAGCCTAATTCACAAGGGGCAGAAGTAAAAATATACACTTGTATAGTACATATTTCAATAATGATCTTTGTAAGTGTGATGAAAAAAGCAAAGCAAAAAGAGGATTATATTGAATTGTGACATTCTTTTCCAGCCTACTTTGGTTTTATTGGTTTGGTTAATATTCTCTTGATTCTACTCCTGGTCAGCTTTATGAAAGAACAGCACGACTCTTCCATCAAAAAACATGTAGCAGTTGTTTTTTAAACGACAACTACACTAATATTTGATCTCTGCAAGAATTATTTTTCTTTGCATAGTCATGTTCTGCACGACTTTTTACAATTGCTGCCAATTTAATGCTTTGGGTTTTTTAATCCAATATTTACTAGTGAGAGGTATATTTGAGAGCCTTACTATTTAAAGTTGTATTTGGATGGGAGACCAATGTCTCACAATTTTTGTCTTAGATGAGGAATACCTAACAGATCAAGTTACATTGGAAATTGCCTCTGTGAACATCAAGACTCTTACGTCAGATTCTGGCCTAGTCCAACAGGTAAGGAAAATTATATATGAATTTAAACTAAGCTATTGCTACTGATTAACTATGTTAACAAACATATCTTCAAACTGATTCAGGAGAGCAAGGAATTATTCAGTAAAATAGACCAGAAATAATCACGTTTTTCAGGGTTTAGTGAAGTGAGCTCCTGTGGAAAAAAAACAAAGGAAAGGTTACATAATCCTGAATATTCACTTTGTAGTTTAAATAGGTTTTGATGCATAGATGCTCTGAAGAAGAGCCACCACTGGGTTGAGGCTTTGACGTGCATGTTCTCTCTCTTTCTGGCTGAAAATAGAGCCGGGGCAGAGAATAAATAATGGAGTGAGGAATCCAGGGTTTTGGACTCCTTGTGTTTTGCCTTAGGGAGCTGTTTGTTCTGCTTTGACTTTGGGACCCTGCTCTTCCCATCGTGGAAACACTCTCCACTGGTTGTGAAGCCTGACTATGCCATAGGGTGGACAATGCTGAGTGACCCCCATGCATCATGGTTGCCATCTTTCAGACAAGTGTTACTTGCCAAATTTATTGATTCTCTTTGGGTTGAGCAGAAAACTCAGAGAAGAGAAATGAGCATTGTCCAGTGAGAAGAATGAAGTGGAATTCTTTATGCCTGAGTCCCATCTGCATTTTACCAGAAATGAACATGTGGGTTTAATATGGATGATGGAGGTAACCTTCTTAGCATTCCCATCATCAAGAAGAAAGAAGAAGAAATGTTGCCAGATCATGCCTCTTTTGCTGAAATTGCTATGATGAAGGAGCTCCTATACAGATATTTCAGTGTATTAGGGAGTTAATGGATCTAAAGACCTGGAAAATGTTTTGCTTATCTTCAGTTTGTGCATAGGTTTATAGCTTTCATTAACTTTGTAGAACTTGGCTTGATTTTAATTGTAGACAAAAAATACTCTTGTTTAATAGCTGCATTTTATGGGCAGTAACACTACATTGCATTATTGCAATTACATTACAAGGAAATGATCTTTAATACACCTGAGTGCATCTGAGTTGATAAAAGTGGATAATAACAGGTTGGTAAAAATACCAGTTTTGGAAGAAGATGTATGACACAGATAAGTATCCTTTATTGGGTTTTTTTTTTCCTTTGTACTACTTCTTGCAGTACTAGCCTCTCCTGTTATTTTTATGATGAGACATGAGTATAATGACATTTCTTAAAGGCATTTACATACTAGCTTTCATAATGTGGTTCTAAGTTCCATGGCTTCAGTAAGTCTGGAAGAAGTTACTGAAGCGCAGCACAGCAACTTAGCTTTTGCAAACTAAACAAAAAATACCCAATATTCTCCCATTTTTCTTTGGTTGGTTGGTTTTGTTTCTCTTTAAACAGATCTCTGGAGAGAGGATTTAAAATGTCCTGGCATTTTTTTCAGTGTCTGGGTCAGCAATAGTGTAAATACTGCATATTAACTCCATATATTTGTAGACCAAGGGAAAGGACTGATTTTTTGTTTGCTTGTTTTTTAACGTATTTTAATCACTATCTTTAGGCATAGTTAACCAAGAACACACTGAGCTATGATGGGCAGCTGCTCTTCCAATATGTTACTCCTCTGTGGATTTGTTCCTCAGAACTTAATACTGTTCTCCTTCTTTTTAAGAATTTAGTGGAAATGGAGACAATGACTATAATCAGGATTTCCAGATATATTTTTTCTTAAACTTAGGATGTTCATATGGCAAGAATGTCAGGTTCATAAGTTTAAAAAGCTCTGTCCAGAGAAAGCTTATCTGGTACCAGTGGAAAAGCAAACTACTAGAAGATAAAGGCAAGGGTTATCCTGTTGAAAGGAGGCATGTGCAGCATTCGACCTTTCTTGAGCAGAGACCAGTCATTGCAAGGAGAATTGATGTTGCATGTGCGATCCTGCAGTTTTCAAGGAAGTGGGAAATAGCATGTAAATTTTACCTTTTCTAACACAGTCTTTAATTTTGGAGATAGTTCACCACATTGTCTGAAACCACCTATAAACCGCTTGTAGTGGATTTTGTAGTACAGAAGGCGTAGACAGGAATGGAGTATCTTATTACACTGTATTGTTACACAGTTGGCTTGCGTTTGCATGCACAGCTTCCAAGATGCTAAGAGGCCTGCTATGATAGTTTTGGAAGAATGATACAAAAATCAACAATGCTTTATTGCAGTTATCTAAGGGGAAAATCCCCTTCTGCTTTCATCTTTAAATCCTCAATAGAAGAAAGCTGTTTCACCTGGCTCCACACCCACATAGCTAAAGTAAGGGCAGCTGCCATTTCTTGCAGTTCTGGGATCAAGGTGCTCTCCTTCCAGTTTTCAGGTGTTCCTCTCTAAATAGCAGTAGAATTGAAACATTACAACGTGTGTTGTAGACTCAAGCTGCTAAGTAATTTCATTATGGTTTAATTAGCAGGCAAAAAGTCACTGAGGTAATCTTTACTTTAAAAAGAAGTGTTAGACTTGAGCCAGTAGAAATGTTCAAGTCCAGCCATTGTCTAGAAATGCTTCCTATGTATGTAAAGAAGCTTGTAAATAGCTCCTCCGCTTTTGCTAGATCAGTGAAACAGTCCCTTACTCTTTCATGTTACAGGCAAAGTTCTTGGGTCTCTCATCATAAAACACTTAAAAATCTTTTAAATCAAATCATGTGAATTGTTGAACAGCCTTGTACATACTTTATTTAAAGAAAACCCTTAAACTGTTTTTCATGCTTGCAGTATGAGTTGTTAGCTTACAGTTGTGGTTCAGCAGCAGTTTTCATGACTGTGTACTGGGAGGTCACCTTGTAATAATTGATTAAGTGCCCAGACTATCACTTTTCGAACAGTGAGTACTGCAGTCAGTATTGAATTAACACTAATCAAATAAGGAAAATTAAACAAACATGAAAAATGTGGGGAAGCAGAAGGAGGGAGTAAGAGCAATTACTCCAAAGATGTAACTCCAGAGCATGTCACTAATAGGGATAACATTGTTCAGTAGATTTAACCAAAAAGGCAGTTTTGTGGTAACTTAAATAAGGCTTATTTTAGAGCAAAAATGAGCTAAAAGTCTGGAGGTATTTTCATTAGATGCTTTGCTGGCATGGATTCCTCAGGAAGCAGCCCCAAGGTTGAAGGACCTGGGACTTCTGCTATACTCACTGAAGAAGCATAAGTATGTGTACTTTTTTTCTGTTAATTTCTTAATTTCTGTTTCCAAATAAGTTTATATATAAATGGTAACTAGTGAGAGTGTAAATAATAGGTTAGTGCTAACTGCTTGAAGCGCTAATGCCATTCTGTCATAGGAGGAGCCAAAGCATAAAAAGGCTGCCTGAAAAAACTGCAGATTGTTGGTAATTTCTCATAGCAGATATGTTCCCAGTCTGACCTTTACAAGTAGTTGAAGATTCTTCTAAGAAATCTTCTGTCACTTCTAAATTAGACAAATAGTTACTCTGATGTTTGAATATTTTGTTCTGATTTGTATTTATTTTCTGCTTTTTAGCCAGAGAAAGACTCACAAAACCATACTGGTGAATCACTTTCAGGTAATAGCCAGCTTTCCTGTTCTACGTATTTTATTCCTAGATTTTTTTTGAAAGTGCTTTATTAAAAACTGCTGTTTGCCCTTACCTAGAACTGCCTGGATAATCAATGCTTGTGAAGCTCATTTCATTACCAAGACATGGTCTATATCTGCTCACCAGGGCCATTTAGAGCTACCTCTTTGTTCTAAAGGGGGTGGTATCGATAATGCAGATTGTACAAAACACATGTAGGCTGTCCGAATACATGTAGTACATCCATCTTTGAAAAAAATCTGTAAACAGGTTTCTGTAGAAAGCAGAGGCTGGTAGTAGGCAGTGTGGGCTTATCCCATATGGTACAAATTCGCCAGGGGGATGGCTGATATACAGCCCACTTAATCCAACAGTGAACAACTGAGAATTTCCTTTTAATGAAGAAGCTTGTCCTATCATGTAACATTAGGACCATGCAATTAGGTGGGTAGGTCATCATTTTGCTCATCAGTATCTAACACAGGGCACCTTAGAAAAGCCGGATTCTTTATAATGCTTTTGATAGCCTGCAAATGGTATAGCACAAGAAGCAGATTGGTTTAGTTTTGTTTACCTATAATCGTGCCCTATGTTTTCTTTACCCCCTTTTCCTTGCTTTTATTGGAGGATAAAACTTACTCTGGCACCCTTGCAAAGCAAAATAAGATGAAATTCAGATAGGGATTTAGTTATACAAACAAGTTTTTTCTCACTTCAGCAAGAGCTCAGGGCGCATAAGAAGAGCAGAATAGCTAATATATACTTTTCTTTAGAAAACAGCTGCAAGGCCTGTGGAATACCTGAGAGCAGAGATGTCACCAGAACGTGTTTTCCCTTTAATAGGGAATCCAAGCATTCATATGAAGTCATGTGTCTGCAGCAGTGTTGTAGCTGCATGTCCTAACTTGTTGAAAAGTTCAGAAGTTGTCTTTAGCCTGCTAAAAAAGCAAGCTGATGAGCTACATTACAAAAATAACAATAGCCTGTTCTTCCCTTGGAAATTAAACCCAGAACGCACACAAAAACTACATCCAGCTGAGTTGCTTTTATAAGGACTAATATTCAGAGTAAAAAAGTCAGTATCTGAAGGTCTTTCTGGAATTTTCTCGCAATCTGACAGTAACCTTAACAGATGCTGTTATCTATAGAAGAGGGTGGCATTGACTGATTTGGCCTTTCTCAGAGCTATAGTTCAAGTCTTTTACAGCAGTGCTGATCCAGCGCCTGTAAATTGCCTGTCACTGTTTCCTGTTGTTGTTTTTTAACCAATATTGTGATTAATACAGTTCTCTTCTTGCAATGTCCCTTTTTCAAACAATTTCATCCCAAGCAGGAGCAGTTACTTGGCTGTACAATGAGGCTGCAGGACAGAAGTTGTAGAAAGTGCTTCTAGGCTCTGTCCGGTATCTACTGTTCTTTGGACATATCAAATGCTCCCTCACTTCATAAAAGGGCTAGTTAAGGTCACGTCCACAGCCAAAATGTTAAAACAGTACCCTAGACTACTGTAATGTTAAAAGTCTTAGTTTTTAATGAGAAATGCAACTAGAACTGGTTTCTGCATACTTTTTAGAGATTATTAATATACAATATAGTCTGATAGCACTGCACTGTTAAGAGCACTGGGAAGATACTGATTGTTGTGTGTGGGAGACCTCCACATGGCAAGTTCTGGTATCTGATGCAGATTTTAGAATGTATCACCACCTACTTCCAGCAGTGTGGTATTATTTTTTTTCTCTGACATGGAGGAGTATGCATTTTGTTTCTTTCCATAGCATGCATTTAAAGTAGGCTTCTTAGATAGAACAAGGACAATTCTATTGTAAGAACCTTTAAAAACACAGGAACGCTTTCACTTCATCATCATTTAAAGTACTAGATGTTAGCTGTGTTTGCAGCTGTCAGCAGAGATACTCCTGGTGCAAACATTTCATTTTTTTGTAAAGGCAGCAGCTCAGGAGTGTGAAGCCTTTGACTTCATCCTACCATGTATATATATCCTACCACCTATACAAGATTTTAATACAAGTCCCTCGCACATAATGTTGTTGGTGGCATAAGCGAGGAAACTTTCTTCCAGTTTCCAGGAAGAAAGGTAGTTCCTGAAAACAAAAAAAGGGAATATCCCAGCTCACACAGTGGTACGAGTTGCATGCCTTTTTTATAAAAGGATAAATAATATATTTTCAAAATTGTTTCCTTTTGATTATAGACCTTGGACACATTCAAGAGAAGTCTTGGAAAGTTAATTTCATGAGTAATTCACTGAGAAAGGCATTAAAATATCAGTATTCTGACTTTCAGAAATGGTTCTCAGAAACATGATATTCTTCAACCCTTTGCGCTTTTAACTTTCTGTTCATGGTGAAACCACAGTAATAGATCCTAACTTCTCCCCATGTAATGGTTCTAACTGCAGATCTCAAGAAAGCCTGCAAGGAAAATGGCACCTGCTCCTTGTGCTTATTTCGTGCACCAACCATCAGTGACATGCTCAATGATGAGGACTTGTTGTACACTGTGAGGCTAAAGCTGGATCCCTGTCACCCAACAGTGAAAAACTGGAGAAACTTAGCAAGCAAATGGGGAATGACTTACGATGAATTGTGTTTCCTTGAACAGAAGCCTCAAAGTCCCACCTTGGAGTTCTTGCTACGCAATAGTGACAGGACTGTGGAGCAGCTGATTGAGCTCTGTAAATTTTATAAGAGGATTGATGTTGTGAAAGTGCTACTGAAATGGGTGGAGGAAGAATGGCCCAAGAGAGGTAACAGAACTTAGCAGAATGACTTCTAGGTCAAAGAAAATTGTTAGTCTGTATTGGTTAAAAGTTGGGACTAGCTGCCACTAGTAGATGGGAAGCTTCCCATTGCCAGAGAAAGAGCCTGTACTGGCAGTTTGTATACTGTGTAAACTTTATGTACTGTTTACACATATATATGCGCTCTGCCCTCAGGGTTGCAAAAATAACCTTCCCAAAGTAAGCTGAAAAATGCAGGTTGTATTCTTGAGTCTACAAACACCTTCAGTTTCTGCTGCTGTTTGCAGGCTTCCTAAGCAGAAGAGGAATGAAAAAGCCAGACCGCTAATTTTATAGCAGCAGTTGTGAACCAAGTCAGTTGTGTGCTGTTAGGAAAGCCATGATAAGAATGCAAGTCTCTTGGCTTTGCTGGCAGCCCTTCCACAATTTTTTACATGTTCTACCTAGTACAACATGAGGGGTTTTTTTTTTTTCTTTCTTTCTTTCTTTTAAGGAAGCTTTATGACTCTGGTTTGGCATAGGAACACCTGTGTGTTCCAAGCAGCAGTTTGGATTTGCGTGTTCCAATTAATTTAAAGTTTGAACATCATGTTCAGGAAAATTAAGTTCTGATTCTCTTTTATAAACAAGAAGAGACATTGAGCAAAGTAATTGCATAGTTTTACATCATTAGGACATATATTTGCTACAGAAGAAATCATGCAGTTCAGACGGGCTTTCCAGCCCATAACCATTAGGGACAAAAAAGCAATGCTAAAGCAAAAATACTTTAGACTTAAAATTAGTTTTCAAAGTTTTAAAGAAAATGTTCACCCTGGCTATTCTTATCTATTTATCTCAAATGCCTCTTACTTTGCAGTGGGAGCAGACAGCTAATGCCTCACCTAAAGTACATCCTTAGTAGTGACTATAACTTTCCTGTTTACAAGCTGTGGTTTTCTTCAAGAGAACACAGCACAGTCCTGTGGGCTGATGTACTTTCTGTCCCACACTGGAGTAGTTGCATACATGTATAGAATTAATACAAGTTTATGTATTGATTAAAGCCACTGTAATGGGAATCCACCTACAGTCCTGGTGGATTGTTCTTAAAGCACTTAATGGTAGTTTAGACTGACATTTCCCAAAGGATTATGTCACTTTGGTATTCTGAATTATACTGTTTACATTTAAAATACGCTTAGAAATTGGTCTTTTTTGTACCATTCTACTGAGTTCTAATGTTTAAAAAGCTCTTGAAAAATGGATGATATAGTGGGCTGTGTAAAGTACTTATTGCTATAATGCCATCAGAATAAGAAATGTTGTGACCTAAAAATACTTTTAGTTGTTACCCTTACTAAAGCATATTGGACAATGCTAATATGTACATAGGTGTATATACCAAAGCAGTGAACTGTATGCCAAGATGTGGGGCAAACTAGAGTGGAATACAGGTTGATGCACTGTTTACTTTCCTCAAGTAGAACTGGCTAATTAAGATTTAGGAGCAAAGCTAATGGAAGTCAAAGTAGGGTTGTATACTGAGTTCCTTACTGTAAGCAAATGAGAAGGGACCTCTAGTAGTGCTATACTATAGATATTGCAGGGGAATAGTTACGGAGTAGCTAGGAGTAAAGACTAATGTTTTAGATGTCAGGCACTAGTTCTGGGGGTGAGGTAAATTAGCTTTACTGCAATTACTTCAAGAAGTTGAAGATCTTGTTTCAAGGTGAGGAAAGACCCAAATTTGAGGTTTTTTTTTTTTTTTTTTTTTTTTTCCTTTTTAAAAGCTCGTGGAAGACTGGACTTGTCATTAACTTTTTCTTTTAATCATTACTCAAAAAAGCTGCCACACTTTAGAACAGTATGTTTTCTAGCCATATTTCTAAGTGTAAATTGCACTTCTGTATCTCACAGGGGCTATAGTTCAGATGTTTCATGTTCCTCTTTTGGCAGCTGGAGTCTCCTAATAGAAACCTGTCAACTCTCACTTTTGCAAATAAGCTTCTCATTTTGGCTGGGAGTTCTGGAATCAGCCTTGAGGATAACTGCTCTAGCTGGGCTGTCTGCTATTTCCAGTACCTACAAAGGCATCCACTGCATACATGCAGATAGCTCATATGCAGCTAGTCCAACCTGATGCCCATACTTTGGGCCTACCATATGCATGATTTAGGATGGTGTGTCTGTGTTAAGTTGCTCTGCTTAGGGATGAGTGTTGGCAGGTGTGCCAACAGCTTTTCTCTCCCACAGCATGCCACAGCTATATGCATGTGGTATAGTTTGTTCTGCTGTGGTAGATCTTGTCCAGCAGGGAGCCTGGCTGGAATTCTCACGTGAGGACTGACAATGGGAACATGAAATGGTGCAGTGGCATTTCTGAATCAAGAAAAAGTTTAACTGAAATCTGCCCCTTTTCCTGTTTTCTGGCTAAAACCTGTAGTATTTTGAAGAAACCCCGTTATCTAGTGGAAATGAGTTCTGATTCCCTGTTTTCCTTTCTTGAAAAATCAATATAAGCTGCAACGATTCATCTCTGCTGGAAATAAAGCTGCTTCTGAGAGTTCATATGTGAATTCTGTGTAAATTCAGCACTGAATGTTGAAAACGTTAGCTTTAAACTTCATTACACACTGGATTGCTCATTAGTATACTTGAAATGATCTTAATTTCTTTTTCCCTTTGTGTGGCATGAATTGAGACATACGCTTTTTTTTTTTAGTTTTATATCTGTTTACAAGGTGCCAGGTCTGAGTGTCCAGTTTAAGTGTTCTTATATCTCTTGTCATAATGTATACTATATTTAGAAGAAATATAGATTGTCAGTGTTTGATTTTTTTTTAATTGTGTTTGTTTTCATTTCTTATGGCTAGGAAAATGGCTGTTTTTCCTTCCCTCCAGTCACAATTTTTTTGGAAGCACTGAACTATCAACTAGATGTGCTGTGCAAAAACATCTTACATATGAGATGCATCGCTTCTTAAACCACCTATGTTTGCAACAGATACTACAGCAAAACCAGCTATGTTTGCATATGTTTTGCACAGCATTATGGAAGGTGCATCTTGTTCTTTCCCATATGAAAGACAAGTTAATTATAAGATGATGAACAAGGATGTTTGCAGAGCTACTAACTAGAAAGGTGTGAAACCTCCACTGGGTAAACTTCCTGAATTAATAACTAATCTGATAACAAAGGTTAGAGAATCAAGAGGACACTGAGGAGACTGTGCTAGACCATCAGTTTCATTCATTTATCTCTTTCTGCTATTCTCAGGACAGACCCAGCCTCCCTTCATGGATTTTCAGTTCTTCAGCTGAGAAGCTGGCAATAGCTAGCAACGTATTCTGCTGTCTCTGTGTCTGTGGGATAATCAGCAGCCCTTCCCACACACTTTGTCTTCATGAGGGTATGCCAAACCACTATATTCCTTCATTCCTGCAGCATTATCCAAGAGACAATGAGCCTAATAATTGTTCTTCAACACCAAAGATACAGTCCTGTGCTCTGGAAGCCTCAAGTTTTGCTATGAAGCCAGCTGTGGGGTATTCCCAAAAAGTCAAGGTGACAGTGCCCAGTTGCCTTACTCACTGCATGCATGTTACTTTGGTCTATGAAGAGGAGTGGAAAATGTTTTTTGGGCTGTCCTTTGGATGCCTACATTACAGGATAAGGTAGTCAGCATGGCTCTAGGTGCTTGCTTGAAAGGCAGTTGTACAGAAGCTCTAAAACACACTAGTTCCTGAAGACCTACTCAGTAATAGAGGGTTGCAGCTGTCCGGAGTAACACTCAGTGCAAGAGTCTGCATATTTTTCCACTGTCTCAAACTGACTGTCCCCCACAATTCCAAGTCAAGTTGTTAGCAAGTGAAAAAATGTGAGTTTTGACTGGTGGTGTAAGTTAGGGTAGCGTTGTTGACTTGTGGCCAGACATAGTTGGGAATCATTCATCAGATGCAACAGAGTTGTTTGAATGAGCTCAAAGAAAGTGCATGGCATTTATAAAAACTTAAAGATTATCCTACTTCTGTGATTTTTTTACAGCATATCATGTTCTTCCATCCATGAAGGAAAAGTGATTAGTTACTCATAACTGATTTCAATATGTCTTGTAAGTCTTAAGTTTTAGACAGTGGATCAGAGTGCCCTCAGACTTGGGTTGTTGCCTGCTCTGATGATGAAGTGCTCCTCCTGCCCCTTTGCAGCTCAGCTAGTCCTGGCTGCTGGTCTAAGGTCAGCTATCAGCCTTAGCTGGGTAGAGTGGCTGAACATAAGGAGCACTAAAAAGAATTTATGTGTAAAGATGGACTCTCTGTAGTAGTTGTAAGCAGGTGCACACCTTGGCCAAGGCTTGGTACTGGCTCAGTCTTAGAAGAAACTGGTGACAAAGAGGAGTTGTCAGGGTTGAGAGAGACTTGTCTGCATGCTTTATTTGGGGGCAATTAAACAGCCAGGCAGACTTACTAGTTGGTTTGCAAATTGTTCACCCCAGCCTGGGTTGAGCTCTGGTGGGACAGCTGATCACCAGAGCGCTGGGTTTGCCTGGGGATGACTGTTGAGTATGGATTTGTGCTGAAACCAAGGCAGGGTGAGTAGAATTTGATGTCCTGCAGGGGAGACTTGGAGGCAGATTCTGCTGCAAGGTGCTTAGAGATGCTCTCTTGAATGTTTACGTATTTTTAGAAGTCTGGCCCTTAGGGTCTCTGTACTTTGCCTTTGTAAAATGACTTTTTCCAATTTCAAAGGTAGGTCATTGGGGATAAAAGTATGTTGGATAAGAGTCACATGAGAATATTAAATGTGAGTACAGAGCAGCACAAGTTCTGTTAGGGTGGGCTTAGCAAGGTGAGCTTTGACTTTCCTGTGCTCAGACGTGAGACAGCATCTGTATATTGGATATGTTTAGGCTGGGTTTGCTGCCCTTCACAATGCTATGAAGGTGAGCATTAAAACTGTAGAGTACGAGAAAGAGGAGGCTTCTGACAGAAATGACTAGCGAGAAGTAATGTCTATGGTGTTAATTTCCTCTTTTGTCTGATGAATGTAAAGTAGCTATCTTGACTAAAAATCTTTGTTTCTTCCAGCTGCATCTTTTAGCCTTCTTGAGAAAAATACAAAAATAAGGCCAAATGTGTTAATAACTTTAAAAATAAATAAGCATGTTCTGTGTGTTTCTGCCCTAAATAGATAAGCAGCTTAGCATATCCATAGAAAGGTCCCCTCCCCTCCCTCCCTTCCTCCCTTCCTGTTTGAGAATACTTTTTTTGCCTCTAAAAATTAACAAAATTCTGTGTTGTTGACAACATGAAGCACACTTACATAGCTAAAGGGATTCATAATAGGAAGAGGCAGGATTAGAGTGAGAAAGGGACACCCAAATCCTTGTGCTAGCAATGATGCCTGAGGCTTTTTTTCATGTTTATGCCCAGTATATATGAGCTTCCACCACAGCTTTCAAAATTCAGTTCATTTATGAGCCCATAAATAGCTTATTAGATTTTTTGTCCTAATTTACTTTTGTCTCTAATTTAATTTCTCTGCAAGCTGAGAAACTCAGAAGCCTACTGAAAAGCTCTCTATCCATCAGCAAACACCTACCATCTTGTGGTGAGAGGTGATATTGCAGCCCTCTTTTTTTCTCTGAAAACGCAGGAACACTTCACGGGAAGGTGAGCACATCTGTAGCTGCAGAGGCCCAACAGGGAGATCCCAGGAGCCTGCAGCGAGGCTGGCGGTGTAGCTGAGGCATGATGGTGCCGTCCTGGGGATATCGGCTGTGTTCTTGGGTTCAGTCACAGCTCTGATTTAGAGCCCATCATGCAGTTTTTTGTTTTGCACAGATGCAGCATGTTTCTTGTTTTTAATCTGCCTCTGTAGGTAGGGACGGAGGTGCTGTGTTTGTGTACATCTTGACACATCTTTTGGTGAGGGGGAACAGGACAGGCATAGGCACAGGTTTGCTGTAGTACCTGTTGCAATTCAAATGAAGAAGATCCTGACTACTTACAAAAGGCTAGAGCGTTATGTCACTGGTTTCAAAAATAGGGGGTGAGGATGCTTTACGTGGCCCCTAATCTGGGCATCAGTTTTCAAAAGGAGCAGTGACTTCCCGGTAACTCTTGTGTGTCCTTTGGCCCTTGTATCCGATCTGTATCTTGTTCGTTCATATGCTTCTCTTTAACCTCTTGCTTTAAAAGGCAGGCACTGCAACAAAAAGTTAGAAGACTACTTGCTACTCTCTGAAGTGGGGGGAGCATTTTAAATTTCTGAATGGGCTGAAGTGCAAACCCATTTAAAAATGGACTTTTAATTTTGTTCACTGTGATTTGTGAGATTTGTTCTTCTAGGCTTTAAACTAAAAATTGGAAGACCTGAATGAGCACTGGAGCTAAACATTAACTTATCAAAGAAGTTATGAAAGGTCACTGATCAACTTGCAACTAAATAACATCTGAACCGGCTGGGTTATCAACTGACCTGTTTTAATGTTGCTGTATCAAAAACTGATGACTCATGTCCACTTAGTATCCAGTTAAAGCCTTTCAAATAAGCTGGGGGAATAATTTCCATCTGAAATTGCTGTGATGCACAGACAGTTCCACTAAAGCTATTGTTATAATATATTAATTATATGTTAATTATATATATATAATTATATGTATAAAAATAATTATATGTTATATAATACAAGCAGTGTTAGGCTTTTGGGAGCATATAAATTTGTTACACATAAAAGTCCTACTGAACAGTACAGTGTGCTAGAGGCTTTATCCCTCTGGCCTGTTGTACAGTATTAACTAGGGGAAGAAGTTACAGTTACTCAGGTACCACTCAACATGCAAAGAAGACCTGGTGAGAGTAACGTCCAGTGGGCAGATTTCTTAATAAGGACTAATGATCTTGAATACGTAATTAAGAAGCTAGATCATGTGCACGTCCATCAACTTTGAGTGAACACAGATAAACTTGTCATAACCCATATTCTTGATCTGTTACCAAACTTGGCAAAGACTCTTGATGAGACCTGCAGAAAGCTATGGAGGTAATACTGAATGGTCAGGGTGGTGCATTATCATGAATTACACGCAGTATGTAGAGCAGGGAGAAGCTTCTGGTTCTCAACAGGATTTTGGTTACAGGATATTCAGATAGTGATTCATGAAAATGCACGACATGCTGCCATGAATTGTTGTGGAGGCCAAAAAGTGCCAGCAGTCTAAAAAGGAGTTGGGCAAATTCATGGTCTGCTTGTTAAGTAAGATGGTGCAGTTGCGACATCTGGCTCAGAAAGTCTTAAACTGCTGATGGCCAGAGGCTGAGTGTGTGGTACTCGGTGGTTGGCTTGTTTCTCACTCTGCTTCTCTAGGCAGCTCCTGCTGGCCACCATCTGGAATGACTGTTGGGTACGCTGCCCTTCGACTTGACACAGGACAGCCAGTCTTGCCTTAACCACACCATAGAACAGCAAAGCAGATATCTTATACCAGCCTCAAATGAGCAGCAGTACTTAGGGCTGTGGGGGCAGGCCAACTCTGTAAGTAAGCATGTCTTTGTTTGGGCTTTGCTATGTAGGTGAGGAAGAAAAGTAAATGAGATGTATCTGAATAACAAGAGACCATAAGAAACCTATCACAGAAAGTGCTGGATAAGCCTGAAAAGGAAAAGCAGCCCCTTCCAGAAAAAGAAGAGCAGTGTTTTGACCTGTAGTTAGGAGGAGAGATGAATAAAAGGGACCCATGAAAGGGCCTGCAATATGTTTCTTTGTATAAAGTCCAGTGACTTTTTTTTTTTTTTTTTTTTGAAGTAGCTCACCAGTTATTGGAGGAAATTTCACAATTGTAATGGTGTATAAAACACTGGGCCAGGCAACTGTGACTAAGTATGTGGTCACTTGGGCAGTGCCTTGCTGCCCAGAGAGGAACAGGTCATAGGCTGAAAAGAAAGGACAGGGGAACTCCTCAAAAAGTCTCCTTTGGGGAAGTAGGACTGCATGTAATCATGTACTCTGTGGCACTGCTGAAAATGAGGAGGGACTGGAGAGCAGGAGCAGGGAGTTGAATTGAAGCGGGTAGCTGAGGCAGGTGGCAGAGTGAGAGTGTGGCTCTGGTGGCTCGCACCACTCAGGACAGCTGACAGCACCACTGGGGCTGCACAGAGTGGATGTGGCCCTGCTGTCTGGCAGAGAAGGCGGTGGTTCCCACACTGGAGGGGCATGGGTGCAAGGTGAGGGGTTTGCTGCAGGTGGTAAGGAGCAGATGTAACAGCTCCTTTACCAAGAAATCAGATGAATGCTCAAAATATTTTGCATTTGTACCTGTTGTACTATTCTCTTTTTATCCAATAAAGTGGCATTTCTTAAGTCACCTGATTAAATATGTGAGAAGTAGAAAGCACATGCCACATCATCAGTTTAGTTTAATTTTCGCAGATTTCTGGGTGGGTTTCAACTGTTACTAGCATGGCCTGAGTTGCTGCCAGATTACACTAAAACATGCTACAATTATACAGGTGATTGTATGTATCAAATCCATTTTTGCTGACACTAGACTACTTTCAGAGAGCATGAATTTAAGCACTTCATTTATCTGAGCTAAAAATTTATTTCCACTATTAGACCCCATCACTTAGATCCAAAACCTATGTGTAAAATGGTGCCAGACACCATCGGTCTGTCTTAATGCGGGTTGTGATCTGACACTATGCTGCCCAAGTGCTAGAGTCAGTCTCTTTTCCTGAGTGGAGAAGGAAAACAAGATGTAAATGGAGAGGTGAATATGTAAAACATCACGTTTCAGTTTTCAGTAAAGCAAGTCAAAGCAGTTTTTGGTACTCAGGAAGAGGTAAGATTTGGAAACCTCCTAATTGTCACTTAAAATGAGCAGGAAGTTCATAAAGGCTGTACTCAGTAGAGCTGCTATGGGAGCAGCTGATGTACACTGGTGGCTCCCTGTGTTGCTGGTGTCCTGCAATAACAGTCCTGCCTCCTCCCCCCTCCCCCCCCCGTTCTTGTGGTTGGGGCAGGGTGTAGGAAAGGCAGGTAACATTTCTCAGGGGTAGTAGGGTCCTCCCTCAAATGCTACCCTTTGGCCAAGAATAGCTTCTAAATTTGTTTCAGCTGAAATTGTCTGCCTGTGTCTTGACGCAGCACTTCTGTTTCTGCAGCAAGCAAAATTTGCTAGAGTATAGAAAATCAGACTGTGCTGACAGGATAATACACAACCCCAGCAATGGCTGTATGCATAGTAATTCAGTGAAGTTCTAGTTTTAAAAGCAAAAGCCTGAATTAGACCATGGAAATAAAGGAAGATTTTTTTGTGATTGCCTTCATAACTGCCACCAGTAAATGTTGCTAAAAATAGCACTGTCATGTGAAATCAGCAGGAAAATCACAGTCTATAAACTACCTAAATAAATGTCGTGTGGTGCAAGGCTACTCAGGCCGACTGAGTCATTATCAGTGGCATTTTAGTTTTGAAAGCTGAAGTAGGGATTTTCCTGCAAATGTCATAAACCACCTATGACTCAGCCCTCAAAGAGGTGATCAGCATGTTAATCAAACAACTGTTTTGCTTTAGTAAAGAACCGGTGCACACTTTAGTTTATTTCTTTTGAGTTGTTTCTTCTCAAAAGCAGATTTCTGAGCCAGAAGGAGTAGAAAAATTTTATTTTCTGTAGTTCTTCTAGAAATACTTCCACTTACTGCTCTTCCTTCCAGTATCACTACTTTTTCATTCCAAGCCTTCATCATCTCTCCTGTCCCTGATGTTTGACCTGAACTTTCAAACCTGCTTTAATGTCGTTTTCAATTACTGAAAAGGATTTCATATGCTTACGTTGGTCTGGGTTTATCAAAATGTTTTACTCTTTAAACTAGTGTGTCTTGGAACAATAGTTCCAAACACTTCCAAACTTTTCAAAGGAAAACTAACTTGTAGTTCAGGCTCTAGGACCTTTTCTTAATTCTCTTTTAAAAGTAGCAATGGAATTTTGTAGAGCAGTTTCATAGCAGGCTTTTTGCTATCATCTGATTACAGACATTAGTTCTTGGTACTCTCTCAAAACTGTGTATGTCTCTAAGTATGCTATCTTTCTCCAAGCAGTCTGCTTTGAAGCTGTTTAATCAGAATAGAAACTTCTGCAGTTCTCCTCAAAGGAAATGTTCTCATCATACCTTTCTGTGACTGAATCCTTCAGATTTGATATAGTTAAGGTGATGGAACCTTAAAGCAGCTATCTTGCAACTATTAGCAGAATTCTAGCAAGTAGGTATGATGTGGTATGTCTATTATTTTGTGCTTAGCTCTCCTAACACACTGATTGGTTGTGGAATACAGAAAGACTGGCTATTATCTAGCTGAGATATTTAAATAGTCCTGTGACAAGTGTCTGAATACCACTCCAACTTTGCTATAGGCATGAGCACTGCTTTTTGCAAAATTTATTTATTTTTATTTTATTCGGGGGAAGCTTGGGGGAGTATAAGGAATTGCATTACATTTGGGACTTCACAGTTACTTCAGCACTAGTAAATTAGAGACTGCTGGGGCACATGCCTGACATGGGGTCTCTGACATCGTTTGGCCTCACATAGTTGCAGTCTCTCAGACACAACCTGAAGATGGCTCAGGAGCTAACCCAGCCTGAGAAATGGTCCCACTAGGCAGAATGGGTAAGTCTGGGCCACTTTAGTGTGGTCCTCTAATTGTATTCGTGCTCATCCCTCCTCCCCAAGTCATGTCGAATACACCCTTGGCGTCCAACTACAACATCGCTGCATTCTTTGCTTTGCATTCATTGCTGGGGCAGCAAAGCAATTCCTCCACTGAGGGCAGCTGTCAGTCCTTGGCAGAGAGAAAGGGGGTCGGGAGTGGGCTGCAGGCTTGGCCGCAGTGTGTGTGGGGCTGTTGCAGGGTTGGGGGTAGGTTTGGCACTGGCCAGATGCCCTGTGGCATCTGTGCCACAGCGGGTTTAACAGCTGGCATCAGAGAGATGCCAGGGAATGTGTTTTACAGGGTGGAGGAAACAGTCACTGCCTCAGCAGATGGTTTCCAACAGCAACTGCAGCTGATTCTAGCAGCAATGGCTGGAGACTGTAACACCTGGCTGCTGTCAGAGCGGAGGCAGTCCCTGCTGTGTTTGCAGTCCTGTTGCAGTAGGTATGTGATGCAGAACCCTGCCAGCCCTCCCCATCTCCTAGGCGGAGACACCCAAACCAAGGCTGGGCCACCTAGCCCCACACACAGCTGCATCAAGCCTTCTCAAGTGCTGCTGGACCCAGCATGCACAGCCAGTAAAAGTGAACTTGGCTGGTTTACAGGCAGACCCCTGAAATATGCTCCCAGCACAGTCCTGAAGCCACCCCAAAGGCAAGAGGTTATTATTGTTCCCTTTTGGACCAGCTCTTGCCAAGCCTTGGCTGTTCCCAGGCACCACCCCAGCTTACAGCCAGACTAATCCAGGTTTCCTGGGGTTTGTGTGGGTCTGGCACAACGGGGAGGGAAGATCCACATTACTGCTGGCATCCTGGGAGGAAGATAGGTGCCACCCAGACCCTTGGATGATGGGCCCTGGATCTAGGGAAGGAGCAGAGGGTTGGGGCTCACCACAGGGGCTTCCCCAGGATTTGGGGCTTCTGGTAGGACACAGTGTTCACAGCTGTTAAGACACCCAGCTCCCTGGCAGGAGGCAGTGTGGCCTGCTCCCCCTCCACAAACTCTCCCACTGGTGATGGTAGGGGTCCCAGGGCAGTGTGCCTGCTGCATTAGGGGAAGTGATGGTAGAGGGCAGAGGCACAGTGCCCCCAGCCCACTATTTAAAGAGGCCTGCTCTGCAAAAAAAAAACACTTCAGGGGATTGCTAAGTGTTGAGACCTTCCATTTTGGGGAGTTTTGGAGTATGTCTGTGGTGTGATGGGGAAGAAGAGAGAGCACCAGCAAGCCCTGGGGGTGGTGGTGACCTGTGTTCATGAGCTGTGTTGGGGAATGACAGCAAATCTTTTAGAGAAACATCTGCATGCATAAGAGGGGGGCTGGAGAGACGTCAGGAAGGGAAAGCACCAAGCTCAGCAAGTAAGAGGGGGCTGATACCCAACAACAGCCCTGTGGCTCTTCAGGTGAGAAGCTGTGGCCAGAGATAGGGGAGAGGTGGCAGAGGATGCTTGTCTCTGCATGAGCACACAGTGAGAGCAGGGAGACTGCCTGTGTGAGGAGTGCAGAGGGAAGGAGAGAAGCTGGATCTTTTTTTAGCTACTCTAAAGGTAAAGCTAAGTGAGTTACTGCTGGAGCAGCTGTGGGGGAACTGGTCCTGAGCCAGATGAGCACAGGTAGCCTCATGCACTTCTGTCTCTGCACTTCTCTCCCCCAACGTGCAAGAGCTGGAGTTTCCCAGTCCTGTTGAAATTAATACTATCAAAATGCGAATCTTTGTCCTGCTCTTCCTTCTAACGCGATTCCCAAGTGGTCAGTCAACGTACTCACCTCTGTTCTCCTCACACTTGGTCTGTCAGTCTGCCACAATGTACTGAAGTACTACAGTGTGGACGTGTGTGTGTGTGATCAGCGCTAGAAAGTTTCTCTGTTCACATGAAGTTGGGGTAAAGCGATGGAAGGAAGCAGAAAAAACATAGCCATTGCTTACTAAAAAAGAAACTTAGTATTACCACATATATTGACATGGTGTATTGAGTAAAGACTTCAGGGGGCGTGGTATAAACAAGTAGCTCTGTTCTGTCACATTGGCAGATGTGGCAATAGGGCTGCTGCTAGAACTGAGCTGTCTTTGGGCACATGGGCAGTGAGAGAGGGAAGGATGCAAAAACTAGAGAGCATGCAAAGGTCATAAGTATGTGCTAAAATTAGAAAAGAGAAGTAGGAATCTATCTCTCAGAGTAGCGAGTTAGAAAACAGATTCCCAACCTGCAAATAGAAAACACTGTTGATGGGAGAAAAAATTCCTATTTGTTCAGTGTTTGTAGGGGACAGTTTGTGATGATCCTCCCCTCAGTCTTGGGGTTCTCTCATCATTATCCTATCCCTAAGCCACCTAAGCTAATGCTCAGCTGAAAATCTTTTTGCAGTTGTGTTGCATACACAAAAGCTCTTCAAAGCCTTTGAAGATTTCTGGGATACCCACAATGTACTGGAGGATGGTCAGCTGGAGCCTGCCAACCCTCCCTTGCTTTAGAGGTTCAGTACAGCCAGTGGGTGTAGCAAGTGTTCGATCAGTCAGCTCTACCACTAGACAAAACTTGAGGAGGAGAAAATACTTACTTTACAATGTAAAACTATGATAATTGAAGTCCAAGAAGACAAAATGCTGATATGCGTAAGAAGATAGCACTTCTGTCATCGTAGTCAAGCTTCACAAACTAACTGTAACTTACTAAATGTTTGGTAGACTCAGGAAAGGTCTAGGTCCTTCATCTTTTTTGCTCTTATTACTACACTGTCTGGAAAACGTGCTCCTCTGCTCAGGGTGGGATGGTCAAGCCTGTTCATTTGTCTCCTGTGAGACATTCCTTCCTCTCTGCCTGTGAGTGGGAAATGAGGGGCCACATAATAATGCCAGGCTAGGCCACCTTCTTTTGTGGATCTCTTGATTTAATGTTGATGTTGCACAAATTAACATGTTCATGGATTCAGATTGCTTTGCTGTGTAGATGGCCTCCTTAAAGTGGTAAGCTTCATAAGGTACGTGGCGCAAAAATGTAAAGGTACACATTTCAAACATTTAAATATTTAGCTTGCTACCATTTGCAAAGAACCCACATAGGACAGATAAAAGACTGATTTGAGAAGGAAGATGCCAACACAACATAACTCTCCTGTTATGAGAATTTTTAGACTTAAGGAAACACTGTCAGGGAGCAGCAAGGGCTGGCTGCTCCCTGAGGGAAGGTGAGCCAGGAGCTGAGGGGTGTGACAGGGCTGCCAAGGCAGGAGCCTTGTTTGACAGGACACAGTCCTGCTGTACCCAACAGAGGGATAAGAGCGGGCCCAGATGGGGTGGCCATGTCCAACCAAGAGTCCAGATCATAAGGCAGTATTATGGTGATGAGGCAGGTCTGAGGTCGAGAAGTCAATCCACAGGTCAGGGTTAGGATCAGGCCCAGTGATTGTGGGGCAGGTCAATAGTGACAAAGCAGGGCCATGGTCAAGCCAGGAAATCAGTCCATGTTTGGGGGTCTGGATTAATGGGGTTCATAGCCAGGAATCAGCATGACAGTGGCTGAGCCAGAGACTGATGCTCCTCTGACATAGCTCAGACAAGGACTGATGGCCCTGGGCTGAGCTGAAATGGGGTCCTGGGCCTGTGGACAGGGTGGGGGGAGGCCCCAGATGAGGCTGGTCAGGGCCAGTAAGGGCTGTTGGTGCCCTCAGGGCCCTGACAAACAATGATAATACACCAGTTTGTGGAGGAGTTGTGAAATGTGGTTGCTTGAAGCAGCAGTGTGCTAGACATTGATGTAGGAGTCTGTCATGTCCTTATCTCAAAGTAGTATGAGGATCTCAACTACATATTGCTTATGATTATCTATCAATTAAAATATGTATTTTTAGCTGTAATCTTAGAAGCCAGGACTAAAGTACTGAGTATGTGAAAGTGGTGTGCAGAGATAAAGGAACTTCATACTTGGTGCCAACCATCATGATATGCTATGATATTCAGCAATGTGGGATGGGACATGGTATGTAGCTGTGGCTCTTGCTTAAACAAGATCATCAGTGTCCTGTGGTAACACTCCTATTTGGTCCTTAGACACACAACATGAAAAAATTGGCTCATAAAACTCAATTTCTTCCAATTTCTTTATGAGAAAATGATTAAACTGAAATGGCTAATGCACTGCCTGCTTCTGCCATGAGTATCCCCAATCCTTATTCTGCTGCTTCTTACAGAAGCCCCCCCAAAAGGACTTTTTTATCTCACCCAAGAATTTGGAATTATCTGACAAATACTAGTGAGAGATTAAGGAGGAGAAGACAAGGTCAAAGGTACTTTGGGGAAAAAAACACTCTAAATTCTGATCTGTCATCTTTATGTTGCTGTATTGTGCAGTCTCTACAGAGAGAGAGAAAGGAATTTAAAGTTGAGTTCAATAAGAAGTATGAATAATGAATAAAACTTCTTTACATTCACTAAGTAAAAAGCTACAGTAATTCAGTTTCCTGGAACAAGTTATAATTGCCAAGCAGTTTCTAGTACTATCATTGTGCAGTCTAATTTGGTAATTTCTTATGCACGTATCTCCTCAGCTCTCTCGTGGAGTGTCAGATATTCATGTGTACCTTCAACTAAGCTTTCAGTGCGTATGTTATCCTGGGAAGAGACTGTCTCAGCTGTGAAGCCAAGAACACCTATTTGTAGACAGACTATGACGTATGTTGTGGGAATCAAACCTTACCAGGAATTAGAGTCAAAAGTTCAAAATTAAGTTACATTTCCTAATCAGCTGAATAATGGAAACTTGTGGATTTTGGCAAAAAAAAAAAAAAAGAGGAAAGCAAAACTGGAAATAATCTAGTTCTATGCAATGTTCTCTCTGTGTGCTACAAAAATGTTAAGTGAGAGGGACGCAAACTAGTTTTCTCTTTCAACTTAGCTACACTGTGATTTTATCACTTGCTGGGAGATTTGGAGTTTTTCTGGATGGATACAGTTTGGAGACAAGCTATTTTTTTCCGTCTCTTCCATTTCTTTGCCTTAGAAGGGGCTTGGTGATAATTCAGGTTTGTAAAGAAACTGTTGTCAGGATTCTGTGGATACGTAACAAAACATTGCAGGTTTTGTAACTTGACTTTTTGGAGCTCACACTTCAACCTAGTTTTCCTTTCTCTGATGATTTTCCTGTTTTTCCTCCCTGTGAACAGTCTCTTTCTGCTCTCATCCTAGCTACTCTGAAAGCAATAAAAGTTTACACAGGATCTCATGTGAAGGAATTTGGCTTCAGACAACTATCACCCACATGCCTACACATGAACATGTTACTTCCGTTAGCTGAGCTGTTGCTATTCTGTCATTGCTGAATCCCGTTCTGTGCCCCAAGCTGCCTTTCTACATAAGATCTACCAGGATCCTTACTAAACTGTGCAACCAGAAAAAAGGAGGAGGAAGGATGGATAGTGTTTGTGCAAAAAACCTGTTGTTTATGCCCTTTATTTCCAAAATAAAATCCTATTGATCAAAGGGAAGGAATGGGTTAAACGAAGAAGCATGATTCATAGGCTGGGTGTACAGTTTGGGTGTACAGTGTTCAGGGTGTAAAGCAAGCTTACAGAGTAGGATGGATGTCTGACATGTCTCAGTCTTTTAACTAAGAACATTGCGATCTTTTAATATTTTGACTTGTGATGTAGTGCTGTGGTAAAAGATTTAGGTCCTTTTCTCAGAAAGCGTCTCCATTTTCCATACAGGAAGCTGTTGATGCATGGCAGTTTAGGTTAATAACAGAAATATAACAGAGTCATCAAGTCTGCTTCTTGTCTCAACGGAGTTAAGTCCTAGGTGGAAACTTACTTGGTTTGGTGAAAACTAAACCAGCTGTAAGTCTAGTTCACGGCTTTTTGTGCTGAGCTTATCTAGGGATGAACACGATAAACTTGAAAAGCTGGATCAGTTATTCCACTGTTATCTAATATATTGCCTAAATCATTATCCCACTGGGGGCACACAACGATATTGCCAATTTATTTCTGCTGCTGTTTGAGAAGCCTGCGTGCCTGGGAGTGGGCTTGGGGCTTCTGTGCCCAGCAGCAGCCCCTAAGGGGAGAGCAAGCCCCTTTCTCAGCCCTGCTGCCTGCTGGAGCCTGGCACCTGCCATGTGGCAGGAGGCGAACCAGAGCACCCTCCACAGCCCTGCTATTTCCTTGTGACCACGTTTCCTCCATTTTGCCGGGGGGAATCATCCCTGCCCTGTTTCTGGCCTTCATTTCAGACTGTTAAAGGCTTCCTCTCCCAGACATGCCGGGAGACGGCGAGCTGGTTTCTCTCGCTGTCAGCGGACAGGGGGTGAGAAATGGAGAATGGTGGCACCCCTCCTTGAAACAAACGGTGCCCCGAGGGGCCCAGAGGCTGGGCCAGGGGCACGGCTGGCATCAGGCCGAGTCTGCTTTTATTCCTTTGGGAAGAAGAGGGACAGAAACGGGAGCTCAAGGATAATCGACCTCCGCCCAGCCTGGGACGGCAGCGCGGCGGGAGGGAGGGAGGGCACAAGTAGGAGACTGTTGGCCCTTTAAAGGCGGGAGGGGGCCGCGCGCGGTGACGTCGCAGCGGGCACACGGGCGCGTGGGGGAGGAGCCGTTGGGGTGGGGCGGGCAGCTGCCGCCCGCGGGGCGGGGCGGGGCCAATGGCAGCGCGTCCCGGCCTCAGCCCGGCCGTGTTCAGGCGCTGCTGGTGACGGAGGTAAGTTACGCGGAGACATGGGCGGTGTCCCTTTAGGGGGAAACCGGGGGTTAAAAAATAATAACAGTAATATCGCCCCCCCCCAAATGCGTCTAGCTGAGGGGGTTCCTCCCTCGGCTGCAGGCGCCGGGGCAAAGGGCATGTTCTGTGGAGTCACCAGTGTTTCAGGATGATTTGGCGCTTTATTAAGCTTTAACGTTGTAGTTCTCGGTGAAACTACTCCTGTAGTCTGTGGAGGTTTTATTTTATTTATTTATTTATTTTTGCATGTTGTAGCATTGAATTTACAGCTGGAGAGAACGCTGGTGTCTTTTACTTGAATTGCTTAAGAATACCCAGAAAGTGTCTTGCTTATTCTTCTTGCAGAAGCCTTCTTTGCCTTGATAGAAAATCTAGCTTTGGCTATAAAGTCCATCCTGCTGCTTTTCCCTTGCAAAAGACGTTTTCTGCATGTCATAAAGTGATAATGTCATAGCTGATGGTAGGCCTTCCTGCTTTTTCTTGAAGAGACTTTGTAATTTGTGAATTAACAGGAAAGTATATGCATTTTTTTTAATTCTAAAAATATCATTAGAAAACCCTCACTGTATAATGTTGTGGTTTTAGGACTTGGCATAATGTTTACTTGCAGTAATTCTGTTAAAACATTACAGCCAAACCTTGCAGATGCAGACCCATCTCCTGTTCAGTCAGTAGTGCCCAGATTACAGCTTTCCATTGTTGTTGTGGCCTCCTTTTTTAAATAAAAGCAAATAAACCAAAAATCCCATCACCTTGCCCTAGTGCCACCTGATCTGCCAAAACTATCAATGGTGGCCTGAAGTTTGGGCATATGCAACTAGAGGTGGTTCTGTTGCAGGATCCCCTTTCAATGAGGTCTAGATTGGTATTGCAGACCAGAGTAAGTTCAATTAGTAGGCTGCTGGACACTGAACTGTAAATTTGGGGTTCATTTCTTGATCTGCTATTAGACTTTACCATGCTATTGCCAGAAGTGTTGCTTGCTTTGGCCTTAGTTTCCCCATTTTTAAAACGAAGGTATTGAAACTTGCCTGTCTTCACACATTCTGTTTGCAAATTGATGGTGGTATCCCATGAGCGGCTCAAAATAGTTATGCAGTCTAGGTTGGTTGTGTAACTTTTTATGTTCTCTGAATTGCACGTTAGGCTCTGGACATTAATCTGGGCATTAATGCCCTCCTGATCCTAATCCCTGACAAGATAAACCAGATGCTGCTATGGGCCACTCCATTGTTGAATCATTTCAGAAGGTTAATCCCAGGTCCTTGTGGAACAGGTCACCAACTCTTGATTGCATGTTGTTGTTTGTTTGTTTGTTTTTTGGTTTTGTTAATTGTTGAAATGTTGCTAGCAGTTTCAGCTTGACAACTGTCTCCTTTGTCATCTTCCCTGTCTGCCTCTGTTTCTTCCCACAGTTTGTATGCTGCCTTATTTTAGCTCTCCAGAATGTGCAAGAAATATTTGCCTAGTAGCTTTGAAGTTGGGCACTGAGTTTTGGTCACTTTATTTAGAGGATTTGCTAAGAAATTATGATATAGCTAGATATACCTGCAAGCTGTTTCATTTCTTATTAGTGCTGTGCATTTAATGCAAGTCTTACAAACTCCTGTAGTTATTTGTAGAGGTCAAGGATTGTGTATATTGATGGAAGAAATGGAAAACACCCTTTGCTTCCTTTGGCTAGTATCTCTTAGTTTTATATAAGATAGAACTGGGAAAATCAGGAGGTTCTGACTCTAGGGCTTGTCTCCCTTGAGAAATTTGGGAATAGGACATAAAGTGGCGAAAGAAACAACATAGCTGTGTACCTTGAAAAACTGTGTTTTGCACTGGGTATCCTTTCCCTGTCTGTTGGCAGGGGTCAGGTGCAAATGAAGAGTTATTGAGACCCAGCTAATGGGGCTCTGAGTTATCAGTGTTGCCTGTACAATGATGATTTTTGTGCATTTTGTGCATTTGGGCATTCTGTCTCAGTGCACATAATCCTCTCAGGAAGCTGCTGGTAAAATTGCACACAGATGTACACTGTCCCTTGCTGGGGAGTGTCTTACTTATTTAACCAAGCCTTTAATTTTCATATCACTAAACTCCAGTAGATTCCTTGGAAAGAAAGGAGGGGTGTTTGCATTGTTTCTTGTTCTGTTTAACAGGATACCTTGAAGGGTTTCACTTTGTTTCACGTAGTTTCACTTTGCCTCTTTCTAATTAAAAGCTTTGGCTTTTTGAAGGGTTCCCTGCTTTGGTGCTGCCAGACCAGTCAGACTTCTAATCACAGTTCAACAAGTGGTCACACAGAACTGACAGACTTAAACTGGAAGAGGGAAGATGATGTCCTCCAATGAGCCACAGAAGACAATCAATAACCCGGTAACTCTCCTGTCATATAAACAGCTTCTCCCCTGGGAAATGGGACTTTGCTGGTTTATGTCAATAATTAGGAAAGCATTCATGCTGTTTGCAGAGTGAGGAGTGTTGCCAAGAACTCTTTGCATTGCTCCAGTATTTGAGAAAGAAACTTATAGGTGGTGCTGGGAGTTGATGGTGCTTAGAAATTGTGCTATAAGCAAATGAAGACTAAATTCACAATACCTTCAAAACAGGAAGGGAGCTCTCTCAGCCTTGGAGGATAGTGCTTTTTCATACACAGCTTGTGTGGATGTCTGGCATTCTTGCAGAATGTGTTGGAACAGGGATGAAAATATGATAAGCAGTATTCCCAGTCCTATTTCTCTGTAAACGTGGGTGGTGTCTTGCAGCTTTTAAGATTGTTTTCTGGTGCTTATAACTTCAGTCTGAACAATTAAACTTGGAATCTTTATCCATAGCTGATGTCTTATCTTGCACTAAAACTTATTTTGTAGAAAACTTTAGCTGCAGCAGTTCGGCCGTTGCAGAGAGTGGAGCTGACAGGATGTTGTTAGCCAAGTTTAGTGTCGGGAGATTTTCTCTGAAAAGCTCTAGTATTCTCATGCTCTGGGGCAGTGGCTTGACATTCTCATGAGGCTAAAGGCATGAGCTGGATGTGTGTGTTTTGTTGCCTCTTTAGAAAAGTCAGTTTTGGAGCCAGCAGAAAATAGTACTTTTAACATTCCGTATTAAAACATTTCTAAAATGTTAAAGTCTCTAAAGAATCTGTGTGGAGTTTATAGCAGTGCATGCCTGCACAGGGCTTCCATATCTATTTTAGTTTTGCACTGATACAGTCCTGTGCCCTCAGTGAATCTGGTTGTTGAATCCTTCTGCTCTCTCACTGCTTGCGAAGAAGATGGACTGGAGGGGTGATGGGGAAGGAGCTTCAGCCTTCTTCTTGACAAGAACCTGGCTGGGAGAGGAGGCAAAAGCTATGTGGACATGGACCGGAAGCTGGAAGGCCTGACTTGCAAAAGAAAAGGCAGGGTGAAAGGTGGCAGGTGGTATTGGAACCTGGTTTGGGTGTGGGAGGAGAGCAGATGTGAAGAGATGGATTGGGAGGTGTTTAGGACAGATTTCTCTGTGTAAGAAAGAGTGGAAGACTTTAGCAAAAGTTGATGGCTGCAAGGGGACTGAGTATGATGGGTGACAAGACCAGGCTGGAGAAAATAGAGGGGTAAAACTAGGGCTGAGGGGTCAAGAGCTTAGGCTGGGAATAAGAGTGAGCGTTTGGGATTGGAATGTGGAGGCAGAGTTGGGAAAGAATGTGCCAGTGACCTCTGGACAGACTCAAGACCAGGCCCTGAACAACCTGCTCTAGCTGACCCTGCTTTGAGCAGAGCATTGGACTCCAGAGGTGCCTTCCAGCTATTCTGTGGTTATTACCTGAACCAGTTGAAGGGAAAGAAGTAGGGAGGGTTCATGATACCCTCATAGTGGGGATATTAGCAGAGCAGACAGCACATGTGAGAGCAAACCCCTAATGAGACCAGATTGTCCACACTTCAGGTTTGAGCCTAACTGCTTTGCTGTTTGCACAAAATCTCTCCAGCTATCTCTCCAACTCTCTATCAGTGACTGGTTCAGTCACTGATAGACTACTTGAGCTATTGTGTGTGTGACCTTCATTGAACTATAGGTTCAGGCTTGCTGTTGATCTTTGTGTAGCTATATGGTATAGGTATACCTATACCACAAGATAAAATTTAGTAGGAATGGAGGGAGGCAGGCTGTGAAGTTTTCATTGTTTCAGTGAATTGTTCCACGAGCAGCAGCACATTTGAGTCTGTGACATATTTCTTCACTATCATACAGTTTTGAATTGTCCAGAAATCTTGCTTTCCCTCTTATGCGCTTTACTCCACCTATCTGGCAAGAAGTGTTATGCCCCTCCTGAGGGGGCAGCTCCCTGCTACCGAGTGAGCTAGATAAAAGCTGTGTTATCACAGCCCCTTCCTCAGTAAGGCCATAAATTGTCCTCTTGTTTTATGAAAATTGGCAGACATTAGCAGTAACTTTGTCTTTGAGACCTCTCAAACTTGATTGATACTAGCCAGATAGATTGAAAGGTAATTTCAGGAGATTTGGAAGAAAGCTGGGATGATGATGGACCATTTGATGTCACAAGCTTTGCTTCTTTGCTTCTTAGTAGATGAGGATGAATTACTCCCTTCCCCCCCCCCCCCCCATTAAAAGCCTTAAGACATAAGGAAATTACATGTGCATCCTATGATGACAAAACCTCATTAAGTCTGTAATATTACACCCAGGAAATGCTACACTATGTCCATTCACATTCCATGTCTGAAATTCTGAGGGCTTGGTGCAGCAACCTTCTTTGCTCTTGAATAAATACATCCTTTTTGAGTGTAAGGAAGCTTTTTGCTGCAGCTCCTCCAGGGCTAAGTAACTTTGACCCACTAGAGTAGTGCCAGCATCCCTGGCCTGTGTCTATCTGTTTCTCCTTGGTTCATCTCTGGAGACTGAACCAGCTATTTCTTACCCTACTGCAGTACTCAGAGTTCCAAACCACTCAAGAGTAGTGTGTTAAAACTGCATTAAATGCAGAAAATAATTAGGATGCATTTTTTTATTCCTCAGATAAAACTGTGAGCCTCCTATGTACAGCTTATTCACTAGGGAACCAAGCTACTACACTGCTACCAGTAAGCAAAGGGATTTCAGCCTTTTTGTTCATTCACTAGGGAAGGTTGCCAGATGACTAAAAATGATCTTTTCATAGGGGTGGTCCTCAGGTGACACCTATTGGCTATACCACATGCTCTTGTTGCGTGTGGTTCATATTCTCTTTTGCCTGTAGTAAGCGAAAGTTTCCCTACTAATGGAATGAACTTTTTAATAGGCAACAGTCCCTGTTCCCTTTCTATCTGTGTTTATTTTGTTTTCCTGAGGTGCTTTGTTTCTAAAGCACTTGTGGGAGTCTACTTGAAGGTAGCTGGAGCTGTTTGTGCTGATAAAGTATGAAGACTTGAGGACAGCTGCAAGCAACTGAAGATATTAGACATTCACTTTCAGTACTTGTTTTCAAGTCTTGCCCCTCTTCCACTATGCATGCTTAAGCCAATAAAATACATGAGTCTTTGAGCAACTTAACCAGTTGTAAGCTTCTATTACTTGAGAAGTAGGTTCTTCAAATCTGTCTTGCTTGATGTAGCAGTTGACTGTATGCTAGGTTTTGTGCAAAGTGTGGGTGTCTGAGAAGGGAAGGGGAGAGAGGGCAGGAAAGAATATGAATCTATTGGCAGAAGTGAGCAGAGAGGTATTAATGCAACACTCTGGATTTAGTTTTTGCTATTATTTACTCCCTCCCCTCTCCTCCTTGCAAATTCGTGAGTATAGGTGCCAGCAAATGCCTTTCTGTTTTCCATGATGCTATATATGTATATTAAAAAAATCACAATTTTCCCCCTTGTGATCACATATTTTATTCAAGAATAGTGTTTCCTATCTGTTCATTTTTCAGTGTTAATTTCATGGAACTCTTGTTTACAATTTATGTTTCATTTCAAAGATGTTCTAAAGTTTTATACATAATTTTGTAGTTCATGCATTTTGGGGCCAGAGAAACCTGAGCAGAAATTTGGCTGTTAACCAGAGCAAATGTAATACTTGCTAGCACTTACCTCCTTTCTCAATATAAATCTCACCTGGTGAGATGCAGATGTACAGCTGTCCTTTCCAAACAGTTTCATCTTGGCCTCCACAGTTTTCACTTATGGGTCTCCCTTTCCCTCACTGAAATGCTTGGTGCTCCAGGAGGTGGTCAAGGTGGTGTCTGTCTGCATGTCTGAGGCTATGTCATAATTAGCCATGTTGCTTGTGCTGTTTTTTTTTGTTTTCACTGACATGTCTCCTCATATGGTGTAACAACTCCTACCATGTTGCCTTTTTAGTTTAGCATAATATATGCGTTGCCTTCTCGAGCTATTAATAAGGAGGAGAAAATAGGCAAGGCTGTTGCTCTGACACAGGCTGCAAATTGCAGATACCATTAAGACTGAAATTCCTGAATGGCGCTGTTTCAGTGCACCTTGCAGTTCGCAGTTCATTAGTCTGAGGTATTTTCTTGTGTTTGTTGTGCAGTTTTTACTAAGATGGCACACTGCTCTCTGCCATAGCCCTTTCTCTTCTTCTCTTCCCATCAGTTTTCACAAAGGGAGCAAGAACAAGCAGGAAGGCAGCTGGTGTGGTCTGGTGTCAGAAGGGTTGTGGAGAGCTGGGACAATTTGCCTTCTCCTGACAGAAAAGGACTGATAATAGTCAGCCCTTGGAAATGACCTAATTTGATGTGAACCTTCTTCCAATTTTCTTAAAAGTGAGGCATTAAAAAGTTGCCGCTCTTCATTTGAGGGCCAGGAATGGAAGCTATAAATTTTAATTTTTTAATTTTAGCTGGACTTGGTTTCCATAGATAAAAATCCCCTGGGATTTTCTTTTCCATTATGGCAGGTACTTAATGCTCTTCTAGTGTTTCTTTTAGATGAAATGCTAGTTGTCTTTCCTTTAATAGGCTAGAGTACCACATAATTAAGTATTAGAATATTATTTTAAAAACTACTTTGTATTTTTGCCTTGGTCCTAACATGTTGTTTTGAATTTTTTCCCCCCATTTCTTCTAGATCATTCCATATGTTGGGACAATTCTTGGTGGCCTTGTTCCTGGAGAGGTGGTTGTAATACATGGGAGCGTTCCTGATGATGCAGACAGGTAAGGGCTAAGATGTCACTTTTCACAATGTAATCGTGTGAGCAAACATATAATGAATGAAAATGTTTCCAGCGTCCTACCTATGATTTCAAATAAAGACTTGTTCTAAATCTTTGTGGTAGCATGACAGTGAATACAGGCTTGAGTGATTAATGAAAACTTCATGATGAGAATTAGAGGATAAACCGCTGCTTGCGTTCTGTTGATCCTCTCTTGTCTTTTCTTGCTTTGCCTGCTGTGGCTACCCCCCTGCCCCACCTTCACTGCATATATCTGCTTTTCTGAAGAGATTCGCTGAGGCAATCAAAATTGATAATTGAATATGTTGTTTGAAGGAATTGTCTTACAAGTGGGATGAGGAGATATGAACTTTAGTGTTTACGTCACGGTATGGGGGTTCCGTTCCCTGACTTGGCCCAAAGTTTATTTCTGAATTTGATTAGTGTACGACCATGGTAAGTGAGAATCTCAGATGACATGAAGGATGAGCATTAGGTAAATGTGTAAATCTTTCAATTCATTGCAGTGAATCACAGGAGAACTTTTTGGAGATGATGTAGGCATTAGACAAAGATTTGTTTTTTCTTATCCAACAACGTTCCTTGCATCTGCCTGTTCTGAGGTTCAACAGTAAAACACAAAGCGCTTTTTGTATTGAACTCAGAGGTGGTTTCTAGATAGACTGAGCTCAGTGTGGTTTGTCTTGGTTTTTATGTTTAGATTCCAGGTGGATTTCCAGTGCGGCAGTAGCATAAAGCCTCGTGCTGATGTGGCCTTTCATTTCAACCCCCGCTTCAAAAGGTCTGGCTGCATTGTTTGCAACACACTGGAGAAAGAAAAATGGGGCTGGGAGGAGATCACGTATAAGATGCCTTTTCAAAAGGGGAAGTCATTTGAAATTGTCATCATGGTTTTGAAGGATAAATTCCAGGTGAGCTTGAGCTGTAGTTCTTGTTGTTATTTTCTTTCTTTTTCCCTTTAGCCAGTTGTGAGGCTAATAGACAAAGATATTTTGTATATGTACGAAATAATGGTAAGCCATGGTTTCTCTGTTACAAAGGTACAGTCTAATTAGAGAGAAGCTTAGAAACCTCTTTAAAGAGGTACGAAGTAAATCAGACCTCTCCCTTTGCATGGTTTCCTTCAAAATTGCCTGAATTGGCAAATAACTTTCTGCCATGGCTAATGACTCCAGCCCTCCCTTTTTACTTGCAAAGGGCTGACCTTACCGTAAATTTCTGCAAGAACATGTAGGACAGTCCTTCTCTTGGAGAAAACAATTTGAGGTGCATTTGACTTGTTCTGTTAGACTGCAGTAACGTAGATTCTGTCCGATTGGTCATACCATGTTGGCAAGTGATGGGGTGATGGAAACAAAAGGAGGGAAATGCAACATTTAGTATAGTTAAATCTCCCTCATAGTTAGTGGAAAGAGAGAAGCCGAATCATGGATGAGCTGAAATTAGTTCCTCTGAATCTTCTGAAAAACTCCCTGCCTTTGTACCAAAACAGAACAGAATAGAATAGAGATGTATGCAGATAATTTCATATATGAATGGTGTAATGTATGTTTAATGGCACTTTCCTGTTTTGTTTCATTTTGTTTCTTGTCTCTTTAGGTGACTGTAAACGAGAAGCACTTGCTGCTATACAACCACAGAATTAGCCTTGAAAGAATAGATACTCTTGGGATATATGGCAAAGTGCGGATCAAAAGCATAGATTTTATTTCTAATGTAAGTTATACAGATAACTGACTCCTTAGTTTTTTTTGTTGTTGTTGGCCTTTAACTTGTGAAAGTGCAGAATAGGATTTATGGTGAAACGGAAGTAACAAAAGCAGCTTCACAGTAAAATTCAATACCGGGGAATCTTCCTTCCCAGTTTAACATGTGAGTCTCATTTAAGGAGCCTTCCCATTTTAGCCTTGAGGTTAAGGGTGGAAGGATGACAAAGTCTACAGCTTGCAAGGTTAACAGGACAGATGGTATAAAAATGCATTGGATGCAGAATCAGGGGGATGGATTAGACTTTTCAGATATTTCAGAAGCTCTGAAATGAGCTGTAGAATTCAGTGCTTCCAAGTGCCTGTATTTAGCCACAACTGGAATTACTTGTGTGCAGAATCCTGTTTTTCCAACAAAAAATAACTGAATTGCTGAATGAAATGAATGCACGTTGGATGGGGGAGGGGTGGGCAGCCTTCTTTCTGAGGGGAAGGACTTGCACTCAGACCAAGCTTCAAGGAATTTGAAATGCAGGCAATGCTGTGCTTCCTCTGAGCTCAGCTGCCAGGTCTGCTGGAGAAAGCAAACCAATGGGAAGGAACTGAACATCTTGCTCTTTCCTGTGCTTTTCCCCTTCTGCTCTGAAATGGTGAGACTTGTAGATCTGAAACAGAAGGTGTAAGTTCCAGGGAGGTACAAAAGATGGATGATCACGTCATCCCTCAGTCCCTCCTTACCTCCACTCAGTGAAGTAGCCTACCTACTCCTCTGTGATACTCAGTCTCTTCTGCTCCAGTCTCACTTCAGTGTGGGCAAAGCTTAGGTCTCTTGCTGCCAAACATCAGGTCTAACTCAGATCAGCAGACTAATAACTGTATCGAAGGAGGGTTTGAAGATTTGAGCCTGAGCTTTAAAGATATTCCTACTTGCTGATCAGTTGTAAACCCTATATGCTGATTCTTTGTTTGGGCCTCATCACTTGGTCTTGGACATGTTGTCAGCATATTGGTAATTTAAAGCTGTTAAATCCCAGTCTTGGAGGATTGACTAAGAAGAGCTTGGGGACAAGCAGCTGCTAGAGGTTGGTTTCTATCCCAAGCACAAAACAAAGTGTTGCTTTAGTCTGTGGTGCTGATCGTGTATCTTTTAGGGAAGAGAGGAAAGGAGAGGGTTGTTATTTCCATTTTACTTTTGCTTCTAGTGTGCTATTCTGAAGAGGAAGAGAGAGGGTTGTACTGAAATAAACAAGCTGAAGATACAATCTGCCAAGGCTAGGCCAGAATTTACCTGTGCACTGCCAGCTGTCCGCTGGGAGGGACTGGGATGCAGAGGGCTGCCTGGAATTTCAGGGTTCCTCTGGGGTCCCACCTCTGGATGGACCAGCCCTCCTGGTATTTCTACCCCAGTAAGGAAAGCTGAGTGGGTTCCCTCAGGTGCTAAGGGGTTAACAGTTGGTGCTCTGATTGTTGCATGAGGACTCAAACTGTAATGGGGTCATCTTTGGAAATCTCAGTTTGGCTTCCTAATTGATCTTCAGGATGTTTCCTTGGTTTGTGGAGGTTTGGCTATCTTTTCTTGACCATAATCCTACATTTCCATGTTAACATTTCACCCTTCAAGGCTGCACAGATCCATGTACATTTCTAAAAGAATTTTTATGTTAGAGTTGTCATGTTAGCAGTGATCTCTAAATATCTCTCTTTCTGCAGTCTTTACAAGGTGCTCAGTCATCATCTCTAGGAATAACAAAGATAAACACAGAAAATGTACGTATATTTGTATAAAGATCAAATGAATCTTCCTTTTGTCTGATAATCTAGTTAATATTTGTTTTTTCTTTTGTAGGGGGAAATGCCAGATGATTCACAGTTCGTAAGTGTCTCATGTAGATCTATAGCAAATGTGAAGAGTTTTTTAAAAAAGGAGGGGGAATAAAAACATTGCAGTTATTCAAGAAAAAACATGCACAGAACAAGAGAATTGAGAACCTACTGGGAGGTGATCATCAGTGAGGCTTTATAGAAAGCAGTCGTCTTTTCCACTTGCTAGTCAAAGTAAGGCTATTCCTTAAAGCATATGGAAGAAGGATAAACATGGCATCCGCAGCCATACACAGAGGAATAAAAAGTGAGGTACCTAAAGATTTAAAGGACCAAGTAACGCCAAAAGTGATGTTTAAATAAGCATACTCCATTTTCTCAACTTTGGGAAATACTTGCAAAACAAACTTGTGTTAAAAGTATTTGCAGACACACTGAGGCTGAATTGACCTATCTTAATGTGCTTGGTATCTCCAAAACTTTTTTGCATAGGGCTTAGTAAGTCAGGCTGTTAAGACTCAGAAGTGCCAAATACTGTATTTGTGTGATATTCATGTTTGGATAAATCTGCAGCCACCATTTCAACCTCCAGTTAGAAGACAGTATATTTTAATATCTGAGTGAAATTTTCATCCTATTCATCCACAAGGTAATGTTCAAACCTGTCTGGCTACATCTTCCTCTTGCTGACAGATCTGTGCCAACCGTATATATACACTTCTGATGGCTGGATGGAAACATTGCACCTTAGGGTTAGAACTTGTACTCAGCTAGCATGGAGCCTAGACAGAGTGAGTGCTCATCTTTTTGCCAAAAGCTGTACAGGTGGTCGGTATCCAGCATCTAATAGCCAGGTTTGAGTAAGCACCTCCCTCAAACTGAAGAGGGGTTGGAAGCCAGGAATGCATACAAATAGAGTTTGTGGAGAAGCCAGAGTTGCAGTGAGGGCTGTGATTTTGGTTGCCTTGTCAGTTGATGCTCTACTTCCTTCAGCCCTCTTTCTAAAAGATTCCAGAATCTAAAAGATTTCCAAATAATAGGAGATACTGTCATTTGCAAATGGTGGGTTTAAAAAAAAATAGGCTAAAAATCTCCAGCTTGTTCCTTTTCCCTGACCAAAATAACTTTGAACATAATTTAAAAAAAAAAAAAAAAACCAAAATACTTGCAGTATCTGCTGTTACGAACCAGTGATGGGAGAACTGAATACTCGGTGACCTTACTTCTAGTTCTTAGGCCACTGTGAGATTACAAACTTAGCATGAGTCTTACTCTTCTGAAGCATAACTGAAACTTGCAGAAAGAAGAGATTGGTCTGTTTGTGCACAAGTGTTTGTGTCTGAATAACCGTGTGTTACAAACCGAAATCAGTGCACAGAATTTCATGCTTATTGTGGCAGTTTGTCTAAATCATCTGATGCTTCTCAAATGTGGCAAACTATGTTGGAGTATCTGTGTGACAGATCAAATCCAGGGTTTGTCAGTACTGGCCTTTTCAGTGTTTAGAAGGGTCCTGACCCTGGATTAAGGCATTTGTTGTTGCTTTTCCACAGTGCAACACAGATGTCTTTCTAATTTTTCTCCCTCCAAGATTAGTGATGGCAGAAGTAGCTGTAGGTTATGTTGATTTTGAACCCAAGGTTCTCGATCTAGGGGAAGAAAAGTAAACATTGATGTGTTCACATCAGTATAGCTTTACCACAGTATTAGTATCTGGGAACGTATTGGTAGGACTAACTTTAGTTGTGGATACAGATGTGTAATTATAGATTAGACTAGAGTAAAGCTCAGCTTGTATGTTGAAAAAGTAAGTCACAGTCAAAATTATGCCTGGTTGTACTTCCAGGGAGTTCCTTATCTTGGCAGACTCGATTCTGCACTTTGTCCAGGACACACAATTGCTATTAAAGGAGAAGTGAACAAAAACGCAAATAGGTAAGTTACTGATTTTTTTTGTTTGGTTTTTGTTTTTTTCCCCCTATCCTTGCCCTTGACTAAGCTACTCTTGAGAAGAAACAGGCTTTTTCCATTGCCTCAGTATGTCTTCACTGACTTGCAGCTTTTCATCTGGAATTATCTGAAACTGAAGTGCAGTTTTCTTGAGAACCTGCAGGGTACTATTTTAAAGATGACTTAAAGAGCAGCTTCATTGTGAAAAGTGAAGATAAAACTTGATTTTTTTTTAACCTCCTAAACCTGCATCCTTCACAAGATTATGTGTGTCTGTTTTGGATTTCTATTGTGCAAGGCATGTGAGCGTGCACACATGCAGTACAAGGATGGCTTTTATCCTAAAGAGATCTAAGAGCAAGGAAATTGGCAGAAGTAGATGGAATATGAGTGAGTTAATGAGATGGGTTACTAGTGTGTTCAAATGCTGCATGTTGCAAGGTTCCTCTGAATCAATCTAGGAATGTCCTGCCAGGGATATGAGGGGTGGAAGCATGAAGGTGCCTAACTGACAATTACATGATAAAAGCTGGTGGGGGAGTAGGAGCTATCATTTTGATAGCAAATAAGGCATGACAGATTGCAAAGAAGGCACTTTAACAGTGTGATTTTAAAAAAATGGGTGGGGGGGAGCACAACGTGGTCAAAACGGAGCTAGGCAAGTGTCTCTGCTCCAGCATGCCCTTTGCTTGAAGGGTGTCTTTGACTCTGCAGAAACATGCCGAAAATGAAGCAATTCGTGCAGATTGAGAAGTGTGCTCTTTATTCATTCTCTGTGTATGCATTGCGCACCTGCTTCCTCGGAATACACTTAGATCTTCTCAGCTGCTGTAGAGCACTTAGAGTTCAAATCATTACCAGAACCCAAAGTCTAGAAATCTCATCAATAAAGCTTGAATGGACTTGAAATTGGACAAGATCTTTAATACTCAAGTAGTAGCATTTGTGAGTTTTTTTGTTGCTTGTTTGAAAAGCTTTATTAGCACGTTTGAAGTGCTCTGTCTGTTGCTTATATGTATGAAGAGGCTGATAGGAGTTGGTAGCACAGTCAGTTGTCTGCTCTTCGTGTTTGCTTTAAACATAGAGACTTTTGTGGAGTTTGCAAGTTGTATAAAGCCATCCTCTCAGTTGACACAGTTGTATATGTTCCTAGTTCTTAGCGAGAAAGAACTTAATAGCTTTGAAATATGGCAGTTGCTCTCCAAACTGAAAGCAGTTCTCCTGGGCTTCCCCAAAGGAGGGGAACAATCTGACAGCTGGAGTTAATTTGGAGAGAAGTGTTTCTTCAGACTCAGTGGGGTCTTTGGCAGAGGGTGGAGCACTTTTCTAGGTTTGGCTCATTCTTTTCTCTGACCACGCTTCTCTAGAGGTTCCCTGTTAGGAGTCCTGTGCTGTGGCCATGTCTGGGATTGCAAGATGTGTCAGCCCGGGCAGAGCTACTGTGCCCACAAAGTACTGTTTTGTATGAATGGTCTACCAACATTCTTCAATGTACAGAGAGAATCCTCAAACCTTTCCTTACGCAGTTGAACCAGTTTGTCAGCAGAAAGAATATAATAATGTCACTTCAGTAAAACAAAGCCTCCCACTCTCCATTGCCTGCCCTTGTTTAAGGGAAAGAGATGGTGGCGTGTGTAGAATGGTACGTTCCTGTGAGAACACTGCTTCCTAGTCAGCACTGACTGCACTCAGACAGCTTCGCTCAGTGCCTCCTTGCTCTTCCCTTCCCCCAGATTGCTGAGGCATGAACAGAAAGTTGTTAGGGAAAAAGCAGATCTATCAATCAGGGTCATGTCCTATGTTTGCTGACTCTAGCAAAAGCTGCTGTGCAAAGGAGGCAGTTGCATGTTAACTGCCTGCTTGGTTCTTTGATAATCACAACCCTGGTTCCAGAACAGGTCTGAGTATCAATTAAAGGCTCGGTAAACAGTATGGATTAGTGCATTGTATTTATAAACTCTTGGTATAACAAAAAAAAAAAAAAAAATGCCTTCCAGCTTTGCTATAAACCTGAAATCAAGTGACTCAAAGGACATTGCATTACATCTGAATCCCCGAATGAAGACTAAAGTTTTTGTAAGAAACTCTTACCTCCATGACAGCTGGGGAGAAGAAGAAAAGGAAGTTGCCAATTTCCCTTTCAGTCCAGGAATGTACTTTGAGGTAAGATTAACTGAAATGCAGCATCATACTTGTAATTCTGCATAAAAATAGTTTGCAGTGGGGCTTAAAAGTCATGCCACTAATACAGATTTTACAAAACTGGCATTCCTGCATCTTGGTGTCTTGAATGTTTAGGATTAGGTGGGACCACAGGAAGCAAAGATTTGATGAGAGCCATCTCTTCCTCATTTCTTTTTAAATAGTTGCAAGTAATTCAAGCTGTGCTCAGGACTAAGCTTAATTGAATTTTATTGAACTCCCACTTTTTCTGTTTCTTTCACATGAAAGGATTTCTCAGACCAGAAGCAGGACTTGCTTGAGCCCAAGCTTGATCATCAGGTTGTTTTTCTTGTCTTAACTGAACTTTAAACTTGACTGTTCCTCTTCTTGTTTTCAGCTGATAATTTTCTGTGATGCCCATCAGTTCAAAGTTGCTATTAATGGTGTGCATACTCTGGAGTACAAGCATCGCTTTAAACAGCTTGAAAAGATCAACCTGCTGGAAGTCATGGGAGATGTTCAACTGCTAGATGTGAGAAGCTGGTAGTTCCTTTCAATCAGTACTAAAAGAAGTAAATTTATTCTAATGACAGTCATTTCTTCCTTGTCAAATCCAAACTGGTGCTGACTCACCCTAAGCCTGTCTTTATCTATTCAGGCTTCTATATCTGCCTCTCTGATTTAGGTGAGTACCAGAACTAACTCTGAGATTAAATCTCCCCCTAGTTTACAATATCCTGGCAAGATAAGTGTCTGCTCAGATAGATCACCTCTATTACTGAACATAGCAATATAAAAATGCTGCATCATACTGTGCCTACCAACTGTACTCTGTATGTTTAAGTTAAACTACTACTAGTCATTCCTTAAAAGCATACATTCAATACTGTGAAGTAGAAACCAGACTGAAATAGGATCTGAAAATATGACTATCCACTGCTTATGGGCCACTACCTAGTCATTTAAAATAGAATTATGAAAAATAGTCTCCTGTTTCAATTTTTGTTAGTGATTATAATCTTTTTGCCAGGGTGAGATAGGTCAACTGGTTGCTTAATCGGTTCTTCAGAAAGGCAAGGAGGAATTTGATCCTCCTACTTAGCCTGCTACTGCAGTAGTATCCTCTGACATTTCACGGCATATGTCACTTATAACTGGCTTAAATCAATCCTACAGAAGCATTTCTAGCTTTCATTTTCCCAAAATGAAGCAAAAAAAAGAACGTGCTAGCTTTGATCTTGTCATGAGCTTTTGAAAACCCTTTATTTGCTCTGAAAGGGCTCCTAACTGGGTTGAGATTGCTCAGGCACTGAAGTAGATGTTTCTGATTTCCTTTTAAAACTGTGTGAACGCAGGTGCTCCAGGCAGGGTTTCATTTGAGGTAAGACTTGGATATTCATCAGTGGAATAGAGAATGAATCCTTTTTCAGATTCTTGTGTTAAAATGCTATCTGAAACAAGCTGTTCCTGTTGAGTTTTCCTTACAAATGGCAACAGTCTTAATTTTTATACTGTTATTTTTAGAAAGTAGCTACTGTCTGTCAGCACATGCTTAAAAGATGTTCCTATTTATCTTAATACCTGCTAAAAGACTGAAGCAGTTTCAAGAATAAGATATACCTGAAAAGATAAACTACTAGCTTTGATGTATAAAAATTGTAAGTGAAAATAAAACTTATGAACTATGGTTTTCTTCAAGAGTAGCTAAGTTGCTATGATCCTTCTTTGTCTATATTTTTGTCTTGTTCCACTTATTGTCTTACCCCTATCTGCAACAATGAGTTTTTTTGGGCAAATTCATTAACATACTAGTTTAAGTTAGTCTTCGGGTAAATAATCTAATAGGTGACAGTCTCAAAGCTCCTACATGAATCCTGTGTTGTTTTGTAACTTCAGTATCTTCTGTGAGATCACTTTTTTACTTCTCTAAAAAACACAGAAAAGCACAGAAAAGGGTGCAGTGCCTGCTTTCAGTGAGTACCACAGCATGGCAACTCTTACACAGGGACAGCGACTGCAGCCCTTACCACAGTGGAATTTAGTGGGTCTTGCACATAACTATCAGAATTTGCTTATAGCTTCCTTAGAGGAGGAAGTTAGCTGCTTGCAGAAAAACAAATGTAGTCCCCAAATCATCCAGAAGTGATAAAGCCAGATTCTTACAATATTTTATTTTAAAAATTCATTTTTATCAGAGCTAATATCTTAGAATGATAGTTGCCTATATCATTTGCATGTGTGAAGCTAACACCATACAGACAAAAGATGAAAACAAAAGGGATAACTTAAAAGTAGCTCTGGAGTGGTTCTCCCAAAATGACCTCCAGTTGCTGAATTGTTTTCTGACACTGGTGTTCAACTTCTTCACATTCATCTAGAAAAAAAAATTAAAGGAGGAAAAGTAAGTAGAGCAGTGATGAGAAAGCTACCATAAGGAGACCTCATCATTCTTCAAGGCCAGAACAGTCTTCAAACACCAGGTATGAGGTTAGTCCCCAATATTTTTGAACTGTCTCAGGACTTAAGCAATTTAAAACTGACCTAAACTACACAACTCAGATCTGCACAGGCTGTAACACTGAAGAAGCTGCCTTAATTTACTGAATTTTAAGAATGTGGTGGATACAATACAATCCATTTCAGTTTGTGTCCTGCATAGTAAAAGCCATACTAATATGGCAAACCATATACTATTTCATAGTGATTTACAGTAATTATAGCAGTCACCTTGTCTGAATCTTTCAATTATGCTGTCCTTATCCTTTTTTGGTCATAGGCCAGTGTATACCTTCACTAAGATCACTTTATAACATTACCTTCCATGAGCTCAGCTAGGAATGGAATAGATTCTGGTAGCAGAACCAGGTAGTTTTCCTTCAGTTTTCCTGCAACTTCTTGCAAAGCAAGCAGAGCAGCAAATCTCACCTAAAACAAAACAATCTGTGTAAGGAAACAAGTAGTGAAGTTCCTTGATTCCTGGCCCACCCCCTGCACAAGATTCCTGCTAGCTCCTGAAACATGCTAATTTAGTTTTCTCTAGATACTATCAAAGGAAGAATAGGCTCCAAGAAGCAGGTATTTTGCTGGAAGCTGTCTGATCTAACAGTCTTAACGTCCCTTTACAATATCAGTCTGTTACACTGTAGCAGACAAACTTAACTCTATACAACAAACCAGCTGTTCCCCTGGATACCTATAACCTGTCAAGTAGGAAAGACATGACAAACTCTGTATACAAAGGAGTTGAAGGTTGATAAATAACTGTCCTCTGAGGCCCTCCCCTCTAAAGGTCCCCTTTCTTCATATATGAACACGTTACTTTCATTCAAACAGCTGACATGTCTTTAAAAAAAGCAGTATGGAAGACATGTATGTATGGAGAGTTAACTGCTTCCAGTAAGAGTGGAAGGCAATATTGTATACATTATATCTGGAACTTAGGAGCAACATAGTCCAACTTCCATATTTTAGCAGCAGTATAGCAGTCACTGTTCATATCTTCTAATACAAGAAAGGAAAATAAATACAGTTCCTAACCTTAGAAGAGGTATGCCTCATTTTCAGCAGTATCTGGTAATTCAGTGGTTTCCAAAGAGAATCATCTGCCATTGCCACTGAAAACTGAGCTATGCATGGTATCAGGTGGGCTGTCACTCTTTCCTGGAACTTTTCATCTCCTCCAAGCATATTTTCTAGCTGTAAAAAAGCATGTAAAACAAGTCCAGGCTGAAATAAACCCTGACAAAAAGTCTTCTAGCATTGGCTTTAAAGTATTCAAGAGTTAGGTCAGACAGCACAGGTAAAAGGGCACTGGATCTGCAAGACCTCAAGAACGTATATGAACTTCATGGAATGTGTAAGTTTAGAAAGAGGATAAAAGAACTAATAATTCAGAGCTTTAAGCAATGCAGTTAATACAGCCTGTAGCTGTATGACAGTAAATTAATTCCTCCCTTTTTATGAAGGGGGAAAACTGAGGCCTGATATTGATTAAAAAACCCTTAAGATGAAGAAAGAATCTGATAGGAGTTATTTTTGTACTCTTCTCAATACCTGATCGACTAGAGGCATCATCAAGGTTTCTGCTCTTTCCTTACTCAGGAAATTCTGGGTGTCAAAGAGGAAGAGTTTATGCAGGCAGTCCGTGGTGAACTGCAACAGTAAACAGCTCTTTTCGGTGCCGTTCTCAGAGTCAAAGAAAGCTTCATCTATGGGGAAGAGGAGGGAGAAAAGAGGGGAGGGGAAGACAGTCACCATCACAGGGACCAGAAATACAAAGTTTCCCCACAAGCTAGAAACAGTTACGAATATAACTAAAGGAGATATTACATAGTGATTGTGTACTTACCACAAAATAATAAGAGATTTAATATGTTATCTGACTTTTAGCTAATGCTTGGTTGCAGGTCTGCCACTGCAGTTCACAGATAGCTGGGGATTAAAAGTGAATACTCACAGGCTGTAAGAGGAGTGCTTGGCTATACTTGTGGAGATGGAGAACTGCTTCAGATAGCCAGATATGGGGAGGGCGAAATAGCTTCCCATACAAGAAAAAGTGGTACCTATTCTTGCCAAGGTGGCAGAGGAGTCTCAATAGACCAGTTGACAGTAGGCTGGCATGTAAGAGAAGTCAATGAATGAGAAGAACACATAAGCAAGGACAAGTGCCAGAAACAGGCAATCCTCCTGCCACACAATTTCATTCTCATGGAATTCACCGAGACTGACACTGAAAATTTTCATGTGGTCCCAACTTTGTACTGGCAGTCCAGAGCCCATGGATGAAAAGTATCCTTTGGTTCCATGAGAATAAGAAAGATGCCTTATTTATAAGAAAAAGAAGGCAGAGGTATGTCTTGGGGAATTAATCCTGTAAGATTAAACTTTCAGCAATTATAATTACTCTGCCAACATATTGATGTAGTTAGTAACTGAAAACTTACCAGTTTTAGAGATGTTGACCTGGTTCAGTGTCTCAGCAAACGGCTTCACCAGATGACCAGCAAACAGGGTGAAGAGACTCTTGAGCTTGTCTGCAATGCAATCTGCTAACCGGTGGAATGTCAGCAGCCTGTCTTTTAGGGTACCCTCTGTTTTTGACCAATCAAAGAGCTGAAAGCGATAGGCAAGTTAGCTCTTTCCTGCATACGTACACTGGAAAATACAAATATGCTGATGTAGATGGACTATATTTTAACTCCTTACCTTGAAGAAGAGGGGTCTGAAAGAAGCCTCAGAAAGTTTCATAACCATACTTATTAGACAGTCAATAATATAAGTCTCTGTCTTACCAACTTCCTCCAAATCATCCTAGAAAAATTGAAAAACATAATTCCAAATTTGTAATGTAAGAAACTGAGCTTTCAAAGCATGTTTCAATTCTGTCTGTTCCAGGTTAAAGACATAACTGTAATTTTCTACCCCCAATGAACAGTATTTCAGAACAGAATATCTGCAATTTCAGAGCACATATGCTCTGAACAGGAACTCTAATGTTTTTGACAACAACTGATAGAATTGGCATGTAGAAGCTGCCTTTATTTGTCCCCCTAAACAATCCACCTGGGCATGCTCTGTTCGAAAGTCCAGGGCTTTCATGAAAAATGCTGTCAGCTCAGACTGATGAGAGATCAGGTGCTCCTTCTCCATAACCACGATGTGCTCCTTCAGTATGTTCATAAGGGGACCCAGGCAGTTCTGTTAGAACAAAAGCAAAACAAAACAAAAGACAACTGTGATACTGACAGTAACTGAGAAACATAACAAGGAAATTGGATTTTTGCACTTTTACTCATAAAAATAGCATCAATAAAATAACTAAACTTTTTGCTTAACTATTTTTTCATTAAAGCTAGTAGTACTTCTGAAAAAAGTTTGGTCTCCCCTTCTCCAATCCTGGAGAGAGCAGTTAACACTGAAATGTTTGCTCCTGTGAGGTAGGAGGAAAGCCCAGATGAAAATTATGACTCTTAACTCATGTTCCCAGCAGATAAAGAAAGGCCTTTGTGAACAAAATAATCTCTTAGGCACTCATGATCTAACATGCTAACAGGAGTAAACTGGTATATTCCTCCCAGCTCTAACCTCTCTGTATAAACTTTCCAGTATAAAAAGATACTTAGGACAGGTATTTTAAGCACAATGCAAAAGAATGAAAAATGCCTAACCTTCCTGGTATTTGCAACTTCACCATAACACTTGGTAATCGCAGGCAAGAGTATTCTGGGAGCAAGCTTTGTAGCTAGGATAGTTTTCAGTGATGTTACACGTAAGCTGATCTGGGAGGAAGGACCAAATTCCACCACAATCTTTTCCAAGCGGACAACCTATCAGGGAATCCAACAGCAAAGTTAGTATAGTTGAAAGCAACTCAGGGAATTTATTTTACAACAATTGTGCTTCAGCACAACTTTGCCTGAAAACAACTACAGACACTACATCTTATGGGCATATGCTTATGTAAATTAGCACTTCCAAGCATCTGGAACTGAAAAGCACACTCGCAGTGCTGCAAGTCACTGCTGTCAATGGAGAGCCACTGTCACTAGCCCAAGACTGGAATTCTGCTGTTTGCACCCCTCAAAGCACATTAAGGTAGGATGTCTGTGTATGGGAGTTCACTGTCTTCAGAGAACAAACACTGAAAAAATGCTTAAGTCTGTGGCAGAGGGTCAGAATTACCTTATCGGAGCTTTTATAGACAGACACACTTGATGAGATCAAGGGTGTTACGGAACAATTCTTCAGGATTGATCTCCCTTCCCAAAGAGACAAACTACAACCTATCAGAGGGAGAAGACTATCTTCTATCTAAGTGATTTGCATATGAAGGTGAGTAGAACAGTAACAGGTTTATAACCTTCCACTTAATCAGATGCACACATTCTTCTGTTTCAGAGCTAGAAAAATAATGCTTCTTCCCGGAACTGGGCTTCTGCCCCACTTTACATATCTGTAGGACACAGGTGGCTCACCTGCAGCAAGCAATCCAAGAGATAAGGACTGAGGAAGTGTGGTAACGTTTCTGCAACCTTTAGCAGAGCTGTCACAGCACTCAGCAAGTAAATCTCACTGGAGATCAGCTCCTTCTTATTTTTTAAAGTCTTCAACAGTGCTGGCATCAGCCTGCAAATAACCAAGCATAAACAGAGACAGGTGAAACAACTGACAATTTGGAGGCACATTTCCAGACCTTTAATCCAGCCCCTTAGGACTGCAGAGACAATTCTCACATGCATAATTTCAAAAAATTAACTTTTTGTGCTCTTCTGCTGTATTTTGTTCCTTCAAAGATAATGAAAAATACTAGATTAAGATATTACTAAAATAGGAATTTTATATTTGTAATGAGATAAAGCAGTCTTAAAACCAATGGGTTAAATGCTTGACTTCTTGAATAAGTAGAATAAACTAATGTAATATGGAGGATATGTTTTTAAATACAATCTATTCTACAATAAAAATACAGAATATGGTCTGACTTCTCTAAACCATACAGACTGCCTTACTGTTCATAGCAGCAGACTCCATAAAGAACTGTACTGATTGTAAAACACTCTTAAAATTTGCCCAGTAGCTTCATAGAGCTATGACCAGAAAGCACCTTCAGGCACTATAAATACCTTTATTCGTATCCACACAAAACATACATGAGCAGACTGCCACTTAAGCATTCATTCAGCACTCTTGCTTTCAGTAATGCTTTTTATTTTAATTAATTCCTCCTGCATTTAGTTCTGTTAAAAAGAACCCAATGATACCTTGGAAGCTGAGGTATTGCTTGGGCTTTCAATGTACAGGTGACCTCAGCTATACAGAGCAAAGCACTTCCCATCACATTCTTTTCTTCCTTCTCTGAAGAAACCAGATCAATGGCAGTTTTCAGAACAGGTATAAATGGCACTGGATTTTCTGTGCCGAAACCTTTGCAGAGTAGCTTCAGACTGAACAAAGCAGTTTGCCTGTTGATGGCTTGCTCCTCCTCCTCCTCCTTTCTTTTACACTGCACAATAGCAATGAGCTCAGGAACTAGCTCTAGCAGTTGACGGATCTATGAAGACAACAAAACATGCACAGTAGACATACAGTTAGAAACTCAGACCCTGCAAGGAAACTATGGGCAGGTAACCCACATCTTACTATTCAAGAACTGACTTACTATTCAAGAACACGCTTGACACTGGTACCTAACGTCACTATCCAGAGCAAACCACTTCTACCTCAATCTCTGCATTCCTTGGCAAAAGGAACTGAGTTTAACCACTTGGCCTCACCTGACTCTTCTGCCACCTGGTGCGCTGCTGCACCTTATTGTTCAAAAGGTCCATCGCCTTACGTCTCACAGAGGGCAGCTGATTTGTCATTAGTCCTCTAATTACAGGGATAAAGGTTTCTGCTGGCAGTAAGGCATTGACCTACAAGAAAATACAAACAAAACAAAGTCATAAATACTATTCCGTTCACTGGGACATAGTAGCCCCAAAATAAGGTAGGCAAACTCTCTTTAAACTTTGCATGGGTTTCAGGATCGAAGAAAAGAGTACAGGCCAGCAACGCTCTATCTGAGACAAGCAAAAGGACAAACAAGGTACCATCTACGATATTTAATGTATGTTTGCTAGCTGCTAACCAGCCAATACCCATTAGCTCCAAGGTTTTCTCAGCAATTTCCTCTTTCTTGTGTCTACACTGGTTAGCTATCCCTCCCTCCGCTAAAATACCTTTGACGGTGCCCCATACATGCGCATCACAAAAAAGTGGAATGTGTTTTGCAGACAAACAAACAAAAAGATCCAGGCTGTTCATGTGGAGAATGAAGAGAGATTTGATTCACAGCACTGCTGATGTTGCTAAATAGTCAGCCAAATACAGCAAATACACTTCTGATCAAAAATGAATTTAAAAGAAAAACCTAAGTTTTTCTCCTCCATTTAAATTCCATGTAGAAATACAAAGCAGTTTCACCAGCATCAATTAAATCACTTTATGAGTTAACAGTGAGAAAAGCTGCCAAAAAGCCATTGTTCCCTACCAGATAATGAGTGAAATAACTGCTTCCAGCCAGCAGAGTACTAACTAGAGGAAATTAACATTCGTGAATTTATTTTCTGCTTTTTCTGTCTAAAGTTGTTGGCATTGTATGAATTCAAACAATGCACCAAGCTGCTGACCATCCAATAAAGATTAGTAATGCATTAGGTAACATTAATCCGAAGAAACCTACAAAGGTTATAATCATATTAATAAGCAAAAGCAGAAAAGTCCCATTGTTAATGAGAGGGCTAATGACACATACTTTATCCAGCATATCATAGGACTTATTAAGCAGAACCCTCCAAAATTTGGCTGTTGGCTTGTCTGTGTTTCCTTCCACTGAGGATGCCACTGTGTTTATATAGTGAAGAACTTCTTCTAATAACCTAGATAGAAAGTAAGCACTTTTAGTATGTACTAAGGACACTGAAGAAGTTAATTTTATTCCTAGAAAGCACAAAATTTCCCAGAACAATAACAATAAAGAAAAATGAAACACCTACTGGAGAAGACTAGCAGATCACATCTATACATTAACAAAAGACTATAGCAATAGCAAATGTCATGTGTAGACTGAAGTCTACCTGGTACCCCCAGGTTAACATCTACCTACAATAATAGTTCTGTTTAAGAGTAATATTTTAAAAGAAAAACAACACGGGAATATACAGAAGTCTCAAAATGAACATTTAAGGAACACAGCATTTCATTTGCATTCCATATCCCTTAAAATAAAAGTCGAACCTCCCACAAAAACCCCCTCAATTTTGCATCATGGAAAAATCTGTTATAGCCCAAACAATATTTTGCTAAAAAGTTTAAATTCTTTTAGAGACTTCATCATCAACAGCATAAAGATTATGGCCAGGTATGTAAATAAACATCAAAAATACAGAAACAGTGTTGACATTGGATTCTTTGGACAAGAATTCTTTGGACAGAGTAACCTGTCAGAGATAAAGATCTCTGAGTCAAAGTTAATAAACCAGTTAACTTGTGTGTAATAAATACTGCTTGTTGCTGATGACGACATTAAGCATATCCTTGGAAAAATATTTGGAGAAATACTCCAATGGGACTATACTTCAAAAATATTCCCGGGTTGCAGTATAAGCTAGAAATCAGAGGAAGAATGGAGCAGATTTGAAGCATACCTCTGTTCTAACTTCTGTAGCTCTTCTGTTTCTTCACATTCAACTATCTGTTTTAAAATGGAAGAATGAAAATCCTGTTAAGATTATATCCCCTCATTAAGTTTATTTCCCAGCATACACAAATTTGGTTGCTTTCAGTGAAAGGTCCATTAACATGATAATTATGAGTTCCTCATATTTGCACTCGAGCCATTATTCTAGAAGGTAATCTGAGAATCCTAGGCAATACAGTCACAATAGCAAATACATTTCATGCTGGTGGATTATGCTTAATTGAAACACTAGGAACTACTCCCAGCTAGATCCCCAGCCTAATTTTTAATATTTTTTCATCTTTTCTGGCATTATAGTAAAAACCCCAGACTTGGAGTTATACAAACTGTGAGTGAAATCTCAGCCTCAACAGAGCCAGTGGGAATCCACTGGAACCAGAATTTCACTTTTTTTACTTGTTCTTCAATCATGCAGATGAAGTCTCTCTGAATGAGCATTACGGAGAGATTTCAGAATTGTGTAAATAAAGGCATCAGCAAAATACACTAGACAGTGTATTCTTTTATCCTCCTCTTTGAATCTAAAGCCATAATGAAAAGCAAATTAAACCTCATCTAGTGTAGTGTGGTACAGTTACTTAATATGATCAATTTAAAAGCAATCTGCCACTACTACCTTTTTCACAAAGCTCTGAGAGGTTAAGAGTTGTGACATGAAGGAGACAGACAAGAACTTGAAATGTCGAAGTTGTTTGTCTGAGTGAGACTCCACATTAAACAGCTGCCCATCCTGATTTTTTAGCTTCGTCTTGCATGTTCTTGATTTTTTTGGCCCAGGATCATCTGTTAAACACATACCCAAAACAAATTTGCAACAAAGAGAAGACGAGATTTGATTTCTGATTACAGAACAAAATTAAATTACAGTCAGATGCCTATCAAGGGTACTAATTTTGCAGTATCCAAAAATCACACAGAAATTTGAAAACACACGGTCTAAAATACAGAACATGAATTTTTCATTTCAACAGCCTGAAAAGCAGTACTGCCATTCCACTTGATCATATTTTTCCCTTACGAATTTTCTTTTTTGTCGGTTCTAAAGCTATGGCACATTGCCTACAAATAGGACACACATCTGAGGCATGACCGATTTCAGTGTCATTTCTTGGTCCTTCCTGACTGAGATTTATTCAAAACAACAAATACACTAAGCCCTCCCTTTAAAAGGAAGAAACCTGCCCCTCAACACTCCTTAAAATAAGAGGCTGGAAAAGTATTAAATCATATTGTTCACTTATTGCTCCATTACACTGTAATAGAAAGAAATGAAGCCTTTTTTTTCCTTAAAAAAGAGAAACAAAAACAAAAAACCCCACAACAACCTTACCGGTGGTTCCTGTAATCTTGTTAGCTATGAACAATACCTTTTATTTCAACTAAATGGTATACTGTACTGTCTACACGAGGAGTACTGTTTGATTGCAAATACTCAATCTAAAATTACATATTAGTGACAAAACAGTAAACACATATCTTAACCATATTATAAAAAAAAAAAGAAAAAAAAAAAAAAAAAAAAGGAAAACTCATTAAAACAATTCTGCACCACCTAATATTCTATCCAAGGGAACAAGACGAAGGTTCACATGCATTTGCTGGCTCTGTTTTATGGTTACCTTCTTTGTTCTCTGGCAGCTTTGTCAAGTACTGGATTATTTTCATCATACTCTGGAACTGAGAACGTATGTTAAATTCACAACAGATGGAAATCCAAAATTCAGTGTCTGCCTCCAAGACAGCATCCTGTTTATGGTTTAAAAAGAGAAAAATGTTTATTTCAAGACTTAAAAAAATGAAAAACCACTCCAAAAAAGACTTGTTACCGAGTTTATGAACATGCCATGGTGGGCTGGATACTGCCAGGATTAACACCAAGGGTAATAGCAGCAAGCTCTTGGAGGGATCCTAGTTCCAGAGCGTGACAGAAAGCATCAGCTCACTCCATGAACAATACCAGAAAGTCCATCTGCGATAGTCTAGACTAGCAGGTGAAGGTATGTGTCCTAAACCTCAGCTACTGACTAATGGTTAAACAATCCATATTTCATTAAGAATGCCTCTAGTCAGTTCACACCCTGCTGAAAAATTACCTAAGACTCAGAGAAAAACAGTTATCTTTTCCCACCATTTTGATCAGTGGCAGTATCTGATTCTTTAAACCAACCCATCTTTTCTAGGCAAAGACTTGTTTTCAACAAAAAAAAGCTCAAGATGCTCTAAAGGATAGCCAAGACCGGCACACCTGAGTAGTATCACACACAGTTAGTCAAAAAACAGTGAAAATAACAGGGTGCTCAAAGAGTTATCCGAAACACAAACTTCGCTTTCCTCTCCATTTTTAACACCTATCATATGTTCAATTTCAAAAATACTTTCTAACACATCAGAAAATTAGGCTGTGAAGAGTTTGGGGGGAATTTTGCACACACGTACCATGAAAACTTAAGATCACACCCAAACCTTAGGCAGATAGGCAGAAGTAAAATGGATCCAGAGACAAAGGCCTACCAGCAGAAGCAGCAGTGAACTGCTAGGTTGCTAATTTAGTTAAAAGACTGGAAGTGCCACCTAGAAACAGCATAGCTTTTGGAGGCTAGACCTATCTAAAAGGCATTGCATGTCAATATACATTGTAAGGAGAAACCATTATATTTAGGAACACTCAAAAAAAGAGTCTTGACTCATTTCAGACTTGTCTGAAAGGCTGTACGTAGAAACAAGCTACCCCTATGCAGGGGCAAGACATCTCTCAGATTCTTCAGAACTAGCAAACAGTAGACCATTGCAGGCTCCAGCCAGGGTGAAACCTGTCTGTGGCTCACCCCAGAGCAAGAGGTAGCCAGGCGTTCTGGCCCGACACTGCACTCCCATAACAGCCTTCAGTCAAGAAACAGCTCCACGTAACTGCTGCCTTCCCTGCTGCTGGTCTGCTCTGATGCTTGTGCAAAGGCACAGCCCTAACCCAACCAAACCCAAACACTCCAGCTCACTGCGCTGACTCAGTTTACCGCATGGCTGCTGATGCCGCTGCAAGGGAGGCATGGAAACATCATTTTCTGCAGTTGCAGAAAGGGATTAAACTACTACAGCACAGACTGTATTTGGGGCTTACCCTTCTTGCCAGTGTTCCTTTAATAATCCCTGTGAGAGCCTGCCTCCACTATGATAGGAAAAACCTTTATACGTCTCTGACATGATAGGGTTTATCATGGTTTGAACAAGAAAACCAGAATCATATTTCACAGACAACCTAACTACAGAAAAAAAACCCTTATAAAAATGTTGAAGCACTTTATAATTAGACTATCAGCTTCTAAGGCAGATTGTCCTTGCGTTCGTGCTGTATAAATGGTAACTCTTAAAAGGCAAGAGTTTGAACAGAGAGGAGGAGGTTTCTTGAAGAAAATGTTGATTTCTAACCTTGTCTGTGCTTGATGTTGCAGTCACGGTTTTGGTCACGTACTGCTCAAACAGTAGCACGAGGAGAACCCAGAGGAACCTGTCTCCTCCCACTGTAGTGATCAGCTGGGCCAGGATTGGCAGGCGTCGGTGCTCCGGCACGTGGGGCAAGGCATCCACAAACACACGAATGATTTTTATCACCACTTCTTCCACACTTCCTGAGGCCTCTGACAAATCGGTGTCTTCAGCCTATTAAAAGCAAACAAGTAAGGAAGTTCAAAGAGATTATCACAGACAGGTACAAGTTCTTCCTTGCAGGCTCAGCAAATGAGATCAAGTGCTATGTGCCTCATAACAGCAGTATCAAAATTACAAACCCAAAGTGCTCCAGGAAAAATCTTTACACTGTTGAACAGCTTTCAATCACATAGTTCCTTTTTAATGTCCATAGAAGATATTTCAAATAAAATCTTCCCCCCCTCAAAAAAAAAAAAAATCACTCAGATTACACTGAAACAGTAAGAAGCTTTTCAAGGGAGAGTAATGCCACATCCTTATGAAAACTTTGTTTACAGTGTGCCCCATAGTCAAGGCCTTGGTTTCTAGAGTCTAGTGAAAATAACACAAGTATACTACATGAACTCAGGTAAGTCACGTTAGACTCTCCTTACAGGTAATAATTATATATTTTTATCACAATAACAAGTGATGGCTGTGATTACTTTTTTTTTTTGATTTTTTTAAAAAGAACAGCCTGATTTAACAGAGACATGGATGAAAAGAGTGTGCATGTACCATCCTCCCGCCCCCCCCCAAAAACACCCCAAAAACCCCTAAACCAATTCAAAAGCCCCCCAAACTTCCAGCCCTTTGTTAGAAGTAGGAAAAGCTTTTTTCTACTTTGTTTTTACATAAGAAATTTACACAACATTTTTCATGTTTAAATCTATGAATGACTGAAAAATTAAGAACATTTATTAGCTGCAAGTGAAACCTGACTGAAGAAAAATGTCCTCTTTGAAAAACATTCATTCCTCCATCTGAAAAACTTGTATTTCTGTTTTGGTTTATAACTATTTACCTAAGATGTCCAGACACCAACAAAAAACCCACAAATACCAACTGGAAAAAATAAAAGTTTTTGACAAATATTTACCCTTCCATTTCAGATCATGACTATTGTAATCTATTTACTATTTTCAATGTTTCCTGGTATTTCTATGGTGGAAAAACAGACCTTACAGTACATTTCGGGTCTTCTTTAGGTGCAGCTATGATGCTCTTTTGACTAAATCATTCATAAAATTCAGGCGCTCAGAAGATTAATAAGTAGTAGTAGTCTTTGCTGAATCCAGAGCTGGTTAGACAAGGGCCGGTCTGTTGATACATATTTTTAATCCTAGAATAGGCTACCATTTATTCTGTTACTGATTTTCTAAACAACTTACTCTATTTAATTTTACCAGTGATCTTACTGTTCAGCATTTTCTACTTTTTCATTAAATAGACAAATTTACCTGTATAAGAGCAGGAATAACCATCTGCACTGTCTTATTAATTACTTGGAATGTGTAAGTATCATCCAGACGCAAGACATTTGCTCCCATGAATGTAAAAATGGGCATGATGTTATGGAGAACTTTATCCTGGAAAACAAGACAGATGAGATTAGAACTGTGCTTTTGTTGTTTCCTTCCCTGTACATTATACCGTAAGGCATCTCTACTACTCCCAAATGTTGTTAGATTCCTGTAGAAGAGAGTAAAGAAAATGAGTCTCATTATTATCTTCAAAAAATCTCCACTAAACTAATTTCAAATGTACAGTGTCCCTTAAAGCGACTTACTATGTGACTGTTAGAGTTCTAAATATCACTTCGAAACCTAGAAACACTCCTAAACAAATAATTACAAAGTAGAAGTTGAGAGTTTAGTCTGATAAAAATAATTCTCAGTGCCGTGGTAGTATGACATGCAAAATCAGTTATGGAGAGGTGTGTGATTGGGGCACATAGCTTCCAGTGATTTTCAATGTCTTCCCCCTGCCCCCCTCTTTTTAAACTTGTAAAATATCTACAGTATCTACTATGATTCTGTGAAAGCAACAGCAGCCACATTAAATTTTGGCTTTTCTGAGGCATGATCATAACCCCAGTATCACTTAATTCTGAGAGTGGTAGACTGGTAATGTCACCTAGCTGAAGAATTAGTGTCTTAGATTTTCTCAGCACCTAGAGTAAATAGTTAAGGATAGGTTTCTCATCCAGGTTTAGCATGCTGAAGGAATGTTTTACAAAAAGAGAGATAAGACTCATACCAAATATTTCATTTTAAAATTGAAAGTCCTGTCAAAGCCCCTATTAGGGAAGAACAGAAGCTGGATTATTGGGTTCTGCAGCAGGTGATGTTAATAAGACAGTAACAAAGAAAAATAACGCCAACAATAAACAAAAAACCAATGCCAAACCCAATCCTCCACAAGTTTGATTGTCAAAAACATTTCAGTTTTGTCTTTTGGGAAAGAGTGACTTTTCAAATGTGTGGGAAAAGTAACGGGGTAAAGATAAAAAACCCAAACTGAGTTTAGATACGCTTAGATATATTTTATTGTTTTAATAGATCCAAAGCAAAAGAATCGTACTTAAAAGAACCAGCGTATAGGTTTTATCATCAATTAAAACTACATTTCTCAGTGCTGTATAAGCTAGGAACTTGCTTATACACATACTCACATACATAAGAATATACATACTCTTCGGCCAGATGTTTTCCATCCTCTACATAAAAAAGCAGAGGAAAGGAAAAAAATAACATACCAAAGATTTAACCATAACAGGAAGGTGAGACAGGGCTGTTGTCAGAATGCTTCTTCCATTTCTGATGTGCTTCATTGCAAGGGATAAAATTTATTGAGGATTAATGAGCAAAGCATCAAGACAGAGGTTTGCTTTCAAATAAAGGGAAATAGAAAGTGCTAAAAGGACAGGGAACTTGCAAGTTGTGCTTCTTGCTCCCTTCACAAAGGCTCTCCCCATAGAACAGCTCTGTATGTTCTTCCCTGTACTCAGGAAAGGAAAACTACAGATACTACTTACAGGAAACATGCCAGCCACAGCACCAAGGAGTAGCAGCGCATGGTGATGGGTCTGGGGCATTTTAGATATCCTGATGCACTGAACTATCAATTCCACATTGAATTTTTCTTTATCAAGGACATCTGCAAGGAAAAAAGAACTGCGATTAATACGCACCTTAATGGTTAACCATGTAAGAATAAATAGTACACTCAATACTGGTTTCAATTTGCAGACTAGACTTAAGTGTTCTACAAAAAAATGACTAAGAGGGCAAACTCACACATGCTGCAGAGGAATCTATCTTTCCACAACGATACACTATAGACTCACAAAGATGAAAAAAGCTAGCCATCACTGTTTCAATACAATGCTGGTGAGAAAATAACCCAGAAATGGGTCTGGCAGTTTTACCTGCTGAGATCTTGCTACCATCTGAAGACAGTTTCTGACAGATGTTTAGTAGGCAGTTGAGGATTAGCTGCTTTGTATATTCTGTATTTTCTTCTTCTGATGCTAGAGGTTCCAGACATCTATACATTCAGGAACAAATTTAGGAAACAACAAAAGGAGATAGAAAAATAAGTCAGCAAACTGCATATTAAAAATACAAACAAGAAACTGAAATATTCATGCTACAGTTGTTCTAAATTGAGACTTCTAAAAAGTAAAGCATTTACCCCAAAAGCATCTGCTCTTTTTTGTTTTCAAATATATCGACTGGTCTAAAAAACGATATTTAGCAAAGCTCTGTCACGAGTTTCATATGACTATCTGACATATGATTGCCAGTTAATGCAAACACACACACACACAAAATCTACCCAATCTATACATAACCTGATAAATGCCTAGAGACACGGCAGGCAGGAAGAGCCATAGTTTTCTTAGGTTCCACTGGTAATGGCAGTACCACTATGTTTTGGGAGGAATTTTAAAGTTTTTTGTTTTTTTTTTAAACTAGCTCTGCAAAGGAAACAAGTCCTGCCGTTTGTGCCAGCTTTAGCATGTCATCCTTAGCACTCCCAAGCCCTCCACGTGAGGAATAAAATCTACACTTCAGAAGCTATACATCAGGTAACCATCTTAAATCGCCCCTCATTGTTCACAGAACAACAATTAAAAAAAAAAAAAAAAAACCCACTCATCGCAACCTCACATTCCCCTCACCTGATTTACCTAAAATAAGTTGAAGTAAAAAAGGCAAGTCACAGAACAGCGCTACAAACAACAGAGAAAGTAGCCCACGTTTTAATGCTTTACATTCTCTGCTATAGAAGAGAATGAAAAAGGACTCATGTTTTGAGAGCACCATTACCGGCTCAGCAGGTTAAAAAGCACAGGTACCAATGCCTGTGGACGTTTAAGTTTCTTCTTATGCTGCAGTAATTCCAGAACAAGCATAACCCTCTGCCAGCTGAAATTGCTTGTTTCTGGTGCCAGTTCTGCATCTTGGGGCTTTCTGAAAAGATAAGACAAGCAATCAGGATATACTTCTCCGGAGTAAATAGTACAGTGTTTCAGAGAACCAGCAGAGACATAAGTAAGTATTTTCACATAGTGAGTTGTCTCCTTTACTGCAAGGACAGGTAGCAGTGTGCGGGCTTTTGACTGAAGTAACAACAGGTTTTAAACATCAAAGGGAGAAAACAAATCTAATTTGAAGGGCCGGGGGGCGGGGGGGACGGAGTACGACATGCTTTCTGTACATAAAGTCTACACTATGAAGCGGACTTCTGTCGGGGGAAACCACCACAATCTATTACTGAATAATTGTCTAAATGCTGACCAGAATAGCCCAGTGCCATCCAGAAAGTTTGTATCTTCTCAGCTACTGAATATCCAGGCAGTGACTGCATGTGTGAGTATACTCTGACAAAGATTACAGTGGATCAAATCTAACGAGCAGTGACCCATAAAGAAAGGTCAAGTGAAGTAAAACAAGAAGGTAACAATAGCCATTCTAGGACAAACCAAGAAAACCAATATCCTGTTTCAATAGCAGCTGATAGCAGATACTTAAGGAAGAAAATAAGTTCATTGTATGAAACAGCTCTTTCCTTATGAAAATGAAAAGGAAATAAAACAAGATGAAAAATGTAAAAATTATTCTTATTACATTTACTTTTTTAATTGAAAGAAAATATTGCCTTTTAATTGACTAATGGCAACATTTTGAGAAGCATCTTAAAGACTTCAATCACATGTACAAATTTTGTCCATGCACCTTTATTATTAATGAAGTTTAATACCTACAAAAAAATTAATCTTGTCCAATTGTTTCAAGCCAAATTCTACAATTGCAAATGCCAACATAGTAAGTTCTGGGAGAGAAACTGTTTGTTTGTTTGTTTTCTTAATTTGGACTACAGTTCCATCAACTCTCAAACAGCAACACAGAGAGATTTTCTCCCGCCACGAGTAGCTCAGAGTTATTTTACTCTGTGCGGAGGGTGGGGGGGAATATTCTTATGCTTGCAATACAACCTATGAAATGCAGTAAAAAAAAGTGGCATTCTCAAACCATACAGAAAACATTTTTGGATCTCTAATCATTTTACCTCTGTTGCTGCATTTTCTGCCGTCTAGTTTGCTGAACAGTGGTCAGACTTTTGGTTTTCTCAGGAGGCTCCAGTTCTGTGACAATCTGCTCAGCACACACTGAAATCTGAAACAAAGTAAAGAACAATACTGCAGTTAAGTGTGTCATATCATACATCTACAGGGCACTTTTTGTTTTGTTTTAAATATGCCTGCTTTATGCACTTATGGGTATATAATCCACATGTTCAAGTCATACCACTGCAACCTCTGAATGCCTGTCCTACTGTAGTTCTTACAGCAAACAAAATGAGGAAGTGACTTCTAGTCCATATAGTGTGATAAATTGCTATGGGAAAGCCACAAGTAATGTTTTTTTCCACTGTTATCAGAAGACTTTTCCCCAAATACAAAAAAAATAGATTTTATCCAGAAAATAAAATTCATGTGCAGCATAAGGACGTGACTTCTGCTGAATTCATTCTCACAGTATAATGAATAACCTTTGATACATCACTTGTGTATATATATATACACCCTCTAAAAACAATAGTTGAACAAACTTCTCATGCCATTAATGCAATTATATTACGTGACCTAAATTGTTTCTGATTACTTTCACGCTATGAATAATACAAATAATGAACATTACGGATTGTAACAACAGAGAATCATCTCAGTAGGTTTTAACGTATTTCTTTGTTTTAGAGTTTACCACTTACCCCTTTAAACACACTGCTAATTGTCTGGGCACAAAGTGGGTTTTTACAGTTTAACAGCAAGTCAAACAACACTTTTAGCAGTTTCTGTTGTACTTTCCCATCTGACACAGCTGCAAAGAATGGTTTAGTTATCTACAAAAGAGAAGAAAAGAAAGGATTTAGAGAGAACTGCTATAAAAGGATAACTTAAAATTGTGAGCCACGAATCTTGGGTATGTTAGGTTATATATGATACACACCCAATCATACATGCACGTATATGAACACATATAGTAAACATTTGCATATTAGCGAGGTATTTGTACACATGGAGCGATGTTTACATGCAAAGCACATACTTCTGAAATACCCAGACATCTCAGTACTCTAAATTTTTCACACACCTTGGCTGACGGGTAGAAGCAACCTGCTGTTGCCAACCTTTTATAAGTATAGGCTAATACTGTACCTGGCTAATAGAAGACCTTCATTTGTAGCCTCCTTCAAATAAGGTTATTTCTCACCTACTGTGTTTTCTTGACATTTCTTCCTCAGAATAAAAACACGAAATAAGGCTTCTGCACAACTGGCAAAAACTAAGGGCTCTGGAGCAGCAGTATCTGCAGGCAATGATACAGGTTTTCACCTGCATCTGCAAATACTCTTTTTTTTTTTTTTTTTTAAAGTACGTACAGAATACAAAAAACACAAGCACAATTTCTTCTTCCAGTAAGTTTACGAGAAAGAGTTTTGCGGCACCTATTTAAATGTTTTAAAACACTATGGAGACTTTGAACACAGGCACCAAAAGAAAGACAGCTCAAAAGCTATCGGCCCCTTAACACAGAAATAATCCTTTTAAATCCGAACCCTAACACTGGTATCCGCTTTAAGCATAAAAATAAATTAAAGATCTTTCAGAAAGCCATACCTGCCCAAGTGCTGTGATCTGGAAAGGCGGAATTTCTTCATAGATTTTCTTGGCAGCATGCAGACTTTTGATAAATAAATCCAGACTCTGCTGATTCTTGCACAAGAGGGTTGCTGAATGTTCATTGTATTTTCCAAGGATGAGATGCAGGAGAACAACTTCATCTTTCAACATTGCCTCAGGTTCCTTCAAGACCTTCTCCAGCAACCGGTCTAGCGCAGGCAAGAGGTGAGAAAGAATCATCTGCAAATAGAAAATTTCAAAGAGAAGTTTGCTTTTTATCCATTTTGTTTGAACAAACTTCCAATAGCTTAGCTTCATTTTACTGCAATACCCCTTTCCCAGTACCACACTGCATACTGTATTTTACACTAAAACTATTAAAGAGGAAAGATACAAGACCTACTGTGAGGTTACCACCAATACATGCTCATGAGCTACTCTGTTACTCTCCTTTGCAGAACAGTATTTCTCAACTACAGAAATAATGCATATTTTCTCAGCACACTTATGACTGCTGTCTCCTACAAAATCCAAACGTGAGGCAATAACACTCTTCTCTATGTTGTTTACACTCCCTTCAAGAAACATCCAACTGAACAGATCAAAAAATTGTAACTTTATTCATTATTTTTTGAACAATGAACAACACTTAGAGAACAGGAATTCTGAATACACTAGTTAAAAGGAGAACAACATCTACAAATAAAACTAATTACACAAATAGTACTATTTGTTACAGTTTATTATCTTACAGTTATGTATTATGTTACAGTTCTGTACAGAAAAGTCTATATATTCACTGATATCTAATCCAGATGATCAGTTTCTTCTGGAAGAATTTTCTTTTGAAACAGTCTTGTTGAACAACATGAAGGGAATTTCTTTCCCCTAGTGCAAAATTCCACAGCACAAACATTCCTGGATGGAGCACAAGAATGTTTTATGTTTCACCAAATCATACTTTGCAGAACTACTACACATTATTTGAAGTGTCAACTTAATGCCTAATATTCTATAAGTGATGAATTTATTTAACTGCGTTATGAGCAAATAAAATCTGATTTCAACATTAACTGCAGTGAATGCAATTAGGAAATGGAACCATCCCATAAAACAAGTGTGACATTGGAAAGGCTGCACTCACCTCACCATGGACATCACGAAGAATTTTCATTAGGTTTCTTGCAATGTATGATGGGCAAATAGGGTTTTTTACACAATCAAGTAGGCTTTCCAAAGCTTCCGACAACTTTTTCTTCTGGGATTTCTGCTTTGTTTGAGGAGCTTCAGACACAAATAGAGTTCCTACAATCTAGTTCATTAACAAAGTAAAAAGTAAGCTTTTTCCTCACAATAAAAAAGGTGCCTTAAAACACCATTTATTTACGGCTTTTGTAATAACGCAATCCAGATACAAACTGAATTGTTCACGTGAACATCTGTTATTTCACTGATATCTCAATTCTCTGTATGTAACAAGTCACTTCCATGTTTTTATAATCTCTCCACTTTTTTTTTTTTTTTAAATCCATCTACTATAGCATACAAATATAGGCTCCTTAGAGGATGTTAGGAAAATGTTATTTCAAGAAAACCATCATGAAAGAAATCCAGAAAACACAGCATTATAACACTGGGGATGACTCTTCAATCCTTAAATAAGCTTGAGGAGAATAATTCCATGGGAAAAGGACATGCAAAACCAAACCTAGTATATTACTCACTGGCAGCAACCTCTCATGCACACAGTGTCAGCCATTATCGCCTTTATTGTTCCTGAAAACATGGCTATTGCTCATTCAATCAAAAAGAATTTGCTAACATAACTTGAACACAAACTACATGAATCAAAATGCTGTAAATTATGTTTTACAAAGACAAATATGATAAAACCCCTGATGCATTTAATTTTTCACTATGCTGGCAGCTACATCAACTCTCACCAGGTATCCAAGTGAAAACCACAACCTTTTCTTTCACATTCTAGCTTGGCTGACACACACACACCAGTGCCTCTTTCCACTTCTTCAGTTCCCCATCATCAAAAGCATCTAAATGAATCATCTACCTTTAAAGTTGACAAAAGTCTGACAGGCAAAATTAACTTTTCCAGTTAACTTGATACATTTTGGAAAAGATGGGAGTTCACAGCAGCAGACAAAACTTACGTTAATGTGTACCTTAATAACAAAGATACCTGTGTTATGTAGGTAGGGTCAGATACAATCTCTTCTGTTTTTTGTTCCAGATTCTGAAGAACAGGGTGAAACACAGACTCCTTTATCCCACTCAAGCAATGGAAGCAGTTGAGAGCAGCTCTCCGAACTTCACTCACAGGACTACCCAAATTAATTAGCAAAGATATCACCACTGGAGAGGAGGAAAAAAAAAAAAAAGTGAGGGAGGGGAGGAGGAAAAGACAGCAGAATAAAGTATGTAGTCAGAATTTTAGCGTATTTGTCTGTTAAGAGACATCAACAGTCCTTTAGAATTAAAAGGTCATCTTTCTTCACTATAAATCTCAGGACTGCACAAAGACAACATGAAGCTCACTCTGAACTTCAACACCAGTGTCTTTGTATTTGTGTTTAAGCGCAAAGAATTCATATTTTGCTATTGACTGCCACATTCTTATATAGTGCACAGAAAGTAAGATACCATAATTGACTTTTTCAGCATAGGAGCTTGTTTCTTTAATACTCTTAAGATCAAAAAAAGAAGTGGTTTCACTTAATTCCAAGACTGGGCTAGTAACTGCCAGCAGCCCATGAGCAAAAGAGCGCTATCTCAGCCTAGCGCAGCTGAACATAAATGACTAGACATACTCTTCGAAGTCTGAAATACAGTAAAATTGCAAGAATTTTAAAAAAACTTTTTTCACCTGCTTGTCAATATGGGATTAAGCCTTAAAAGATGAGAAATACTGTTTTACTTTACCTGGAGATGATAGTGATAGTAGCTGTTTCTTCTTCTGGTATGTCTGTAACACAAGCAGTGCACTGCCAATATACAAAGCTCGAGTTTGTAGCATTGCATTTACTTCATAGGTCAGCTGATTTGAAAGGTTATAGTTGTAAGTCCATAACATTGAAAGGAATTTGAAGAGAACTTCCGAATCTTCTAGATGTACCTTAAATTTAACAATAAAAATCAGGTGTTCTATAGCTTTATTTGGCCAACTCACATCATCAGATAAACCACCCAAAAGCACAGAAGGAAGCAAAAAGAATGAAAGATTCAAAATCAATAACTTTTGAGAAGAAAGTTGCTGACTAAGATGCTTTGGGATAAGCTTCTGATCACAATACTTGCATGTACCTAAAGCCCACACGTTGGGTGTTTTTTCACACATATATATCCAATTACTTCAATCTTGCCTTAGCACCTTGCTGTCAAAACTATACGAAGGAGCTTCTGGTTTTGAAGCAATTACATTGTCTCCTCACAGTATGCCAAATCAATTTAAAGTTCTTGCTTTTCACGTAGACTGGCAATAGCTTACCGTTTTTCTGTCTGCAAGTGGCGCTCTGAAATCCTAAGAGCTCTCCATGCATCAAACAGGAGTGCTCATGCAACATCCTGCAAGACTGAATATAGTTTGCCAGAACAACTGATCCAGCCTCTGACATACTCTTGATAGATTCCTGAGAAAGAATAGGCAAGATCTAACTTCTGGCTGTATTAATTATTCTGGAGCAGACAGAATTTTCTGTCTTATCCCTTTCACATCAAACACACCCAAAATGGGAGACAGCGGTACTCCATAAATGAAAGAATCAAACTATTATTGCAACTATTGCTTTCACTAGATTCTAGGACATTACCAACTCCATTCCATTCCACAAACTTCCTATAATCCTACTCCCTCCCCACCTTCTTATTAATCTCTCTTCTTCTGTGCAACATAAACCCAACTTACTCATTCAAAATCCCCCAAATAACATCCTTGCTTCCCTGCTGACAGTCTGTAACTGTCCAGGCACTGAATCAATCTCTTGTTAACAGCTCCATGTTGGCACAACTTCACTAGGTCTTGGAGTGACTAATAATTAGAAAACAAAGTTATATAAAAGAATCAGTAAATTTTGTTTTGAAATCACTGCTGTTCTTTCCTTCTCCCATTTGTGTTTGCCATATGCTGTTCTTCATTAAACAGCATCAAATTCCAGTAACAACGGTATGAGCCTACATCAATTACCTGCTTCTACTCCGTTCCTCAGAATGGACAGTTACTACTCCCCATCCTCTAGAAGAACTGCCTAAATCCAGTTACTCTCCTCGTAAATAAATCTCACTACATTGATGAGAGCAAGAGAATATGAGTTGATGGTATAAGGAAAGATTTATATAGCTTTGCAATACCTTCCAAAACTACTCCTTTTAATTTTTGTATTTTTTTATTTTAAGAACTGTAACGAATTTTACAGGGCAACTCTTTGCCTTGTTCTTTGGAAGTACAGAAGCTCTAACTCAAAACCAGCTGTTTATCTTGTCCTACAAATCAGGGTAATGTTCTCACACGTGCTGGTACATGTATTTTATTTATTTATTTATTTATTTATTAACTTTAGCTTTGTGTTACATTCAACTAGGGTTGGATTGCCAGCTGAAGCTTAGACTCCCATTTGCTCACAGTACGAGCATGTCACAAGTCGTATTGCGTGATCGATTCTCATTTTTCTTTGAGATTCTGAATTTCTGCATAATACCTGATGATTAGTAACTCTAAACAATAATTAAGAAAACAAATGCGAAAAATACCTTGAGTAACAGATTCATTAATGCTCTGAACTGAACAGCATTGCTTCCCTCACTAGCTCCACAGACAAGTAAGTCAAAGAGACCCAAAAGAAGGTGCAGGTAGTCTTGGCTATCTTGATTCAGAGATTCAGGATTCCACCAAGTATCTTCTAAAAATATAGATCATCAATAAATGAGACACAGTGGATACATATAAACAACTCTGGAAGCAGAAAAGAAAAACATCTCTACAATTAAAAGACAAGACAAGATATTTGGCTGATTTCATCCTTACAACTAACAAATCTTCACTGATTTCAATACAATATTAACAAACTTCTGAGGACAAAAAACAATTAGCTTTCCTTCTTCACTTCAAACTGACGTTGAACAGACCAAAGTTAAAGCCTTAATACTTACCTTGTGAAAAGGACAGAGGAGGTTTCAGGTCATTAATGAAGCTTTTCAACAAAAACATGAACAAAGCTGAATCTTCTGCATCAACAATCTGACCACTGTTAAGTTTTTCTATATATGCAGTTAGCAAGTCCACTGGCACCAAAGTTTCCTGCATTATTTCAACAGACCAGTTTGGGGGAATCTCCTGCAAATGAAAATTTCATTTTAATGTATGTCTTCACAATTCCATCCAACAGAAAACACGACAGATTTAGAATGAGAAGTTCCAACAATATTTGATTTCCAACCTCAAAAGAGGTATCCTTATGAACTGAATTACATTTTTGATTTCATATTTAAACTCACATCTGCAGTTATAAAGTCTATACCTGCTATTATTGCCATTATTAAGAGCATACATAAGCAAGGTAACGGAAGGGTTAAATAAAAATCTTTCTAAAATACCTCTTTAAAGAGATTAGATGTTACTCATAGGAGTTTGTGGACACTCCGTTTCATCCCTTCATCTAGCTCTGCTAAGGCAATATAATCCACATCTTTCAGATACCTGTACATATAAAATCTCTTTATTGGAATAATCTGAGTTGAGAATAACTAATTACCATGTATTGTTAGATGTGCTTGTGTGGTGGTACACACAGAAACACAGCCCTGCTCATGGGGTTTTCTTACACACAAGAGACCCCAAGCTGTTTCAACAACAAAAATTAAAAAGTAAATGGGAAATGTAAAAAAAACAAACAAAAAAAACAAAAAAACCCACACCAAACACCACAAAACAAAATAAGCAAAAACATGCAGAAATAGTCTCCCAACACTCTTCCCGCTTCTCTGATGGCTCCTCGTTCCTCCTTGTCACCTTCCAACAAGTGCTAACGCAACTGCTTTTGGAGCTGTGCGATGAACCAAAACCCAGCAACCCAAGATCAACATTGTCAATATTGTTCCGAGAACGTGCATGAGACTGCAATTAATACAAGCTCTTCTTTGCACTCAACTGCTTTTTTTTTTTTCTTCCCCTGCCAAACAAGCTGGAAAACCCTTTAATTCAATGACTAACAAAACTGATATTTCTAAACTGAACACTATAACATGATGCAACAGGGTAGCTCACAGATGTGCTCCAAACTCAGTGCCCACCCCATAGCACTGACAAGATGAATCACTTCATGCGGTGTTAATCTAAAGCACAAGAGTTTAAGCTTCCACTGTGGACTCATTAGAGTGGTAAAACATAACAGCAGTTCTTAATGGCAGCATCTAGTATGGCTGCCAAGTGTGTGATTTTGTTTTGAAAACAAAAGAAGCCAAGATTTTCAGTCCCTCTCAAGGTTGCTGAACTTCCTGTTCCTCCTATGAAAAAGACCCTTCACTTATAGAGAAAACATCACCTCCAAACTGCCTACACCTTACCTCTGCAGGATGATGAGCTTCAAGATTTCGTATTTTTTCATCCAAGAAACGGAAAACTCTGATAGCCACTGAAAAATAACTTTCCTTCCTCTGTGAATGGCAGCAGCACTGAACAAGCACTGAACCAATTACATGAGCAGTTACTTTCTGCCTCACACTGTCAGACTCCATTTCGGCAACAAGTATTAGACCATCAACCTTGGAAAGGGGAGGGAAGGAACAAAAAGTCGGTAAGAGTAAGACTTCGCTATGACTTCACACCATGTTTCATTTGCACATCCAATTAAATTCCTGTGACCTTTTACCATCGGTAAAAAATTACTGTGATGTAACGGTACTTTTGGAATCCAGGAATGCACAAACATCAGTATCTATGAGCTAGCCAAAGTTATACGTGTTTATTCTCTAAAAGATTTTTTTTTCTTTCAAGAAAGTAAAAATTCATGGAATTTCATTACACTGATAATTTGTCCAAATAGGTAACTGCTTCACTTGTTATCTTCCTTATTTTAAGACAGAAATTTATTTCTACCAAGACTGGAGTTATGCAAAAAATATATTTTCCTAGCAGCTTGATGATGACATCCTAATGCCAAGAACAGCACATACCAAGTTCCTCCATATCGCATTCGTTCTACTACAGTAACCACCTGGAAAGTAAGATCTCTTAAGGTTAGGGCAACATGGCACACACACCATTTGCAGTAGTAAGGAAGGGTCCCCTGAAGTCATATTCTCAGAAAACAGCAGAATCATTTTCTTGTTGACCACTCCAATCAGCTCTGCAGACTTGCTAGATTTAATTGCTTCTTCAAGAACTATTCCAAGGAAAAAAAAGTCAGATAAGGTGGATACATAAATCACGTATTAAAACACTGGCAGCTCAACAATATTTAGACAAAAAGAATATTTAAAAACGAATATTTAGAAAATTTAGAAAACATTTAGAATTTACGAACAGCAAAAAACACACTAGACAATTTCTTCACCACACACTTGAATGCTTTTCCTGCTCAGCTCTAAGAGCTCTGATTCTGCCCCCACACTACCCTTGCACTTACCTTCACCTTGTCTTTTTTATCCCTTGTTTCTCTTTGCTCTTCTCTGTATCAGGAAGTTTATTTTTCTGAGCACAAGAAAGTCTACTATTTCCTTCAAGAAAACAACTCCTTTTTTTCGTTTTATCTAGTCACCTTTTGCTGATAGCTTCCTTCACACTTCAGTTCAATTTACTAAAAAGGCTAAGCTTCAAAATAGCAAGTCTAACACAAGAATTCCTTGATGCATTACAGTGATTAATACCACTGCAAGAAGACCTCATTTTATATCAATGTATAAATGCAAAACATATGCAAAAAAGCTCATAAGAGCTTTAAAAAAAAAAAAAACAACAGTGATCACACTATTGGCATAATTTGTTAATGGTAGCCAGTCTCCTCCTTATACGCATTAAGGTTCAATAAGTGTAAAGTTCTAAATTATCACATTTTTTTCTTTTATCAAATTAATTACAATTATACTTTACCTTCTGGCCAACCTTTCAGTAAAGGGTGTAATGAGCAGAGACCAGATTCTGACAAACAAACTGCCATTTTCCATTCTGAAGATTTTGAATTTGCATTAGTGATTACCATAAAAGGTAACAACTGCATTACTGCTTCATTTAGTAGCTCTTTTTTCTCTTTCAAAATCTCTTCTTTGACTAAAATTTGTATTGCTCGCTCCAGAACCTTATACCTAAAAAAAAAAAAAACAAACAAAAAACAACATTGAAAACTTCCTGCTCAATCATATCAGTAACAGCATTGGTTTGGTTTGGTCTCAACTTTCTATGCTTTTTCAGGATCTAAATAGCAAGTAAGAACAAATACGGAATTCATGGGAAAGGGGGCAAATAACTGCAAATTGCGCTTATAACTCAGCATAGCTGTATCATAAAAGTAGTTGCAAAGTCAAAAATACTTTTTAAAGTATTGTTTAAAGTTACTTAATTATTTAATCAGAAAGAAAACAGACTGAAAACCCCCCCCGAACATACCACTTTCCATCCTTTGAAAGATCAACTCTCTGAAAGATGTTCAAAAGACTTGAAACTACTACTTCTGGATTGACTTGTTTCCTAAAAATCTGGAAAGCAATAAAGAGAAAGAAATGAAAGTATAATAAAACAAAACATAATTTACCATATCAAAATGGAAAGTGCATCTGCTATACCAAGTGAAATATCAAAGATGACTGATTGAGCTCTTAGTGATGAGCATGTACTAAAAACATTATTCATGAAACTATGTTACGTGGATGGGCAGTATGCCCTCTTGTAGGGAGAATTTATCTTAACATGGAAATGTTTGGCAAAATTGATAAACATACAATAAGCAGAACACTTCATAACTTAGTAAGAATTTTTACTTTAAGTAGCGTATCACAAAAAATAAGGCACACTAACAAAAAACATTAAAGATTAAACCTTATTCACTCACATGCTTCTATTCATATCTTTTCATGATTGAGAACGAACGAACACACGAGACCAATTATACTATTGCTAATAATATTCTCAGCTACTACTAGCAGAAGTAATAAAGACAGACTGTTACAGTAGTTGGAAACAATCAGTACAATGCATACCAGGGTCCTATCCAGTAAACCTGAGCTGGAGTTTAGGACATGGCTACAATCAACTGACCAAATGACTCCCATACGGAAAAAATCAACTGAGCACTTCTAACTAGAGTAATGACTTGTCATCGCACCATTTTTCATCCAAAGGGCAGATGACATAGTTTGCATTTTTACAAAAGAATGTATGGGATAAGCAGAAGCACACTTCAAATAATAATCAAAGATTAGGATATGCTTTAGTAGCTACACAAAAAAACACAATACAAAGATAAAATAAATTCAGTCAAACTACAAATGCTTTGGGAAACAACAAGAAGCAGAAATTTGAGGAAAAAGTAAGTGTGAGAAGGTAAACAACAAAAGCCTTCTAAATGTATGCTGCTTCATCTGGTTAAAGGACAAAAGCCATAAACCAAAAAGATGCATAGAAGGACATGAAGGGTCATTACAAAAAATAGATTCCAGATGCATATACTTAGAACCAGCTAAAATCTCACCTGATGCATGAAAATATAAACACTTACCTCCAAAGCACTGAAAGCAGATATCACAACATCTTTGTTGTCATCTTTAAGCCGCCCAAAGATCGCTTCTTCTATGAAGGACTGATCAAAGCCTTCCTGGAGGAAAAAAAAAAAAAAAAAGGGAAAAAACAGCTGGAAAAAAAGTTTGTTGCCAGCATAATGTAAAGGTTTTAAATGAAATATTTGAATCCTAGCACAAAAAAGCGGTAACATCATTGAAATTAAACCTCAAATAACTGACAGGCTAACTTTCAACAACAAAAAAGAAAAACAGAAGTAGCCACTAACTTAGATTTTATCCTAGACTACAAGTAGCTTTGTAAACAAAAGTTATATCCAGACCCTGGAACAGAGAGAGCAATGGTGACAGAAGCTAACTGAAAACACCAAGCAAAACATCAGGATGATTTTTCTATATAGTTTAATATAGCACTTCTCTTCAATTGATATTTCTGGCACACAGCTTTTTCAAGACATTCTATGGTACGTAAGTTCTACAAGTGAGAGATTGAAGACACAAACCTTTGATGTTTCAATAATGTCTTTCAAATGCTGAACAGCCAAGACTCGCACAGCTGGCTGAGGATGATTTAAACTAAGCAGAAGAGAGGTATCAGAGTCTTCCAGAAACTGAAATACAGATTTCAGAGTGACTCACTGCATGTTAAAAATATTTTAAGTATATGTAAGGATAATGACAGAGATTCAACAGTCTTTTAGACCAGAAAAGAATCTGTGTAATTCAGACCACAAAGTGTCAACTGCAGTACAATGATGGAGCATAACTGTTTCAAATATGCTCTTCTTTATGCTAGCAGATAGTTTTTGGAATATAGCTTGAAAAGCAGAGTAAGCCACAGATACATTTTTGTCCTAGAAAAACACTACACTTATCTAAGGATTCTGAGAAAGCTCTAGTGACAAAGCCAATATGACAGAGCACAGATAGAAACTGTTAAAAAGGCATCCCTGCCAGTTCAGTTGGCTGTACCTTATCTCAGGAACCTTAAAGGCTCAAACAGAGTCATATGCCTTCATTCTCCATGCGTTATCTGTTTTTTTTAAATCCACTTGCTCAGTCACAGAATCTGGGCTTTCCTTAAATCAGTACAAAATGTATTAAAGCACTATTTTATATAGCTTATCTTTTCCCGTGTGCTTTCAATCATTGTAAACAACAGTCACAATACTAATCACCTTTTAAAAAGAAAAAAATAACTCCAAAGTTTCTTAAATAAATTTGTTGCACTCATACTTATTCAGTACTACAGCTGAGTTTCAGTTACCCTTCAGAAACCGCACAGGAAAAACTCTGTAGTCCCTATATTCCTCCATGTTACTGACTGCAAGCATTTGTAGAATCAAGACAACAAAAAGGACTGAACCACCATCTCTCAACTGGGACAAATTTGTTTTTCACCTCCCCCAAAATGGAGGCTTTGACACTCACAAAATTCTTAAGCAAGATGAGGCCTTGCTGAACACCACCATGTTGTCATTATCTACCTGTACAGGATTAATAATGGGAAGAGTCCATAGAGGAAAAAAAATTATTGATAGCAATCAGAAGGGAGGTGGAAATGTGTATGTTTTAATCATGGGAAAAAGCTCACACTCATGACTGCTCATGATAAATGGGAACTTTAAATATTTGATAGGTTTTGATTTCATCACAGTTTCGATCAAGCCCCCCAAAATCACACTTGAATACGGGTTTTTGTGGGGATGGCGGAGATGTGTTTAAAAACAGAGAACAGCACATTGCCAGAACACGAGCCTTTTGGCAGCATCACCAGATAAGAGCTAGACCAAGGAATTGACCTTTTACCCACCTTATACTTGCCACAGCTTAATGAAAGAGAAATAAATTGGTGAAAAAGAATCTGGTCAGCCTGATCTGCAACGTCTTCCAGATACTCCTCCAACACAGAGTCTAAAGCTTTAGGATACCTGCCAACAGGAGAGAGAGAAAAAAAAATTCCTAATGCGTTACTGAAGACCATGTATTTGCCAAAACATGGATAGCTTAAATATAATTTAGACAAAGATTAGGAGTCAGTTGCTTTTACTGTATTTATTTGGGCAGGAATAGTGCTTTTTATGCCTAATAAGTTAAAATTATAGTTGGCCTCAATCTACACATTGTGGGTCTGTCATAGAAAAACAGAACTTACTTTCTCTCAAGAAGTCTTATAAGAGGAAGCAACTTCTGATTGAGTGCAGCCATTTTGGTGGGATTAGATTCAATCTCTGTACCATAGGCAATAAACTCTTCAAGAATCTTGCTACAATTACAAACAACAACAACAAAAAAAAGGCCATCATTTTTAGGACAATAGTTTTAATTAGCGTTACAGAACATGCTGCTAAAGAGGTTAGAGTTAATACACATTAAGTATTACAAGTACAGCTTTGCCCCTGGCCTGAAGTTTTGCTCTTTGTCTCAAAAGTACTCCTGTAACTGCTAAAAGGATGGCTATTTTGGACTACTGAATGCCTGAGTTTCAACATCTAAGTTTGGAGTCAACATAAGAACTCAGAAAAACATGACGCTAGAAGACACGGTCATATAATTCTAATGACATTGTCAGATATTAGTTATTATATCAGAAGTGACTGTTGTACTCTGGGGAAAAAAAAAGTAAGTTAACTCACGAGGCCAACAGGCGATCTAAATCCTTTTCCAGTGTTATACTCTGAAGAATAGCTTCAAGATGTCTGATGTAAATATTATTCTCTCTCTCCTCAGATTCTTCTTGTTCCTCTAAGGACAAAACATATAATCATAGAAGATGAACATCAGACTGAGAATAATCTCTACATATTGATTAAAACTAACAGCTTGTATAAGCAGTATCAGCTGGTGAGCTGAGCATTGAAGATAGCAACTTTCATCCATTGCTAGCACTAACTCTCCGTGTGCTGCTAGCAACATTTCATACTGATGTCATTAAAATGTTAAAGGTTGTATCTCTACCAATAAATTCAAGTACGCTTTACAACATTCCAGATCTACTACCTGTGTCAGTAAATTGCTATCATGTTCCCTGGCATGAATCTGGCCCTTTTCAACCATGACTGCACAATTAGAACAGTCCACAGTGCATGCAACCACCCTGTTTTGTAGACTAACTAGTACACACAAGCCACTGCATGCCATTTGACCTCACTGCCCAGGAGCAATTCCCGGGCACATTTAATTTACTAAGCTAAACACAGATGTCCACCACTTAAATTACATATGGAGTACACAGGATCTACCTAACAATGATCTTCTATGCACAGGACTGAAATAATGGATTTTGCAATACTAGGCTTCTTTAAGAGTCAGAAATTTCATATATCAAAAAGTTACTGCTGAAATGTTGCAAATCAACATCTAAATCAAAGTGACGTAGATACAGCAATGCCTAAAATGGCATCCCTTGTAAGACCTGGGAAAACAAAACGCAACACACAGAAAAAGCACAGCCAGGTCTTCACATGTATTGGTGCGCTTTTCATAGCAGGAGCAATTAAAATTACATAGCTAAGACATTTACCACAGCAATCTGCCTATAAGACTCTACAAAACACTGAATATATATGCTAACTTACCTGTATCACATTTAATGACAGTGCAAACAAGATGAGGCAACAGGTAACCCAGAAGAGGGGAGAGATCATAGCTTGCTGAAAGGCATTGCAAAAGTGTTACCAGTTCTGGGTTGCTGCATAGGTAATTAAATGGCCTGCACAAAAGAACAGGGAAGAAAGGGGAAAAAAAATGCACATTGTTCTGGGTTACCAACATTTTCAAACCATGTAGAATTCCTAAGGATTCAATTCTCAGCATCAATCAACAACCTCATCGTAAATAAACATTGAAAAGATCTAAAGGGTACCAACTGCCAGAGTTGTATTGGCACATTTCATACTCTACAAGAGAACAGACTACTGCCAGTCATGTTGAACACAGATACTGCACGGGCATAGCCAACATCCTTATGCTTTCGAGAAGTTGGTAGCACAAGGAAAAATATTTGCATGGATTTCGTGAAGACTTATCCTCAGAAACACCTCTTTGTCCTTCAGCTATGTACTATTAGACACAGTAAATTCCAGGACCTATGTGAAAAAAAGAAGGTAAAAAGTAGAGCATTGCAAAGGGCACATCACCTGTCCAGTGGTAGCAAAAGGAAAGGAGGAGAAATAACAGCTCAAGGACAGGACCTCCTCAAAGAGCGAAGAAGCTCTCTTCCTGCTAATGGAAGTGTCTCTCATCTCCCTTCACATCCACCTGGCTGTCATTGGCTAGGTGTTGTGCACTGCATCAAGCATGCCTGTCCTCAGCTCCTCACTCCTCAGCTTTTAACCTATGTCCCTGTTCCATGACTGTTTCTAAGTATCTAGATCAGTGTGCATATCCCAGCAGAGAAGAGATTGAACCTACTGGAATACTCAAGCAAATTTCTCTAGCAGCAAGTAAACTCCCTGCAGCATTCACGACTTCCACCACCGTGTCTGACAGTGTGTAACAGCACTAGCTAACGAACTCTCTTGGGTTGGGACAGAGAGAATGAGGGAGATGAAATACCACAAGTACTTCTGAAAGAACACCAGACTTCTGGGACCAAAGAAATGATGGCATGCAAGCACTAACACGTCAGGTGTAAAACTATACAAACTCAAAGTCCTGCCATTCAGGGGACAGAATTTCTTTCCTCCAAGCTGTTCGAATAACTCCAGATTTGCACTACCATTATCACGTTAGCTCCTCTTCCAGGATTCACATTTTCAAGATAACCTCTTACTGACAAGGTTCGGTTTTGCACGTTGAAAGCTATCCCTTGCTGAAAGGGGTGACAACTGAGGGACCAAAAACCACAGACTTGCACTACAGCTCATTTGCTGTAATGAGCATACAAATTTTCAAAGCAAGAAGAAATCTCAGATTCCTTAGAAATATCCCATAGCTGATATTTCCAATAGGAAAAATGCTCCTTTAATGAGCAGGATGAAAATATTCAAATTATCAAAGTGCAGTCTAAGCTTTTAAAAGGAGGGAACTCAATTCATGCAGATTTACTTTTTTCCAAGGTTGTCTCCTTTCTGAGTTTGCAGCAGAAGGTTCAAACATGCTACCCCTTCCCGAGCTAACAAAGGCACTTTGGACAATGTCTTGCTTATTTGTAACATCAAGGAATGCACCAAGGAGGTCTCCACTGTCACTTTTACTGTGATCTGGCAGATTATCATGTATGTTGCAGCTCTGTAATCCTGTACAGAGGATTTCAGGCCCTAGGAAAAGAGAAAGAGATAAAGATTAATTTGTGTGTGTCAAAAATGCAAGAAAAAAAAACAACCACGCAAGCATATTAATATAAAAATCATTTTTATCCCAACATCCATGCAATAGCTCTACCTTTTTTTCCAATGTGTTAACTCTTAAATAAACCATAAACTCAATTTTAAGAAGAAAATGCTGTCGTGTACAGTCCACACGTATGCGAAAAGACATACATTAACAGACCAACATTCCCACATGCTGGAGCAAAAAAAAGGCAGCAAAGCAAGTTGTCCACTCTGACTTCACTTCCTCATTTGCCACAGTAAGTCTCTAACATGAAGAGGTTTATTTAGGCTGTGTATACAGTTCTCACAGCTCCATTCCTCATGCAGAGTAAGAAGTAAAGAAGAAAGTTCTTAAAATACCCATCTGAGGTTTGAGGAAACATTTATTAGCCATGAACCTTCAGCTGGCTAATGTTTCAAAACAGGGTAAAAGTGGTACAATACATTTCATAAACACTCTACCTTGCACAGCTGTGAATGTCTCTCTTGCATGTTAGCTGCAGGAAGCATGTTAGCTGCAGGAAGCGTGTTAGCTGCAGGAAGCGTGTTAGCTGCAGGAAGCGTGTTAGCTGCAGGAAGCGTGTTAGCTGCAGGAAGCGTGTTAGCTGCAGGAAGCGTGTTAGCAAAAAACAGTACATGTCACCACACAGGAAGGAAAACAAGGCTTCAGGTACCTTTTGGATGTAAGGAAGCAGCATGGAGACTATAGTGTCTGTTATCTTTTCTATTGCCCCAAGAGCAGACACAATGGTGGAAGCATAAAATGCAAGAAGAACTCTCAATTGAGCTGAGCTGCCAGAATACTCTGAAAAGACCTAGACCATAGAAAAATAGTTGTTCAGACATCAGGAAAAGTGTAAACACAAGCATGGCTTCTCAAAACAGCGTGAGATTTCAATCTTCTGATGTACAAACTCTACCAACTCCTGCTAGCATGACTGAAGGAATCACCTCCTCCAGGACTCATGCTAGGGGCTACTGCTCCACCTTGCAGACCAGGTAGAATGAAATGGGTACTATTCCTCAGCTACTGCAGTTTACTATAACAAACTAACTTAAACCACTTGTGATTTTAGTGTTATACTCAAGACTGGACTGGACAGCTGAAAAGCTGATGTATGTTTGAACACTCCCTATTATTGTGTCTCTTTTGCTCACTTTGATAGTACATACGTTCTTGTTCTCTAAATCACTGCGACTGCTACATGTACTATCTTTCCAAAAAAAGACAAGTTTTCTTTTTGACATTAATTGCAAACAAACAAAAAAAAAGAGACCATTTAACCTCCTAGAACAAGGAAGGTAACAGTCTCAACTTTAAGTTCTCATTAATTTTGAAAACATACGCTAACAACATCCATGACCACCCCCAAAAGACGGATTTGACAGTGCCATCCATTTGATTACCCCCAAATTCAAAGCATAGTTATAAACAAATGACAGGAATGAGTTCATAAAAGAAATGAAGAAAGCAAATTTTTTCTTTAAGTAATGCAGTATTGCCAAATTGTTTTGTCATGGTTCAATAGTTCTTAAAAATTTACTTATAGCAATTTCTGAGAGATGCCATCTATATAAGTAATAAGAAAAAAAGATTTTCATATTGTTAGTTAGCATGAGTCCTTTTACTGATTGACACACAATTAAAAACAGTAAATTGCATAATCTTATACAAATATAAAGGTTGGGAAAGCAACACACAAATATTGTTCTAGAATAAATAAATGGACAACCTTCACAGATTTTGCCACCAATCTGCAGATGAAATCCATGAAATCCAGGTCTTTGTAACAGTGTGTAATGAGAGTACCCCTTGCCAGTGGGACTCCGGGTTTCTTTCCAACATTAAAAAAAAAAAAAAAAATTAGAATACTCTTGGGTAAAGTGAAGTAAAGCACCCAACATAAAAATTAATATAATCTCTTAAAATTAAACCTAGTGATCAGATAACACTGTTTAGATTGAAATAAGCAATGGAAACCCACACACCTCTCTAGCATTTTTTATATCCACATTAAGACACTTGATGAATAGAGTTATATATAGTCTATATTCAAATAAACAAATATTTTAGTAGTTGACATGCCATCCTAGCAGTAGTAAATATTTGCACCTTAAAAGCATACTTTATCTTTGCAAAAACAAAGAGTTATTACAATCAAATCTTTTTATAATTAACTTTATATTTAAAGAAAGAGCAGAAAAAACAGGTGGGCATTCAGGCTCCAAATCTGCAATTAAATCTTTCAGTACAGTCCTACAACTAACCACATGAACAGGTGGAACACATTCATAAAGCCAATAGCAGAGTCAGGATATTATTAATAAAGTTCCTCATGTTTCTCCTAACTTGCATCTGTTAAGTACTTTACCCTTATTGGATCCAGCCAATGCCATTTATGAGTTGGATTTTTTATATTTAAAAGCTGAATAACTCTCACAAATAGCTTAGTCTCATGATAGGGCAAAACACAACCAATCAAACTATCTTGATTGTAGAGATGGATGTGAAATCTAAGAAAAAACAAACACATGTATACAGTTAAAAATTCTCATGAAGTTGAAAACAAAGACCCAGCCGTGTTCTCCTCAGAACACCTGGTCTACTTGTTTTCAGGCAAGACCACAGGAGATTACCATGCTGAATCAATGAGCCTACCTACAGTCGCAAATCCAATGGTGGCCACTAGCCCATAAGTGTAGGAAGACATAACAAGAAAGAAACTGTACTAGCAAATTTCTTCCTCACTCTCCCTTTCATGTCCCGATAGGACCTCAGTTTACCTTAGTTTCTTCTGTATAGATTTTAATACTAAACCAGGCATTACAACAATTTAGTACAAATTTCAGTATAAAACATAAAATGTTATGATTCGAAGGCTCTATCAACACCAATCATCCACTCGTTCTTTCCTGATATGAAATATTACACTTTCTGCATCTGGATATGCCAATTTATATAGAGACAACAACACTTTACAATAGCTGGTTTACTTTCCCTTGCACCTTCTTATGTGACCTTGAAATAAGAACATTTCTCTCTTGTTCTCTTACAATACAGGGGTGTGTCATTCACAGTTTATACTGAAAAGTTGCTATTTTACACAGCCCTTTTCTCAAAGCTTACATAAATGCCTCTCTAGATCCTCTGTAAGGTGGCTAAAGCTAGGCAAATTTGGTGGAAGCCAGGCAAAGAAATAATTGCTTTTACAAGATTATCATGGAATCATCAACAATCAACATCTTCACAGAAATGTATCAGAAGATAAAAATCTAATTTGGAAAGAATTACATCTGGTCCCATAAAGACAAAGCCTGAACTGCTATTCTAAGCATTTTAACCTGTATTTCCACTAAACTCTGGTAACTGTTCAAAGTTATTCTTACCAGGAAAAAAAAAAAAATCTTGCCTTTCTAGTAGCCTTAGCTATTGACATGTAGGATAATTGTTAATGGATTACCTGTGAATCAGCCATTCAAGGCACTTTTGGGCTGGCTTAAGCATGAAGTAAGGGGATAGATGAATCAGGAACAATGAAATATTCTGATTCAGCTGCTGATTTACTGCTTTAGTCTGAACACTGCGTTCGAGGCCTTTGGACATGGAACTGAACAAACTGGATTGGAACACTTCAAAGGAAGGATCAATCCCCATCAGCTCTTCTAAGCCAGTGCATCCTGTGGAAAGAACGGAATAATGCTTTAAATGAAACAGTTTTAATCACTAGTCCTACCTGTCCACCTCCTCAATGACATATATCAGTACAGCACAGAGGTCGGGTATGCCACTCCTACTGAGCAAACCAAACCAAATAGTAAACTGATCTAACACCAAAACTTTTGCTACATTTAAAACATTTCTTAACTGATGAGGATGAAGGACACTAATGAACATTAGCAGTGTGCTCTTGCAGCAGTGAAGGCCAACAGCATTTTGGGCTGTATTGGCAAGAGTGTACCCAGCAGGTCAAGGGAAGTGATCATATCTGGCGCTTGTGAAACTGCATCTGAAGTACCATGTACAGTTTTGAGCTCCGCAAGAAAAGCACTGACTTATTGGAGTGAACCAGTGGAGGACCACCAAGACGATCAAGGGACTGGAAAATGACAAACCAGAAAGCCAGAGAGAACTGGGTTTTTTCAGCCTTGAGAAGAGAAGGCCAAGGGGAAATCTATTGCTGTCTACAACTACCTAATCGGATGGTGTGGGTTGTAGGACACTGGAAGGATGAGAGGCAATGGATACAAGCAGGAACACAGGAAATATTAAGTCAATGTACGGAAAAGGTTGTTTTCGGGGGGGGGGGGTTGTTTTTGTTTTTTGGGTTTTTTCCCCCCCCTCCCATGAGGGTGGTCAAATATTGGATCAGATGCCCAGGGAGGCTGTGAAAACCTCTGTCCTCAAACTTGACTGAACAGAGCCCTAAGGAACCTGAGTAACTGGCTCTGTGGTTGGACCAAATGATCTGCAAAGGTTCCTTCCAGACTTCTACAATTCCAAACCAAAGAAGGAGTCAAGGGTACCTTTTTCAACAAGTTAAAATACACACGTTTATGCACAATACAGACATAGAAAAGTGTACTCCACAGCAGAACCATAGGAATTATTTCATTATTTTACACAAGCTTGTAAATATTAATGGCTAAGCACAAAGCAGACAACTATAGAAACCAGATAGCTAGGTAAAAATATGGAAGAAATAAATGATTATATGCAAGGAGTTCCATAATGACTATTTAAGAAATACATAACTCAGAAATACTTGTGGTACATTAGAGACAGATACATGTCTACAGTCTTTTTACTTAAGATAGATACATGCTATCAAATGCAGCCCACACTTTCTGCTAATTATTGTGGCTTTATAAATGGCTTTCCTATTTAAGAAATTTCATATTCCTCGTTAAAGATCTGCACAAAAAAGTAAAGGGATAAGCACAAACATCTTTAAGTGTGCAAACAGAGTAACGGCTTTTTCCACTTGATATCATTTGTGACTATAAAGTTACCAAAGAACAGGATGTCAGGACATTTTCATGAAATCATAGAATAATTCAGGTTGGAAGTGACCTCAGGAGGTCTCTACTCCAACCCCCTGCTCCAAGTAATGACAGCTCTGAGGTCAGACCAGTTAGTTCAGTGACTTTAATGAGTCAGGTTTTGAAAACCTCCAAGGATGGAGACTGTACAACTTCACTGGACAGTCTGTTCCACTGCTTGACTGACCTCAAGGTGATGTCCTTATATTCAGGCTGAACCTCTCTTGTTCCAACTTATGCCCATGGCATCTTGTCTTCCTGCTGTGCACCACTGTGAAGAGCCTGGCTCCATTTTCCTCAATAACCTCCTCATAGGTACTGTCAGGCTGCTATTAGACTCCCCCCAAAAGTTCTCTCTTCTCCAGGCTGAACAAGCCCAAACCCCTCACACCCTCTTCTCATGGGGCAAGTTCTCCAGCCCCTGACCCCCTGGGGCCCCTGCACTGAACTCACTCCAGTTTAATCAGTTTCTTATACTGGGGGGCCCTAATCTGGACACAGTTTTCTAGATGTGGTCTAACAAGTGCTGAATAGAGAGAATATCATTTCCCCCAAGCTACCAGCTGTGTTCACATTAATATAGCCCAGAATGCTGTTGGCCCTCTTTGCTGCCAGAGCACACTGCTGGCTCATGCCCAGCTTGCTGCCCACCAGGACTTGGCACTCGTCTTCGCTGAATTTCATAAGGTTCCTATTGGCCCATTTCCTCAGCCTGTCTAGGTGTCTCTGAATTGCAGCCCTGCCCTGGAGTGCATCAAAGAGACCACCCTAAATCGATGTAATCCGCAAGCTTGACAAGAGCACATTCATACAAAGACAGGTCTCAGAAGAGACTCCCTGCAGTGCTCTACTCATCCTCCAGGTAAAGCACAACCCATTAACTACTACCTCCGGAGCTTGATCATCCGACCAGTTTTTTATTCATCTCATTGTGCACCCCTCTAGACTGAGGCATCCTAACTTGGATACAAAAATATTACATGAAACAGCATAAAAAGCCTTGCTAAAATTAAGATAAACAATGTGCACTGCTCTTGTCCACAAATCCAGTCATTTTATCATAGAAGGCAACCACTTCAGGCAGGTGTAATTTACCCTTAGTAAATCCATGCTGAATGTTATCAATTACCTTATCCTTCGTGTGCTCAGAAACATGCTCCAAGAAAACTCACTTCATGATTTTCCCATGAACTGAAGTGAGGTTGACTAGCCAGTAATTGCCTGAATCATCCTTTCGGCCTTTTTTGAAGATGGGCTACCCTCACCATTTACCCTTCTCTAGCCATTTTTGATAGATAAACAACTCTTAAGTCACTACCACCTAAAGACCCAGACTCACCAATGGCAAAAAAGGTGTCCCTGTCAATAGTAGCAGCTTCCTTGCAATCAAACAGCAGCGATGCTGCTTCAGCGCGGGATAAGAGGCTGGGATCATTCTGGGGAAGAGCAAGCCGCTTCAACTGCTCCGCGAGAGACGTCATTGCTTCGTGTTTCTGGGAAAGAAACCTAAAGGAAGAAAACCAAAACAGGACAGCAGATAGAGCAACCCTTGAACAACTCGTACTTACTACCCCCGAGAAAGCCGTTTCCACCGTTTAAAGCCTGCTTCAAACAACAGCAACGCCCAGCACTCCGGTGGCGACCCGACTCGCCATACCGGGCCCCACCGAGGTTCAATCCTCCTGCTTGGCTGCCAGCGGCCCACGGCTGTAACGGGCGCCCAACGGCCGCCGGCCCCGCGGGCCGCGGTTGCTATGGAGGCACGCGCTCTCTCTCACATCCCCCCCCTCCCGCCGGGATCCGGGCCCCGCTGCCAGCTGCCCCTCGGGGATGCGCACGCTTTGGGCTGAGCCGCGCCCAGCCTGCTCGGGAGAAAAGGGGGGACACTGGCAGGCGGCGACCCCCCGCGGCTGGCCCCGGGCACCGACACCGTACCTGGCTCCGAACCGCGCTGCCGCCCGCCACACCGAGCCCCACGTGGGCTACGCGCGCCGACGAACCCGGAAGCAGCGGCTTGAGCGGAAGAGGAACCTCCGCCCCCGGCGGGTGGGGAGGCACCGCCCTCCTCCGGCGGCGTCGGCTGCAGGCACTGAGCATGCGCCTGCCTGCGAGCCGCTACCGCGGGCTGGGGGGCGGGGGAGAGGCGGCGATTGGGGCGCGCCGTTGGCGTGGCCGTTGGCGACGGCTGCGCGCGCTCGGGCGCGTGCTGGGGTTGTGGTTTGGGGCGTCGGCATGTAACGTCGTGTGGCGGCTCTGTGCAGGTGCGGGGCGGGGGCCGCCCGGCCGGCCTGTGTTGAGGAATTGGCCGGTCCAGGCGACAAGTCCACGCGTGAAATCCAGGAGCAGCCCCCGCACCGAAAGGTAGAGGGAGAAGCCTCAGTGGTGTGTCTGTAGTAGGGCGCACTGGTGGCTTTGTGGTGAGCCCAGCAAAGCAACATCCTGTCTGTGGTGGGGGATCCACTAAACAAGGTCAGCATACAGTTTTAATGGTAAGGGCATGTGCAACTTGAGTTGCTCTACCCTAAGCTTTTACCATATATGGAGTGAGTCATGCTAAGGAAGGTAGAGGAATCCTATGAGCAAAAGGTCTTGAAAGCTACTGTACTATGTGTGGACTGTCTTCCAGTTACAGGACCATAAAATAATGTAGGTTGTAAAGGTCCCCTGGGAGCCATCTGGTCCAGCTGCAAAGCAGGGCCAGCTTAGAGCAAATCGTGGAGAGAGCGAGCCTTGTCCAGTTGTTTTTTGAGTATCTGTAAGGATGGAATTTCCTCAGCCTGTGATCCACGGTTTGGTTACCCTCAGGTTAAGGAGCGATTCCTAATATTGAAAAGCATGATGTCACCCACTATATTGCATTTGAGGCGACAAGGTTCAGCACAAAGTCTTAGCACAAAGGGAACATGGCTTGTGACAATCCAGGAAAAGTCTGGAGAAAAACAGAAGTAAAACTGATTTCAGTTAATGTGAACTGATGGACAAAATGATACGAAATACAATAATTCCAGGACCAGATCTGTAAAATTTTTCCCATATGTTGTTGAGAAACTATGGAGCTATGACACAAATAAGAATTTCGTTTGCCTAGTAAAGCTGCCTTATTTTGGCAGAATTTTGGCAGGTAGAAATACAACTGATAAAAATTCAGCCTTACAGAGAATTATTTAAATCCTTAGTATTACGCATCAGGAGTGATTCCACTGACTTCAGCAAGACTGTATTAGTTAAACGCTTCAGCATTGCTTCAGCAAGCTTGTATTAAGTTAAATATATGTGAACCTTGTAGGAGTGGAGCCAAGAGAAGAAATTAAACTTTGTGCCTGACTGTATTTACTGGTGCCCTGTCAGAGAGAGTGTATTAACAATGCATGGTTGTGTTGCTTCTGACATGGTGTTATCTGAGTGTATGTGTTAAAGTATTTGGAGGATATTGTTGATTTATAGGATTACTGTTATTTTTCTGATTGTTGTAGCATCAAGATTCTGATCATCTAGAAAATGAGCAGCCAAGGGTGATGCAAATCAAGATGCCAATTTATTATCCTTTTTCACATTCCGTGCGGCTTCCGTACATCTTTTTCCTTTATGAAGCCTTCATATGACCTTATTTTTAAGATAGTTTAAATCTGTATAAATATGCATGCCTCTGAGTCTATAAATACCAAACATTATTAAAATATGTAGACTCTCCAAAGTACAGAAAGCTATTTCTAAAAAAGGACTATACTACAGATACTTAATTAAACCCAGGAAAACCAGAAGTTGCAAAAGTGTTCAGGTTTTTCAGGAGTCTCCTATCCTGCTGTATTCTTTCCCACAGTGGGCTGCAAGATGGAGGGTTTACATCTTTGTGCTTTCTGCTCCATCTTTATTTAGTTTCAGAGTCAAGGTGGGATTCCCTTAGGGAGGTTAATTGGAGGAACAGAGACACCTTCTGCAGAGAGGAAAATCTCTAATATCGCAGAGATTTGCTCAAATTTGTATTTATGTGGGTTAAGCTCCTGAGAACCACACTGAATACCAAAGAGATATTAAAATATTTTTTTGAAGTTAAACTCAGGCTTGTTTTGACCAGTCCACTGAGCTTCTCAGTGCCTGCATTGCCACATAGCTAGTCCATATGCATGGAATACTAGTAGTCATACCATGACAAAGATCACCTCTATGATTGGATTTTGACAGATTGGATTCAATCTGATAAAAAATCTTGGAGTTTTAGAATACATGTTTTCATGTGCTAATTTTTATTTGAAAAAATTATTTGTTTCAAGGTTTTTTTTGTAAGCTTAGTCACTCCTGAGAATTGGTATATTTGAAAAGATTTGATTGAGAAATGCAAACTCTATTAATCTTTTGATTACGTATGGAAAGACTTTGCTGCTGCTGCAGAAAATATAACCAGTGTCTTTATTTTATATAGTTCCTTTCCTTCCAATTCATTTCACTGGCTGTGCAGATATAGAGCTATGTCTGCATTAGTAAGCAGTGCAGCCTAGTAGAATGAAATACGTAAAATAGAATAGTTGGTGCTGAGAACCCTTGTCCACATTGTATGTGTTTCAGAGGTTTTAGGCAGACTAGGTCTTGTTCTGTCCTGTAGACTGAATTCCCTTTAAGTGCACTCATGGAATGCATCCTCTGTTTTGGTTGAATATGTAGGGAGCAGACAGGGAGGAAGTTCATCTAAAGCAGTTATGGTTCAAAAAAAACCTGCTCAATAGAATTCAACTGCATTATATCAAAATGCAGGAAAGGGATTGACGTAAAGTGTGCATACAATTTACTATTTACGTACAAAGTCATGAGCTTGGCTAGACTGTTTGTTTGAAGTACTCGTAAGAACTCTCAAAAACTTTTAAATTTATTTGCTAAGATGTTATTTTTTTTTTCCTCTCATACCACCTCCTGTAACCTAGTGTATGCACCGTCATTTTGGATTGTTAAAACAGTTCTGAGACAGAAGGAAGAGGGTCACCTTCCATGTGCTGCACCATCACTTGCTAATAATCTTGGTACATTCCCTGACATTACTGCATGCTGTTGCTAACAGGCAATGTGACTGTGCCTGACATCTTAAAATATGATGGGATTGCAGTGTAATGAAGTAATATTAAAACCTTTCTAGGATATGCAAAGGAGACTGTAACCTCTTTAGAGTGTATCAAGTTCTCCATTTTTTTAAAGCAAAAGTAGGTGTTAACAGATATGTGTGTTTAATATGAGTACATGCATGCTAACTGAGCTGTTAATCGATCCATGTTCTAGCACAGGGGACTGAACAGCCTGTAAGCCAACGTAAACTTCTTGTCAAGAGATATATTTTGTTTTGCTATTGGTTGCACTAGGCATGCCAATGTTTTGTAGTTTTGGAGGCTGTGCAGTTAAATCTGGTACTCAGAACTAATCTGTGTCCTTTGTTCTTGGTATACTTCTCTGCTCTCTAAAGCAAGTTCATCATGTATAAGAAGACTCCTGTAGTTCCTGAAATTGTAGCATTACTGTAATTTTTAGGAAGAAGGGAAGACCAGTGCTTTATTTACTTTAAGGCTTCAGTAATGTATCTTTCTTGGTTTTCAGTTCGCTCTGCTCTCTACGCCAATGCAGCAGTCACCCTTCACTTCTGGACTTCATTGTTAAATGATCCAGACAGCACCCCTCTGCAGTGTCTACCCTGATAAGGCCTTGAGGCCATTATTCCCTTGCCTAAGCATCTGGTGGAAGCAAGGAGATTGGAGTTACTATATTATGTAGGAAAGCAAATATGTAAAATTAGAGAGTTAAGATTTGTCTTCCCTAACTACCCTTCCTTCCCTCAGGACTTGATCCTTTTATGTCTACATCAGTGAACTGAGGAGTAACTCTGATGAGGTCAGTAAAGTTTAATGAGTGTGTAACTGATGCAGCAGGAGGCAGAAACAAGCATAATTTGATGGTGGTTGAGGTTACAGAGTACTGCAGTTCTGGTTGGAACAGGACAGAAAGGAAAATAATTCTTCGGTCGAACTGAAGGCCTGGAAGCTTGCTTGCTAGGCAGTGTCAAGCATATCATCAAATTACTGACCAGTGTGGCGGACAATATTGTGTTTCCCTGGCTCTTCTTGGAAAATCTATCACAGCTTCCCCAAGCCATAAATTCTCATGTGTGGCTGCATTCCAGATCTAATAATAAATAGAAACCTTCTGGATGGGGTGGAAGGAGGCTATTTGGGGGATTTTGCTGATTAAAGCCTTTCTGATATGATACTGTAAACTAAGGTCTTTTAGTCAAAATAATTGTAACACAGACTTTTAAATATTTCCTTTGGATAGCCACAAATAAATAAGTTAGGTCTGTATATGCAGAAAAAGCATTGGCTTGAAAAGGGTAGGCAAATGTTGTCTTTGTAACTCTTCATTTGTATATACCCAAGGTAGGTACAGTTTGTTGCCAAAACATCAGGGAAGATATGGAAGACAAATGGAGATGGTGAAAAATGCAGGGAAGAATACAGTCATTTCATTGCTGAGCTATGTGATGGATTGTAGTATTTTTGATATTTATTATGTATTGTTGTAGAAAGTCAACAAGAAAGCTGGATTTCAAAGACTGCACAATTATTGGAATGAAAAACAGGAAAATGTCTGTCATGATTACTGTGATTTTAGTTCTTTATTATGATGTGATATTTATTAGGCTGGGAAATAAGATATTGTATATATAAGCTATCTATTTATTATTATGAAAAGATGCCTGTGCCAGACAAACTACTGAGAGAATAGATGTTATGGGTCTACTGTGTCATAGTTGTGAGTTATGTTGTTTAATGCGTTTGGAGAACTTGGTAATCAGAGCGTAGCAATGTGGCCATTAGGGACTTGGATGTAATAAGCAACAATGAGAGTGTTGTGTACTAGATGCCTCATCTTTCACAGCAGGGATGTAAACAATAAAAGAGAAAATATAGAAGCTGAGGGACAGGGAGAAGGAAAAAGTGATCAGTAAGGAACACGCTTTTTGACACAGCATGTTTTTTCTTACTGCAATATACTGTCTTGCAATCAGCTGCCTCAACTGCCTCTGTTATTCAGGCAACTTACGGACGATGGAATAGCAGTAGATCTCATGTGGCACAGCTGCCCATTCCCGACCTGCAGCTATTTGAACCTCTATGTACTTGTCAGCTAGCCAGTTGCTGGGATTTTTTTTTGAAATACTAAGATGAATCACAGCTCTTTCCCTGAAAGAGTAATAGTATGATTCCTATCTAGATGCCCTAAATATAAATTTAAGCTGTTTTCCCAGGCTGGCTATTGAAGCCAGTGCCACTTCTCATTTCTTCGTTTGCTCCAGTTGCTGTCTGTCCACATGCCTTTTCCTTATCTGGTTAAGGGATGGTTTGGACTAGAATGAGATTGCAGCTCTAGATGATAATGGCTGAAAACAGTATGATCCACATTCAGTAGCAGAGAGAGAAAACATAGCTAGTGTTTTTTCTGTTTGATTATATTCAGTTAAATACTTCTATTTATTCACATTCTAAAATATGTTTTACATATATGTTTAGGAATAGTTTATGCATTCATATAATGCCTAGCCATTGGAGACCCAGTCTCAGCTGAACACTGAGAACAAATGAAACATATGTATGTATGTGTATATATATATATAGATAAAAACTATGATACTTAATATTAAAAGTCACAGAGTGCATTTCTTTGATACTGCATTTTGCAAAATATCTGCAGTCACAAAAATACTCTTGAAACTTTTCTGTATATTTCAGTGCGGTTTTAAAAAATGTTTGGATTTTGCATGTGCTTTCATTGTAGCTTGGAAACTATCATGTTGTTATGTGCGTTGGTGATTCTTGGGGAAAAAATAATTACTAAAAGAAATCGTGTGTTTGATTTAGGTGCTGGGGGCATGCTCTTAAGTTTTACTGATAAGCCTAGATCTCCAGATATGCTGTTTTGCTGGAGATGCCATGTTTTCAGAGTTAAAATAGTGTCCCTGCTGTCTTGAAATAATTTAAAGACTGTGCTGCCTTTCATGGAATAGTCTTGATAAATTGAAATGTTCTTGATAACAGCTAATTACTCTTACTGACGAAAATCTATGTCAGTGTTTCCTTTTAGTGCATTTCTTATCCTCTGGCACTCTGCATCTGTTGCATATGCCCATGTCTTAAGAGGGTGCTCTGCAGGTGCTGAAAAGCCACGTGAGAGACTCCAAGACCCAGTAACATCAGAGACAATTCCTTGGTTATGCAACTGTTAAGCTGCACTGGACACCTTCACTGCTTTCCTTAACGCTGTGTATGAAATATCTTCCAATTCAGAATTTATTTGCTCTATAATTAATTTCATATACAAGCCTGTATCTTAAAAGAACATAAAGGTCAGAAGTCAATTAATGGTGGGCTATGCTAGAATTAAAGTTTTCCAAGCAACCTTAATTCAGCTACTTTGTGTGTATCATCATGTAGACTTTAATTACTTAGTCACAAGCTACTTTTTCTCCAGAAATCATGCTGTGTTCAATGCCTAGTTTAAACTGTGCTTTACAGTATTGTAATTTCTCTTTTTTATTCAATAATGCTTGTTGCCCACTGTAGAAACCTGTTCCCAAATACATATTATTGATTTTCAGCTGTGGTCATCACAGTATTTGTATTTGAGTTCTTACAAATCCATTTGGGAATCTGTTTTCACATATATCCTTGTATTTCACAGCATGAATATTATGCCTGGTCTGCAGAAAGAAAACTGAGGCACATGCTCCAAACTGTTCATAGTTCCATTTCCTCATCTGATGGGTTTTAGGGTAATGAAGGTAATGAATGCTGAGACTAGGGGATTTTGTCTCTTCCCTAAAGTGCTTTACAGTATAGAATTACCTACCCTCTTTTTACCAGCTGAGTAGGCCTTGTGGCTTGAACCTTTAGGCCCGGCAGAATCCTATTTTTGCCTGGTGTTTCCATTTCCACATTGTTTTAGACATTCTTTGCTGCAATTGAAAGTGCAGCCTATGACTCTTCTGAGTGCTACTTCCACCACTAGTGCCTTAAACAGTAAAAAATCAGGCCCTAAGTTTACCGGGCCCAGCCTGCTCCATTGGCCTAATTCTCCATAGATGGTCTGCATGCCAAGGTAACCTGTGAAGTAGGTGCGAGGGGGACTGCTGAGCCATGAGAAAGAATGAAAATGTCTCTTGGTGTTCCAAAAGCTCATTCATAACACAGTAGTCTGCCCCAGAGAAGTCCAAGATACATTTGAATCCATCCATTTGAGCTTCAAAATAAGATTTCTGCTGAATGCTTCTATCAGGGGAAAAGAGGACAGGGGAAGATGTGCTCAGACTCTCTCAGCTAGAAAATGAATTTCAGAGTTTACTATAAATATATGTGGAGCCTTACAGCCTAGGGATAGGCTCACCTTTGTCCTAGTTCCTGGCTCAGCCCACAGTAACTGTTGTCCATATGAATTTATCAAAAGTACCTAGAACAAAATCTGACATGAAAGACCATGAATTCAGTTCAAATATGAAATTCAAGAAGATTACAGCTATTCCAGATTTAACTCCAGGACACAACAGAGGACTAAACTACATATTAGCCCAGCTCCACTGCATTTATCCTGTGGAGAAATTGGCTTCAAAGTGAGCAAAGGTGGGAATACTCTCATCTTGTCCTCCGCTTATGCTAAGTGAAACTCACATAGGGAGAGAAGTGAGCCAGTCAAGAACCAGCTGGCTCATCCAGAGGGACTGAGACTGTGCAAGAGCCGTCACCATGACTGGTTTATTGCTGGTAATGATTTTATGAGCAACCAGTCTTGTACTGGAAAATATGATGTGCAAAACTGTTACCTGTTGCTCCTCAGATAAGAATATGGCCAAAGTTAGCAGGAGAGGTCATAGATGGACAGAGTGCAATTGTCTTCAGACGAGAAATTGGAAAATTCAGGCCCTGTCGCTTACATGTCAGATGTAGCAAGAACTTTGCTCATTTTCTCAGTGCTGATTCTTCATACATCTGACTGTCAGAGTAAAGCTTTGTTGATCAAGCTGTAAGAACAGCCGTTCTGGAAAGGGAAAACTTGCACTGTACATATTGCAAAAAGAATGTAAAACCTTATCCCCGTTTGGCAGTAATTCAGGTTCAGCCTGACACTGCCTTATACAGGGATGAATTTACCCCTTTTACTGATCTTCTTATTACTCCTGCGGAATGAAGAAGTAGCTGATACTCACTTTTACAGATGGGCAATGCATACAACCAAGTTACTTTCCTGACTATATTGCTTTAAATTCATTGACATTAGTGAAATTACACTGGTGTATGTGGATGGAGAAATGAGGCCAGAGAGACTGCAACTTGTCTAAGGTCATTCAGTGAATCAGTACAAATGCTGAGTTTAGAACACAGCCGTGTCTGATTTCCAGTGCCCATATCCTGTGCCCGTAATCTCTACCTCATGCCACAGTGATTTGAAACCTGCCAGGTCTCGTCTGTGTCCCATAGTTAATTATTGTCTGGAAATTTTGACTTAGTTGACAGTGTATCTAGATAAAGAAATATATATTGTCCATGTATTCATTATCTGGCACACATCTCTTCTCTTTTCTCAGGGTGACCCAAACTATTCCTGAATAACGTGCATTTTTTAGAAAATAATCTGGGTTAAATAGATTATGGGCCATAGACTGGCTCACTAAGGGATTTTTTAGCTGCTAATATTCATGAAGTATAAACTGTTTACAGTTGCAGGCCTTAGCATTGCACTAGACCCACAATTACTTGCTTGCTTAAAATTTTTGTGTAAGAAGGCTAAGTTAACATTGGGCAGTAGCAGCCAGGATTCTGAGAGTACATGACGGTTCTTCTGAAGCTTTGTGATAGGCCATGCTGTACCCCTAGTCCTGCCCCATTCTCATCACTGAATCATTTTTAAAATCCTGGATCTGTCTCACCATTTTTCCAATCTTACGCCAGCACTATTTGTAGTTTCCCCACCTGTTACCATGTGTATTACATTGTGACTGTCTGCATATTGCTCTGTAACTCCAGTCTGCCAGCAGACTGACTGTCTTGTATATAAATTGCCATATACATTTACCAATTTTTCCCTTGTTATTACATTTCTAATCTATGTAAGGCATCTGTCAAAGCTTCTGATTTTGTTTGCTTCGTGATCTGTCTTTATGAGTTGCACCTACCCAGGCAAGAACCATTACATAAATGGTACATAAAAGGCATCATCAAGAGGCTAGCTCGAGTGAGACGGGAGTTCAGGTATTGCTGCTTCTTGTGGAATATTTGATAGAAATATGTAAGAATATAAGGGCTGAAGGCTCTTCTTATTCATGAAAGGCATGATCTTGTGTAGTGTTCTCTGGCAGTAGTCATCACTGGAGGGTTCGTCCTCTGCTATGTTACATCTTTCAGCACTCGCACTGGAGTCTGTGGTTATTATTATGTATCATAGTACTTCATAGTGGTGTTGTGGCAGAGACCAGATGTTGCATGTTTCCTGCTAATATCTGCCTTGAAGCCTCCCTGAGAATCAGGTCTATCTGCTGTACAGGCTGCAAGTGTGGCCCTAGGAATGGCAGGGACATCTCCTCCAGAGTATAAGGGACCCCAGATGCCTTAGCAAGTCTGACATACTAGCACACTGCCAAGCATGTTTGGGAGCAGGCTACACACAGACCTGTGAGAGAAACGTGGAGGTGAAGGGCACGGGGAAGTCGAGTGCACTGTAATTATAATTGTTCTGCAGGCTGATCAGGGTTTTTAGAGAGAAAAAACGTCTTTACCCCTCTGGGTAAAGATGGACATTAAGGGCCAAAGGAAGCATTGCTGACACTATGTTAGAGAAGGAAGAGTGGCAGCGCAGCAAGCTTTTTTGTATATCTCTTAGGGAGAGCAGTATAATGGGCCAACACTTAGCCTTTTGGGAAAATTTCACCTGAAGTGACTTGCTAAAGGTCATATAGGGCGTCTTAAGCCAGTCTGGATTACCCAGTGTCTCAGCCCCATGATTTTCCCTCCTCTCAAAGAGCTGGCAAAACCCAGCAATCTCAGTGCAGTCAGCATTTTCTCCGTACTCCTGAAGCTCAAACTATGCTTTGGTAGTATTTGTTCTATAAATGTTTCTTGCTACACTTCATCCATGGCTGCCTTTCAGAGGCAGAGTAAGTTGTTTCTATATATAACTGATGAAGCACTTTGGGATCTTCTGACAATGTCAGTCATTACCATGAAGGCACAAATGCATTTTTCAGCTCTTCCTCCATTTGTATTTCCCAACATGTCATTTGAAACAGCAGACTTTTAAAAAAGACTAATATAATGTATACTTAGCTATTTTATAGCTAACTCCATCACACATGAGTAGGAGGGGGACTTTTAGGAGTCAAAATTTGGGTCTCGGTGCTAGGTATGGCAGGACTTACATACTCAGTGCCCATTGTGCTGCTTTTGCTTAGCTCAGGCAGAAACAGAGCTTTGGTTCCCGGATGTATGCTTCTCTTCTCTCTGCTCTTTTCCCTTTTCTGTGTGTTCATTTCAGGAATATGAAGCAAGTTTAACATTTATTCACTGTTTTTGAATATAGATTTTATTTCTTGGTTTTGTTTTGAAATTGCAAAACAGTGTATTTGTTTATTACATTGAAGAAGGCAGCTTATTTGTTTTTATTACATGAAGAGTGTTTATTTCTCCCAAATCTAATAAAAAAGAAAATACATTTTATAATACACATCTTACACTTCTGCTAAGATTTGAGTAATTCATGCATCATTTTTAACAGAATCCAACATTCTGGCCCAATCTGAATGATCAAAGTTGTCTTTAAATAATTTGAATTTTTTAGGTTAGGCTTTAAACTAGTGGGTATTTGCTACAAGCAGAAGGACATTATATGCAGCAATTATGATATGCTTTGAAAATAGAAGGGCTTTTTGATTCCCATTTTAAGATTCTGTTAACAGTTTACAGAAGAGAACAATTACTTTGAATTTCTTTTATATTTCATTGACATCTCTCTCAAAAAACCATCCTACTGTTCTTTTTCCTAGAGAAACAGGCCGTACCTGTTGCAAGATGATTCCTTAAAGACTCACCTGCCAATTTATGGCGCTGTCACAAGGTTCCTCATCTTCCTGTGACCTTTCCAAAACAGTTGAGGCAGATGTAAACTATTGTATTTCTTATACAGAAATGTTAAAGCTGAAAACTAATGATGATCATTTTCACATCATTTGATTGCTTCACAGATGATTATTTAAGTAGAGAAACCTGGCTAATTCCTTATTCTAGTCTGACAAAGTTCAGATAGAAGAATAATCTGGAGGAATATTGTTGGTTGCAGTGTTTAAAATTTTTGAAGCTTCATTAAAACGTTGGGTTTTTTTAATCCTTATTCTAAGGTTTTGTGAGAGACAAGAATAAGAAAAGGGTTGAATGGATTTAATGTCTGATGAACAGTGAAAATATGGAGGAAGGAGTTCTTGAGAGAATGATAGGACTGCTTTTGGGGAGCAAATGGGTATTAAAAATAAATTGTGTGAAGCAATTTTCATTTCATTAAAAAAATGACACAAGCTGGTACAGGAGGTGAAAACCGTGCCTTCCTTTAGTTAGAAAAACCCTTTGACTTTCAAGTGGCTTAATGGAAAGCATGCCAAGAGGCTTTTGCTTAGGCAGTATTAGTTTCATAAGTTGGAACTGAAATGAAGGAATACTGAATGAGTTTCCCCACAGATCTGCTGTTCCATTTAGGAAAATGTTGGCCTACTTGGTGCTCCTTATGCATGGAAAATGGAAATCATATCTGATCACCACAATGTTCTCCTGAGGTGAAGTCATTCTTCTGGGTAAGCCTTTACTAGCATTTATATTAGCATGAACTACAACTGCATACCTCTTGCCAAATAAAAGATAAAAATAGTTGACAATTGAGCGCTGCTGTATCCATTTCTGACCTCCCTGAGCCATCTTATTTCCTCTAATTTGTCTGGAAATCATGAATACTCTTTTTGTGCTACCACATTATTGGCAATCTGTGTCATTTCTACCTCAGGCATACCTACTGGCTCTCAGTGTCCTTGTCAGATTAAAATTCCTTATCTATACGGGTCACTGTGTTTCTTCCTCTGTCTCTGCCTAGGACTATTGTCCTTTCTTTCTTGCCCAGCTTACTTATTTCTCTTGTTTGATCTGATTTTCTTTCTCCTTAGGGATACATGCTTTGTAGCTGTGAGACTTTGCCAGCTTCAGTGGGGATAGTCCTAAACTACCTGATGTGGGAATAAGCCAACTGAAGCACGCTGCTGCCTGTTCATGACTGCTTTCTTCATGCTACTCTGCTGGGCACAGCTTTCTTTTTCTCTAGGTGGGCTGGAAGAGGCAGCTCCCTTTCCACTTCAAATTTGGTGTCAGAATTCCATTTTGGCTGTCTTTCTACTACAGAGCTTCATTCATATGCTTCTCGTTACCATCTGCACAGTTAGTTTATAAAACTAAATTAAAGTAGTAAACAAAATACCAGCTACTCCTCCTAAAGCTCCATCTATAAATATCTTCCTTGCCTACTCATGCTGTTTAATGAAGAAAAAGTAAACAGAGAACCTAAAACAGGTTTGATTACATCAAAATAGGCAGTTCTGTTAAAATCAGGACATCGCATTTAGTTTCCTATTTCCTATTTTAAAAAGCCCAGTTCTCTCAAAAGCACACTGACAAAACTGAAGATCCCTATTTTGACATTTGCAAAATGAAAATTTTAGATTTTTCATTCTGAAATATTTTTTCATCCGAAATGAACTATCATGCTCTACCAAGTGGATTTTTAAAATACTTTTCCCTTATAGAAAAAATGTGGATTTATTTGGTTTGGATTTGCCCTGATTCGGAAGGAACCTGAAATTTTTTGATCTCTCCGTCTTCCCATTCTCCCTACAATTTTAGCTGCTGGTTCCTTGGAACAATGATGACAATTGTTTTTTGTTTGTTTGTTTGTCTTTCTTGTTACTAAAGTACTATTTACCTATGCACGTAGTGAACATGAAGAAATATACAGTGAATTTGCAGTAGTGGCTAGCTGTGTTTTGAGTAAATTCAGTTATTAAAAAAAACCCCAAAACCTTAATAACCTTTCTTCAGAACTCTAGAAAACCTGGGGCGATTTCCCTTTGATTTCCAGAAATCTAGATATGGAGCTGATTCCAGTGCTAATCACAGTGCGATCGGATACTCTTTGTCATCATAATGCCTCCATTTTATTCCATGACACAGGCAGTCTGACCCCTGTTATATGATGAAGGCCAACAAAGAGTGTGCGTCTTCTGACTAATATGTCTCTCTATGAAACCCTCAGTACTGGTAAGGCTTACCTGCACTGCACGGTGGGGAGTAGTGTGGTGACATCTGACTTCATCCACATCTGTCCCCAGAGGAGGCAGTGCTGGTGGAAAGCACTAGGCTAGTTGCAGTGGCTCAACTGTAATGCAGCAGTTGGGCTTGCTTTCTGCATAAAAGGTCCCAGGTTGGTCACTTTGTCAATGCAGGACAGTTGTTCACACAGGAGACAGCTCTGGTTCAGAGCATCATCACTTTACATGTATACTTCTGTGACTTTTGTGACTTCTTCCTACTTTTCCTGTGCTGTTATAGTGAATAAGAAGAAATTGTGTTGCTCACTTCAAAGGCTTAAATAGTCATTTAAGTGGTTGAAATTGAACATGTATCACAAAATATAGATGACTACCCATTTGTAAAAATAATCCACACAAAATACATCAGCATCCACATATGTGTACAAATATGAAATATGTTGCTTTGTAATCATTATTTGACATGGGCTGAGAGTTCCATGAAGTAGTACTCATTTGCAGTGGAACAAAAATTCCAGGCACAGCATTCATCAACATTTGCTTCTTTAAAGATGGAAACGCAGTAGCAACTTTGAGAATATTTGTATTGAGTAAGTGAGAAGCGTGTGGCGCTGACATAGCTTCTTAGGTTTGGATTTTTAGATTGTTTATTTTCTAGTATGTAGTTCAATTTTAGAAAGTTAAGCTTGCTTTGACTGTGTGAACCATTCTTCTGAATTGAAATTCGCAACCTCAGTGTTGCATTAATGAAGTTTTTTGAACTGTTGGGTAGGTATTATCTGTGTATGTATATGCTTTCTTCTAGAGTTATAGGATAGAAGGCAACTTGGCAGAAAACAGAGCTTTAATTAGCAATATGAAGTGCAGGCATATGCTGTCAAGCTGTTACTAATTCTGGTCATTCAATCACATTGGCTTAGAGACCTTTAGTTGCCCACACCGAACAGTTCTCACCTCTTCTGTTTGGCTTTGTCTTTCATGATTTCCAAAAGCTCAGCTTGTGTGAGTATTTTCTATTTGTAAGTAAGGTTCAAATTGTATCCAATAAGGACATTGCTAGAGAGGATGACCTTGGCTGGTGATACCGTGCAGGCATTGACAGACTAGATGAAGAACATAGTAAACTTGCCAATTCCCAGAAGAAATACTGTCGCCAGGACGACTGAAACGATATGACACAGGAGATAAGGGATATGCTTGCCAGCATGCTTGATCGCAGTGCTCTTTTCAAATTTTACCCAGCAGAAAACACAGATGAATGGTTCTTGCCACACATTTATAAAATTACTGCTTCCACACACCTTTGCATGTGCTTCTTGGTACCTGCTTTTGGGAAGCACTGAGCATGTTTCCTGGAAGAAAAAGATGTTGCTTTGCCAAGTTGTGCTTCCATACTCTCTGGTTTAATTCCAGACCTGATCTCCTTTGTAAATTGTTTCCTCTCTCGTGTGCTCTCATCTGCACTGGCTCTTGTGATCCTTAATCAGAAAAGCTAAGCGGGAAGTGACTCAAAGGTCCACAGACTCTAAGCAAATGGTAAGTAATGTAATGCAACATTTGCAAATCATAGACAGCTCTTAAAAAATAAAAATACATCTAAGTAAAAGAAAAGAGAGATCTTGAAAGGTGGAAAGACAAACAGACAATCGAGAGCAATGCTTTGGGTAGAGAGATCCCGGGAAGTGACTGCCCTCAGCCAGCCTTGCCCTCCTGGGGACACAGTCTGGCTTGCGGGGCACGGGAGCAGCGCCGCGCCAGAAGCTGCACTGTGCCACGTGACGGCCCAGCGGGGATAATAAGCCGCAGCAATGAGCCGCGCTGGGCTTCTCCGGAGACTCAGCCGCAGGGACCTGCAGCAGCAGCAGCAGCCAGAGGGAAAGAGAGAGAAGGTCACCACAGGTCAGCTCCTACCTGACAGCTTCAGCCTCTGCTCTGAGCAGGACTCATCAATATTCACACCCTGTCACCTCAGAAAAAGAAAAAGAGAAAGAAAAAAGACAGTACTACCAACCCATCAGCAACTAAACTAAACTAAGACGACAACAACAACAACAACAACAGTTTGAAAGTAGTCAAAGTCACAGCAGTTGAAGCTGATCCTGGGTAGCATGAATCAGATAGAAACAAACATGCAGTACACCTACAACTATGAAGAAGAGGAGTACATGACCCAAGAGGAAGAATGGGACAGAGACCTGCTCCTGGACCCAGCATGGGAGAAACAGCAAAGGAAGGTTGGGAAATGAAGTAATGTGTGTCTGTGTATGTGCTTCTTTGTGCAATAATGTCCTGCTCTAGTGCCATGCTGCATCTATAATTGCCAGGGATGTGCAATAATGAGTTCAGATTCTCTAATTTTGTAAGAGAATATATTATCTGTTGTATAAAATATGTATATAATATATACATTTTTAGTTACGTCCTTATATCTTGTGGAGAAAGTACTCACTTTTTGGATTCTTAAGTGATCACCTATGTGAGATGAAATTGTAACCAGTGACAATCAGGAGAGGGTTTTTTATGTTTTAGTGGAAATATTCTCAGTCCTTTTGCATTCATATATTAGGTGATAGAAATTCCAGTAATTTTTAACTCCACTTTCTGGGTCTTACTTTCTGAAGGCAGTGTCTGAATTGATGTGTGTGCCTGATTGCTTTTAGAAGACAGTCAGTTGCAAGTGTAACCAGGAAGGTGCATGAGATGGTTCAAAGTGGGTGTGCAAAAAAATCTGCATGCAATATTTCTGAGAGCAAACAGAGATATCACTGTTGAAATTGTGATCCTGCGAGTCAACTCTTACTAGAACTTACTGTCATATCTGATCGAATGATCTGACAAGGAAAATACTGCTTGGAAATATATGCAGTTTGAAAAATTGTATTTATTAAGTTAAGCTCCCGCATGCCAATTCACTGTCTAGGAAAAAGAACTCTGTAAACTCCTTGGAATATACTATTACAGAGGAAGTACTTCCTGCCTTTTAGGTATAAGAAAACTATTGTGCCAGCAGGTAGTACCCCTGCTACATTTCTGAACCTAGCCAGAGATTATAACCCTATCAGCAATCTCATCAGCGATTGGGTACTTCAGTAGTAATTGCCAATATGGCACGTTTAATTTGTGAAAAAATAAAAATAATCTCATTTCAGAACACTGAATTTTAAGCAGCATATGGAAGAGAGAGATAGGAAATATTGTAAAGTATTTGTTACTTCCTAATGTAAAAGGTGATGTCACAGCTGAGAGATCTGGGATTAAAAGGTTATCAGCTGGTTACAGGAGTGGGAAAAAAAAAAAAAGAAACAGACCTCTAGATTGTAAGGTCAAATATGCATTTTGCTGTAGTTGATCAGCTCACTCAAAAACCTTAAGTGGAAGTTGCCAAATTATATCTGAAGATAGTCTGGCCTACTGTTACCATCACAGCTTCACTATGAGTGAAAGTAGGAGCTGTTAGAATCACAGAATCACTAAGACCAGTGAGTTTGCTTTTCCATTAAAATCAGTGAAGCCAATATACTCCTTTCAGTTTTTACTTGTAGCCTTCCTCCTTCTTGAGTTTTACCTGGTTTTGCTCATTTAATTTTCTAGTATTTGCATCTGTTCAGACCTTGTTCAAGTATAATATGAGAAGTGCTGGGTTGCGCTGAAGTTTCTCTTTCTTGATCTAACTACTGCTGCATCTTCTAAACTAGTAATAAAATTGTACTCATCAGTGCTGACATTTATTTTAGTTTGACACTCTTCAGAGGATGAACTATTTTTTGTGTTTTATAATGAGGATGGAAATGATTTCAGTGCTAGTAATATGAATCTGCTTAACTATAACAGATTGTGCTTACAAGTCTAAGAGATCTAAGGAAGGCAAAACCACACAACTGCATAACCAACTGCATTTTTAACCTAACAGTGCACTTTTAGTCCTTTGGGAGAGAATACCTGGTATGAATCAGTTTCTCTGTCCAAAGTGAGTAGGATGGATTGTTCAGCATTTTGGAGAATCCTGTGTTTTTGAAATAAAGAAATAGTGGACAGCTTACTAGATAGTCAGCACTTTAATTTCTTAGAACACAGATAAATAATTCAGAGAATTTGGATTCTATAGTCTGTCTTATGTTTGCAGTAAATCTGTTGATTTTTACAGGAGAGCAGGGAGTAGTTAGTATAAGACCCATGGCAAATTCTGTGCTTCCATTCGTCCAAACAGACAACACTTCAGTGGAAAGTCAGCAGTTTCCACATTGGTAAATTAAAGCTTACATTGATAGAATAGAGATTTTTGGTATGTTATTTTATGTCCCCAGCACTTGTCTTTGATATTAAAGTGATACCACATTTAAATAAGATCTAAGAAGTGGCATCCTCATTTCTTGTCTTGGAAAGGAGTCTGGTTTTATTATTACATGAAAAATAAATACTCTCATGATAGACTGATAGATTTTATAAAATTTGAGGGCTTCTGTCTTTTTTTTAATGGTGCTATGACAGTTGCTGAAAGTGCATTCTTTATTCCCTTATTTATGAAGAAAAGATTGTAGATACCTGGCCACAGATCTTTGTTCAAACTGGTAATATAATATTGAAAGGTGATCTCTGTGGAGTCCTGGCAGTTGGCAGCATATATTTTCTATGAGACGGTCTTGGAACAAACCAAAAATAAATGCCATTGTTTCTATTGTGGGCTGTCCTCTGCAGACTTGCCATTTCAGTGATATGCATGGTATGAGATCTGTCAACAGATGCTGGTAACACATGATGACGTCCATAGGATTACAATGGATGCGATGCCTAATTATAACCACAGTTCATAGAGTATTATGGTCTGCAGTAATCCAGACTCCTTGGTGTGGAATTCATGGTTGCAGATGTCTGAATAAATATGAAGTGCACTATATGAAAGGAGTCTGAGTAGTAGCTTAGCTGTTCCTCTGTGAATGTGAACACCAATTTAAATGCTTTGGTTAGGGTAACATTTAGACTGTGTCAAATCAAGAAAATACAGCAATTTGCTGCATTAGACATGCTGTTGGTAAAAAACTTAGGCAGGATGGTTGGAATTTCCAACCATGTGCTGGGAACCAAGTTCGGGAACCAATTTTCAAGTCTGAATAATGAAACGATTAATTTATTATATTCATTATATTTTGGGTGGACATGTCTTCAGTAGGAACTAATTACAAAACTACACCTTTGGTGTCTTTTGAACCTGTAGATGGGAAACATGAGATTGGAAACTACTGAAGTCTACTGCTTGACCCAATACACTGTCACTGTCAATGTGCAGTCCACTTCCTTGCTAACTTGAGCAGCACCTGGAAGATACAGCAAAGTGACCCCTTGTTTGCTCAGAACTAAGTGGAAATCAAAGCAGAGTCTGAATGGCTTGAGAGGGTGGTACAGTGCCTGCAGCGCTGGACACAGGCTGGGATTCTCTCTTGACTCTGCTCCGTAACCTCAGGCAAGGTCTAGTCACCTCCTTACACCTCAGTTTTCCCACTGGTAAGAATAGGGCAACAGTGATGATTTGCAAAACACTTTGAGCTACTGATAGAAGTAGTTGCTGTTTTTATGGTATGTTGGACTAGTGATTAGCTATCTTTTGATCACTACCCTGCTGGACTGGGGTGGAAGTACAGCTCTTACTAGCTCATAGTGGAAGACTTAAAACCTGGTATCCGTTCTCTCCATGTTAAAATTATTTCTTAAATTTCCCAAAAAAGTCCAACAAAATCCACAAAGTTCTCTTAGCCTTCACTAGCCTATATCTCAATATAAGTAAAAGGGACATAGGAGAATACAATATCCCTTAGCTTAGGAAACCAAGGACAACAATGTTGCTCAAAATGCAAAAATTTTGTACTGTTTGCACTATGTCTGAATTGCCAACGCTAATTATTGAGTTGTGTGTTAAATAGTGCTTTTTCTTCCCCTCTTTCTCTCATTAATACTAGAAAAAAAAGTTTTGAAATTATTTTTCTCAAACTTGAAAATAATCTTTGGAAGATAAGGATGAAAATTCTACAAGGTGTATGTTTTTCAAAATGGATGAGTCTACAGAACTGCATCCATTTTACTAAATTGCTGTGCTCTGTGGTTAATAAATCCATACATAAAAGTGTGTGTTGTTAAAACTAGAAGCTAGGGCAGAGAGTAAACTGTTGTTCTGTCAGTGATGGGTGTTAAGGGAATACCTGGAACATGTAAGACAGGGAAAGGGTGTTTTTGGAAGACAATACAGAAACAACCATAAGTTCATAAAGAAAACATTTCTTGGTCTAGGAGCTTCCATGCAGACAGCTGCAAAGAAGTTCACACTCCTAAATGGAAACACAGCTACGCCCTAAATAACAGGCAGTAAGATTTGTCTGCTGCACACATTTTACTTTTAGATAACTTTTGTCAGAAATAATTTATTTAACAACATGCTTTTTTTTTAAACTTTGTCATAAAATGTTTTGTTAGTTATTAAAGGAAGTCTTGAGCCTTCAGGATAGAAAAAAAAGATATGGAGGTTGTGAAACAGGTGTGATCTCTTCTTCAGGGTACTCATAAGAGACTAAAAAAGCTCCACAGATTTCATATGTGTCTTCTGCAGTGATGAGGACACATCTCTGACACTGTTGCACTAATGTGCTTAAGGAAAGAACTGGAAACATACTCCTGGCCTTACTGATATTATCGTAGATGAAGAGTCTTATTCCAGCTTCCTGTATGGTGCTGATGCTACCTTCCACTACTATGCAGACAGGTCTTAATGTAGGTGTCAGTGCAATTTCTGGCCATTTTGATGGCTTTTTACACTGATACAGAATAAACAGCAAGACTTAGAGTATTTATTTTCCTTGATATTGTACTCCTTGTGAATGCAAGTCTTCCTAATGACACTGGATGCTGTGCATAAGTGATGAGGACTACAGAAAAGTTGATTTAGGAAAGAAGCTGTATCTTTCCAGTCTTCAGCAGTCCCTATCAGATTAAATTTTCAGTGCGACCTGTAAGGATTTATCTGTGTTACCTCCTTTGGCTGATAATACAGCTCCCATTGTTCTTGCAAATAAAAAAAAATTGCATTTATAAGCCACAAGTACAGAAAATACTTTGGAAAGAGCTGCCAGCACTATGAATTATGGACAAAATTGTCCTTTTGCTTGTGTTGGTGCAGCTTCATAAGTTCAGCAGATTCAAGGGGTTTATTGCAACCTAAAAGAGAAACTGACCTTTTGTTCAATCTGACTGCAGTGTCTATAAATAGATTTACAGTCAATGGCCTGGATTCACTCTGAAGTCTGTGCTGCCTTCTGTGGTTGGAATCTAAATCAATTTCTTATCAGAAATCTCTTCCTGGGGGAAAGTCTACTGGTGTGTGAGATGACAGATGAAGTAGTGCAAGGGAATAGCTTCATGCTCCAACCAGGAGTAGGAGAGGAATGACCAAGTCTGAATGAATGAAAAAGAAATGTGAAGAAGTGTTGCCAGGAGAGCCTGGATGCTATCAGCAAAATTCAGTACTGTAGAACCATTCCTTATGGACTGCTTAGGACTGAAATCATTTTCATGAATAATATAACAATACTTACGGTGCTTACAGGGCATTCCAGCCTAGGTCTCTGGAAATAATCAGAGTAAGGGTTTTGTAGATGGTGCAAAATTTTCGCTTCAGTAGTTAACGTTGGGGTAAAGGTCCCACAGCACACAGAGAAAGTCTATCCCTTGCGAGCTTTCAGTGAGGTGACACCTTGTACCCACATGGAATCTCAGTGGGACTGTTGAGAAGGCACAGAGATTCCCCTCTGTAAGTAAATCAGAAGAACAGGATCAATGAGAACCAGTACTGAAAGTAGGATGTGCAAGGGATCAAAAATGTGCACTCTTTTTAAAGAAAGTGTTAGCCTTCTCGTTACTCATTCTTAGTGCTTACCTGTTATTAGTTGATTATTTCTTATGCACATGGGTGCTCTGGGTTGACTAGCTTTAGGACTAACTTCAGGAGAGGACTTCATTTGTAAGGAGGAAGATCCTCCATGTGCCAGGGCAGAAGGCTGAATGATATTCTGTGGAGAAATTATGTGACATTCTGAGTCCTGTACTGCAATTCTTGCCCTCCTTGCCTTTTATCCACAAGATTAGGATGCTGTCCTGGAATTTGTATAGGTTGAAATACAGGATTTCCTATTGCTAGTAATACTTACAAAAGCAAAAATTTCACCTTTTTAGATCTGTTTTTCTGCTAGTATTCAACCAGTATCGTGTCTGTCTTCTACAGAAGAACAATATGATGCTAAATGATATATGCCACTACAGATGCAGAAGGTGTGCTTTATGGCAACATGAAGTTTCAGCGCTCTAAGGCCGAATGCTTGTTCCACAGGTGCATCAAGACTTTCCTTTTTAAACAGTGAATGCCAAAAGCTCTAGTTTTAGGAGGACATACACAGAAAATTTGCTATATCCTTTTAAATCCTGTAGGCTCTTTGACTTTCCAGGTAGTGGATGGCACCATATAGGGTCTGACTCAGAGCTTTCTAGTCAGTGGACTCCATTCTTTCTACCACACTACATCCAGATTTTTCAGCATATACTATGATTATAACTGCCTTAAATATTAGCCATTGATGCAACAGAAGGACATGCAGTCGTAGTGTCTCTCCTATTGAGAGTCTCCGTGAGGGTAGAGATGTAGACATACGGGCTGTGTTTATGGCTTGTTCTGTATGAGTGGCCTCTTAGAGATTAGTGCTTGTTAAAATAGTAACATGTTAAATTCCTCTTGCTGATGTTATTTGCATGGAATGGTGTTTGAGAGGAGCATGCTGAAAGGATGGTGCAACGATCATATTTTGTCAGGGTGCTTCATATTCTGTCTTGGAAGCTATCAATAAGATGTGTGGCTGAGGGGGCAGTGAATACTGTGTAGCTTATATGTGAAGGAAAATTCATATAAAGCTATTATAAAATTCACTTACCTAGAAATGTTTATGAGGGTGGAATTTTATAATGGGAAAATCTTTATCAATACCAAATGTGGGAAATCAATATATTACTCAATATTGCTTTCTTCTGTTTACACTCAACCAGCCCTCTCAATGTTGAACCATTCCAGTCTCTAGATATTTTTGTTAGCGTTGTCAAATGGACAATTCCTACAATCTCAGTTTAGCTGTTAACTGCCACTCGCCCCCTAATATCTGCCAGCAGCAAAACTGTATGGTTGTGAGAGGAAATGATAAAGAGCCACTTTGTGAGGAGAGGCAAAGCCTATCACTTTCCTGCCTACTCATGGGTACCTACCACAGCATCTCCTGAAATTTGTGTAGTAAAATGTCTGCAGCTACACTGATCCAATTAGTAGAACAATACGGATTGGAAGAAAGTGTGGTTCTAAGTGGGTTTCCATAAACTGAAACCAAGGTGCTTAAGAGCTAGAGGAAAGCTGTGTGTTAATCAGTGTACTTTGCTATAATCCCTTGGGGGAGGGAGGTCTGCATTTTGCCATACATCATCTATGTTTGTGTCATTGGAGAGTTAGACAGGCAAGGGAGGTGTCTCGTAAGAGCATTGAGGGTCTTGACCCCTGAGACAGCTTTAAATAGGGAACCTCCACTCATAAAATGAGTTTATAGCCCTGTGCAAGCAAAAGCAGAGTTCGGATATATTCTAAAAACTAGTGGATGCCAGTAAGAAAATATCTCGATTACATGTTACACTTTTCCTATTCAAACTAAGACAGCTCTGCAAGCTGAATTTTGATGGCTTTTTGTCAATGGGGTGACACAGTTCAAAATCTTCCACTAAAGCTCTCCCATTCTCTTACAAGACAAGAGAGATTTCATCATCATGATTGAAAAATCAAATACCAAATGCCTAACATACATTTCATCACTGTTGCATGAATTCTGACTCATTTAATGATGTTTCGTTTGGGTGGTCTTTTCTGTATTGCACTGTACCGTTCTACTGAATAAATTTCAGTGACTCTGAAAAACAGGATTTTTAATTATGAATGGCAAATATTATATGGATATTGGTAGTATTTTAGATGTTTTGCTGCAGAGCTTGTTTACAGAAGAATGTGTTGGATTACTCATCTGGAATTAGATGGACATGATGCAGGAAGAGTGAACAGTACAGTGAAACAGAATTGAATGGAAATTTGTGCTGCTTATCTTTTTCCCAAGATAAAAGAGGTCCCTCCCACATGTTATTTTATATTCTTGCAAGCAAACAAATATAAATGTGTTTATATACTTCACAAAATTGAGCCATTTTGGATGGCTTTAGTGCCAAGCACAATGTCTTCTGAGCCTTAATTGTCCAGATAAACAACATGTATCTGATGATGTATTGCTCTCTTGTGTGCAGTGAAATATTGCTGACTCTGAGTAAATGTATTTTAATGACTATGCATTTTTTCCCTCAGCTGATTGCGGAAGAAATATGTATTCACATCAAGCAGTCCGTTTCCTCCTGAATTAATTTCATTACTAGTAGTTTGGGGTGATTGTCGAGTCTTCAAGTAATTGAAGAACATCCTTTCATGAAAAGCTGTGATAAGAGTGTGTGACATTTGTTCTTACAATATTATCGCTAGATTTGTTGGATTTCAGTTTGCTTCAAATTGGGAGACTGATGCATAAAACTGATCATAATCTACAGAGGTGCTATGCAATGCTCTTTTTCTACCTAGTAAAACTGGACATATGTTTAAAGATAGAAGTTACCTCTTTCTTCAACATTTAACCAGCAAATGCCATGCTAATGATCACCCTCTTGACAGTTTCTGTACTAAGTTTGTAGTAGCTTTTCCCTCCGGCAGTACAAGTAACTCTTAGATGCAAACCAAGATGGCATGATTTTGCTAATACTCAGACTGTTGGTGTGAAAGGGTTACAGGGTAGTTACAACTGCAATACTGATTTTCCTCTGTCGTTACAGATGCTGGAACAGAGCATCTGCAGAAACAGAGATAGAAGACTTTGAAATACAGTGTTCCCCTTCTGTGAAAGTGTCCCAATTGAAATGATAGCTTGTAGAAATGTATTTCGTTCTTTAGAAGGCCTGTCCAGAGGGAAGCAGAAGCTGCCCATTGTGTAGCTAATAATATTTAGTTAGTTACTGTATTCATCTCTTAAATTTCCATGCATCCATGGGTGACAAAAGTAGTCTTGAATTTATTTTCTTTGTGCAAGAATGGATGCAGCTGCTCCTGTCTCGTCCCAATTTGCCCTGCTTTTGAGTTATAAGGACATACCATTTTGTCCTTGTCATCATCTCCGAAATAGTGGTTGTATTTCCTATGTGATGGCTTTACACATGAAAAGTGTTAAGTGTTTATTTTAGCTGGTGTGAATTAGATGTTGTAGCACCCATTTAATTCAAATGCTTCTTCCCAACTGCTCTTAACCATCAGAATCTCTTAAACTTGAAATCTGGTTGTTGTTCTTTATTCTTTCTTTTTTCTTCAAAAAGCTGTAAGCAACATCAGTCCAACTATCTATTACTTTATTTGATAACAACTGACTTTATTCGGTAACAACTAACAAACCCTAATTGAGAACATACTGCTTCTGCTCTGAACTGCCCCCTAGCAAAGCCAGCCCCCCTCCACTGCCATAGCAGGAGTCTGGGGAAAGTGACTGTCCTAGGCTAAAATTAGCATCTGTGATTATTCCTTAAGTATCTAAGGAAACTCTAGTATTTTTTATAGATGTTGAACACCCAGTCATTTCCACTGACGTCAGGAGGAACTTCTATTTAGCACCTCTGAAGATCAGTCTGCAATTTTGGCACTCACAGAAAGGCTTAACCATCTAGTATTAAGTGATTCTTTTTAATTGTTTTATGTTTAATCTTGGCACCAGTGTAGCTTTTCAGAGCTTCAGGACTTAAGGCATTGCACTTTTGCATATGAGGCTAGAAGAAAACTGGCAACCAGTTGCATTAAATGCAAATAAAAGATTGCATAAATGATTGTGTGGTGCTGGGTTATTATTGCAGCTAGGGGGCTTTCTTTAGGCTATGGAAAACCCCTGTGGCCCAATTTACTCTCCAGCTGTAGCTCCACCACACATTTTCTTTGGTGGAACTGCTGCCTTGCAACATTCTGTCCATCCTTGACTCTACTCCTAGCCATAGAAGTCCAGTCCTTCATTTGCTGGCACAACTATCTTCTACTGTACACCGGAACACTGAAATAATTTGGACTGAAAAACAAACAAACTGTTCCTACTACTTTTTTAATCCTAAGTCATTTCAGTAATGTAGTTTGCAGTGCAGCCCCACAAGCAATTATATCTGTACATGTATGTATTATGTATAATGCACGTATTATCCATCTGCCATTAATATTTGAAGTTAAAATACCCCACCATACCTGAGGCTGAAGATTGCTTGCTTTCTTTTTGCCTGTGGCCTTCATTTCCATAATACAGCACGGGACCTGTTAAGAATAGATACGCTATAAACAAAGAACCGTACATTTAATTGACAAAAAGGTTTGCTTATCATGGTATGGTACTCTTTAAAACACAGATGTTTATGCTTTCAGCTGTTACAGCCATCTTTGTTTATTATTTCCCCAACTATTTTTAGCTAAGGACTTAAGAACAAGTTACTTAGTTAAATTTTATATGCATATATAATTAAGCTATCCATGGGCTGTGAGTAATGTTTTGCTTTTTATTCTATTTGTAAGAAAAGCTCAGTGATTCAGGAAACTACATCTCTCTAAAAATTATTTAGGCATTATTCCAGGTTTCTGGCATTTTTCTGAAAGTCCCTTGGCTTATAGGATATTTTAAATGCTTTAGAAAATGTTATTTTATATCTAGTGCCTCATAAAAACATTATAGAGCTTAAAAAAATTGGCCCAGTATGTATAAGCAGCACCTTTAACAGCACAAGTTAACAAATTTTTTTAAAGGCAGATGCTTAAAACAAGCATGAAATCAAAATTAAAAAATGTTCCTTCATCATCATCAAAGAGGTTAACTTGGACGGATTAAATACTTTGTATACTGAGAAATATTGTGTTCAGTAACTTGGCATATGTGCCAGAGAGGAACTTGGTATTACATAATTGTGAATTAATGCACAAGGTTTTCCTTTCTCTGCAAGAATCTCAAATGAAACCTTAGTTCAGGTCACAGGTGAAACTGGTTTTGGTGGGCTTCAAGTCTCCTACAAAACAGAGTACATAAGCATTAACTTACTGTGTAATTATCTCAGTGTCTGACAATAAACATATTTTTCCCATCATTTGTTGGTGTCAGAGACTTAAAACTGAAAGAGATGTGTGCTGAAGTGTGTGCCATTGAAAATACTTTCAGGATCTTTTTTAACTTTATCAGGTGGAAGACATGCTTTTCTGCTTATGAAAATGTTTTAAAGAATGTTGATAAATTGGGTAGGAACATACTTTTATCCCACTCTGACTGACTGTTTTGACTAATTTATAATGGATTTACTGACTCATCTGGCAATGCGGTATATAATTAGTGGATAAAGACAGCACAGTGAAGAAAATGAAGAGAGAAAGCAAGGGAAAGACATTTGGAAATCCAGTCAACTAAATCCTGGATTAGCCTACTTTAATTAATCCTTCTATTTCCAGAGGGCATACCTTTAGTTTCTTCCATACTGTAATATGTGAATATTTCTTTCATGACATCCGAAATAGCATTTGATCATTTATATATGTATCTTCTGAAAAAAAAAATTAGCCAGCACTTTCTGTAGTAGTTGAGGAACTCTTAGGAAACCAGAAGAGGACTGTAGGGCACAGCTGGTGGAAGAAGGACCCGAGACTGGGAAGGAGAATAGGAAATAAGGTCTCCTGATAGGAGGGTTCATTTGGCACTGATGGGGCAATGGTAATGCAGGTTTGCTGTATAAAATACTTGAGAGAAAGCATCAAACAGTCAAAAACAGTCTAAAGACAAACAGTGCCAAGTCGACTTATCACCTTCACCTTATAAAGCACACAGGCTGATTTGCCTCTGCAGAACCACCACTATGTTCAAGACTCTTTTTGGATTATCTGCACTCAATTTTTAACTCTCCACAGGGAGATGCAACTATAACAGAAGTTCTGCTTTTATTCCCTGATAGCAAAAGAGAGTTGTACAGCTGGGAAAGAATATAGAGGGAGAGAGAAAATAGAAGGATGGCTAGGTTCAAATTTGTTATCATTACTGAACTGTTCCCTCCAATCCTGGTATCATTTTACTGTGAATTCCTTTTCTCAAGATGCCTTCCAGTTCGTTGATAATCTTGTGAGGTGGAAATGCTGAGCACGGAAGAATGTACTTCAGAATTAACTTTTTCTGAGCCATGTAGAGATGAGTGGATTTCCTTTTGCCCTGTAACAGTTGAAATTTTTTGGGGATATTTTGGTCCCATAATATAGTAAATACTTTTCTCTATCTTCCTGTTTCTCAGTTTTTCAGTAGTTAAATCTGTACATGATCCATGCACCAATACATTGGAGTTTCTAACAACACCACACACTTCATGCTGTGCAAGCTCTTTGCTTAGGTCTCTCGTGTCCTATGTAATTGGGAGGGGATATCTTTAGGACAGTCCTTATGAGTTATAAATATATATCTCTTTCTTACATAAATATAAAGATGCAGTCTTTAATACATAGGTGATAAGGAGTCTGTTAAAATTCTTATAAAAACTGGTACATTTCTTTGCTGCACTCAACTTTCTGCAGTGTAGTGACAAATCTGTTTTAATGCTCTCTCCCAACTGGGAGTGAACTAACTTCTTTGTAGGTATAGGTTGTAAAGAGGTTTGTGTTGTAAAGTACTTTGTGATAAGGAAGACTCTGTAAGATATTTGCTATAGCTGTACTACTTTAAGTTGCAATGTCAGAATGACTTGCTTTTATAGTGTAAACTCAAGCTCTGCAAAGTGCATTATATTGGAACAGATAATATTTGGTTAGTAAGCTGTAAAGTTAGTTTACCCTAGTAAATATTGTTTTGCCATGCAAACACCTCACATAGTCCTCAGAGATTCAGTCTGGATGTAGAACACTCAGTCATGCTGTGTGGGAGTACTGTGTCTCTATCAAGTAGGCACAGGTCCTTGTGGGTGATGCTTCTGTGTTTCTGCAAATTTCAATAGGAGACATTTTGAATGGCAAAATTTGGCATCATGTTGCATGTAAAAAAATAGTGTGATCTATTAAATGTTAAATTATTAAATGCTAGAACAATATGATCTACTGAAAGAGATCAACTTCTTCATAAACTTTTGCTCCAAGGGAAATACAAAATCATTTTAGCCAATGGCCAAAAATAGATTATTCAAAACTCTGCACTTGTATTGTTCCATTAGTCCCTTTATTGTTTGTTGTGTTTTGTTTTGTTTTTAAAGCTTTACTCCCATTTAACAGCTGTGGTTCTGAATGTGCTTGATTCACAGCCACTTTTTTTCACCAATGCTTATTTTTGAGGCTTGTGAAGCAGAAGGTCATTCACTTGCTTCAGCATTTTAGATTTGCAAAACCCACGTGTGAGCACCCAAAGCTATCCCACCATTAATCAGTTTTATAGATCAGCAGAGTCCTAATTCTGCATTTGGAACTCTCAGTCTTTGTGGCACATTTAAATCTCAGCTCTGCTGTGGGGTAAGGATTTTGGACAGAGGCATAAAGAGGTTTGACTACTTGAAAAAAGTTATACAAAGAGCTGTGGCAGGGCAAGGACTCAAGTGCTGAATCCTTCAAAGTCTTTACTCACTGGTTGTCTTTTCACTCTCATTTGAGAAAGCAATTTAATATGGGGGCTAGTATAAGTGGGAGATTTGTTAGTAATCTGAGAACTGCATGTTTACTTCACAGATTATACCATTTATTTAACATTTTGTAACTACATTCTTTCATTCATGGTATGGTAACTTCCATTCTTTCTTTTACCTTTAGCTTTTTAATGCAGTAAAGAATGGTAAGTAGTCAAAAAAAATTTAAAGTATTAGTGGTTTTGTGACAAGGGTCACCAGGAGATACTAATATGTATTAACATACTTGTTCCTTTACATAGAAGACAAGCAGTATACAGTCACTGGAAATATAGTGTATAACTGTAAATTATGTGATGCATATTCTATTTGAAGTAGGAGGGGGATAGAGAGGTAAGATTATTGCAAACAGCAAGGGATTTCTCCCCATTATACTCCATCTAGCTAGAATTAATTGTACAGAGCTCTTACAGGACAACATGACATGCTGTTTGAACAGAGGCTTCTCAAAGAGGATATTGCCTGGATGCTATTTGTGATCAGCTTTGTTCAAGGATATGTGCATTTAATGTAAATAAACAAACTATGCTGCAAAAATAGTCTATCAATCACATCCAAGAGAAAGCCAGCTTGCAAAATCTTGCCCTTTGTCACCCCTTAGCAGGATGGTGACAATATTAATTAAAAGCATTTCAGTATTGCTAAGCCTTTCAAGTGAAATATTCTAATAGCTCCTTCACCCCAACTCCTGATGAAAGATAACCTTGTACTGAGGATGGACTTTTAATTTATAGGTTGAGATTAGATAGCTGGGGGAAACCTTTCGGTTCTAGGTCAGTGTTTTGAATCCAGGCCAGGTGAATAAGTGACGAGGTTGCTAACACATGCAGGCTGTTTGGTAGTGTCTGTGAGATGAGTTGTAGTCTCAGTTTAGCTCTTGGAGGGACAGGTGTCCATATCACTTAAACTGCCAGAAATGGCAGTTCATTGGAGATGCCCAAAACTGGCCTTAGTAGTAAGGGTTTGGGCAGAGACTTTTCATTCTAGAGGTAAAGGCAAAAACAATCTGTATGTAAAGATGTTTTCTCAGATTACATCTATGGGGTTACTCACAGTCATTGCTATTAGAGTTTCCTAAACAGAAGACTTCTTTCTCTATACTTACAGGGCTGGCACATTTCATAATTCATTAAGATTTTAAGGAGGGGAAGATAACTAGCATGCCACTAGATTTACAGTGGCAGGTAACTGGCTTATGCTAAACAGCTAGCTTTGATTTCTTTAAACGTAAAATTAACTTTGGATGACTGAGAACAGATGCTAAAGATGTTGGTAATTATTATGTGTTGTTTTCCATCTGTTCGCAGTAGGTTCTGATTTTGATTAATCTTATACTTCTTCATTTACAGCACTTTCCTAGCTTTGTCAGCCTTCTAAATCTTTCTTGCTACTATATCTTTATTGGGCCTTTTTCAGAGTAGTGTTTGAGCACCTGAAAAGCAACAGTGAATTTTTTCTCATAATAGTGCTGTGGGATATGAATGGTTTATTATTCTCATTATCCTTGAATACAGAAGTGGGACACTTAAAAATACTCAGCTATGGCTAACATCTGCTCACTCTGATGTTAAATGGCGTCTCGTCGCAGACGAAGAATCATGGATCATAAAATGCTTAGCATTTAGGTCAATAAAAGCATTTTTAAATTCCTGTCTTAAATGACTTAACAAAGTCTGGCAAAATTGGGACAAAAACATGAGTATCAAGATTTCTACGCCTGGATCGTAACACAGATCTTGGGAAATGTAATGATTATTCTGGTACCTGTAGAACAGATCAGTGCTTCCACTTTCACTTTAATTTGCATCCTATTTAACTTTTCCTAAATGTTCTTCTGTTCACTGACTTTGAATCTTCTTTTTTTCCCCTCTATCCTGTTACATTTCATTGCCTTTGTTTCCTTACGTATTCTGTCTTCACCCTTTTATTTTTCTCCAATATCTTTGCCAAATCTTCCTCAATATTTCTTTTACCTAAGGGAAATCAGAGGATCATATGAAAGTAGGAGAGAGCAGGGGGGATCAGCGCAGAGAAAACACCCTGAGAAAAACAAGGTTTACAGCAATCTGTAGCATGTCAAGTGCTTGGATTCCTGAAAGGTGGTTGTCATCTGCTAAATGACTTCTTAATTTGTAGTCTTTGAATAACAAATATATGGTAAATATTAGGGCCTCTCTGCGACAGAATCTGGAAGGAAAAATAGTCTTCTTGCTTCTTCTCCCTTTTTAAGGCTGTGGTGTAGATGTCAGTTAGGATGGGAATCTTCCATGAACATCACAGAAAATATGACTGGAAGAATTGCCTACTTTCAGGCAGAATCAGATATGCTTCTGCTATTCTTGACATGTTTACCCAACATTTTCTTGACAATCTCCAAGAGTAAGGACACCACGTTTCCCCAGCCAATGTCTTCCAGTGTTTCACTACTTCTGGAGTTAAAAAGTAACCTACATCTTCCTTACTTATTTCAGCTCCTGAGTCCTTGTTCTGTCTTCAGGGAACACAGATAACTGTTTTATTCTCTTCTTCTCTATTGTGAACTTTTAAAAGGTTGAGACAACTATCAGTCTATTTTCAAACTTCTCATGATTAAACTACCCCAATGATTCTATAATTTTCATAGATTAAATTTTCTAAAATTTGATCGTTTTCATGGCTCTTTTGTGGAGTCTTTCCAACTAGTTCGTGTTCTTGAATTTTATGCTGAAAAGTGGGGACAATATTCCATCTAAAACCTTTCCAGCACTGAGTAGAATGGAAGAAATACTTCAGATATCTAGAGACAGTTCTCCTGTTTATGCATTCCAGTATGGTGTTTGCCTTTATAACAGCATGACACTTTTGAATCAGATTCAGTCGTGATCCACTGTCATTCCCAGATCATTTTCTTCAGTGCTGCTACCCTGCCAGTAGTGCTCCTTTCTGTGTTCTTTGCAGTTACTTGTTACTGGAGAAGGGCAGAACCTCACATTTCTCCTTACTAATCTGCATACAGTTTTCTTCAAGCCATTTCACTGATTTGTCAAGATTGGTTTGAATTGTTCTCCTGTCATTTAACATGTTCACAGTCTCATTATTTTGGTGACCTGTTCAAATGTTATAAGTGTACACTCTATTCTGTCATCTAAGTGAATTACTAAAGTACTGAATGGCTCAGGACAAATTCCAGTAGAACATTTGAAAAGCTCTTCTGCTTAATGGTGAACGATTACTCATCATTAGTAGCAATAAACTACTCTTTGACTTGCTAAACACTCCTTGTTTCTCCTAAGGTTTTGTATTTAGTTTTCCTCCCAGATAGACTATTGCTATTGCTACCAGCTGAACTATGTGACATAAAAGATGCTCTGCTTCTTGAGAGTCCTGGTGGGACCCTCAAAATATTCTAACTAGTGCAACTAGAAAGAGTCTAGATCCGACTAGAGTTTAGATAGGCAAAACTGTGAGGGGAGGACATGGATGTACCTAAATGCAGGTTTAGAAAGGTAGCACAATGCAAGTTTTGTGCTTGCTTGTCCTTGAAAGTTAAATTTTTTAATTACAATATTGAATTCTGCAACAGTTGATGTTAATTGTCTAGTGATGTTTCCCAGTCCTCCTGTGTGAGTAAAATCTTCCAAACCTTTTATCTCCTGTAAGACTGTGCTATTTATTATGAAATTTACTACATGTCATTGCTCTGGTTTGCTTGGTTATAGGAATGTGCTAAAAATATTCAGAATTAAAAAGAACACACCAAAAGTAGACAGTAGTTTTTTTCTGATAGTTCACATTTTTCCATTTCCTTCAATTTAAGGAATCACACTTTCTCTGAAATAACAACATAGGCTTCATTTATATTGTAAAGATAAAGAGTAAAGATATCTTACAGTTTTCATAATGGAAGGTAAAGCCATTCCCCTGCTTTGCCAAAGTTTCTTATTGCAATCTTGCCTCTTTTACTTCTGTATTATTTTTCTGAGCTGAGTTCTCTGATTTGAGTGGATTCCTGGAAAATGAAAAATAGTTTTACAGCGTAATTGCACTATAGATCCTGAACACTTTTCATCTTCAGATAGAATTTTAAACATTGCATATGCTCTTATTTTTTCAAATGTTAATGCTTCTGATAAAGAATACATTTAAAATAGACAGAAGGTATTTAAAGCTGATGAAAATAGATAACTGGACAACTCTGTGACACTGCATGCATTTTGAGAAGTCGCACATTTGGATGATGTACGTACCTGCTGTTGTACAACTGCTTTCATAAGTGGGTAAGTGTCACCAGCGTTAATGTAAAAGTAAGGAGCTTCCTCCAGGAAACAGGGCAGTTGTATCATTATACCCATAGCCCGTTAAAATCCTGATTTCTCTGAAGACTTGTCTGAATTTTCACACTTAAGACTGATACTTCTGTCCCACATGTGAAGGTGCGCCTGTGTGCCTGAAAGCGTATCTGTCTTTTCCAGCTATTTCAGGTGATGTAATAAAAATAATATTTACCTGTTCCTAAAAACTTTGCTATATTTTAACAGTTTTACCCCTTCCAAATGTCTTGGAAAACCTGTCATCTTCCTTCCTTCCTGTTCTTCCCTTAAGATAAAAAATGATGAGTGGAGAACAATGCATGCAATGACCCATACTGAATTTCCCTTAAAACTTGCTGCCTTCTGACTTTTCTTCTGTTTTATACCAACATGACAACATAACCTTTGTCTGTCTCCTCTGAAAGAAAGAACTAACATCACTTTGTAACAAAATGCTCAGTAATCTTCTTGACATTTGTCAGGGTTCAGCCTAGCAAAGTTATTTTTGAAGGGATATTGACATGCTTTTCGGGGGGGGGGGTGATAATAAGCACTGTAAAATGGACATGCAGTCATACAGTGCTGGGAGGGGGTTGCATGTTTTGAAGGAAACCCTAGCCTCACACAGGATTAAGCCAACTGCTTCGTGAGGTCTTCCCAGGCTGTTCCATGTGAGCAGAACACAAAAGAACGCTAGTGAGACATGTTACATCCTGCGTGATGAAAGTATCCCTTTGACTATGTCTCCTAAGAATGATAAAAGTAAGGAACAGCGGAGCAGTTCGCTTGGTTATTGGAGCTGATCTACTGGTAGTGGAAAATACACTAGTGTATCATCTCTGACATCACCTATTCAGCATGATAGATGGATGTGCTGGAGCAGAATGGGCTTTCCCCAGCTTTGGATTTGGTGACCTTGTGATAGATTTTCTACTAACTTTCTTTGTGAGATTGTTCCATACTATCCTCGCTGTTGTTCCCAGGAATTTGGCTTTGACAAACTGGGTGTAATTTGGGGGTTTTCTTCCAATGGCCTTTTGGAATATGCTAAACATTTCCCCCACCTCGGCCTTTGTGGTATCCTTTGCCTGGTCTGTTTAGCTTTAAAATCCCACTCTGCCTTTTGAAGTGTTTTAGCATGAGTGAGTTGTACTGACGAACCACCTTTCCTGTTATAATTGCTCTGGTTATTTTATTAGCATGTACCAAATGCATGTAGGCTTCTTCTGCACAGGAAAAAAAGAGTAAGGAGGCAGTTAATAGTGGTTCAAACCAGTAAATAAGATGCAATATTTTATTTATTTTCCATTCATACAAATATACTTATGCATGAAATATACTAAAAAGTACAGCTGTTCTAGATGTTCTAGAAATATCTGCAAGATGCCATGTTTACCCACTAGTTCACATAATGTTAATTTGTAAATGCTGTCCAATTTTCTGCTGCTTTGCACCTTCATGCTTCCTCTTCTGTGAGCAGAATTAAATATTAAAGAAGACAAGGGCTAATGCAGACTGTATCGCGAGCCCAGGGAAAGGCTCTGATCCTGAAGTCACTAGAATGATGTATGGACACAGGAGCTAGGAGATCATGTTGCAGGATCACAACTTACATTTTTAAATATGGATAACAGACAGAGATTGGTGATTCTTCAAAGGGACACTTCGGTCTTCTGTAGCGGGAATGTTCTGGCAGAGCTTTCTGTAACGCTCTTGCCATGTGCTCAGAACACTGTAATGTCCTGTATAACTACAGAGTGAATCACTGCATCCCATTTAGGCTAGAAGTAATGAAGACACTCAACTAGCACTAATGGAGGGGAAAAATACTTTGGGAGAAGTGCTCTAAAGCAGGGAGTTTTAAGAAATGGCCCCATCAGACTGAGAAAATTAGCGATAATACATACACATGTGGATATTAACAAATGTTTACCAGATTGGGCAGTGTTGATTATTTATGTTTGAAGTTAATTTTCTTTAGGTGTATTCTTCTGCTCTGGGTATTAAAATTTAAAGTCCACCTAAAATAAGTTGTGCTTCTGCTTTACTAAACAGATACAGGAAGTATTATGTTTCCCATTAGAGCAGTATTTTTCATAGTTTCATAGGTTGCCATTGAATTTTGTCTGTCTTTTATGGAAATGTTACAGAAGAGACCAGAAGCAGCAAAAGAAATGACTCGTTCAGGCCAGTAGCCTGCACTAGAGGGGGGCAGACAAGCAGACATATGCATTTTAAAGCCAATATTACTTTTTAAAACTTGTAAATATTGTGGCGGGCAGAAATTGTTTTGAGTTGGAAGGAGTCAAAATCAGTGATAACCTTTGTTATAAGATGCACGTACTAAAACAGGAGATGGCCCTCCAACCTTTTATGGGGCCTGATCCACTTCTTGATTTCAGTTTTGAGTACAAGCGAATAAATGATCCTGAGCTTGCAGAGGGTATCCCCTGTGCATGTCACCATGCAAGCTATGCTGTTATTTTGGTGATGTACATTTTAAGCTCACTGTCAGTGGCAAACTATAAATTTACCCTGTGTCTTTGGCAGATGTATCAAATTGTCTTGTGACCCATTGGTCAGTGACAGTATTGGAGAGGGTGGTAACTGATGCTTTCTCAGTTCACTTTATCCCTATTGTCACATGCTCATGTGAAGCTTGTTATTATAGCATCCTTCTTGTTTTATTGCTTTGAGGCAATTGCTTCGAGGTATCAAAAGTAAGTTATCATTACACCTACATACAAAGCATGTGTGGGCTTTCTCAGGAGTGTGGTACTGTTCAGCTCTCAGAAACATCACTTCTTCCATCAAAGCATGTCCTTCCTTATGCATATATAAAAATATTTGCACTACAGAGCAGACATACCCTGTTATTTTTGGTGTTGGCTGCACTTGTTTGATAGTTAATGAGGGATATCTCCTTCTTCTTCCACCGCCTAGATTGCAATTCTTTTTGTCAAGTGTTTGTAAAAATAAACTGGCCTAAGTAGATGGCCTTGTAATTACATTTGTTTCTTGGGCAACACACTTTCCCATCACAGATCTGTGAATCCAAATTATGCAAACTATGATACTGGCGGTCTTCACAGTGAGGCCAAGGGGGGCATAGAACATAAACTGCCCTTCTTTTTCTGGAGTCAGCTTTTTCAAAATAGAGCTATGACAGTAGTAGGCAGTTAATAGTGCATTAAGAGTAAATTTACCTAGGGGACTGCTGACACTTAGGCTTCATGCCTGCATCCCCTTCTCTGTGGTCTCTTATCTAAGAATGTCAGCAAACTTTCTTTCCTAGTAATAGCTTTAGAAAGGAGGATTTTATTTCTTTTGTAGAGTCTACCTCTGGTAAATAAATTCTAAAAAGAAAAGTCTAGTTTTTTAGGCACATATTTGTATTCTTCTTGGTATTCAGCTCTGTGCCTTCAGTCCTGCCTTATTTTTTCCGGGCAATCTGATATGCCTGTACAGTTCAGCAGAAGAAGGAATTTGCTTTGTCCAAGTCATTTAATAGCTTTTAAATCCCAATGGATTATAAATTTGCAGGGTACTATATGCTGATTGTATCTTGATCTCCAGGACTTCAGCATGCTTTGAATTGTTTCTTAGTAACTATTAATAGTACTGTTAGTTAAGGCCAATGACAGTTTAGGCCCTAAACAAATGGGATCACAATAAGAATGGAAGGATGGGAGATGTAAAATGTGGATTGTGCAAAGTATTAAAATTTGCAAGTGAAGTTTTGCAGTAGCTTTCATACAATGACTTACTGATTACATCACTGCAACAGGTAATAAATACTTTCTTAAGTAGCATCTCTATAACCATGTTTAGTCCTAGGAAAAAACGCCAGCTTGGAAGGTACCGGGTTGTGAAATCATATATAGAGAGTCTTCTAGAATGTACTGCAGTTACACTTCCCATGAGGCACAAGACAACTGTGGTAAATGGATAGCAGTATTTTATGAACAGAGGGAGTGCACTGGTAAAACAGATAGCTCTGAGAAACTGTAGTTTAGATAGGCAATCCAGATCTTTTATTTTAGATACAGAAGATGAATCTAGACTATCAGAATCCATGCATAGCACAGTGCTTCAGTGGAATTTATCTCATGAATGGAGGCTTTGTTGATACCTCCAAGTTTTTCATTCAAAATGATACAGTTCCAATGACAAGCCCCTATACAGCTGGAAAGAACTGTAAATAATCTACAGATTTAAAAAGGCAGCCTGTAAAACAAACTATTCATTGAAAATAGTTTGACTCAGCAGTGGTAGCATCTTTTCCTTGCTTCTATCATAGCCAGATTGGCTGCTTAGTTTCTTTATAAAATGAGAAGAGGTGTACAGATCGGGACAGAAAAGGCATTATTTAATGATTAGGAGACAGTACTGAGTGCTGGAACATTGAGCATATGTTTCTAGTTTTGCCACCAAGATTCAGTGAGCTTCTGTACCTCAGTTTGTCCATCAGCAAATTCTGTGCCATAAAAATGTCCGTCTTGAGAGGAAATACTTAAATTATTTGTAAACTCTTTGGGATCTTTGGATAAAACTATATTCTTTATCTATCAGTGTGGCATCCAGTAAATTAAATGTGTTGTTGTAGAGGCAAAGCAGAGGACCATGGTGAGATTAGAGGAAGACAGGTATGCATGTATGAGCTAGGAAGTGCACAATTCCATTTCTTCTTAAGAAATTAGGTGAGAAGTAGCTTTTCTCACACTAGGGAATCAGATTTGTATTTTATGACCTTTAGACCGGTGGGATCATTGACATTAAGCCCTTAATGAAATGAAAAATGGGAAAAACTCATTTACTTGAGTGATACAAAGTGAAACTGTCCACCATATATGCCTGAAAGAAGAGATGGAAATGGCTGATGTTTTCTTCCAAATTACCCTTTGAGTTTACCCTTTGAGGAACAGTTCTACAAACTGCAATAGCATCTGCAGATAGGCATACACCCATCACTTAAGCAATTTATGAAAGGCGCATTCACTTACTAGTTCAGCTTTCTAGTATTTACTGCCAAATTGCCATGTAAAGTTCATGTGCATTTACCCCTGAGTGCTTTCAGCTATTTTTTCTATATTATCATAATATTGCTTCTTCAGAGGATGCTTGTTTTCTTTTCCAGTATTTGCAAATAACTTAATATGGTGTTAAGCCTATTAGATACTTATCACTAGAACAGCATACAGCTGGAGGCAAATTAGTCTTATAAACTAGATCCTAACCGTATAATGATCCAAACCAAACACCAAATACCATCCTAAGTCTCCACTGCATCATGTCCAGCCCTGAGGGGAGAGGTGCCTGATATCCCTGCTGTGATGCCTAGCACAGCGTAATTTCAGGACTGCCATGAGCTCAATAAAGCAAGTTCCCCTGAAATGAAGTATGCTTTTCCTTCATGACTGACTCTACTTTTGAAGCTAACTTGGCCCATTATTTAAATAGCAGTATTTACAGAGATGCTTCAACTGCAGCTTGACTTATCTCCATCTACACGCAGAACAACTTTGTCATGCTTCTACCAGCAACCCATCCTCTGCAGATCAACATGACCCTGGCCCAGAACCACTTCCAATACTGTCTTCCCTCTCTCCTCCTTTCTCTGAGTATCTAGAATTAGGGATTTCATTGCACAGTTCTCAAAAATCCACAGGGCTTTTTGCTTCTTCCTTTCAGTCAGAGAGGAGAAGTAGACCGAAGTGGAAAAGAGAGCTCAAAGATAACTTACCACAGAAGAAAAGCTTGAGGGAAGCAAGGTTTATCCAGCTCAGGAAGAGGAATTTCCTGCTGTCTACTTTCCAGGAGCAGAGGGAGGGCTTCTTTTAGCTTCTGATAAATCCACTAATTCTCCTGCACCAACCATGAGTATGAGGAGGTATTTGAGAATTGCACGCTGCAGCAACCCATATCTTATGACTGGCAATATCCCTAGTATATTCAGTACCCCCTGTCATGCACCCATAAAAGTTCAGTGCCTCACCAAGGCACCAGATGTTTGCCATCACAAGGTGGCGAGACCTGCATTTTTGTCACGTGCTGGGTGCCCAACAGATCCTGTAAATGGAATAAAGGTGACGGTCCGGAAGGAAGAGATTCGCAGAGACCAAGCTGCAGGTTGCCAGAACAAATCACGTGTCCTGCAGGCTGGTCCTTGGCCACTGTGGGAACTCGGAGGAAAGAACCCAGCAAGCTGCAGGAATTCTTTACATAAATTGAATCAAAGTTAACAACGATCAGAATGTAATTCTCTAACAGAAGCTTGCATTTTTAAGAATAAACCATTTTGGAAAATTCGAGCCGTATCTTCTTAAAGCATAGCAACTATCCAGTATTTACATGATTTAGTTCCAAGAGAAGTTTTTGCCTTCATCTACTGGCCTTTCCTATTCTGCTTCTGAGACACCAGAAATTAAATAGTCTAAGAAACCAAGCAAGAAAAAAGCGGGCCAAGGAAATTTCTTACTGAAAAAGGGGATTTGGGGTATATTTTGTTTTTGAAACTATTTACATATATGGTTTAAAAAACTATTGCACATTTGAAATAGCAAAAGAAGGGAAATACCAAATTTCTGACGATCTTACGTAGCTGAAGTCTAACTTACCAAGATGTATGGCCTTGTTATATACCTAGAAATAAATATCTGGTAAAATACCTGTTAAATACAAACTTTATATATTGTCACAGTAACTGAAGAGCAAGAAGAATTTTTCAGAATGCTGAGAAGTAAGGGATATTTGAAAACAGATAAATATTAACTACTAAAGTTTTTTAGTGATCCCTGTTTTAATTTCATTCACACAAAGGTAATGTTATGTGTATATGACCTCTGTAGATCAAAATGGAGTTAGTTCTGCTTTTCATCTCTGCAATTAAAAGCAAGCAGACTTGGTGATTCTCCACAGAGGGAGAAATGCTCATTGTTGCTTTTGTAACCATTTTTATCCTGAAAACCTAATTATCTGCATTTGTGTGTTTCGCAAAGTTGTGGTAGTTTTCTGAAAACTGTATAATACAATTTAAAAATAAAATCCTTGATTAAGCAGACCCAATTAAAATAGAGCTGCTATGCAGAGTCCGAGTATGGCAGTTTATCATGGCTGCCAGTTCAGGTGGCTGATGTTTCTGTTTCAGCACTTGCTATCAGCCTGCGTTTTGCTGTCACATAGCTTCCTTTATACCATACCAATCTTTCTTTTCTGGGAGTATGTGTAAAGCATAAGTCCCAACAACTGACTGTGTGCTCAAAAATGTTAAACTTAGTGATGACTATTAGACAGATTCTGTCTCTATGTGTTGGCCTTTTGGGGGAAGCATTTGTGAGCAGAATCTACCACAATATTGCCTCTAATCAAGTATTTCTTTGGATCTTCATGAACATCAGGGATAGGAATTTTGAACTCACCTATGTATATAAAATGAATGGGAGTTGGCTATCCAAATCTCTTAGGCAGCTCTGACAATCTGAGATACAGTGTTTATTCAGATGGATTAGATTTTTTTTTTTTTTTGGAAAATGCCATGTTGACAAGTGTTTTTTGTTGTTTTTTTTGTTTGTTTTTTTGCTATTATAGACGTTTACAGCCTGGTGCAATTCCCATCTCAGGAAAGCAGGCACACAGATTGAGAACATTGAGGAGGACTTCAGGAACGGCCTCAAACTGATGCTCCTTTTGGAAGTTATCTCAGGTTGATTAAAATAAAGTTTGCTATGTATTTACAGCATGCTAACTGAAACAGTCTTTTAAAGAACACAAATTATTAACAATTCAAAACAACACAAATCATAAGTAGGCTTAAAAGGGATGGATGAAACATGCTGAGAAGCAAAAGAGAGGAAAAAAAGCTGTGCTTTTTCCTTGCCTCCGGAGACTTGTGTTCCATGGTTCTGTGCTTGCCTGTGGGAGTTCATAGTGTCCAGAGATGGGATAGGAGCTCAGCAGTCTGAACTTTTGGCTTCTGTGATATCACAGTGTTGTTGGGCAGACCACAAACCCAGAAAACCTGGTCTTGGCCCCTAACAATTAAAAAGCCTCTCTACTTAGGTTACAGATTCATTTTATTTCAGTTTTAATATAAAAGTTTTGTTTTGCTTTTAATGACCTTACTTGATGGACCAACGCTTTCAGAAGTGATTGCCTGAAGTAAAATTCCTAGATAAATATTTCGTCACAAGTAAATGGTCTAATTTTTCAGAAGGGTGGAACATCCAAGAACTCCTTTTGACTAAGTGATATGAACTTGCTATGTCACCCATTTCTTTTGCTATTCAAAAGGGCAGTCCCCAGGAAACACTCAAAATGCCCCTCTGCATGGGAAGTAGTAACACAAGTTACAGACACATAATGCAGGTGAAAAAGGGAAAGAGGATTTTAAGGACATGTTTTTAAGGAAAAGACAGTTTACATTTTTGCTGGAGGTTTCACTGGAGGCAGAAATATTTCAAATGACCATTATTCATGAAATGAAGAAATCATTCTTCTTGATGGTCATTTGAGAAGGTAAGTTCATCCAAACATAGAAGCTTATGGCAACATTCCTCTGAAATTAGCTGGTCTGCTGTACTGGTTAAGGTTGAGATGAGTCCATAGGGGCACAAATGCCCACAGCCAGTGGTATTTGGTCTCATCTAGCTCCTACTCAGCCTATTTTCAGCATGTTTTCCGGCACAGCTTTCTTCCTCACTCTGCTGTTAAAAGCCACTGATCTTGGTCAGATTGGGAAGGATGCTAATCTGATGGATAGAATCCAGCCTCTCTTTGCAGTCAGGCAGGTAAGGGTGATGACTTCTGAGAACACCCTGACTTCTTAATATTTAGCTACTCTATAGCAGACGGTACTAGTGAACCGCAAGTCTGTAAGCAGAAAGCAGTCATATATCCTCCAGGTGTTTAGGGCAAACATAAAAATTTTATTCTGGTTTTACTGTTTTATCAGAAAGATCTAAGTCAGATGCTTCTGCATTTGAATTTGCTCTTTGGGGTTTTGTTCAAAGGCATTTGACATTCTTTCAGAAAAATACCTGCTAAAATAAGTGCTAACTTTTAGACAGGGTTCAGTGCACATTCACTCTGAGTTCTAATCACTTGGGTGTCTGCAGCCAGGTGCATGTAACGATAAACACACTATATTTGTTATCCTGCAGGGGAAAGACTACCAAAACCAGACAGAGGAAAGATGCGCTTCCATAAAATTGCTAATGTCAACAAAGCTCTGGATTATATCGCTAGCAAAGGAGTGAAACTTGTGTCGATTGGTGCAGAAGGTATGTTGGAGAACTTGACAATACACCTTAGAGCCTAAGCATACACATCTTAAAGAAGCCTGACAGAGACCACAAGCCAATTTGTGTTGGCTGTTCTCTATATATGGGTGGCTCAAAAATCCCTTAGTAGTGATGACTGTTCTACCTGTGAAAGGAGGAGAGATGGAAATGTGTGGACACCTGGAGAGGGGTAGGGGTATGGTTGGGCTGAGGGACACTCAGAGATTAGTTTCTCTCCAAGGCTGAATTGAATTGTCTGTAAGTGCCTCAGTGGGTTTTCATTCCGTTTCCTCGGATGATTTCTTCTTTCAGAGCTGTACCTTTTTCCTATACATTATTAAAAATAAATAATTCATTTAGAGATCGGTTTGCATGCTAAGGTGTGCTTTATCCAACCTGGGGTCTTTTTTTTATCTTTAGGAGACATTATTCAGACAAGACAAAGGCTGACATCACTGCCAGGTGGCTGGGACCTGCTCCCACTTTATTATGAAACTGGCTGTGCATGTAGCTGTGCTTCCAAAATTCAGCTGCAGAGTTAAGGCAGTGATCAAAAGAAATTGTGGCAGCTGGTGAGAGACTGAACATATGAAGAAAGTGGGGTGGGATGTTATTTACTGAAGTTATTACTTTGTTGTTGTTGTTGTTGAGTTAGTTAAATAAAAATATGCAGTTGTCTGGTTAAATGCTGATAGATGTAAGCTCCCAGCAAAAGAAGTAAGGGCCTCACTGCAAGTGAAGCTATGCCTCCCATGAGATTGAAATGATGGTTTAAAAAAGACAAAGGTCTGCCTAGAACTAGCTAGTCAATGAAGATAGTTGCACACTGCTTTGCATAATCATTACCATACAAGGGAGTGATGTGGCTGGTGTGATATTCAACTAATTTTGATTCCGCAGCCTAAATTATTTGCCCTCCATTTTCATGGCAGCCTCTAGCATGACCTTAGAGCAAAACTGTGGCTCTAACCTCTGTATCATAGTGAGAAGCATTAGCTATATTCTGTCCTCACATTGCTAGGCCTATTTAGATGGTTTTGTGGGCCTTCTCTTCCGTCCCTCTGATTTCCTCAGTCCTATATACATCTTTATTCTGGCTTACAAACCTTCACCTGAGGGAGCTTACTGTGACTGTGACAAGAGCAGGAAGATTCATTATGTTGGATTTGGGCATCTGTAGAAGTAATGGAAACATCTGTCAGCATCTGATGATTCCACGATGGTTTAACCTAGCCCAGTGGGTTCCTCAAGTGTGGTTCACCAAATATAATCGGTTTCTAGATCCAGAGTTCCAAACTCCCAAGAAATGTGTGTTTTCTGGGCAGAGTGTCTGTTTGGGATCATGCTTAATTCATTTTAGACTGAACTGAATGGTCCATCTGAGTCCAAATTTCTCCTATCTTTAGGCACATAAACAGAGACATTTTGGGGGAATATATCACCACAGGGGAGAGACAGAGAATTCCCCAAGGCAGTTTAGATCTCAGAAGGGCTCTGTTTTTCAGATGTGCCTGGCACCCTCCATCGGCTCTACAGAGAGTCGGGAAGCTGGGTCCCTTGCTCAATTAAACGAGGTGTGGTGGAAGGATAAATAACTATCCTACATGTCTGCAGATGAAGGCCATTCTGAGAGCTACATGGTATCAGACAGCAGAGGGCGTTGAAGAGACGGTTTAGGCATGGAACTGAAAATCATGCCTAGAGGAGCCTCTTTAATAGCTGGCACAGAAATACTGACAGTACATAGTGTGGAGCAAACAAATGGTAGTTTCTGTCCTGTCATGCTGGGACTCAGAAGCTTCCTGACAGAAAACAAGAGTATAGAAAAGGGAGTGAGATCTTGTGGGAGAGAGTGGTCATTCCCCTCTGACCACAGTTTGCGTAGCAGGCTAATGTTTTCACACCTAGGTTCTTCAAGTAAGGCTAGAGCACTTAAGCTGAGATACATCAGCTCATATCTGCTGTAGAGAGGAGCAGCCTTGCTTTCTGCCTTCCCATCCCCTGCATTTTGCCCTGCTTACTGCTCATTACTGCCAGGCTGTTCAGACAGGGGAACAGCATGAGAACACTCGATACATCACCTGAAGGCAAAGCACCTGGTATAGCTCAGGTCAGCCATTAAAATTGTTTAAGCTAACCCTGCTGCTCTCCTTGGCACTGACTGGTGTGTGCTTACATACTCTGTTATGATAGGTAATTCCCCCTGAGAGGGAAGCAGTGACAAGCAGCTAGAGGCAAGGCAGTAACCTCTTCCAGCTGCTCAGCCAGTTGCTGTAAGGTAATGTCTGTCCATGCCCTAACTATTTCTTCCTGTATTAAACAGCAGGCCTTAGTTAGTAAGCCAGCAGATCAAGGTGATGTTATTGGCTGTGCTACAGGCTTTACTGCCTGTTTCTGGAATTCCAGATCTGCGAAATATGGGGATCAGAAGCAAAGCTTCATTCATTAGCATTTAAAACCCCTTTTAAATTCTTGGATGGAAGCACAGGAGCAAAATCAACTGTTACTATCATAGCTTACACACAAAGAGGAACATGTCATAATAAGACATTGCACTATCTCAAATATGGCTACTAACCCGCATTAGGTTACATCCATGTGGGCAGGAGCAGAGAGATTTGTGTGCCTTCCACCCCTACTCTAAACAGCCTGAGCGCAAAGCCAGCTCTGGCCCAGACAGAGTTAGTGCCCTGGCTAGTTTACCATCTCCCCTCTGCTAAGCTTGTCATCTGAGGCACTGTGCTGTGCTGATGCAGCTATGCAGTATCACATCTGACTGGGTATGGTTTCCCCTCTGGCACCAGTACCTGTTTAAAGAGTCCCTGGCTTCCTTGTCCAGCATACTTGCTCCTACACTTCACAGACCAACCCTGTCATTTGGGCTGACAACTATTTCTGTAGCTGCCCTGGGAATTAGATCAGTAACTCGGTCTAGATTTAAAACACACCCCACATGCTTTTTTCCTTTTGTTGCATTTTTTTTAGCACTTTTGACTGGGCAGTTACTGCAGCATAAAGATGGGAATGAATGCCAGCAAGGAGGCAGGGCACAGGCTCATTAAGCTTGTATTGTCATCAGAATCCTTAACCTTTAACTCACTACCCCTGTGTGTGAGCATGGAGCAGGTGGGCTCTGTACCCATCTGTTTTGGCATTCTCTGAGTTACCTCGATGCTTGGGATACTTTTTAGTTTCCAAAGCATGAAAATGTTGTATCTACATCTGCTGAGGATCATATTTTATTATCTGACACTTCAAGTGGTAAAGAGTATACTTCCAAATACTTTGAATTTTCTGCCCATTTTAGGCATATAAGCTAGGACATGATTATTAGTAGGATTGCTAGGGTTTTTATTTGAAAAACTTTAAAAAGCATTAAAGCTTTTCACAGTTCTGTCTCCAGGATGCAAACTAAATAATGTAAGAACAATTTGTATTCAAAAGGCAAAATGAATTGCTTTTTATTTAAATTTATTTTTTTTAATTTATTTTTTTAATTATTTAAATTTTATTTTATTTAAATGCAAATTTTTATAACAGTGGTAGCAATCAAAAAGGTATTTGGGAGACTCAAAACAGAGATTAAACCATAATTGCTGTGGGACTTAAGTACTAAGTTCAATTTAATATGTTTAAGGGGCCAGAGCTATTCTTCAAAGCCATCTCTAGTGTCCTGAGGCTGATTTCCTTGGGCTGTCTGAGGAGTAGATGGAGAGAGATGATCACCTTTAATAGTGATTCTGAGCAGGAGTCCAGTTTAGCTATTCTGATCTGTCCTCTGGGAGAATCTTTCTCTCCATTGGAGAAAGAAGGAGAGTCAAGAAGCTAGAGCTAAAGCTGTAAAAATAGTCCTTCTGAGTCATTCACAGACCAGGAGATGCTGAAGTTTTCCCTAAATTAAAAAAAAGAAAAAAGCAATAACTGCATTTGCAAAGTAATTGTATCCTGAATGAAATGAACTGAGATACGGAGAAGCACAAAAGATAAGTACCCTGTTAATAGGAAACCCTCCTGTATTGCTTTTCTCGGGAGGGAGAGAAATATCAAGGACCAAATGATCTGTGAATCTTCTATAGGAAGGTTAGATTTAAAAAGTACCTCAAACCCTAACATCAAAGCAGAATAGGAAACAAAAGCAAAACATTTGAGGCCTTGTCACACTGCTCTACTCAGCTTTTTCCCTAGGCAGTTTTTATTGTTTCCCCTTCCCTTCCCTTCCCTTGTAAGTCAGCAAGACCTTTCTCCCCAGAAAGCAGTAGCTTTGCATATGCCAGGGTTTGAGCTAAACTAAGGCATAGGACCTGTATTCCTCCCAGAGCAAACAGACAGTGCAAAGAGAATAATGAAGAAGTCTTCTATTGGACTGTAGAAGAAAATGATTGGAATGAATCAATATTTTTTTTAAATCACTGATACATTTAGCTGCTTTGTTTTCCTTGTGTTTAGATATTTTTTCTTGTCTTTCATACATGTCTCTTTTGTATCTTATTTTAGCAATAGATAATGAGAAATTCAAGCTGGCAAATAGCCTGAAAATTTTCTGGGGACACAACATAGAAAATTCCCTCTTGCTCTTTCACTCTGTGTGTGTACATATGGATATGTAAATCAAAATAATGATGTAGTGATTATGCAAATCTATGAATTGATTGCCTGACAATCAGCAATGCCCCCTGAGTATTTAAATTCATTTATTATAAATTTGAAGAAATTCTTCTATATATATATATACACAGACATCCACAGCTACAGGTCTTCTTTGGCTGAAAGAGTTCAGTTTTGAGATTTGAAGAGACTTGAGGTCTTTCAGAGGCAATATTTAGTAATAATGAATGGAAAAGTGAGGAAGAAGGTAGGATAAGTGAGGTAAGAATTCTAGAAAATTAATGTAGAACCCAAAGGGGAAAGTAGGAAAATAGCCATTCATAAATAAACTTTGATTATTATACTACCAAAATAAGTATAGACTAGTGATGTGTGATATATTCCATACTGCATTTGTTAATACCACAGGTTTAAATGACAGCTTGTAACACATACTGCCACAATTTAACGTGCATTTGAAGTCCTAGAGCAACAGCTGATCTGCTATGTAAAAGTTGCCCCTGGATTCAGGCAACTTTTAAGTAGCAGAGTGATTGCCTTTTCTGCCGGTGCCCCTGCTGGCATTTGACACTGGATTGAGGTGATTCCTCCTGTTGCAGGTCCTCTTGCTCCTTCCCCAGGAGAACCCTAGTGGGCCACCCGGGCAGCCACAGCTGCTGCCCTTCTTGAGGAAGGCTAGAGGTGGCTTTCGAGCTGGGGAACAGCTGGTGACTTCCCTGCTCTGTTGATCATCTGCTGTGGGTGGACTGGACAGGCAGCTGGCAGTTCCCCTCTCTCATCTTATCCTCCCCTCTTCTCCCCTTCCAGTGTTTGTTCCTCCTTATAGTCACGCTACATTCTTCTGAGTCTCTCACCATACTTTTCAGAGTGATTTAACATAATCACCACTCTTAAGCGATCTTGCAGTACATTTCTTTTTGTGTTAGTATTGTGAGAAATTTAAGTGGTATCACTATTAGTATTATAGACAATGTAAGAGCACTAGATTCTGACTTGGCTCGTGGAAGGGACTCCCATATGTGTATAAGCAGGGATGGAAAAAGCACTTTCCTAGCACCTTTTGTTGTGGGTAAATGCAAGCAGTCTTGAAACAAGTTCAAACCACAGAAGTGAAAAATCCTGTTTTATATTAAAGATACGTAAGTGTGCATTGTCATCAGAGCTTTAAGACAACTACAATCTTGTGGCTATGTTTCTAGAGCTGCTTGTCAGGAAGCCACATAGCCTAGTCTTAGAAGGTGCTGCATATCCTGAGCTGTTCTGCATTTCTGGCCCTTGCTAGGCACTGTAAATAAATTTTTCGAAAGTATCTAGATAATACAGAGGAATTTAGGAAATTAGGCACTTCTGAGTGTCATTTTATTTAAAAAATCAGTTAAACTGGGGTGTAGGCTTCTAAGTCATTTAACAGTTCTTAGGTCTACTGCCAAATTTTCAATTTCTACTTCAAACAGCTAATGACTTGTAGTTCCTTAAAATATTGGTTAAAAGCATATTTTTTCAGTTCCTTTGTATTTGAAAACAGCAAGGCCGCTATTGTTCAGACTTTCAACATATATTTTCCCTCAGGCTCAGCCTACAAAAGTCAGCCTAAAAGGTAAAAGTTTGAGACAGTTATAGCTAGCTTCATAGAAGCCTTTTAGTATGGAAGTGCTGAGGTGACCTTAACCTCATTAATCTTTGGTCTTACTGCCAAGGTAGCAGAAGCATGAGTCTGTTGAAAAACGAAGCCAGATGAACCCTATGTGGATGAAGAATTATCCTGAAAATATAATGGATGAGATACATGATATTATTTATATAAATATTCAGTTAAAGTAAGAGAAAACTTAGGAAGCACATTCTAAAAAGTCTGTGATACCTCTTTTTTCACCTTAGAAATTGTTGATGGTAATGTGAAAATGACGCTGGGTATGATCTGGACTATTATCCTTCGCTTTGCTATTCAGGATATTTCAGTGGAAGGTAAGAGTAATGCAACTGTCTTAAGTGATAAGGAAAAATATATCAATTGGAATAAACACTTAAAAATTAACAAATTATTTTACAATTTTATTGACTATTGCACAATAACCTTTGCTTAAAGATTTTTTTAATGTGAATTGTACAAAAGCAAGATGAACATTATAAAAATTAATTATTTTTTCACAGAAAAAGATACTGCAAGTTCCCTGTCTCATGACAAAATCAATTTCTGAAGGGAAAAAGTAATTACTCTCCTTATCCTGACAGAGAGCTTGAGCCAGCTTTCTAAATGGGGAGGTTCTGGGCCTCTCTCTCAGAGAGGGATAGAGAGAAAGAGAGAAAGAGAGAAAGAAAGAGAAACAGCATGACTATGTTTCTGAGCCCCAGTGGCCCCAAACTATGCTGTAGTCTGTACTGTGGTCCTATTTCCAACTTTTTTAGTCCTGTTCATTTATTTTCTTCTTTGCACACATTATCTGATTATATCCCTCTTCCTACTTATCTATTACTTAGTTTTTTCCACTTCTTCAGAAATTTTTGTTTTTTTAACTTTCACTTATAACTGGCTCCAAAAAGTGTGTCATAGTTAAAGTACTCTTTAAATCAGGTCTATATTGTGAAAAGTCTTAGAATTCTAGAAGCTAATTTCAATTTTCAATGAAAGTAGAGTGAATTCAAGCTTTACATGCTGTCCTGCCCATAATTCTTGGGACATAAATTGTGGACCTAGTGGTCTATTTGATCTTTGCAGTCCTTTACTTGTGCATTCAGATGGTCGCAGAGTGCAGATAATGGAGGTATTTCTTTGGCATTTATACCTCTTCGTAAACAAATGGACCGAGGCCACAAGCCTATTTCAAGTAGGCACCAACATAGACTTCTATGCCTAATTCTGTTGCATTTATATTAGGTATTTTGCTTCGGGTATACATTCTGCTGTCCAACTAATAGAATGTCTTAAACTTCTAATATCACAGAATTACTGTGCAGGCTTAGATTCCAGTCTCAGAGTTGTTCCAGATGATCTGACTTCTGTGTCCACATGGAGCCCCATTAGTCAATTTGCATAAGTATTTTTTAGGGTTAGATGTTAGCTTATGCTAACCAGTTTCAGATGGTTGACCTCTTTTAAGATAACGAGATATGAATTACTTGAGCACTTCCTACATTTTTCCTTTTTTTACTCCTTGGTGTCTTTTACAGAGACCTCTGCCAAAGAAGGGCTGCTGCTGTGGTGTCAAAGAAAAACTGCTCCTTACAGAAATGTGAACATTCAGAACTTCCATCTTAGGTAAACTTCCGTTATTTCAAGGGCAATAAAAGCAATCTGAAATATTTTGGGTCTGATTTTTCCCACAGTTGTGTAGGTATATCTGAGAGCAACATTTCACTCTTCACTGTTAACCTAAGCTTTTCTTCAGATTCTCATGCTGTCTTCAGAGTCTCACTTTGCCTAGCCTTCTGGCTTATTTACCATGGCTTCTGTAGTTACTACTTCAAAGAAAAAAATCCCCACTCACACAGAATGAACATATTACATTATTAGAGGCCCAGGGATGTGGGAACATCTGAGTACCACAGCATAGCAACTTAGCAAATGCCACTCCAAATGACTGTACTGTAGATATAGCCTGTTCTCGGCAAAATATCAATGTGATGAACATGCAAATATCCCATTGCAACAAATCAGTCTTTTTGATTTTGTAACATAGACAGAAATAGGAAGCCCCAATCCCCTTATAGCATTTCCAGCAAAAGCTCTGTATTATAGTGTTTTGAATACATTCTCAATGTGCGGCAGCTAAAGATCATTCTCCATGTAGTGATAGAGATGATACAGTTCACACATCCATACACAGATAAAAAGAATTTGTTTGATATACAGTTACTATAGAGCCTTTAAGAGATCTGAAATTTGTTATGTGATATTTTCCTTGAATACATAGAAATGTGTTTCAGCAGAGCTTTATACAGACACAGAGAACACTGTAAATTACAAGATTAGAATATTAGTATTTTAACATATATATGCTGGCTCTGATATACTGTATGGGGAAAATATTTTGAACAGAGGAATCTTTATTAATGCTTGGAAAGCATTTTAATCAGCTATTACAGAACTGCTTTACAAAGGGATGTGCCAGACCATCTTAGCCAATACCTTTTCTTTTAAGGAAATTGCTTCTTGTTATTTTGGTGCTCATTTTGATTGCATTTTACCTTCTAGATTTTATATTATATCATGTATGTATATTCTGCTTAGTTATATTACATTTTTTTGGAGATCATCCGTTATCTGAATGACCTACCTAGAAGTATAATTGACAGGGAGTCTTAACAATCTAACACATTTAGTATCACACATTTAATGAACAGGATAAGGCCCCAAACCCACGGTCCCAATGATCTACTTGCATAAAGTGTCTTTCAGAATAAATGCTTCTGGCTAAAAGGGACCTCTCATAATCTTTACAAATAAATGTTATTCATAGCTCCTTTCACTGCCTATTATTGCCTCCAAAGTTAGTGGGTACTAAGACTTGAAGTCATATTGAAGTATCAGACCTCAGTAGTACTGAGGATCTAACCTGCCATATGTGTAGAGTGTTTTAAATAACCTAAGCTAATTTACAATTTCATACTTCTGTGTGCACAACATGGTTGTGTCATTAAAACTGTCTGAAATAAGTGACACATAAAAAGTAAATTGTACAAGCAAGTTCAATTAATTGCAGCTTTTCTTCTCCCTTTATTGTTTCACAAGCATGCTGTAAGTGTAATAGGATATTATGCAATTTCATTGGTGAACATATACTCTGAGCTGTCCTGGAACATTGCAGAAATTAAGCAGTTGAAATCAGGGACTGTTTCACATAATGTACACTAACGAGAAAGTATTATGGATTGCTTAGGTACATATGGACTATCTATGGGAGAAGGAGTACAGTAAAAGAAAACAAGGGATGAGAGATGACGGAACATAATTATCAGGATTTGACAGGAGCATTCCTGCTTATTTTTAAGCCTTGAGCAAGGAGCAAACTGTAAAATGCCATGATTTTATTAACTGATTTTTTTTCCATTCTATTTTTTCTTGTAAAGCTGGAAAGATGGCCTTGGATTATGTGCACTTATCCACAGACACCGACCTGATCTTATTGACTACTCCAAGCTAAATAAGGTCATCAGTCTGGGCGGTACAGCATGCTGTTCTGCAGTGATTTGGCTCACTTCCTGTTTGCTTAGCATGTTTGCTAAAAGACAAGCTGAGGGGTGCATACTAATTCTGACTGGCTTTCTAAGCTCCCTCCAGAAACAAACAGTTATTTGGAGAAAGGGACCCCTTGACTCTCTCGTGTCCTCTTCTCCTTGCCACTACAATGGCTTCAGGATTTAATTGCAATTAACCTGGTCCTCAGCTGCCAGGCAGTTGATGAAGTCTGTTATGCTACACAGTATTGATATTAAATCAAATACATTGGAATTCTCCATTCACAGCTGATGATACTATGCCGTCCATCCTGTTTTATGTCTGGTGTAAATGACTGTAGATTGCAAAACAGTAAAGTAGCAGGCTGATCGTGATGATTGATCATAAGATTCCTCAGAACAAACACTGCCCTTGGTAATCAGGAGTACGCAATAAATTACTAGGCTTATACATCAAATTCACAATGAAAATATTCATCACTTTTTACTTTTGTTTTTCATTATACTTCTACCTGTACCCCAGACAAGTGCAAACAAAACTGATACAGTAACTTCCTTAGGCAGTACCACAGGGGGATTACAGAACCATTGTATTAAAATGGCATGTTGTATTACTCATGACACAATGTACAGATCACGATCCCAGTTCTGAGAGATACCTTCGGCTTGAGAGGGAGGAATGAGGGGCAAGTAATAATCTCAGAATTTCTCAGTTCCATTACTGAAGAATAAAACCATAAAATAAAGTGAAATGTTGTAATTTCATATTAGCTCTCACTACATAAATACCATTTTCTATTCTCTGGAATTAGATTGTATCTTGAAGTCTCCCCTAAACACCAGTAAAACAGAAAGTTTGATCATGGTTTTAATTTGCTCAGTGCTACTTTTCATTGGTGAGAGTGGTAAATCATAGACTACATTTTCCATTCCCTGCTCTTCCATGGCAAATTGATTTTACTAGTGGAATTGACTGTTATCAGAAAGCCTTCGAGAAGGGAGAAAAATGACAGGATGAAATGAAATGGTTTGAAAACCTTGTCTGCTTTATATATATTTAAAATTTATGCTGGAGCCTCCAAGGTGGACAGTGATGAAAATCAAATGAATTTATTCCTAAACACATAGGAGTTTAATTTAAGGAGTTGTAAAGTCTTCATTTGGAGCTTATTCTTTCTTGTTTTACTGAGGGGAGTAAGAGAAGTAGTTTTTGGCTCTTCAACTTTCTGCAGCCATGGTGTACAGTTTGGATAGTCCCTCCATGCTCTTAGCGCAGTGACCCCCAACTGCAAATCTGAACTGAAGGGCAAAATATTAGCCATCCACCCTCGGTTGGTCTCTTATTCTATATAGATTCCTTCCTATGGCCAAAGAGAGCCATGGAGTATATAAGATACCTGTCTCTTTGTGTAAATATGCTAAAGCATTACATAAACAGAAGTCAATTTGTTTGAGTTTGTGCTTTGAAAAGTGGTACACAGTACTAAAAAACTTCATGGTAAAACCATCCTATTTATGTTTGCTGAAAAAAATGGAATAAAATGTAAGCAGATCTGCTTCAGCATCACTATTTCCCTCTTAGAGATTTCCAAAATAAAAGCAGGTCAGGTTTCAAACTGAGGCTGAGCTATGTCATGTAAAGCACATGCAGAAAGATCCTAAAATAGATCTTGCTTTTCTGGCCTGGCTGTGTTTGACTGACTATTCATTTTGGTTGTTTTAACAACTGTCTTCATGTCGTGTTTCTTAGTTTGCTATCTTCTGCACGCTGTCTTTTCTTCTTCTCACCAATGTGTTTTGTGTGAACCTGTAGCTGGAAAGATGGCCTTGCTTTCAACGCCCTTATCCATAGACACAGGCATGATCTTCTTGACTATGACAAGTTAGATGAGGTATCTCTTTAGCAGTAGCAGAGATTTTTAATTATTGTGGCTTATAGTTTTGTTTAAAAAGATGGGTGATGGAGATCTCCAATTATGCAGAAGCTGGTGTGATTTTAATCAAATCCTTTCCCTGTGTAGCACTGCTTACTCATGGACTTAATACCAAGCACACAAATAGGAGGTGCCCATCACTCATCTGTGAGCAAAGTGTTTTAATCTAGTCAATAGGTCTCACTTAGATTTAGTGCTTTTGCCTATTTAATCTCCGTAAGATTTTTTGTAGACACAGTTATTAAATGTTGTATTACACATGTATAATAGCAAAAATAAGTTTATATTGTCCCCATTTTAGGTTCCTCTTATTTTAAATGATGCACAAAACTGCTAAATGATGATAGAATGAGAATTTATGATTAGAGACTTTGTGTTCTATTATACCCAAATTGTTAATTATCAAAATGCAAACTCTTCTTCACACCTGTTCATTTTATTGAACATGCCACTTTTAAAGGAAAAGCTAGCTAGTATGGTATGTTTATAGAAAGATATGCTATGGGCATTACTACTTATAATCTGAAAATCTATGTATAATCTACAGTAAACTGATACTGATACCAAATATATGTATGTGAATGAAGAACAGACTTTTGTGAAACTTAAATCATTGCTCTAATTCCATAGTAAGTAGTCTTACTAAGTTCACTGCAAAGCAACAATAGAAGAATGCTCAAGACAAGATCCTCCTGTAGGAAGTGTTTGTATTCAAATGGAGGCCTGGGAAGTTCTTTCAGAAAACCTGTTAACCTTTTTCTGGTTCCCATCCAGGTTCCCATCCAGGTTCTCTAACCTTGCTTTTCCGTGTCCTATTTTCCTCAACTCTCTTTGTAGACATTGGCATTGTTCAGGGAGGCTGTGCTGGATTGTTCCAAAATTGGTCCTGCATGTTTTTGTATATACACTGTTTTACAGTGATGTGAACTCTACTGAGCTAACAAGTTCTCTGCTGGTCAGGGGCATGCATGAGAACAAGCAAGCACAAACAGAAAAACAGTTATTCAGAAGGAGCAAAACGTCCCATTTTTGGCGTGGACAACCAAATCTACAGCATATCTATAACCTGAATTTTAGAGTTGTTGAAAAATAAGAACTCTCTCTGGTTTGGAGGGTTTGATTTTGGTTTTTGAAGGAAAAGGAAAGGGAGCACTGAGCACAACTCAGGCAAATAGCACACATTTCATGTCTTACATTACAGGCAGCTATTGCTGACAGGGAAAGAGTGTGTCAGATTAGGCTTGCTCTTAAGGCAACCTTTCCATATAGATTTAGAGTCTTCAGTTTTTGAAGAAGAGTAAAACATCCTACGTGAAATGGCAGTTCATGCTGTTAATGCTATTATTATTTTCCAGTATTCACAAACTGCTAAATGAACACAGCCTCCCTGAACAATGCCAATGTCTACAAAGAGAGTCGAGGAAAATAGGACACAGATTGACTCAGAATTAGCCCTGTATGAGTGTACACTGCATGTGTTATCTATGTCCTCCACACAAATAAATTTGCAGTAGAGGCCTAGTGGCACATAGTATCTTATTAATGATTTCTTTTCAAAGTACAGCAGTAAGTAGACCAAAAGTTCATACACCTGCACTCTGCTTTTTGAGAACAGCAGTTGTGACTCCAGTTTACAGCTGGGACAAGCCTATGCTTTGTGTCAGTCCGTGTAAGTTTTCATGGACCTACTGTAGTGGACTTGCTTTAAGGAAAACCTCTGTGTTGGACTAGTTATATTCTCTTCTTTAATGCAGGATGACCCCATAGGAAATATCAATCTTGCCATGGAAATTGCTGAAAAGCATTTGGATATCCCTAAGATGCTGGATGCAGAAGGTAAGAGCTATATGTTGCCTAAGTTTCTGTCACTCATAACACTTTTTTAGGAGGCACTAAACTTCTATTGCTTTGTGTCTAGCAAATTTTCAAGATTCCTTTTACATGAATCATCATGGAACAACCTCACCCTTCTGTGTCTTTTTCAGACAATCTTTTCCTTCACGTTGCCCATGTACTGGATAATTCCACTTACTTTTTGCTTCATTCTTTTGTCTTTTTTATTGTTTATATTTATGATAGCACTTTGGGCCCTAATCTCAGCACATGGCCTCACTGTGGCAGTTCAGGTACAAATGCAGGATCAAAAGTTATCATTGCTTGAAGAACTTAAAATCTAAGCCTAATAAAGGGAAAGGCAACTGTTAGCAGCTTAAAGCATATTCACTTTTTTAATGTTGAAATGAAGGAATTGGGAAAAGAAATAGTAGTACAGACCTTCCAAAATATGCTGTTAATAACACACCTTCTATGAGAGAGAGCTGGTTTGAGGAAGTATTTTTTTTCATTTTGTTTTAATTGTAAACCTCTTGCAGTGATCAGTTTTATCAGATAGTTTCATGTTTGTTTCCTCCAATAATCTTTAGAGTTCGTCTAAAAATATCAGGGGAATATTTATTAAAATTTTCTGAATTTCTTCAAGGTAGACAATCATTTGAAATCCAGGCAAGAATGGTACCAAAATACTGGAATTATTGCACTACATTAGTGCAAAGCATTCTTCTCTAAGTATGCAAACGCTGGTCTGGTGGCTTGTCAGTAGAGCAGTGATAAGAGAGGAATTATCCAAAGCATTCAAACTCACCTTTTCTGATCTCCTTGAAGACTTTGGTAAGAAAGTTAGGCCACCACAGGATGCTTTTGAAAATCCAGGTTGTAACCCCTTCAGTGAAGAGCTTTCTGGGTTTCACTTCCATGCTTCAAACTAATCATTTTCATTTTTGGAATTGTGATTCCACTTTCAAGTACCACTTAAATGGTTTATTCTAAAATACTATGCAAGGAATTAACAGATGTACTACCTCCTTGCCATTGGACAGCTCCTGCTATCATTCTCCTTTCCTTCATTTTTTCTCTTCACATACAATTCAAGAAACCTTTTTTTTAACCAGATTTCATGCATATTGTAGCCTTTACTGTCTTGGCAAGTTTTAGGGGGGAATGAAATCTTGCTTTTTCTGACACTCTCTAAGTATTTGCCATCACTTTTTAATGTAACTATAATCTCAGTAGAGACTTTTCAAGAGTTTGTTCACAACTATGTGAAGTAGATGCAAAATCAGTAAATACATTGGCTCTGAAGTTAGAAGATCTCACTATTAATATTAGAAATTGTCACCCCATCCCTGGGCCTTTTCACACCAACATCTTCCCACTCCTACATCGGCAGGAATCTTTGCAGTTGGCACTGCATCCTTTGTCACGCACTCATAATTGTTGTAAAACCACCCTTTTCTGCTTTGTCTATTGAACTATTAAAAGGATCCGTTTTTACCATTGCACCCACACTTCAATCACGCCCTCTCTATATTTTTAATCTTTCCTCTCATAATAGGGACAAAACCAGACAACCCAAACTTTTTTATGATTTATGCTATTAACTAAAAAGACAGTCTGGCTAAAGGATTGCATAACTGTTACTATCCAAGCTTTTCTTAGCACAAAATTTATTCCTGGACTGCAGGAGTGCATGTTCTTAAGGTTTCCAGTATACGTCAGTTCTCTGTCAGTTGCAGGGACCCTGTGCTAATATACGCCATATGCACTCCTATTTTATGACTATCAGTAGCCATGTTTAACTCTGGAATAATTCTAGTGATTTAGATGAAGTTGCTCTGGAGTGACAGTGAAACTGAACTCAATAGATCTGCCAGCCATGCCATCTGCTCTGGAAGTTTTCACAAAACCAGAATGTAGCAATACCCTTCTGTACAGTCTCTGTCTTCAGATGCTTTAACATTTCAAGGAGAGATATATCTTTTCCATTTATTGATTCTTAAAGCTTAGGTAGCTTTGCACTGATATCAGTAAACAAGTACACAAATGCAAGCTGAATGATAGTATATTTATTTTTAATCCTTGCAGCACTGAGGTGGCATCATCAGCATAATCTATTGGAAGTACCTTGTTGTTAGAATTTCTGAGCAGTTAACCCTCTTCTCTCCACACAGATATAGTAAACACTGCCAGACCTGATGAAAGAGCCATTATGACTTATGTTTCCTGTTACTACCATGCATTTGCTGGTGCTCAGAAGGTGAGGTTGTAGAAGATGGATCAGATCTCACCCTTCACCTTCTGTGTTGTTGTTTCTTTCAGCAGTTTTCCTCTTCTGATCTTTTCCTCACTAGTTTCTAGGATAGCATCTTAGAGTTGAGCTCATTTCCTGTTGCCTGATTTTCTCTGTGAGCAACTGTCTCTCTAGAGCCAGTGGTAGTCTACCCATTTGTCTATAGAAGCAAACCTTCCTGTTTCATCTTCTGTATATATTTACTAATAATATCCAGCAGGTTCTCAACAGATTGCAACTGAACTGGATAGAGGATGTTCTCTTAAATTGAACTTCCGTGCATTGATTTGAAGCACCTTTAAAAATGCAAGATGAAAATAAGCTCACAGAGAAAAAACATTTTCAATAGCAGAATGCCATCTTTCTTTCCCTGCTGGATATTATTCCTGCTACAGATGTCAAAATCATCATAACAGATGCTCAGAAAATGAACCATTCTCTTATGCTTTCAGGATTGTTTTTAAAATGTTAAATGCTTAATGGTAAGTACAAACAGCAACATAAAACATTGCTAATATGCAAAGTAGACATAGAGACATATTCAGACTTCTCAGAGGAGCTCTGGAGTCATGTCCTAATGAAAAGAAGCACAAGTAAAGAAAGCAAGGCAGTTTACAGAATTAGACATACTTCAGATATTAGTAAAATCAAGAGTACTGATACATAATGCTAAAATAATAACTAATCCATATGCAACTTCCAGAGAACATCTTCCCAGATGAAAATGTAGCCTGTTTTTTTCCTATGTCTTTGTCAAAAAAACATACTATAAATCACCAGAGAGATGGGTGCCATGGAACAACCAGTAGTCACACTTACACCTGTGAACAACCCATACCTCTGTGAACAATTCTGAGGCAGATAGTTGTGGTGAAATTAACGGTCTTCCCTCTGTTCTGCATGATCAGGCCCATTAAAAAAATCCACCTTTTCGTAACAGCTCATTCTGAATTTCTAGTTTTTTTTTCTTTTTTACCAGCACCAATCAATCTAATGATTTATTACAGCTTTGTGTAGTTTCTAGAGTACAGAGCTCTCTGTGGGCAGTAAAACAATCAGAATGACAACTATATCATGCTTTCATTTATTCATCTGGTTTTCTACTCCTCGATTTTTTGTTTTGTTTTCATTTCTCCCTCCCCCTTGTAGATATTGTGAACACTCCTAAACCTGATGAGAGAGCTATCATGACATATGTGTCCTGCTTCTACCATGCTTTTGCTGGAGCAGAGCAGGTATTATTCAACTGTCCCTTCAGGTTGCTGTGTTTTTGATTGGTTGTTTCACATTTCCACTAGCTTATTGAAAAACTCTAATTTAGTACTTTGTGGTTTTAATTAACAATTGCAAGTACTTGTTTTTAACCAGCACTTGAAACTGATTTAGTTAAATGTTGTGTATCAAGTTGAAAGTTTTTATTCCAATGGGCATTACTGCTTCCTATCAGAATTTTTAATTTTGGGTCTCCTTATTTGGTAATTGCAAAGGCTATTTCAGGAAAATTGTATTTGAAGGTGCTGTGTTTGTTGCTGCATCAAAAAATGTTCTTGTCTTGCTTTCTCTGCATAGAAGAATATTTGACCTTTGGAGAGTGAGATTATACTAGCCTTACTCATGCTGAGTAATAGTTTAGGACTAGATTTTCAAAGATGCCTAAAGATGCAGAGAGGCACATAAAATGTCTAAACAGTGTTGGCGCCTGGTTCCCAATGAAACCAACAGAACTATTTGTGGAGTAAAGAGCTAGTACAAGTACCAAGAACACCAGCAGCAAATCTCTCGTACTGGATGGGTTTCTCACTTTAAAAAGTCACATTTCCCTCTCTCCTGCTCCATATATTTGTAACCTACAAATGGATGCAACCCAACTTATGAGAAAATAAAAATGCCTTAAAGTAACTGATATTTTGCCTCCATCCTCGAGATTTAATTTCGCTTCCCATCTGGTAGGCCTCCTACACCTTACCACAGCACAGCTACATATTGTTGCACCTTCTTGTTTCTGAGTATGCAGGTTCTCCTTTGCCTCAAGAAGCTATGAGAGTGCTGTTAATTTTTGTTACTAATGCAAAAGAGAGATTCCACATATCCTCTGTAACCCAGGAGTCTACACAGATTTATTTTTATTCCACTGGATTTATTCCAGACTCACATTTGTATGAAAGTACAGATCCATGATGTCAAACTATTAGTGTCAATTTTAAATATGGCAGAGCAACAGTGCTTTCACAAATAAATTTGGCAGGATGCACAGAAAGGGTTGCTGTCAGTGGTTGAGCTGCATATATCCTCGAGGGTATATGTGCATGTGATGTGCAGATATGGAATGGTATGGTACTTCTAAATTATATGGGGTGTCTCTGCCGTGTGGCTAACAAACCTGATATGTTTCTCGTGTGATTTTAAAAAAATAACATAATAAGATAACTTGAAGAATGCCCTAAGCTGCTTTGAAAATGATTTATTAGACAACTATAATGGTAGTGTGAAATTCCTTCCTGTACAACAAAGTGACTTCTGTGCCGATCTGTGCCTTATTCAGGCTATTGGAATTTGTCAGTACAGACTTTGTCCCAACAGCTCTAAGGTGGAGAAAGGTATATTTGAGCCACTTACGAGCACAGATCAACAACTGTAAAACAGTATAACTTCTATTTGCAGCAGCCACATTCTATCTCTTTCTCTAAGCCTGTACCAGTTTCAGAATGTGATTATGAATATGTCTTGTTTATTTGCTGTGTTTTATAGGCTGAGACTGCAGCTAACCGGATCTGTAAGGTGCTTGCTGTGAATCAAGAAAATGAGAGGTTGATGGAAGAATATGAGAGATTAGCAAGTGAGGTAAAGACAGCTATGTCTGTAACACAGTGATAGTTATGTTAATGAAACACGCAAGCTGAAAGATGCATGCACTGTCTGCAAGACCGCAAAGTGAAAATTCCCTGAAGGTGAAACTCACAGTGGTAGGATACAAAACTCAGTTGCTTAAGACACCAAGGTTCAGGTCACTCCTTTGCCACAAACTTCCGGTGTGACCTCTAGCAGTTCACTCAATCTCTTTAGTGTGCCAGCAGGGGTGTTTTTTGAAGACTGTCCTGGGTCTACCCCAAGGTCAGGCTCAGTGACCTGAGTTACTTGACCAGTATCTATCCTGATCTCATAACTATGACTGCTTGAGACATCAAGACCAACACTTTTGAAAGTGGCCAGTGATTTAGCTAGAGACAGCTTACATGTGCATTTAGATCTTTCTGAAAATCAGGGCATTTCTAGAAATCTCTTAATTCTAGGCATACCTTAATTTGGGCAAATTAGGAAACAAAATTAAGGTATCCCATATTTTTGTTCACTTTTGAAAATCTTGTGCTGCCATTATGGCATTGATATCAACTGAAGGCAATAAAAACAAGATGGAGCAAAAATGATTGAGGTTTGTGCATTCAGTATTATCTTCACTGGTTGCTCTTTCTTGGTCTTTATTTCAATTGTTTGTGTGGGTTTGACAGCTTTTAGAATGGATTCGGCGGACAATTCCTTGGCTGGAAAACAGGACCCCAGAAAAAACAATGCAGGCCATGCAAAAGAAATTAGAGGACTTTCGAGACTACCGCCGCAAACATAAACCTCCCAAAGTCCAGGAAAAATGTCAGCTGGAGATCAATTTCAACACCCTGCAGACAAAACTGAGGATCAGCAATCGGCCAGCTTTCATGCCGTCGGAGGGAAAAATGGTTTCAGTAAGTAAAAGAAGGATCAATATTCCCTTCTCCTTTAAATCAATATTCTCATGAAAATTTCAACAGGGAGGGTGGAAGTGCCATTCTAAATCAACTTCAAAAACTTCATTTTGTTGCACTTTATCAAACCATTCTTTCTATACATTCCCTTTCATTCTAGAATCTTGCTTCCCTTCAGCATGCTCTTTTAAGGCTTTCTCTGGTAGCACATTGTCTTGAGACATGACAAAATACAGACCCTCCTTTGGGAGTGTTATCAACACTTCTCTGTCAAGGAGGGCAAGTGCTGTTGTTTATTTAAGAAAAACTCACACTGGTTTCCATGACATTTTGGTCATCAGACTTACAGAAACAGACATGGATCTATATATGTTTCTGCCTTTTTCTACTTTTTAAAATTCCATTTGATCTTTACTTATGTCTCTGAAGATAAGAATAGTCTGTACCAAGAATTCTTATCTGTTGCTAAACAGTGTGAGTTGACTGTGGGCCAAAACACTTCCTGTGAGATATAGCAAACCTGTTCTAATACTGTATTTTGGTTGCTCAGATTTGAAAAATAGACAGTTGCACTACCTGAAAGTGATGACTACCATTATTCACTCCCCATACTCAAAAGACAAAGTGCCTGTCAGTTCAGTTTACTACTGATGTCTCTGAGTTTCTGTGGAATCTCACAAAACGTTATGTGCACTACAGAAAGTGAAATGAATTGGTATCCCAGCTAAAACAAACACTGAATCCCACTTGATACTAATTGTTTTGTTATTTTCAACTTCTGAGAGCAAAACAAATTTATTCTGATAACAGACATGCACTTCATAAAAGAACAGGCACTTTGTAAAATGGGAAGTAAAAGCAATATTTCATGAAGACGCTGAGCAGATAGCTATGCTTGGAAGCCATTTGTATAAGGGTTCACTTCATGTATGCTAATACCTGAACCTACACAACTGAATAGAATGCTCCATTTTGAGCAGGAGTTTGGATTACATGACTTCCAGAGGTGCCTCAGAACCAGCATTTCTATGATTCTGTGATTTTAAGAAAATATGGACATGACTTCCCTTTTGGAACAAAATTATGAATGAATCACAAATTTTCAAATTTGGATAAAAAGAGATTATAGTTTCATCTCCTATCTTCCGTGTATTCTCCTCGCAGGATATTGCTGGTGCTTGGCAGAGGCTTGAGCAAGCTGAGAAAGGCTATGAAGAGTGGCTGCTGAATGAAATACGAAGACTGGAAAGACTTGAACACTTGGCTGAGAAATTTAGGCAGAAGGCTACCACTCATGAACACTGGGCATATGGTGAGCATAGGTGGCTTTTAACATTTTTAATGTTTTGATGTTCAAAGCTGAACTGTCGATTGTATTTTTTTGCCAGCCAGAAACTACCTAGTAACCACTTTGGACAGTTTTAGAAACCTCAAGTAGTAACAGATAAAATTTCACGTTTTGTTGGCTACAGTCACGATCCTAACTTGTAGGTGTATTGCTAATTAATAACTGTAAAAATCATAATCTTTTCCATCAAGGTAATGGCTAACACTTAATAGGAATATCCAACATTTGACTAAAGGCTGTTACTGGTAACGCATTTCTGTGTGTTTGTACACCAGCAATCCAACCAAGAAAGCACTGAGTACAGAGATCCTCTTTTCCAGCTGAAACCAACTCAAAAAATAAATTGGAGTCTGTGGTTGGTTAAACATTAAACTGTTAACAGAGTGTTTTGAGTTGACTGTCATTTGGTCATCATGATGGTTTTGAATAATCTATATAAACTGCATGATAATGGTCTCATTTCTGCTGTGCTCCATACTCTGGATTACACCCCAGTTATAGTCCTGTATTTTAATGGTAGCCTAACCTTATGTGTACTTATAACAGCTACGAGACTGCATATTGTACAGCACTGGCAGAAAGTGTGTTGGGGACCATAAAACATAGATCTGTTCTATCATCCTATTGTTTGCTGTGACAACAGTTTTCCCACTTCTGCCATGCTCCCAATCCTAGCTTTTGCCATCTAGAATCTTTTCACACTATGCAAGTAAACCATAGGGTCCGTCCCATAACACAGTTGTTGGAAGCATACAAGGCAGTAAATGACTTCCAAGCAGATACTAGAAGTGAAACTACAGTGCTTTTCAGCCCTGAGAGCCTATTTTCTGAGCATATACTACTCATGGTGACATGGTGACATGGCTGTTATGCAGGGAAAACCTCACAAAAACTAGTACATAGCAAGTGAAACAATAGTACCTTCTGGCTTTAGAACCCACAGATCTGTGTAATGCCATGTGGTAAGCTGCAGTTGAAGGGGCTTTCTCTATAGATTCAGTCATCCAACACTGGAGTTACTGAGGAGTAATTGCTCAGTTTCTCATTTCCTCTGTTTACTTCTCTAGTCCTTTGTAACTAGGTTGGCATTTTCCATTTAAAATTCAATAACTGATGCAAAAGACAACCACACATCTCAATCTTACCTTTTTGGGGGAAGCGCTGAAATGAATAATGAATTGAAGGCACAACATGAAAAAGAATAATAGATCATCGATAAGAGTGAAGCTGAGCATAGCAGTGTGATTTCTGGTTTCATAAATCAGGAATACACTACAAAAGACTTACCAGAATAGCTTAGAGCTCCAGTTTTTGCTAATACACCGTTTTTATGCCAGTATATCACTTTCTCAAGCAATGTAATACTAGCTATTTGAGGCCAGTGTAACCAGCCTCTGCAAGAATAAAGGAATTATTGAAAGGTCTTTGAAAAACATATATTCCTAACCAAAACTATTGCACTGACAATTAGCAACTGGTTTCTGTGGGGTCAGGCTTTCATCACAGTGTGGTAGTGAACATGCCTCAGTTACAAAAATTGTCTAAATTTGCAATTGTTCTAATAAATACATTAGTAAAAAAGTTACTAATATTTAATTTTCCCTTTCAGGCAAAGAGCAGATCTTACTTCAGAAGGATTATGAATCTGCTTCTCTGACAGAAGTTCGCGCTATGTTGAGGAAACATGAAGCTTTTGAGAGTGATTTGGCTGCTCACCAGGACAGGGTGGAACAGATCGCTGCCATTGCCCAGGAGCTGAAGTATGTTCCATTTAAAGGCTTGCAGCTGCTGACATTTAACTTTGTGATAAACTCTTTCCAGTGAATTCGATAGTGTCATAGGTACCAATGTTAGAATTCCAGAGATAGCTTCATAAGTATATTATCTGAGCTGGTCACTGAGACCTTCCCCTCCTCTCCTTCCGACCCCCAATCAAATATAGATATTAAACTGACCACAGTTACTCAAAAAAAAAAAAATTCTAAATTGACTTAACAGTGAGCTTTTAGTATTAGATCTACTGAGGAGTTAAATTGTGTGTTGTGATGGAGATGCTGGAGGTGTTTATTTCTCAGTTCATATAGTCTGCAGAGAGATGCTGGCTATGAGTTGTTCACCTTAGAAAACAAATTACAGATCAAGCATTTTCACTTTAAAATCAAGTATTTTCCCACAAGTATATAGGTCATTTCAAAAGGTTCACATCCCCAAATTATCGTCTCTATAGTTGGTGGGCCATGCATTACACTTTTATTCTCCAGTAACAAGAATGAGAAGATTTTATTGTCTCTAATATACTTACTTTCGCAATTTCTTCCTTTGATATTGGGAATTGCTGTTGTCTCCCTTTTACTGGAAGGGCAGTGGGGCATGTGGAGGCTAAATGACTTGCTCAAGGTTACACAAGCCAGCTGTAGGAGAGCAAGAATTTTCACCCACAGCTCTTGCAACTTAGTCATAGGACCAACACTTGCTCATTCAACATACTATACCCAAAGAAAGCACATTTGATTTTATAATCTACTCTAGCTGATTGCATTTTTTTTGTCCTGCAAATCAGTGGCACTACTCCTGATCTTAACATTTGGCAGATACTTAAATTCATTGCTCACCTGCAGTATAAATCTGCAGTATGAATCTGTAAAGCTAAGAGAAACAAATGTGTGTTAGTGCTCAAAACAGGAGCCAGCATAAAGGTACTCAGATTCCTACCCCTGGCTTCCTGCATCAGCTCCCCAGGTTTCAGCTTCTCAACTTCTTAAATGGGCAAAACAATTGCTACTCAAAAAGCAAGGCTTAAAAAACATTCTCTTTTCACTTTGTAAAGGACTATAACTTATAAACAGCTCCAAATTCACTAATAATTTAAAAATCAAAGAGCTATCTAAAAACGTAGTTCATACCTGATAGCAGCAGAAACTATGTCATTAAAATGGATCTAGAACAAAAATCCTCTGTTTTTCAAGTTTATTTAAAGGAGGCTAAGTAGAGCACAGTTGGCAGAGTAAGTACTTTTTTTTTTTAGTTAGTGTGAAAGAAGTGTGAAGGATACAGACTATGCAGATTTCACTATTTCAGCTTGTGAAACACCTTGTGTTTTACCCTGACCTATAGGCCTCTCTGGTGTGGAGTCATTGCTCCTCTTTATATTACAGAAAGTTTCTGAAATACCTAACATTGTTAATTCAGCTTCAGCTTTGCAAGTCATGGGAAACCTTGAATATGTAGTATACATAGTACAGCAACTGCTACCAGCTTTTTAAACTCTGTGTCCTTTACCTCTGGTGAGGCCAGTGAACACTGTATCCTGTTTTAGGGTTCTCTCTTCTCTATTGTTTCTGTGATTTGTTGTGTGAAATTAAACTTATCTGTGGCCTGGGTTGCAATGGTACTGAAGATCATTGTAAGAGATGCTCTCCTTCACTTCTCTGCTCATCCATACGATGGGGCTATCAGGTCCTAAGGCTCTGAGCCTAAGGCTTCACTAAGGCTCAGCAGCTCGGACTGATGCCGTTGGAGAGCACTGAATGAAGGATGTTGAATAAAGCCCAAGTTTTATTATTAGCTGCAAGCAAATGGGCAGCTTCTATTTAAATGTTGTTTTTAATTATTTATCCACAGTTTCTCACACCACCATTAAAATTATGGAGGAAAATGCTAGTTCCTTTCGCCAGTCATATTTTTTTAGGAAGACTGAGCTAACATCTGAATGCTGAGAAATGTGCGTTAGTGCCTGATTCAAAGCCCACTGAAGTCAATGTCAGGTGTCTTTTTGTTGATTTCTTTGGTCACTGGATCAGGCCCTTACAGAAGTCATCATCATCTGTGTCTAAATTCCAAGTCAGTACATCTCCATACCTTTTCTTTTAGTCATCTCTTGGCTGTCTAATGTTGCTATTTTGAAGGTGAACAATTGCTGTGTGACCTTGAACTGTACCAGTTACAGTTCACTGTCTGCTCTGATATCTTTTGCTGCAGCAGCTGAGTCCACTGTGAGCTAAAGGTTAAAGTTGTTAAAAGCTTGTTGATTGATGCTGTCTAGATAGAGGATCTGTGCGTGTGCACGCAGGTCATTCCAGCCTGGATGCTGCTGTAAGATCATGGTGTGCCAGCCTGTATAGACTTGGAAATCCTTGGCTGTGCGGCATGATAAGGCTTGGATGGGGCCATATACAAAGCTGGAAGAAGAGTGAGGGATTTCTAAAATGGGATTTGCCATTTATAACATAGTAAATGCTAAATAGAACTGGAATGAGACGAACTACAAGGAGCTGTATTAATTTATGGTCCTGTGTGCTCATTCCAATGTTTTTAATCATCAAGACAAAATTTATTGAACGTAGTTGCTTGCATATTCATCACTTTTACTATTGCAACTTATTTTCAGCCAAGACAACCACTATGTGAGACTATAACATAGATTGATTAGGAGAGCCCTTTTGCTTTTGGAAACCTGGTCTCAAATTGTGCATACGCGCATGATTAACATAAACCTGATTCTGAATCAGTGCTGAAGCATGTTGCTCAGCAGGTTATTTTCGTGTTACTATCACTCTTCCTAAAGTGAGCTCACACTTAAACACTTCTCTGGACAAAATCTGCTTAAATTTTTAATTCTGTAAGGATAACATTTAATTACTTGTGAGAACAAAAGAAATAGCTTCCTGATTTTTAAATTCCAAAGCCTGTAGATTTCGAATAACCAAATAAATAGAAATGACTGTTCCCTTGGAAGCTTTATTAATATTATGTGCAGCAGTGCTGTGTTTATGCATGATAAGCCAAACTTCTTTTTACAAAAATGTGAAATCTAATCTTTTCACAGTTTCAATGTGGAGAGAGATACAAAAAATAATAGAGCAAGAAATGTAAACCTGTGTTTTATTTCTATGTAAATAATCTCCTATAAGTTGTTATTTCTTCCTCTGTTCCTGCTTCAAGCATAAAAGTTCTCTGATGCATATAATGCACTTATTGGAAGTAAGCTATGGCAGACCCAGAAAGGTAGTGGAGCTACACTGATTAATGCCACCTGGTGATCTAGTTTATGATTTTTGACCCACTGGTGCTCTTTTTAAAAGTTGTCTTGACAATGTTATTCTCCTACCTATTTGTCCACAGCACATATTAAAATCCCAGGAAGAAACAGGATAGCAGAGGTATTGTGGGGAGTGACTGAATCTCCCTGGTAGAGCTGGTGGAGGAATGTTGTACATTACCTTCCAGGACTGTGATCAGAGTTGAATCAGTCCCTCACTCTCACGGAAGGACACCTGCCCTTATCCTAATTGACAAAAGGAAATAAGTGATCCACTGAACCAGAAATAATATTTGCAGTAGTCTCAAGGATATGACCTGGAATATCTGGAAAAACATCCTGTACATACTCTGGTATATTAGATTTAGTATGCTTAAAGACCCCAGAATACAAATCTCCACATCCCATCTACTTAGTGAGCTCACAGCTCACACAAGAACATCACCTAATAGTCTCAATATGCTGTAGTGCAAAAAAAAATAACTTCCAGACAAAAAGTCATAGCAGCAAAATATGTCTCGACCCATTTAATCCAAAGCTCCATGCTTCTGACTTACAATTTCTTCATAAATATATGGCTTTTTTTGTATCCCTTGGAGGCTAACAAAAAGACTTGTTCCAGAGGAGGAAGCAAGTTTTAGAGATAAGGAGACTTTGTGTAGGATGGCTTGCTAGCAGCTTCCTCCTTATACATAGCAGTTCTACTTTTACAATTTTGGGTTGGTTTTGCTATTTTTTAAAGTTGTTATGGCATTATATTTTTCCTTGTTTTAGCATTCTTCACTTTCAACAGTCAATTGATTGCAGTATATCTGAAGCCTCTTCTTAACAGAATGGTTCAGCTATTTCTTGACTTTGTCTGCCATTGGCCTATGTTGTAGCTTCGCTGAGGAAAACTACCTCTGTTCTCATTTTGTCCACTGTGATTCACTAAATTACTGGAAGAAGTGATCTGTACATTCCTCTTGCAATTGTCTAAAGAAGAATGTTCAAAAGAAGGGAACAAATTCTATTATTTTTGTGACTTAAAGGGAGCTCATACTTAAATGTTTCTCTGCGTCAGGACAGAATTTGCCTAAATTTTTAATTTAGTCATGCTCATTTAATGTCTTGTTCAAGCCTTAGAATAAATCTTAGCTTCATGTTGTCATGCTGTCACATAAATACAATCTCTGGAATGCTTAGTGCTGTGCAAGGTGTCCTCAAGGAGCAGCCAAGAGCTAAATTCAGTGGATGATGATACACTGATAAAAGTGAGCTTCCGAAGTGCCAAGCACATGTATTTTATTATGGTCATGAAGGCTGCAGCAGAACTGAGGGGCTTATCTGTCACTGAGATCCAAAACTTGATTTGAGACAGACTCAGCTCAGAATTTCAAAACAGAGCCTTGAAAAGTTATTGCACATCTTAGGCAGAATAAGTCGTTTTCTGGCAGCATAATATAACCTATTCAGCAGGTAAGAAAGCAATGCTAGCTGCTACCTCCTCTGTGTGTGCACTGATTCGTGCTGGTGGCATACCTGGGTCTGGAGATGTTTGTTCCTTCTGAACCAGCCTGTCCTAGGTTGTAGCTCTGCAAGGTTTTCCTGGAAAGAATGATGAAAGTTGTTCCCTGTGCCCCAGATCTGGGCAGCTTCTGTTAGTATGGCCAGGCCTGTGAGAGAGGGATTATGCCTGGAATGCAAACTGAAGTATGTTTCTCAGGTAAATGATTTCACAGATTACAAGGCTGGAAAGGATCACTGCATTATTTAAAATGAAACTATTATATCTCAGGCCATTTAATTTAACACTGTACCGAGCTCCAAGAACCTGATAAAGCCCCAGACTGAAGCATTCTGGGCTTCAGGAGATCAAATTGCTGTGTGCCACAGGAAAAGCTGAGATGATGTTGATGGTTAGGCACCTTAATGATCACAGATGGACACTTGATTTTTCTCACAACAGAGGAGGTTGATCCTGTTCTTGTGCTGTGGTTCTTAAAATGTTGAATGCCTAGATCACACATGGCAATACTGCAACACTTGCCTAGCTGGAGGAGAAATATTGCAAAAAACAGGGGAAGAATTACTAAGGGCCAGTGGAAAAGGATGCAGAATGTGCAACTTGCTCCTGTCTCTCAGAAAGTCACACAGGCTTGTGTCTTCACTCTCTCTCAGTGAACTGGATTATCATGATGCCGCAAGTGTCAATGATCGATGCCAAAAGATATGTGACCAATGGGACAGACTGGGAACACTTACTCAGAAAAGGAGAGAGGCACTGGAGGTAAACTGCACAACAACAATCAGCAGCTCAATTGAGGTGGGGGCAAAGAAACCTTTTGTTCATGATCTGGAGGCAGTGCTATTGAGTGTCCACTGTGGAATGCAAACAGGAATAAACCCTTTCTTCAGACCTCCATTTCAATGTTGTGATTTCATTTGCAAACAGATTGAATTGCTCAGAACAAATTTTACAGTGCTCAGCTGCCAAGGACAGTTATAAAGCAGCAACAAATGGAATGTGGTTTATAGCACCACTCTTTGGGAATTTGATGCCCAGCAAGAATAATAAAATCTATTAGGCACTTACCTTTTCTTACTTGTCTGAACATAAATCAGGTGAGTTATGGGATAATGGCCAGTACTGGGTGAACTTTTTGGTAGTGAGTATTCCAAAGCCATGTTCTTTAAGAAAAAAGGGAGTCACACATACACTTGCCTAGGTGGAAAACGCATGTCTAACTCCTTCTGTTTATACTTACAAGAAATTGCTAAAGCAAGATTAGCAGATTTTAATTCATTTGCAGATAGATCATAATAGCATAAAAATACTTAAAATATCAGAAGTGACAAAAAATAATTTCACCTCTTATCCTTCAAAGCCATATACCCCTTTTAACATGTTTGATACAAAAGTAACTTTATTGCAATTAGCCCTGTTGCATTGAATGAGAATATTCAGTGTGTTTCAAGCAAGTGGTGAAATCAGTTAACAAAATCAGTAGCTTTTGAAAAAATGAGGCATAGTTTTGTGCATGGATATGTGCTTGGAGTTAGCTTGTGCCCTAGTAACAAAGGAATGTACCTTTCCCAACCTGTACAGAGGACAGAGAAATTGCTGGAAACAATTGATCAGCTTCACCTGGAGTTTGCCAAAAGAGCTGCTCCTTTCAACAACTGGATGGAAGGTGCTATGGAAGACCTACAGGACATGTTTATTGTTCATAGCATAGAGGAAATTCAGGTATGTGGTTGTCTATTTTTGGCTTACAGTCATAAGGGAAGACAAGAAAGGAATTTTTTCCTTCTTGTAGAATACAACATGTGTGAGAAGAAAACATATCCTGCCTTGACATTTTCTTTGTGATGTCTTCTGTATTATAAATAGGGTTCATTCTTTATTGGTATGAAAGAGTATTCCAGAGATCATAGAGGAAACGATGGCCCTGATAAAATGAGGGCTTTTTAATTAAATTAGACAGATGCATGTAGACAGGGTGTTTCAGAGGGTGAGGTGAACTGTGCTTACTTACAGCAGATCCTAAAGATGTTAGGAGCAACATTAAGGTTTTCATGCTTTCCTTCTCTCTTTCTCATTTTAGAGTTTAATCTCTGCACACGATCAGTTTAAAGCTACTTTGCCAGAGGCGGATGGTGAAAGACAGGCCATACTGTCAATCCAGAATGAAGTTGAGAAAGTTATTCAGAGTTACAACATGAGAATAAGCTCAAGCAATCCTTACAGCACTGTAACTGTGGAAGAAATCCGTACCAAGTGGGAAAAGGTAGTGTATGCTAAATGCAGAAAGGACATTATAACATATTATTCTGGGTTACAAATACTGAGAATATTCAGAAAACTTTATAATAAATCTATTAATTATTCTAGATCCTCAGATGTCACGATAAGCCTATCAGTAGTTAAAAACTGTTGAAACTGGCACAAAATAAAAATTAATTCTTAAAAATCTTTACAAATATGGACAGCAGAAAGATGTGGCAGCATAAGATTAGGTTAAAAGCATATTGAACAAATTTTGCATCCATTACATAAAGTAAAAATAATAGATCATTTGAGTACCTAATGTTGAGATGAAAGAAGAAATAGGGTTTTATGTTAGTTTTCATGATACAAAACATTTAAAAATATTTCAGTAGTTTCATATTAATTATAACATAGAATTACAGTCTCCTAAATTACAATTGTTTTCTTCAGTCCTGTGGATATATAGTTACATAGAGAATAAATGCCCTGTTGTAGGGACCATTTCTCTCGAAGTTAACAGCAAAAGGCACAGAGATTTCACTTTGAGATGGTCATATTTCAGATTTGCATTTAAAGTAAGGTTTCTGTGAACAGTGGAACTAATGAAGCTACCTTTCTATAGATTTGTATCCTATACCTCACTCCTAGTCCAGAGCCACTTGTATTTTCCTATTTGTGTATGACTAGTCCAGCTCATATTCTGTGCATGCCATTACCACAGCACTGAGTCCTTGCAGTATCTCTTATCAGCCCTCTCACACATTCTCTTTTTATGCTATCTTATGCTCTCTTCCATGTTTGCTAGGCCCATTTCACAATATCCCCTGCTCCCATTACTCCGTATTACCTATGTACTTTTTTATCTTCTTGGCTGGGCAAGAGAAGCATGTGTTGTGGCTAGTGCAGAACTGGTGGCTGGCCAGCAGGTGGGCCAGGGGGTGCCCACCAACAGAACAGAAAATGATTACTCTCTTTTTCTCAGTGTAAACACTGGTTTGTGGGTCTCTTCTACCCTGCTGCTGGGTTTTCTACCCAGTTTCATGAAACTTGTAAAAATGTAACATCTTTGAGCCCTCTAATGTTCAATCCAATTGGACTGAAACTGGCTAATGCATTAAAAAATTACTGCAGAGGGATTTAAAAGAGGCTCCCAGAGTCATCACATAAAGTTTATTTTATTAGAAACCAAGAGAGAAAATAAGCTGAAGGTAAATGAATGTGTAGAACATACAAATTTACCATATATTTGGAAATATATTACCATATATTACCATACATAAATTCATATGAACGAGAACATGCTTTTAGTGGGTTATGAGAACCAAGCAATAAGGACTAAATACAAAATCTCCCAGGGCAATCAAGAAGAGTAAGCCAAGAAAAGCAATTGCAACCTATTAGGGACTTTCAGAGATGCATGATGGACGACGGAACATACCTCTTGTTATCCTGTCTTAATGGCTCTGCTTGAATGAATGTTTTGCACTGATAACTCTTAGAGCTGTTGCTTAGAGATTGAGAATGACCTGTGTTTCAAAAGAAAAACAAAGTACCAGCTCTGTAACTGAGTTAAAGTTAAATCATCTTAATCTTGAATCCCACCAGAGGTGAGAATTTCTTCTCACTACACGTCAGTCTCTCTGGCCAGTCTGCCCAAGACTGTGTTAGCAAGTACTTATATTAGCTGGGTAAACAGATTAGTGATCACGTTTCTGGCTTCTTCTGATATCAGTATTCAGACCAATATGCAAAATGAATAATTGTAGTCTTATTTGTTCTATTTGTTTTGAAAGTATACAGTCATGTCTGCTCACACTTTCTTTCACACTGTGACAGGTGAAACAGCTGGTGCCTCAAAGGGATCAATCCTTGCAGGAGGAGCTAGCCCGCCAGCACTCAAATGAGCGCCTACGTCGCCAGTTTGCTGCTCAGGCCAACGTCATTGGGCCATGGATCCAGACCAAGATGGAGGTGAGTGTCAGACCCTCAAACAGAAGCTGATGAACAAAGCGTTTTATCATTTTCCTCTGCTACGTATGCAGGACATCAGCAATCTCCATGACAGTTCACCAGCTTTTTGATCCTGAAGTAATTAGCACCTTTTAAGATGATTTTGAAAGTTGTGCAAGCCTGTGCAAGTGTACCCTGATGGTGAACAGGAGATGTACCTTTGAAAAAATCAATCGCTAGATGATTATTGTTTTGCTTCTGCTCTTTTCAGAAGGATCCAGGGATTTCAATATTAATTCCAAAAATAAATGTGCCACATTTATTTTGAAACTTGCTTTCTTCAGTAAAATGCATCCTGTCTTTCATATGAAGGTTTTATTACTATTGTATCTTAGTCTGAAAATGTTACATATTTATGTGAACATTCAGAAAATCAGCAAATCCAAAGCTTAGATTTTGGGGTGGGGGTTCTTTGTTTCTTTTGACAGGAAATTGCCCGCAGCTCTATTGAAATGACGGGGCCTTTGGAGGACCAGATGAATCAGCTGAAGCAATATGAGCACAATATCATCAACTATAAAACCAATATTGACAAACTGGAAGGAGATCATCAGCTTATACAAGAAGCCCTGGTGTTTGACAACAAGCACACCAACTATACTATGGAGGTAGCCATTTAGTCAGTTTTGTATTTGTTAATGTTTATTCTGCCCTCTTGTGTCCTGTAACTACCTCCCCTGATCTGAAGGGACTGCAACAGAGGATGGAATTCGGCAGATTTTATGATAGTCTTATAAGAAAGTCTGAATGAATTTGTAAGGTTCAGTGTGTCCCAGCAATGGCTTATGGCTGAAGTCACAAGACTGCTGCTCTTATTTTCTAAAACACTGTGTTTTTTGTCACTTTTCCCCATGCTGCTGAGGATGGCCAAAAGCTGAGTAGGGGCTGTTTGCATGTCTGAAGCATAAGATATTTTAAAGAGCTCTTCCTGGGTCTGAGAAAGATGTGGCAGAAATTGTTATATGTTTTTTAATGGAACATAAAGAGTATTGCTTAATCGCTCTTATAATTTCCTATGACCAAAAAATTCAAATGAAAATACACCTCATCATGGCTTGTCTTATTTTCCTTGAATAGTAGTGGCTTGTTTTGCTTTGACAAAGCAATGTTTCTTCTTTACTAGTTTGCCATGAGAATTTACAGATTACCAGTAAAGGCACCAGTCCTGATGAAGCTTCTGTGAGAGATATTTTGCTTAGGAGACACCTCCTCTGTTTTAAAGCAAACTTCTCATATTTGTAAAGTGACTTTTGAGACTGCTAATTTAAAGAATGTAGGAAAATGGCTGAAACTGGGAATGCTGGGAACAGTGCTGGTCAAATACTTCCTCTGGCTAAACAGAGATTACGGAAGATAACAGATCTCAAACCCAAGTCTGATGGTCTAGAATAAAAGCTAGCAACACTTTGCTTAAAGAAGTACCCATTTAGAAACCAATTCCATATTTTTCTGAAGACCTATTTTATTATCAATGACTCTTGATCATAATATGCTGTCAGTGGTACTGAAAAGGTGCCACGTAAATATGTAGAGGTTTTTTTTGCTTATTGTACTTTTAATAGTCTTAGAAGAATATATTTTATTCCTTTATAAATCAGTGTTTTCTCTCTTGTAGCACATCCGTGTTGGATGGGAGCTCCTACTTACCACCATTGCTCGAACTATCAATGAGGTTGAGACTCAGATCCTCACAAGAGATGCCAAGGGTATCACCCAGGAACAAATGAATGAATTCAGAGCATCATTCAATCATTTTGACAGGGTACAGTATTCCTGCTTTTTCTCCTCTAACAATATTTGTTGTTTCCAAAAGCAAGTCTCTTTCTATTCCAAATGAAATCCTCTCAAAAAACACTAAATGCAGTAAGAGTAGACTCTTTCAAAAACAGTAATAAAGATTAGTTAAAATAGCATATATATCTTTATAAAATCATAGCATTGTGCAGATACTTTAAAGATTAATTTGTAGTCTTTAAATGTAATGAAAAATTGTACTTAGTGAATATGGTTGAGTATTTGAATATGGTTGAGTATTTGTTCAAACAGGACTGGATATCTCCGAGTGTTTTGAAAAATAATATGCCTCCTTTTTTTAAGGCAGTACAGCACGTTCTATGTGCTTGCCATTGGCTTCCGTTTCATTAAATGTAAATGTTAAATTTTCATTTAGATGTAACATGGATTACAATATTTTTTTTCTTTAAATAACAACTTGTCTCCCAAAAATAGATCTGTAGGGAATATAGTCGGGGCAGTGATAGCTGTCAAGGAAAATCCTTTATTTTTCTGGATATGAGTCGGGAATGGGAGACTGTATGTGTCAGTCATCTAGAATGAACAAAAAAGTAGGAATGAAAACACTGTTGTAAAGAAACTTAAGTCTCTCCTGTGATTTACACAGTACTTATGGATAAAGAGTTAAAAAGATAGCTATTGATAGACCCAAAAGCAAAATACCTACAGACAGGGAACTGACATTCCCATTTGGAGAACCATCTGTACATGAGTTTAGCAGCTCTGCTGGCTCTGTGCTCACAAAAACCCTACTTCAATATCCAGTTCATTTCAAATATTAAAAAAGATTACCATAACACAACACCAAGCTGTTGCCTTTATCTCAGTACAGGTTGCTGTGTTTATCAGACCGTGCTTAACCCCTGACTTTTAACCACCATTCTATTATCAGATGGGTTGGTTCCTTCAAATCATCAGAGGCTGTAGGAAAATGCCACTTTTCTCCTTCAGTTCTATTCTCAAGACTGGCTTTCCTTTTCACTGACATCCTGTTTGACCAGCTCTATCCAGAATGTTTGCCCATACCTGGACTTATACTTGATGTGTGTTGGATGCTGATAGTCACAGTTTGCTAAAAATCTTTTTGGCTATCCTTAATTGTTTAGGAAGAAAAGCAGAATTCCCAAATCTCTGCTTTTTCAGGAAACACACAGCATAGAAAACGTTAGCTACACAGGAATCAGGGACAGATTTTATGCAAAATCTCAATGTGATTGTAATGCAGAGTAATTCCTTTTCATATTTGCTAAGGAAGCAGGAGAGAATATCACAGAAGCAGAGGTAAATTTCCTGAGGTGGAAGGAAGTAACATACTAAATGGCTTTCTCAATGCACTGGAGCAGATAACTGAGCAATTTGGGCTATTCAAAGCAGACAGAACACCAGGCCTGCATAAATTACACACCAGTATTTAAAAGACCGTATTAATGGAAACGAGGAACTTTGCACAAAAATCTGACAGCTCCCTAAGAATAAAGAATCAAGGTGGTTGAATCCTAGTATATCTTACACTCAATAGCCATTTCTAGCATCCCAATATCAGCATAGTTCAGAGATGAGTTCTTTGCAACTGTGGCAGCAAGGCTGGTTCAGTGGCTTTATCATTCTACTGAGGAGATATTATGGGCATCTCTTGATGCCTCAGAAGGTCTTGCAAGGGCAAGCTTATTCCTACAGCAACCAGCCCTATCGTTATGGATCTTTAGGCTTTGCAGAAGTGGAAAGACTTTGAGATACCAAAGGATACATCAGAGCAAGGCCTTAGGAAAAGCTGCAAGACAGGGCCTGCGAGAGGTGCTGATGTCACGTAGCTGCAGGCAGGCTGGAGATGTCCTATGACAATAATGTGCAACACAAGTGCTTCCCAGCTCCTAGATTCCCATCTACCCCTGGCTGCCCCCTTTCTCCAGTTTGAAATGAGACACAGCTGTGCAAAGTGTCCCCTCTGCCCTTGCTTCTGTCACAGGAAACCTGAGCAGACAGGTCAGAGGCGTGAGGAGATGCTCCATTAGCTTGTGTGGCCTCAGCAACCTGCCAAGACTGCAAGCTGAGCTGAACACCTTACCTGCTCCCTCTACAGATATAATCTAAAAGCCTTAAAAAAAAGGCCTGGAAGGATTGCCTTAAGGGATGACCATTTTGCATATGCACCCCATTATTATACTCCTTCCCTTAGCATCAAAGATAGGAAAGTAGTCTAGAAGGACCTTTGGACTGACACAATACAGTAATTATGTTCTTAGTAGCATCACGCAAGTTTAAGATCTAAAAACACTTCGCTGTCAAGCCAGACTTTCTGCAGGGGACAGACAGCAGAAACACTGATAAAAGAGAGTCTTACACTAATTGAATTACAGTGTAATTTAATAGGCAGGTGTGACCAATCTACACAGGCTAGAAGGAGACATTGAACAATTTTGTTGGAATGAGGGAGGCTTGTTTTTCTTTTTTATGTCCTCCTCTGTCCTATATGAAAACTTGGAATTTAGATAGAGAGGGCAGAAATGGATTCTTTTATGGACTTGATTACCTTAAATACAAATGAAGATGAAACTGGATCACCTGTACATAAGCACTAACATGAAAAACATTGAGTCCTCCATGTAAGATGGAATTGGCATTTAGCATTGTATATAATAATTCTGTTCTTAACAGCATCTCTGAATGCATGAGGTAGTTAAAAAATACACTGAAAGACTGCAATTCACAATGATGAACAACCAGAAAAGATTCAGAAAATTAATATTGTCCCAGACAAGTAGGCTTTAAATGCATAAGCACAACAGAATCATTTATGCATGCAATAGCTCTGACTTCCATGGCATTTCTCCAATTTAAGACAGATCTTACTGTCTGACTCTTAGTGTGCGTTGAGGATGCCATCAAAGTATTAATGTGCAGAGTTGCTCCCTTCTCCATTTTAAAAGAATGTATTTCAAAACACATAAATCTAACAGCTTTTTATAGGCTGCTTCTAAAAACAACTCCTTTGGTTACAAATCTGAGGAAGGAACCCCTTTCTCCCTCTCCAGACAGAAAATATACAAAAAATAATAATCTTATATCTTATAATCTGTTATGGGGCTTAATGCTGCAGCTGTTAACCCTTTGAAGGAGAGTTGAATAACTGTGTGAAATTGCTCTAAATGGCTTCTACATCTTGAATATCAGAAAGAAAGCTATTTCGTATTTTACAAGCTTTTACTTGGGGCTACATGCCCTTGACCTGCAAACTGCACTGAGTAAGTGGGCAACGAGCATATAAGAATTACAAGGGCAGAAACAGTTGGTGCTTCTTTCAGCACCTCCACCAGCACAGCTGTGCTGGCACAGAAAGCGTGACAAGTCATCCTTGTTGAAGGCCAGTGATAAATATACACTCTCTCTCTTGGGGCATGGGGGCAGCCCTGTAGGCTCTTCTGTTTCCAGCAAGCATGTATGCATGGTACCCCAGAGGCTGTTCCTGGGGAAGCTGCTGTTTACTCACTACTCCTTGCTGGAAGCTGTGCCTAAAGGCACAGTCTGGTTCTAGGTGTATATATGAATCTTTAGCAGTGCTGGTATATTTCCCTCTTTTGTGTGACTGCATAGAGAAAAAAAAAAAAAGAAAAAGAAAGTAGGACACCATGTCTGAATCACAGGAGGAATTTTTAAAATGTTCAAAAATGGTGCATAGCTGAATCGCTGTACACAGACAAACTGGAAGACTGACATAGTTTGTTGTCAGTCACTGGTTTTCAGGTCTTTTATGCAGAGATTCCTCTTTCAGATTCAGCATGTTTAGTAAATTCTAAATAAGATTGCAAAGCATGTGATAAAATATCTGCAGCTGCTTTACATGTAATATCCTAATGGCTGTTAACATATTCTACTGTTGATTTTTGTGCAAACTACAGATTTTAAGTAGGAGGTCTGCATGCAGAACAATAGCATCATACTACCCTACATTTTACTAACAAAAACAAGAGCTCCCTATTAAAGGAACCTCCTGATCAGGCTTATGCAGGTCAATTAGCATTCAGAAAACTGAAGCACGTATTTGAGAACGTATTACTTCGACTCAGAAGCTGTTTTGTATATCGTCACATATAAATCACACAGGAAAAATAACAGATTTCTGGGGACTTACAATGAAACAATATGGAAGATTTCAGTGTTTTACCTTGTATTGGCAGGAAATGATGAACAAGACAAAAAACTTTAAAAAACTCATTTCAGTGCTTACTGTTGGTCTGTAAAGAATACAAATAAATATGAAGAACTATTTCCCAATGAGCAAGCCCTTACATAGGATATATGATTTGGTTGCAAAATTGTATGCCATGCAGCTCTGATACACAGCCATGGCAGAGATGCCATTTTATGCCATATATCATGCAGATGAAAAAAATCACTACAAGAATGTGAGATCTTACTGCAGCATATGGTGGGACTACTTGGACCCTCCATTGGGGAGTCCAGCTTAACCAGATGGCAGCTGTGAGCTCCAGCACAACACTGGCACTCCTCCCCTAGAGCAAATTGTTACTTGAGAGATCTGCTGGTCTCCTCTTCACCCCGTCTGCCCTCAGCTACCTGTTGCATGACTACAGCTGCCACGTGTGGCAAGGTACGGAGCTCACGTGCACATTGTCCACCTCCTCCCCGGGTGTACTTCAGTAATAGTAGGTTCCTCTACCAACTCCTGTAGAAGAGGAGGGACAGGATTTGGCTCTTAGCTCCCATTTTTATATTGTTTTGCTTGTAGTCATACATTTGTTTGCTTTAGAAATAAAGTAAAATGAACTGACTTCACTTCTGGTGTGACTTACTCCTGCAGCCTGCCTCCAGAATGATTTTGGAGAGTTTCAAGCCAGCCTGAATTAACATTCTCAGTGAATGATGTAATAAACTATTTTGAAATACTGTACGTTACAGCAGAAATTATCCCATAAAGCAGAGCCAATGAGGAAAAACTTCACTGTGATTATGGCTTTCAACTAAATGCTTCTTCAGATTTGTAGCTTTGCTTTATCTCGTGTCATCAACTTCACACTGCTCTTTTTCATCTTCTCTTTATGGAGCTGGCGGGGGTTGATGCAGAGGGAGTCAAAATAATAACAGCATGAGATGTCAAAAATGCTTGGCGTCATGAACTTAATAAAGCACCACTTTATCCTATTAATTTATGAAATAAACCCAATGCATCTGTTAAAACTCCTGTAATTTTAGTTATGCATAACTATGTAGAAGTTATCTTTCAAAAATAAATTCATCAGCCAAACTCCTTTCTAATATATACAAGACACACAAAACCTTGGATCTTCTGCAAACTGTCAGTCTGTCAAATCAATAAAGGTAACAGTTTCCCAATTTAGGAACATCTCCTTAATTGTATACATGTTAACTCAGTCTGGAATACAGTTCCGATAGGATGCATTTTTATAAACAGAAAGAAAAAAAAGAAAAGCCAGTCTGGTTTTTAGAAGTTAGCGTGAACTTTTTGGCCTGAAAAGAGAAAAATAATTGGTTCAAAACAGTAATGCAGTTTGATCTGATGTTATTAGGAGCCATTTAATCTGGAATTCAATAGGGCTTTTTAAAAGTCAGTTTCCAAAGCAAAACTTTACTGTATAGGTCAAAACACTGAAAATAAGTGATGACAGTTATCAGTTTCTTTTAGATCTAGGCAAGAAATCAATTGATTAGTACTTTTACTCTCTTTTATTTCAGATATGCGTATCCAATTGTTACATAATGTTATCAGATCAAGAGGGAAGTAACGAAAATAACTGAGTGGGAAAGAAAGGTTTTGTCCGGATTCAGTAATGTTTTTAATGCATCTCACATATGCTGTATGGCAATAGAAAATGAAGGAAGCAAAGGGTAGTTCAGTAGAATAAAAAGGGGCTTATCAGCAAAAACAATAAAAATGCATCTGTATAGGAAGCACAGCTTTAACATTGTCATTAAAGTAAGGACATTCCTCCACTAAGAACAAACCTAAAGCATGAGACTATGAAAGTTGTGCACTTTTTATGTAACTCATGGCAATACAGTGCCATGTATGGATACAAACGGTCCGTGAAATTCTAATATAAAAACATGGTCATTAATACAAGTGTAGTGTGTTCTCTACTAATCAGCTAACCTAATCTGTGATTTTTCTTTCTTCCCTCTCACCTTCCAAATGCATGACCTGTGATGGGATGCTAGAATGAATCTGGCAAGCTGCAGTCTGATGAATTTAAAGCCTGCCTCATCAGTCTAGGACAGGTTGGAAATGACCTGCAGGTAGAGGAAAATGATGCTATTCTGTTTTCACATAGGCCAATATAATAATAACCAAAGAGATTGTGGGTTTAAACTCCAATGTATTGGTCAGAATGCTTTAAAAAGATCCTGCCTCTGGGAAGACAACTGGATTAGATGGATTCTCAGCATCCCTCAGAGCCATATTTTTTTATGATGTGCATTTCTAGAAGTTTTGCCAGGTTGCTTTTTCTACTTGATTTCAGATGTTTTATTTGGACTCTAATGGATAAATATAGATAACTGCTGTCCTTCTTGCACCCAGACTTTTGTTCATTTTCCTTTCCCTGGACTCAGCCCAAGCTCTCTACTGCTCTCTTTTGATTTAGATTATGATTTTCTCCAAACCACTGTATTAGATCACAACATCACAACACAGAGGAACCTTTTATATTCCTTCTTATTATAATGCCCTTTAGTGTTTACTCATCTCTGAGCCAGAAATGCCACATATATGCTATTGCTCGGAAAAGCGAGCAACCTCCTGTCATAAAAGGTCTTCCAGTGACCACCTTCTCTTTGTACTAAGTCTTGCAAGTCTCATCTTTTAAGCCCATGTGCTATCTCTACTGTAGTCCAAATCCTGTTAGCCTATAGGCAGAAGAAGGAAAGTCACTGTACTTATTTCCTGTACTTCAACCACACTTCTCATCATGCACCTATGTTAGCCTTGGAATGCAGTATTTTAAATAGTCAGTGATACACTATTTTCAGACAGTTTTTAACTACACCTGTAGTCAATAAACCATCTTATGCAGAACCTTCAAAACATGTTGCATATCAGGCAGGCAGCTTGTGCATTTTCTGACTTTGGCTAGTTTAGTAACAAACTTTTCTCTTTGCCTTTCTCTTTATCTTCTCTGGTTGTGCTCTGTGTATTCCTGTCTCATTCACATCCTCTTCTTCCTTCTGTCTACCCCAAACCTTTCCTGATATTACTCCTTGTGGTGAATATGTCCGTTTCCTGTGTGTAATCTGTTAGCTACGTCTTCCTCCTTTAAAACTGATGATGCTCCTGGTGACCTGCTTGGGCAATATCAATGAATACTGTTCATACACTGGATCCAATTTCCCAATGGTCTAAACTTACCGTCACTCTGGAAATGACCCTGGATGCCTCAAACCTTCCTTTCTATATTCCTTATGTTGTTTTGATCAATAGAGGAAGAATGGACTGATGGACCACGATGATTTCAGAGCTTGCTTAATTTCAATGGGTTATGATTTGGTATGAATTTTAAGATACAATGAAAATGGACTTTGCTTACAGCTTGTAACATTAACCACAGAAACACTAAAACTTATTTATGTTGACAGAATACTAATAATATAATTCATACTTTATACAGTAGTTCCTTGTTTGTTTGCTTTTTCTCTGTTTTCAAATGGTTAAAAGGAAGCTAAAAGTAAAACTAGACACTTGAAAAGCATATTCTATGGTCTGCTGCATGGCTCTTTGAATTAAAAGAAACCTAAAAAGTTGAAATTTACAGTTGATTAAATGAAAATATATATTTTTCTTTCTCCTTGTATATAAAATTTAACTTTTTATTTGCAGGAGGAAGAATGAGTTTGATGCTTTTTAATTCTCATAATTATTGTAAGCTAGCTTTGAGGGTTGTGCTTTTTTCCTTCATCTGTTTATGTATTTTAATTTTTCCAAAAGTATTCACACTTTTTTGTGAGAAAAAAAGATTAGCCTATGTTGAACTGTCCTATATTTGGCATGATATTTGCATAACTGTTTCTCTGCCTTCTTCAGTGGGTCTGCATGTGCACTGCTTCACAGGGTATCTTTCCTCCGTCCTGTGCAATACCTAGATTACAATGGGAACATAACTGATTTTAGGAAGGGGTGAGAAATGAAGTGTTAAGTTAGAACAGGTTAAGCAGACATTAAGGGAGTTGAGGGAGGAAGGGCAGGGGGGGTTTACAGAAAGTTAATTGAAAGATGCATACTGTTTCTTTAGGACAAAGAATGCTTTTTTCAAAAGCATCAATCCTTTTGCAAAAGAGGGAGGGGTAGGCATTTAAGATCCCAGATTTCACTGGCTGTTTGTGACATTTATGTCCCTAAGTCAGTAAGAGGTGTTAAAGATTTTGTAACCACCAATCCCTACGGGCTTGTCAGAGAGGCAGAGTGCCGGAGATTGATACTGTGGTGACCATTTCTTTGTTTTGGATTCTGTGAAAGGGTGAGGCTGAGTTTGCCCGAATCATGTCTCTGGTTGACCCCAATGGGCAAGGAACTGTCACTTTCCAGTCCTTCATTGACTTCATGACCAGAGAAACGGCGGACACAGACACGGCTGAACAAGTGATCGCTTCTTTCAGAATCCTTGCTTCAGATAAGGTCAGTCATCATGCTGCTGGCTGTAATGATTCATGTGCTATCCTGTTTAGCCCTTCTTTGCTGAAAGTCTCCTACAAAGTGTTTAGTAATAGTGAAGCTTTGCTTTCAGTTTGTAAGACTTAAGAGAAAGCACTTGCCTTTTAGCACCGATTGGAACCAAGATGCTTAGCTGCAATATGTACAGATTTCAAGATGTGGTCTGTATCCCCTCACATCAGAAAGAGCTAACAAAACATTAGACATCTAAGACAATATTTGCTCAAAAACTAGTTTGTCTGTATAATGGATATACTGTATCCCAGGTTATTTCCACACAGCAGCCTGGATTAGAGGGGAAGTCATTCTGCCTTGTAATAGTGTTGATTGGATGTTTCATGCAGAGTTTGTAACATGGCCTCAGTAACATGGCCTGCATCAGTTGTGTAAGACTACACCTTTGGGAGCCAGGTCGTGACCGTTCAGCTGGGTGAGGTAATGTGGTATTGCCTTACCCTTGAAGGAAGCAGGAGGAGGCCTTCTCTAGTTACTGGGTACATGGGGGGAGCGAGTTTCTTACTCATCTCCTAAAGGAAATTTAGCATGCTCTCCTCCCCACAGCCAGATCCACCAGTGAGTGGTGTATGAAGATGAAAGGGAGGACAATAGCAGCAAAATTCTTCTGGAGGAGTAAGGGCGATAAACAATGCTGCCAGGAAACTAATCCTGTACTATGGAGAAAGGAGAGATCACAGCAATACAGATCTATTTGCCCAAGGTTGCTCTATTGATTTTTTCAGTCTGGCCTTTTATATTGATTTTGTGATCTCAGTTATTGTGGACCACATTTTGAATTCCAGACATGTTCTCAACAGAAATTTGTGTGGAAGATGAAAGCCAAGGTCCCAGGAAAATAAGGTTTTCATTATATTGTTATTTTAAGTAATGTCAAGTCTGTTAACAGTGTCAGAGAGTATCTTTTATTTCATAAATGCAAACCATTAAGAGTAATAATGCATCTTTCATTATAAATATATTATGACATTGAAACTAACAGGATCTAATTGAAAATGTGTCTGTCCTGTCATTGCAGAAGGGATAGTAATGCACTCTAGAGATACTGAGAAGCTAGCTATTCATGGATGAGTTCTTGTCTCAGTAGCAGTCTACCCATGGCTGCACAGTGCTCAGTGGCTAACATACACAGTCCCATAGCCTGAGGATTTTGACCTAGTCGGTTTGTTTGTTGATAAGAATGTCCCCTTCAACTTATCATAAAGGGTGGAGTTAACCAAGGAAAATATTTTGGTCTCAGGAAAATAGGCAGGACGTCCAAGTTTATTAATCACAGCTACAAAAAATATTTTGTGTCTTCGAATAATATATACTGAATTTGTCAATCCCTTTCCCTCCCCAGCCTTATATCCTGGCAGATGAGTTACGTCGAGAGTTGCCTCCTGATCAGGCTCAGTACTGCATCAAGAGGATGCCTCCCTACACTGGCCCAGGTTCTGTTCCTGGGGCTCTGGATTACACCTCTTTTTCATCAGCACTGTATGGAGAAAGCGACCTCTAATTCTGTAATTGACCGTATTCATGTTAGACACTAAAAATACCCACCTGATTTCCCAGATTGCTTTTCAAAAGCTTTGGCAAGCCTATTTAAAAATGAGTTTTACAAATACAGTAGGTACCTTCAGTGTAAAGTGCTAGTAACTAAACTAGTGTATATTAAAGTGTGCAGCACGCATAGATTTCTGCATTGTTGGTTTTAGGTTGTCTATCCTATACAATGCTAGAAAATATTTTGAAGAGAAAACAAATTCCAGGATATTAACTTTGGGAATATCAACTGAGAAAAGAAATTGTAAAACCTAAGAACACTTTAAATTTAAATTCTTAAGATTCACAAATTATTTTTTTCATTTTCAAAAGTCTCAATGCCATATGTGCTTCTTTTACCATGTTCATAAAACTATGTTAAAATAACGCTCTTTCCTTTCACACTATAGTATTATTTTTTCTCTAATGATTTATGATTTTGTATGCTACTACTGGTGGAATTTAACAAAACATTAAAATGCAATTTTTCAGGGAATAAAAAAATCAACCAAGTAACTCCTTAATCACTGAAATAATTCAGAATGCTATGTTTTGTCTCTTAAAGATGGTTTTCTGTTATCACAGAGAATTGTAACATAGGGAGGAAACAGCTGAAAAGCTGATTAAATTGCAGTTTTAGAGTTCTGTAAGCAGTACTTTTCTTTTAATCCTTTAACTTTTACAGATGAGAGAGTACAACTTTTATAATAAGAAATAAAGAAGCTAATTCATGTGAGCTGTTTTGTTTTGAAACCCTCATTCTTGTCTGTGTTGGACAGTCTTTGTTTCTCAGTATATGAAAGCCAGTCCCTTGTTGTATTAGTGGGCAACATTCATCTCCATTCTGCATAAGCAAAATCCCATCTGAGCAAATGTAGTGTAGTTGTCTTGCAGCTTTAACTGTACAGTGCTCAAATTACAGTTTGTCTTGAGTTCTGCGGGATCGCAGGCAGTTCTGTCTGTATTCCGCTCCTGTGCGCTAGTTGTTTTACTGTTTTTTTTTCCATCTTGAGAAATGATAGAGAAGTAAAAGCAGTAACTTTTTTACTTGAATCCTGCTGTCACTGAAGAAATGCAATGTAATCAAGCAAAACCATTCACAAAAGGTGAAGTGAGCTGTGCAGCCCAGTGCTATTAAAGCAATGATGTGCCTATTAAATAAAGTCTGCTTTTCAAAACCTTATGAGACTTCTGTCATTGGCAGTCATACACTGTTTTCCTCCAAGAACCGGCGATATTTCTGTACATTAAAAGAGGTTTTCAACCTGCTGAAAGTAAAAAAAATGGAAATGTATGTCATGTATTTCTGTAACCAGTACACTAATTGTGTTGTCGTGAACAACATGCGCCATGTGCTGGAGGGACAGGTAAGGCCTCATGAAGTGAGATGGAGCTCAGAGTGAGTAGGACAGCATTCCCACCTAACTGCATTAGGCAAGACATCCAAGCACAGACGTTTAAAGCTTATTAGACTCCTAGCTTAGGTTGATTTCAATGAAACCTGGCCACTAATACTTCCGAAGAGGGTGTTGGTTGTAATCTTTCTGTATCTCTCTTTTTCCTCATGTGTAAATAGGTAATAACACTTTTGCATTATTAGCCTTTGCTTTGAAATCTATGAACATGAAGCATTAAAAATACTCACTCTGTATATAGTTTTAATCCCAAAATAGGCATCCCAAAGTTAAGGTGTGCATGGTGTGAGCAGCTTCAAAACAATCCCACTGGAGATGGGCAATGGCCAAATAACTTTCTTCTCCTTGTGTACAGAGGCCAGCAGAGGGCTTAGAGGAAAAATTAGGGCTAGAATCACATCTGCAGTGCGTGAACAGCATCACACACAGCCAGAAGCTGCTCCCGCCACTGCTGATGCTGACATGGTGCAGCATAATTCTCTTTTTGTGATGACAGTGCCTGTACAAACTAAGTTTGGGAAGATCTTCCGTAGAGCAATGGCATTTCCAGCCAAATGACTGTGGGCAGGCTGAATCCTCTTAAAAAATAAATCTGTATATCTCTCATTGTCACAGTTTAATGTAATTGGAACAATAAAGCAAGAAACTTCCAAACTGGGCACAAAAGTAAAATCTTGGTCTTAGAGACAGGATTTTACTAAAAATTGGCACAAAGGCAGTTTATAACTGACACTCCAATTGGATACCATGTTCTTTACCTGCTGATTTTTATATTGTGATACTCTTTTTATCTTTGATAGCATGGAAGAGACTTCTAAATTCATCCTTTAGCTAAATGCTCTGTTGATCAAAGCAGGTGAAAGATAACATTATCAGCACTAAGAGAAGAAGACTTTTATAAAGTAATTTTTTTATTCCCATATCAGGTTTCTAACTTCTACAGTAGAGTGAACAGAACCAGTAGCAGACAGCTGCAGGGATTAATTACCCATCTGTACTTGCTTAAAAACGTGATGCCATATTTGTTACTGTAATATGTCTTTCATGTAAAAAAATGATGCATCATAAAGTTCTTTCTCCCAGCATTAATTAATTTTAGGGTAACTAAGTTAAATAAGTAAGCTCTGTTATTTTACCCTGAACTGGGTAAAGCTCATGGTCTTTAAGGTATTTTGTGGTCAGGTTCCAGGGCTGTGGGTCTGCGACTGAGATTTCCTGTTTCCCTAAGGTTCCATCTTTAGTAGCTGGCAGTTGTATTTTTCTGTTGAATCACTCTGTTCACACTGGGAAGCAGTGGTTTCAGTGGCATTTTCTGTCCATACCATTCTGGCAGCAAACTAAAGTTTTCCTATAAAAATGTAATTGAGCCCACCGTAATGAATGTACTAATCACAAGGGCCAAATCAAGGTGCAACAGGAGAAGGTACAGCATTTTTTAGGATCATATGAATGAAGGATATAGAATAAATTAAAATCCAGAAAGACAGTAAGGTTATCAGTTGCTTTGATGACTGTAAGACAGATGACTTCCGTGACTTTAGGTGGATACAACAGTTCTTTGAAAAACTTCTGTCAAAATCTTGATTTTGCCGTAATCATTTTCAGCCAATGTTCTTCAGCAAGGCGCTGAGGCAGGCAAAAGGCAGTGTTGTCAGCTCTGTGCTACCTTCGTACATCCTTTTTTCATAAGTAGGGTTTTCAGCTGTTCTTCATTTCTTACGTACTGGCCAAAAAAAAGCTTGCACCAGAGCTGCTCCTAGTGGCTTATATTTTCATCAGAACATCCCGTTCAGTTTGTCTGCTTCTTGGAGGGGACCATGCACTTTTATTTAGGTTGTTCCTGGTGTCTATAGTGGTTATCCCAGATACAAGTGGTCTCAGCGAAGGAGGAAAACAGTTCCTGTTAGCAGCTGGATTTGGAAGATAAGCAGAATATTCTTTTTTGACTACACAGCTTGTGGTTCAGAGTAATTCGATAAGGAATTAATTCTTTGATAGTTGCTAGTGTAATAACAGGCCCTTAGGAGCATGCCTCTAACATTAGTAGTGGTGTCAATATTTTTCAGTGTTCTTGTAAGAACAACTCTGGTAATATTTAGATAAGAGAGTAATATTTAGATAAAAGGTGCCACTTCTTTGAAGAACATTTATGACTTAATTTTGCCAAATCCAAGTCCTTAGTCCTCATTTTCTTCAGTAAGACTGTGCCACTTGGTGCCAGATAGAGTTTTAGACTGTCAGGAGTGAAAAAAGCCTGAGGTCATTCTCCAAAAAAAAAATGCAGCAAAGTCAGTGAAGATCCGATATAGATGCAGACAGAAAGCAGGAAATCATCTTTTTGAAAAGTACTTATAAAGAAGCATCTGGTCTGCCAAACAAGAAGTCAAGTGCATCATTTAAATATCTTGAGCACAAAGTAAAAATTATTACACATAAGATCTGGTGCTCAGCTTGTGTTGTAGTAGGAACTGACATTAAAGCAGGTGTACTACCTGCCAGTGAAAGACTAGCACAATATGCCTGTGCTTTAGATTACCTGACTAGCATATTTCTTACCAGGGAAAACTGCTCAGCAGTCTATAAATTACTGTATTATGTCAAGATTTGTATGTTCTTCCCGTTGGCTGCTTCTGGGGAGAGAGCACCAGAGGAGATGAGGCTATTGTGGTGTGGACATTTTGATGCATTACACAAAGAACCCCCTAAAGGCTCTTTCCTGAGTCAGAAAAAAATTCCCCTGAGATGCCTAGAATGCTTTAATGTACAATACCTACAATAATTATACAGTATAACAGTATAATCATTGCTAATGTTGCCTTAACCTCATTGCTCTCTGAGGTATTTCTTTCTTGGTAAATATTCACTAGGGTTCAGAATAACTGAAATGCCTGTTCTTTCCCTGTGTCCTTCTTCCCCAAGTTTTATGTTTATCAGCCTGTGTGCTTGTTTACTTGTCACTCTGCTCTTGTTCTGAGGACATTGTCCTGAGGAACCACTTCACCAGGGTTAAGTCTGCACTACAAATAGTTGTTAGTATATTCTAGTGAGATTCTACTTGTTTCAGACTAAATATTTTAATATAGGAAGACTGACTGTTCTAAGCTGGATTTCATTTTCTTTTGCAGTCTCTTTTTTAATGTATGATTCCTCTATAATTTTAAGCCAAGGTGTAGGTAGCCCCACAAAGGATGAGTCTATCAGCCCTTTTCCCGTGGTCCTATTTATTTATAAATAGAACATTTCCCAGGTCTGGTTATCATGTGGTTGGGAATATATATCCACAGTACTAGGGAAGGTAGAATCAGCCCTTCCAACAGCAGCCTGTATTTACATTATATTAAAGCGATTGTCGAAGTGTGGAACTAGGGAACCAACCGCATATTTTCACTAGAAGTCCTTTATTATTCACAACAAAAGAATGTTTATATACACACAAAAAAGAATTTTCTAAACACTGAGACAATAGTGGGAATACCATTCATTTCACTCATAAAGCAAGACAGCTACATTAATCCACAATCCCAGTCTTTTCTGCATGAGAGCTTAACTAGGGTTTCATATTCCAAGCTTTAAAATAAATTCCCCTGCCAGTCTCCTAGGTTTCTGGAAATTTCATTAGCATCTGTAATACTGCTTTGAACAAATTGGATTATTGGCATATTGCTTTAACTACTTGGAAATCAAATGTATTGAAGGTTTTCTAAGGGTATAAATGTCCTGAGGCTATTTTAACAGGTGTTCATCCCTCATCTACTTGCTCTTGGTTGTTCTATTTCAAAGGTTTGGCCCCAATTCATGAAAACATTCTTCCCTTCAAGATACCTTTTGAGCAAATGCTTTAAATGAAAAATGCTCTAAAGTGCTCTCTGTGCTTGGGAGGGGCGATTAAAAAAAATGTGCTCTCCTGAACAGGAGCCTTCAAATTGGGTAATGGCTACTTGTGTCAGAAGCTCAGGTATAGAAGAGCTCTAGTGGCAGACCAGAAACACAGCATGGCCATGTTCAGTTTTTAGCTAGTCTGCTGTCAGGAGTCAAGGAAAAGAAATGTTTGCATAACTTGCCAAAAGGTGTGGGGCTGCTAGGGGCTGGGGCTTAACTGGCAACATAGGCACACCATAATTTAAAAAAAACATAAAAAGATGGAATGGCTATTCCAAAAGTCTGCTCAGACTAGTATCCTGGCTCTGACAGTTACCAATAGGAGACACAGTGGAAGAGTAAAACCAAGGCAAGTGTACGGCCATATGTGCCCAGAATGATCTCCTGGTCACCAGTGATCTGTGGGGCAGGAGCTTGCGGACACTACATACCGATGCCAAAGATTTATTCTGTTTTTCTGTTACAGCAGTATCTTCTCTGAGAGCTCTCTTTATATTCTTGTCAATAGGACCCACTGTTCCTATAAATTCTCCAGCAGGCTGTTGGATATGTTTGAAAAAAGGTTTACTGTTTGTTCTTATATCTTTTGGAAGCCATTCCTCAATGTCTTTTTGGTTTCCCTTATTATCTCTTTACATTTAACCTGCCAGAATTTATAATCCTTTCTGTTTTCCTCATATGGACATGATGCCAGCTTTCCAAAGGATGCCTACAAAATGTAGGCAATCCAATAGAGAGGAAATCCTGCCTCCTGTGAGACAGTGGAAAATTTTCCATTTATTTCGTTGGACCCTGAATTTCACCAGTGGCCCTGAAGAGTAACAGTGGGCAAAAGAAGTTCATGTAAATAGTTCATTTTCTGGAAATATGAAATTGATTTAAGACAAATGTTCCAGCAGACAAAAGTCTTCCCACGCACTGCCCACCCACCCCCCCAAAAAAACCGACCCCAAGCCAGCCACAGTTTTAACAAACTGTTTAGCAAACCTGATTTTTTAAATCAAAATCAGACAGCCAGTAATGTTTGGCGGATGCCTGGGTGACCATGATGAATAGGAAAGCCAGATACAATGCTGTTGGACACTAAATCCCTGAGGTCCTATCTACTGACATTGTGATTAAACCAAGGAAACAGAAATTAATACTGTGCAGTGTGCTGAATAACAGTCTTGCTGTTAGTTGTGCATCATCCAGGGACAGCACTCCATGACAATTCTAACTTTTAGCTTTGTTGTTTGCTAACTGAAGATGACAAAGCCTTATTTGCCATAGGAAGCTGATAAGCAAGGGTACTGTCCAGCCAACAGTTCTGCCACTCAGAATAATAACAGTGTCATTATCTGAAACGACTTGTGGAAGAAGGAGTTGAAGCAGTAATGTTTTATATATAATAAATGTACAAGATCATATTATTTCATTATTCATTGCATTATATTTCTTTTTTATTTGAATACAGTTTTCTATGCACTTGTAACAAGTTGAAAGTAGTATATGTAGCAAAAACAAATGCAAATTAAAAAAAAATAAAAGCACAATTTTAAATATTTTTCTTTCTTCCCCATAATGATCAATACATTTCTGTCATCCACCCAAACCTAAGAAGACTGGCACTGAGGGCATTCCAAATTAAATATTTTGATTCTGCTTGTGTAAAGCATTTCATCATAAATGAGTAACTGAGTTTTTCATTTTATTTCAAAGAGAAAAACTAAAATGTTCATCTGCGACTGCAAATTGCTGATTGCTCTTCCTCCCCTCCTTCCATTGTGGGACCTTAGGCAGATTTTTCATTAGACTTATTGCTTCTTCAAGCCAGGCCAAGAATGCACATGGTCCAATTGGCTTTATTCGCAGAGGGCAATTGACTGAAATAGCTATAGTGGAATCTGCCTTATTGGAATAGCTCATGTCAACACCTCACCCAGAGTAATTACCCCTTTTTATGACGGGTGCATTTAACTAAAGCCTTATTCTGCAGACAGGATTTTCTTTATCAGAGACCAGTCATTTGCCTTTTCTGAAGAGGCATCTCTCTTCCTGCAAGCTTTTCGGTCTTCACTCAGATTACTTTCTCTCCTAACCCAGTTGTCAACCTCCTTCTAAGAGTGCCCTTTTCCCACATCTAACAGCTGTCCTTTAGAATTTAATTGTTCCTGACTGGAGATGTTAACTTCAGTCTAGTTCAATGATCTCACTGTTCCCTTGAATCTGATTCTGGAGGGAGACACTTTATTCTTACTTTATATCAAACAGGGATTCCTGACAGTAAAACTGAACTGCAAAATGAACACGCTAACATTTTCTTTATCTGTTTTTCCTCTCATTAAATTAGTTTTATAACAAAATAATGCAATTGATTAGAATGCAGTTATTCTGGATTTGTATTACGGTAATAAAGTATTACTCCCTTTGCTGCTATATCTTTGGCTCTAATAGCTAGTCTTGGAGTACTTGCTAAATTAGACCCTTCAATAGACAAGAATGATGGTATGTCTCTCTGGCCACTAGCTGTATATGGGGATACATTAGTGCACCATGTGGAAAATGAAGCTATAAACCACAGACTATTCCAACAAAGCCTTCTGGCATCAAAACCCAGGTGCTTGCAGCTAGTTTAGCTCTACACAGCAGAGGGTAGAGGAGAGTTGAGCCTGATTAACCTACCCATCAGCTCGTACCCTCCTCATACCCTCTAGGCAGCTTTGCCAGCTTGAGATGTACTTGCCCCAAATGCATGTTTAAGTGCAAATAGGAGGGGGGAAAAGTGGAGGGTAATACAGACTATCTTTATGTGCCAGAGTATACAGGGAGGCTGTGGGCAGTCTCAGATCTGTCTTGTCTTGTCTTGTAGTCCTCTAACAGCACCTATGAGCTCAAATCATTGACAGAGACTTTATCACATGAGGTGCTGTGCAGCATATAAAGGCTGCACCTAGTCTAAAGAACAGTTCGGAAATGTATACATAAAATGCTAGAAGGGACATAGCGATGCTAATAGAGACTTCTGAGGACTTTTCAGCAAATCTTAGACTACTTCATAAGTTTTAGGCTTTATAAACTTTAAGTCCCATAAGTAAGTCTTTAAGCTTGACAGGACCAAAGGAGATGTCAAGGAAAAAAGATTCAAAGAGAATGATTGTAGATCATAGACTACGGAATAAACTTTTCACTTCCAGATTGAGAACTAACTGAAAAATAAGGCCTGACTGATATAAGTAACCACAGGGTATAGATATCAGGCCTGACAAATAAAGTTCATCCACTTGCCAAATTTGTTTTAATGTAAATTTATATTAGTGATTAAATAACAAAAGAAGGGCTCTACCCTAGAGCAGTATTCCCTGTCAGTGTCAGTGTTCATGCTGTGGCTACTGCTTGCAGATGCAAGAGACTTCTGCTTCCTCACAACTTAATTTCTGGAGCTTGGGCAAGATACAGACCCAACAGCCCTTGTGAGTATTTCTTCATATCTGAAAATCTGTAAGACATTCAACATTAAGATTCTTTTCTCTCTGCTAAGTTTATAACATTATATCACTTAGGTATTTCTTTCACTAAATATTTTGATTTAAAAACAATTTTCTTAATTCATGGTTACTATTTCCAGCAAAACCTGGGGGAAAAAAAAAGCTACATGTTTGCTACATCTTGCCTAGTCTACTAGACCTTCTGGCCTGACCTTGGTCCTGCCTCATGATCATGGACTTGTCTAGTGATCACTGGACTGTTGGCTGAACCGGGTTCTCCCATCGGACCTGCTCTTCTTTTTCAGGCACTGTGGGGCTGCATGCTTGTTTGTGAGGTTACAGCCCTGCCTGCCTTGCTGTCACCCTTGGCTTGTGGCTTGTCTTCCCTTGCAGAGCAGCTTGCTCCTGCTGTTCCCTGACACCTACTTGCTTACCACTTGTGCTCCTTGTCACAGAGCTACTTGACAGCTTAGTGACTGGCCCTTGTAACCTGCTCCAGTTTCTGTGAGTACTTCAGTCCAGCACTGCAAAGCAGCACACCAGGTGCCTGCTCCCCTAGGCACAATGCTACCACACAGAGCAGCACATGCGGGGATAGTCAACTTGTGCTGGCTGCCCACCTGCAATCATGACAGTAGTTTCTATCTATGACTGCTGCTGAATCTCTCCTGTCACTAAGACCCCCTAGTTCTCCTTCACAGTACGAGTCCTGCAGCCTTTACTGGCTTCTGAGCACTCCCTCTGTCTAATGAAGAGCTTTGCAAATGGCTTGCACTAGCTGCTCAGCCTGTGGGTGCTTTGCAACACAGGCAAGAAGTTCAGCCACGGAGTAAGAGAACAGGAGATGCACTTCAGAAATCTGTTTCCATAACCAGCCCAGACTGATCCAGGGCAGATGTAGTCCTGCCCTGTGCAGGGACAGTTAGTTCAAACCTCACCAGCTAGTGCTAATGGAGAGAAAGGGGTTCAGAACCTCATGTAAATCCACACCAAAATGATCTATAAATCTCTGAGCCCAGCCAGTGTTCAGCTGCCCTTCCCTGGTGCACACATTCAGTTGCATGTGACCTGATGTACACACTGGCCCTTTCCCCCCATTTTTCATAGCTGTCAACGGGCAGCTGGCATGCCTGCAGTGCTTCTTTCTCTCTTCTACTGGCTTGATGCAGATGCCTAGAAAAGAAAGAACAGGCTGAAAGGTGCACATTTAAGCTTTTAAGAAAGCTGCAAAATTTCATAATCACATGAAATATATACCAAATTGAGATCAGTGAACAGAATTTGCCTGGCATGGAAGTACAGATTGGCTGTAAGACTATACCTCCTATTGCATTCCTGGTCTTCCTCGTGCTGATGTTTTGGCTCTTTTAGGCATTTATACACTTTTTGATCAGCAAAGATTCTACATAGAGGCTACACTGAGTTCACTTTAGTGTATTAGGGTTTTCTCTGTGATGGCGACTCTGATTATTTCAAGTGGTGAAGTCCAAAATCTCATCTATGGTAAGTAGTTTAAATATGATTAATATTCCTCTAAGATGCAGCAGTTTAATAGGCTATTTTAGCATTTGGAATGTTCTTAGAACTGATATTGAAATAGTTTTATTTTGGTTTCTGGTAACATTCTGATCCTAGAACAAGAAATGTTGACATAATTTCACTTAAATGGAACAAATCATTTATATTTGGGTCACTTAAAATTACCTTTGAAGTTGTAGGGGGCTAGAAATTACTTATTAAATGGAAATTGTAATTCCTGAGCACAGAGTGAATTCTGAAAAAAACAACTAGTGTAACTTAGTCATCATAAATAGGGCAAGGATCCAACTACAGCAAAATAGCACAAGTCATAAGCAACCTTACAGAAGAGAGTGCCAAGAGCTGTATTGTGAAATCAGGCTAATCTGCTTGTTTTGTTTTTCTTTCAGAATTCTGCATGTTGATTTGAATGCTTCACTAGGATATAATCCTGTGAAATATAACTATTCTTTATTAATTTGAATAATCCCGCTGTTCTTGTTTAAATAAGGATTACTTGTTTGAATAGTCCATTGGGAGCAACATCCATAGGAATAAAGATAGATAACATGGGGATGAAAGGCATGTTTTTGTAAGGAATGCTATTGAGGTATCTAATACCCATACCCAAAAGCTGAGAGAGCATGCTAAAATACAGGGTTTGATTTCTACTCTTACACAAACAAATTGAGTATGTCATTTGCATACATGGGTGTTCAAGTAGAACAAAACTGGTTAATCAGATCTCTGGCACCGGGAAAAAAAAAACAGTTTTGTTATCTTCAAAGACTACCTGATTTTAAAAGGTCCATGACAGAGTTAAGCTGTTTGTGGGAATCCGTGGGGAGAATGGGAATTTGAAAACAGCTCCAAATATTTTTGAAATACTAGAACTCAAACTGACTTGAAGGTTTTTTTCGTTTGTTTGTTTTTTGTTTTTTTGGTTTTTTTTTTTTTTGCTAAGGATATTAATTTGGATTTCTAGCTTAATCCTGTTGCAGCTAGGAAGATGTTAGTTTCACTGCAGAACAATTTACAACCACCTTCAGAAACCAGGATGCTTAGCATGCTAATAGATGTTTGCGGGAGTGATACTATGTGTGCAACAGATGTCTAGATAGGACTAACTCCTAATAGTGCTAAACATTTTTTTCTGTCTTTCGACAGACCTTTGGTCTAAAGATGACATAGGAAACAGTAGTCATAAAATATCATAAAGGAATACAGCTTAGTGGTCAGAATTCTAAGTCTGGCTCATTTAGATGAGGAATCACTGATAAAAGTGAAGATACTTCTATTCATGCTAACAGATGCTGGGATGCCTAAGAGAATAATTTTGGCTTTTTAATACTAGCAGTATGAAGGAGATTTTGCATATACTTGCCCAGCTGAAAAAAACTGATGTATCAGGTATCAGTATGTTCTCAGGAGACAGCATGAAGCGAGCATGATTACATAATGCTCCTATGTGTTCTAGGACTCTCATCTATTGCCTTGACATTTTTTCTCTACTGAATTACTAATCTTACTGGTTGTCAAAATACATAAACTTCTCACCCTGCTATGTATTTCTTGTATGATGCTATTGCATTCATTAACTGCCTTTTCTGTGTGACCACAATGCACGACAATGTTTTCCCCACATGAAATATCTACAAAGCATCACCTGTTCTACAGATATCCGCAGGAGTTGCTCCCACCTTACTTTGACTTTAGCACAGTAGTTTTATTTTTAAAGACTGTATAGTATATTTTTTATTTATATTCTGAAAGTTCATCTATATAAATCAAGCAAGCTATGAGCTTCAGTAGAGAATAGAGAACTGACTTCAGATAAGGAATTTGAGAACTTAGGAACTTCTATACACAAAACATTTAATATTAAGGTTTCATTTGGCCATCCAGCCCCAAAAGAAGTGAGATAGAATAGGATGTTGAGTATGTTGGACATGGGAATGATGGCACCTTTGTGTCCTCCTTTACTCCATTGCTCCAACAACTCTAAATTGTTTCTGGCATTACTCTAAATTAAAAAAAAAAAAGAGAGAGAGAGAGAGAATAATATTCTAACAGTCTAATTTAGCAAAATATGAACAACACTTCATGAGATGAAGGAAAAGCACTTTCCTAGCTCAAGGCTATCCTTGAAGAGTCCCTACAAACATGGCACATATTAGAACTTCTCAAAGAAACAGTTGCAAGAATCTTTGTACCTGCAAGTCTGCAGCAGCCTATGCATAGAGATTGCTAGCACTGCCCATTAAAATAGTCACTGAAACTACATCAAGAAAAGGGACCCCAAATCCTCTAACATCTCAAATAATATTAAGGCTAAAATTTTTTGTTACTGTTTTGTTACTGTTCCTTTGTTGCATGATCTGGTATGGAGATCACATCATCACTATCCTTAACCTCTCATTCCCTTTCCTTTCACCCTCTGGAGAGTATTTTGCCTCAGTTGTGCTCATTCAACGGTCTGTATAGCTCAAGTTTCATGAGCAGATTAAACCAATCTGAGCCTAGGCTGTTGCTGCCCTCTCTCCCTGCTACTTCCCTTCTGTCAGCTCTACAGAATTGTATAGCTGTAGATGAATTGGATCCAAGAGCTGTTCTGACTGAAAATTGGCCTTTAAGAAAGAACTCTGTACAGGGTGAGCACCCACACAAAGGAAGGAATGCAAGCACGAGGATGGGGCAGAGCAGGATTTGGGACTGCCTCTTCACAGTCAAAATTGACTCAAACTGTTGGGAAATTGCAGAGTAAATGGAGAATGTGGCATGATCCTTTTTAAAAGCACCTTCAAATTTTCAACTTTTTTCCACTGACCTGGTTTGCCGCACAGTTACACAAACAACTGCAACAGTGCAAGCAAGGGCATTGCTGATCTGTGGTACAAAGATCTGTCTCCACGCAGCAACTGTGCAGACAGCGAGCTTTTTAATATGAACTGCTGCCAGAGGAAATTTTCATGGTTATATGGCACGACAAAAGATGGAAGTTGAAGACAGAAAATCAAACAAGGAAATACACAACCCTAAAATCCCTTAATGGAAGGTCCTTAAAACGCTGCCCACCTCTACCCTGTCTGCAATTTCTGTGTAAAACTGGTAAAAAAATTAACCAGTCTCTGGGAGTCAATGACTTTTGCTAACGTTCAGTGTATTTCTCCTCTGTTGTTAGACTTTTAAAGTTGATGAGTGATGACCTTTACATCTTATACTGGAATTCTGGGCCACTTTTTTGCAGTGAAAGCATTTGGGCTGACCACTGGAATGGTTTGCGTAGAGGTCAAGGTCCGTTCTCCAGGAATGTCTCCTTTCATCAAAAACTGGAGCATGGCCTATACTGGAGGCCTATACTCCAAGAAGCTGGAGTACTCTGACTCTGTGTAGTTGATTTGTAAGCTGGCTGTATTTCTTCAGAAGCTGAATTAGACACAAATCTATTAAACATGAAGCAACAGAGACATAAATCTATCTAACATGAAGCTACATTTTTATACACGCTTGCATCACTATTGACTGAAGTGACAGCTGATTATGAAAGTTTCCAGATCACATTGGACTCAGAGGGTCTCTAACCAACTGTTCTTGTATCTTAAATCAAAACTCAAGAGTAAACCTTTAGCCTATGGGAATTATCTACACTAATGGATTTTAACTCTTTCTGATTTGTGGTCCCCTAAAAATTTTCCAGCGAAAATGCAGAACCCATTATAAGTATCATGTACGTAGCAACACATATTCTTAGCTGATAAAAGACTTCACAGCTATTATACAGAACTGAGTCCCAGATGTCTGAAGGATGGAAATCAAATTTGTTTCTTATAAGAACTAAATTAGAGGCCTCTGCATCTTCACTTACAGCATTTTCTTTGCTTAATTTATTGAACCCATCAAGGAAAACAGCAAAGACTGGTCTATATCCACCTTACATACTTCATTTTCATGTTTTGAACACTAAAATAGTTTATATGACAGTACCACAAATGGTTATTACTAATGTTTGAGCTAGTAATACTTAAATTGAGTCTGGTGATTATTCCCTTGAGCTATTCTGACTCTTGGCAAACTCAAGCATTAGCTACACTCAATGCAATTTTTGAAAGGCTGATCTGCAGCTGTAACAGACGTGTTTATTTCATTTAAAATGTGGATCCTCAGATAATAAGTTGATAGGATGCATCATCACAGAAAAGAAGTCAAATTCTTATGTCAAACTAGGACTTTATTTATTTTGTTCAGCAGTCAAACTGTGCTTTAGTTTGCTCAATTAATTTAGTATAAATTTGTTTCCAGTCTCATATGCCAGTAATCCATTATATTGAAGTCTCCAACTTCCAGTTTAAGACGCATTTGCCTGTCTCTTGACACTAAGCAGTCTTGAATTACAGTATGACTGTTTCTGTCATTTCAAAGACTTACTTTCCCCTGTCTTTCCCCAATGGAGTGACAGCTGGTTAGCCCTGTCCAGCTGCACAACTGTTCTCCACTAACTACAGGGGCACCTAAGGCTAATGGCATTTAATGATCCTCTTAGTTAGAAGGTTAGACCACGGTTTGTTCTCCTCTTCCAGCCATAAGGTTAAGAGCCGCAATCCTCGGACCACAAGAGGAAAACAAACCAACTTCTCAGGTTTGTTTTCAGCCCGCTTGCTGTGGCTGCCAACCAGCTTACAACTCCAGCGTGTATTGCCTAACACCACCAAAGCCGTCCGAGGGGCAGACGCCTCCGAGAGCGACATCTCCGCCAGCTCTGGCGAACAGCAGACCTCAGTGAGTGCAGCCGCTCGCGCGGGCAGCCCCCCGAGCCCCGCCGCCGTAAGCCGTGCCAGCGGCTCCCTCAGAGGCTAACTAACGCCCGCCGCCGCTGCCCAGCTGTCCCGGCGAGGCGGCAGGCAGCGCGGGCGGCGGCAGAGACACCCTTCCCCCGCCGTGGCTGCCGGCTGCGGCAACGGTCGCTCGCTGCGCGGCGGGCAGCGCGCGCTTCCCCCCCGCCTGCCGGCGACGCGGAGCTCGCGCGTCAGAGGCTGACGCAGCAGCCCCGCGGCTCGTGCCCGCTCCGCAACCCGCGCGGGTTTCCGCTTCCCTCCCTGCAGCTCGCGCAGCGCCAGTGACGTCTCGGCAGCATGGCGCCCACAGGGCACGCGGGCGCGGAACCGCCGGGTAACGCACGCGGTGCGAGCGTTGCGAGGGGGAGGGGACGGGTGGGGTAGAGGGATCTGCGCGCGCGCCGGGAGCGCGGCACGGGCGGGGCTGCCCCCTCGTCGCGCGTGGGACGAGGCGGGGGGAGCCGAGCCGGAGCACCCCGCGCCGCCGCTGCGGGGGCGGCGGCGGGAGCTGGGCGCCTCGGAAGGGAAAGTGCGTGCGCTTTTCGGCCGAGGTTGGCGGGTCCTGGCGCAGAAAGCGGCCAGTCTGCCCGCCTCGTCCGCTGCTTTTTGCTCACGCATGACCCTCACGTAGCGCAGTCCACAGCGAAAGCGGCTCTAGTGCGCGGGTACAGCTATTTGTAATGTTACGTGGAACAGCATGCATTTAAAAGTATCATACCAACCAAAAAGTTCAACGTTGGTGGCTTTTCTTAATAAGGACATTAGTTTCAGAAGCCTTTAGCCTCGCCCATGCGCAATCCGTCCCTTGCGCGAGGAGGATTTGGCCTGGGAAGAGTCTTAAAAGCGCCTGTAAACCACGGGGCTGTTGGACAGAGTTAAGCTGGAAAAAAGCGCTTTGTGGTGCTGCTGCTTTGGAGTAGGGACTGCCTGGGCCTTGTCTTCATCTGTTCACTGACTCTAAGCAAAAAAAATCCAATTTTTTAGATTAAAAAATAATTAAAAGGGCATGGGGGAGGGGAAGGAAAGTTAGCTTCTAATTGGCATTGCCAGTGTTTTAAATAGACAGTTCTTTTGGTGGGTGCTTTCAGCAATTCTGCTACATGCAGAGATCCCAAGCACGTTGCTTTTTCATATTCCTGAGGGGATGCCTGCCTTTCCGGCTGTGCTTCAGTCCAGGCGTGCATCCCTAGGCTTGTTAAAGTGGCCTGCAGTCATCCTCTCTGCAGAGCTGCGTGCAGCTCCCATCCATGGGGTATTCTCCACTGGTGCTGCTTTTATTGCAAGCGGTGCCCATGATAGCAGGGGAGCGCTATTGATTCAAGGAGCCTCTTACGATATTTTATATAGATACAAAATACATAGCTGTGTTGCCTGGTCTTAGCACCTTGCTGACTCTCCAAACGGCTTTTGTGGTGTGAGGTTCTTCCAGACTCTTCCGGCAGGAGTGCCTTTGACCTGCCCTTGCCTTTTCCCACGCCACATAGGGTCTAACCGAGTGTCCGTTGCTAGTGACTGTTCTGCTGTTGCAGAACCAAGTGTGTGTCACTGATGTGGGAAATGATAGAGGGCATTTCTAATGCTTCTGAGAAGTGCTGGCAAGTCTGAGCTCTGCTTCAGCTGGAAGCAGAAATTGCTTGTGTTTGGGGGGGCGTTTGTGGAGTCCCCCTGCGTGGCTCGGTGTCCCTGCACAGAGTGGCGGGCACAAGGCAGTATATGCTGTTGTATGCATTTGGCAGCGGTGCAAAGCATCTGCATCTGGGAGCAGAGCACTGAGGAGCAGAGTGATGTGCTTGTCCCTAGCCTCTCAGCAGCAGGGCATGCCAGAAAGCAAGGCCATGCTGCTCTAGAGGCCAGTTTGCATTTTCCTGTGGTTACTGTCTGTCTTGAATGACTACTGATCTATTGTGAACAGTTTAATGTGGAGAGATGGGCAGTTGTGGTTACAGCGCTGGAAAGTTTGTGAGCCCCGGGATTAGTTACCTTTAGCTAAGAGTGGTGGAGACAACTAATAGGCCTTCTGTATTATTCTGAGACTTCAGCGACTTTTGTGCTTGTTATTTGCCCCTGAAGCTAACTTCCTAAATACACCAGCTATATAAAAGAGGCTGTTTATCTATTGTGCAAGATTTGATTGCTTCTGAAGACAAGTGACAACACAGAAAATGTCAGCAAGGTGCACATAGCAGGTACTGATACAATACGATGCTTATCTCTTTGGATAGGCAGAGAAACAAGTAACTCAACCACAGGGTGCTGGTGCCCACTGTTCTAGGGGACCTGTCTACCATGTGTTGCTACAGTTCGTGAAACTCTTAACGTTGCCAGAGAGTACCCAGCTGAAGAAGATTTAATTAATTATACCTCAAGTAATTATAGGGTTGTCATGAGGTATCTTTGGCAGGCTGATAGTAGGAGCATCTTTTCTAGATACTCTTGTCCATGCCCTGTATATTTTCTGTGTACTGCACAATATTTCTTTTGAATGAAAGGGAGACTCATGCTTTGAGCTAGTGCAGGGTAATGTTGGTTTGCAGGATTGGGTATGCGATCTGAAAGGGGCAGCTGCTGCTGCTTAGGACAGCACCTGGCTAGCCTAGGAAGCAGCAGGTGCTTTAAGTGCCTGTAGCTGTCTGTAGTTCCTCATTTGTATCTCTCATAATAATGTGATGAAAATACTATAATATTGTCACAGCCCGGCTGATCCTTTGTTAAAGCTTTGGAAGGAACTTGTATGCAAGATTGTTTTATACCAAGAATACATTATTAACAGAAGTTCATAAATAATAAAAAACACCTTTTGAGAATCATTGCAGGCATCAGAAAAATGTGTTTTTAAGCAAATTTCAAGCTTGGAAGTTTTTTTTTTTTTAATAGAAAGGGAGAACATACATTTACCTGTTCAGTTCTGGGTATATAGCCTGCATGTGAGTTGGATTTGGATAAGGAGGTGAAGTAACATCATCTTATTTTATTCTCTGAACTGTTTAGTTGCCACATTGTGAAAACAGTATGTTGCAGTTGGGCATAGTTTATAATCCTTAGTGCTAGAATGATTATAGGTGTGAACAGCTGTACCAAGCAGCCATCTTGTGCTTGCATTACCCTCACAATACACTTGGAAACATCTAAAAAGGGTAAGAGTTGCTTTAGCTGATTTCATTTCTCCTTTCCAGACTGATAATTCATATGATCTTGTTCATATGATCTGAAGCCACTGTGGTTATCCTGAGGAAGTGAAGTAGCATCTTTTTAGGATTTTTTTTTTATTATTAGTCTGTGTTCTGTAACCTGGTGATGCTGTTAGCTTTTATTGGGTTCACTTTTGTTCTGTCTTGGCATCATCTGCTGAACTAGTTCCAGGCTAAGGACGCTATGGTAATGTACTTTATTTTATGTTTCAGTAGAGTGTGAAATCAGGGTAAATGGTGCTGGGTCCTTTTGCTACTGCTAGTTTGCTACTATTTCTATTAAGCTATGTAGAGGCAGTTTTTCTTGTGGTGACTTCTGAATGGAAGAGGGAGTCAGTTTCCCAAGAGTTACTGGTCATCTTTGTAAAGGAAATTTTTCATCTACTTACGGCTGAGCAAATCAAGTTAGGAGCAGGGCTTGTAAACCTGAAAAAGGTTCCTGTCAGAGATTTTGTCTACTTAAGAATTTCTCCACACATCTTTTGTGTTTATTCTGTAACAAGACTCTTGTGCCTTGTCTGTGTTGGAGAGGGGAATTGTGCCAGTTGGATGTTGAATTAAGATGGTGGTGCTCACTTTAACAGAACTGGCTCCCCACCTCCCTGCTTTCCTCCCAGGGACAGAGTTCAGCACTTTCAAACTTGGGCTTATGACTTGACCCGCTCTGATTTCTTGTGTCTTTTTAGACATGCAGACTTTCTGCTTGCAACCTGAAAATTGCACTGGCTGTGTGCCAGAGCCTGTCTTAAGGCAGTATCGGCTTCATAACTGAAGAACAGGCAACTGTTATCCATAGTAAGGATAGGCGAAATGGGTTTCGACAGATGTGGAGCTATGCCATCCATTTGTGAAACATACAGTCCCTGTATTTCTGGCATTGGAGAGCCACCTTCAAGGTCCCGCCCCCCCCCATTTCTTGCAACCTCTTTCTGATGCTGCTGAAGAAATACAGATTTTGAAAGCTTCTCCAGAACGAGGCTGTCCCCTGAGGTGGGAGCAGAGATTAGGTAGGAATTTGTTGAGGTCCTATAAAGAGAAAACAATACACTGAAGTGGCATCTGTTCAGCTGGACAAACTGTAGAAAGAACAAAGAAGACTATGTGAGATGCAGGCTTTAAACAAACAAGCAAAAATACTCCAAAAGCAGATGAGTGTAAATCTTCATTTGCTTCCTAGTGTGTACGAGAAGGTAAGTGTGAAACAAGTAAGTAAACTGGATATAAGCCGACAGAAGAAATGGTACTAGGAAGACTAATGACAAGATGGGCTCAGCCATCCAGGCTTCAGTGACCCTCAGCACCAAGTAGTTGGCTTAGAGCCTACCTTAAAGTAAAAGCAAGCTCTAACCCATGTATCTTATTGGGTTATAGCCCTTTCAAAGCATATATGAGGTGCTGCCCACATGAATCTGCAGTGCAGGCCTACTTTCAGATGCAATTTTTTGGGGTACTGCTTCTGAAAGCCTTTAGATCCAGGATTGATTTTATTTTCATGAATATTTTGTTGGCTTAACATGAGTAGGTTAAAGCTCTTGCATAAGAGCCTGCTGAGTCCGCCTGTTTTGTGATAATACTGGGAGCACTGTTAATCTGAAGAAAGGGTGAATTTTTTTTTCCTTTTTTGGTATTCTGCTTTCCTTTCAAATGGTTCATTCTTGTTACAGAGCAAATTTAATTTGGTTTCTCTTTTCGGAAAGAGTAAATATGATTTAGACCTGTTCTTCCAGAGTGTTGCTGTAAATGTAACCTTGTAATACTTTACTCTTAGCCCTATCTTCTCTTCAGTTTATTTCTTTTTAGTAATACTGATGTTAAAAGAGAAGTTATATTTAAAGACTGCAGAAGAAAAAAGTTGAATAAATCAGTTAATAGATGCAAGTGAGTATTAAGTACTTACGTCCATAAGTTGTAATGAGGTAAGGACGTGTTTTTGCGCTTCAAAAATCTTTCTTTTTTGCAAGTGGTAGTGCATAACCAGAAGGCAAAACAGTTATTCGCTTAAAATGAGTAAGCACAAGCTGGATGAAGGGGAAAGATGAAGAATAGCAGGTCATTCATATACCATGTCATAGCAGTTCAGATAAGTGGAGTCCCCCTCTCTTGTAGTTTTGGATTTTGGAAAAGAAGGGCTGCTTGAATATTTTGTTGTGTGCATGTGAGTGTGTCTTCATTCTGAAGTGATCCTACATAACTTCTAGAGAGGAAAAGGAAGATAAGGTTCCTCCACAGTTTTGCGTGGGGGTGGGGTTTTTTTGTTTGTTTGTTTAAGGTCTCAGATTAGTGTTTTGGGTTCTGTTTTATGTATGGGTTGGACTTTGCTTTAGATCTCAAAGCATTAAGATACCTTCATTCCTAATGACAGCTCTGAAATATCTGTTGCTTTCTATTTCAGTCTTACCCTGTCCAATACCTTACTGCTAGCATATGATTTGCTACATTGGTTTTCTTCTGGCATTGTTGTGGAGCAAGAGAAGAGCTTCCTGTGTTTGTACAAAGAGCTCTATAAAGCCTGGGCATTATCTGTTAGTGTGTCTTGGCATTTGCTAACTAGTAGAAGTGCAAAGTCTTTACTTACTGTTCTAATCTTGGAAGCAGAAAGAGGTCCTACGGCTGTGAATTTGGGACTCAGAGGTGGATGCAGTTGAAGAATTGTCTCTGCTTGCCCAGTTTTTCTTTCTCTGCATCATTACTGTATAGTCAATTAAAGTAGAAATTTTTTAAAATGAAGTTTACTAGTTTCTGGTTTGCAATTGTGTACCATCTATGGTTGATCTCTGGTATGAAAAGAGGCAGTTTTGCATTTTCTTTCTTTTTTTTTAAATGTTGCTGTGATAGAAATTGTCATAGTTTTCAGTGTTGGAGACTAGTTTTTGTACAAAGACTTTAGTGTATGCACTTGTGAACTTTTGATATTCTGTTTCTGCAGCTGACTGTATGCGGGTGACTGTTGTACTTAGACAAAAGACCAATTAATTCTAATTCTACTTGGATAGATGCAGTTGTTCCCTGACATTAAGTGATTTCTCCTGTAGGTGAAGTAAACCAATTGCAGTTTGATTTCAGTAGAGGATTATTTTATTCTGCTTCTTAAACTGGAAGAACTCGGGTCGTAGGAGTGTATATATATATGGAATTTCAAAGCTGCTTAACTTTTGGGTTTATTTGCTTACAGTGAATACCCAGAAAAGCGTGAGAGATGAAATTGAATCAGTTCTGCAGGAGCGGATAATGATTTTGGATGGAGGCATGGGTACCATGATCCAGCAGCATGCCCTATCAGAAGAGGATTTCCGAGGGCATGAATTTAAAGATCATTCCAAGCCTTTGAGAGGCAATAATGACCTTCTCAGCATAACTCAACCTGGCATCATTTGTGACATTCACAAGGTAGGGTGTTCTGATTTCTGTCTCTTGACAAGGGATGGAAGGAGAATTCAACCTCTGTGCTTCTCTTCCCTTCCCTTTCCCAGACTACTGACTCTTTGGAGTCTGCTGGGGATGTGAAGGAGAATGCTAGGTAACCACATGGAAAAAAATGAGCAGATTTGACTGTTCTGGTTGCGTAGGAACAGCATTTGTATCTTGGTTACTAACATCACCCAGCCAGTGTTGTTTTTAAATCTTTTTTTTTTTTACTTACGTTCCTGATGCATTTCTATTAATTGTAGATTCTGATATGTTTCATTATTCTTTCCTTTCCTCCTCCTCAGCTCACATTTAAAGTGCATCCATGTAGGACAAATCTGAATTCTAGGTTTGTGTTTCTATAACTGAATACTAAAGAGCTGTTAAATGTGACAGCCTGAAGCAGGCTTCTCCATAGAGCTTGAGTATACCTGTTCCCATGTGCTGTCTCCTAGAATACTGATTTGTGGCCCATAGAATAAATGGGTTGACCTTTAGGAATTTGCAATCAGATTTTACTATTTCCATATCATTGTTAAGACTTTTTAACTTGTCTTTTATTTCTTGAGCTGCAGATATTTATGGGTCTTACTGTAGTAATTACTCTACTATTACTAGAATAAATAGAGTCTGGTGCAGACTAGTTATACAGTTGAAGCCTCACATCTGTTTTTCCAATCACTTACTAAAAAGTATGTGATATTTCATTTTGCTTAGAATCATAATTAACTGTAAGTTAATTGGTATGCATTCTGTGTTTTTATATTCACGTTCTAACTTTTAGTCTTTAGAATTTAAGGATGACAGGAATTGAGAAGAATCAGTGCGAGCTATAGAAATTGACCTATAGAAATTTGATTGATGTATAGAATTTTAAGGAGGAAACATTTGTAGATTGAGTTTAGTCCCTAGCCTGTCAACCAGGCTGTTGTGGTTGTGACCCTTAGAAATTCAGCAGGCTGCTGAGCTTGTACTGTTAATTAGGTAAACTGGTATAACAATTGAATTTTTACAGGTTTAGCAAGATGGAACAGTACTTGAGAACGAGTATTTTGAATCAGACCGCTGGTACCCTGCTGTCCTGTCTCTGACAATGGCCAGTTTTAGGTGCTTTAGGAAGAGTGTAAGAAAACACCAAGTTTGTGGTGATCCCCATGCCTGCAGCAGCTTGTGGATGAGGAGCTTTCTGAGCCATCAGTGGTATCTTCATATTTTAGCTATCAGTGGATATTTTTTCTGAGGAATGGGCGGAACTCAAATTAACAGATGAAAATATTTCTGTAGAGTAACTGTAATCCTGTCATATGCTTTTTTTTTTTTTTAATGGTCCAGTGAGTCAGATTTCAGAAATCTGACAACTTTAAAAAGAAACGTTAGCTGTATCTTATTTGATGAAGTAAGATTCAGTGATAAGATAGGTGACATTTTCAGAGACAAAACTGATCTTCTTGTTTAGAGCGTATTATTTGCTGTTATAGTAGTACACAGTAAAGTTGTAAAGGTGTTTGCCAGAATAAAGTTTTGAACTATACAAAAGACAGCACAAGGCTATACACATTTAACAAATCTTTCTCTTAAAAAAGTAGTGAAACTCATCAGCCTAGGTGATGTTCTGAAATTCCATTACTTGGTTATTTGCATATATATAGAAATCTGTATATTTTCATGTATGCACATATATGTATTTCCATATGCATTCAGGAGAAGGAGTTGAGAGAGAGAATATCAGTTTGCAGCAAAGCACATTTTAAAGCAAATTTAATTCTGTTTCATTGTCATTTGGATCAAGACTTTATTTGTCTCAGTATCTCTTGAGCTCATCTGCTTCTTATGGGAAGATCCCAGTGGTATGTTTTTAGTGGTTGCATCAGTATTTTTGCCTCACTAATAGTTGAAATGTCTTCGTCTCCTTGAATGTGCAGGGGAAGCAATGCAATAGTAACTTGTTTACTTGTGTTGAAGCAGATTTTTTTTCCAATCATTTCCCATCAAACTAATAGATCAAGGGCAGTAATGCTGTCAATTTATTGGAAAGGAATTATAGTGATTGTTTTTCGCAGTTATACAAAAATATCTGAGAAACAGTTGATTCTCCGTGAACTTGCTTAGTTCAGTTGGGTCTTTAAAGTGTTACTCTCAAAAAGCTTATACATCAGCCTGAAGTTTCTTAATTATTCTTATAAAAATTTCTAGACTCACTAGAAATTAATATTTTTACGTATTTATATACCATTACTCTTACTTTATTTACATTTTGAACAACCACAGCAAACATTGGTAAAATCCATCTTCTGCTGTGGTGCATCCAAGTCTGACACAAAACAGATGTGGATTATAATCATGTTCCAATATACAGTTTTATGTACTCTTGTCTCTGGATGAAAAATACGGTTGTTCTTTTTTTCTATACCTTCAGTGGTGCCTGAAATGAGGAAGTGTTTCCTAAATGTATGGATGGATAGTGTTCCTGTCACTTGAGAGTTAAACCTGATCAGCAAGAATAGTTAGGGAAAGAGGAAGGTGGTTGATAGAGGTCATCAGAATGCAAGCTAGAATCTACAGAAGTATTTCAATTTACATTGATTTCAGTTTACAATTAGACAAATAACTGAAGCAGAACACTTAATTATTTTTGAGAGTCTGGGCTATTAGTTGAAGTTTAAATGTGATCTGCACAAACCATAATTCTACTAAGCTTGTATTCTGTCCTAGTATGCTCTTCTGCTGTGCAGCTCCCTCCACGATGTTTTAAGTTTTCTATCCCTCGCTCGTTAATATAACAACTGCCTTTTCTGGGATTGCCCACTGCAGGCCCTGCTTGCTGATAGCAATTGGGCTGCTCCTCACTGTGTCCCTGTTTGAAAATGTAGAGTATGATCCAGGCTCTGAAGTCAGTAGTGGAGGTGACTCTGTAAATGTCACCTGTTATTAGAAAGTGTGACTGACACTAAAACACTGAAAACTTGTTTTATGGAACACTTCTATTGCTTTGACCCTGTGCTTTAGACTTAGAGTAAGGACTTAGAATTTGAACTGCTTTGAATTAGGAGATGACTTGTGATTTCTTTCAACTGAATGCAACAAAATAATTAGGGGACCTTCATTCCAGATCTCAGTTCTGGAAGTGCTGAAGTTTTTTTTTTTTCTTTTCTTTCCTGTCTTGCAGGAATACTTGCTGTCAGGTGCTGACATCATTGAAACTAACACTTTCAGCAGCACCCGAGTTGCGCAAGCTGATTATGGCCTTGAGCATTTGGTAAGAATTCTCAACTATTTAGACATTAAAATGTTAATCAAGATTTTTATTTCAACGGTCAAGATGAGCTTAGTGCCAGAGTCCATCAGGATTGTGTTGACTGACTGTATGCTGTCTCTTGGGCTATGTGACCAGGCTGCGTGCTGACAGCGAGGAACCATCCTAGTGTCTTTGTAGCTCATTTCCATTGTTGTAGACAAGAGAAGGAAAATGATTATGCTTGTTATGTGTAACAGTTATAGCATGTCACTTGTTGATGGAGGCACAGGCAATAGCGATTTGTCCTAGATCTTGTTTGAGTGTTCACAGAAGGTCTTAGTTCTGTGAATGGGAATGTTTTGCTTCAGTGCTTCCAGTTTGCCAAGTGCTACAGTGGAACTGCTTTGTTCCCGGTTGTTGTCTGTGTGCTCAGCTCTCTGGCCCAGAGAGCTGTTGCAGGCAGGGAGGGATGGTGCTATGTGGAACTCCTCTAATCTTGCCTTTATCTTATCTATTCTATGGCTTATATTGTTTTGAAATTGGAGATATTTATGAAAGAAAATAAATGGAAATATGCCACTTGAATGAAAAGTCATTGGCTTCAGTAGGATGTAGTTAGTACATTGCAGAATTAAGTTTTACTATTAGCAACTGTAGGGGTGAGACATATGTGGGATGAGGCCTATAATGTCGCACTGTTGCTGAGATGTATAGAGCTGTTCCCTTTGAGGTCTTATAATAGCAAGTGTGTGTATTTTTCCGGCTTAGGGAGCCTTCAGAGTGCACTGCAGGCTACTTGATGGAAGTGTTGCACTTCTTTGAGGAAGAAGTATTCTGTACAGAGCTAAGAGTTTGTTGGTAATTTTCTGTAATTGTTCTAGGCATATCAGTTAAACAGAGTCTCAGCGCAGGTGGCCAGAAAAGCAGCAGATGAAGTAACTGCTCAGACAGGTGAGCAATATTTATTTTAATTTCTTATTCCTTTATGTTTTTAACTGTTTTGCTACAATTTTTGGAAAGTTATTAGCTGGAGGATAATTTAATGGTTTACGTCACAGGGACACAGCTTGCAGAGACGCACACAGTTTGTTTTTTGCACAGTAACAGTTTTGCTGAAATCAGTGTGATATGAAGGAAGAGATACGTTTTTACAAGGTGTGGTCCTTAGTATGTTCTGCAGGATGACTGTCCTGTGCCCATCTGCTTTAGACTGCAAAAGACACACTTGCAAAATGACTTGAAGGTCTTCAGATGCATTTTAGAGAAAATAAATTCAGCAGTGACTGTTAGAAGTTGCTTAGGTTTGTAAGATACAGCTCTCATGTTTTTAATACAGAATTAGGATAGTTGACTCTGGGTGGATGTGGATTACCAGTTACTCCTAATGTAAATCTCTTGTTTTCAGGAGCTTGGCAGTGGCTGGTACTTGACCATCACGTGTAAATGCAGTCTTTTACCTTCATGGCTTTATTAATGCCTTCTTTCAAAGACAAGAAATTTGTTCTCGTATTCTAGCATCATCAAAGTGTATTTCTAGCTAATAGTGCTACTGTGTGTCCAGATACCACCTTATTGATGTGATTCATAGTATGCAATAAAAATGTAAGATCTGAAACATGTTTTTTTAAAAAATCCTTTTTTTCTTTTCCTTTTTTTGATGAATACACCCCAGAGTATCCAAGTCATGGTATGTAGTGAAAAATTCCAGAACAGTTTGGCGCTCTGTGTTTGCAGTAGTTGAGTGAGGCTTCCTATGTAAGAGACAAATGATAACTAAAAGAAAATTTGAATTAAGGCAATTGCTTGCCGTTGCCTTTTTCTTGAATGTTCTTTTGTGTAGCATGTATATATATAGAACATCTTGTGGGATAAAATTAAACAAAGAAATCAGCTGTGTTGGGTAATCATATATGCTATCCAGAGCAAAGTAAATTCTTGCTTTGAGACAGGAGGTTTATTGTAATATAGTTCTTTACCTTTGAATAATATCTGTGTTTTGGAGATCTTGGAGGTTTTTTTCTAGTGATATGGCTGTCACTGTAAAACCAAAGGTAAGTTGGGTTTTTTTGCTCTGTCTTGGTTTAGGAATTAGGAGATATGTTGCTGGAGCCATGGGTCCAACAAACAGGACTCTCTCTGTGTCTCCCTCTGTGGAAAGACCAGATTACAGGAACATCAGTAAGTATTTATAATCATCAAGTTACTTAACTTAGGTGATAGACTTAAAAAAGATACTTCCAGGTAATGTTAGCATAATTCCTGTTTTACAGCTTTTGATGAACTCCTTGAAGCCTATACAGAACAAGCCAAAGGACTTTTGGATGGAGGAGTGGATATCATGTTAGTAGAAACCATATTTGATACAGCCAATGCCAAGGTGAGACTCCTGCAGAAAAATCATCAGTAACATAAGTATTTGGTGAACTGCCTAATTCAGTGTGGTACTTGAAAGAACTATCAGCTGCTGTTTATTAAACACATTAAAAAGACCTCAGTTCATTGTAAACGGGTAAAGCATAAGGAAATAATTTTAATGATAAAACAGCCTTTTCCAGAATTTTTTTCCTTTGCCTTTTAATATATACTGTTAATGTCTTTCTGACTCTCTGTGCCAGGTTTTATTCCGAGCAGCACTGCAGTGTTGCAAGACACCTCTGAATGGGTTTGATGTTTTTGTTTTTCGGTGTGAGCATGTCTGTCCAAAGGATGCTTGTGTTATGCACTGGAGAGAGGATGTCTAGTGTGTCTGATTGCAGGAGTAGGAAGGCTTGTGAGACAGTGCTGTTAAAATACTTTTTTTGGGAGCTCTGATGCTTTGCAGGCAGCTTTATTAGAAAAGGTTGAGGGGGCAGGGAACTAAGAGGAAAAAACGGGTGATGAATTATGCCAAAATTCATCTGATTTTGATACCTCCTCATTTTTCTAATAATTGCTCAGTGCAAGTGATGGAATTGTTAGAGAGCTTTTAACTGTATTGCAATTTTATGTGGAAAAGTCTGGCTGGGTATGCACATAGCATTCCTTCAGATGTTTGCCGAAGGCTGACGTGCAGTGGAATTACTCATCCTTTGCAGATTTGACCAGTCATCATAGAGGCTCGCTGAGGACCCCAAAGGCTTGACAGTGCTGAAGGAAGTTCATATTCACATGGAACTTCCTAGAGAGTTGGGAAGTTTTCAGGACCTTTCCAGGGGGCCACTGCAGCCCTTACTGTTACAATCTGTGGGGGTTAGAACTACTCTGCAGGCTGCATGCCTGATCGCATTCAAGGGCAGTGAATAGTATACACAGCCATTTTGGGGGTAGGGGTAATGCTGCAGAAAGGATTGATGAGTATAGGCTCATGTGATTTGGGGTTCATAAAAGCCTTGATCTTAGTTGGTTACTCCATGATACTTATTTTCTCCTTGTTGCCAAGATGTGTTTGAAAATCTAGAAAATGTTAGAGGTGAGGGAAACCTTCTTTGGGTGCACTAAGTTCTCACAGGCAGTATAAGGTAGCAAGTTATATGAAGAGCCATAAAAACTAAAAAAAAAACTTTAAAAAAAAAAAAAAGTGTTTGTGTGCAATAAACCAAACAGACAAAAGATGAACTGAATAACCCCCAAATCAGTTATTAACAGTTTGCAATTTATTATTCTGTAGGCGGCTCTTTTTGCTCTCCAGAAGTTGTTTGAGGAAGAGTATGATCCGCGACCAGTATTTGTAAGTATGTGTTATTTATTTAATACTTTACATATACTTAGGCCTGGTTCCTGAAGGGAGGTGGCAGTTGATAAAGGCATTTTGAAATATAGCTTGAAATGAAGGAAGTCAGTGTCATCTTAGAAGTGTGCTTTTCTGTCCTGTCACGTGATTGTGGAAGGAGAAACTTACATGGGAAACACTTTATGAAATCAGCCTTAAGTAGTTCCATCCAGCGTATCAATCTGAAGCTTAAGGAATGACTTCATTCCTGTGTCCGAGTATTTATACAAGAAAAAGAGATGGTAATGGCGCTTTCTCAGGTTTGCTTCCCAAGGTATAATAAGAACCAGTGCTTCAAAGATGAAATTAAGTAATTTTTTCCAAATATTCTAGTGACAGATGTATACGAGTGGTGATTTTATGTCCAAAAAAGGTCTGTCAAATGCCTTTCTCTGACAGTGGGCAATAATGAATGCATAGGGACAAATACAAAAACAGGATAAGCCTATTTTGAATTTTTTTTATATATTCTTCCAGCTTTCTGCAGTTTGCAGCTCAGGCTTTCTGATCTACAGGTTATATCCGTTCATGCCTTCTGTTGAATGTGTTCATTCCTTTTTTGAATCCATGTTCAAATCATTGTGGGACCCAAGCATCCACAAAATTTAGCATCAGTAAATTTTGCAGCTTAATGCATTGTGCGAAAGTGTGTTTTACACTTGGCTGTTCCACCTGATAACTTCTTTGATGTCTCTCCATTTTTTGCTTGAAGGAGCTGGTGAGCAGCTGTTCCATGTTTCTCTTTGTTATGTAGTCATGGCATTTATAGACCTCTATGATATCCTCCCTTAGTCATCTTTTTTTTTTTTTTCCTCATATTGAAGAGTCCTTGTCTGTTTAGTTGCTTCATACCATTCCTTCATCGTCCTTGTCACTGTTCTGTTTGCGACTTCCCTGAATCGAAGGCGGATTGGAAAAGCATAGAGTAGTCAAACTGCAGCAGGGATTTGTGCGATAGCACAGTGACATTCTTTGCTTTGTTCCATTTCTTTCTTGGTTTTCACTTGCTTTACTGGTAGGGAGCTTTGAGTTTGTTTTCATAAAACTTTCTCCTGTTACTCAGATTTGTTCCCTGAACAGTAAGGGCTAGTTCAGAATGTGTCATTATGTAAAGTTAGAATTTTTCCTGTGTTCACCACTTGGTATTTATTAATAGTGAGTTTCAATTTATGTTGTTATCTATTCAGTTGGTATTGTGAGAGTTTTCTGATTTCTTGTAGTTGACTTTCTGTCTTCATTATCCTGAATAGAGTTGTCAGTTTGCTTGGCTGCCTCATTCTCTGCTCCCTTTTCAGTTCAGTTATGAATATGTTGAAGAATACAATCTCTAGCACGGCGTTCTTTGGTATTCCACTGGTCACCTTGACCGAGTAGTTTGCTGAAGGAAAACAGCATCAGTATTAAGGCATGTTTTGGAGGACGTCATGGGTTTACCTTTGCATGGAGTCTTCTAAGGCAAAACTTATTCCAGCTCCTGGAAAAAGGCAGTAGCCTATAGATGTAGGAAGTCTTTTCTGGATCATTCAAATGCTCTTGGAATTCTGAGTTCTCAACGTGGTTATTGTTAGTTGGGGTCAAGATACTATTTATTATTTGCACATCTCTCTCTGTATGTAATACTTAATAGATGTGGATCTGCTGTGAGATTGCAACATAGCTGATATGCCCCTGTGACCAAAGGAGTCACTTGTTTAACACTTCCCCCTCTCTTCCTCTCCCACCCCCCTTTTAATAGCGGTCCTGAGACCTGAAATAACATAAAGGAGGAGACAGGGTATATGAGAGGAGATGTGCCTGCTGATAGCTGCCTAAATAAATGGGTAACCACTGCTGATTTCAAGCACCTAGGTGTAGAGGCCATCGGAGTGATACTGCAGTATTAATGTTGCCTTGCTGTTGAATGATTTGTGGTAGTTGTCGCTGAGAGAGAGAGAACTTACTGGTTAAAGGTTTAAAGGCTTCCAGATTTAATTTTTCTCTTTGGGTTGTGTCTCATCAATTTGAGTGGAACACAGTTCCATCTATTTTTGACTTTTAACAGTTTAACCTTTTAAACTCTTGTCTTTATTGTTTATTTAATTCTTCCCTTTTCTCTGTGTCCCTTTGATATTTAGGTGTCTGGAACTATTGTAGATAAGAGTGGGCGCACTCTCTCAGGCCAGACAGGAGAGGCATTCATCATTAGTGTTTCCCACAGTGAGCCACTTTGGTAAGGAAATGTATCTTTACCTTAGTAAGTTATTTGTAGATTGTGATTCTTTTTATTTGAACTCCTTGCTTACAGCAAAATCGAAAATATACTAGCCGTGATCATATTCAGCCATGTGTGTTGCTAGTGTTGTTCTGTTACTGTTCCCTTGGCAGGAATTGTGTTTCCAAAGAATGCTAAACTCCTGCTAAAACATTGTTCTAAATCTTTTTGTTTTTTTGTATTTTTTCTGTTTATAACAGCCACTGAAATCACAATTAGGTCATGGCATTAAAAAAAAAAATCTTGAAACTTTGGTTTGATACCTGCTATCTCAAATTCTGCAAAGAGCTAATTACTGATGTAGGCAGGACCTACATCTCTTTGTTGGAGGAAAGCAATACCAATTCAATGATGTTTCAGGATGGGTTGAAAGAGCAAATCATAAGACTTCCTTTTGGTGTTCTTTTTTCTAAATTCTTGTCAAATTGCATACATTCAAAAGAGTTTTTCTCAACGTGCATTGTTGTTTTGAAAGTTCCTGGTGCTTCCATTTACTTACATTCTTTTCTGTTCAGGCAAAAAAGATGAAATAAGTATAAGATTAGAGTTGTGAAAAAGCGAAATATAGCAGATTTTGGTCATTGTACAAAGTTGCATGTTAATTTGCATACTGTTCTGTTTCTCTAGTCTTTTGTGGTTCTATGCTCTTTTCTGCCTCTTCCTTCCCTCTTCTTCCTTTCCTACCACTTGTTCTTTCAGGTTAGTTCTTTGCATGAAAATTTACACTGAAAATAGAATATTCTAGCAAAAAGATATCAAACTTAAAATATTTCATTCACTGGTAGCAATGCATGCCAAGCACATTGTGATGAGCCATTGTTTGTTTTTACAACAAAATTCCAGCTAAAACTTGCAATATGTCATCCTAGTGATACAAAAGCAGAAGACTGCATTCACAGCTTTCCTGACTGCCCTTGAGGCTCCACTTTCCCAGACCAGACGGTGCTCCAGAAGTAACATATGGAGCCTTTTGGAACAGGGTAGTAGCTGACTCCTTCACTCAGCATCACAGCCTAGTGATCCATATTTCGCATGAGTCTGTCTCTGATAAGCTTGCTCATGACTCTGTCTTGGAAGAGGAGAGAAGGGCACTGGAGCCGAAATCGGGAATTTATTAAACCATATTTTGTAAAAGCTGTCTTATGTGTCTGAATGCTTAGGGCTTGTTTCTCTTTTATGTGAAGGCCACTATATAGCAGTGTGGCAGAAAGATCTTAATGTAGGAGCAGATTGTGTTTTAATTCTGTTTCTCCTGCCAAATTGGTACAGAGTGGTTTTAGGATTGAGAAGCTGGTTGTCTCCATTTAGTAATAGTATCATAGGGATCATCTTATATCTGTTTGCATGTTTCCAGTTGGGTTTCATGTCTCATTCAGGGTGATGCATTGTCCTTAAATCAGTTTGTTTTGAGGCCCATTTAAAAAGTATATGATCTGCGTCCTGTGGATGTAGCTAGTGGCTGAGAAATGTGTGAACTGTTCTTAAAGGAGTGCTGAAGGACGGGTGGCAGGCTGCTTGCTCTGAAGGGTGCTCAGATGTGGCGTGAGTTCCCTTTGTGTTATTTCAAGTCTTGTGATTGTTTTTACTGTGGTAGCGTTAAGAAGACATACTTTGAGTTTAGGGCCCTAATATGTTGTTTGTTCTGATCCTGAAGGTGCTCTACAGCCTTAGCTTTCACAGGAGCTGATAAGTGGATGCTATGAAGAAATGAGCAAGGGAGAGATGATTTTCAAGGTGAAGGTGTGATGGTTATTACTCTAGCAATGATAGTGTATCAACTGCCTGGTTCCAGACTACTGGCTTTTGAGGCCAGGCTAATGGATTTGCTTTCTCAGATATTTTCCCTCATGATGATGCCGATTGGCATGTGAAGATGAGGCTGACAGTGGAAGCTACTTTTTGCTTCTGAAGGAGTGTATGTGTCTGTGCTTAGTTTGACTGGATAGCCTTGAAACAAGGCATGGATGGTGCCATGCTCATAGATCTGTCAACTACCCCTGCGGCAGGCTGTCCTTCAGGCAGTCTGGAGGTGTTCTGGAGGGCTGGTACACAGTAAGTCAAGTGAGAACATCAAAAAGTGCTCATTTGTTGAGTATGCTAGCTTCCTTCACAGTGTCTCACTGCTGAGGTGAGGTAAAAAGTGGCAGATGAATCAGTACTCAGGATCAGACACGGATGGATCTGAGATGAGGCAGGGAGAAATGAAGCTGCCTAATACGAAAGACAGTTATCTTAAGAGGAGAGAGAGGGGAAAAGTGTGAGCTGGAGGCTTGTAAATCGAACGTGACTTAACAGTAGTAAATATATTGCGTTCATCTACATTTGATTAGGACAGGCGGTCTCATTAACAACTCTTAGCATGCTTTGCTTCAAAAATCCTAAAGGATGAGCCCACACTTGGCAATAAATTCCAGATCTTCATTGTTGTAATTGTTTATTCTCTGATTTAGTACATGCTGTATATATCAGGGGGATCTATGTGAATGATTTAAATGTATGTAAGCACAAAATGGGGAGATGGAAATAAAGGATTCTTTTAAAACCTCTTCTGTATAAGTAGAATGGCCCATACAAAATGCATTGGAAAAAAAACATTTCAAAGGTAGATCTGGCTATTAAAAAGACAAGCTGTGGGAAGAAGGGGTTTGTGCAATGTTTCGTTCAGGAAACTGACTGTACGGTGTTCAGGTCCCCACTCTCGGATGGTGCTAAGAGCCCCTTAGATCTGAAGGATTTGTCATTCTGTCCAGCAAGTGAATCAGGCTGCAAGTATTTGCTGCTGTTATCTGTGCGATTACCAATACGAAGCCCCTGCCTGCTCCTAGGAAACAGGAGAAAAGTAAAAGCCATTTTGTGCTCCCAGTCCTGTGCAGAGCTTTATTGCTTCTGACCTCTGGGAAACTGAGTGGGCATACATGCATTTTATTAATATTGCTATTTCTGAGGCGGCCTGGTGTTCAGTTAGCTGGGAGATGTGGATATTATATTCTCTCTTCCAGTTTTTGTGGGGTAGCTTGTGTCCTCCCTGAGACTGTTCTAGGAAAGGAGAAAGCTTTTTTGCATCTTCTTCCAGCAGCACCGTGAGCACTTTTTGAGTTACGCAGAGCTGGTAAGATGGCTACTAGAATGGTGCAGAGTGATAAGGAAGCATCTGTAAATGTCTCTGACATACTTTATGAAAGAAAAGTTTCACTTGTTAATATCAGTGCAGTCATTTTGAGTTCAAGTCACACTTATGTATCTGTGGTTGAATTAAAGAAAACAGGATTGTACCTCCTGTACTGGTGAGATTGTTTAAGAAACTTATTCGTGTGAAAAGATTCCTGCTGTCTACGTCACTAAGATGCAGGATAATAAACTGTGCAGATTCAGTGCAAAAGCTTAATGCTGCCATAAGGCATCTTCAGGGATGCACTCAGTTTCTTCCAGGGATGACAAAATTTATGTGCAAATTTTAAATTATGAGTTAGCAGTTTGAGGCAATTCTTCATTCTTTCAACTTTTTTCATACTTCTTCCTCTAGCACAGAACTGCTTTTCACTGTCATTCTGATTCCACCCGTTCTCTCTCTCATCTAGAAAGTACAGTCTCATCATGTTGCTATAGTTGCTGTCACAATGCGGCCACTTTCCTCCTGGACTTTGAAATGAAATCTTGATTTACCATTCCCAATTCAATTCAGTCCCTTCCTTAAGGACTCCTCCTTGCCCTTCTCTTCCACCCTCAGAGGCTTGTTGTTTTGCAGAGATGGTATCTTCCCCCGTCCATCAAGTCTTGCTGTGTTGATGATAGTTAAAGAAAAGAGAGACCAGGGTGGTTGAGTTGCAGATGATTGTGGAAGTTAGTAGTTACCAGCACTAACTTTGATCTCTTTTGTTTGTAATAGGTGTTTTTGTGCTTTATTTACAAATAAAAAAATATTTTTTTTCTAGTGTTGGCTTAAATTGTGCTTTAGGGGCAGCTGAAATGCGGCCTTTCATTGAAACAATTGGGAAGTGTACGACAGCCTACATCATCTGTTACCCCAATGCAGGTGTGTTGTGAGTACATGTGCACATATTCCTGTGCTTATATACAGAAGAACTGTATTTAAACATTCATCCCATTGGAAATAATAGTTGAATTAGCTTGAGAAGGTTGTTGCTACCATTAAAAGCAAATTAAGAATTTTTTTAAGCTTCTGAAAGTAACTTTTCAATTCTGTGACAATGAGTCGAGAACACTGTCTTACATAATTAATGATAATCTATTGAGTAATGATTGCAAGGATGATGAGGCACTGTAGTTTTCATACAAGTGTGGATACTTTAAATGTGTCTTTGTGAAATTTAATTGTGCTCTTGTGAGATTTTAAACAAATTACAATAGTAGGAAAATTGTTTTTCAAGGTCTTCCCAATGCTTTTGGCGGTTATGATGAAACTCCAGAAGTGACTGCCAAGCATATAAAGGTATGTAATATTTCTCATAAACATGTCATATCTGGCAAATTAGTAGACATAGACGTACATCTTTGTATTTTATGTACATTTGTTACATACTGTGTTATTTTTTTCCTTGGGTAGCTCTGCATGTCATTTTGTCTGTTTATACCCAGTAGTGCTTTTGAGGTGCCAGGGTATAGGTAACTCTGAAAACCTTGGTTACTTTGGACTCCCTTTGCCTACACTAAACAGCTTTGTTGCAGCTTGATCTGCAGATATTTTTCATTTGCACTCCTACATTCTTGCTTGCCCATTTGGGAATTGTTCAAAAAGCTGAGCAGTTTTTATGAACTTGGCAGAGTTTTACAGAGTTGCATTTGTAGGAACAGCTGATACTGGTGGTGTTCCAGTGCAAGGTGTCCTTCCAAGCACTGCTTGATCTGTGTGAGGCAGAACTGTGTGGTTGGACTTACTGCATTCTTGCTGACACAGAGTATCTTCTGCATGTTAATTACCTTCTATACTGTAGTATCAATGATCTAGGTATTCATCCAAGTTTTCATCTGGGATTTGAGCATAAAGTGGGCCAGTTTCAAATGCACTTTGCTAAAATTAGGTATCAAAATTGCTGGTTAGCCTTAGGCATCCATATCTGAAAACAAATCCTAAGAAAAAGAAATAGTTCTGTGTCTCTTCATCTGATTTTTTTTCTTGTGATCCTCTGACCTGCTTAATATATGGAGAATATAGATGTTAGATACCTTTATTAACTTGAAACTAAATTCTCTCTTCCTCTCCCTTTTACAGAATTTTGCTTTGGATGGTTTGGTTAATATAGTTGGAGGTTGCTGTGGGACTACACCAGCACATATCAGGTTCTTTATGAGCTACAACTTTAGATGCACTGAAAAGTAGATTAAATGCAGTTTCCTTGGAGCAGTATTCCATGGCATGTCATAGAGTTTCCTTAGAAGATGGATCACTTGAATGAAAATAGCAGCAGTGTGTGCAGCAAAAATAATCTGGCTTTCATAACCATCTGTATTTTGAGGAATGGGTAGAGGCAGGGTTCTAATAAGGTTATGCCTCTGCTGTTTTGTCTTCTAAAACTGTTCCAGAATCATTCCTCCCTCTTTACCATTGGATAGAATAGAGTTCCCATCTTTGTTCCCTTATTTTCTACATTTTTCCTCTTTCTCAGGCCCCTAGCTAGACGGTAAAATGTCAGGTAAAAGGAGGGCTGGGAAAGGGGAGAAAGGGGTGGAAAAAAATCTATAATGGGATTTGAGAGTGCTATAAAGCTGGTGTTATATCTTTCTCCCTAGAAGTAACACAGAAAAAACCCTCCGTTCTTCACCTGGGCTTAAAAGAGAAGGGGCCTTTATGGTTCATTTCTACCCTTGTACAAACTGGGAGGAGGTGGTACATGAGGACAGTGTGTGTTGTTCTTGACTAGAGTGAAAAGAAGGATAATTGCTCATGAACTTTATGAGTTGTTCTGGAATCTGAGAAATGCATCTCAACACAGAATGATCTTTGTCCAATGTTGTTTCGCTGCAATCAGCAACTGCTCAGCTCAGTAAATCATGAATGCAGAAAAGAGTCACTTAGTAGTTGAAGGCTGGTACTGATATCCATCACGCTACCTGCACATGAGCATCCAGTTGTCATAGTTTATAATGTTTTATATTTGATAAATCTTCATCTTTGTACATTCCCTGCAAATAGCTACATAGGATCTTCCAGGAGTATATTTTTGCCTTTGGCCACACAAAGTGAAACATGTTTATTAGTTTTGTCTGTGACAGGGCTGAATTGGAGGGTGTGGTGTGTATGTCAAGTATGTTGTTAGAGTCTTGTCTGGAGTGGTTTAATTTTATTCAAAAACTTTGAGAGTCTTTACCTCCCTCTTTCTGTAACTCAGGAAAATTGCTGAAGCCGTGAAATCATGTAAACCTCGCATTCCACCTTCTTCTCTTTCCAAAGGATACATGCTGCTCTCAGGTAAAACAAAGTGTAAGGGTTTGAGCTTTCTAATTCATGTAACCTTCCTTTATAAGTGTATCTGCTATTCTCTACTAATCAGAATGGCTATGAGTTGCTGGTTCTACCTGAACCCAGCAACCTTATGGATGTATATCCAGATGTAAATCTTACTGCTTTGGCCTGTCTCAAGCTGAATCCAAAGGATTAATGGCACAATTTATTGCAGTCTTGTACGATATAACCAAGCCAGCATATTTTACTCAGTAAATCTCAGGCACTTTGCAGTGGTGAGTTATCTTTTCCTTACCTTGCAGCTGGGGAGAGCTAGGCACAGAGAGGTCAGGTAATTTGACTGCAGCTGATAGCAGTGCTGGGGAGAGATCCTAGTTCATCTGCTGTGATACAGCTGCCCCCTGTGGTCTCAGACTTGGATCCATCTGCACTGGGACAATGTTTTAGCCATACCTCTAGCTCTAAAATGTCTTTTTTAAAAAAAAGTTTGGCTCTGTAGATTATTCAGCCAGGCCTTCTTTTAAGCCACTGGGCAGTGTTTCCAAATAAAACAGACCTTTCATTCTGGGTTTGTATTTTGTATCTCAAAGTCAAAACAGTTTAATAGAAGTGAAATAAATCATGGTTTGCCCCATAGTTTCCTGCAGGAGCCTTCTCTGTTCTGCTGTGAGGTTTGTTTACTGTTGAGCTGCCTGCTACCCAAGAGTCCTTCTCGGCTGTTGCCTGGTTTCTCTGAACTTAGATACGTGGTTAAGAGCTATCCCGTTGGCAATCAGTTCAGTGGGCTGCTTCTCTGGTGGTGGTAGAGTCATGAGGTAACATAGTTGGAAATGGAAGGCATGCATGGATGCCCAGAGCATCACAGCTTCATGTCGTTTTATATTGGACAAATTAGCTATTATTTATTGTGGGTCAGGTAAATTATTGACTATCCTTGAGGAAGCATAGAAACCTTTGGCATATGTATTGGAAGTGGTTGTGTATTTATAATTAACTTGTTTCTTTGCTTTGCTTTGCTAGTTACTTACTAGATCTGTGCATGTCCTCACATGATGATAAACCTCGATTCCCGAAGAAAGAAAGATCTGTGTTTCACAAATTAGAAAGGGATTTTTGCCTTTCTCGCACAGTTTTTTTTTCTTTTCTGTATTTTTACAAATATGCTCAAAAATATCTTTTTAAGGTCTGGAGCCGTTCAGGATTGGGCCATACACCAACTTCGTTAATATTGGCGAACGCTGCAATGTTGCAGGATCACGGAAGTTTGCTAAACTCATCATGGCAGGCAACTACGAAGTATATTTTTTTTAACAATGATCTTTATAGATAATGCTCTGATTTTCGTTGCTCTCTTGCACTGCATTAGTAGCTGTTTCTTTTGCTGGCACAAAGCTCTACTCTATGCCAGTTACAAGAGGAAGAAAACAAGAAGAATTTTCCTTTCTCACTGCCCTTTGTTTCTGTGCTTATCAGCTCCTGTTAAACATGCAAGAAGGGTTTCACAAGGGCTTTTTTTTGACAAGTGTTACAGGAAACATGATTTTCCATTTTGATTTTGGTTATGCAGGGTGATGGTATAGAAAATGTCCTGGTCCGTGCTGTATCTGGGCTGGATTTTTGGATTTACAGAGGAGAGAGAAAGAAAGAAAGGGATTGTAATCCCTCCTCTCTCACACGTTTGGCGTATATCTGACATGGGAGAGACTGTGCCACTCTGCGGCCTCACTCTCCTGCCTCTCCCTTCTCCAGTCCCAGTCAGCATTATGGTTGCATCTCTATGTACTTTGATTACTGGCTCTAGCATGCTAAGCAAGAGTTGCTACAGAAAGAGGTGTTTAGAAAGTAACTGCCACTCGAAATGGCTATAGGGCCAAAATGAAAAGGCTAAAGGGCTCATTCCTTACTGGTGTAAATTGTTACTATAACTTTATTGAAAAAAATAGCACGGTAATGTTTCCTGCCAGCTAAGGCTCTGCCCCAAAACATGTGCTGCTGTTCTAACTGATGCAATCAAAATTAAAGCGTTATCTTGGTTTTACGAAGTCTGGCTCTTGAGGTCTTATGATTCATGAGGCAAGTTAGACCTATTAAGTAAAGAGCTTAAATGCAGCTTGTTAGGGACTGTGAACAACTGAAAGCCTTTTTGTTTTGTTTTGCTTTTTCCTCTCCTTAATCTGCAGCATGATAAAAAAAGGGAAAGAGCGAACAAACGGGTGTTCTTTCCTTTCAGCCCACGTAATTATCTGCTTTAGTATTTCCTTCTTAGCACTTGGTTATTATTCTGCAGCTGGAAAAAATGCCGAACATCCTCCAAAAATAAAGTACTCTGTGTTAAAAAAGAGCATAGCTTGTGACACTAGACCCTTATATTATACCATCACAGAGAATGTTTTCCTGTCATCATGTGCAATCAGAAATCCTTGTTACCGTGCAAATCTTGGATCTTTCAATTAAATGTATGACCAACTGTCTAAAATTAATGGCACTATCAGCACGTGTAGGTCTCTGGTGCCATGTTTTTGTGAATAAAGTAGTTATTGATGTGTGGTGCTAATGACTTCTGTATTGCTGTACGTTAAGGACTATTTCCTTATTCTCTTACAGATTGCCTTGTAAATTTTTGAGAAAGGATACTTTTATTATGATGATTTGTAGGGCTGCACACTTTTTCAGAAAGTGAAATGTTATCTTGAGAATGAATCGGCCATGTTTTTTGCTGACTTGTTTTGGTTTTTGAATCTTTTCTTCAGGAAGCCCTTAGTGTAGCCAAAGTGCAAGTCGAGATGGGGGCCCAGGTTCTTGATATCAATATGGACGATGGGATGTTGGATGGCCCGGCTGCTATGACCAGATTTTGTAACTTGATTTCTTCAGAACCTGATATTGCAAAGGTAGTAACTGAGTTGCACCAAAGCACAATACAGAACATCTTGTTGAGCTGGAAGTTGCCTTTCAGAAAATTTTGATATTGATTTGTTTAGTAACCAGGTTAGATGCTTAGTCAGGTGTAGGTGTATAAAATGATCCTTCATTTCATGTGTCGTAAAAAAAAAAACAGAGGCATCAGAGCACCCAGTTCTGATGCCTTTCTTGGGGTAGTGTCAGACAGTAGTGAAGAGGGAAAGGTACTGTAATAGGAAAGCCTTTTGGAGGAACTGACGTTTTAATGTTCTCTGTTTTCAGCTAAACATATGTCAATCTTTCATTGGTTAAAGCTGAGTGTAGGTTCCTATTCCAACAGTTTTGAGCCACAGTATAGATAGGCAGTGCATGACTGGGCTATTTCACACAAAGCCTTAAGAATGCTAGGGATATGCAATCTAAAAGATGCTCCTGCTAAGTAAGTGCAGTCTCTAGAAATAAGTATCTCATTCAGAAACAAAAGACAGTATACAGAGCAGAGGTCTCTGTGTGATGGAATATTCATAGAAGCTCTTGAGTTAAATTTGCTCTGAGTTTGCATTTAAAGCAAAGTGAATCAACAAGTGCCATCTAGAAACTTCTTATTCGTAAAAGCTGATAAATATTGTACTTACTTTTATGTCCAAACTGGCAAACAACCTGTGGAACATTTAACTCATAACCTGTATATATTGTCCTTGCTCACCTCTGTGTTATTTGCAGGTGCCATTATGCATTGACTCCTCAAATTTCTCAGTGATTGAAGCAGGTTTGAAATGCTGCCAAGGGAAATGCATTGTGAACAGCATCAGTCTGAAGGAAGGTGAGAAAGACTTTCTGGACAGAGCCAGGAAAATTAAGTTGTATGGAGCAGCTGTGGTTGTCATGGCTTTTGATGAAGTGGGTCAGGTGAGTGTCACTTTGTTAAAGGAGGTATTTTTCACTGGCATAGGTGATTTAAAGAGGCTCCTGCTCTTAGCAGTATTTTTGACCCTGATTTATAAGCATTTCTTTGTTGTTCACCCATTTGAGAAATCGAAGTTTTGCTCCAAATTTACGGCTGTTAGCACAAGACTGGATTTTTTGCTTGCTCTGCTATGCTGAGCTCTTCTTTCCTTCACAAAAGACTTTTTAATTCAGAAATTGAGTTTTGCATTAGAGGGGAATCTTTGTGAATTCATTTAGTTTTTTTCAAAAACCAAATGTTAAACTTTGCATAGGATGATGCAGTGTTGGAGAGCAAAATCATTTTTTTTAATGGATAGAATCAAAATTCCAGATACAGGTGTGGTGGTGGTGTTTAGATGGTATGATATGGTATATGTATAATTCTTTTCTAATATTCATGGTGTTCAGATTGGGAATTCCCAATATTGTAGTCAATGAGGCTGTAAATGATTTCTGGAGGCTTTGCTTTTCATGCTGTCTCTTAGTTTCATGGAAGAATTCTTTTTCTTCCCCAGGCGACAGAAACGGAAGCCAAGATTGCAATCTGTACCAGAGCTTATCACCTCCTTGTGGAAAAGCTGTGCTTCAATCCAAATGATATAATATTTGACCCTAATATTTTGACCATAGGTACTGGAATGGAAGAACATAACCTGTATGCCGTGAATTTTATCAATGCTACTAAAACCATAAAAGTGAGTTATAAGCTTATTTTGACTTAAAGTGTTTTACTGGCTTTACTTTAAAAAAAAAAATCTGACTGCTACAAAATAACAAACATTTTAAATTTATGGGAGGGGGACTATTCCTGTGAAGTGCAGCCATTCCCATATATTGCTTTATTTCCAGTAGAAGACCTTTAAATAGTTCTATAAATATATTTCACTCCATTAATTCTGCTGTAAAAGTATTATACTAATTAAATAAGGTAACAGTCACATTCAGTGTTCTAGCCAAAAGGACCTCTTTGAAGGTATGTGAAGGCTGCTCTTTTTAATTAATATAGGTTCAATTACTGTGGATGGACTTTGTGCAGTAACCTGACTTTTTGTTTAGCCAAAATGTGTGTGTCAGGAGATGCAGAAGTAAAGATTATTACCTGAAGACAGCCAGGGAAGTTGTACTATTGCATTTCAAAAGGCAAATAAGCTGGTCTGGAGAAGTTCTGCCAGCAGCAGTCTGGGCTTGTTGAATACCTTGCAGGGCGTTTTGTCAGCATCTGCCTTTCTGGAGGGAGGCTGCTTCCTCAAGGTTGGCTGCTTGAGTACATGAGCTAGCTCAAGTTGATGAGCAGCTAACCATTCTTGAGACACGCAGGTGGGCAGGGAGGTTGGTTCTGCCTTGCTGGCTGAGGGATGGGAAGAGACGTAAGTAGGTCTGCCGGGGGAACATCTGGAATGCTGCTGTGCATTTAGAAGAGCACCAGTGACTACAGAAACCATGGTAGTTGCTTACATATAAGTAAGCTGGATCTTTTATTTGTAGTTTTTTGTATAGAGATTTGAATTTCTTTTTATGAGCCTCAGTAACTGTAGAAGGATCTGGAACAAGAAAGAGAAAAAGAGTGGCATTGCCAGTGCTTCACAGCTCCTCAGCCAGGTGTTTTGTGGACCGTTTACTTTGCTTGGATTTCCTTTTTGGAAACAGCTTTTTTTAAAATTTACATACAATTCCATTAGGAAACACTGCCAGGAGCCAGGATAAGTGGAGGCCTTTCCAACCTGTCCTTCTCCTTTCGAGGAATGGATGCAATTCGAGAAGCAATGCATGGGGTGTTCCTTTATCATGCAATTAAGGTACGGTGTGCTTTTGGCCCCCATATATTTGTGCTTGGCAAATATGCAGGCCTATGTCTGAGAGCCCTGCTAAGGGGATTCTGTATGTTTTTTTCAGTATGGCATGGACATGGGAATTGTGAATGCTGGGAATCTGCCAGTGTATGATGATATCCACAAGGAATTGCTGCAGCTGTGTGAGAATCTGATCTGGAACAAAGATCCTGATGCAACAGAGAAACTTTTACATTATGCTCAGGTAACTTCCAATTTTAAGCTTTGAACAGTGGTTAGCTTAACACCTGGGCATCAGCACCTCCCTGCTGATGACAGAACATTCTATAAAACGTGCATCAATATAACAGTGGGCGTTAAAAGTTAGTACTGATAGTGCGTGCAGTTCAAGTTTGAACGTGAACTCTGTAACAGATTGAGCCTGTCCAATTTCACAGGTGCCCTGCACTAGAGTTTTTCAGGTGCTTCAGGAGATCAAACTGTATATGTGTTCTCTTAAAAAATCAAGACAGAAAAGGCTAACCCACAGCCAAACTAAACCTTGTTGCTGGAGCACAATTGACAAGTGCCCTGTGGGAGGCAAAGACATTAAGCATGTCTCTAGTGATGAAGGTTTGCTTGGAGTATATGTGAAAAGTTAAGTGGCTGGCTATGGTTCCTGACTATGCCATAGACTTCCAGTTCAGGATGTCACTCATGTCAAAATGGGGTCAGCTCATTAGTGTTTATGAGATACTGTCATGATGGTGGTGATAAAAGATACAGGTTACACTCGTGGTGGGTTCCAGATTATCAATGATAAGATTGGCTAAATCCTGTTCTCAAGAGAGCCAACAGCGAAAATCTCTTTGGGTTAGGTGGCTCCTAGAGTTAGAGATAAGTGCACCTGAGGGTTGCATGCCCTTTTTGTAGCTCCTGGCTGCATTGTTTATGTGTGCAGAATCATTTGGTCTGTAGCTTGCACCATAGTTATATCTGCTTTTAAGAAACAATGCCAACATGTTTAAAAACAGTACAGGAAGACTCTCTCTACCCCTTGTGCCTAGGCTGTTTTATAATGTGCTGTTAGTATCTAAGCAATTCACTTGTAAGTGATCTTCTCTATGTAAGAAGAAAAACATACATACATACATACATATGCACACGCAAAAGAGTAAAACATAGTGGAAGGATGAAGGCCTTAAAGGACAGAGCTACAAAACCATTGACACAGCACACACAGACGTCTATTTAATGGAATTTTCAGAAACTATTTACACGCACTTGGGATTTTAAATACCTTCTGTATGAGTCTTTGAGAGTAACCGAGATACACACTCTAGGGGATCACTTAAAATGAAACATTTCTGTTAAGGAAGTCTTAATTCAAGGTGACTTAACTTTAAAGAGGATCAGTCACGTAATTAAATACATTTTTAATAAGTTTAGAAAGAGATTGCTTAGGTAGCGTTTATGCAGAACGTGGAACATGGATCTAAATGGAGCATGAAAAGTAAAAATGTGAGTGGACGACTCCTTTTAGGTCTGTAAGCGTGAGAAAGTATTGTTGATGTTTCAAATATTGGAATCTCTGTTCTTCCTTGTCGCAATTGTTCTATTGCACAGATAAAGCAGTCCCCAGTTACCGAAAAGAAAGAATATCTTGATTCAAACATCTTTAAAAGATGTATTAAAAGCTAGCATAAAATACTACCAAAACCAAAAATTTTCTGGTTTTCACTGGAGTTAAGTCTGTTGATTTGGATATCATCCTGGCTCTGGAGAAATGCGAGAGGCTGGATACATTATAATTTACTTACAATTAAGGGAGGGGCCTATATAATATAAGGCTTTGGAGTTTGGAACATTTTTCAAAATATTTCTTCTGATCTTCCTCTGATTTAGTGCACTCGAATAGCTCTATTTTTTTTTTTAAACGTAGACATGTATTCACCAGTCAGTAAGTGCATATGTTCTTTTTATTTCTGATTACTGCAGTTTATGCTGCACAAAGAACATAGAATGTGCAGTCCCATTTCAAGTATTGCACCTCTCATAGAGCTCCAGTGAAGTGTCCTCCTAATTCCTTCAGGTAATAGTGCTTGCCAGTTGCTTGAATGCTAGACCTTTGGGGAAAACAAGGCAATTACTCCTTTTCCATTTAGGAGATCAATTTATATCTGAAGTTTGAGATTAAAAAATATTTTCCATCATGTGTACAGATGCAAACATTCTCAAACTGAAATTTAGTCATTTATGGCAGCAGGAGTTGTGCTTCTGTTTTTTCCTCCTTAGCATGCAGTATAATCATCCTGTTTTTTAAAGATCTGCATGTAGTGTTTGCTGCTGTGGTCCTTGCATGCCTACAGTTTCATGGGTTAGTTAAAGCAGTGTTATTTTTAGGTTAGAATGATCTCCTTGGTAAAACGTCTGGCCAGAGGTTCAGGAGCACTTAACCTTTTTACAGAATCACAGAAGGGTGACTGCCAAAGCAGGGTCACCCACAGCAGGTTGCTCAAGGCCATGCCCAGTTGTGTTTTGATTACATCTAAGGATAGAGACTGCACAACCTCTCTTGGCAACATTTTCCCCCTTTTTCTGTTCTCTTCTTACAAACTAGATCCATGAGGGGAGTGGGATTGGTAATGAGAATCAGTGAAGTTAGCTAATATTCGTATCAGCATGAATGAGGACCTCTTCTTCTTCTTGTTCTCAGGAATGAGATCTTGTTTTGGATGAGGTTTCCATGACTTTTCTCATGGCTCTGTCTTTAAAGAGTTGCTAATGAGCACTCAAAAGTATAGGAGCATTCATAGGGAAAGAAATACTTCAGATTATGAGGAATAGCTGAGGGAGAAAAATAAATCATTTGCCTGAAGTGTGGTAATTGAAGTAATGGACAGCATGCTCTTCTGTGAGCCTTCATGCTGGATGCTTGAGAGCTTTCTTGTACCATGAAACCCTTTTGGCCTTTGCATTTATAGAGAAGGTGGAGGAGAAGAGGAGTGTGAGGCAGAGAGTGTGCGAGGGACTGGGACAGTCCATATGCATGAAAAACAGTAGATTGCAAAGATATCTGTGATATGAAATAACAGAAGCTGTCCCAGCAGAAACTGTTTTAGTGCCAAATTAATTAGAATTTTAAAATGAAGTGGCACTGCGTGGGCCAGGAATCAATTTAAATTATGTTCCCAGAAGTAAAACCCTCAGGATTAGTCATTTCAGCGGGTTTTTTTTAAGAGTGTGAAAATTATTGGAGTTGTTCCCTCTTTTTTTTTTGTTTTTGTTTACATCTTCATTGAGGTACGTACTTTTGGGGATGTAGACCCACTAACTGTCTGCCGTGCGTCACACACATTTATAACGTGATTTGCATGTATGACAAAAGCTCTTCCGAATAATTTTAAAATATCTTATGTACAGTACATAAGATTATTCTGACTTCTCTGACAGTAAAGTCTGTAATTGTACTTCTTATACTGTTAAACTCCTATGGATGTCTTTCCTTTTCAGAATCATGCCCAAGGAGGGAAAAAAGTGGAACAGACTGATGAATGGCGGAAAAGCTCCGTGGAGGAAAGGCTAGAATATGCTCTCGTAAAGGTGAATCTGTTTAGAAAATTGCCCTGCCCAAGCAAATGGCCGATGAGTGCTCTCAGGCATAAAAATTCAGCCGTTAGACTAGAAGGGCCAACCTTGGCTTAAAAATCCTTCAGCAGCTATACTTTTTTAATTAATAAAGCTTTGAAATCAGTAGACCAGACAGAATTGTGATGATTTGTGTTTAAACTTCACAATTTGAGGTCTTTAACATTTTATATTTTACTCAGCTAGTGCTGGTAGCACTAGTTTGTTGCTACTTACTGCTTTTACTTTCCAGTTGCTCTCTGGTCCTTTAACATACAACTGTATTGCACTGAATTGCACATCTGCTGAGGGAGCAGTCTTTATGTGATTGTATGATTCTCTTTTGAGGTTAAGAAAAACAAACAAAAACATTAATACTTGTGATTATTGCTTAGAATAACTTTATATGCCTTGGACATACAGTGTTTGTTTCCTAAGAAAACCTATTTTAAGTATACATCTGAGATATTCTTAGAGATTGGTAGCATGTAAAGTATCTCTTTGTACTTCTGTTTTCATTTTTGGTGGGGGGGGGGAGAAGACAACTCTAAATATGAGCTGTATTTCTAGAAGGTTAAAAGCTTTTCAATTTTTTTCCCAGGGCATTGAGAAGTATGTCATTGAAGATACAGAAGAGGCAAGATTAAATCATGAAAAATATCCTAGACCTCTAAATATAATTGAAGGGCCTTTGATGAATGGCATGAAAATTGTTGGTGATCTTTTTGGTGCTGGAAAGATGTTTCTGCCTCAGGTAAAGAGAAAATTGTTTCTTATATTTTCATATTTGCCAAAAACTAGCATTGTAAAATGTAGCCAAAATATTCTATGCTGGCTGTCTTTTCAGATATAGCACTTGAATTCAGAAAATTGAGATGTTGCTAGTAAGTTGCCTTATTTTTCTTTATTTTTTAACTTGATTCTCTCTTTATACTTTTTCACAATTGTTTTTCTTTTCTCCTGAGTGTTTTTGCTTCATTTATAAGGTAGTTTTAAATCAAGTGATGTTTGTTTGGATCTTTTTTTTTCTCTTTTTCATGGGTTTTACTTAAGGACACGAACTTAGAAAGTACTAAACATGGTTGACTATTTGTAACTTCTCATTCTGTTGTGAGTGGTCCCAGAGGTTGCACTGTGAAAGCAAGTGTTGTGTGTGGACATTTAGTCCAAAAGCCAGCAGCCTAGTACCACAGAATGCTTTGCAAACCTGGAATCTCAGTTTGCAAATGATGGGATGTTTTGTTGCTTGTTAGAATGGATATAGAAGAAAGCCATGAGAAATTTGAGAGTATTCCTCTATCTGATTTTTTTTCCCCCTCCCCTTCTCCATTTATTCATGCAGGTGATAAAGTCTGCTCGAGTTATGAAGAAAGCAGTCGGCCACCTTGTTCCCTATATGGAAAAAGAGAGAGAGGAAAAGAGAGGCAAACAAGGCAGCATAGAGGAAGAGGCAAGACACAGTCACTTGTGCTGTAACTCTTTCGTAGCATGTCTTGACAGAAAATGAAATTATTTTCCTGATGACATTTATCCAGCTCTTTATGCCTGAGAGTTAAGCAAGGCATACAGAAACAGATAATCTTTGCTTAAGTAGAAGCAGACGTGGAATGCATAAAGTGCAGATTTTGTGGAACTTTGCTCAGTATGTGTCTAACCTGTTCGTGTAAAAAAATAAACAAACAAACAAACAAAAAACCCAAAAGAACTCCTGAAGGATGCCATAAACCTCTGTAGGCATTTAATCCAGTGTTACCAGTGTTAGTTATTTCTGGTACTTCTGGTCTAAGTTTTCACTGTGGGAAATTTTGCCAGTATCTGCTACTTCCTCTACCTTTGATAAACTCCTTAACTCCCTCCTAGGTGTTCAAAGCCTGTTACAATGTTTTTCTTTAATCATCTTCCTCCCTAACCCCCCCCTAGCTGTTCTCTCAGCTAAAAAAACCAAGTTCTTGTAACATTCCTGTATAGATCATAACTTCCAGGCCTGGTGTTATGATGGTATAGTAGGCTAATTGTATTTGCAGTCACAACCGAGTTGTGGGGTGCCATCAAATATTTAAGAAAACAGAATCTGAATATAGGCTTTTCGTGTATGATTTTTTCCCATTTTCTCAAGATTACTTTGATTATAGTACAGTAGATATTAGTGCATGGTCCTAATATGGAAGCAGAAATAACCAAATGGCACAAATAAAAGATGGAAAATGACTGGCTAGGTGGTAGCTTCCTAGAGAAAGATCTGAGGATTGTAGTTGTCGCAAACAGCATGTCAGTCAGTAGTGTCATGCTATTGCAAAAAAATCAACCCCCCCGCCCCCCAAACAAACCCCGCAAGCACCAAACTAGAATTTATAAATGTGATGTGCAGTGATTTTTCTTATGCCCGCTCAGCACTGATAGAAACACAGCATCCCATTTTGAAGGTGGTGCTCAAGGAAAATATGTGAACTAATTAGAGTTTCAAAAGAGAGCAATGATTAGCTTGGTCAGAAGCATAGAGAATGTAATCTTCAATGAAAGTTTGGAGGAATTGAGTGGCGTATGTTTTCTTTCAGACTTCTTCTGACTAAAATCTTCATCTTTATGAGAGATATCTGTAGGGAAGAAAAAAATAAAATCTTCCCTACATCTTGTCAAGAGTAAATGGGGCTTAAATTTCAGTGGGAAGATACTTAGGTTAGGTGGTGGGGGGAAGGAAATGCTGTAATGATATCGAAGCACTGCAGTATACTGCCTTAGAAAGTTAGGAGCTTTCATAAGTAAGTGACTTACAACTTGAAGTGACTTCAGGAGGACATCTAGTTCTGTGTCTGGTTCTGTAATCCTTCTTAACGTGTGGTGAGGCTTCAGCTGGATACCAGTGGCAAACAGAATTGAGCAATTACCTTTGTTTCACATAAGGCTAGTGCTAATATCTGGCATTCTGCAGCAGTGTGCCATGTGGTCTTGTATTGACTTTGTAGTCTACTTTTGCCCTCTAACAAATCTTGCAGTTATGTTGATATATTCCCCATTTTACATTTTTTGATGCCATTTTTTTTTCCTCACAATACTCAGCAGTTCTGTTATGGAATTTTATCTTACTGATTTTAGGGATGCTTATTTAATTTGTCAAGTTGATCTTGAACCCTAGTCTTGTCCTTCAGCATCCACTCCCCCCTCCTTTGTTGTCATCCTTCCGTTTTATAGATCATCTTAAATCACTGATGAAAATATTAAATGGTTTCCAGGTTCTTGTGGGCTTCTACTTTATAGCATTTCTTGTTTGACAGCTAACAGTTGGTGGCTCTTCTTTGAGAATGGTTTTATCAACTACCTATGCATATACTTGAATTAATTCCTTCCAAATTTGATTAATGGAATATGTGATGTGATAACCCTGGTAATCAAACCTGTGTAATCTTAATGAAAGAAGGAGAATGCCTGGTCTCTTTTCTCATTCTCTTCTTGGATGTAAAGACAAGTGTCTTCTCTCCATTGTCTCAAGTGGATCTGTTCTCTCTCTGTCATGAGTCACCTTTCTGTGTGTTATCTCCCTCCTGCTTATTCTTTCCTTTTCCACTGCTGTTCTTTTTTTATTTAAATTCAGATGCACTACTGGTTTAGACTCTTGGGAATGCCTGTGTTTGGCATCATCTGCTTTGTTCTGATGCTATTTGAAGTCAGCGAAAATCACTTCCTCTGTTGCTTTCAGTGGGCACTGGACTGGGACCTACTATGAACCCTCTGGCGCTTAAGTGTTTTCCTAAAAAGAAGTTAAATGGGGTTTGAGAGACTCTGAAAAATATAATAAGCACTCTGCAGAGGTTGTGAGGTATTCTGTGTTGCTGAGGAAGGCAGGAGGGGAAAAAAGTAAGGCTTCTGTCCTGCTTCTTCCATCTTCTGCTGAGTTAGTATTGTAGTGCCTTCCTCTGTGTATATTTTTTTCTCTGTGTAGAAAGTTGGAGAGAAAGAGGACAGCTGCCTCTATTTCTGACATTAGATGCTGCCTTGGAGGCAAATGATTGTGGTAGCTTATCCATCTAACATTACCCAGCCTGTTGAAACCTCCGGGACAGTTCTAGTTGCAGACTGCCAGGCAATGCAAATTGCTAATTGTTATGTTTGAGGATAAATGGCTGTGGCTGTGGATTTCCGTCAAGATTTAAAAAAGAAGCCATCTAGATCTGTGCCCAGAACTTGAGGACCTCCTTGCTTGAGACAACTGAAATCAGTGTGTTGCAAGGAGGGTTTATGTAAAATAGTATGCGCTCAGGCCCATATTGCTTCCTACCCAGCACAGATTTTCCTTCTTATTTGCAGATCCAGTCAATTTTCTTCCTTGGATATCAGTCACTAGTTAAATCAGCAGTAGTTATTGGATATGATGCATGTGGGTAGTGCTTTTTGTTCTTCTCCCAATCCTTGATTATTTTTTAATTCTTTTTAGTTTTCTCGTATAGTACAGCAGTGTATTTTCAGCTGCAAAATTTTTCATTGATGTCCAGAGATGCTGTCCTAATAAACATCCATTTTGTGTTCTCAGTTACCTGGTTTTCTGAAAAGACGAGCACTGGGGAGATGCTCAATTAACCACTTAAACAGCAGCATTGGTGAGGATGTAGGGATTTTTATTCAATGAAGGCGTTAGTATCATGGGAAATGTCACTATCCCTCTTGGTAATATATGAAGAAGGTGACATAGATTCATGAAGGAGAGAGCTGCTTGATAAAATCCAGAATGATAACATGCTTTATAGAAAGATCTAATCCACTAGTTCTGTTGTCTGCAAAAGACAAGTTAGTGGACAGAGAAATGTTTTGTGTTTTCACATAGAATGCGCTCAGGTTTCCCCTTTATATCAATGCTTTGCAATTCAGGTAGTCTGTTGCCCTCTGATCCTGCACAAATTCAAACATGGCACTGTGATAGGCTGGAGCTGCTCCAAATGACAGCACTGGTTATACTATTAATAATGTATTGTGAAGGCCCATGTCCTAGTGGAGAACTGCTATAGGGAAGTTGCACTGTTGTCCTGCTGGTTAAGGTGCTTTTGCAGGGTTGGAGGGTGACATCTAATTTAGGAACAGTCTGCGACAGTAGGGCTTCCCTTCTCCGAGGAGATTCTTTTCCAGCCTGTTTGCTCAGGTTGGGGAGTCTGAAGTTGCCTGATCAGTACACTGAAATGTTTCCCTTGCTAATGATATTGCATAAAAAATAAACTCTTGTTCTCTTGTTTTTCCTAATTCCTCTCATTCTTTTCAGCAGTGCATTGGAAGATTGCCCTTGATGCGCAAATGGGTGTGCAATTATGAACATTCCTACCCCCTTGTTCTAAATATTTAATTCATTTAAACTATTTATCAGTGAGGTTTATGTTGGAAGCAGAGGTACTTTACAAGTTCGAGCATTACACTGCACAAAATGCCATCCAGATCTGAAACTTTTTATCTGTAACTTTTGTTAAACCCAGATATTTGAATAATATGCACTCAATCTGCAAGAACTTTTCTTTTTATTATTAATCATTTGTATGTTTAAGTGCAGGCTTTTACGACCAGAATCTTTTATAATAATTTTTAATACTGGTTACATCACATACATAATTTACAATTACCTGTATTATGATAGGCCTCTCAGTTGTGGATCAGGATTCCATTGTTGAAGAATTTGTGCAAACATTTTGAGGCTTCTGAGCAATTTAATTCTGATGTTATTTGTTCACCTTTCAGGATCCTTACCATGGTACAATAGTACTAGCCACTGTCAAAGGAGATGTACATGATATTGGCAAGAACATTGTGGGAGTTGTTCTGGGCTGTAACAACTTCAGGTAAAGAGATGAACAGTTGTGTTCCTGGTTACTGGCATAATGTGTAAGGCTAGCTAATGTATAAAGCTACCTAAGTAGTAGGTGAGCCTAGCTGCAGCTGTGGTGATGGCAGCAGATGAGAGGTGGACATTTCTTGGTTGCTGTCTTCCTCTGTTCCCGTAGTTGTGACTGGGAACACTGATCGTACCAGCTATTACTAATGAGGAGGCAAGAGGGAATAGAGCCTTCTTTAATAGCCTTTTTCCTAATAAATTGGTATCTGAGATGAATAAAGTTCAACATTAACTGAAACATAGATGAGATCAATTTTTGTATTTAAGAAAACAGGACAATTGCAGCAGGCAAGACTGTCTGTGCATAATGTTGTGTGCTGGAAAAAAGGAAGTCTTACTTGTAAGATTCTAGTGAACCTTTTGGTATGTCTTTCAAGCTGTTTGCTAACTAAGGTTTTAAAAACTTATTAGGGATTTTTTTTCTTTTTAAGTAAAGGATGAGATGCTAGTCCAGAGTCTCCGAAAGACTTTAAGAAAAGTCAGCTCTTTCCAGGCCTGTATGGCTGCTGCAGAGTTGGCAGCAGTGATGGAGTGGTTACATTTCCATCAAAACCCTTCATCAGGGGTCTGTCAAATGTTGCTCAGAGTTGAATCTGCTTTGGAGTTGCATCTTGTCTCATCAACCATCTTTTTTTTGTTGTTGATGGTGTTCTTTTTGACTGTGTGGCTATAACTTATTCTAAAGAAGAGTCAAAGTCATCTCTTCATTTAAGCAAAAGTGTTGAAGCCAGTAACAGTGCTGTGTATACGCTATATATTCCATTTCAGTGTTGCTTTAACTTCTGTTGATTATTTCAGGAGGCTTTGAGCTTTATTTAGAATGAACCACTTAGAAAACACCATGGCTTCAGTTCAGTGTCACCATGAGTAGGAGTGAAGCTGAGTGAAGACAGCAGGCTGGGGTGCCTCCCTTGAAAAAACAAACAAATAGAAACCCTGGCAGCAGCTAGGGATAATAGGAATAGAATGCTAGTGAGGACAGTGCAGTGCCTCATTTCACAAAATGTGGGCCTTAATAATAAAAGAATACTTAATATAAATCAGCTTATATTCCTGACATAAGGTATGATGTCCACATCCTATCTAAACCTTTTAGTATTGCCCAACTGACTTCAGAAATAACATGAAAAAGTAATATAAAAAATTATTTTAGATAATGTAAAATTTTTTTTGATATTATATCATCTAAAATTCTAGTGTGCTTGAAAATTTTTCCAGACCTAGACGTTGTCTCCTACATTAAAATTGCTATCAAAAGTCTTAAAATCAAGATTTTTTGTTTTGTTTTTCTTAGCTTCAATATTAGGTCAGTCATTTATAGTAAGAACAATGTTTGCCCTTTAACAGAAATATTTGACTCCTTTTTAAAAAATACTGTGTCATCTCACTTCTTTTCACAGAGTTATTGATTTAGGAGTCATGACTCCATGTGATAAGATATTGAGAGCTGCTGTTGAAAACAAAGCAGGTATAGAGAGATTTCATTAGTACTCCTGAACTGCTTGATTTTTAAACCCCACTTGCATTTTTTTGCTACTTATTGCATTCCTATGCTGTCTATGATTTGGTCAGACTACCTTCAAATAAATCAGAACTTGTACATTAACAACAGTAATTATTTAGTGTTTGGCACTTTTGTGAAACTTACCCAAGGAACTGAAAACATTTGTTACAAGGACAAGTCCAAGAGAGATGTTTTAGTTATTTGTTTTACAGATGAATAAATGGAGACTTAGAAAGGTTAAGTAGCTTTATATTGAGTCTTAAATCCGTAAAATAACTTGACATTCAGTCTTCCAAACCAGTGATTACGAAAAGCAGGATGGATTGTTCTAAAAAAAACAATGAACTTTCTTTCTGACCCAAATTACAGTTGCTTTCAAATTGTCTCTTGCATCTTGGAAGAGGTGAATTGTGTAGAAGTCTGAAAGTGTTTGCTGACCATTTTTAAGAGCAGGGCCTAGAATTATTTTTTCTTATTTCATGTCTCAATGAAATTCCTAATCTTAAATACCTTGGCTAGAAATTAGGTTTTTGGGTTTTTTTTTTTTAATCTCTTACACTCTGAGTTACCTCAGTTTCAATAAAGCAACAAACCTCAGGTGTGAAGCATGATAATCAGAAGTACTGTATATTTCTGGCTGAAACTAGAGCAGTAGGTGCTCAGCAGCTGTGAAGACTGGGGGTTTGGAACCACCTTCATCCTTGGAAATCTTTTACTTTCTAATTAGGCCAAACCTAGCATACAGCTTAGTGGTTACCATGCTGTTATCTCACTATGTAGTGTCTGATACATGAAGCTAGAAATGAAACATTTTCTGTAATAATTTTTATATCTTTCTAGAGTGGATTTGCTAAATCTTTTTTGTGTGTGCTTGTAAATTTGCGATAGATATAATTGGCCTGTCTGGTCTCATCACCCCTTCTTTGGATGAAATGATTTTTGTCGCCATGGAAATGGAGAGATTAGCAATAAAGATTCCATTGCTGATTGGAGGAGCAACTACTTCTAAGTAAGATGTCTGGGTTGGGAAGATGGGAAAACATGTATGAAAATACTGGGAAGAAAGGAACTTTATAGCCATTTCTTTCCCCCTTTCCCTCCTTTTCCCCCAAAACAGTTATTGTTACGCATCTGCTTAAGACTGATAATGTTATTTCTTATGTTAGAGGTGCTGGATTATAGTGGTAGAATGTAATTGGGAGACAACTAATAATGGGCACGTTAAACATTCCGTTTGTGCAAGTGTTATATGTGCTGACCTTAATCTTTCTGTCTAGAAGTTCACAGGCATATGCATATGAATAGAGCCCTGTTCTTCTAAGGGGTCGAACAGTCTGGTTTCAATTCACCAGTGAATAGGCATGGTTTTTAGCCTAGAAATGGTACTGTTGACATCAGGCAGCTATCTATCTTTAGGAAAGGTAATGTAATTTCCTGGGTCATTGTTCAGCACTTAGAGATGCTGAAGCCCCCAGTCCTGCTCAGGCAGGCTGACAGGGAACATGTTCTAGTTGCGTGCCTTGAAGTAGTTACATTTTTGCACTTGATAGACTGAGCTTTTCTGTTGAGATCTAATTTTCTCAGATCCATTCAAATGAAATAATACAGGTGCTATGATGTACCGAAGAACAGTGTTGACAGCTGGCTGACACCTAGTGTTAGCCTTACCACAAATGTGTTTTGGGCATGTGTAAAGGCCTTGGGTCACACTTTGCTAACTGGTTCAAGTCCAATATGTTTGAGTAGGTAACAGCTCAGGAGATTGTGGAGGTCATTTCTTGCATAACTAAAAGTTATTAGTGGTGGTCATTTCTTTACCAGAGCAGTGCATGTTCTGATCAGAACCAGTAGGTCCATGAATTCTGTAGTTTCGGCCTTAGCAAGCTACTTTAAAACTAATATAAAAGTTAGCGTTTGAAGTTAACATAACTTGACAGATAGTGAATAGTAGGATTATTGTCTGTCTTTATTAGTTCTGTAGTTATAATGCAAGGTTAACTGTATCCTTTTTCTCCTTTTTTATGGGAGTCTCTTCTCCTGTAGCTTTGATACTTTGAGAACAAACATGGAATTTTTCTCTGCAAAAAAGCTTTATTCTAAGTGGACAGCTTAGGAGGGCCCCTTCTTCATATCTTTTTAGCGTTTGTACATTGGACATTGTGTCCTAATAACCAATGTCACACAGTTTTGTAGACTTCTTGGAGATGAATGTAACCAACAGCAAGGCAACATAAGTTTTATTCTTGAATATTGAGATTATTGAATAATATATGTATAATTTTATTTACATAAATAATATTTTTTCATGTGAACTGTATATAAACATATACACATGCATCTGCCCAGATAAATACAATTTCTGTGAAATACATGTAAAGAAAAGGTATTCTTTATGGCATCCTGGATAGATAAGATGCATTTAATTTTGCTTTTTTTCATAATCTTATGTTTAACCACACATGCGCATTCTGAAAGCTTGTATACATGTTAGATGGTTCTTCATTAGCAATGTCTACACTTATTCTCCATAATGAATAGATCTCATTCTTTGCAATGAGTGGACCATAAATACTTGGAAAGGGGGTCAGTGAGGTTAGTTTGAAAGAGAGAGGCTGGATGCTGCCTACAGAATGTATGTAATTGAGTTTCTTCTTAAGTTACTATGATGTTTGCATTATTACTCTACTGCTTTGGTAAATTCAGATGCTGACAAATAATGGTGACAGTCTTGTCGTGGTAGTATTTAATGAAAGCTATTTTTTATAAATGATACAGTGCCCCTGTAGGACCATGCCCTGTTTGTTCCTTTTTCTGCTCCTATCAAAATGGAAGATACAGTATCTTGTTTGTAATGAATGGATCTGCTAAGATCAAAAGTGCCTTGTCAAGAAACAAATTAAGAAGATCCTAAGCAGTTGCTTACACAGCTATGTTGCACTGTGATCAGTAACTTCTATGCCCAAATGCTTTAAATATTTGACAGAACTTGAAGAAAAAGGACATCTTACCTTCGCTGTGGAAGATCACATCCTGTGTTCTGATTTAAATCAGTCAGAAAATGGGGTTTGACCTTAGGACTCAAGAAAGCAAACGGAGCTTTTGTCTGCAAGATCATCATTGCTGCACTTACTTGCACATAGTTTGCCAGGACTGTGAGCAATGGAGGTAGTCAGCTGCATTTTGTATGTTAGCTTAGGCTTCAGTTAGGACTCCAAACTTTGATCAACAAAGCAATATAATAGGGAAGTGATTCTTCATTATATGCTGAAGTACTTTGATGAGGTTGGGATATGAGTAAATATTTAATACTTAGATGAGCTGGGAATTTTTTTTAATGCATATGACATGACTGGCCTAAGAGGAACAAGTTTTTCTGTTTATTGACCACTAACAGAATCCCTTCTTCAGGTGAGTAAAGAGCTTGTGCTTCTGGCTCTGAGGTAAAGGATTGAGAAACTGAAGTAATAGTCATTAGACTATGTTAATGCAAGTCTGTAAACCTAGAAACTTACATATGGGAGGGAAAAATCTAAGATGCACAAAAAAGATAAATTTCTTTAGTTGTTGGTAGGCTTAGCTTGGAACATTCTCACTGAAATTTTCTGAGTTTCAAACTAAGGAGTTGCTGACTTCCAGTCAACTGATAAGACAGTGAGGGAGGGTGAGTAAATTGGCACATTGCTTATAAAGCATTCTGATATCCTTTGAAGGAAGGTGTTTATATACCTATTGATTATAATCTGTGTTTAATCATCCATATGTAGCAGATAGATGAATTCTTTTTTTCTTTTGAAGTTCTGGTCTATCCATTAAGTCCGGATTTATCTGACTGTAGAGAGAAAGATTCTGGTGTTTTGTCTGATTGTTGTTTCAGGTGTGAAAATACTCACTCTTTTTCTTTTTCATTTAAGAACACACACAGCTGTTAAAATTGCCCCACGATATAGCGCACCTGTAATTCATGTCCTGGATGCATCCAAGAGTGTTGTGGTTGTAAGTTCTAAATTATAGTTTCTCATCTATGCAAAAATATGTGCCCTGTTTTTCTGTTGTGCCCTTCATCCTTTCATCTAAGGCTTTTCAGCAGAAAACTGAAGAGGCACTACAGAGACCACGGTTTCCAAACTACTGTTGCTTGAGTTAACTTTTGCTGTCGCTTGGTTATTTCATCAGACTTATTTTAGGTATTGTCATTGAGTACCTTTATTTAAATGCCCATTTCTCCAGTGACAGTGACGTGATTCATTTTGAGGCCTTTATTGTAGTTTTCATAGTCAGGAGTGATGTGGTTTGGTGACATTTCCTGATATTTATTCTCTAATCTTTTTATTTCTGAAGTTAGTGATATGTCAATAAAAAAATGTTAGTGCTGTGAAATGGCTGACTGGAGTTTTCTGTGATAGATGATCTCTCTCTTAGATGAATGGGTAGTCTTAGCTGGCAAATACCTAGTGGAAAGAACTAAGTCAAGCTGTGATATTGTTTCTAAGAGTATTCAGGCTTTAAAGTTCTGGGGTATCTTCCTCTCAGATCTTTCCAGAGCCAGATTGGTCTCTCTTAATACTACCTGTGTAGCAGGGCAGTACTTCCAGCAATAATCATATTCTTAAACGTGCTTTAAGTCTAGTTTGCAGATTAGTGGTGAGGCTGAGTTTAGCATTGTCAAGTTTAATTATAAGGTTCTTGAAAACTAGAGTTTGGAAGACTGATGGCTTAGTCTGAAGTTCGTGCTCTGTCCTCTGTATTCCATGTTACAGTATCTATCTAGTGCTTTCTCTTTGCTTTTTTCAGTGCTCCCAGCTCCTAGATGAAAGTTTAAAGGATGACTTCTTTGAAGAAATATTAGAGGAATATGAAGAAATTAGGCAAGAACACTACGAGTCTCTCAAGGTACAAATATGATTGATTTAGCTTCTTTTCTTATCTGGAGTGGTTGCTACATTATTAACTCTCATTTTCAGTCCTTACTAATGACTTTCAGGTCTATTTGTACTGATTTAAAATATACAGTAGAATTGATTGAAAACTTGCAGAAGTGAATATGAAATCAAATTTTCTAGCCGATAAGGGAAAATTCTGCCTGACCATCATAATATTCTTGGGAAAGTCTTAATTATCTTCAGTGGACAATCAGTGGTATTCAGGACATGTTTATGGGGCTGGCTGTCATGCCGACCTACAGGAGACCCGTGCTGTCCTAGAGCAGTAGCTGGAAGCAGAGATACACGGGTAACTAAAATGGTAGTGGTTACCTACAGTGGTAGCTGAGCCATACTCTATTGGATGTTTTACAACACCATGTTTTTGTGATATGTTCATGTTGCCTAGGTTAGGGACCTAAGCAATCTTGAAATAATTGATGTTCCAATTTCAGGACAATTAAGAGGAAGCAATGAAACATGGAGATGGACTGTGCAGACTAACAGTAGGATCAAAATAACAAATTACTCCTTTTAGGCCTTCTCTGTAAAGAAACCCAGAAGCCAACTGAAAGTCATCTAGCTCTTATATGGTCTCTTGATAAAGAAAGATAAAGCAGGAGGCCTCTTGCTGTGAACATTTTGCCCTTCCAAGCTTAGGACTGTCTTTGGGCAGGGAACCCGTTCACCAGGCTGAGATCAGTGAGGGCAGCATTCTCCGTAAGCAGAGATCAGCAGCGAATTCATGGACCCTGCTGAAGTTGCTGTGAATTTTTCATGGGTTTCAGCAGAGCCAGTGATTTGCCTAGAGGCATGCTGATGTCAGTGGTGGTATTACCACTGCAGTCACAAGCTTTCTGCAAAAATTAGGACAGCATCTTGCTGTACCTCTGTGTTCATGTAATTTGAAGTAGTAAAAGAACTTATGGTGTAGTTCAGAGGAACAAGAAATCTTGTGGGCAAGTTCTTTTAAAAGTATGCAGGAAAAGATAATGGTATAGTATAGCTAGTTTGTTGTGATTTCACTTTACCCATGTGAACTGGGAGTTGATGGAACTGAGGTGTGTCCCAAAGACTGCTTTGAGTAAATCCGTACAACAACCTCAATGTTTACAGTTTATCTGAAAGATAAGAGGCTCTGTAAAAGTATCCTTTATGTCCATACAGGAAAGAAGATATTTGTCTCTACAGCAAGCTAGGAGAAAATGTTTCCATAATGACTGGCTATCAGGCCATCAACCGGGTCAGTTTGTGTGTTGTCATTTTGTTTTGTTTTGTTTTTTTAATTGAATTATGCTTCATTAAACTTTAGGATATAGTAGCGTTTTGTGAGGAAATGTATGACAACTTGAAAAAAATGTTGTCTGTTTGGCCAGGGTTTTTTTGTTGCATAAATTGGATGTTGCTGTCCTGTTTCTGCTCCATGTTTCTATCAATATATTCAAAAAAATTAGTCAATCTTTAACAAAAAATTGGGGAGGGACCCCAAACAGCAGGTTACCCATAACACTGTATGATCAAAGATAAGTTTAATACCTGCTTTCTGAAAGAATGTTGAGCTAGATCATTATATTGTGAACCTTGTTAGTCCACATTTAAAAACAAAAGTCATGACATAATGTTTGTATCAAATTCCACCTTAAAATTGAAGGGAGGAAGAGTTAAAGGCTTTTTCTACCCCTCTCTCTACTTGTTTCTGTACCAGTTTGTTTCAATTTGAATTTTTTTAAATGCTAGAAATCAGAAGTATAAACAGCATTCCACAAGAAGTCATATCTTGCAGTGACATTAACACTTCTCTGCTTTCTGTGATTTCATTTAGAAGACTCCAAAGAATGCTAATTTTCAATAGCTCATCTTAGTAAAGTTCCTGTTATAAAGTAGCAGAAAACATAGATGAAACGCATGCAGAGCTTGTGGCCACATCATGACATGGGTGCATGTCTCTTTCTCACTTGTGCATATGCATCCTATGAAGTGTGTGGCAGTGGCAAAACCTCTTAGAAAATTCATATTAGTTGCCAGAATTATTCTAGAATAGCATAGCATGTAGTATGTCTGTGTATAGAAAGCAAGATTTATGAGTGTCACGTGCATGTAAAATCTGTTAGATATGGACAAGTTGTGTTGTTTTCTCTGGTCTTCTGTTAAATATTTTGGCCAATGAAATAAGTTGAGAAATCCAACAGCTAATTTATCTATATGAATGAGTAAAAGGCCTTAATTTTTGTATTTTGGTTATTTTTATGCTTAGTCAATATATCACATTATAATTGTAGAGTATGGTATCACATGGGAAGAGTATGTCAGTGAGAATTCTAAGGCAGTACTTTGGAAGAAGTCATTTGTAGTGGTGGAGGTTGGTGAGCATTGGTTATACTGCACATATAAGAATAATATTCAATTATTTCCTTCATGTCAGATTGTACTTCTGATTCCTACAGTTAAACCAAAATTCATCGGCACAAAAGTCTTTGAAGATTATGACCTGGAGAGATTGATAGAGTACATTGACTGGAAGCCTTTCTTTGATGTCTGGCAACTTAGGGGAAAGTATCCCAACCGAGGTTTCCCAAAAATCTTTAATGATAAAACTGTAGGTAAGTATTCAAATTGTGTTTACCTCATGTAAATAATCCTAACAGACATGACAGGCTGCATTAAAATTCGGAATGTTTTGAAATACATAGGAATAGTAAAAAATACCGGGAAACTTAAGTTTCACTTAGATCTTCTGCATAAAGCAACACTGACTGAAGGAAGTGTTGGGATGCGAGACTGAAAAATAATGGAGAAAACTGTTTAGTTATCTTTTTTGGAGTTAACCTGGATGCCAAAACACAGGGAGCTATTTTAATGACAGAAGATGGCAACAGAGCACCTAATAGGTCTGTATCCCTGTTGTGGGTGAAGATGACAAGAAGGCTCTGTCTCCTTTTGAAACTACCCAGTAGGCCTTGGAATACATGATGAAACTGAAAGCATGATACTGAAGTTAGTGTTCTGATCTGCTGCGCTGTGATAATACAGGGGCACACACATTTTTCCCCTATCACTCCTCTTGTTCTGCATCTTCTGCCTCTACTAGAATGGTGCTGCTGAAACATTTATTTCAAGATATATGTTGTTACAGCTGTATAGACATAGTCATAGTGATGTCTTCTCTGTTTGCTGTAGCTGGTGGATTGTTGCAGTGATGTGAGAATTATGTGGAAAATGAATCAATCTTAAGCTCTTTTAAATGGTTGTGAAAACATGCCTTTTCTAAAGTTTTTTTTTTTTTTGGTAGGTGAAGAAGCAAAGAGAGTTTATAACGATGCTCAAAATCTGCTGAAAACATTGATTAATCAAAAGAAATTACAAGCCAGGGGCGTGGTTGGATTCTGGCCAGCTCAAAGTGTTCAAGATGATATCCATTTATATGCCGTAGAAGATGCAGTAGGATGTATGGAACCAATAGCAAAATTTTATGGTTTGAGGCAACAGGTATAATGAAAGAATATTTGTTATTTAAAGTAAAAATTTTTGTCATGAATTGCAAGAATGGAACAAAAGGGTCCTATTAAAATCTGTGCAGAAAATGCTTGCTGTTATCTGACTTCATTCATTATCTGTTGCCATTTCTTTCTCTTTTAGTAATAGTAAGATCTTGTTAGCAATGACCCAAGCCTAATATTTGTACAGAAAGCTTAACAGAGTTGGCATCCTCAAATACGACCTGTGTTTTCTGTCTCCATTTTAATATTTGAGGTGTCCTAAAGCACTCTGCTCTGTAAAATTCATCACATAGATCCTGTGTGCTAAATTAGAACCTAATGAACCTAAATTCTCTAATAATATGCTTGGATTCTGCCTTACATGAGAAATTCTGCTGGAATGTGTTAAAGCTTAAAAAATATTTATAATGCATGGAAAATAAAGCTCAATGAAGATAAGAGTTTCTGGTAGTCTTAATTTTTATGTAAAATTCCCCATATCAAGTGGCAGTTTAGAATTATTTTGTTGGCTGGTAAGCATGATTGAGAGAATCACTGTTGTAAGTATTGATACTTCAGTCATACTTATTTAGATTGGAATGTATCTTGATAGGTTGAGCAACATTTAAAAGATGTTATGCCTCTCCTTCTCCCCCAAATTCTGATTTATAGTTTACGTATTCAGAGTCATCAAACGTAGCAGAAACAAATTTAAGATACCTCAGTTTTTGGAGTACAGTGTTCTGTGAGGACAACCCTATGTCAATATTGCAGAATTGTAGTAAAAAATGCATGGCTTCAAGGTTATCTGTTCCTGTTCGTTGCATGGATATAGCTCTAGTGTCCCTTGACAATCCATGACAGATGTTTATATAAACCGTTCTCACAAACATCCAGGGAGGGCTGTCTTAAAACTCCTCCTGGTAGCTTGTTTCAGGGCTTTATGACCTAGTTAAAAGTTTTGATATCCCATCTAAATCATTTTTTATTACAGTTTCTTTTCTTGGCCTTTTCCCAGTGCTCTCCCATGGAGAATATCTGATTTGACATTCTTTTTATAGTGTTTTTTACGTATTGGAATATTGTTACTTTCCTTTTTCCATGTTCTTTTCATGTAATTTATTCCCCATTCTTCAGGTTTTCTCAAAGGTTAAGGTCATGAAACTCTTGCTTTTGTGGGTACCATTCTGGACTCCGTCTGTTTTATCTGCATCTCTTTCAGTCCTGCGCACACAGTAATTCACTGGAGTGAAGTAGAAGAGAGTAATTGTCTCTTTCTCCTTACATAAAACATTTCTTTCGGTACACAGGGTTCTCTCCGTGACACTAGCAAGGAGTTGATGTAAATCTAAAATTTGTAGATGCATTTAATATTTTTTTAATTATGATCATTAAAAGGGAACTTCAAAATTAGTATTGAGATCATCTGTGTGGAAAAAGCTTTCATATTTCTTCACTTTTATGATACTCTCTACAGCCTATTTGGTTATAGAACAAGGCAAACAGTTGATCATTTTCCTCTCTTTATTTTTTGTTATTATTTTTTAATAGCAGTAGGGAACTGGGTAAAAAGTGGTGTTAATGCCAGAATGTTGTTGTAGAATAAGAAAACTTGGTGGAGAATCTTGTGAATCAAGTGATACGCATGAAATAGCTTTTATCTCCTTGTAAGTTGGGTAGATTTCAAAAGCTGTACCACTCTTTAAATAGCAGTCCTGTTCCTATAGTGAATATACTAATTTGATGCCCAACTGTCAAACTTTGTTTTAGATGCTCTTTCCAGCATTCAGTCAACTCTTTCTCTTTTCCTCTTTTTCTGTTTTGGGAGAGGCCTCAGCGAGCAGGATATTCCCTTTTTGCATAACCCCCCTTGAACCTTGCTTGGGTTTCACCTTTTCAGTGGTGATAGGTACATTTTGTTTGTGTTAGTGTGTGGTTAGTGTAAACATAGAGTTTGGGGTATCATTTTGTCTGGACTGCTGAGCATGCAGTACGTAGCTCATGAAATTATGAGTGTTTCTAAACTCTCAGAAACATTCTAAAGTGCTAGAGTTGTTGAAGAATTCTGCAGTTTGCGTAACTGGGATGCAAGCTATCAGTCCTCGGTTTTGGTAACAAATGTGGAATTGGTGAGTGCTAGAAGTGGAAAACTCCTCTTCCTTAGTGGCTGGTGAAAGTATGTTCCTCATTATTCTGCACACAAAGCATTACAAAAACTGTTAAAGCTTGCTAGCTGTAGAGGCAAAACGTCTCTCCATGTCTGTTCAGCGCAGCACCTCTTTCCTTTGACATTTTGTTCTTCAGTGATCCAAACACCCTTAGAGGAGGAGAGGTGTTTTTCATCTAATTCAAGCACAGGAAAGACATCATGTCTCAAATACTAATGCTTTGTCAGAAGTGGGTTATGTCTGTTAATCTTAAAAAGACTACTCTTTAGATCAATAGTGATTAATGTTTTTTAAAATGTTCTGATTTATTGCATTATTTTTGTTATTTTAGGCTGAAAAGGACTCTGCCTGCACAGATCCCTATTACTGCCTCTCTGACTTCATAGCACCGCTAGATTCTGGCATTTGTGACTACTTAGGCCTGTTTGCTGTGGCCTGCTTTGGAGTAGACGAGCTGTGCAATGAATTTAGGAAGCAGGATGATGAGTACAACATCATAATGGTAAAGGCTCTTGGAGACCGGTTAGCAGAGGTATGAGGTTTTATCATATATCTCTGTGTAAGTTTTCTCTGACCTCTGTGTAAGTTTTCTCTGACTCTGTTTGACAAGTTGCTGTTTCAAGTTCTAGACTGTTGTCTGTGAGGTATGCTCTGCATTAAATCTGAAAGTGAACTGCTTCTATTGAACTTGTCTTGAGAGGAGAGTCGTCTTCTGAGCCTGAGGGGAGTCTGCTATCCATATCTTCCAGTTGCAAACACATCTCCCAGTTCTTTATGTGGGTTTTTATAGAATTTAGTAGATTTTAAAACAAGACAATTTAAAAAGATCTTTAAAGCTTGCTTTATTTAAATGAGAGACAATGTTTGGACCTAGGTGTGACCCACTGGTTATATACTTGAATTGCAGACAGGCCTCCATCTTACTTTAATGGTAGCCATGCAGATGTATCCAGGCTACAAGCCTTTGACTTAACATGTCTTAGGCATAGACAGAGGTGCTCATAAAGCTGTAGCTGAAGTGACTTAAAAATTCTCTGTCCATGCATCTCCCCAACCCCTCCTGCCCTGACTGACAGCCCCGTGCTTACACCTAAGTAATCATATTACAACTTACAGCAACTCAAGTGTAAAGTGAACAAGGTTAACACAGGGTTAGCTTGAGTCGTGTATCTTTAGCTATAACAGAGTTTCAGAAATTATTATTTGATGCCATCCGAACACATTTACTGAAGAGGGAATTTGTCCTGAATGCAGCCATTGCTGGCAAAATTCTCGTGTAAGCTGTAGGAGCAGATAAGAAAAGCTATAGCCCACTTTCAGCTAGAGGAAAGCTCCTCTGCTAAAAAGAACAGTGGTGCTTATTTACATCTGATACTAGCATGGATGCAACAATGATCTGGCCTCCCATAGCTAGAACTGGAGGAGATGCCCAAAATAGTCAGCACCTAATGTCTTCGGTGCTATAGTGATATATCATCATCACATGCTAATATACTTCATCTTTTCCTGTTACTGCCCACATCTTTACATCTTCAAGCAGGTATGATTTTAAAGCAGGACAACCAAAAAACTCAGTCTACCAAAAAGAGAAATATCTAAAACACCTGAATAGGAAAAGTAAGTTGTATATGAATTTAAATTTAATCCAATTTCTCACCTATAATAAGATCCCCCCTTAAAAAATAAAAGGGGGGCAGGGAGAAAGTCTCTGTCTTTGTTCATCTTAATTAAATGGCTGTTGCATTTTGATTGCATCTCCACATACATCTCCACAAATTAAAAGAATCTTTGCACTCTCTGAAAAGGCATTTGCTGAGGAGCTCCATGAAAGGGTTCGAAGGGAATTCTGGGCTTACTGCAGTAGTGAGCAGCTAGATGTCTCAGACCTGCGCAGAATTAAATATGAGGGGATTCGTCCTGCCCCTGGATATCCAAGCCAGCCAGACCATACAGAAAAACTCACCATGTGGAAACTTGCAAATGTTGAGGAAACAACAGGTACTTCTGTATATTTTTCTAAGATCCTTTGGCTTTTATTTATTTATTTATTTAATTTTTAAAGCAAATTAAAGATTGAAATGCTAGCAAGACAATGACATGGGAAGTGCAGAGCTACATAAAATATAAAACTAAAGCAGTTCTGGGAATTGCTGTCTTTCCCTTTTCATTGCCATTTTTATTTTGCTTCATTCAAGGAAGAGTTTGCAAAATACTGCCAGTGCTGTTGATGAAGGAGATATGTCCCTAATTAGCAGATTGCATGCAAACAGGGTTCTGCACAAAAAGAAAATTTCTAGCATCCGTATGGCTGCAAGAAGACATTCCAGATATAAATGGAATAAAAGCCAATTCATCAGTGTCTTTCCTGGACCACAGAAACCTTGAGATGGTAACTCTTAAAAAGGAACAAATTATTTTGTTTGTTTTCCTCTGATATTTTAAATGTCAGCTACTTCACTGCTAATTCCACAATCTCAGAATACCTTCCTATGTTTCAAAGCTCTAGCTACCCTTCTCAGTTGCCAAAGTGTCCAAGTTTTTCCCCTCAAACAAATTCTAAGTTACTCTACAGTAACCCTATAATGAAAGTCTACAATACACGTAAAGCTGTGCCTATTTTTTGGGATAGATAACAAGTGGAAATTTTTTTAAAATTTTTAGTGCAGTTGAAAGCTGCTTGGTTTTCTAGTTTGCTAGAAGCTGTTTCAGGATTTCCAGTCTGCCCAACAAAAGAGGCTCTGAATTTATGCTTGTTATCAATTCAGAGAACAAAAATGTTGTTCATTCTCTTTTCCAGGAATTGGTTTAACTGAATCATTAGCGATGACACCTGCTTCTGCAGTTTCTGGCCTCTACTTTTCCAGTCCCAAATCCAAATATTTTGCTGTTGGCAAGATATGTAAAGATCAGGTAACTTGCACTGTGCATTATCATACTGTTATAGTATTCAAAAACACCTTGTGACCAGATGTTTGAAAACTTTTTGGAAACAGTAAAAGCTGGAGATTCCAAATCATGTTTTGTGCTCCCATTGCAGGTTGAAGATTATGCACTGAGAAAAAATTTGCCTGTGCCAGAGGTGGAGAAATGGCTGGGACCCATTCTGGGATATGATCCTGAATAGCTGTGTGTGCATGTGTCTTATGGGCAGGCACTTTGATCAGTCCATTTCCCAGAAGGAAGAATAGAGTGGCGTCTATAATCTTACATCAGTATTCTTGGTATTCTTTGGAAATGGTTTGTATTGTTTGTCACTGGTCTGTCCAGAAAAACAAACAAACCTCCCAACAAATTCAAGTCCAATAAGAAAATCCTTCCCATTGAAACCAGCTCTTTCCGTGCCCTCTTCCAGTAGCTTGATTGTTTTTATTTTTGATCAAGGAACTTCAAATCTGCCCTGTACTCTTGCCTTGGGACTATGGATGCCTTGCAAATCTCTTAGCCATAGCAATATGCATTTATTTATTTTTATTTTTTGCACAAGTACTCTAGCTGAGCTAGATGTAGAGTGAGATGTGGGAGTTTCAAAGCTCTCCTGTCCTGAAGAAGGCTTTGAGATTGGGGACAAGAATTTGTATCCTGCTGGCTGTGGATGTACATAGAACAAAAGTTGGCTTCTGTTTTTTTTAATGTGTTTTGGCAAGTCAGGATACAGAAATATGTTGCATTTTTGTCTCTGAAGTCAGCAAGGGTTTTATACTGAGTGATCAAGAACAACTGAAGTACAACAGGTCTTTTTTTAAAAAAAAAAAACAAAAAACCTGTCTGTTCCATGTTTAGGGCTCGTGATCTGGAATGTAATGTTGCTGTACCTAAAGAACAACTCAAGTTTTTAAATACACTTCATGATGATGATTGTGGTTAGAACTATCAAAGCCATACGATGTACTGGAGTAAAATCAGATGCTGTATTATCACAAAGCATTAGATGGGATGATTGAGCCTGGGGAGTTGTCACCCCGGCAGTCTTGTGCTTCCTCTCCCTTTCAGCAAGCCACAATCTGTTTCTACTCTGTATAAAGGGTAATAGTATTTCCTACCTCACAGTTAAGCTGTGGGGCCTGATTCATCTTTAAACAACCTTTTTTATGTGAAAAGTACGAGAGAAGCATGACTATTGCTGTAAGTACACAGAGAGCAAGCTTGGAGCTGACTTCAGTGTTTTACTAACTCTAAGTGTCTGGGTACCTGGATTTTAAAAGCAAATAGTAGCAGCACTAGTCATTGTGCAGAGATGTTTTGAAGGCTCACCTTTTTATTCTCTTCATTCATTTCATGTAGAAAAAATGTTTAAGTAGATTGAATACCTAAATTTCATGCTCAGTCATATCTTGCCGTACCATAGTATCATAAATAATAGCTCACCCAGTAGTTTTATTCTTCACATGCATAGTTAACTTTGAGCTAATTGTTTGCAGCTTTTAAACTAGTTCCACTTTCCAGAGATTAACAACTCAGGTATTATTTAAATGCTAATCCACTAAAATGTTATGAGGGTGAAATCTTGCTTTTCTGGTCTCTAATTATCAAGAAAAACCAATACTATGAAGAGAATGTTCTTCTAAATAGTTTATCTGTAATTATTTATATCATTTTTTATAATGTCTTCATCTGACTTTATACTAAAAGAATCATAATGTATCAACAGTTTAATAAAGGTTAAGCTGTCAATAGTGTTATCCTTTAAGTGGCAGCAATAAAATCTGTGCAATGATCTGAACAGATGATGTCGAAATTAATACTAGCATTGTAAGATGAATCTGAAAATATAAAAGCTGCTGTGGGTTTTTTTTAAGTGGTTCAGTAAGTCTGCTCTCAACTGAATGCTTTAGAATATCTCATCCTTTAATGACTTACAAAAATAATTTCTAAATGAGTCTCTTTCACACGCACGCTCTTTCATGCGTGCGCTCTTTCTCTCTCTCTCTCAAAATGATTCATTCAGAAATTATATTTACACTGTATACCCACCCACACCCACACCCACACCCCCCAGCGAGAGAAACTTGAGCTCTGTCCTTGTTGATTAACTGATTGTTGCTGCTGGAATGCTTCCTCAATTTTACAGAGCTCTTACAGTTTGACAGACTGTGCTTAAAAAAAAGGGGGGGGGGCAGCTAATGTAAGGGGAAATAAGTTCCTAAAATACATAGTCTGTAAAAATCAAAAGCCTCTTCACTTTCCTTTTGATATTTGATATCTTCTATAGTTGGAAGAAGAGTGCCTTATTTGAAGCTGTGATTGTGGGAATGAGGTCAAAGTTTGACTTGTACAACTTGGTATTTTTTTGTTATAATTGTTGCTTCTGTTGAAATTAGTAGCTCGTATTTTAGTGACTACAGCTCTAGCAAAATCAGACCCACAGAGCAATAGGTGCACTCGCATATAACCCAGTGGTGGTGTTACTTTGTGTGCAAGAGCCTGGTTTCGAATGGTGTGCAGTTACTTTGTCCTAGCACGGAGGTATAATGCACTGACAGAAGTTTTCATCTTTACCTGCATCTCTCATTGTGAGAACCTGTTTGGAAGAGTTTTTCACTGTTATTATGCAAATATTTTTAACCAGAACAATTTCTTCAAAAGTTTTTTACTTCAAATTGTCAGCTGACATTTTGAATATGACAAGTTTTCATTCTTCTCTCCAGAACAAAGGTAAATTGTGAAGGAAAAGGTTCTCAAAGTTCCACCAGGTAAGATTATTTTGCTTCCATGGAACCATGTTGAAAAATCGTAGAATTTACCTCTTTGAAGCAACTAAATGGAGCTGATAGTATTAAAGAAAGACTGATAGTTGTAGAATACAGAAAAGATTTTTTTCTGTGCTTTTTCAAGTATGACTAACGAAGATGCAAAATGTAAGAGATGAAAATTGAGAATGATTTGTAAACAATTCTGGTTTAATCCTCATGGGTAATTCCCTTTGTGTACTCATGTTGCTTTCACTTTTTGGCTGTAAGTTAGGCCAGCAGTCAGGAGATGAGGTTTTGAGGCACATATCTTAGTCTGTGGGTTTCAGGGGGAACTACTGTCCCTAAGTCTGCACCTTCATTTTGAGGTCTGTTTCAGTGCTGCTGTTATTCCTGGGAAGATTATAATTCAGTTTATTCTGTGTACCATAGGTTAGATGTCACCCTTCTGAAAAAAAAAAAAACCCAGATTTATTTGTTGTGCAAGTATTTTAGCATTATTTGTTGATGAAACTTGAAAATTGTCTGCCTCCTTGTTCAACAGTATGGACATCAGTGCACCCTTTCTGTTTTTATCACAGGAGCATCCAGGACTTCTGCCCCTGGGTTGTGCCTGATGCAACAGGTGGAGTAATTTCTGCTCCTAGATCTCTAAAACACATGTGATGCCCAGAAACTGAGGGGAGGAGTGAGAGGCCATTGAGGGTAGCGTATGAACTTTTGAAAGTTTTGTCTTTTGGAAAGGGGCTAGTTTATTAATAACACTGACTGGGTTGCATAAAATACACTTTGAGACATTGGCTGATTTACCTGAATGTGTCATGACAAAAATGGATTTAGTGTCCTAGAGTTCGAAATGCAAGACAAGAAATAACCTTACTAATTAATCCGAGCGGTCTGTTGTATACAGAAGCAGTAGCACCTGCTCTCAGTTGCTGGAGAAATGATTCCTGTGTGTGTCTGTGTCTCGGTATGGCACAGCTTGTTCTGCCCTCTTACAGAGTCATTTCAGTTGATTGTCAAGCTTCTGTAGGTGCCTTTTTTCAAAACAAAATGTATCATGAACAAAATAAATGTATGTTTATCTTGCTTTCACACATCGTCGATCTGTTGACTAGCTAAAAGCAGAACAAAAAAACAAAAGCAATAAGCCTCCATGTTCTTTTGTTCTGTTAATACCACCATGGCTGAACATCCTCTGAATATCTTCTTTGACCAAGCGACATGCCTGATATAAACAGCTGTGCAAGTAGAATTCAGCTGAGATTACCAAACTTGGTACTTTGGATTTGTAATTCAGCTTGAACCAGGATGTTTAAAAACAAGCTAATACTAATCATCACTAGGCTGAAGTTGCCATGACGACTGACAAATTAAAGGCCACGTTTCTAAGACTCTCTCTCACAGCACCAGGATGGTCTGTGCCTAAAGCTTCTGGTCAGGCCAAGGGAGAGTGTTCTCAAACCAGGCTGGTCTCTGCCATTCCTTGTTACAGGCAGCATGAAGTAAGTGGAGGGACTATGGAAATTTAGTCTTACATCATCTTAGTCCCTTTTCTACCCCATCTCCCTGCTAAATCAGCCTCTTCCTCCTCCTTTGCCCTCCAACAGTCCCTCTTACTCTGGGTGTTGATGTTTTCTCAGTCAGGGTTCTGCCCAAGTGGAACTGTAAAAGGTTTTAAAGTCTTTTCTGAAGTCAGAACCAGTTATCTGTGCACTCAGGCAAATCAAGAATCAGACAAACGTTTCCCTGACCAACAGTACTAGTTTGCTGAATTTCAGGCCCTTGCTCCAAATCATGATGTTACTTCAAAAAAATAAATAAATACATTTGCAATGAATTTCTACAGCTATATAATATTTTGTGTTTTGGCTGAAAATGCTGGCGTAACAAAAAAAAATTTGGCTTGGAGAGATTCATGTGGTGAGGACTTTTATCTGAGTGGACTGAAATTTGGTGAATTTAAAACCAAAGGAAAAAAAATTTTTTACTGGAAGGTGTTGGATGACATTAACAAATGGTGCTAGTAGCTCTGCCTATAGCAGCCTTTTATTATGTGTGTATATTAATTGCATCCTTTGTCAGTGCACTCTTTTAACAATAATACAACTAGTGTCACTTTGGACTGAAATATTTTAACGATAGGAATTGTGAAGATGAAGTAGAGGATTTATCTATGCCCTGACATTATAAACAAATGCTCTTAAAATTCTTTACAGATAGTTGGCTGAATTATTTTATGGTGAAAATTTTATCTGAGCACAAACTCAAGTTACAAACCACCCATCTTTTGACTTTAAAGGTTTTAGCATTGGTGTCTAGAAGTAGCTGATAAAGTGGTTTAGTTAGAAGACTGGAAGATTGGCTGCACTATTTCAGCAAATTCCTATGCATATAGGATTACCTACATGTAACGAAAGATGCTAGAATAGTGTGGGATTCTCAGAGAGTAACTTGATTTCAGAAGAACAAGCAGTTCTTTAGGTAGGAGGTGCAAGATTAAGAAAGAGTTCAGCAAACGTGTCTTTTCAAAATATAGGTATTTTAAGTAATTGTCTTAAAGTAAATGACAGTTAAGGCTGTAGCCCATAACTTATGTCTACTATCAGAATGTCAGAAATGCAATTTGAGAACAATTTTAAGGAGCTTTCAATAATCTAATGCATGCTTGGGATTCATGATTTATATTTGTGTGAGAGAAGAAGGAAATGATAATGTAGTCAACTTACTGCTGGAGGTAAGTTACAAGGTACTGAAAGGAGGAAAGAAAAAACCACCTGTTAGGAGTCGTTGGAATTATTACTTAGAAGAAAATTCTTGACAAAATTTCAGTTGACACTAGTGTTCCCTGACTTTGGCAGAATATTGTGGTATATGAAGATAAAACAGCCTTCCTTTTCCAGGACTGTTAAAACTCTGCATCAGCTGTGTATCTGCACATGCACTTCATCAGCGATTTTGATCTGATGCTTGCTTCAGTCTAGTATCTAAAATAGTACCAGCTGTATCATGGATTTAATCTCTTTGTTTTCCTTACCCTAAGGTGTTTAAAAGAGTTAATTTTTTTTTCTTTATGTGGAAGTGCAACTTTTGAATTCGATGTTCTGTTCTTACCTTTACTACTTTCATGTATTTGGTCTGTATTCCTTCCCCCTTTTCCTGCCTCCTGTGTGGAGATGTAACTCAGAGTTCTCTAATGACCCATGAGTGCCACCTGTTGCCTTTTTTTCTTTTTTTTTTTTAAATACAAAATACATGTTGCTTTGTTTGTTGGATTTCAGCAAAATTCTTTTTATGTGGCCTCTTCCCAGGAAGTGGATGGTTTCATTCCTTTTCATCTGGGCCATCAATTTTAACACTAGGTTGAGTTTCACAAGTAGAGTGCAAATATGACATCTAAAAAGGTGTCAGTTCTCTGTGGCTGGTAGACTTCTGCCCTTTTGTTTCTGTTATGACCTTGTGAGAACAAATATGTGCTTATCTCTGTAGATAGGGCAGTAGCATTACAGGAAGTAGATAAAAAGCTGCACTGGAAGGGCAAGGGACTTATTTAGCAAACTGTTCTTTAGGGATGCATTGGTACAACATGTACTCTAGCTATTGTAGTAAGTCATGCTCCATTTTAAACTGCTGCCTCAATCTTGTCTGTAGTCAGGTGCTTTTTCTTCAAGAAATCACTACTTGTGAGATCTCATGTTTACTAAATGCTGTATAAGGTCCTCTTCACATAATCAGCCTTCTATAGTGAATGGCTTTGTAGCAACTATCTGCTGTATTTTTGGCTTTCATAAATCTTTCTCTAGCTAAAATAGAGATGGCTTTCTTCAGAACACTATTATGTAGTAAATACATACACTGTTTCTCTACTAAGGCCTGTAAGATCAGATTTGATTATGAACACCTGTCCAACCAACTTACTCATGTGGTTATGGATTTGCAAGACCAGTCTCTTTAGTCAAGAAGTTTACTGCTTACAAAACCATAACCATCTTTATGCACTTTATTTAGGAAATAACAGTAAGCAGCTGATTTTTCTGCTGTGTTACTTTCTTCCAAATATTGTTCCTCAGGAATGTACATCAGGACAGCTAAAAAAAAAAAAAAAAGAAAAAAAGAAAGTTTCAATGCAGTTACAATACTGTCTGTACACATATGGTGAGAAGCACTGAAGCAAGAGATTCAAAGCCTAATATGATGTAAAGGTATACCAAGCACTTATTTAACACTATCTTGTCTCTTCGGATAAACATTAAGTGAAGATGCTATAAAACATGAGGCAGCAGTCAGCTAAGGTTAACTGAGGATTATGTACTTTCATGTGTTGGATCAGCACCATTTCATGTCATTTTTAGGCATTACTACATGCTTTGCTTCACCCTTTCATGGCCATTTCTCCCATAACAGGATCCTCCTGCTGTGTCCTCGTCCTCAGTATTGATATTCCTGGTTATTTCACAAGAAGAAATGCTTAACAGGGATTTTGTTGAAGGTTGTGCACTTTCAGGATTATTTTTCCTAAAGAGTTTAAAGCATCACCCTGTAGGTTAGTATTTCAGGTTCTTGAACTTTCAAGTACTTGTTCTTCCCTCCAAAAGAGTCTCTAGTTAGTGGTGCACTTCTTAGCACTCAGTAAGCCTAATCAAATAACTTGTATTACCTTATAGCTCCAAGTGTGTTGGAGGAGGGAGTGAAGAGAGGAAGGCAGTTTTATGGTACTGTTTTATTCTCTGTTCATGACTAGTGTATCTATCTGCTGTCATGTTCATTACTTGGGAGTTGAAGTGAGTGCCTCTTAGGAGCAATTCTGGTCTCTGATCAAGCTGTTATTAAAGTCTATGGAAAAATTACTCCTTACCTCAAACACAGCTTGGTTTGGTTCTAATGCAATAATCAGGAAGGAAAATTCAGAGTTAAAGTCCTGTCAAAAAAGCTTGAAGATTAATGGGATGTACAGTTAAACCTCCTTCAGTGACTCAGCTTCATTGAAATAGATGGCTGCGACTATAAAAGTAATTTTTATCCTCATTTTGAAATGCTTATCTGACAGAAAGTGGTACCCTATCAAGCTGAGAACAGATGAGCTTTTCAGCTGCAGGCCCCATATGATCAGTTGTGGCCATCCATCTCAGAGAAGTAGGAGGGAAACTGCAGCACAAACCTAGCAGCATGGATATTGATTGTGTTTTGCAGTCTGAATGACAGAAGGTGTTAAGGCATCCTGATCCAACAGATGAAGGTTGGCAAATGTAGGCAGTTAAGATCTTGCTCTGAACACATTTTCATGAGTTCAGCCCTCTTACGGCATTAAAAAAAGTAATACTGTAAATCTTAAAAATCTCATTAAACAGTCCTTTATATTCTTATGAAGATATGCTAATTATCTATATGCTCTTGGAGTGTCATTTGGCCTTATTTTAAACAAGTGCTGCCTGCTATTTAGATTACCCAGTAAGTTTCTTTCATGTTATGTAATTCTGCAAATATCAGTAAAATTGCAGCACTGTTGCATTTCTTTCATGCTGTTTGTGCCTGCAAAGTGCTGAAAAACAGCAAGGCAGCTGCTGCACTGTGACCACTGCTAATAAGTCTGAATAAATTTAAAACAGAAGTGTGTTACTCACCTTTCTGGAAAGAAACCATATGAAGTATACAAAAATCTCTTGCTTTTGTAGTTGAACGAGATCTGTAATGCTGTGAGGTCTGTAATAGCATGAAGTTCTTCATGTTATCTGAAGCATCTTATTATGTGATCTCTGGATCTATAAGTAAAATATGCCTATTATAAGCGAAGTAGTAGTTCTTTCATTTTCTCATGATACTTTTAATGGCTTGTACCTTCTTGGAACAAAAAGCTCCATTCATCCCTTTTTACTGCTCCTTCCATTCTTGTCATTAGTTTTTAGTTAGCTTCCAGACTCTTCCAATTCATATCTTCCACCCATGCTTATTGGCCAAATAACGTGGAAGTCAGATTTACTACTTTGGTATCTTCTCTTGGAAATGCCACCAGTCTTGAAGGGACTGGCTCCATGTTGCTGGCTGCAGTACATGTGTGGTGCGACGCCTGCCTGGCTGGCTGTGCCGCAGAGACAGCTGAGGCGGAGGCTCTGCACAGATCTCTCGCTGTGTCATGTGGTGCTGGGGCTGTCTTAGGAAGGAGTCTCCTGACAACTGCATTTGTTGGGCAGTGTTTGCCACAAGTGTGTTGCTGCAAGGCAGATGAGCTGGATGCTGACTGCAGTACACAGACTTTGTGGTCTGTTCATATTCAGCATGTCTTTATGCCTAAACATGGGGATGAGAGCCAAGTTTGCACTTGGAGTACGCTGCAGACATGACAGCCAGAGCGCAGTGAAATCCAATTCCAGTATGACCCCTCTTTTGGTTTACTGTGAAGCTGCCACCAAAATTGTCAGCACAAAAAGCAGATCCCTTTCTTCTAATTGTTTGCATGAATTCTGTTCTTGGGAGCCCTCCACAGGGATGATTGGATTCATCTCATTGGTTATACCTGTTGTGGGAATGGCTGTAATTCCCCCTGCTGCCAGAAAGTAGCTGCAACAATCACATAAGTTTTGCCTGCAGAAGTGACCAGCGTAGCTCAGTGTGAGGAGGAACTGCAGCTAATTAAGGGAAGGGGGAGCCAGTAGCTGGCTGGCCACACGACAGAGTGCTTAAGATGGGCTGCTGCCTCTTACCAGCCTACAATTTATGTTCCAATCTGAGCCAAAAAAGGGCCTTTTAAAACTGATGGGTTGTTAACTATGCACTCATGAATAATATATTCTGTGTAATCTTGTGATCCTTTAACCAGAGCTTGAACATTTGCTGAACTCTAACTTGTAATATAGCCCTGATCTATCTTGGAATGTGATTTGCCTGGCTTTAAAATATACTCTGTAGGTAAATAGTAATTAGACTGACCTTTTATAGTAAAAATCAAACTTGCTTAATACAGACACCCAGTTGTTCTGCAGAAGCCAGATTCACTGAACTGTAGCTACACGTTTTTTTGGCCAGAAAAATTATTACCCATCCCAAAATTGGAAATGTGCTACATATATATATATTTTTATTCTACAATACATGAACAGTTAGATGCTAGATTAGTAGACACAAAGCATAGCTGAGCATGTTTCATTTCCAAAGGCATGATAACTTAAGTAACTCCTTGATGGAAAAATGGTGTATAAGCATAAAATGCTTCCTGCTGTCAGAAAGATAACCAGACAGTATTTATGTGAGCAAATGAAGTATGTACTGTGTATGCACAAAGCACAAAGTCTGCAAAATGAATGCTTGCTCTTGGACTATCAGCTTTGGAGAAGAGGTGCTAGGGCTCAGAAACCTCACAGTTGCTTAGTGTACTCAATATTATTTAATCAGTACCTCTCTGATGGATGCCTGCTTAATCTGGACAGCCAGATTGGATTTTATTTCGTAAGTATGTACTCAGCTGGTGCGCCTTCGTGTAAGCACAGCCTTGTGCTCCATAAAGGAGGGCTAGAGGAGCGAGCACAGAGTAATTAATCACCAGTGCTTGTGTTGATCAGTTTGAATATTCTTTAGAAAGGATGAAAAATCTGTTTTCAACTTCAAGGTTTACTGCTTTTATATGCTATGCCCTTAGAGTATAGCTAAGCACAGCTGATAAGTGTTCACATACTTTGTGGGGAGTTTGTATTCTTTGTTGCTTGTGAAATAGAAAATACCAGCCTCTGTTGCAATAGAACTGTTAATTAGGATGATTTGTTTTTTTCACTGGAGTGTGAACACTCCAGTGTTAACCACAATCGATTGTCTGAAGTATCCAGGTGTCATATAAAGAAGAGATAATTAACAAGAGATGTCATTCGTATGGGAAGAACAATCTGACGTGGTTGACATTTTAATTATCAAGGTCCTTATTGAAGAATTCCTATCATCCATCAGCCAAAAAGATTTGGTTTCCACTGATAGCAACTCTAGTTTTTATGTTTCCTTCCTCGTCCTTGATATTGCAACAAGTGCTGCAGATTTATAGGACAGGCGCTACGTTGTCAAGTACACATTTGTGCAACTGCTTAGCATCAGTGAGGGTAAACAGGCTAATAAATACATGCACCATTGCATGTGTAAGTCAGATAAACAGTTTGAATCTCTCTTTCTGGCTGACCAGAAATAAAGGTTATGATATATCCGTAGACAAACTGTGAAAAGAGACAGCCTCTTACCCCTCTTTCACAGGTAACTGTGGTATCTGCTTCCCTTCAGGTTATTTTTGTATTTATTTCAGAGAAATGCAATTTGAATTCCTTGTTTCCAAACTTTGTCTCTTTGACGTATGCCCAGTTACAGAAGCTGTATATTTTAGTTTCCACGTGTGTCATTATGATAATAGTTTAGTAGGTTCTTTGCATGCAGTTTGAAACTATTCATATTTTCTAGATTTCTTAAAAATGGCCATATTCCCATAATAATGGAATTATGTGAAGAATTCAGTCCTGTAGTTTTATGGTTGAACAATGAGGACAAACTACTAAGAGTTTCAAGATGAATTACGTCCAATAGCTAACATGCTCCTGGCTCGGTTCAGATTATATTCAGATTTATATGCTTTTTGACTACTACTAATCCCATTCTTCTGATTTTCACTGGATAGTGGTAATCCTATTGAAAGCACTAGAAGTGTTTTTGGTATGGTCTATCCAAACACTGAAAATGTAGCTCTTGAGACTGCTCTGCACCATTGCCTCCAGAATTTTGCCTTTCTTTATTGTTTCCTACTTGGAATCAGATGCGCTTAGCGTGGAATTAATGATGATGTTAAGGGAGATGCTCTTGGATGAGGTGATGTGAGGCTTGCCACATGCCTCTGTAGAACGTATGAGTGCACAGCAGGTTGCGCAAAGTGGAAGTCTGCCAGTGACCTACTGCTGTGGTTCGTGCCCTGAAGCCGGTGCTGTCGGAGCCTCTCTCTGTCCCAACCGCAGCTCCCTTCCCTGCTGGCACCCCTGCTGGGTGCCGAGGGGAAGTGGAGCAGGGAACTGGTACGGCTGCAAAACTCTCTCCCCACCCTACTGGGAAACCAAACCAGCTGAGAAATAACCCCACCTTATTTTACTATATGGCTGCATGTAGTGAATTAAGAGACATGCATATGTGCACAGGAAACATGCAGAGAGAAAGGTGGGCAATGTATGAGGACTGCTTTTATGTGCTAGATGCGTCAGTGTAAGTACATGTTAAAGCATGGCTCAGGTAGCTTTCTAAAGGAGAGAGTCATGGCTCCATATAGTTGAAGTTATGAACGTGGGAGGTAGCGGGCAAGAGAGAGACAGCCTGTCTTTAAAAGCTTGAAGGTGTAACACTACTGACAGGACACCTAACTTGCCCTGCAAATGTTATCCCTTGTTTGTTGGTGGTGTTTTATGCTGCTCACTTAAACTATTTAGAAATGCTTGCTTGAAAGGTGTGGTAGTGAGAGAAAAGTCCACAGTTCAGATGTAGACTTTTCTTTGACTAAAAGTAAGAGGCCTAAACTGATTCTTAATCCTTGAATTAAGTATTTATTCAGTATTTGTATCATGGTATTGCAGTGAATTAAAAAGCATAGTAAAAATACATGTGGGAGATGTAGAATAGCAAGAAGTACTGTGTAAACAAGTATTGTAGGCTCTTAAAGCTTTTCTCCTTTTCTGTCACATTCAGTTTATTGTAAGCACTGAAAACTAAAGGCTTCAGAATGGCTGAACTATCTGAAGGAGGAAATGCAGAAAGAAGAGTATCAGCAATTTTCAAAATCTTCTGTGGAGAGAAAAGACTTCCTGAGAAGATCCAAAGCAGAGTCCTGACCAAATGTGGTCACTGAAGAGTGCATAGTGATTTTCACAAGAGCAGGGATGTCAACCCCAGCAGTATTTCCATGAGGGTACAATCATCCTTCCTGAATTTCACGTGCTGTTCCATAGTTTCTGTCTTAAATTACTGCATCATGTTTTTGTGAGCTATCAAACACCTGCTACCCTGCTCAGCTGTGGAAGGTTCTGCTTTACACACCAGTGTACTAAGATTGTTCTGCACCATACAAACAAATGGTGCCAATACGAGTGTTGTTCTCCTGGTGTAGCTGTCTGCACTCAGGGATTTGGGTTTTCTCCTGTGTCAGGGAGGTTACTGCATCCTCCTGCCTATCTTGCAGAATGCCGTAGATCAAACTGCAAATGAAATATATACCTTTATAATTTAACAGTGAGGGTAATGATGTTTGAACAAATCACTGAAAGCTAAAATTCTAAGGGTCTTAACATATAGCATATATACTGAAAGATACCAGTCTTTTCATCTGCAATTACTGCGCAAGAATCACCTAGTGAAATCGCAGTTGTGCTATTGGGAAGTCAGCTAATGTGGTCAAAAGGGTCTGTTGAAATCTGGTCAGTGAATTTATAAGTGGGGGGGTGCTTTGCAATCGCTCTGTCAACACTATGCCTAATTTTAGGCAAGAACTTTCTCCCTTTTTATGCTTATTTTATCTTAGTAGTACTTATCTTTGGCCAGGCTAATTTAGGGATTATCTACTATCCCAAAATATATCTGCACTCACTGGCCACAAGTGAACCAAAAGCTCTCTGCAGTGAAGACAAATCTCATGTGTTTAAGCTATGGAATGACGTGCTAGAAAAGATCACACTGAGCACTGTGCTTTTGGAGCATAATGCATAGCCAGTTATTTCACATAGCTTCCCCCAACCCCTGTCCTGCGAGGAGCAAGGTCTTTCCTCTTCCTCCTCTTCCTTGCACAGAGGGCTGTGGAGGAGGTGAGGTGAGGGGCCTGATTGCTGTGCCCCATCCTCCTTGTTCCAGAGCTGGTTTGAGCATGCATACCTTTCATACGTCTGTCTCCATACTCTTGCCACAGCAGCACACTGAAGGGGGACAGTGGGGCTGAAGTCACAACATGCCCACTGCCTAGAGTGAAGCTGAGACTTACAAACGCTCCCAAGTCGACAGCCTAAACCATAGCCCCTCACACCAGATCCCTGGAGTCTCCTACAGCTCCTTGAAGAACATCACTGTCCTCAGCCCTGAAACCCTACCATCCCCTTTCCAGTATCTTCATCTCCTTCAAACCACCGGCTGGTCCAAGCTCTCTCCTCTCCCAGCCTAGAGACCCCCCCAGTGCCTCACTGTGTGCTGCCTGCACAGCTGAGAGCTTGGCCAGCTCATCTGGGAGGAGGGATTTATGGCATGAGTAATGTTACCCCAGATGTACTTTACTTCCCTGGAGCTGTTGCTCGTGCATTGGGGTGTGAATGGGTAAGTGCAGGAGCCCTCTTTCAGTGCCCTCTGATCCTACTGTAGCACCTGGATTTTGTGTTAGTAGTAGGGAGACAGCGTTTTTTTGACATCCCAACTGGCCATGCAAGGCAACAGCAATACAGCACTTTTGCAGATTCATGTTGTTCACACAGGTTTCCACCGCATGCAAAACACTGCCACTGCATGAAGCAAGCCTGCCTGTGAGAGTGCACTCTGCTATTTACTTCACATGGCAAAAAGACTGCCTTGCTTGTGGGTTTAAGTGCATGCTATTCTACGCACAGGAGTATTTCCACTGCATAACTTTAGGCACCTAATTTAGAAACCTAACTGTGCTAGGTTTTCTGTATGGTCAGCAGAGAGAAAAATCCTTCCTCAGAGAGAGAGAAGGGCAGCAGCTGGGCTGCGCTCCCATTCAGCACAATAAAAGTGACACACTAAAAACTCTAAGCAAATAATCATTATAAAAGGTTTTTACAAGTTTAAGTGGTCTGGTAAATGCCTATGTTTGGTCTCTTATACACGGAGTTGTAAGGTCTGTGTTCCTTCACAGCTTCTTCAGTCTGTTATGAATGTTTTAAAGGACCGCAGTGTGTGGAATGGAAAATTAAAACTTCTGATTTATGTGTTGCTGCTTTGCCACTTTTGGCCACAGTAAGATGCTTATGAATGTGAGATGGTAGTAAAGATTTAGTCATACAGATATGTGAGATGGTTGTATCTGGGAGCAAAAGGAACAGATAATTCATCAGTCTAATAGTTTTTATGTGCTACAAAAGACTGGTTCTGTAGCAGGGAAGTAGTAAATAGAGAAGCAATCCCAGTCTCTCAAGCTGCAGGGATCGGACAAAGACTGAGTTCCTGTAATACAGATTTAGAGAAGCTTTGCCAGCCTGATGGACACAATAACAGCAAAACAACAAGTGCAGTAAGAACAGAACAACTCGTGTGCATGAAAAATCTTGGTAATACAGAGTTTGATTTCACCAAACTTAGCGTGAGACTAATTTTTCTACATTTTTGTTTTCTCAATTAACAAATGTTTTAAGTGTTTTGAAAATCTATGTAATATCTATGTTAGCTTGGGACTTGTCCAAATATGGCAAAAGGCACTACAGTCTTGATGATCAGCTTTAGAAAAAAAAGCAAAACAAGGCTACCATAGTTTTTAAGCTCAGAAGAGACTATTAAAAGCATGATCTTCAAAACTTCTTGTAAAACAGGCTGTACAACCTTATCAATTAATTCTGTATAATACCTTTACTTCCTATTTGAATTACATCTTCTTTCTTAAAAACTCACATAGGCTGCAGAATTAAAATCTCTGTCCTTAGTCGGTGTATGTTTTGTTTCAGAAATATGCAGAGCTTTAGATAAAGTGCTTTATCTTATGTGTGAGCAGACAAAAGCACAGCTGAAGAGCTCCAGCTAAACTTTTCCCCTCCCTGCATCTTATTTTCCGTGGGTTGTGCTCTGATAGTATGGCAGGCCTAGCCCCTAGCACAACGGACTTCGCTGGCTTTCTCAGTCATCAGAATCTGTTCAGCATCACTCTGAGACCTCTGAATAATCAGATTCATAACAGATATCAGAAGAGAAAAAGCAGTTATAGGAAGACTAGCAGTTATAGGAAGACTTCACTTAAACAAGTTTATGAGGGGGAGAACTTAACATGCTGAAGTTAATTTTTGAGAACTGACGTAACTAGATTTTTCTGTAAGAATTTAGATTTCCGGGGGGGGGGGGGGGGTCCCCACTATGTAATTTTTCATCAGTAGTTGGGAAGGCACATGTATGGTATAAATCGGAACAGATTGAGAGTTCAATTTTGGTGAGTGCAGTGCTTTGATCATGATGGCTTTAGCAAATTTTGAAGGCCTGGCATCTTTAGAAACAGGCTAATAGTAACTGACACTGTCAGCTTGATTATGCCCTCACTTTGGCTAATGTTACTTAGAAAAAATGATCCTGTAAAAATCACTAAAGTTTGTTTCCATCTGTACTGTCAGAACAGAGAAAAGTCATAATTTTCTTTCTGTAGTTTTGCTAGCCAAAAAAATTACTAATCTGTTTTATCTACTTACCCATAGTACAGTACATCTTCTGTTTTGCAGAACTTGAATTTTGGAGGCTTCCATCCATTTGAGTAAGCTGTTTCTGATTTCAGTGTTTTTTGATTCAATGAGAGGCCAGAAGTGCTGAATATTCTGCCTGGGCACCTTGGCATCCATCTGTCTTCTCATATATCCCTTTTAAGAGCTTGTGGAATAACATTTTGACATTGATCAAATGTCACTTTCTGTGGTATTCAGGCAATTTAGGGAAGTGACTTTGAAGATTAACTAGAGTGAATTTAACCTCAAAGCTGGATGTATAGCTTTATTCTCAATTTTAGAGAAAAATAGTTGATGATTCAGTATGTGAAAAATTACTACTTTTAATCAGTGATATCTAATGCGATTTTGAAACCATGAAAACAATTTCTACAAATACCTGTTTAACTAAAAGCAATTTTTACTATATGCAAAGTATAACAATGCATTTTCTGGCAGGCAGTAATATGTACGTGTACAGTTGACCATTAGGAAATGAAGAGAATTAAGGAGGGTAAAAGCTAAAAATCAATAGGCTTTGTAGGTAGAATTTAAATTGGAATAATCAATCAGTACAAATAGTGAGTGGTAGAATAAAGGGGGTAATCTGAAATGATAAATGGAGTAAATATATTAAAAATATGTAAGCAAAAATTTCATTCAGGTATATGAAATTTCAGAGTGACAGTCCTAGAAGGTAAAATTTGAAAGATCTCAAGAACTCCTGTTAGCTAGATAGGAGCACTGAGATACTATGGGGCTATTAGAAAGTCCTAGAAGGAAAGAAACAGAACCGTCCAACATCTTAATCACATCAGTCATTTAAATAGGCTCAGACTTTAATTCCCTTTAGGCAGTCAATTGCATATCCACCTGCCGTCCAGTTCTGAAATTAGGCCTTTGTGTTCTTGAAAAACTGATTATTCAACTACTGAGTAATATTACTGAAGGAATTAGGGCTGCTTTGTATCTAAGAATTTCTTTTAACTGGCTTAATATTTTCTTCTGTTTGGTGAAAGAAAAGAGTGCATGCCCATTAGATGAAACACTTCCCTTTTTCAGTATTCATCATTTCTCAGCAAAAGGCAACAAAATACTATCTTTAAAGTGGCTCTGAGAAGCTTGTATAAAGAAAGAATCTTTTTATCTCCTGCAGCTTGTTCTCAGGGGTCTGTTGTCCCCAGGATGGCTGCAGAGCTGCCTCTGAGCCCTGTGCTGGCAGTGCAGTAAGCATGGCCAGCACTGTGGCAGGCTATGTAGAATTAGGATCATTTCTTTACATGGCTTCAATTTTAACACAAATTCAAGTATTTGTGTAGGGATCTCTTTTACACAAAATGTAGCTATCTTGGTTCCAGTACCTTAGTGAAGGTCATCGTAAGTCTAAAGAGCATTAGTGCATTATTTATTGTGATTCTCTTAAATACACCTTTCTTTTGTTACAGGGTTGATGCAGAATAATGTATTTTCTTTTAGCAGACATTAGCAAATTGCACATTAATATGAGGAAAAGAAGAATGCTTCTTGAGACAAAAACACAGAAGCAGTACTGGCCAAGGACATCATTTAGTATATCAGTTTCAAAATCTAGATTTCTCACTTTTCAAAATGCATAAGAAACCTGTCACTGCATCTCCTCTATAGTGAATTCTATGCCCTGATAATTACCCAGGGACAATATTTGTATACCCCAAGATGGTTACTGAATTACTTGCCACTTGAAAATTTCAATTTTGAAAACATAGATAGAGCATGAGAGAGTAATAGTATCAGTATCAATATTGTTTAGAAAAACAGGGTCAAGTTACACTTGTTCTTATCACTGGATGCCCTTAGCTAAACACTGTTTCAAGATAGTGTTGAAATTTATGGACTAAAAATATCCACTATAACTGACAACTAAATGGAATCAAACCTATAAGGCTGTTTTATGTAACAGAGAAAGGGCAAGAAAAACCAACAGACCCAGACCAAGGAGGAAACTTGCCAGCAGTTTGCATAGTAGATTTGGCAATTTTACCTCAAGGTTTATGTTTACCACTACCTCCAAACACATGCGTGAGTATCTGCAGACTACTATCAAGCAGGAAGCAAGCAAAATGTACAGATCTTCTGGACACCTTCAGGAAATCGCATAGCTCTGTACCTAGCCAAGGCTCTCTCTAGGGGAGGGCCAGAGCACAGCTCAAAGTTACCTTTCAGCTGTAGTTTTTGACCTGTGACTGGGCTATGTAAGCTCAAACATCACAGAATCACAGAAGAGTTGAGGTTGGAAGGCATCTCTGGAGATCATCTAGTCCAACACCCCTGCTCAAGCAGGGTCACCTAGAGCACATTTTGAATGATTGTGTCCAGATGGTTTTTGAATATCTCCAAGGAAGGAGACTGCACAACCTCTCTGGGCAACTTGTGCCAGTGCTCAGTCACTCTCACGGCAAAAATGTTTTTCTTAGATTCAGACAGAATTGCCTGTGTTTCAGTTTGTGCTCCTCGCCTCTCTCGGCCTGTCACTGGGCACCACTGAAAAGAGTCTGGCTCCATCTTCTTTACCGCCTCCCTTCAGACATGTACATGCATTGATAAGATCCCCCTGCCCAGTCTTCTCTTTTCCAGGCTGAACAGTCCCAGCTCTCTCAGCCTTTCCTCATAAGAGAGATGCTCCAGTCCCTTAATCATCTTAGTAGCCCTTAACAAAAGGCCTTAAAGTTCATTTTAAAGAAGGGTGGGTTATTCATGGCTGGGTAGGAAAGAGTCAAAAAGTATTCAGTGAGCAGAAGCCAGCATGTATAGTGTAGTTCTCTTTGTTCTGAGACACAAAAGTAGTAGCCATCTTTACAATGAAAGTCATTCCACACGCAAATCATGTTCAGATTTCAGCTACTGTGAATTTTCCTGTTCATTGATATTGTCTAACCCTCTTTAATGCAATTTTATTTCTCCTATCATTTGGCATCTCTGTAGCCCTGTTATTTATCACTTTTTTGATATGTAGCATAGGACCCAGCATGTCAAACAACACACTGTATCACACTTTCCTATTGTAAAAAGTCCTTTGCTTCGAGGACTACTTGAGCATCAAGCCCTGCTGTTGCTTCTTATGATGCAAACACTAAGAACTTGAGTTTGTTGTGGCAAGTAACTTCCTCCTTGCTTGGTTGTTAAGCATTATATAACCTCATCTCCTATGTCGACTTTTTTTTCAAATCTGATCTTCGATCAAATGGAGTTACTACTTACCTAGCCCATACACGTTTTGGTCTTTGCAGTGGTTTTCCCTAGGATATCATACTAGCCTTGTTTCCAAATGCTTCAATGTTTGTGGCTCATGTCTGATCCTCTAAAATGAAGTTTCCAGGAGCCAGGGGCTGACACAACAGTAATAGTTTCTCACTCCAACTCCAACATAGCACACTTGCTCCCTTAATTCAATGCTTGTATTTAAAAAAAGTCAAACCCATTCAGAAGAACTGCATGCACCATTGTTCCTGCGGAGAGAGGAGGAGAGTTAATTCTTTCAAATGAACTGAATGTGACAGATGTTAGTCATGAGCTTATTGCTCATCTCAAAGGTGCTTGGATAATACAGTGATGAGGAGAAATACTATGTAGAACAGAAGGGGTTGCTCAGAACTTGCATGGTAGTGCTGAAGTATTTGAATTAACTCTTCCAGAGGACAATGTTTACTTAGGATCAGGCCTGGCCGCATTAGATGCTATAAAACACAAAGCATTTACTCCTGTGCCTACTGTTATCAAATATTAGCACATGAGAATATTGATATGTTGCTTTTATGTGGCACAGGTGCAAAACAGAAGCAAAAGGCACAAACATGAAGTGTTTTCTTACAATGGTTTTTCATGTGTAGTTTCTTATAATGACTTTGTTGTTACAAGACATTTTTTTCCCCTCTGGCAAATTGAGGAATGAGAAAGTTGACATCAAAAGGATGCTCATACTCCAGCCTGTGGATACACTGGAACCTTCAATAAGCATCTGTTGTATTTCACTAGCTTTTCCTTGTTTATTCCAAGCTTAGTCCAGTACACTAGGGCCTTGGTTATGTTTTCCCTACATCAACAACAATCAGCGTATTTGTAATCACAGCAATTTTTAGTTGCCTTTTAGGGCAAAAGAAATGAAACACAGTTTTAGTGGTGATGAGAAAAAATGAATCATGGTGAGTTATGAACTCAGGTTCCTTGTGCCTATTCATGAAATGCTACTAGTGTGAACAGGAACTGTAAGTTGAACAGCAAATCATAACTCTCAGTACAAACTGTTGAGCAACCCTGTGGACCACAAACCTCATGATGTGGTTTTCTTATGCAAGACAGTATAATAGAAAATGTGATATTCTTTCTGCACTCTAAGGAAAATTGAGGACCTAATGGGGGTGAGATGCTAGTTTGTTGGCTAAGATGAACAGTTTGCTCCAGGTGTAGTAATGATAGTAGAAGGTGTTGCTGTCTTATGACATGGAGCATATATCTCAGCAGGGTATCTCAGGAGACATTTACTATATCTTTTATGCCCTAACACTATAGGGATGTGCCTGATCTTGCTCCTATGGAATAGTCCGATTTCCCTGTTGGAAATGCAGGTAGTGCTGTACAAACCTAGGGACTGGTACTACCTGGCGTATGCTCCTAGGTGTTGTGCTGATGGCCCCTTCCTATATACAACAAAACATCTCCTGCCCCCCCCCACCCTTTAATTCTAGAATTTCCTTCCTCTAAGCCATTTTTGTTACATAAATGAGAGATAGGATTCTGGCCAAGGTGAATTGGTATGCACAGTGGTATCAAGAAACATCAGTTGTTTGATCAGTCTGTTTTCTATATGTGTTCAGGATCAAGCTGAAACAACAGATTCTGGATTAGAAAAGAAATCTCTTTCACCTCTCCTCCCCTTTCCTTCCCAAGGCCTGACTGATAAAGAGACTAGGATTTTTATTTTTTACCTTCTGTGAAAGTGTGAGGTATTGCTCACTTCCATCAGTCATGTGAGCACTTTTCACTAACAAATTCCCTGTATTTTTCAGGAGGGTAATGCATTGCTGATGTCCCTTTAGGTCTCTTAGCTCTCCTCCTGTGTCACAACGCAATATCAAAAATGTTCGTCTAGTACTAAAAGTTTTGTTAGTTCTAGTGTGCCTAAGTATATTATGGAACAGTACTCTTGTGGATGCTGCTGTACTGACTGTTGCCCTCATGGCAGGGGTTGTGTTCAGTCACATGGCTCTGTTAACAGTCTTTTGTATCTGTGTCCTTCCAACTTACATTGGACATGTAATTAAATTACCTGTAACGTAACTCTGCAGTTTGAGCATCGTATAGTTGGGACTTTATGTGAAAACAAGTCCCAACCTTATGGAGTACCCAGGGTCAGTACGACCTTCCTTGTCACTCAGTATTTCTCTGTGAACAGGATGTTAGCACCCTTTCTGGCATTCCTTGCTGCCGGCCACACTCCCCAGGAGGCACAGCCCTTGCAGAGGCGGCGCGGCTGCCTGTTGCAGCTTCCAGGGTACTCAGAGCAGGCCTGTGCACTTTGTTTCCTCACATTCACCTGGCGAATGTGACCTGCTGCTCCATCCCTGCAGGGAGCTGTTGCAGTGTCTTTTTGCTCTTTGCCTTGCTTTTCTTTTCCTGGTCGTGCACTGGGTTTTGTTTCATTTTAGAAAAAGGGCAGCAAGCACAAAAAGAGTATTTTTTTACTGTTAATGTCATGAAGCACAGTCTCGCTGAGAAATCTACTTTGGAAGTATTCCACTCGCTGTTGTAGGAAAGGGCTTTTTTGGGGAGCATGTAGTTTGTGTGATTCATACTGTAGTCAAAAAGATCGGGCTCACTTCTTTACATTAATCTTTATGCTTCTAGGTTTAATCTTTGCTATGCCTAGATTCTGTGGGATCAAAAACAAATGAAGGATAAATCCAATTGGACTTTAAATTCATGTCTTTTGTATACTACAGGGCAAATCAGATACCCTAAGAAAGCTGAGAAAAATAGACTTTTTCTACTTCTCTGAAAAATACAGTAACTGAAAGTTGCGAGATTTAAGGAAATGACATGCTTATCTTTGCCTGTACTGAAATTTTTATTCTAGTCCAATTCCAGTGATCTGTTTGCTTCCATGTTGTTTGAATACTTAAGCAGTGCAAGACTGACTTTTTTTAATAATAAAGGAGCAGAATATGTAAAATACTCCAGTATGTGAAAACATATCAAATATATGACTGCTGTTTGCTCTTTCTAAAACAATTAAACACGGTGAGCAAATCCACTCTTTTCCACTTTCACTGATCCTTTGGGCTTACAAATGTTGAAATTAAGGGAAGGCACAGATGAGACAGGAGCTTTAACATCTGATCCTGACAGATGCCCTGTTCAGGCTCAGCTGGAGAGAGAAGGAAGGGTGTCATCAGCCCCTGAGTTTAGCTAAATCCATGATACCAACTGGAATATATATAATATACATGAATTGGGTCTCACCATCACCTCCTATCTCATGTGTCCATTTTCTTTCCTACTCTCTTCTTACAGGTCTTTTTTCTGACCTCTGTGTGTGTGCGTTTTCCTAAGAGGTGTGACTTAGCTGATTAAAGACTGTGGCATGTCTTCTTTCACTGCTGTGAACCCATGACTAAAAGGGCAGCTAAAAGCAGGCTTTTAATCATCAGAGGCAGCTAGAAGTTTGCCAGGTTTTGGAGTGGTTGATAAGACCATGTGATGGGTCTGCCATTTTCCAGGTGCAAGTGAGTTGAAATTAAGAGTCGGCACTAAAGGAGAAGCTGGCTTTTTTTTTCCTGTTTTCTGTTCTTTTCTCCTCTTCTGTGTCTTGTTTTAAAGAAGTAGTGCTAGACATAGTAAACAGTTTCCAGATCCTGCTGGTTTTCACTATTTCTTTTTGCTCCATATGGGCAGTTCTTATCCTCTTTAACACAAATTAGCAGAGGCTTTTCCTTATGAAGCTTTCTCTGTAGCTAAAGGAATGGCAAATGAAAATTTTGTTTACTGTTCTACTTAAAATGTTTTATCTTTTCTGTTTCTTTCCTATTATTTAATAAAAGGTCCAAACCATTTTAATGGAGTGCTCACTGTGAAACTAGATAGACATTTTGAAACTCTTAATCTAGCTGTTATACATTCTCATGCTCACACTAATACTTCTGACTCGCTTTTTCTATCAAAATCAATATACTTCCCTGGTCATTTGATAGAAAAAAAAGTTCTCTTGACTGTTTGGGGAATGACACAAGCGTTTGGACATCTGCCTGACTGGTGTCCTATCCTGGATTTCTCATAAAGCTTATGAAGAATGGCAGCAGTTTACATTTTATCTCTGACTAGCAAGAATGATTCTCTTGTATACCTCCAAATATTACATAATCATAGAAAAGAGAAGTGAAATACACTTACAACAACTTTCTCCCAGCCCTAATCAAAGATCAGAATGTCTTCTGTCTGCAGGAAACTGCTCTAATATGTGTTTTCAAATTGGAGCAGATACAAAGCGTGATCCAAGACACTGCTCTCCACCATTTCGTGCTCTATCAGGACATGGACATACACATGCTACATAAATCTAAGGAGTTTTGCTTTTAATTTGGCACAAGTTAAAGCTGTGTATTGGTCTGAATGTGGTGAAACATAAAAGCACAGCTCTATGGATAAAGTTAGCTTTCTGTGTTACTTGAAGTGGACGTAATATTACTGTTGAGCTGTACTCACACTTAAAATGGGCAGAGCTCGGAGGAGGTGGTTATGCAAGCACTGCAAGGGAAAATAAATGCATGGAAACATCACTACAAATAGCTGCCTCCTTGAAATTCAGTATATATTTAGTTCCTGGGTTGTTTCTTTCTTTCACCAGTAGTGAAGGATAAAGAGCTTCAAGGACTGTGGGAACCTGCAATTGCAGCAGTACTGAGACATCTTGCGAAAGCAACATCAAAACAACAATGGGGGATCAAACTTGAGGGGAGAGGAAGTGCAGAATTACCTGTGTGACTACCTGAACAACAAGGTTTCACAAGACTTATTAAATGTCCTGCTTTGTGTTTCCTTTCCTTGGCTAGCACTAACATGTCACTTGAATGTTTTATCTTGCCAATGAAAGATTACTTGCAAATTCTGAAAGCAGATCAAAATGGGCCACATGGGCCACTGCATGCAAAAGCTGCAGTTGCTTCCCTTGTAGCCAAGTGACACTGAAATACAGTCGAAGACCCCAACACAACTGACCATTGTTCATACAAACCAGTACATGTATGTGTGTGCATAAGGCAATAACAGTATCATTGCAGGTAATTAATAGCTATCCTATAGCAAATGCCACCTGGTGTGGGCAAAATTCTTAAACAGTTCACTCCCTTAGGCCCCTACTTGGCTTTAACTAAAAATAAACTCAGCTGTGAGTAGAAGATAAGCTACCTGGCTTAAATGGGAGCTTGTCTTCTGGTAGTAAAAGCACATTCCTGCAATAGGAGCAAAGCAGTCTTGATTCTGTCATTCTAAAAGTCTAATTCTGAGCACATTTTGTATTTAGTGCTGCTGTAGTTATGCTGCTAGTTCTACCTTTGCTTAATGCAACTCACATATATTTATAGTCTCAGTATACCCAGTCCATGTTTTAAGACAGGTGAAAAATGTTAGCATTATGCTTTAGGATCACTAGGCAAGAACTGAAATGGACTAGCAAATTATTTATTCTTGTTAGCAGGATAAGCAATGATTAACAAACAAATCATTGCCTTCTGCTAAATCAGCACAAACCTGAATGTTCCACTGTTAATTGTTTATGAGCTTGTTTTAATAGTTTCCTGTTGCAGTCAGCTCAAATCTACTAATATTGTTCCAAAACATAAAATCCTTATTCTCTGCTGCTTTGTAGTGATATACATCTGGGTAATGTGGGTGTAAAATGCTATCATTCTGGTGTGGGAGAGCTATACACCCACTTAGCACTGGTGTCAATGACTACACATGCTAAGAGGCAAGTATGGAATCAAGCCTTTAAAATAAAGTTCAATAGGCAAAGCTGTCAGAGAAAGTCGAGCTACATAGCTGCTGTTAATGCCAGAAATCATGATGTATTGTTAAAAAGTAAATGTTAATTGGATAATTAAAATCCTCATTTGCGAGATGCAGAAAAGCCTGGGGGTTCTACTTTAATGTAAGGCTGAGTGTTTCAACTGAAACTGTGCCTGCCTGAAATGCAATGTGGAAATTTTACAAGCTTCTGATTTCTAAGTGGGCAACACTACAGTGCAGTTTCCCTGCTTTGCTGAAGGGTTAGAAATGTTGAAGATGGATGGTGCCCCAGTGTCCCACTGCTTCAAGCACTACCTCTATTCAGATTGAATGACCTAGTCCGCCCAGAGCTGGCCTCTTCACACTGTGGTTATGAGGATGTTAGCCCTAATAACTTATGCTAATGAGATCTCCAAAGATCTTGAAATTATCTTAGTAACTTTAAAGAGAATTTGGCCTTAAGTGAGGTAGGTGTGACTCTTTTGGTTTTAATGATGCAAAAAATTCTGTTTACAGTGACTCACTGATGATACTTTTCTATAACTATTTCATATGGTAAAGTCTCTTTATGTGATTTTTTTTTGCTGTAACATAAAGCACCCAATACATTGTCATATAAACAAAATTAACAGGCTGCAGATATTTAATCATTAGGGAAAGAGCCATGCACTAAAAGCTGCGAAAAGAAAAAAACTGAAATATTATCATTAATTTTAGGGTTCAAATAGAGAAAAGCAAATAAAAAGATGAGAAATATATATTAACTGACATTCACTTACTGTTTTAGTGAATATGAAATTAGTCTCTGCTATCAGATGACCTTGGAGAGAAGGAGCACCTTAGTTAAGAACCCTAGCTGATAGGCAGAGAAAATAGTTCATCTCTTGTCTGCACTCACCACTCAATGAAGAGTGGAAGTGTCCTGACATGAAAGAAGAATGAATTAGGATGTTAGAACTGATTTTCAAAATCCCATACTCTGAGGATTGTAAAGAAGCTTTGACTATTGGATCAGTCCTAGCTACATGAGTCAGAGCAGAATCCGTGAACTGAGAGAAGACTGAACAGGAAGAATAAAGCCTGGAGGAAACCAGTAATCCTGAAAATTTTGTGAACAGTTCTACGAAAGTGAACACATCTGAGATCTTAGTGATGATATAAAAGAATACAATTAAGAGCTGGAAAATATTTCTGAAATGTTAAATGATTAGTGTGTTGTTTAACTTAACGTGAGTCACTGAGGTTTAAGCAAGATTAAAAGAGAGTTATGCACATAACAGGAATAACTGTTGTTATTACAAATCAACTATGACAAACATTTTGAAAGGGATATCCAACCAAGACCAATTATTTATGACTGGAAAGGAAGGGAGAGTTAGATTCTTTTTATGTACAGCAATTCTTTGCTTGCCACCTGAAACTGGACTTAATGGATTTTAGGTCCAGTTTAATATGACAAACTGTATACTTCTTTAAAATAACAACAGAAACCCCCAAATCCTCCCTTCTTCTCAGAATTCTGAGTATTAAGATCTATAAATGTTGATTCAGCTTTATCCGGCATTTCTCCTTATTTTGTTAGGTAAGCAGTCACATAAAGATGCACTTGCCAGCTTCCAGAGGTGAGCTGTTTTATTAGTGCTAAGGAATGAGATAGCAAGTGCCTAAATAAAATGTTAAAATATTTATGTAATATAGTTTCCTCACAGACCTTCAGAAAGCAGTTTTCTTTTTAATTATAGAAGTAACTGAGCCATTGTAAATACAAATCTTGTGCTCAAACAAGATGTCTGAAGTACTGTTAATGTGTAGCTTTATTCTTAATGTGTGACAATAGGACTCCAGTTAAGGAGCTCTCCTACTCGCTTAAATTAACTATTGTTTTTCAATAAATCTATTTGTTTCTGCATTATAATTTTGTTAATGAATAATTTTTAAAGTCATATTAGTGAAATGGGCAATTGAATGTTGGTTATTTACTGTATATCATTGTCCAGATACTGTATCTACAATAGTTAAGTGCTTGTTCTGCCTGGAATGTAATCTCAGTGGTTTTGGTTGTGTTACCTCCACAGAGCTTTCACTTCTTAATGGCTAAAGAGACTAATCTTGAGTTAAGAGCCAAACATTTTTTCCTCTGTGTTACTGCAGTGGTGTAGATTTGTGGCTTTTAATGTCAAAAAGAAATTATAGCTCATGCATGCCTTTCCAGGCAGAGTAGCTCATGTAGAGGACATTAGAATGACTTAGAGGAAGTCTGCAATAGATTCTGGAATCAACTCATCACAATTATAAAGAAAAACAAATCCCTTACCCTGTTTAATTATCTTATGTTTAAGAAATTAATAACTGACAATGAAATCTGGGGCCTTTGCTGGTGTGGTCAAGTAGCTGTGGGAAAATGTAGCCTCATGACAGATTTTTTCCTATGAGTACGTAGGGAATGTCTTTTTTTTCATTCAGTTATCTGCACTGGCATGTGGACAAGGTTATTTGTGCTTACATATGATATTTACTGCTTACCCTTTTGACTTTGTCACCCAGTGAGGAAGTAGAAACAATACCCTGTCACTTATGTGACACCACAGGCACCACAAAAGCTAGTAACAGGTATTCTAATATAAAAATCAATTGTATAATTCTCACAACTGTGGCCAGCACTTTTTGCAAAATGTCTTTGAGCAATTATGAATAACAAATATATTAGCAAAGCGGTTTGCAGCTATTTTTTGACTCAGAAAGCTAAATTAATCATTTGTTCACAGTGAAGAGTTTGCCTAGTAACAGTTGTAATCCAGTACTTGTGTTGTCATAGTCACAATTTAAATGAGATGTTTGCATTATGACTAGTTATAGATCCAAGGTTTAAGCTGAAGTTTCAATTTTTGGTAGTTTTGCATCTTGAAGTGTGTGAATGTTCCAGTTCTGGACTTTATGTTATGATACATTTGAAAAAGCAACAAGAAATGACAGATGAAAGGTAATATTAAGATACTAATCTAATGATATTGTGGTTTGTAGATTCAACATTTACTTTTCAAAGACCTTTAAAAGTTTCCTCCTTCCTTTCCTCCACTTCCTCCCATTTCTTCCCTTTATTCCTTTCTGACAGCTTCTCCAGGCTACTGCTAGCATCATTACTTCACATAATTATCTATGAGAGAAGTATGTTTCAGCTGCTGGCATAAAGGATATTAAACTGCAGAATGGCCAGTCCAACTGACTTTTTTTACATTGATTATCAATTTATTTTATCATTAATTTGTAACATTTTAAGTAATTAAAACATTTCCCCATGCAAGTAACCTTCATTTTCTCCAAAGACACAAGGATTACTGGTTACTTCTCCAGATCTTGACAACATTCATCATTGGTAGCCAGTGACTGATTAATATCTGTAATGCAAAGAGTTCACTTTCTTAGTGGAAGTTTCATTCTATTCTCAGGGTTTTTGCTTTCTGCCTTGGTCCTTTTTCCTCCCATGTACAATCCGTGATCTGAGCAGCCATGAAAATACTGCTCTACATCTTCTCAGAACAAAATGCAAGCTGCTAAAGCACTGAAAATTTCTTTTTTGAAAATGAAGTGTGAAAGGAACTGCCGTCTGAAACAAGTTTCTTTTGAGAGAGATGAATCTCTAACAATTATTTCCATTCATCAAGTAACAGAGTAGCATCAGGACTATCAACATTTCTCCCAGAAAACTGCCTGATGTTTCTTTAGAAAAATGACTAGAGCTCTTAAATATCACACTGAATTTTATAGCAAAAATTATTCTTTTAGGGACAGAGGACAAAATTTTCCTGGTTTAATACATCATGTAGGTCTTTACTGGAAGACTAGACAACAGATTGCTGGATATTAAGAATAAAAAGGAGGGATTTTCCTTTCTTTGTTCCAGGGACTTATTTAGGTACTCAGATATGAACTGATTCAGAATAAATCAGGAACACTGAAAATATAGATGCTTACTTGAAAACATTTTGAAACATCTTGAAAAACCTGATTCTTATCTCCTGTTTGCAACTGTATTGATTGAGAGACTGACATGTGAGTAACATCAATTATTGGCAGGATTAGGATTACTTTTCTGTTGCTTCCATGTCATTGGCTACACAAAGATGAAATTCCAATTTGAAGGATGTAAGCTGGAGAGAGCACCAACACATCTGCATTTGTCAATAATGGCACATGTAAGAATTGGGTATACTCTTACATGCAGTTATAATCTTGTAATAATATAATATAGTTACATGATGACATAACTATAAACTGTTAGAAAACCTAAGAAATGAGGAAATTGTATTTTAAAGATGGTATTTAATGTGCTCTTTTAATGTATACCAGGAATATTTAGAAACAAAATATGTTAATCCTCCCAATCAACTCAAAGCAAAAAAAAAAAAAAAAAAAAAAAAAAAAAAAAAAGGAAAAAAATACCCTAAAAAACCCCTATTTCTTTTGGCTTTAGGCCTCCTGACAGCTTCCAGTGAATTTTTCAGAAAGTATATTAGAAAAATATTAAAAATGAGTGATAAAAACTTCAAGGCAACAGTATAACATGAAAATCCAAGCAAACTATTACCCCAAAAATCTGAAACACAAGATACCATCCTTCATGTTAATAATCCGACACATAGTAATGAAAAGAGAAATTAAACACTTCGAGCTTTGCTAAAAAGGACATTTCAGACAGTGCTAGTTTCTTGTTCTAGGGGAAGAAGTATAGATTTCCAGAGTCAGCCACAGTCATGTTCCAGACTATATTTAGGAATGAACTCACCAGTTTCAGTTGTCAACTGAAGGCAAAGTAATAGAAAAGCTCTCAGAAAAACTACCACACATGTCCAAATGCAAAATGCAAATTGTTGGAAGACCTTTCCTATAATTAAGCATGATATAATGAGCTTGCCTTTGTTTTTGCTTAATACCAAAATTCCAAGAAAAGCTTAATTGTCTCAATTTTATGGTAACATTGTATTCCTAAGTAATTCTCTCTCTCTCTCTTTTTTTTAATAGGTGACGTATCTAGAGTACAGGACATATACTTAATGATGTGCATGCAATTAACAATTATACAGTATCTTATGTGTTCAGCATGAACACTAATTAAAGAAAAATGCAGTATACTATTGAACACTGGGGAGATCATGATAGGCATATAACTACTTGGTTGCAGGTATAATTATGCTTCTTTAACCTCTGCAATAAAATCTCATTTTAAATTCATTTCGGAATTAGGTCTACTGATCTTATTCTTGTTTCCTAGTCATGGTTGGGACATAAACTGGTATAGAATTTACACTGCTTTTGCTTCATTGACCACAGTGGTGTTGATTGATGAAATGAGCTAGGAGAAGCAATCCCTTTAGTTTTACACCATTTGGAGTAACATGTTTTCAAAATTGATATCTGGCTGACAATAACTTAAAAGTCTGAGTTACTGTACGAAAGAACAGTGTGAGGAAGAAAGGGTAGTATTTCCCTCATTCTGTTCCTACAGGCATCATCTTATTCTGTGCTTCTGAGAACACAAAATGGCATAGTAGTATATTCTGCTAGAGACAGAAAACAAAGAAACACCTGGGAATTCTCTTTATGTTACTGAATACTGATGTTCACAGTACCTGTTATGATTGTGAACAGCTGACATTGTTTGTTTTACACAGTGTATTATTTTGAGTGCGTGCATACCATCATATCTATGCATCTTAGCCTAACATCATATTAGACTTCCTAATGTAGAAGATTAAAATTTATGAAATTAAAATGCTAAAAGTCTTATGATACTGTCAATTTATGTTCATTTGAGAATCCTGCCGAGGTGTCTCAGAATCACTATTGTACTGGTGCTGCTATACTGGCTCTGCATCACACCAAGGCCCAAGTTTTGGGGGAAGAAGTGGTAATGGTATATTACGGATCCTCACAGTGTTGTTTCCTTGATAAACCAAAGGTAATAGTAGCAAGAAGCACTTACTGTCTAAAGGCAAAATGCACTAAGGAATAATGTGTCATAGTAACAATTACAAATGTGCACAGTGATGGGCAGATTTAGACTGGGATTGTAAGAACAAAGCAGTATGGCAACAACAGGAACAGTATATGGTGAGCAACAGGGTCACACATAACGTGGGAGAACGTCTGGACTGAGAATTTGGAAGACTGCTTCTAGGTAGGAGGAATAAGTAGAGATACTCATGATGACAACTAATTAACTAATAAAACATAGATTAGAACTGTAAGGGAATGGCATGTTTCCTACTGAATATTTTATAAAAAGCTTTTTCTTTGCCTTTTTTGTTAATCTTCAGAGGCTTTGTTACAAACCATCACTCCCTAAATCAGTATTGGGTTGCTTTGGCAGAAATAGAAAGTTTTTCTGCATTTTTCTGTGGAAAACACAGTTGCCAGTTAATAAAAATATTCAGTCTTCTGGAAAATAGTGGGCATGATGAGATGTAATGTAGACTGAAACTGAGCAAAGAGCAGGGAACACAAATTAACTGCTGTGGGATTGACTGGCATCGTGAAATTTGGGGCTGGCAGTCCTGTAGCAAAGTGCCTTATACTTCCACATCCACACAAAAATTGCAATTCTACTGAATTCCACTTGCAAATATCAGCTGTGGAGGACTACTATTTTATTTTCCCACTAGTTCATCTAAACAACAAACTTGCAAACTACATAACTTCTGGTTATGATAGAAACTATTATGTTATTTCCACTTTCAAAACAACCTGTTGTTTTTAATTATGCAATGCAATTAAATATAACTACTGATTAAAACTTCACATTAGCCAAAATACATTCCTTTTTAAACACAACTCCATTCCAACATCCTGAGCATTTAGAAAACATATCTCATCTTTTCACGTGGTTAGAGCAAGCCTGCACATTTTGTAGAGATGGAAAGGGGAGAGGCACATACATTGTAGCTGATGGATGAGGTAATGTAGAGGAAGGCAAAGCTGTGGGTTAGGAATTTACTTAGTTTGTTTAGGCTTTCCTGTGCATGCAGTGATTTTATATTCTATGCATATTTTATAACTATATTTAATATGCATTTAGTGTGTGTGTATTCATATAACAGTCTATATGGATGGTGTATGCACATGCGAATATTAATCCTTGATGAACAAGTTAACATGATGTTGTGCTTCCAACTACATTTGCTCTTTATGCCCCCCCGTTCACAAACTTATCAGAAGAATCTTTTGTATCTACTGCTTTTAGCTCGTTTCCTAAGCAAATTAGATTATGTAGCCATGTGCAGTGTGTGTCTTCCTGTTATTGCAGCGTATCTCTTGAACTAACTGGGAAATTTCAACAAATTTGACAGAGGGCTAACAGTATCCCTAGCCATTTCATGAAAACGGATGCTTCAGTAAAGAAGTAACACCTAAGAGTGTTATTGGCTGACTGACAGAAAAAACTGCTGCATAAATTTGACCCGTATTAGACAGCAACAAATCTGCATGTGAGAAAAATATGACTGCCACAGCATGGAGAAGCTTCAACTGGAGTTCTTATCTTGCCAAACACCACGCAATCCAGTTATGAGCTTCAGATCCATAGGAAACCAGGTCTCATCAGTTCCTGGAACTACCTTCATTACCTCCTAAGGTTGTCCTAAAAACTTACGAAAAGTTTTGGCCGTTGATGTTATTGTGTATATTTTTTTGTGTAAACTACTGTGTACCCTTTTTCTCTTTCTTTTCTCTATGATGTCCCTGTCTTATCTGCAGCAAATACAGCAGATGTCTAATCCACCCATCAAAAGAAAGACAAAAGCATCCTGTGTGTTCTGTGATCTAAACAAGACCTGGATCCTGTAAACATTTGCATATGAACTGACCTTTACATCCATGACTATTATGAAATACATTTCCTGCCTGTGATGTGGAATCAGACTTGTTCTGTACATGGGCATGTAATTGAAATTTTATTTGTTCAGGACACCTTTGTGAAACACAATATTGTAAAGATTCAAAACTTACCAAGCTCAGAAGTCTTTTCTCCTAATAGAGGGCTGTTTTGGAAAAACTTCTCAACCTAAATAATTTGCAGGAAGGGATGTTTAAAAAGTTTGAATATTGTAATTTTGTAATAATAGGAAAAACATTTATTTTGCTGTTTTGTTTTATCATACTTAAATTATTTAATTATTTTCAGTCAAGAGAGTGAGTCTGAGAGGTAAAAATCTCTAGAAATTAGCAGTAACTGAAAACAGGAAGTTATAAAAGAAATGCTTAACCTATGCTAATTCTGGAGTTCATCTGTAGAACTTCTGTATTAAATACTCATACATTACTTGCTCTACAGACCTTACATGTCTTGGCCGCTCTTGCAATTGCCAATCTGTCAGAAGAACAGTTTCTCTATTACTGGAAGTAACAATAAAATCTCTTCAGAAACGTTTAGTATTACTTTTTCACTACGTCCTTAAATAGTGTAAGCTTAAAGACTACAGGTATGGCTTCTCAAGAAAGTTACGTCTTCTAGTATGCTAGCCACACTCTCTACTCACCAGAATCATTGTGATTTCATTATGTTTACTGGTTTTGGTCCTTCAAAAGCCTTCTACAGTTATACACTCTTCACGTACACTACTTTGCCAATGATACAATGCTCATTTCACTATTCTTTAAGTGAGTCTACTGTTCTGACCTCATGATGGTTCCACTGAACTAGTGCAGCGTCTCTACTATACATATGTTCCTACGCTCTATTGACTCTAGAAATCAGGCAGCTCTTACAGGCTGCCCAACTTTCTGTGGGAGGCCCAGTTCCTCCACTACTAGAAATAATGTTTCCTTTTTAAGGTATGGCTGCATGAATGCTCCTGAAAGATGAGCTATTCTGTGGTAACTGCCTGCATACATGCTTTACCTCATGATAAATACAGGGTTGCAATCCTTCAAGGAAACTAAACTAAACAGCCTCTCATTTACCTTGCATTAGGAGCATTCACGGGATGGTTAGAGGTTGATGCCTCGTGAAACCACGTTGTAGTTGTCTTGCGTAACTGTGTATTGTATCTTCCATCCTCTCTTCTATCAGAGAATATTGTCAGCTGGCAAAAAACTCATGAAAAGCCACTTAAATTCACCCTCCGCTGAGGCATCTCTCAGTGCAGCGTACCTGTATTTATTAATGCGCTAACTTCTGAGGAACAGACCGGCCGAGGGAGGCCGGGGCTGCGCGGCCGCACGCTTGCACGCAAAAGCGCACCCCGTAATTCCCGAAAGGGCCGAGGCCACACAGGGCTCCAGCCCCGGGCCGCGAGGGAGCACGTCCGACGCGGCCGCCCCGCTCCTCCCGCGCGGCTCCGCCAACGGCCGCCGCTAACGGCCGACCCGCTCAGCGGCCGCTAACGGCCGCCGTGGCAGGGCCGCAGCGCTTCCCCCGGCCGCGTCCCGGGGCGGTGGCCGGGCCGGCGGGTCGGGCAGCGCCTGCCCGAAGCGAGCCCGGCGGCCGCAAGCCGCCGCAGCCCGCCCGGCCGCCCGCCGGCCGTCGGTCGCCTCTCCGCGGAGCAGCCAGCAAGGGGCGCTGGGCGGCGGCTCGGCGCGCGGGGGGGGCGGGCTGCGGAGCACCTGCAGCAGCGGGGGGGCTGGGGAGCTCCGCCTCGCCCGCCCTCTCCTCCCCCGGCTGGGCACGCCCCCCGTGCCCGGCGCTAGCGCGGAGGCGGTGGGCAGCGCTGTCAACCTGCTGCAGACACAGGGCACCCGCGCGCCGCTCGCTGCCGGGGCCGGGGCCGGGGCCGGGCTGGGGCTGCCGGCTGCGCCGCGCTCGCACTTGCCCCAGCCCGGTGCGGCGCGTCCCTGAGCGTCCTGCTCCGCCACCCGCCGCCGCCGCCTCCCCGCGGGGAGCCGCCGCCGCCCGCCCGGGCACCGGGAGAGAGAGAGGGGGAGCCATGGCTGAGGGGGGCGAGGGCGAAGACGAGATCCAGTTCCTGCGAACTGTAAGCGCGGCGCCTGCCTCCCCTCCGCGCTGGCTTGGGGCACGGGGCCTGGCGCCGCCGCCGGGCGGGAGGAAGGAAGGAAGGGAGGGACCCCGCGGGGCGACTCTGCCCTGAGGCGGGCCGGGGGGCGCGGGGGCTCCCGGGTGCAGCAGCAGCGGGGTGGGGGGGGGGGTCCCGCCTGCGTGGAGGTGGGAGCGGGGGCCGGAGGCAGCGAGCGGCGCTTGTGCGGTGCCCCCGCGCTGCGGGCTGCCCGCCGCCCCGCGGGAGCCCTGCCGGCGGCGGCCCCGCAGCCCGGCCCCGCAGGCGGAGGGGGGCAACTGAGTGCGCTGGCGATGCCGCGGGGCGGGGGCGGCCCGCGGGGGTTTGGGCGGAGGGGGGAGCGGGCAGGGCGCCGCCGCCTCCCCCGGGACCCCTGCGCGCTGCCCTCCCGCCCGCCGCTGCGCGCCGCGTACTGCGGATACTAACCCTCCCCGGCTTGGAAGCTGCAGTCGCACTCCTCTTGCAAAAATAGAATTTAAAAAAAAAAAAAAAAATCACCTCTCTTCCTCCCCGCCGAGGTTCCCACTAACTTGCAGGTTTTCTCCTCGCTGGGCACGAACTAATACATTTTTTTATTCTTTTTGGCGCAAGCATCCTTTCTTTACTTCTCTTTTCCTCAGTCCAAAGCATGTTAAGGTGGTGAAGCATTTCTTCCCTCAATTTAATTCGTATATTAGAACCGTTACATTTATGCTTATCTGGTTTATTTTTCTTCAAGCGATGCTTTTATTTACCTTCTGGGGCATGTCCCAAGCGCTGTTTATATGCACAACCCTAGCAAGTTTTGCAGATGGGCATATTTGACTGATGCTGTACAGAGATCCTGTCACAGTTTTAGGAAAAATTGCTGAGACATTTGATAGGTAGAGACACTGAAACTGTGTGGCAAAGCTTAGCTTCATTTTTCTCTTTATTTAGTACAGCCTGCTTTAGAAAGTGTTCACAGTGTCATGCAAGAAAGTGCATTAAAACGGGGGGGAAGTTTAGCACGTAGAGAACATATGTGAAGCGTGTTCATACGAGTTTTGCAGCGTTGTGAATCCTGGATGTCCCTCTTTTTATGTTTATTTTGGTTAGAAACCTTAAAACAATAGATATACATCATAATCTTTATTCATTTATTTTGAATTCGTGGAAAAGCTAGTCTTACTGGGAATATAGCTGTTATGCAACACTGACATGAAGACAGTCAACTTTTTTCCTCTCAGCTTCTGTTGTAGTCTTGCCTAACATTTAAAGACAAAACAAAAATATTTCTTTGAAGGAAAATGTGTCGTTTCAATTTATGTGAGTTTTATTGTTAGTACTCCTTACTGTTAAATATTTTTGGAAGACTTCCACAATGACAGGCTTACTGCAGGTTTAAATGTTAAGCTGAGCTCATGGAAGTGCTGTTATCTGAATGCTTAATAGGGAAAAAGAAGCAGCGTGCATGCTAATGCCACTTTGCTCATAGAGAGTAATGTTAAGCTACAGCACCTGACAGCAGCAGCACATTATGTAAAACAACACTCCAGATAATGTGTGTCAGGCTCAATAAAGACTTGGCAATCCTAGCCTTAGACTAGCCTTAAAAAATTTTTAGAATGTTGTACTGGTGGTAAAGTGACCTTGAAAAACTTGGTAAACTGAGGCATTTTTTTAATGTAGTGAAAGAAAAAGGGGCCTGAGAAATTTCCTTTTCTGTGAAGTTTTGACTCTCTAGTCCATAGCTGTGTGTTTGTGGTGATTTGACTTTTCATTTCTTTGTCTAAGTTACCAATGCTTCTTGGAAAAGTTGCTTTTAAAACATTCGCAACCTAGTCTTTCTTCTATCTATTCTTAGAAAGTTTGGATTGATATTCTCTAAAGCTATTAGATGTGTTTAACTTTCTGAATGGCATGAATAGAAAGCACTGAAAATTGAATATTACCTGATAACTGCTGCAGTTTCTGTTTGTAGTTGCTTATTTTTAGGGTAGTAATTAGGGACCAACAAATGCATGAATGGTTTGGTAGATAAACACAAGTTTTTCAAAGAACACCTTATGCAAATGAAAAAGCTTTTTGTGCTTTTAATACCTTAATCATGACTTTTGTAGACCCACTCACTACGCATAAGGAGTGTTCTTTGTATTTTCTTCTTTTGCAAGACACTGCTAAACTTTCTAAAATGCAGGTTCTTTTTCTGATGTTTCGGAATTATTCTAGCATCTCTAAAGCTAATCCTGGAATGTAAACACAATATAGTATTTTTAATATTTAAAGAGGAATATGGGATTTTTTTCAGCACAAATTCCATATTTATTTGCACTAAACTGCTAAATTGAATTTGTATTTGCCCTCTGTTTTGATCGGTTTTGGTCGGTGATTTTGCTTTCTTCTGCATATATTCCTACGTTGCCTAATGATTCCTCTTTGTTTAGTGCTTTTATTTTTATTTTTTGATGAAGTGGTGTCATGCATTTCCTCCTACAAGTTTGCTGCTAAGGTGGATTTTTGTTTCTTTTGGGAACAATCTGAGTTTGACACATCACTTTGGAGGAAGTGGATGTGACCTGTGAATGCCTTGGATTTCTGGAAGCATCACTCTTTAAATTGTTTGAGAATCCTTCTGACAGGCTGGAATTCAACTGCTGTGCTATTTGGGCTCTCCCCAAGGAAATTTTTTGCAGTCCTGTGAATTTCATGCTTTTCCAGGGTTCCCCCATTTGCTGAATACTCCGGTTGGAGATAGCTTTGTATTACATGTGTCCTTTCTTGGGGTTGGGCATACTGACTTCTGCCAGTGAATGCATACGTGGTGCACAAGAGGAATGGAGAAGAGCAAGTGCCTTGCTTTTGCTTGTAGTAGTTGTGAGGGAGACTACTTCCCTGTGCAGTTTTAAAAAATATTAAAAGACATGTACAAAATGAACTTCTACTCTTCATTCTTCACATTCAAGAATATAAAACATTTATAGTTAATATAGGAATGATGTTTATTTTTTCAGGATGCCTAGTTTGCCCACAGGGAAAACAATTCAGAGTTCCAGGAGAGAACAGAAAACTCTTTAGTAGAAAGAGCCCATGCGTTTAGACACTGCATACATGGAAGGACTGATTTTCATGTGCAGAATGCCCATAAGGAAAGGCCTTGTCATGGAGCAGGTTTGTAAGCTGTTAATGGAATTAAAACAATTGCGATATGTCAGCAAAACACTATCCGATATTATCCATTATATCGGATAAAGGTGTTCTGAGTCTTGGAAGCAGTTACGTATCTAGGAGTGACAAACACCCTCACAGTCTATTCATTGGGTCTGAGGATTTTCCTGATACCAGTGGGTATGGCTTTCTGCAGCCTTGGAGAAAATTAGACGCAGATCTGCTTTTAGGTGTTTGTGGTAGGACATACCACCAAGACCCGCTGAATGGAGGCTGACGCAGTTATGGCCTTTCTCACTGTCCTTTGAGGCGGTGAAGGCTAACATGCCTGTGGGAAATCAAAAGCATGATCAGTGAGAGTAGCATGCTTCCCCAGCTCTGCCGGACACATCGTCTCCTTTCCATCTCTTTATTTCAAGACTGGAATGCTGATATTCCACTGTGTGCTCTCTGCTAATGCTTTTTTTCATTCGTTTAATTGGTAACTTGCAGCAAAATAGGATCTCTTGCTTGTAGGAACATATTCTATGCTGCCTTATTTTCTATGTGGATTTATAATTCTTTTGAGTGCGGCTCTTGGAGAAAAGTATAAGGGTACTTTCCAATAGTGGAAAAGTACTTCTAACTGAAACTGAACGTTATTTAGGATTCATGTCTGATGGGCAAGGGATTTTCTTAACTCAGCTCTGGGACTTAATACTTCAGATAATAAGAGAACTGAGTGGATGGCAGAGAATTTTTCTTCAGTCCAAAATGAAGAACGTAACATGATCTTGTTTGAAGGACAAGAACTCTGTGATTCCAGAGTCGCTTCTCTTCTGTTCCAGATATTCTTCATAAGGATCCCATTTAAACAGTGAATGTCACTTTAAATCTGATTAAAAACATGTGCTTAGGTGTGATCCTGAATGACCGTATCATGACTGTGGGACTACAGACAAATGAAGAACCTGGATAAACAGTCTGAAGATCATGTTAGTTGTTCCAAATACTAAGGAACTAAACATAAAAAGAATTGTTCCTATGTGTATCTCACAGTTAAATGGAATAGATTTTTTTTTCTGTAGTAATTTTTATACACTGCATGTCCTAAAGTGGTTTATCATAGTGTGTTAGATTCTGGTAGCTGCAATCATCAAACGTACAAACGCAGCTGCTAATGTGCACTGAGGAAAATGCTCAAAAGCAGCCTTGGATATTAGGAGCAATTTTAAAAGGAAAGAACATCAAAACACACTTTGGCTAGCCTCTGTTTATTTTAAAAAGTATTTCTTGTAACTGTCAGTATGTGGGATGGCATGGCTGAGATTGCAGGGTTCGTACCTTCCCCTCTAAAGCACTGCACTGCAGTACAGATACGGAATATGCTCTCGAATTCTATTTTGGAATTGAGCTGGACAGACTGTTTGTAGTGAACAGATTTTAGCTAGGACACTCTGTCCCTTTTTTATTTGGTAATTATGTACAAACATTTTTTTTTTTTTTGATTCAAAAACTGTTTGACAAACATTTTATACCACCATTAGGATGACCTTACTGGATAAAATCAGTTATCTAGTCTGTATACTGTCTTGTCCAGTGTTCTATATCTGGAGGCTGTCTGTATCAGATGTGTCAGGTGGAGCTTAAGGAAGCTCTGTAACAGCATAGTCAGTCTACCTGCGAAGTTTTTCCTGCCCTGTGAATGAGTTGACAAATGTCCTGAGCCATAAAGGACTTCTTTTCAGTGTCTGAATATGTTTTGATGCATGGTGCTCCTTAATGTCACCAAGGCCTGATGAATATTGATTGCAGAAGTTCAGGCTGTGGGGCTGGTTAGACAGACAGAATTCCAGTATGAAAACTGGTGAATTTCTGAATGAAGACTTAATGCAGTTTCAGAATCTACATCTGCCTTGGACTTCCCTGTTTGAATGCTACATTGTTACAGGCATGTTTTAAAGGTGTTTTTCCTCCTATAGAGCTGTGTGGAAGATGAACAAGAAGACTGTGATTCAGGAAGGTGCACCACTCTTTCTTGCATGGTATACATGACATGGTAGATAGCCTTTGCTGAACTGTAAAATGAACACATTTTATTAGTTTATTAGTTTAAATTTCTCTTACTATGGATCTTGCAATTAGACTTGTGGTTGATGAAAGAAATTAGCAGTGTACTTTCTGTGTATTTGTCTTAATCTTTTTTTCTTAATTTGCACACAAAATGAGTAGTATCTCTTTACTTATTAGCAAATAATTACTTGCAAATGCTATAAAGCAGTCTCATAGCATGAAGCTCTGCTTAATCGTCATAAATACGTACCACACATTTACTGCTGTGTGTTGTTAAGAATAACTAAAAATAAATATATTAGTCAAATGAACAAAATATATTTTATAGTATCACTTATTAAAAATGTTTGCTTAGATCAATTTGTAATGGTTACCATGGGTTAGTGAAGTTCTGTTCTGTAGCTCAAGGGTAAAGCTGTGATCTTCATGAAGGCAGAGTTCCTATTGATTTCAGTGGAATCAGGATTTCATCTCCAGATTTAGTTTGCGGGCAGAATGACCAGAAATGTACATGTAATATGTGTTATTTTGTAAATGTAAGCTTGGTTCTGAAAAATACTACAAAAAAATCTATGAAAAGATTCAATCTTTGGTATGAATTGCTGCCAGCTATGACACTGTTAAGAGACTTTTTTGTGGCTTATCTGATGCATCTCTTAGTGCAGCAGTTCTGGGAAATTAAGCTGTGCGAGTCTGTGGAGATGGCTGTCCCTGTCATGGTACTATTGTGCAAATGAAATTACAGCAATTTTCTGCTTGTATTTTGAACTAGTGAGGGGCTTCCTGTTTTATTCATCATCAGTGGGAATTTTCTGTTGACGGCAAGTGGATAGTTTACTTCCTCAAAAGAAAAAGTTCTCAAAATTACTCGTTTGCCCTCGGAAATTACTTATGTTTTCCTGTTAATATTGTTGTACACTTCATTTCTGAACAAGAGTAGTCTTGTCAGTGTGCAGAAAGTTCTGTAGTTCTGAAGTGGGAACTCACTAGTGACATACCAGAAAACTGCCAGAAGTTGAGCTCTGGTTTGATTGAATTACTTGGTTTGAATTTTTTCCTAAAGCACTAAGTGTAAGTGAAGAGAGAGAGTAACTAATGAGTATCATAGGAGTTCAGGAGCCCTGATTTTTTTTATATTTTGTCCAATTTCATCCATCTCCCTTACAAAGAGACATATTTCATTTGGTCTTATTAAGATGAAAAAAAAAAATAGACTTTGTATCATGTGTTACAAATAAAATTATAAAACTTAAAAGTAATTTATTTTCTTTTGATGGAGGCTGCAGATGGGAAGCCTGTTACTTGATCCTTCAAACAACTTCAAAACACCCATTTTAAATCTTAACCATGGTCAGACAGAAGGGAGAACACAGCACTTTCATTATTGACACAGTTAATAGCCTGGAAACTCTCCTGATAGCAAAGTAAGCATAGCCTTGTGCAAATTTCTGCCTCTAGTCTGTGTTCTGCCATCGTCATAAGCCCTATACTATGTTTTGCATGTGTATGGTGCTCAAGCCCTGTCTGGCTGGGTTGGCTATAGCGCTCTCAGTGTGGAGCACCTCTTGAAGAGGCTGCCTGTTGCCTGATGCATCTCCGTAAATAAGAAAAGGCATGAAGGGACTAGTTTATATAACAGTATAAGCATTTTAAAGGCAACTGTAACGATGCAGAGCTGCTTCAATATTCTGTGCCCATCGGGGGCACAGCGGTGGTGTTTCTTGGCTGTCAGTGCAGCAAATCAAACAACTTAAGGTAGTCACTGCCTGCAACATCGTCACGGGAAAGGTCATCCTGGTTTTGTAACAAAAACTAGCAGGGACTTGCACCAGCTTCTAGAGTGGTGTAGCTTTATATGTTTGCTGTTCTCAGTTGTTAATAAACTGGAGTTTAATTAAATAGTTGTGTAATCATTTATGAAAGAATTCTTGCTTGTCTTTGTTGTTTTTTGCTTTATAATAATGGTGGTGTAGCTTGTCAGGGGAAAGTGTGTAAACTTTTTAAATATATTGCTGCTTCCAGAGCCCAATGATATGTTACTCAACCATAGATTCAAATAGATATATTTGATAATTCACATTTAAGTTTGAGACATGTATTGCCATTTAGTTTGCAGCTTTGCTTAGCCTCTCAAAATTGCTAAAAAATAAAAAATAAAAAAAAATCTAGGATTTAGGTGCCCACTGTTTGGAAGCTAAACTGCAAATGAGAAGTACAAAGGATAAGGAAGGTATCATAAAATGAACTGCGTTAACTTATTTTGACAGTTGCAATTTTTGTTTAAATGTAATGTCATAAGGGTCAGTTTTACAGAGATAATAATGTGTTTATAAAAGCCCTCACAGTAGCAGCTACATTGCTACACTTTCAATAATAAGATGGATACAGTCTTTCAATGTTGAGGCATAAATCAGTGTTTATCATAGTGAGGAATGACTTCTTTATAATTATTATGAGTTTGAAGAAAATTGGAAATATAATAGGTTACATAGTAATATAATACACTCCCTAGTAAGATTTTGTCAAAAGCTGAGAAGATATCATTCTGTAAGATGCATGCATTGGTGAATTTTTAACCTGCAGGATATTTTATTGTAGGACAGCTTTTTTTTGTTCACATTCTGAACACAGAAAAGAAGTAACAAGGTCATTACGTTTTCTGAGATCCAGCTTCCCAGAAGATTTCAGAATAATTTATGCTGTATAAGGACATACTTCCTGTTATAAGGTTATGCTTTTTAACTTGACCAAAGGAAATAAAATCTGATGGATATTAGCTAGTGGGCTAGTTACAGAACAAAGTGTGGAGCACCAGCACATCGTGTCTCTCCACCTCTGTGGAAACTGCTCTGGAATCCCACTGTGAAAGCTGAGCACACTGAATTTGGAGGGTGTCCTGGCTTAAATCCTGCTTTCAAAGGAATGGTGGAAGGAAGCAATGCAATTTGCATTGGCTCTTTATGTGTTTTCCCAGGGAATGCCAGAAAATGAAGTTGTATTAGTGGAATCAAGCCAGAAATGGCTGTCTCCTGTAGCTATATTCCTTCATTCCAAACAATGCAAACCTAGAAAAAAGACTGCCTGGACTTTGTGTGGGATGCCTTCTTTGGGTTCTTAAAAGCGAAAAGGGGAAGGAGGAAAAAAACTTCCTTAGATGTGTATATCAGACAGTTTTCCTTGATATATGAATATCTTTCATTCCTGTGATGGTTAAAACAAGTGCTTAAATAGAGATTGAGGTGGAGGAATGGAAAGAATTTGAAGGGCGTTCAGAGTAAGCCTAGGTAATTGGATAGATCTGGTTAAGACTCAGTAGATAGATGGATTCATTTGCTGGTAATTGATCCTCATCATACGTCAGGGATGTAGCCATGCTGATAAACATTTGGAAATCATTAATGGAATTCTTGGTGTGTTTATTGTCTAGTTGCAAACTGGAACCATTTCAGTGGCACTAGGAGAGCACAGGGTAGGTGATTAAATCTCTTTATATGGACACATGGCATTCATCCTAAAGCAGTCTTTGATAAAGCATTTGGTTGCGATGGTGATAGCGGCCTCCTACGTGCCTACATGGTGGCGAAGAGTCCTTTAGCCCCACAGCAGTCTTGAGAATGCTGAGTTGCTCTAATATTGAGGGGCCAGACTGAAAATAGACATAAATTGTGTGACTTCACATTTTTTGACTACACTTACGGTGTTGGTAATGCTAATGCATAGACTTTTATATATGTTTACTCAGTCTTGTAGGGAGTACCAGGGAGGTGGAACGCACACCCTTTTTTCCAGGCAGCAGACGAATAATACAATATGCAATATGTGATGCAGGGAGATGTTCAGTAAGAATGAAATGAAGATAGAGAACACTTTTATGTTGGTATCACAGGTAACATAATAGTCCTTCATTGCTAAAGAGCTGGATTAATATTCTTTTAGAAACTAGTATTAAATACATGTGCTCATCTTCTTCTCCCTGACCCCCTCCTGACCTCAGTTGACATTTATGGAAAGCCAAGATTTGCCTAGTGTTTTCACACACGCTAGCTAGTCCAGCAAGCAACTGGAGGGGCTGCAATGTTGCATTTATGCAGACATGACAATTCTTTTGTGGGAACTGTCGTAGCAGGCATGGCGGAAGAGATCTAACTCTCCTCGTAAAGGAACTGATGGAGATTGAAGTCTGTGCTGATGGCACTGTAAAAACTTTCAGGGCCAAAAATGTTAGGTAACATTCACTGTGATTGTTTAGGCAAAGAATCCATAAACCAGTGCCATCAGAGATGTAAACACAGTGCTGGAATAGTAAGGATAACACAGGTAGGAGTTGGATTTATTGGTATGTGCAAAAGAAGTGTGCCTGATATCTTCATAGAATTAGGTAGCACAGTTGGTCCTTAGAAAGGCTAGTGAGCAAAAACTCACTAGTTTAGTACATACTAACTGCAGGGGGATGATAGCTATATAGGCAAAATGAGAAATCTTCTCAAATGCCATAGGCATTCCATCATTCTTGACTGAATTTGTGCAGGGTAGACTTCATAAAATAACAGTTTGCAAGCTGAAATGTTTTTGAGTAGGTCTTAGCATGATAGTCTGACTGCTTGGGCAGCTTGGTATATCAGCCCTTATTGACTCTTTAATCTCTTTTAATACATTTGATGTAGTGAATACTATGCATTTTAGAAGCTGCTACTTCTGGTACTGGTATTTTGGTGAAAAAATCTTAAAGCTTGCAAAAGGAAAAACGTTGCAAATGAAGCAGTCAATGAAAGACTGATCTTCCATTTTGAGCTGAGTAGGGTTCTTGTAGAAATATCCTGGAAATTTTCTTTTGGTATGAGAAGGTTTCTGGAAAAACTATGGAAGAAGTGCTGTTGCATTTTGAATTGTTTCAAAATGTTACTTGCAATGTTATGTCTCAGATTAAAGCTTAATTGAAGCTGGTAGAAAGATATTTTCCAGAGGGTGGCTCTTACACTTAGATTTTTTTTCCTCCTGCTCTCCTGATCTGACAAAGGGTAAAGATAAGTGTGTTGTTTTTCTTTTTTTTTTTTTTTGCCTCACAGAACAAGAAGTGTATTAAAAACAATACATCAGGTTTACAAGGCAAGAGGGAGTTTATGACGAGAACTTCAGTAGTCTGTTTCTCTGCATCATTTGTTTTGATCTATGACTAGTCTGCATTTTCTCCCCCTTCTCCTTTCCCTTTGCATGCCTGCTCTCAGGAAACCACCTGCCCCTCACTGGGGTGAGGGATCCCCAAATCCTTAATTTTGTCTGAGCAGCATTTGGCTAGAAAGAAAAAGGGATGGAATGAGGGAGGGAGGGATGTCAAATCTCATAGGTGATCTTTGCTATCCCTAAAGCTGAAGGGAGGTATCTTTTTGTAGGAGAAACGTGCTGCTCAGTTCAGTAAGCATTATAAACTTGCATTTTTAAAAACTGAAATGTGTATACCTCTTTATTGACTGTAGCCAGCTGAGAATGTAGGAATTTAAATTCTTACTGACTTGGGACTATTTTTGAATGGTCAAGTCAACCCTTCTCACATCTGTTTTAGTCTACTGAAAACTTTTAGATGATATATTGATTTTTAGATGATGATATATTTCATTGAGGATGTTACAGGCATCATTTTCTGGATTAGTCTGATTATATCACAAGTTATGTATTTCTCTTTTTTAATTCTGAGGTTTTTAGTTGATTTCTAGCTTATAATTTGGGGGTTTGCTGCAAATGCAGCTGAAGTCCCAGAATTTCTTATTTCCTTGTATACTTCTTCACAGGTCTGTTAGTGGTGCAGAATCAGGTGTTTCCTGTTTTAGCTTCTTTATTATTCTGCCCTCTGTCCTATGGTTTCTTTCTCACTGGACAGCTGCAGAGTTAAGAGAGCATCACTGGCAATATTATTCCCTTTCAGACCAGTCTGTTCTGGGGGCTGCCCCTCAGGTTTGGTGAAAGTCACCTCTCTGCAGAAGTCCAGTTCCTCGGCTTAAGGAATCACCTGGTCTGGCCCTCTGCACAGAGATGAGCTCTGCTGACTCGGAGAAAATCTTTAGGTGAGAGACTGTATCGGTTTTCCTAAACCTCTAATCCTGTAAAGTAATCCAATTAATATACTGTGTGAGAAATGCTCAACCTTCAGAACTTGATGGGGGAGATTTGTTTCCATGCATGGTATTTGCATTTCTTTTTATATAGGAAGGTCTTGCTGCACTTTTTGATTTACTAACAGAATAAACTAACATGGATCAGAGCAAACATTCAATGAAGGAATGAGTTTAATTGGGTAGTAAACTGTGTGGGGGTGTGAACATTACAAAACTACATCTTTTCTATGTACCTGTGTGATTTCCTATTGATGAGTGAGGTTTTTTATGATGATTTATGTCTGTTACAGAATTACAGTTTGACAATTGGAACCACATCTAGAGCTTGGGAAGCGCACTTTGTTGTAGTAAGTTCTTATTCAAAAGTTATGGTTTGCTATTAGTAACTGTACCATAGTGATTTGTTTTTATTTTTATTTTTATTTTTTGTGGGGAGGGGCAGAGAAATGAAGAGTTCTGGGCTTAGAATGGATTTGTAGCAGCATTATATACCTTTAAATACAGTGATCAGCTGCAGAAAATCCTTAAACTCCTTTGGAAATTTCTAACTGGATCTCATTTTCCCTGCCTAAAAAATAAATAGTTTAAATAAAGTAAATACATAAAACAGGCAGGTTGCTGTAACATGCTGTTAAGGGCTATTTCGTTAGCAAAAGGGTAGGAGAAAATACTTATGGTACAAACACAATTGTTGGCCATAAGCCTGAAAACAAATCTTGTATTACAAAGGCTGCTTCAAGTAAAAACCTGGCTCTCTGACCTGTTACTTAAATTCTACTACAATCTGAATGTAAATTAATTGATTTTAGTTTAATATCTAGCAGAATAATCTGCTCTACAACTGTTAAACATTTTATGAACCAGTTTGCTTGTCAGTGACTGCACAGGATTTAAAATAGGCAACATTTTCTTAAATGTTTAAGTTGATCTTTTGAAAGAGGAGTTTAAAGGTCATTTGTGGTTTGATCATTATGCGCAGCAGTTCATGTCAGTGAGTTGCATACCATCAAGGAAAGACTACGGCTGTATCTATGTTTGGAAAAGTCTGGTTCTGTTCTCACTGGAGTTAATGTGAAAGCCCCTCCTGACTTTAACCAAAGCTGAATCACACACTAATAGCCTTGTGTACTGTTCTAAATAATGGTCTAAATGTATTCAATGCATATGCTTTTCTGTGCTCTTTGTCTGCCATTTTGAGTACAATTAATACTTACCTTGCTTATGCACCAAAAGTGTGTGCCTTGGCTTTGCACCATTAGTGTAAAAATATATACTGTGTTGCTATTCAGAAATGTTTACATCTAATTATGGGTAGGCTGTTCCAACTTTGCTACACAGATGTACTATTTTGTCCACTTCAACAAAGGTAATCATCTGTCATATGTTTCTCTTTTCTGAGAAGAAAGCTAGAATTATCTTATTGTACTAAGCTCCTTGAAGTCTTTGTTTGTAAGCTAAGTACTGTTCTTGCTGGGTAGCATCTTTAATTAAAGTGTGCTGTTACTGTGTCCAGCTAATTTTTATTATGTCATCTGTGAAATCCATAGTAAGCACTAATTTGGAATTGAGATAATGTATGCTATGTAATTTACTCAGAAAGTTATATATTCTGTACTGTTCTAAGGGGGAGTACTGCTTTTTAGTTGCTTGCACACAGAACACTTATTTTTCTATTCTGTTTCTCTTACTCTTCTACTGTGGTATCTTTATTTCTATCTTTTCTTTTTGAAAAAAAATCTTTTTGCCTCATCTGTATTGTAAGGTTGGAGATCGATGTTGTCTTGAAGGTCTTACTTTTAGGTGAATGCTGTCACTTTTGTTTAGTTATTGAGAAAAGTTTCAATCACACTTCAAGGTAAGAAACTGTAACTTCTCACAGATAGGTCCTGAAAGATTCTAGGTTCTCCTGTCTCCATGGTATCTCCAAGCCTAATAAAAGCCAATTTGAGTTTAGGGATATCAACACTTAATGGAACTGAGCTCTCACTGTGCAGTGTTGCTGTTTCAGACTCATGTTAAATACAACGATAGTGAAATAGTGAAAATTACACATGCTTTCAGGTTAATCGTAGAGAGCAGGTTAATTGTAAAATAGGCCTACTTTTTCTGAGTTTATCAGGATTATTTACACTGTACTTAGAATGTAGCAGAATATGTGATGAAAAAGTGTGTAGACATGGGAATATTCAAGCCTTTACCTTCTACTTTAATTTTTTCACTCTGCTTAGTCTGGCACTTTGACTCCTGGCTTACAGTAAAACTGTGACCATCTGTAATGGAAAGGTCTTCAACCAATTTTTGGTTACAGATACTTTATAATGGTCCTTTTCCAGCTTATTTCCTGCTAAAATGGACCATGAATTTCCCTCTGTATTTACTGAATTGTCCATACATGGAACCAAACCTTCTGTGCACCCTTGCATCTGTTGCATTATAAAGTAGTCATTGCTTTTCTCTTGAGTATTACCTACGTGTTGTCTAATTGTGGTTCATTATTTCAGATGATATATATGTCATGTTTTCATGACTATGTTTGCTGAAAATGTTGTGTGCTGCTTATCTCTTCTTCTTAAGCACTGAAATTGACTTGGATCAGACTAAGAGTAAGAAAATGACCAATATCAATACTCACTTGAAAGTATATATTACTTACTTTTTTCTTTCATATTTCTTTATTGTTGATGCTTCATGGTTGTTCTTGACCTTGTATGAATTTATGCTTGAATTTACTGTCTAAATTAACCTGTATCTGGATTTGAACTCAATTTCAATCTTTAAATTCCTTCAGAAATGCATCTTTTCTTTGAGGAGCTCCAGAGATGTGCCCTAAATACTAGTTCTGCATCTTAAGGAAGACAGTAATGTTGAGGAAAAATAGAATAGTTTTTATATACAGCTATCCAATCTCTTGTCTTCTTTTGAAAACTGACCTGCTATTACATATTGTTTTGTTCTCTTGGTCCAACTCCTGTTGAAGTCAAGGTTAATGTAGTTTTTTGTTTGGATTAGGATCTTACTAAATAGAATACATTCTTGTATGAAGAAGTATATAATCTAAAGAGCTCAGTGTATTGTAATAATCTTAAAGTCATTGTAGTTTTATGATAAAAAATTGAAAGGGTTTATCACTTTATCATGCTTTTTCCTTTGGCTGTGGGTAAAGAATTATTTTGAAATGTTTTAACTGTGTATTATTTATTATATGGGAGATGGAAATTACTTTTATGTATTGCTTAACACTTTCTGTCATCTAAGATTTTTGTGACTCTTTCTCTTTGTGTTTCCCTTCTTGCAGTTACTCTTTGGTTTTTCTATTTCAGGCCAATGGTAGAAGGGCCTTTTCTTTGTCCTATGAAATTTTGTTCAGTTTTTTTTCAAGGTGAAAAGCAACTTAAAATCCCAACATCTCATCTCTAATTTTTGTTCCTCAGAAAGGAACTACAGTATGGTAAAACCATAAATACATACATTTTCTAAGACAGGTCACGTTTTTGAAAGCTGTGGCAATACTGGGGTCAGAGAAAAGAAAAGAATTTGGGTGGACTTGGTTGCTTCTGACCTGGAAGATAGCCCAAAACACCTATTGCTTCCACTCCTTATGAGGTAAGGGAAAGTGTGTTGCAGAAGTCACTCCATCACTCCCCTCAAATGTCAAGATAGAAAGCAGGGAGATCTCAGTCAGACTGCCCAGCTTTGTCACGGACTGCCAGAATTAATTAATTCCTCACTGGCCTCTCCTCATCCTAATTTCTAATTTCTCAGCAGCAAGAAAAAGCTGGATTGCACTTGGTTACTCATATCAAGCCCTCGGGTCTGTGGGAGGCAGTCCTCTTTGTTCCTGACCAATTTTTGGATGGTTCAGCTGGATATGTGAAGTGTTTGCCATGGTAGTACCAGAGGATTTTGAGTTCACGCTTCCTGGTGGCTGAGGGTTTCCTCTTTCATTGGGATGTCTAAGAGAATTCAAATAAGGAAGTGTGGTGAGGCAGCAATGTAGTATTCACTATGTTTTGGCTGTGCAACTTTTGTTATTTAAAACGTGTTCTTTTAATAACCTATCTAGAGATGATTGTATATTTTAGATTTCATCTTTTTTAGTTTTGGATTCAAAGTCATTTGTGCTAAGGATTGTATCTTTACATACTATATGTTCAGACAGTATTTAGCAGGTAGGAGAGGCCAACAGAACACAAAAATCAGTGCACTGTCATCAGTCCAATGCTGCAAAACAGTAATTGCTGAGAGTAAATCTTTGTAGCTGAAATGTGCACAAAGTCCATCATTATCTTTTGATATTCACTCATGTTTAAGGGCAGGGATGTGTCAGTTGAAAGTATAATTGTAACTGAATTGTAATCATGACGTGATGTTTGTGAGCTGACTCTGGAGTGTGAAAGAAGCTCCCATTATCAGATTCAGTGATGATCCAGGCAACAAAGAGTCATAGAGTATTATTAAAGATTAGCTTATAGAAGTATTTTTCGTATCTGAGTAGTCAACATGACACCTATGAAACTGTAGTACAGCTTGCAGTGTGGAATTCTCCAGTATTGTTCTAAATGAAGACTTTTCCTATGAGAAAAGAGTTATATTTTTAGATTTTTTTTTAACAGCGTGCTAGATTAGTAAAGTTACTAAAGGGAACTGTCAAATTAGCAAGTTTCTTGAAAGGTTTCACTGTTTTTTGCTGTTTTTTTTTTTCCCCCCTCCCCACTCTTGAGACTTTGGGCATTAGGGATTCTGCTGCATTGTTGTGCTATATTTCAGGGCATTAGCTGCACAGCTTAGCTGGCATGGTTTTGTTGTTGGCAACAAGGCTATCCAAAGGAGATGAATCATCCAATTTTATAGTCTTGAGTCTTGCAAGATCAAGAACGAAAAGGTATTTCTTTTTCTTGGCAGAGAATTGTAAAACATGTGAAATGTAATGAGTAACGACTGTTCCTGACTATTTCACTTAAATACAGATTGGTGTGTGTGTGTGCGCGCGCGTGTGTGCGCGCGTGTGTGTGTATATTTAACAACAAATATTCTGGTATTTGTTTCTCTTCCTAAACTAACAGAGATATCAGTAAGATTCATCCCGTAATTAAAAAAAAAAAATCAGAAACCAAGCATACATTAACAGATTTTGTGCGGATGTGTATAGACCTGGTTAGGAAACTTGGTAGAAAGTGATTTAGCTTTTCCTTTAGATTAGAGGGAGGGAAATCTGATGTGAGGGCTTGTAAGACAAGTGGAGTCCAGACAACTCTGAAAATTAAATGCTGTCCTTTTTAGCTACAGAGCAGTTGTAAAGGTCAGTGGTGGATCAGGTGTTAAGGATTCAGTCTACTTGTTGCTTAATGAATTTGGGGTCTTTGAAGTATAGTCCTTGTGGTCTCTTGGAAAATGCTGCAGGGTAGTTCAGCTTTTGATTGACTCTTGCCCCTGTATCCTGATCCTCAGTGTGCATACCCAGATTTCCATCTATAATTTGAGGATGAAGATGTTTTCTTCTCTCTGTAAATTGCTGGAGAGGGATTGATCAAAAATGTAAAGTGTGAATTAATTATTATCATTGTTTTCCTACTGATTTTTGGCTGCTTCTGGGCCCTGAGTAGGTGTTTTAATTGAACCGGGCTTTTCTTGGTGATTTGTGTAGTCTGAATAGTTAAAAGTATTCCTTTTGTTATCCCACACTTCATACTTGTTGGATTTCTCCTGAATAAGGTCCTTCAGCAATCAAAATGTTGCATCTGGTTCTAATCCATGATATAGGAGGCTATTGGAATTGTGACTGTTCTGTCTCCTGTCATGTTCTTCAGGTGAAACCTATACCCATCTTTATGAAAAAAAGAGTTAACTAATTCTTCTATGGTTCCTTTGCACTCTGCAGAGATAAATTAAGTGGGCTCCTGTAGTACTTGCAGAAGACCTCTCAGCCAAAAACACCCCTATCTTTTCTGTGAAGGTTATGCCAACTTAGATTCCCTTTGATCTGGCTTTATGTTCATCGCCTGTGCACAGACCCTGTAAGGGATTCTCTATGCTTTCAGAAGTTAATGTATGTCTTTCAGAGAAACTTTTCAAGTTATTTTTGGAAGTTCTCTTAAGTTTTAATTACTGAGCAAAGGGCAGTGTGTGCAAGCAAATTATTGTGCATCTTTCCTTCTCTTGCAGTTACTGTTTGAAATTTTCCAGTGGCTCATCTCAGTATTAGGTGAATGAGAAGAAGCTATATTAAGTAGCTGCTTAAAGGACAGGACTAACTTGTCTGGGGATGGAGGACACTTATAAAAAGTGTGGAGAAGAAGTTGAGACTGCTGAAAGGGGGAGACTACTAATGCAATAAGAGTTGGAAGGAAGAAAAAGGAAAGTATTTAGCATATCAGATTTTGAAGAAAAGTGTGTATATAGAAAATCACTCCTTTTTCTTTCAAGAATGAAATAAGATGAAGTGTTTGAAGAGTGACTTTAATGAACAAACAAGGTGGTTGTTTTTTGTTAAGAGTGACCTGGATTTCATTCTCTTTCTCTTTTTCACCAGTGGAATTATTTCCTCGTGTCTAGTTTTACATGTGATACATGTCTCTCAGCTCCAGATTTAGATTTAGACATTGCACAAGGGAAATGCTGTTTCAGTGCTAACCATCATACTTAGACAACATATTTATTATGAAGTATGGAATGTCTAATCAATTAACATTGTGTACTTCTTTGCATGTATAAGTGTGAAAAGTAATAGGAATAGTTGTGATACAAGCAGTATGAAGTTTTTATAATTATTAATTTTGGGGGGCTAATTCCCATCCAGAAAAAGTGTTTTATTTTGTGAATGTTGAAGAAATATATTTTTCCAGTGCAGTTAGAATAAAAAATTTCAGCCATGGAAGTAACATTTTACCACAAAACAGTTACATTTTAGGAAAAGATATACATGAAATTTGTGTTCCAGCTAGCTGCGAAAAACATTTCTAGCTTTCTATCTCATGTTCAGTACAATGCAACTGCTTCAGCAGTCTAAAAATGTTTTAGTGTTTGGAGCTGTCTTGGTGACAGCAACCAAGTGGTAATGATGTGATGTGCTAGTGTAGATAACCTACCTGTAGTTTAATTTAAATTTTACTTAGTTTTGCATGAAGTATCCTATCTGCAGTCACTTAAAATGGCACAAGTTGCCTGTGATTCATCCACCTTCATGTCTGACATTTGAGGGAGGTATCCATAAAGGAGCTTTAAAAAGTTGTGTTAGGGATGATTACATGCTAGAGGTTTGTATTTTCCTTCTAGCAATAGGTGCTGCTATATTCAAGTGACCAACACAAAGAAGCTGTTGATGACTATGCTATGCTGTCAGAAAACACAAATTTCGCCACAAGAGCTCTGGCTCTGTCTTGGCTCCGTGTGTGTGTACGTACAAGCATGGGCAGAAATACATGGACATCTTTTCTTGATCATTTTCCTGTATTAATAATTTAAGATTGCTTTAAGGCTCCTTGGTAGGATATTAATGGATAGGAATCTATTGAAATAATTGAAACCAGTGTCAGAGCTCTCAAACAGGGCTGAGGGATCTGCCCCATGTAGGGGCTTCTTGTTACCCTTTAGTTTGATTAGAGTTAAAGCAACATATACATATAGAAAATGTAATTTCCCATGTAACACACATTTCAATTCTGAAACATTTATTACATTTACTTCTTGTTCTCTTAACCTATGTATTTAAAATGATAGAAGGTGCTTTAGATTGGTAATGAAAGAATACCTGAAGTAAATAAATTTTGGGACAGGGTTTGAAGAAAGCAAATCAATTGTTGTGTCTTTCTTGAAGAATTGGCAAGATGTTCTTGGTCTGAGGAGAGGGGAAAAATAGGCAGAGTTGTTAGTGAGACATGACCTGGGGAGTTTCAATGTGCATTCAGTTGTTGGAGCAAAGATCACAGCTGTTGGGTGCAATAGGAAGCAAGGGACAAAACTAATTATTATTTTCATTGATTGTTTGTACCGCGTAGTGCCCAGAGGGTTCAGCTGAGGCGAGGGCCCCACTGTGCTACTGGACAAACGTGCGGTGAGTCACACTTGCTGCCTGGAAGAGCAGAGGCTCTAAACAGGCAAGAGGGAGGAACGTTGACAGGAGATGGAAGGAAACCAAGTAATGTTTCCAGCAACAGAGAGGACACCTGGGATCCATTTGGGGCTTCTCTGGGCTTGTGTTGACATAGCATATAGATTTTCAAGAGCTGTGCCATTGAAGAATGAGACGATGTAATTTGGACATGATATGGGAGGAGGCTGGAAGTCAGTGTGCAGAGTCAAGGCCAAATGGACAGAAGAATGGACAAAAAAAGGTGACTGTATTTGCAGCTCATAGGGTGGTCTTTACAAAAAATATGTGAAAGCATCTGTGTAGAAAGTGCATAATACTACTAATAATACCACAGTTCCTGAATTTGAAGCTTTAAATAGTGGATAGCTGGCTGATTTGAGATACTTCCTGGTCTGTAGCTGTAATAATTAGCTTAAAATAGTATACATTATGGTCTTGTGTTTATGGCGTATCAGAATAAAACAAAAGGAGAACTTCTCCTGGGAAGGGGAAGTTGTTTTTGAGAAGCTATTACTAAAGGGGAGGGGGGCAAATACGAAACAAAGCGAGGGAGATAGCAGATAAGTAATAAGTCTGCTCCAGCAATGAATTGTGAGGAGGGAAATTTGGCAGCTATATTATCTTTGTAGATGCACATGCCATACCTTATTTGTTTCAATTACAAGCAGTTCTCAAATGGCAATTAGAAGAAGGAATCTAGGCTGAAAAGTTTTTATTCTGTACTGTGAGGGAGGTATTGGTTGGCCTAACTTAAAATTTCTGGAAGGCCTAAAAAGGATTTGGAATTAGGATTGACTAAAGATAGGAATTCTCCGAGCATGTTTCCAAGGTGATCCGAGTTGACTCTGGAGGTAATTTTTTAAGTTGTTTCCTCTGTGTACATACAAAATGTGTTTTGTTTCATGTTTTGTGATAGTTCATTGATTTATTATGTTATTTCCTGTGTTGCATATATACTACTATTATAGGTCATCAGTGAGTATTTTACTTGTGCTAAATAATGAGCTTGTTTAAAAGCTTTTTCTTTGTGGCTGTCTTCTGTAAATAGAAGATGCATCTCTTTAATAAGGCAAAGCACAGAGCGCTTTGCTACAGTGAAGTATGATCAAACTTTACTCCTGAAGATGTATGCAATGAAAATGAAGGATGTTTAACGACAGCATAATTAAAATTCTTAATTTTCACTCTAAAAGTAAACTCCTCAATTATTGTAGTGAGCTATTTGGGTTCCTGGCTTTGTCTTTAATGTATTATCGTTATTGTAGGAGATTTTGGATGCAATATTTGAAGTGGTGGTAATTCATTCCTAGAATCTATGCATTTTGTGGCAATTCAGTTTGATGTTGTTACATATGGTAATTTTTTTTTTTTTTTTTTGAACAGTGGAAAATAATGAAAGGGCACTGAATTAATAAGACCTTAGTGTGTTTTCTAGTAAATCAGTGAATTTGTATTTGGAAATTTGAGTAAGAGAAGCATTTTTGATGGGTTAACACAATTGAGTTTTTCCTTCCTTTGTGGAAGCTAGCTTCAGTAAGTTTCACATAGATCAAGATTTTCAAATTTTGTTTCAGTACAGTGAAAGAATGCTTTTATAGTCATATCTTCTCTCTTTTATTTGTTAAGCTGGTACAAAGCTGTTTTGTCAGGTATTACTGGGTTGGAAGAGATATAAAGGATTATTTTATGGTTGTATTTAGTTCTCAGTGAGAATTAAGACTGGCATTTTCTCTAGATTTTTCTGACTCACCTGAAATTTGAATGAAGAACTGTACTGTTGAATAAAAAAGGCAAACAGAAGCACAGATATACAACCTGTAATATACAGTGTTTCTAAAATGAGCAGAAATACCATATGAAGATGGAATTCAAAGATTTAAACAAAACACGGGTGTCACTCAGCATGAAGTACCAACTGTTTTCAGCTTATTTAGTATGCAAGAGCATACTTACAGATGACTCACAGTTAAAATGCCTTATGTAAGGTTGCCCAACTATTTAGTTCACTTTAGGTGATGGAAAGATACAATAAAAATAGTTTAAAAACAAAACAAAACAAAAAATCTGTATCCAATTGCTCTTACTGGTTTATAGGGTGTTTTGTTTGTTTGTCAGGCCCTGTATTATATTCCTGTATGTATGTACTATCCATAGAGATTATGTGGAGTTGTCTTAGTTGACTGTTACTGGACACTGTTGTGATAGCACAAATATTTTCCCCCTCCTTGTGGGTCTTAAAAATGCAAATTAATGACTTGAATAGTTAAAAAAAAATCTATGTAGGAATGCACTTTTAATTAAAAATTTAATTCTACAGGTCCACCTAACTGAGGAAATATAAATAACAGGCTAAAGCAGTGTTTGTTGTTTCAAAAGACAGACCATTTTAAGACTTCAGCTTTTGCTAGTGTGATGTATTTTAAAAATCTGCATACCTTTTACTATATTCTGTGTCAGTGCTCCCGGTGCAGTAAGCTGGAATGCTTTTATCCTTAATTGAGGTGCCTTTATATGTTGCCTGTATTTATCTACTATAGATCACATCAGAACATAAAAATAACTAGTAATTCAGACCAAGGGGTTCATTTAACTCAGTACAGTGTCTCCAGCAGTGGTCAGTAGCAGATACCAAGGAGACAGTGAAAGAACAGGACAAGAATATAGTTTATGCATCTTTGCTATATGCTGTCAGCCTGTACTGATTTGTGGCTCAGGGAATTTGGCTCTGGAGTAGTGACACTGAATTTGGTGTCAGATTGAGTTCTGCAGTTGAAATGGATGATGCATGAGGAAGTATTGCCTTTTATTTGTTTTGAAACTACTGTGTGCAACTTCTATTTGGTGATCCCTAGTTCTGGTATTGGAACGGGCAGTGAAACATAAATCAAATATTACTGCGTGTATTTGCAAAAAATTGTAGTAATTTTTGTTGGCTTATACAAAAGGTTCAGTATTTAAAAATTTCAGTAGTGTTTTCAATTATCAAAATTTTGCTGCTTTCTGCTTTTCTTCTTCCTTTTCCCTTTTCTTCTTCTCTTCTTGCATTTTCTCCTTGCTGCTGAAAAAAGAAAAACAGAGTGAAAATGACTTGTAAATATTTCTCACGTTTGAGGAAACAAGCAAAACTTTTTGAACAGAAAATGGTTGTAACAATCTTTACGACAGAAGCAATCTTTGAAGAAAAAGGATGCGCAGAAGTAGCTTGAGTTCATGTATTTCTTCTACAATTTTACATTCCTCACCCACCTTCTTCTCTTTTTTGTTCTTAATTTGAGCTTTTGTGGAAGGATTTGCAATTGTAGATTTTCTGCCCTTTAGAAGCCCTGGCCCAAACAGCTGGAGCTGCATGCCGCCTGCTCTCCAGAGGCTTCCTGACCCCTTGGGGCTTTCACAGAGAGCATTTGGGGAATTGGAAGTACTGTCAGACACGCTTATAGATTTCACCTGAAAGGCAATCATTACTTTTTGCTTATTGTGTTTTCTTCACTATACTGGAATTGTTCCGCTTGGAGGAATTTTGATTCCCGATGGATTCCCTGCTCCGCGGTTTTGATTTGGTGTCCTGACAGGGGGTTCATATGGCTGGGCTCAGGGTTGTGAGGCCCACCGAAATAGCCCCGGGAGGGGCCCAGCTTTGGGTGCTTGTGGTAATGCCCAGCTGGCTGCTGCTGCCTGGGCAGGGAGATTCAGTGTGCAGTAAAGAGGCACCAGCCCCTCTCAGCTGCAGGGAGCTGATGCAGGGGAAGGGGCATGCTTTGGGGGAAAAACATGGAGAAGGCCCTCGTACATTTTGCAGGGTCTAGATTCTGGTCCTTTCCTCTGCCCATTCATGATGTTGCTATTCTCACGTACTTGAGAGGATGATGTGGCTGAGAAGTAGCTTAAAGAACCTCCTGGAGTTGTGCTGGGCAGGTCTGCTTTTAGCCGTCGGCCTGAGAAGTCACCAGCAGCCGTGATCAGAATTCACGGACAAGACTGTAACGTGATGACTGTACGGCGTGTGATCTTCCAAGCTGCACAGACTGCCCGCTTTCCTGTGCAGCAGAAGAGAGCCCCCCAGGCATACCTGTGCTGGGAGTGTTGGCAGGGCGAGAAGTGCTTCGAACTCTGGCCTTCGGGAACGTGTCGGTGAGCAGAGCAAATAGGGAGCAGGCGGTGCACTGCGTGGTGCTCCGCAGGGACAGGCTGTCAGTGGTCCGACACGGCCAAGTGCTCGCCCCTTCACCAAGGTGGAGAGCAAGCTTGCAGTGTAAATGTTTCATTAGTAAGGCAGTAAAATCTCTTACGGTTCTGGCTAGATTTGTTTTGTTTGCAGTAATGGTGCTTAGCAATTACAGGCGTCTTCTCTTCTGAGTGCTGGAAAGCATTAACTAATAAGTGCAAGTGTTCAAACCGTAAATCTTGGAGGTAGAAAAAAAATTTTTTTTATTCCACTAGTTGAAATCTGTAAACAATTGATAATGAAGCATTATGAGTATTTTTAATTTGATTTTTGCTGTAAAGAATAAGCTGAACTGCAAAGTAGATTTTATTTACCTATGAAAGGCTGCTGAATTAATATTAAAAGTGGGTTGCTGAATTGAATTTGATAGTTATGAGAAATCTGACCTCAGTTAGAAACAAAAATTAATAGTTGTTGCCTTTTTATTTGCTTTAAAATTACATATGGTAATGAGCTCCCTCTTCCCACTCAAGTATTCAGATGCTGGCTCTTCTTGAAGCTCCCAATCTGAGGTTAGAAAGACAGTGAAGTGAAGGGAATTTGCTCAGAAAGCAAACAAACCCAACAGTGCTGCACCCACACCTCCTTGCTCCCCAGCGTATGTTGGTGATCGCAGGCAGCAGACAAGGTTTGGAATATGCCCTGCAGAGATGTAGAGGAGAGAAGACAGCAGCTGTTTTTGTTGGTGGCTGCACACTGCAAATGACAGCATCTATAAGTAGCAGGATGCACTGTATGGTAACTGAGTGGTGAACATCTCTGTGCTCCTTATGTTCGGAAATGGAGGTCACTAATTCCCACCAGTCATGGCACTTAAGGCTTGGAGATCTGGAGAAATGGTTATTTCAGTAGTCCTGAGGGACAGAATCGAAAAATACCAGGTCGGCTAAAAATACTGTTGACTTTAGGAGAAAAGAAACACAAGCTCTTCAGTTTCTTTCTTTTTTTTTGTTTTCTTTTTGTTTTTAAGAAAGAAACCTTGTTTTTAAAATTTAGCAATAGATCTTTTCTCTTATGTAAGATATAGAATTACACTTTGCAGAGCACCTTGGTCCCATCTTCAGAAGCAACATACATAGGCAAGATTTTGAGCTTTTGGGGTTGGGGGCAAGGGGAAAGGAAAAGGAAAAATGAAGTACCTCCTTTATGCCCTAACAACAAAACTGAAAATTGCCATTATCTTTGTCAGAATTATATGCAGAAGTCCACATTACCAAGTAGGTCAAAGAATAAAATTTACTCCTATCTATTTACCTATCTATCTATCTGAAATTTCCCAGCTTCATTTTTTTTTTCTTTTGAGCCACTAGGCTGCATACTTGTTTTAAATGGGATGCATATGTCCTGAGGGATCACATGTACCCTTTTTTTTGCTAGATGTACTTTTCATGTCCTCAGACTAACAGGGAAAATGATGCATTTACATTACTGCCCCATTTCAACAATAACTGAAGATAAGAAATAAATACTTAATTCTCAAATGGTGTCTGCAGTATTTAAAGGTTTGGCTAGTTTTCAAGGAGATAGGCATGAATTCCACATTAAATTGCTGCTGCTTCTGTGGAAAATAATGAACTAAAGAAAAAATATCATTTTCCATGTGAAACTCTTCCCATAGCCTGTTTGTAAAGTAAATAATGTAGTTCACATAGTAGGGAAAATCTTGAGAAATGTGGACTGTAGCAGAAACTCCGTCATGTTCTGTTTCCCTAGAACGTCTCACTGGTCGTTGCTTCACCCTGCTGTGCTGCTGCCGGTGCCCTTGCCCGCTGGTTTGTCAGCTCCTCTTGGGAACACCTCCCTGTCTCCCTTGCAGTGCCCTTTGTATAGAAGCAGCCTTCCTGAAGTGATCATTAGTGACACTGCCTTCCCCCTTTTCACCGTGTTTGTTGAGAAGCCGTGGTCTGAAACATGAAATATTGATTGTGCTGGCCCTGTTAGACCGATGGGAAGAACGTTGCGTGGTTTAGGGGTGGGAAGGTCAGTTACTCTTTCTGTCTTTAGTGATCTTTCTTTGTTTTTCTGATTTGATCGGGCTTGTGCTATTCAGTACAGTCCAGTAGTTATACTTTACGTTAGCATGGTGTAATAGCTCAGGCAGATTTTGACATACCACTCTGAATTGAGCTAAGTGTCTCCAATTTACTCAGCTGAGAGTCTGTGAGACTTGTCTCTTATACATTTGAGGAAAACCGTTGGGGCTTTGAAGGCTTTTGCAACAGTCTCTGCTCAGTGATGAAGATATTCTCAGAATCACCTGATAGCTAGGGCTCTCGCTCATTTTTACTGGCAGCCGTACCTACCGTTTTTTAGAGTTAAATCTTGAATATATCAGCTGTCTGAAAGTAGTGAAGGTAGACACAATTTACGTCATTTCTGCACTCCCCGATCTGAGCATATTGTCTCTTGACACGAACATTTCTTTCTTATTTTTCTGGAAGTGTCATAGAACCCTTTTTTGAGCTGTGACAAGTCAGGGACATAGCTGTGCTCGCAGAGGCTTGAAGAGCCCACTGCTGCTCTTCGGTCTCTCTTCCTGCGTTACTACAAGCCTCTACTGTTCAGCAAGAGATGTTCTCCTTGCTTGTCTAAGATTGAATGTTTGGTGACTTCAGCGGGTTATTTGTTGTGGATATAAGTGGATTGCCTGAAGTCTGCTAGTGTACAGTTAAACTAAGTCATGTGTTTGAAAACCAAACCAAAAATCCTAAATGGCTAATATTTTATTATGAATAATTTCCTTTGAAAATATGCTCCAGTGTCTAGTTACCTTCTCAGTTAAAATCCATGCATTCTTTTTCTCTTCAACTTTTTTCCTTGCTTTATCTTCTGGTGATCTCTAATTACCAAAAGATAAATTTGGAATGAATTTATAACTTATAGCAGGAAAAGTTTGCAGTCCTTCTGAGATATAGGACTGCAGTCTAGTTTGCACCGTTCTCAGGTTTAATGTCGTGTCTGTGCACTGGTGCTTTTTCCTATGTAGTGGATTCACCATAGATTACATTCAAATAGACACAGTCATTTCATGTACCCCTTACCACTTATATCGCAGCTATTTTCAGAGAATATTTTCTACTTCAGGAACTTATTGTAGAGGCAGTTTCCACTTTATAACCATTTCTGTTTTTAATGTAGTTACCATGTTTTGTGTTTTTTTATTTTTCCTGAAAGTTCTTCTGTTATTGCGCTGACTAACTTTTAAATTTCCTCAGACAGTTCAGTAATGCCTTATTTTTGGTTTTATTGCGGATTTTTTCAGTATTTTTTTTTTTTTACTCACAAAAAGCTTGTGTTCTTTAAGTCTGTTTTAGATATTTAATTACTGACAAGTGATTAAAGAACCAATCCTTTTCAACTTGTAGTCTGTGTGAGTAATGCTGTGTTTCCTTTTTCTGGTTTACATCTCTTAGATTGTTTGTATTTCTTGTTTGCCTGGCTAGGAGTGAGTTAATTATCCTTTATACATTTCAGAAGAAATCCAGTATGATTTTTATTTTTATATTTTTTATATATATATATATATATATATATATATATATATATATATATATATATATATATATAAAAATTTGTGTGTGTGTGTATGTATGTATGTATATATATATAAAAAAATTTTAAACTTCAGTTAAAGATCGTTCCAGTGAAGCATGTGTAGATACTTTTTACAGGGCGCATCGTGTCAAGGCCCAGGGACTTTGGTATGTCCAGTTTGTTTAGGTGAACCCTAACCTGATCCTCTTCCACCAAGGATAAGTCTGTATTGCTCCAGATTTCCCCTCTGGTCTCTGGGGCTTGGGATTCCTGAGGACTGGTTGTATCGGTAAAGACTGAAGTGAAGAAGGCAGGCAGTACCCTAGCCTCCTCTGAGCCCTTTGTCACCAGGGCCCCTGCCCCATTCGGCAGTGGGCCCATGCTGCCCCTAGCCTTCCTGTGCTGCCGAGGTGTTGATAGAAGCCCTTCCTGTTGCCTTTCACGTCCCTTGCCAGGTTCAACTCCATGTGGGCTTTTGCTCTCCTAACCCTATCCCTGCAAGCTCCAACAGTGTCTCTGTATTCCTCCTGCATCATTGGTCTGTGCTTCTGCCTCTTACGCACTTCCTTTTCATGTTGGAGTTTAGTCAGGAGCTCCTTGTTCATCCATGCAGACCTCTTGCTGCCTTTGCTTGATTTCTTGTTGGGATGGACCAGTTTTGCATGTGTCCAAATGTTTAAACACAGCAGCTTGGGTTACCTACCAGAAAATAAACTTTTTGTAGTTAGCTGCATATTGATTTTTTTTTAAAGTTATTTATCTTACTTGTGGAACTAAACACATTTTAGTTCATTCACATTATAATTTTTCTGTGTATTGGGACAAAGAAGTCAAAGGTATTTGTTCTGTAAATCAATTTGACAATAGGTCATCTACCCTAAAAGCATTTGTATTGATCTTGACCTGTAATATCAACAGGAAGCCTGAATGCAGTCTGGGTGTTACGTGACATGCAGAATGCCCCACAACAGTGCATGCTATGGGGAGATAGACAGAGGAAGAATAATAGTGCATTAATTCCCCTTAAAGCTTTCCAGGAAATCTATGGCTGAAAACTGCTTCAATTTTCAGTTGTTAAGGGAGCAAGTAGAGAATGAGAATGGTTATCAGATGGTTTGTATTACAATGTACATCTAGATTGTTATTAAATCTTAAGATTCTTCTTATGTGAATGATTTCATAAATCCATTTGCACCAGAGTTTTATCTTCTGCTGATGGTTATATAAGGGTAATCTCAGATAGCTCATCTCAACATGAAGATGTCTGGAAGGCATTAGTAATTCTTGCTTGTGTCAGCTGGGAAAAAAAAGTATAATGGATACTGGGGGCTTATACACAATCTTTCTTTATGTACCAACTTAAAAAGGTGCCTCCTTATGGACATGTGCAGTTGTGATTAGAATATGCATATCAAGACGATATTTCAGTTTTCATTGGTCGGTCAGGATTACTTGTGATCTGATATTTTGGTTGAAATTATGGTAGTGTAAATTTATCTGTTTTCATAAATTGTACCCTTTGCTGTGGTCATCTTCTGGGAGTACTGTACTTGTGTGTTCTTAATTTTTCGATTTTGTTCATTTTGCTGTAATTGGGCTTGAGAGCATAGTGCCAACAGTATTGCATAGTCACAGACAGTTCCAATAAAGCAGCTTCTGTAAATCCCTACAATAGGTATACTGACATAGGAAAATCCTTACTGCTATTTACATTTTCAAACCAGCGATGTATTCATAAACAACGTCAAATTTTACAATATCTTAGAAACAGCACGGTGCCCCTCTGCTGCTTCTGTTGGTCTTCCCCACCTTTCAAGTGATTTATGCTGCTTTGCTGCCTGTGTTGTCGGTAGCTGTTGTACTGAGGCTTCTAGGTTAAACTGAACGTACTCTGGTAAGTGTGTCTCCTATCTGAGGAAACAAAGACATGCCTTTTCATTGCAAAGAGCCTTTATTTGCTTGCGTGACAAGCCAGTGTTGTCTAGCACTGTTTGCAGAGGGTTTTAATGAAAGACATGCTTGATGTGGCTTCCTCCCACCTGGGCTGGATAAAATCTAGACGTATTTTCCTTCTGAATTCAGGTCCTTTTCTTCAGTGCAGTTAACAGTATTATAGATAGTCAGCTCAGGTTTTGCTGTTAGAAGGCAAAAGAGGAATTTTTTAGCATATATTATAATGCCTGTAACTCTCTGTAAGTATCATCTGCAATACAGTTAAAGGAGGAGGTATAAATTCCTGGCTCTGCTGAAATTAATGGAAGACTTGCTACTGCCATAAATGAGGCTGGTGTTTTTTCTCTATCCGTCAGTAACTGTTAAACCAAGAACACTGAGATTGTTTGCTAGGCTGTGTGTGTGTGCACCTTGGGCTCCCTTTTCTTTGGTTCCAGGCATTACTGTTGGGTATCCTATCGAAATATTTAGACTCTGCTCTGAGCCTGGATTTTCCACCGTTGAGTGTCCCAATGACAAGAAGGGAGAAGCAGACGTACCACAGCAAGTGCTGATATTGTTCAAATCTGATTCCAAAGTTTGAGTCATTCTTAAACTTGCCAAATTTGGCAGAAAGCCACTCGAGAATATCAAACTAGCACTGTCATTATGGCCCCATGCTGCTACAATATCATGCTCTGAAAATCCTGTATATATGAGCATGGACAGCACTGATAACCGAGTGGCACTTCAAGAGATATGCTCCTCTTTTCATAATAAAAAAACATTATCTGTTTAAGTAAATGTTAGGTGTGTCTTATGTTTTGTCTTGTTACTGCCTGGCTGTAGAAGAATGAAGAATAAAATGGAGAAATGAATTTTTGTGTCTTCCTGACCAGCCAAGATCAAAGTTGTCTACTTGAATATTTCTCTTTTAATTGACTGTCTTCAGTTTGACTTCAAGTCTGACTGATTAATTGAAAAGCAAGTTTTTCAAATTTTTAATTTTAAGGCCTTGAATATATTTAGAAAGTTTATTGATATTCCCAGTTGTGACTGCTGTGAATTGTACCAATGTGTAGACTGTGCTTTCTGAACTTGGCCCCTATAGTGTTTGGCCATGCTCTGTTTGCTGAGACGCCATCAGATTTCCAGAGAAGCAATATTGATTTGAGCTCTCTGTGCCTTGAAACCTACAACTTCTGAAGCTGTTCTTAATTTCTATTTATCAGCTATCAACTGTCCCAAATCCACTACATCAACAAGAAAAATACAGTGTTCCCATCCTGCCCAAAGCTGATGCACACGATGCTTGTTCAGCTTTAAAATTGTCAGTGAATGCATGAGCAAACACCCTAATAAACTTGGCTTTCTGTCTGCATGTCTATGGAACTTGCCTGGGAACTGTTATGATTTGTCTTTTAAGTGTTTCTGTCAGTGTTAAAATAGTTTGATCCGTAAGTCAGATTATTTTAAAAATCAAATAAGCTTGCATAAAAAAATTGTAAGTGATTTTTTTTTTTCCATGTAGCCGAAATGTAAATGCAGTGTTGTTTATAATTTAAACTATGTATCCCTGGTCGCAGAAGCTATATTTGCATCTAAAAAGTAATAACAGAGTCCTGAAGATGTTCTCTGCTCTCCAAAATCAAAGAAAATTACTTACAGTAGCAGAAACCCATAGTTTACTTGTCATGAGGCCATCGCATGACTTGCTTGGTAAATTAAATTTGTATATCTTTCTTTAAAAAACAGAAATTTGGATAGTAGTTTTTCAACTTAGAATTTTAGGTTTTACCCTTTGCTTTTTTCAATTGCACTGTTGCAGACTGTCTTACGTAGCTGCCACTAGGAAGTGTGAGCGCTCGCCTGTTAGCTCCCATCAGAGCGCTGGCCTGGAGGGTGGGCGATGCAGAGGAGGATGCCCTGGGGCTTGGTGTCCATAGCTGCAGGTTGTCCACTGGTCCTCTGCAACACTGAGCAACTTTAGGCCAACTTCTGGGAGATGTTCCTGGTTTCTAGGGGATCCAGCGTGAAATACTTGGACTTAATTTGGAGAAGCGCCACAGAAGCCAGTGTTAGATGTGTTTTGAATATGTAAGCTGTTTAAGTACTCCAAAAGCACTGATTCTAGACAGTACATATTGGACACTCAAAATTAGTCATTTTATCTTCAGTTTGTCTTGCTTCAGTTTCCCCGTTTGTGAAATGAAGGCAGTGATGTTTTACCCCCGGGGGCTTTTAAATGGAATTCTTCAGGGTCCGCGAGGCTGTGAGGGGCATGAGTGCTGTGTCCTATGGAGAAAGCACCTGGCAGGACAGGACGTCTGCTGATGAAATGCAATGAAGCAGTGTGCAACAAGCTATCTGCCTTTCCTCTTTTCCTTAAATTATTTCAGTGCTAATGCACTGGTCTGTCTTCTCTGCTGTCTCTGCAGTCTTTTCCTTCATGCCTTTGTAAGCTGTGTGTGCAGCTGAAGGTAGGATCCACCTCTGCTTCTTTACAGTGACTAGACTATAAAGTGTACAGTAGCTCAACTTAACATTTGAGATACAGAGAAACTTTTAACGGAGTTGCATCTTCACATATATTTAGCAATGCAAATGGCTCTGATTTGTCTACTGCCTTTCATCTTGCTGGAGCCATTAATACAGAAAATAAGCATAGAGTAAGTGTAGGGCAGTTTCCATTTATTTTGCACAACTGTAAATTATACAATACATGGTGCATGATAATAGAGATTCAAGATTTGTATCTTTTTTTTTTTATATACAAGTAGCTACATTTTCTTACATCTAGTCAGCAAAGTGTGCCTTGTGCTTTACAGTCCCTGTACTAGAAAATCATTTCTGTAACTCTGCTGTAAAGGAAACATTTTCCTAGCATTATCTGGTGTGTGTCCAGCAGTGAGGTTTTTAGCTCTCTCAGAAAGCAAAAAGATCCAATATGTTATACCTATGCTATGTCAGGGAAGAGGACAGAAAATGATGGAAAAAATACATAAAGGATGTACAAGAGGATAATACATTTGTTAGTTTACACAGCAACAGACCTCAGAGATGGATGCAAATCTATAACATGTTCCTGAGTGAGTTATAAGGTGTGTGACAATAGAAACATTGGGCAAAATCTTTCAGTCTTTGGATGGGGCTCCTCTGCACTGTCTGTTCTAACAGTGCTTCCAGTCTTTGTCTGCAGGAAAATGTAGCCCAGATAAATACCTTTTATGTAAAGTGCAGCTGAGTAAGTGAGATAGATAGAATTGAAGGTTTTACCTCTGATCCATGATCTACATTTTGTAGCTGATTACATTTTGTAGCTTCTAGCTGACTGCCTATGAAATAATTTTTTTCAGCTTTCTTAAGAATAGTTTCTGTATATTTCTCATTCCTATCACTCTAGTACAGGCAAATATGTTTTTACATTCTAGCAACATTTATGGTGAATGACAGATTGATACATTAAACAGCAAGTCTTAGAGGCATTCTTTCTATAAAGTTACCTTTGGTCTTACTTCTGCCTGTGTGAAATAAAATAATCAGACATCTTCCATATTCAGAAACTTATGTTCTGTTTACTTTGTAACAGTATCAGAAAAGAAGCAGATAGGTGATGTAGGAGAAAGTATAGATTCAATGAAATTTTCCAGAGACTCTTGGCTACTTCAGCTGCCTCTAGCAAGAAGTCTTTAGACATTCTCCACTTCCAGAAAGCTTGCTTTCCTGGCAGCTACAACTCTTCCAAATTGAATCATGGCAAAAAGTTAGTCTTAAAATCTCCTGTCCAATCTGCCAGCTTCTCAGTATTTTACAGGAAACTCTTCTCAAGAGTGTCTTTATAGTCACCCTAGTGTGCTGGTTAAAAGGACTCTGGCTGTCTTTGGGACACTTGCCATCCTAATGATGTGGAGAGAATTATTGTCTCTTATATAGTAACTGCTGGGAACCTCAGTGGAAGATGGGGGCCCCCTTTGTGCTAGATGATTAATTAAAAAAACCAAAAAACAAAAATCGCCTGGTATCCATCTTCAGAGTGTGCAGTTCACTCTTCAGACAGAATAAAATGGATTAAAGGAAGAGATAATTGTAAAAAAGCAGAACTGAGGAAAAGGTACAGCTTACCACAGAATGAGCTGGAGTTAAGAGTAGTGAAATGACTTGTAGGCTTGATAAGAGTTTAGTTCCCTTGTTGAAGAAACAGTGGGGAAAAATCAACTTTACGTAGCTTTTTAACCATTTTACTTGTTCAGATGGTGTTTTAACACTGTAAAAATCTGCTAATTTCTGGTTAATCCTGGAGCAACTGTAAAAGCGAAGCTCCCTTTACTTCCTGCAATCCATGATTGTCTTTTATGGAGAGAACGGACTTCTGTGTTTTCCATCTGTTATTTAGCGCTCTCAACTGCAAAACATGAACTCAACTTCGGGTTAAGAGGAGCAAGAGCCTATATTTACAGCCCATCTCTGTCCTGGGTTTGAGTCCAGCTGGCTATGCAGGCAGCAAGGGAGGAAAGAAGGAGGAAAGCTGCTGCTGCAGCAGCAGGAAGATCTGCAGGACATCTCAGGAGAAATGGATACTATTTTTCTGTTCAGAGTTTTCAGATAGCTTTTGTTTCACTTGACTTCTACAAGTAGATTGTGGAAGTTGTGTTTAAAAAAAAAAAAAAAGTAGATAATTTATCTTGATAAACTAGAACTTTAATTCTATCCTTTATGTATGATGGATAGGATTAGTATTCATTCAGATACAATCCCTATCAGAGATTTTTCAGAAGATGTAGGAAATTGTGATTCTAATATTTCTTCCTAGACAACATTTTATTTCCTGGATTAGAATAATCAAGTGAATGAACAGATCACTGGGACTGTAGGACAGTCTTCCCATTATTAGTACACTTTTTTTTGTGTTGCCTGGCTATTGATTTCAGCTAAATACATTTAGATTGTACTTAGGATTGTTAAAGAGATTTAGTCAAAAAGTAAGACACTCACTTAACATTCCTAGCATTACATTCAATAAAGCTCACAGAATTTAAACAATAAACTACGATGTTGAATTTTTACTGCTTGTTTAAAAATCACTTTGAGATTTTCACAGTAGAAGTAACTGTATCTTTTTACTTAGGAACAAATATTTTGAACAAATGTAACAGACTTTTCACTGTTAGAAAATTGTTTCAGACAGAGAAAGCTGTCTTTACTGGTATTTCTGACCCTCTGAAGTGATTTTGATTACCATCATTGTGTTTTTGATTCAGAAACATGCCTACGTTTTCTTCTAAGCATCTGGTGACCTCTGAAAGCATTTGTACCATAAGTTTGGAAATACAGCTGAGTTTGTGTTTTGAGACTGCATGGCTGCTCTGGATTGGGGCAAGTCCTTCCAGGTATCCAAGGTATCTCTGTATGGGTTCTCAGGAAGTCTGTTCACTGATACATCTATTCCATGGACATGCTTATCATATGATACCTTTTCCTTTCCCTAGTTAATTTTCTTGGTCTTGTGGCAAACTAATGTAATTTACTATTGGTGAAAATACTGAAGGTGCATACTCCACTCAGAGGCTGAGTAACAGCAGACAATAAATGCATATTGGCCTTAGAAGCATAGATGTGTATAGTAATGGGTGCTGAGGGGAAACTGAAGCAGCCCTTGTAGTCTGGCAGTCAGATAGTATATTATTTGCATGTATTCTACTTCACCTGGAGGACATAACAAAAGTTTTTGTCCTCCCTCTTTCCACATATTTTCCAAATCTGTGTAGCAAAGTTAAAAATAAATTCATTATCAAAAAAGAGGACTTTGCTTTTTTCCATCCTGTACTTATACAAACTCCTTTGTATTTACAATCATTTGGAAGGTATAGATATGAATAGATGCAGATTTTAAATCTGCAAAGTGTCAAAATATCAGAATTTCTTATATGATACTGATATTACAGGGGTGGATTAAAGTATTTATTTGCATAGTGATGTGAATGTCAACCTTGTATATAGTCATTTACTCTTTACAATTTCATCTCACCCATCATGTTGTTTTTGAGGTGTTTTTTGTCTAAAATTGCATGCCACTTGAAAATAAATGGCAGGAACATGAACAAACTTCAAAAACTGGGAATCAGTATGTCCACCAGGTCTTTAAAACAAAAGGAATAAAAAGATTTTTAAGTGATAATTTAAAACTTACATCACAAGTAGCTTTCATCTCCCCTATTGCTCATGAGGTTTTTTAAATCAAACTGAGGAACGCTTCTCTTTTTGAAGTTGAGGGCGGAATTTACCCCTTCCCACAGATCTCTGGAAAAATTGGTTTTGGAGCCTGAGGGGAAAAAAAAAAATCCTGGGATTATAGTTTTGCATAACTAATTGATTTTTTGGATGAAGATTTATTTGATTTAGAACCTGATACTTGACTCTTGCCAATCTCTATGCAGGTTTTAGGTTATCAAACTCTTTATGACCTGGATTCTATATTCTGCCTAAAGTTCTGGGAATTTTTCAAGTTTTATATTATTAAATATGGAAAAATTTTACTGAATGATGGGGAAGAATTTCCTTTTCAACAGACTTGTCTTTGAGGAAGTTATTAGTGCTTATAATTCAGAAGGAGGAACAGTTTGTTATAGATTAAATACCTAGCTTCAGCAGATGATTTTTATTAATATACCTTTACTATAGCAATAATCACGATTAGATTAGGTCATTTGTTTTCAGTTAGTCATTCCATATTAGAACCTCTATTAAACAAACCAGTTGTTTTGCTTCTTGTTTTTCATTGCTGCTTGTACAGTAAGTTCACAGTAACCTATTGAAGTATGACTGGGAATTTTTCTAGGGAAGAGCCACCCTAGATGGAGGAGGGTTTGCATGTCAAGCATGCTGTTGTCTGTGCTTTCTCAGGGCAAAACAGGAGTTGGGGTCCATCACATCGTGCTCCATAGCTTTATGTGTGCAGAGAATGTACAGGAGAATGTTTTTATGTCTGAATAAGTAATAGGAGAATGGTCCCACTTAAATCAAAAAGTGCCACTGGGTTTCTAATGTATGCAGATGATCATCGAATTATGCTTAAAGAGAACCATAAATTATTGTTTTAGGCATACTTAATGACTTTTAAAAATGGAAATACAGCATTAGGCTAAGTTAAATTTATTATGTATATTTTATTTGCCAGTTTAGTATGTGAATTGATGTTTCTTTTGATGACTCTTCTGCAAGCTTGGATCTGTTGGTTTCTAAAGCTTGGTTATTAACCTCAATAATTATTTGGTTAATAGATGTGGATTTTGGGAAACCACAGTCCATAAAAATGTGCAAATTTCATTAGCTTTGCTATGGGAATCATTACTGCTGCAAGCACAATTGAGGCTTAGATGTTGAGAAGCAGTAGTAATCTCACAGCAAGTCCTAGGAAGCAAGAAATTTCAGCAATGAGTAGGGGTCTTTTATTATAGCTAATACTTGGGCAGTGTGGATGTAAGGTAGGAGGTCAGATAGGATGTAAGACAGAGCGGAACATGTTATCATCTCTTGAAGGATACTTAAAACGATGGCTTTTCTTTTTTCCTCTTTGTTGGCTAGTGGGGTGAGTGATGATTGTATTTTGTACAATACTGTCTTTTTTTTTCCCCCCTGTTACATTTGTTTGATGTAACAGGTTAAACTTATGATTATGTATTACTTTCTCCTTGGCATGTTCCTAGAACAATTGAACATCCCATGCTCATCAGTAGGGTGAATTTAGGGAGATGTTTATACTAAAATTGTTGAGTGTTCATTTTTTCTAAATTCTGATGGTTCCCTTTCTTTTACCAATAATCAGCATAAAGTGGATATCTATCTTTTGAAATTAACTGGGCATGACAAATGAAATGAATGTTGGTGTATATAACTATATCATGACTTTAATCAGGTGGGGATGTTTGAGGTGGACAGAGATTTGTCCCCAAGTGGGTATTGTTGTTCCTACCTGGGGAAGGAAAGGTAGGAGGGTGCCGAGAGCAGGGCTCTTTCCAGGGCTTCCTTTCAGGAGTACCAACCATGGCTTAATGCTTGCTTTTAAAATTGTATAATTTAACAGTTTAGTCGTGTGTTTTTGCAGTTAAGTAAAATGCCTTTCTGGAATAATGTGGTTATATGCTCTTTCTCTTTAGAAGTAATTAGGTTTTATTTCCAAACTGGTCTGTGTGTTGTAGTCTTAGCACTCACAGCACTTCTTAAAATTCCCCCCGCCTCCCAAACTGTCACTTTGTGCCCTGTAATGTGGTTACATTTTCAAGCGCCACTGTTAAAGTCAGCGTGAAAGAGGAGATACATGACCCAAATCTGTAGGAAGTCAGGCCTTACTGGTTTCAGTGCTCCCAGAAGAACTTAAACAGATATGCACAGGCAGCTCTCGAGTTATGCCAAGCTCTTTAGCAGATCGTAAATGCTAACAAGTGGAAGTGTCTTTAGCAAGAGTTCATGGTGAAGGAGGAAAAGGGAGAGAAGAAACTTTATTCACATCTATGAATGAAAAAAGGACAGGTCATACCACAGAAAATCCGTAATTTTAGAGAGATTTGTTCTGCATATTCCACAGAGTTTAAAATGTGGAACTCTGTTGATGTATGGTGGTGTAAAGATGTATGGGAATAATGCCACTCGAATTAGGTTTTACAGTTTTTTGAGTAATATTTTTCTGTAGCCTAATTAGCATAATGATATTCTATACAACACTTTTTCGTAAGTATTTCTGATCCTTAGTTTGGCAGATGATAGACCTATTAGAGTACATTTCCTAAGAAAGATTCCTGTGTTTCGATTGGAGTTCTTGTATCCTGGCTGCTACAAGATCCTACATATGTAATTGTACAGTGGCTTTAAACTGGAGTGGAGGTTTAATGTTGACAAATTCTGAATAAATCCTTATTTTACTTGGTCAGGAGGACTGCAAGCATGGTTTTGAGGATGCTTACAGCATGAAGGGAGAAAAAAATTCTAAGTTATATACGGGCTATATGTTTTTTCAGTCAGTATTTATAGCAAATTAACAGTTTACTGGATTCTGGTTATTAACTTAATTTTTAAAAAATTAAGTTAAAGTTAAATAAACAGAATCAAGTGGATGTCACATTGTATTTGTGTCCATTAATAGAAATCTAATGCTTTGTTATGAAGAGATAACAGGTGGTATTTATGCATATAACTTTTCTTCTTCTGAGAAGTTTTTCTTCATCATTTCCCTGTCAAAGCTTCAGTAGAAATGTAATTGCCAAAGGTAATTCCAGTATTGTGTTGACATAACTGCAGTGCAGAGAATTTGGCTCTGGATGAGAAGAATTGCACTGTTTTTCTGTCAAGTCACAGAGACTGAGGACAGAGCAATCGTTAGAGTCTCATTAAATTAGTTATTCTTGTTTTCCAAGTTCTAGGCTTAACTTACTTTTATCTGTCTAAAAAGCAACTTAGTGCTTAGTGTGTTACACTGGTAGCATTAAATGAACTGGGATGTTGTGGCCATGGTTGAATTTCTTTTCCATGTGCCATAGAAAAAAACATAAGAACTTATCAATCAAGAAAATGCTGGCAGCAAGATGATGAAAGCCTACAAAGATGGATAGTCATGAGGGAAAAAAGGGGACCTGCAAATAAGACCTTTATTTGGCTTTGGATGCTTTGCTTTCCTGACTATTTGATGACAGAGACCGCGGATCTTTGCAGCCCGGCTGCAGTCGAATGGCCGCTGGCGGTGGCGGGAGGGCTGCCTCGCCGCGGTGTGCAGCGACTGAGTCTCCCCTCCGCGCTGTCTGCGGGGAGGAGAAGAGACAGGGGTAGCAGAGGCAGCAGTGAACACAATGAACAAAATACATAAACAGCTCTGTTTGGACTTTGGGTGCTTTCAGGATGCAGCTGCTCCTCCAGCAAAAGTAACAAAGGACAAAATCCTGCCACTTCTCTAGGTGTTTTAATCAACCAGGATTGTGTCTCAGGAAGAGTAGCGTGGTGTGTAATGGTATGACTCAAACTTTGCATGTAACAGCACTCCATTTTAAACTACTATTGAACATTATGGGAGTAAGGTCTAAAATATAACATTATTACATGTCTGCCCCGCTGCTTGGAATAATTTAATGCTATAATGGATTTGACAGCATTTGCCTCCTCACACTCCCTCCTACAAGGCAGGCAGGTAACTGCTGGATGAGATGTAACTACTGCTGTTATCTGCAGTGAAGAAAATACAGGGATGTATGACCTAGATTTAGGGAATAATAGAAAGAACACTAAGAACTTAAAGGCCACTTTAATCTTTGTAATTTTAACCTTTTAAAATTACATGTAACAGGCAACTGAGATAGCAGGAAAAAAAATCTCTTTTTAGTACTGTAGTATTGCAGAAGTACTACTGTTGGGAGGGATTTTAATTTTTTTCCTGTGCTTATCTTATTTAATGGTTTTGATAAGGTTATGTGTTTTAATGATTTATAATGACCATAACGGTAGCAAAGAAGCATCAGCACTTCTACTTGTGCATGAAGGATTTTGTACAGGGCTGTTGGGAGCAGGGATAGAACAAATGGAAGGGATGAAAAAATAATAACCAAGAATAGCAGGTGGGTGCTGGTGGGTGCTGGGGTAGGAAAGGAAATGAGGAATAGAGTGGAGGAGGGAAGAAGTAAAACAACTTCTGGAAAGAAAAATAAAGGCAGGCACTGGGGGGACAAAGGTGTAAAGAAAAACAAAAAGGAATGGAGAGAGAGGAGCAAGAAGAGTAAACATAGAATAAATATAGGGCAGAAGGTTGAAGAAAATCCATCTTGACAAAACAACGTTTTTTCATGAATATAAAAGGTGCTGTTCCAGGTGTGTGCTAAGTCCATATCTCCCATCCTGTCCAACTGATCAGTTATCCAGGCAAAGGATGGTAGGGCTATCATACAATAGTGCATGCAAATTTACTTATGAAAAAGGAAAAAATATCACCCTAATGATATCATGAGAAAAACAAGCCAACTTGTGTTCTTAATTTTTAGTGTGAAGTTTTCAAGTGCTACAGCATTATCGCTTGGTAAAATTAGCATTGTCTTGTGCCGGACCATGTTATTTTGATGACAGTATCAATTGCATTTATGATGGTCATAGCTCATGTGAGATATAGCTTATGTTCTTTCTGTAGTGGTTTTAGAATATACACTTCTTACAAGGGCACGAAGAAAATGTGTATAATATATGCAGTGGAGAGGCAAAGATTTATGTCATTATTTTGAAAAGGGATTATAGAAACTGAGCAATTCTGTAGCCAATCTTTACTTGAGAGTAAGAGAGGATGCATAAAACACATAAGCTGTATATAAAAATATAAACTTACAGGAACTTTACAGGGATACCATTAAGTTTGTAGGAATCTACCTTTATATTAGTTGCCATAACTCTCTTAAGTATTTTATTTCGAGCTGTAGGTAGTCTTTTAAAACATAAACGTGTGAATACATGTACGCAAAAAAAAAAAAAAAATAATGGCAGTTATTTGGCTGACAAAAAAGATTCATATAGAAACATGCTTTGGATTGCTTTTTCCTGCTGTGTATGTTCCCACTTTTCTGGAAAAAAATGATATTTAAATTTGTCATTTACCTTGTGTGGTTTTGTCCATCAAAAGGTATACAATTGAAAAGGAAGGTTTCTTATTCTTAATCAAGCATATGTATTTTCATCTTCCAAAGTAGAATGAAAAGAAGGTAAAGTTAGACTTAAGAATTTTTTTTGTAAATACCCTGAGTGCTAAACAGAAAGTTAGACTCAGGAATAAATATGAAGGTTTTGCTTCAACCATCATAAATGTAGCTGTGTGGGCTGGAAAAAAAGTCAAACGGTCATGTAATTCAGTCAAATACCCTGAGTGAGATGAGAGCATACCAAACAGCTGTTACTTCTGGGCATTCGAGCATGTATATGAAGTATTTCAGATCATACATTTTTCTGAGACAAGGATAACATATTTATATGTTCTTATGTGATAACAGATTTAACTCTTCTTTCTCTGCTACTTTGAAAATAAAACTAGGTGGCTTTCTACTGATATAATACAATTCAGGTGTTCTTTCAAATATAAGAGGTAATTATATAATTAAGTTTCTTGTCATTTAAAAAAAGTTGTTCTTGCAGCTGGTCAAACTGAAAGAAAAATGTGAAAGATAATCACAGCATAACTAGTTCATTTATTTAGATACCTAGTCCCAGGACATGAGCTTGATTTTATAGCAGTTGATAGGTTGCTACTTTGTTCATTGAGAAAAGTATCAAACATATTAATTAATGAAATGGTATGAATGTGTAATTTTGAAATCTAAAATTCATGAATTCATTTATTGTGCAAGAGTCATTTTGGAACCCAAAGCACTCTGATCTGTTCACTACTGCTGTTAGTGAAGCTCATATTTTAACATTGCCAGCCAAACTTTTCCAAACTGGGAGATGGAGATTAACCCAATCTAATTTTGATGCTTGTTTTTTTTCAGGTGAACTTGAGTAAGCCAGTGGTTCTCTGAAGGATATACAGAAAATGTTGTGCCCTGTCATTCAAATCTATTTTTTAAACCTATTCTTACTTTAAACAACCTCAGTTCCTGATGCAGAAAAACATTTACGACTTACTCAAGACTGAGTGGGTTTTAAGGTACGTACTTGAAGCCAGGATGTGCTTCAATGCTTTCTGGAATTGAGACCTCAAAGTAGAGTTTTTCTCATAAAATCTCATCATAATAGCAAAAGAACATCTTTGCAGAGGCTAAAAGATAATTTTTTTTTCTGAGAGCAAGAGTTGTGCTGATTTGCAAAAGGTAAATCTTTGTGGATGTACACCCTTGGTGACCAATGTACAATAGGGATAAGAAATAAGAATAAAAATGCTGAAGTGATTCCAATGTGATTATATCCAAATTACATTCCTTGCATCTTTCAGAGCAGAAAACAATGGCAGGCTAATTAGAGCTCTTCTTTTTCATAATATAATAAAGCTAGTAAAGAACTGGATCTTCAAACTTTTGTTTCTGCCATTTGCATCTGTTCAAATGGCATTATAGAGATAAAACAGTTAATTTCTATTAGCTCCTGAAATCACATAAAAGCCCAGAAAACTGTAGTGGATGCAGTTATATTTTCAGTGATGCATTACTTCATGCAGCCTTAGGTCTGAAATAATGTCACTATCTGGTCATTATCTCTTTTCAGTAATAATATGCTGCTTTTTCAAATCCCATCATAAAATTATTTATGGATTATTTGCAGAATTCATTCCCTTCTTTACATCTGGTTTCAATAAAGATAATAGCAGTCAGGGACAAGACAACACTAAATGTCTTCATGCAACACTGCTTTTGTGTAGTAAAATAATCTTATCACTTCCAGGAATGACACTGAGCAGGTTAAAATATGGGCAGGCAAGCCTGAAACCAAATGCAGAGTTTTATGTGTATAAGCTTAGTGGTGATTATAATATTCAGTAAGTCAGCCAGGGCTGTAATCTGAGGCAGGTGCCTTCTGATTAGTATTTGCCTGAGGAAAAAATAATAGGGGAGGTAACTTTTAAATTCTTTTTTCCCCAACCTGGAAAATATCAGCATCTCACTCTGAAACGTTCCATTTTGGTGTTTTTTGTCTTTTGTTATAATAAATTATTTCAAGGGCGTGCAAAGTTAGACCTTTTGATAGATGCAAAGACCACCTCTTCAGATACTTTCCTTGAAATGTAGCTCCAACTGTATGATGTACCACCCTGCAAATTCGAGGATGATACCCAAATTCAATAGCATGCTGCTGCCTTCCTGGTCTGATTATAATGAGCATGGGGGAGACTAGTGGGAGTCTTCTCTTGGTCTTTACATGCTTTTACCGTCCCTTTTTTGAGTGTGCGTGTCTTGGGCTGATGAGAGATTTAGGAAGCAGATGCAATGCAGTGCTCATGACCCTCTATTTTGAAGTAGCCAGATCAGTCAGTAAAATTGCTGTGTGTCACATGAGACTGGCATACAGATGAGAGCGAGCTGGATGGAATCTGAATAAGTCTGAGGAGATGTTAGTTGGCAGAGGGAATCAACCAAGATCTGTCAGGCACAATATCCGATGCTGTGGCTGAGAACTGAGTGCCCCCAGGCAACTGGTTTTAATCTGGGCACTTGGTGAAGCTCCTAGATGCTATCGGATGGCAGCAGTAGCAGCCACCATTATTCTTATTTTTGTGTGGCTCTCTGGTCTGCGTTACGTTGCTTTTCAATAATATTAGTGTAGTGTTGCATCTTTCCAACAGGGTGCAGGGTCTTGTAATTCATTACGTGGTTTGCTTTTCCATGAGTTCGTTAGATCCAAGCTGCAACGTGATGACCCTTCTTCAAATAGGCAGGATCTGCAACCTGAGTGCTGATACTACAGGAACTAAACGATATGAACCTCTCATTGTTATACAAATGCATATTTGTTTTTTGGGAAAAACAAATGCTGATAGTTTCCAAGTCTCTTCAGGAGTTTGATGTTCAAGTTCTCCTTAGTTTTTCTATAGGCATACACCACGTTTGAGTTGTTCAGTCATTGCTCCTGCCAAGCACTATAAATAACCTAGCAATATCTGCACTATATTTCATACCCACAGTATCACAAAGGAACACATCGTGTGTGTTGGTGGAAGTCAGAATGTGCTGGATACAGCCTTCCCTTGGGCATAAAATTACAGCATGTTAGTACTTCCCAGCTAAAGAATTTGAGTGTTTAAAAATAGAAGGTGGTTCTAGAGAATTTCCAGGCTCTCAAATAGCAGATGTGCTCCGGCTTATCTGAGTTTACTGGAGGAATACCATCTGAGTGGTGAACTGAACATTGCTGGAGATAGTGGAGTGTTAGGATTCAGGATGACTAATGCTGAGCCATGAGAAACACCAGGAAAGGTCACCATTAATATTTTGTATGAAGGATGTTTCTGAATGTGTTTGTGGGGCTGGTTTGTTTTAGAAGACCATTTGTACCATTACATTAAGCCCCAAAGTAGAACTGAACATTCCTGGAGCTATTCTAAACCAAAAAATACCTCTTAGTGATACATATATCAAAAAATAGCAGTGTTTAGGGTTCTGGACTCGGTGTTTCAAGCCTTTATTATAGTTCTTTTAGTCTTTGTGTAAGGTTAGAAAGAGGTATAGGAGTAGATTAATAACAATTCTTTTATTTTCCCAATCACTTTTAACTGCATTAGCTAATATTTTTATCTGAAAACTTCTCTGTTTTGTGATATTTTCTTGGATTATGCAAAGGGAAAATGTTAGGTCCTGATGAAAAATATACTGAACCAATATATGTATTCAGTGTACGTGAGTGTGATATGTCAGCACTTTACTACTTTTGTGATACAAAGGCATTACATGTTTTCTTTTGAATTACATCTGCTGCAGTCATGGTAATGGCAGGTTACTATATTGGTAGCTGTTTGGGAGAGCAGAAGCATGAGATAGAAGAAGAGGGGAAGAAAATGTCTGTCTTAAAAATACTGCATGAATAGTTCAGTGTTTTGTATATTGTACTTCCAGTGTCTTTTCTGGACTGATATAAGGTTCTCTCTTACAATAGCTTCTTCTCTGGTAATGTCTGAGATGTCATGCATCTGGTCACACGTAAGAAGATAGCTATATGTGGTCGGAGGGCATGTGGCCTGAGGCACTGGGCTGCCTTATTAGGCTAGGAAATGTGTTACCTATCTTGGCTTCTGTAAATGCAAACCCTTAGGAGGTAGCATATTCTTAGCTTCAGTGCAGCAGCCTTTCCACTGTTTTCTAGTCCCCTTGATGGATCTGTATTTCACTTTAATTAGATAAATATACATCAGACAATGGTAAGATTTATCTGCAGTTTGTGTCGGCATGCTGCTCTGGCTGTATGATGTTTACTGGCCAGGCAGGCAATATAAATGGAAAGCAGGGCCTGTGCAAAACCAGTACAAGAATAATAATTGTTAGTGGTGGCAGAGAGGAGAGTATGTGGCCTTGGTGCAGCTGTGGGGCATGCTCAGCCACTAGGATGTTTGTGAAATACTTTGTGATATAGCTGCTTAGCCCTAGTAGGTATTGCAAAAGAGGAAAAGCGGTTGTGACAGTAACTGTTTGCTCGCTGTCTCTCTCATTCTTTCTCTCACTAGTGGGTCTAAACTGGATATATGGAGACATGTTATTCTTTGTTCTATCCATTTCTGTGAATCTGGCCATCGAACCTGAAGTTTATTCTGTGCTATTTCTGTGTATGGCTTATTCTGCGATTATTCCATTTTCTGAATGTTTTTTTTTTTCCCCTGTTACTCTAATATAAGAACCTTGTACTGTATTAAAGCCTGCTGGTGGAAGTTTTAACAATTGCCATCTGTTAGCTAGGCTTTACATAGTCTTAATTAAGGCAATTTCATCTGCAATAAGGCTTTGCTGCTCTTTATTATTCTCAGATTGAATTTGTGTCCAGCAGACTACCGTCAAAGATTTCTAATGAAAATGAAATCCCGCACCAGAACCTTTTCTGCCCTGTTACTTAAACATAGAACTGGCTGTCTCCACCCGCTCAACGTTGACTTAAGATCTATATGGGATGAGAACACTAACTTGGAAGCCCTACAGGCTTCCTGTATTTTCACTCTGAAAATTCAGTATATGGTGGGTCTCTGAAGCCCAGGCATATCCAAGAAGCAAAGTGTTGCCTTTGGACAAACAGCAAAATGTACTGTTGAAGTTACTTATGTGTTATTTCTGGGATGAGAATCTTAATAGAAATGTTTGTACTTAGCAGTAAAAGAGTTTGTTTAAACAGTTTTATATTCTACACAGTGCATGGTTGGTTCAGATATTTACTTATTAAATTCCTTTACTTATTAAATTTCTTCTACAGAGTGTGAGCTTAATTTTCCTGAGTATCACAACATAATGGAAGAATCCTTATCTTACATCTCTTCTTTTCTCCACTCCCCATGCTTAAAACTTCCCTCTGGACATGTGTTTTACTTCTTGGTGCTACTGTAACATAGGCACTGTTCTTCCAAGCAGGGTCGCTCCGTGACCTGAAGAGCCTTAACTTGAAAAGAGAATCAAGCTCAGAGCTTGACCAGCACCTTGGTCACTGGCCAGTCTGATTCTTTTTCCTTCCAGCCTAGCTGTTTTCCCACTTCAGACAAAAAGACTATGGATGTAGAAGATCGCATACCCTTCCCTGCCCCACTCGTATTGCCACATGAGACTAGGAAGCTCATTGCTGTCTCTTCCTTGCAGCTATATCAATCAGCAAGTGCTGTCAGTGTTGTCTGTCTTGCTACATCCCTGCTGAGACAGGCAAGGCTTCTTGGGAGGGTAAGATGGGAAGGAGGTGTAAGACAGTTTAGTTTGGGATCGTTTCCCCTAAAAGTACTCCCAGTCCCCCTCTAATCTGCTCCAAGACCCTTGCTTCTCGCAATACTCTGCAATATTCTGGAGCTCTACTGAAATCAGAGAGTGATGCCAATGCACAGATAAATGTATACCATATGCGTTATGAAGTTATTAATGTAGGTGGGTTTTGCTTAACCTTAGCCACATCTTTGATGAAGGCAAAAATCATTATCAACTAAATAGAAAAGACATTTATGTCCCCTCCCCTTTTTTTTCTAAATTTTGCATTAGTACATTTCAGCTTCTGAAAAGATATTAAACAATGGGAAGCAAAAGACATGAGAAAAGAGATGAGTCTCTTGAAATGATAAATCATAAGGTTGCTTAAAAATGCACAAGCGATAATATATCATCTGTTTTAGTTAACAAGAACAGAAAATTCACATAAGTCATATTTCTAACTAAACCTCTGAAGACTCAGTGGATTGTTAACAGGATTCTAGAAAGAAGGGTCTCTTTATATTAAAAAATGCTGTAGAAATACAGTGGTAATAATCTAATCAGAATACTTTTAGTTTATGTTCCTACTTTCTTTGCTCTAAAGAATGAGCAGTAGGGGATTCAGCACTCCTAATTTTGGAGTTTTGGAGAACCGTCTAACATTATGTATATCTTGTCTACTGTATATGTATTATAAAACTTTTTAACAGAAAGATAACTTGCATAGCCTATAGATTTGCCTGGGCATTCTGGCGCACACAGACAAAAGTGGAAACAATTTTTGGCTATGTTTTCAGCATTTGGAAAATTAGCATTTTGTGGTATGTCACCATTAACCAGAGTGAAGTATATACTAAATAAATTATAGTGAAAAGCATAGCCCTTGGTCCCTGAGCACTCATCTTGCAGGGATTTTTTTTTTTCTCCAGACCACAGTGACACAACTGTTTCCAAGGTCTTCCTGAAAGTGTTGACAAATTTTCTTACCTGAAATTAAAATCTGAATTACTGTATCTTCTGGAGAGAGGTTTATTAACTTCAGTGTGGAACATCAGGAGACATTTGGCTCAGTGTAATATCACTTGCCACCTGAGAAAGTGTGTCAGATGTAGCTGCAAAGCTATCAGGTGATTTAAGGATTATGAAATTACCACTCTAATAAGAGAAGGCCTTGAATTAGTCCCTTTTAAAATATAAAGGGACAAGTAAGCATCCCCGTGACCATATTTGCATTCAGTAATAAAATGCAGTTTGAATTAAAGCCCCACAATCATTATATATATATATATATATACACACACAGTTATTGTGAAGGAAAGAAGAAATGGCTTATGCATTTGACAATAATTTTGCAGCTGACTTTATGGTATATAGTGAGATAGATCCTAAATCCTTGGAGAAGGCAGCAAAAACTTTGGAAGAGAGGAAAAAGAGCAACTGCTTGGTTTGTTCTCTTCCTTTCTTTCTGCAACTCTGCCCTCCTGCAAGGACCATTTTTCCCATTGGATGTGTAGAGAAATGTAGTGTGAAGATACGGAGTATAGCATGAAGTAGACTACTTATAGACAAATTAATGGTGTTTTAGAGAATTAAATGGCTACTTGCCTAGCACAAGAGAACGTATTGAATATTCCTGGAAAATAAGAAGATTATGGCAAAGATGCATGTACCTATGCAGTGGTGTCTGCTTAGTAGTTGCAATGTTAACAGAGTGGGGATGAATTCAATTTTATGAGATTTCTGAGGACCTGCATGGATGGGTGGCCTCTGGGTTATGTATGGAGGCATAACACAAATCCACAAATTGGGTAATGGTGATGCAAAGGAAATTATGTTGTAGAGATCTGTGGTTTTGGCTTATGTTTAATTTCTGATGAGTTGTTCTTAAAATCTAAATCCTTATTTAGTCACAAATTTTATTTTGGGTGAGCATTGATCCCTTTGTTTCTAAAATACTTGCATTTGTCCTGTTTGTTTTTTTTTTTCATTTAAAAAAACCCAACAAAACACAAAAATATGCAGATGAGGCTATATTAAAAAAAAAAAAAAAAACTGAGTGGTCCAGTCCATACAGGGTCACAGCTGAGGAACTTGCTTTGCATTCTATTTCTATTTGCCTCTCACTGCAGACTGGGAATAAAGGGACTATAAGAACGTATCATGGGAACTCAGCCCTCCAAACTTCTTCGTTTGGCTTATGGTCCCTGAATTTTGGACATTATTGAAACTCATTACACAGTCAGTGGACAGCAAAATAAAAGAGAAGAAAGAAAGAAAGAAGGAAGAAGAAGAAGATATTAAAAATAATGGGTGAGACAGGAATGAGGAACTAGCTGAAGGCTGAAAAAGCAGGAGGATGTTCAGGAGATTGGGGAGGAGCAGAATTCTTTGGATGAGGTGCAGGGTAAAAAAGGAAGAAATAAGAAGGTAAAGAAAGTGAACTGAGACTAGAAAATAAAAGTTGGAGGAAGCGATCCTTGAGGAAGAAGAGGTGGGGAAGATTTGTGAGGATGGGCAGTAGTGCATAGCAGAAACATGCCAAGGTGTAAAGAGTTTCTCCCCTGTGAAGAACTGGACAAAGCAGATAAAGAAACTCCACGGTTAAGCAGAGTGAATAAACATTCACTGTCAATGTTGTGTAGAAGCCATGTGAATGGGAAAGAGACATCATTAAATTAAGGGAAATGGAAATGCAAATGCAAGAAGAAAGCCTTATAAAAAAGAGAAGAGGGGAAGAGTTCAGATTACATGAAAAAAATAAGAATAGGCCAAAACAGAGAGACTGGGATTGAATGTCTGATAGACTGTAAAAATAAGTGTATAGGAAACAGAAGATAAAGTTAAAGAATCAGAGAAGTCATTTAAGGCTATTACTATTCTGTTTAATCCTATGGTTTTATTGTATTTTCCTTCCGAACATCTCTGCATATAATAATGGGATTGCTTTTTTGAGAATTTATGTATATTCATATTACAAAAATTGTGCTTATACTTGTTCAAACATTCCTTTCTATTCCATCTTCCAGATCAGTCTTTTTCTTTTTGCTTAATATGACCTCACCTCGTTCTTGCTTCTCTGTCTTCTGCTATGGAAGCTCCATGTACTGCATTACTCATGCTTCTCCCTTTTGTAAGGTCAGCAGTCACTTTCTGGATGTTGCAGGAGCAGTTGATCCAAAAGAAGCATTGATATAACTATACCAAATAACTTTTGTTTTTGAAGCTGGGGAAAAGGAAAAAGAAGAATGTGTCCAAAGTACTGCTTGTCAAGTTAAATGTGATCAAAGCAGCTGCTTGGATTCTCTGTTTAGTTGCAGAAAATTTTCACTATATTACCCCATTCCCTCATCTTAGGGTTTTGGTTTTTTTCTGATTGTCAGTTTTGTGATTTCTGTGGCTTTAGAAATGAAAGTGCTGAGAAATCTTCATGAGCATGTTCCATACTGCCTCATCCTTTAAGTTAGATATTTTTACATACATTGAAATCTTATTTCAATTTTTTTTTAAATTTGATTAGACTAAGTGGAAGACTTGGGTGGAAGAGACATGCCTAAAATTAGGCATGTTACTCCATGTTTTCAATCCTTAATATTGTTTTCAAAGATGCTGAGCATCCACAGTTCCTACTGAAGTGAAGGGAAGATGCATCTCCTTAGTCAGTTAAGCTCCAAAGAAACTAAGTATGAATGGAGGTGACTGATTTTAATTAATATCTTATTTGTTTATACAAATCCGCTAATAAATTAAAAACTGTCTTGTAGTCTTTTTCTTCAGACAAGTAATCCTTCAGTTTTCACACTTCTGTGCATGTGAAAAATGTTCCTCTCCTAAGAAATGAATTCTTTGACACCCATTCTAGGTTGGACAAACAGTTTGCTAAGTAACAGCTGATCAGTGATCTCAGAAGACATATCTTGAATCACATTTAGTCTTTCAGAGCATTCAAATCCCAATTGTGTATCTTTCTGCATGTCTCATCTTTGCAGGAATTTGTCTTAGCATGTTAATGAACATATCATCCTGGGAGTGCTTTCTTTTGCGTTAGCTGAATACAGGTAGGAGAATTAAAACTGTGAGAAATTAAAACTGTGATAGTATTTGCAATTCAGATAGCAAAGTTCTGACTTATGCTGAGGTTTGTACTTTTTTTTTTTCTTAAATTACATGGATTATTGCTATAACAGTATTATTTGGCACCTTTCCGCTTGTAATTTTGGTGTATTCAGAGTGAACCTGCTGTGAGTTTACTCTCCCCTTTCTCCCCTTTCACCCCCAGTACCATTTCTCTTTGTTTTCTTGACAGCCTGCAAGTTGAGACTGAGCTCGCTTTTCACAGAGTTAGGACAAGTGAAAAGTTTGAATTGTTCTGCTCTAAATTAGTGCTGCTATTGAAGGACTCTCAGGGATAAAGAACCAAGTGTGTCCCTGACTTGGTGGACCTTTACCATCTTCTCAGATATTGTTAGGGCAGATACTGGTTTTTAACCACAGGCGCATAGTTCTCTAGAGTAGATTTCCTGTTCCGTTTTGTTTCTTCTACCAACCCCAGTGCCTACAGCTATGGAATACGTTACACAGTGTCAAAACTGTGTTTTTAAAATTATATAGGAAAGGAACCATATTGCTCTGCCTTCTGCAAAATTACTTCACTTGAGTACTGCTAACATTGTATTATTTACTTAAATTACTGCTGCTTTGGAGAAAAATGCCCTTTTTTAAAAATCAAAAAGTGCATACTGATTTTTGGCTACCCACTTTCAGTCAGTTGATACCTGATTTTTCAGAAGTGCAGATGCAGTTCCCTTGCGAATCGCGTGGAAAGAAGCCAGTAAGCCTGTGAGGCTGCTGACTCACATGTGTCGGGGAGCCTAGCGCAGGAAGCTGCGTGGTACCTGCTTTCGCTCTCGGTCTCCCCCTTCCTTGGAGACAGCTGCTTCAAAGTCTGGAAGGGTCGAACAAGGTATGTAATTAAAAACCAAGCTCTGGCCATCTGCAAACTGGTGTTTTCCGACAAAGCGGCTGTTGTTCTTTACGCAGAATACCCGTTGTAGTTTTAAATTGTGGTGACTCGAGGAGGCATACGGGGCACACGCAGTTTCAGTGCGGTGGGATGGCTGGGCAGAGAGCTGAGCATGTACAGCTGGGGGAGGGCGAGGCAGGCAGCCAGTCCCGCTGGGATCCCCATCTAACTCTTCCTGTAGAGGCAAGGCCTCCTTTAACCACCATTTCAACAAGAACTTCACAAATCTACCCCATTTCATCCCTGTCCGCACTGTCATGGCCCTGCGGCCGCTCCCAGGCCCTGCCTGTCCCCGGCCCTATCTCAGCCCAGCCTGAGGGCGTTGTTACCTGCCCCGGGATGCCACAGTGGCCTGGCCTGGCCTGGCCCAGCCCCGCAGCAGTGCCCCAGCTCCCCCCGGGCTGGGGGACGGACCCTGGCAGCCAGGCTCAGCCCGGTCCGGCAGCGAGAGCACCCCTCCTGGAGCAGGCAAATCAGAGGAGCAAGGTTTATATGGCTGTCTTACCGCGCTTACCAAAAAAACCCCGAAACCAGAAACACAATGGTAACATTATGCAAAAGCGGGAAAAAAAGCTTAATCTTATTACCTCAGGTTGCAGATTTTGAATAAATGAGAAAAGAATCTTTTTCCCATGAGTAAGAAGCTTTACGCATTACTGGTAGCCTAGTGAAGATGGTTGACTAGGGCACAGAGGAATAAAAATTTCTTTAGAGGAAAAAAAGAAAGAAGAATGGAGAGCCTATCAGTTTGTTTAGTAGTATTCCTCAGGTGACCGTGGACTCTTTATTGCCTTGTCGTCAGCAACATAAATCAGAAATTGAAACTGCCCAGAGAAGAACAGTAAATATAATGGAAAGTAGGAATGGCAATACAACAGTAGCACTGCCATGAATATAGATTTTTACAGACCTGAAGTAGTCAAAATTCTGCAGAAAATGGTGAAAATTGGTCACTGTCCTCTAGTTTGCAGGATAATGTTAGAAAAAATGAATATGCTTAGAACTGAAATGCGATATATTTAGAAGACCAAGAAGGTGGTGATATTTTAGTGAAATTTCTAGTTTCATTGATACCAATTTTAACTAACTGGGTTTGAAACTACTGCACAGATCACGTCGGGGTATTCTCAAGAGTGGACTGGTCCCATTTGCCTTACTCAGTGTTCTAGTCAAGGTAATGATAAAAACAATAATTAAAAAGTCATTCACTCTGTAGGATTGAGAGGGTTGAGCTGATCCATTGCAGGGCCAGGAGGGTTGTTCTTCTTCAATATGTGAAATTGTACAATTGATTTAAGTCCAAAGTTGTTATTACTTTTTGGTTATATTTCATTCCGAACTTGTTAATCAGTGTGGTTGTTCTAATGCAATAAAAATTGACTTTTATCATATGTCTTACCTTTAATTTAATTGTGGAGGAGTGAGAAGGTGGGGTGTTTTTTTTTCTCCAAACAATTCATTTATTGAAACTTTTGCTCTTAAAGTTGTAGCAGGTCTTGATTTGGCAATTTCTTAACTGCACTTCCAGTAACATTCAGCTTGTCACTGTACTCAATATGACGACTTAAATTATTTATTTTCCTTTTGCTCCAGATCAGAGTGTAAATGATTTCTCCCAGTGGAAAGTTTCACAGTTGGAAAAAAATACAATTATTTATTGCAGTGGAAAAATACTGTGCTGCATGTAGAGAGAGAACTGTATCTCTCTTTTTAGTAATGATAAAAATAACAAGGAAAAATCTTGAACTGTTTTACTTACACTCATATATGCATGCTGGCACATGTGTTACAGATGTGGAAGAAATACTTCAAATTGAATGATTTATTTTTTTGCAAAACCAGCACAAGGCATGTAAATCACCTGTTTTGTGGGACTGAGGATGTGGCTATGAAAACGGCCAATGAAATGCTAGGATACATCAGGCAAGGTTTTTCCAGTAGAGATAAGGGATTATTAATACCGTTGTGTGAGACGCTGATGATACTCATCTGTAATGCTGCCTTGTAGTTCTTGCCCCCGTTGTTCAGGAGCTGTGAGTTTAAACTGGCACAGGTGAAAAGTGAGGCTGTGGGCTGACTACAGCAAAGGGGAGAATATTTGTTGAGATGTGTAGAAGCTTGGCTTGTTTAGCCTAGGATAATGAAAACTTAGAGGGATATAATTGCTGCCTATGAAAATGTCAGGGGGGTAAACACCAGGGAATGAGAAGAATTAGTTAAGGACAATCTTGGCACAAAACAAAAAGGTATAAATTGACCCTGAATAAACTTAGTCTGGAAATTGTAAGAGAGTTAATTTTCAGAGGAATAGAGCTTCAGTCTCCTAATAGATCCCAAGATGATGGACAAAAGAGAACTGTGCTAAAAATGGACCTTGTTTGGTGAACAGCCTTGGATGATGTCTGTAATGACAGAAGCAAGGGTGGAAGTAAAGGCCCAGGTGCTTCCTTGCAGGTTGATTTTTGTTTTTTTGTATGGGTTGTTGTTTCCCCATGATTAAACCCGCAGATTAATCCCGAGGATTTTGCTTATCATCCTGGAGATGGTTCTTATGCAGGATGCCTATTTGCCATACCTGTATTCCAAGCCACTGAGGAAACAGTGAGTTAATAATTCCTTTTCTCAGATTAGCTGGAGGAGTGTTTTTCAGCTGGTGAGGTATGCCTCAGCAGCGTACCAATCTTTAAACGTTCTGAGTGCATCTTCTCTCAGAATCCAAACTCTCTTGGGAGTGTGAGAAACCAAAATATGAAGCAAAATTTATATTTCTTGTCAGGGAAGGAATAGTGCCAGAGAAACAGCGTACTGTCTTGGTCGCTTATGGATGCTCTAAAGTCCTTGCTGAAATCCCATAAATTATAAGGCTATATATGCATATATCTACGTATATGAAAAGTTTTTGTAAGAGACATACTGGAAAAGAACATTGATGTTCAGTGGTACTTTTCATCTTGAGATATAAGGTCCTGTGCAGTTTTAATAGAATTTGCTGAGTTAATGTTTTAGACATTCCTATGTATTAATTTTTCCTGACTCTCACTCATGAATAATATTTTTCGTTTTAATATTAAAAAAAAAAATTGGCACAAAAGTTAGCAAAGGATTTGATACATTTGTAAAAGTACTATGCTAGTCTTTTCGGGCGCTAATATATAAATTAAGATGTGTCCTGATAAATTATTATTGACTAAAAACCTTAAAGATATTCAACTGCTTTTAAGGTATGAAAATGAAGAGGAAAGGAGAAGAAGAGGAACTGAGTGACTTTCTGTACAAGTTTCAGTGCAGTTAAATCGAAAGTATATAATAAGATTATGTTCAATACTCTTTTACAGATCAGCTGAGCAATGTGATGTTTTATCAACACAGCTACACAAATTGTATTGTCAGCATTATGGCTGTGAGCTTCTTATTAGAATTCAAGTATATCAGGATGAGGTTATCTAAGGTTATTAACCTTGTTTAAACAGATGAACTGTCATGTTTGAAGGTGGGAAGAATGAGATATCCTGTGATATTTTCAAATCACTTTAATTAACAATGGGGCACTTAAGCTTATATGTGAATGTATAAGGTATAGAATGGGTTATCTAATAGAAGGATTTTTCGAGTTTTACAAGACAGCGGTTATCAAAAATGTTCCTCTTCCATACTGTTCTCCAGGAGTTACATTAGAGTGAATCTTTAGGATATAGTCCAGGAAATAACCGAACAGTTATTGACTTTTTTGGGAAAAACTGGTAGCTGAATGCAGCTCTTCTTGGCCTATTAACGAGGATGCCATGTCCTTAAAAGGTAACAGAATGTTGTTTGCTGCTGCCTGTGTATGTGTAATCTGTTAGCTGTGGCCAGAGGTTTATCTAGCTGTACGTGGGTGAAAATTCCTATATAAACATCTATTGAACAGTGTAGAGTTATGTAACTCGGCCCTTAAGGGGTGTGATAGAGGAGAGTTACGGTAACCTCATGCAGTTGCTGAGGGGGAATTTAGCATTACCCAAATATTACTGAAGACTGACACTTCTTTTCTGACTAAAGATGATGTATGATGCCTATCACGAGTAGATGGAACTCTCTTTCTTTTTTAGGTTTCATTAAAAAGTGACACCGCTGCTGAGAGCTCAGGATTCCCTGGAGTGATTGCAGGGCATTGAGTGGGTGCTGATTCAGGGGAAAGAGTGCCATCTGCAGCGTTATTAATTCTGCCCGTTACTACAGCCTCCCCATCCTCTCACGCCGGCAGCGCTCATATGTCCGGGCAGGCTTTACTCATAGCTTGTGACATCTCCTGTGCTCAGCCTCTTCCAGGGAAATCACCAAAAACCTTTCAGAGCAGACTGCTCTTCCATTGTGGCACTTGGAAAGCATCATCTGTAAGCTCCTTTCCCCAGTATTGTCCAGAAAAGGATTAAGATACACAACCTTGTCTTTACATTGCTTTTATATCTTCTCTAGATTAACTACAAGGGAAGGGGGGCGAAATGAGGAACAAAAAGGATGTAGCATGGAGGGGAATATTAGATCAAAGCACTGTAGGTGTGACTAAAAGAGCAGCTGCTGCAAAGCAAAGGAACAAAAAAGTGCCAGGCTTATATTAATATATTTTTTCCTAGGGATTGAACTCAGTGAGTTACTGTACACTCTCTACACTGGACGTACTTACTCTTTTGGGGGTGGGGTGGGGATTCTTTTTGCTTCCATTCATAATGGGTATCAAAAGCCTTCTTTTGAAGGTGTTTTGTTTAGCATTTTTTCCTGTATATGGGACAGTCATCTGGGCAGGTTTTAACAAATTTCTGTAAGCTTGTATTTAATGTGTAAGCTTCCACTGATGAGCAGTGTTTCTGGAATGCAATTTAAAAAGTCGAATGAAAGCACTGCAGTTGGAGGAAAGAACAAAAGAGATGTTAAATGAAGCAGAATTGCCTTGCACAGCGTTAGTGAGAAGGTAGAACTAATCGGCCTTGAAAGAGTAAAACAAATGAGAAAACCTGCTTTGCACTTATCAGATGGATTCAAGATACAGTGAGGGGTAAGGATGAGGGAGCAAGGCTGCTACTGACCACAGTGGCCAGTGACGTAGCGCACGATAGCTCTTCACCTCGCATAAGGTCGTGTTGGCAAGATACCGAAATCCTGTGCAGAGACAGGACGCTCACAAGCACGCTGTCAGCTGGCAGTTAGCAGGGACTATCAGTAGCAAATGCCTGGAACCTGGGCATTAGAGCACTGCTTCTGTAGTTATATAAATACTTCTCCTCTAGTGGTTTTTGAAGCCCATAAGAAAGGAAAAGCGGCTGAACGTTGTCTTGTTTTAACGTCTTGGAAAGATGAGTGGGATTCTGTAGGAACTGGGATTTTTCCTTGATGAGAAAAAACATATTGCTGAAATTTTGTAGTTTTTGTTATGAATTGACATTTGAATTCCTGTTGGATTCAGAGGAGCTGAGCAGGGCAGGATCCCAGGGAGTCCGAGAGCCTTGCTGTAAGGCTGGGTAGGCAGCATGACGAGCCCCTGGGGCGCCGTGCTTAGTTGGTGGTTGGAGCATCTGGCAGCCCGCTAGGCAGAAAGAGCCAGCGATTCCCGTGGCCTGGGAAGCCGCCAGGCAGGCAGCTGAGCCGGTGGCGTGGGTAGCAGGGCGTCTCGGAAAGCCTGGGAGCCCACCAGGTCCGGGTAAGGAGCCGGGCAGTTCAGCTGGCTTACAGTTGGGAGCCAAGCAATCTTGGAAAGTCTCTTCAGCTCTTCCAAGGGAAATTGAGAAACTGTCAAATAAAATCACAGTTCTCATCTGGTAGAGTTAATCTTTATTTATTTATTTATTTATTTTCCCATGACCCGTGTTTTCACAAAAATAAAAATAAAACAGGATGAAATCCTGCCCTGGTAGTTATGTTTTTTGACAGTTTGAAAAAGAGTTGCATGTATTTATCCTTAGGCTTTGGGAGGGGGGTGGATATGCAGTAAAAATGCTTTTCTTTTAGGTCCCTTTGATCTGTTCATCTTTCCTGCCCACCTCACCTTCATCTGTACATTTGTTCCATCTCCTACAACTGCTTTGATGTGCAGATTTGAGCTTTCTGGGACAGAATTGCTTTTCCATGGTGCCTGATGCAGTAAATATAGAAATGCCTCTTTTTTTTTTTTTTATTTAATTATCTCTTCAAATGTGAGAAGACCTTTTAATGGTAGCACTAAATGTACAGCTAAATCAATTCACTTTTTGATTTCCAGAAAGTGGCAAAACTTGAGACTGTAGTCTGAAGTCTCCAACTTCACTGGTGGGATCAAAAAAGATGTAGTTCTGAGAACTACTGGGGTAGTCTGTAGAGGCTAAGACCTATTCCAATGACAGAAGTTATAAAAAGGCACACACACAAAAATTTAAGAGCTGGCATTATATTAAAATCCTTCCTAATAATGTTGCTTTCAAGTAGCATGACACAACATGCCATCCCATCTGTATGGGTGTGGGGGGTTGCTTAAAAACAGGGCACCGGCTGCTCTTGCAGCACTCGACATCCCAGTACAACTCATCAATCTGACAGAGTAAAGGGATGTTCCTTCCCTTCAACTATATAGGCCATTTTCAGAGCTGGTAAGGGCAAAAATTTGTGTGAAAGAAATACCCTTCTGTGACCAGAGCTAGCCTGGAAAGCTCACTGGCAACCGTCAGGGCTGTGGGGAGTCCGCCTGAACGCTGGAGGCTCCCAGGGAATTTCTGAAAAATTCCTCTTAGCTTTCTCCATAATGCTCCCTCCATCTTGGCTCTAGTTCCTGTGAAGACTGTTAGCTATTCATCCTTCCTCTGGTGAACAAAACCAGGGGTTAAGTGTTTTTATAAAAGAAAAAGAAAGGAATACCTTCTGTACTTTTCCCTCTTGCATGTATGATATAATTAAGAAGAGCAGACAGCTCAATCAAAAGATAATCACTTTTCTGTAACTCTCTGATGTCCTGTTGTTGCAGCGGTCGCGTTGCAACCCCGACCCACTGCCCTAAAACATTTTGTTGATACTGAGGAACACTGTATTTAAATCATGTTTCAAGAAGACGCAATTTAATGGTAGGACTGGAGGGGTTTTATATAATGAAACTTCTGAGGTAGTGTGATGCTGAAAATTAATACTTCACATTTAACAAAGAAATCACAGAAAAGTCCAATGAGAATAGTTTGCTAAACAGGTCCTTGTCAGCGGTCTGCAGGCAATGCTGGAATGCTCTAATACAGGAAATACAGGTGCTGTGAAGATAAACTCAGTATTTATGTGGGTCTCTGAGTACTGTCATGGTATTCACAGTTAAAATAAAGAATACCCTAAGAGTTGCATGATTCTCCAACAAATAGCTGCCAAATTATAAAGCTTTTATTATTTCCTTAATGGACTTAATCTACTTGAGCCTGGAGATTTGAACCACCTGAGCTCACTTGGATGAGAAGTCCACATCTACTTTGTATGCTGCACTTTAAGTAATTTCTTTATGCAGCTTTTTTTTTTTTTTTAAATTGGATGTACATCACAGTGACTCGGGGTGTGTGTGTGTATGCATGCGAGTGTGTGAGAAAATTAGGGCAGGTATAAAGAAGAGTACATTTGGTCTAATTGGCCAGACTCTGCTTAATGAATTTTAATACTACAAGAGACATTTCCAAATGGTCAAATTAAACTTAAACAATTTTTGAGATAAAGATTGATGAACACTTGGAAAGAACTCAGATGCTAGATTATTTTTTAACATAGCTTTTTTTACAGTTATGCAGCTTAATTTAGCCAATGGAAGATTTTTCAGTTATTTCCTCCTAAGTGTAATTTTATTTTCTTTGAAAGTATAATTGCAAATCAATGATTTTGTGAAGTTGTGGACAAAGTAAATGAAGCTTTAAAAGAGAATGTAGAAGGTGTTCCTGTTCTCTCTATAAAATATACAAGACTTGTCTCCCTTATCTTAAACAAAATATAATAAATGACAGTTGTGGACAGAAGAATATTGTATAATGTAAAACAATTATATGCAGTGTGCAAATACATATATGGCAGGTAAGTTCAGCAAGCTTCAGAGGAGATACAAAGTCTTAGCCCTGCTAAAGTAGGTTGGAAAAAAACAGACAAGTTTTTGTGCATACAAGGCCTTCTTCAAGTTTAAGAAGCTTGCCTGATTTTTTTCCAACCTGAAAGTGCTACTTAGCTTTTATTCTTAGGCATCATAGTTACAATGCAGTAGAGTTGTAACCTGTGTATGTATTGGTCATTTTTTTCAGGGTTTTTAACAGTCGGTGAATGGTCCTTCAAGTACTTTTGGACAGATTTTCCAAAGTACTATTCATAGATTTACAAAGTACTAGTAAAGTATTTTGGGTAATCATTTTGTGGGACTTTCTTTGGAATTCTTCTCTTCCTTTATGCTTATGCAGGGCATTAACTCTTTTGGAAATCCTTTGTAAATATTGATTTCTGACTCTTTTGGAACATTCTGGCCTGTTTCAACTTGAATTTTTGATTATTCTGGCAGTGAGCATGCCTGTTGTGAGCTTGAGCCAAAGTCCATGGAAGTCAATGGGAATACATGGATTTAGGGGAGTCGCAATCAGTCCCCATATCCAAAGACAAAAGACACGAAAAGGTATCATCCATTAATAAGTAAGTGTATCTGCACAGATAATGCAAATTAAAAATGTGTGTGTCTCTTTCTTTAATAACTCGCCTTTCTCATCATTCAGACACTTCGGATCCTCTAGCCACAAATTGGACTCAATTCTAGGACTGTCATTCAGGTCATCTTCTACTCAGGCAGTGTGGCAAGCAGGATTGCATGTATTATTTCCTGATAGCTGCCTGATTAAATATAAAGCCCAAAGAATAAGAGCTATAGCTCCTGTTTTATACTCTATGGTTTCTAAAACACTGTGTCGTATGTACTAATTGGTAAAGAAGTTTGCTTGTAACCTAATCTGCATTTAAGATGGTTCTGAAATGGAAAAAAAAAATGTATATACACAGACACATGTACACATACATATATATGTATATATCTTTGCATAAGTGTTTTCATCATGGATCTAAGTAAACTTTATTTTCCACTGAGTCAAGAAACCTACTTTTGCTAGTTTTTACCCCTCTTCATTTAGGCCTGTTAGTATTATCATTGTCAGCACTCAAATGCTTAGCTCAGCGTACAGCAGATCTGGAGTAAGCCGTACAACTCTCTTCCTGGTGTTAAAGATTCCCAGCAATGGCAATATGCGCTCAACAGCGGCTGCGAGCCGAGCCTGCAATATTGATCTGGCAGACTTCTGAAACTCCTCGGCTCTCTTGTGATACTACATGGATCTGATCCAGTTCAAACCCTTCTCACTTATTATGGTGACAACTTTTATGGTAGTGGTTTTTCCAAATCTAGCTATTTGACTATGAAAATACCTTTTTATGCTTATTTTGAGTACAGTGTAGTCTGGTGAAGTGCTAATCAAGGACAGACTTTATGGCTTATTTTAGAGGTACTTTTATAAATGACTGTATTATTTATAAACAGTAATAATCTAATGAATAAAACAGTTGACATAAAACTACAAAAGCACCTGAATTCATTCAGAGTTCACATGCGAAATGTAGAGAGTTCTGCTTCTGTTAGCTGTGGTTGTTTTCACCTATTAGTAGCATGTGTTAAGTTTGGGTGGAGGAGGCCATATTTTTAGGCTTTTTTCTTAACTTGCTTGCATTTTTGTGGTAGAGATTTTTAATATTATTTGCTTAGAATGGTACTGTAAAATCTTTACGTGTTTTGAATATATCTGGTCATGAAACTTTCTCTTGTAATGTTATTTCATAAGACAAATGGTGTTTCTTAAACAAAATAATTCAAAATAATTTTCAACTTACTCTTTATATGCCTAACCAACTAAACTAGGTCAAAACATTAATTCAGCCTTGTATGTGTTATTTCTCCCTACCAATATTTTATTGCATTCCGTATTTTTATGAGTAATCACTTGAGAAAGAAACTGTCTTTTTCCTTGGAAGTTAACTAGCCATTAAGTATATGCTCCTTATTTTTTCATGTGTTGTACCCATGCCTTTCTGTGTATACATTTATGCTGATATTAAGGTGCTTATTGCAGTATATTTTAGTCCTAAAGTACTACAGGTAGACTGCATTTTTATAAGGTACCTTTTTATTACCTTAATGATGCGAGTAGAGTTGTGCTATTTCACTTGAAAGTCACAACTTTATGGCAGCTGTAAAAGTTACATGTAGCTGGATAAAATTAATCAGGATAAAAGGAGTTTATTTACAGTCAGTCCCTCTAATCGCTGATCCTTTAACTTTGTCCTTCGTGGTCCTCCTGTTACTTCATCCCCACAATCTTGTCTCTTACCAGCATGATCCTGCAGAGACTCAACTCGATGCACTAGTGACTTCTGTGGTGCAGCTCAACCTGCGTACATGTAAGTGCCTTTGTAAATCTTTGCAGGACCCTTTCCTGGAACCTTGTCTTTAAACCCCCCCTGCTCCCACAGTCTGGAGTCTAGTTTGGGCATTTGGGCATTTCCCTCCTGCCTTCTTTGCAGTCCATTCTGAGCTGCTGCAGAGCTCCTTTCTCTTCTTTCAGTGTTCCTCGTTAAAAGCAATACACTTTCTCTTACCGCAAGATTCAAATCATTAGGAGTTAATAATTCAAAATAGCTTTTTATTGAGCCATCTAAGTTATGTAGGCCTAATAGGAGTAACCGTGAGATTGTTAAACTTGTTCTGGTCCTGCATCTTGGTATATAACCTCTTTACTGTTTTACTCATATTTGTTGAACAGTACCTGAATTAGATGGCAAGCTCTCCTAAGAGGGAATCTTGTTCTGTTTTGGTGTCAGAAGGGCATGTCTCTCAGCCCTATAAATATTGCTGCTTTGCTGAAGGCCCCTTGTTCAGGCGGAGAAAGTGTTCCTAAATTGAGGATGCGTTTGTAACATCCCTTTTTGAATGGCCTAGTACTAGTGTTATCTGATACTGACGCCTTCCGGTATATGAATCTGATTCTACAAGATACACTTACAATAATTTTATATAATTTTCTTTGTTTTTCCCCTTTTACCTGACTACTGACTTCAAGTTCCTATTCTGAAATTCCTTGCAGTGCATGGGGATCTTTCATCTGACTTCTAAGCAGAAAGATTTTTGTCGAGTAGTGGTTTATAGATATAGGTATAGGTAGTATTTGGTCCTGTCCACTGAAAGCATTTGTAATTGTTCAGAAAAATAATTAACACTCCTCAACAGCATTCTGAATGTAGATATAATGAGAAACTAGTTATCTTACATCCTTTACATTTAGTAAGTTACTAGTATCAAGGGGGAAAAAAAACCTGAGCTAATTGCATTGTTGCTGTGCAAGTGGCTTCTAATCACTGCCCATGTCCTAGGTTAATTCCTAGACTTCATGTCCAGATCTGCATATGGCCAGCAGAGCTAGTCAGGATATTGCTTAAACATCTTTCTTAGGTGTACCTAATTGCAGTAAAGGCTACATTATTTTTCTGTTCATCATTATTCAGCTATATCATTCTTGCAATAACTATATAAATGTTTCTATCATAGGCAAACATCTAAGAAAAAGCTGGGATTTTTTGTTCTGTTTTCTTTCTCACTTTGCTTTGTAGAGGGTATATGACCGTATCCAAAGCCTGCAGTGAATGTTCAGCATCTGAATGTATTTGTGTCAAATGGCTGCAGTGATAACAGGCTGCGGATGATGCAGTCTGCATTGCTAAGTCTTCAGGGAGGCTTGCTCTGAGAAACCAAGCTTCATTCCACTGTCGCATTTCAAAGAGTAAAGGCAGCAAACATGGGCAATGTTATAACTTCCAAATTAGGTTAGAGAGATGCACTGTGTATGAAGGAGCTTTTTGGTCCATGATGAAATGCACAAATTTTCATGCATCTTGTCCCTGTAAGAAAATAAATGTTAATATTTGGGAAGTCTCTTCCCTCCCCCTACTCTTTGCAACTTTAATCCAGATTTACTGGCAAGGCTGTCAACCAGACTTGTTATAATTTCACACTGCTTCCCACCTCTGTGAAGTATATTTTGCCATGAATTAATTCAAAAATTTTATGCTATTGCCCTGATCTGGAAAGAGGTGCAAAGAGGAAGGACGGTTACGCAGGTTCTTGTGTGATGGCTTTCAGTAATGTTTTAATAGCCCAATTACTAGTACAAGGCTTGACAAATGAACATACTTTTAACAATATTTATTTATGTAAGCTATTTAAAAATGCAGGGTGATCTGCAGTCTTTGACATATTTAAGTGATCTTATGCAATTTCACTTAATTCTCTTTTGTACTGCATCATATTCAACAATATTACTGGCGTGAGTGTCAGGGCTGAGAGCAGTAAAGGTGCGGTATTGCTACAGCATTGCTGTATTTGTTAAATGTTGAAATGGAAAGAACTGAAGAAGCCTTTATCCTGCTTTCCTTCCTTTCTGATGTTTTGAATGTACTCTGAATTGCCATGCCTTTTCTACCAAACAGCTGATATAACTTGTATAATAATCATAGTGCACATCTCTCTTTAATTTTAAACAACTAGCTACTAGCATATGGACAGTGTTAGCTCCAAAGTTGTTTGTCTGTTGCTCTGCTTCTCTCCTGAGGATTTGTCTCGAATTGCCTTCAGCAAGGCTTCTGCTTAGCTTCTGGCTATAGCTGTGTAAAGGATCTATAGTGTGTAAGAGTACTGAAACCATCCAGATTTTAGGCGTTAAGAGATTTCTGACCTTTTCTGGCAGTTCCCTGTTTGAATAAAACCTGGCGGCATGCAGACAGGTGTTTTCTTTTGGAAGTCCTGTTTACAAAAAACGAGCCTCATTTTGTAAATGAGGGCTGGTAGCACAGAGCACTTGTTGGCACTGCTACAGCCTTTGGGCTCAGCGCTTCTGTCCCTCTCCAAAGAGGCGTCTCTTCTGGCTCTCATAAAGCACCGAGGCAGATGCAGAACCGGCTTGCAATTTGCAGCATAATATATAGCTTGTCAGCAGGAGCTGGTGCTGGTAACTAACGTTGTGTTGCTCCAGTCTACACGCTTTGACCGTGTGGTTTCCCATGGTGTGTGGGGATGTCAGCATCCCTTTTATGTAGTTCTTGGCAGCAAGCAGCAGCTCAGCGTTGCATAAGAAACTCTGAAGATTTAGCTCTTTGTTAGCAGAGTGTTTTCTCGCTTTAGCAGAAAACGTGAATTTTAAATACCAAATTGCTGAGCAAATATGAAGGAAAATAAAGTTTTGGAAAGCTTGCTCATAAAATAGTACTTTTGTTGGAATAAAGACAGAAGGGAAATTTAGCAAGAAAGATTTTTTTTTCTTCTTTGTCTCATTGTGTTGTAAACAATTATATCTTACTAGCAGAATCAGATCAAGCAAACTGTATCTGAGGAAAAAGCCACAAGCAGCCGTAGACTTTGAGATGTTTTTCGGTTTCAGGGAAACCTACTAAAAGAAACTGTGATTTAAGCAGAACAAGTAAACTGGAAAATGTCATAAAATGGAAAATTTGAAACAGCAACTCTAAAACTCCTTGCTGAATGGGTTTTTCATGGTTGCCCTTGAAAATTGCCCAGTTGCTGTATTATAATTTTGATTATTTTTTTTTCTTGTGATATCCTTTATATGGAGACTATGATAGTTAAGAATAGAATTTGAGATTTAAAAGTTTTATTGTTTTTTATGTGTTTAATATGTAGAAGTTGATTTTGTTTGATGTATTCATGTGCACTGGCCTTTTACCTTGATGCCCAGACTGGTATATCAAGAGGAATTTGGCAAAACCTAATCTTATGTTGATTTATATTGTTACAATCAGGTGAAATTCAACTCACTGCTAGCAGGGGGATAAGATAGTAACCTTTTAAGCATAGCAAAAATGTTATGCAAACACTTGTTGCTATAAAACTGATAGAGGTGCAATGTTCCATTAAACATTTCATAAAATTCTGACATGTGGTCGAAAATACAGTAGATAGTGAACAGTACCATGACTATTCTGATATATTCTATACTCTTTAAAAGTCTCTCCATAACTTTAATATATGTGAGAAGAAATTTTATTGCAAACTTCACTTTAGACTCTTAATGACCATTCCAAGTATCAGCAAGAACAGCTATATGCTTACAACCTATCTTCCTTGGGTAAGAAACAAATGAGCTCTTGCAATACGTACATAAAATTGCCAAGATGATAAAACAGAGATGGAAAAAGCAGTAGAATTAAGTTACTTTTATATATCTATGCATTGGAAAGAAAGGAGCATGCAGGTTGTAAATCATCATTCTCAGTCTGTGAAGTAATGAATACACTTTAGCAATAATCAACACAATATAACGAGTAAGTTAGCTTCATGTCCTGTATAGGAGTTCTCATGTTCGGAAGATAAATCCGTTACATCTAGGTCTACATTTCATGAAGAAATAAAGAACATACACAGTAAATGGAACAAGACTGTGCTGGTCACCTCTGAACTGGGACACAGTGTTCTACTTAAATCGTATTATTTGTTCAATGTGCTGGTGGGCAGGTTGTGGAAAGTCCTAAGATATGTCTGTAGGTGAAACATGAAAAGATCCATAATCAGAACTGGATAACTTAAAAAAAAAAAATTTAAAAAGAGGCATATGCACTGTCTGTTAACTATATTCCTTTTTGTTATATTTATGTTCAAGAGCCACATGCCTTCTATTTGGAGAAGTATTAATGCAGGTTCTTATTCGCATATTTGATCAAAAGTGGAATATATGAGAGAAATGAAGATTGGTAATCATCTCAAATCATACAATAAATGGCATATCTTTTACTAACCTTTTTCTGTCATAATTTTTAAAGAAAGTTAGTTGTATAATGGATATTTGGTTACCACTTCGGGGGTATATTTTTAGTTATTAGTTGAGATACTCTGTTCTATTGCTTACCACTTCAGGGGTATATTTTTAGTTATTAGTTGAGATACTCTGTTCTATTGCTTTTTCTCTACTTTCCAGCATCTGATATTGTGTTCAAAGTCTGTAACTGGAGGGCATGACAGCATCATGATGAACAATAACAGAGAAAAAAGTAGTTTAAAATATTTTGGGGTGTCATAGACTGCATGGCCAGAAGAAACTGTTGTAATTGTGTTGTCTAACTCTCAGCACAGAACCTGAAACAGCACTGACAGCTGAGTCCCTAATTACCTCTAATCTTTGAAATAAATAGACCCCAAATCTCTGATCTAAAATTCCCGTGTTGAGTATTTTGTTCCAATTCTGATGATTGAGCCTATATGGAGAAAGTCTGGAGAAAGGAAGACTTTCCCTTGGTTGAGGAGGATCGGGTTAGAGATCATTTAGGAAAACTTGACATCCACAAGTCCATGGGCCCTGATGAGATGCACCCACAAATGCTGAGGGAGCTGGCGGATGTCATTGCTAGGCCACTCTCAATCATCTTTGAAAGGACTTGGAGAACAGGAGAGGTGCCTGAGGACTGGAAGAAAGCTAATGTCCCTCCAATCTTGCAAAATGGCAAGAAGGAGGACCCAGGGAACTACAGACCAGTCAGCAATTTTGCTGAAGATACAAAACTGGGAAGACTGTCTGATAGATCAGAGGGCTGAGCTGCCAGTCTGAGGGACCTTGACAGGCTGGAGAGATGGGCAGAGGGGAACCTCATGAAGTTCAACAAAGGGAAGTGCAGAGTTCCCCACCTAGGGAGGAATAACCCCATGCACCAGCACAGGCTGGGGGCTGACCTGCTGGAAAGCAGCTCTGCAGAGATGGACTGGAAGTCCTGGTGGAGAGCAAGTTGACCACGAGCCATCAATGTTCCCTTGTGGCCAAGAAGGCCAATGGTATCCTGGGCTGCATTAGGAAGGGTCTTGCCAGATCCTCCCCCTCTACTCAGCCCTGGTGAGGCCCCTTCTGGAATACTGTGTCCACTTCTGGGCTCCTCAATACAAGAGACACGTGGAACTACTGGAGCGAGTCCAGTGAAGGGCTACTAAGATGCTGAAGGGCCTGAAGCATCTCTCGTATGGGGAAAGGCTGAGAGAGCTGGGACTGTTCAGCCTGGAGAAGAGAAGACTGAGGGGAGATCTCATCAATGTGTATAAATATCTGAAGGGAGAGTATAAGGAGGATGGGGCCAGGCTCCTCTCAGTAATGCTCAGCAACAGGATGAGAGGCAACGGGCACAACCTGAACCACAGGAAGTTCTGTCTGAACATGAGGAAAAACTTCTTTACTGTGAGGGTGACTGAGTGCTGGCACAGGCTGTCCAGAGATGCTGTGGAGTGTCCATCCTCAGAGATATTCAAAAGCCATCTGGACACAATCCTGGGCAATGTGCTCTAGGTGAGCCTGGCTGAGCAGGGGGGAAGGGACCTCTGGAGATCATCTAGTCCAACCAACCTCAACCATTCTGTTACTCTGTGATTCTGTAAGAATATATACATATATCTTCACATTAAATGTGGGGAAACATTTATAGTGAAATTGTTCTTAATAGCATTTAATATATGTGCTCTTTAAATTCAGAAGCTCTGAACAATGAAGCTTTACAGGAGAGTCATGGGCACATTAACCAACTCTAGCTGTTTTTCCTTTCTTTGTATGTAATCTGAACAGCTTTGAGTTGCTTACTGCTCCAAGTTGCTTATTTCTCTCTCTCTCTTCTGCCCCTCTCCCCCTCACCCCCCAAGAAAGGCATGGTGTGCTATTTAGAGAGCCCTTAGATTGCATAGCACAGGAAATTAGAAACTCTCATGGAAATTTTAAGCCCTTGAATGGGGAAACCATCTGTATATTTTACTGTATCTTTGGACTGTTGTGATACTTTATTTTCCTCGTGATAAGAGAACTGGGAAGATGGAATTGTTTTGCCTTGGGGAGGCAGCCATCCCCTTGTCTCACCTCCCTCTGTAGTTAAAATCCCTGTAATGAAGAAGGTGAAGCTCAGCTAGAGCAGGGAGTGGTGGCAGGATGGGTTTGAGTGAGTCGTGCTTTGCTCAGGATCCGTGCAGAGAGAGAAGAGCTGGGATCTGAGTTCCCGGTAGATTGTTGGGTCCTGTGTGTTACATACCTTGTTTTTTCCTGCTTTTTTTGTGCTGTCAAATGCTTTTGCCTTCTCTCTCTAATCCAGAATCTTCTGAAGTAAAGCTCAGGCATTTTGGAGTACTGCATATTCTGCGTATCATTTATCTAAAACCTAAAATCACCACTGATATTTTCCCAGGTTAAGCAGCAGGTAAAGTGTAGGCATAAGTCCAGGATCTTAAATTGGGTATGAATCTGTATTAGGCATCAAATATTTCATTTATGTTTTATATTTATATCCCATACATCAAGTCACATAGAAATTCAGAAGTGAAGATTAGAGAATTGTTCAAATATTCAGTACAATGTCTTTCAAATCAGAAGCAGTAGAATGCATACTAGAAACATTTTATTAATAAACTTGAGTCACCCTCATAATTGATCCTGCACCGACTCATGCGAGCAAGAGTTGTTTAAAATCGATTGCAGCAGATTCAGCGTTTACTAATGATTTTATGAAGACTTCTCCACAAGTTTCTCCTGCAACAAAATCTAGTCATTATTAATAAGAAGTGAGCTGTCAAATGGCTAATACTTTGAAATAGAAGGTTAAATACAGACTGGATATAGCCTTTGCCCTGCTACCTGCTATGTATCATCTATGAAAAACACAATACACTGAAGTTAAAAGATTGCATCTTATTGTGAGCATCTGTATTTTTTTTTTCGAATGAGGTAAATGCATAAACTCCCTGAGAAGGTAAACTGAATAAGATGCTTTTTGCATCACTCACAAATGCCCACATAGTTCAGAATTCAGATTAATTAAGATAAATCAAGACAGAGCTTTTGTGGAACTCCAGAAGGATCAGATCAACTTGGGGGACTTAGCAGTGTGATGGCAGATGAAAATTAACAAAGAAGCAAGGGACTGTTCATGATTCAGAGCATGTACTTTTATGCTTAAAGACCTTGAATTGGCAAGAGTTCATCAGGAGACATACTTTACACTTTCCTTGTTAGTTCAGTAAAGAAGATTATCTAGTACTCAGAAACCAATCAACAAACAAATAAGAAATATTAGGAAAGAGATGAAAAAAACACAGTTATTGTCAGTAAGACTGGTATGCTGTTATTACCACTTCATTACAATGATAATGAAAGAAGTTCATTTAAGGGTATGAAATAACCGTTATAATGATGGAACTTGAAATGCAGTCAAAGTGCATGATATATGAAGGGTAATTTGTCAAGGTTTGGAGGACCCTTCTCTCCTGATAACTACAGTATTGAAGTTAAAGGATGTTCAAGCTAAGCATTTTAACAGGATTGTATTCTAGAAAAGGATTCATATGAATTATTCAAACTAATGAAACATATGGTAAAGGCTGGTCAGATGCTACTCTTGATATGTTGCTTAGTGTAAAATGAAGATATATGGAACATTAATACATTGTGCATTTAAAAACAGCAATCCCTGCTGCAGATGTAATAGAATTGGAAGTGTCTGGGTTGTAAAAAGAGTTAGTTTTTTGAAGTCCAAAATATCACTGATCCATTTTAGAGAAGTTCTCTCTCTAGTATGTAAGTGCTGATGGTTGTGTTTATAGTCTCATTAGCTAGGCTCTCAGTTCTTCATCCATGCTCGTGATGAGTAGCATGTTGATCTTATCTGCACTGTTGAAGAAGTTGGAACTGCTTATAGGGAAAGTGCCAGAATCTGTTTTACACTACTGCATCAATGCTAATCAATCTCTCGTTTCCTTCTCTGCTGTAGTGCTGTTTAGAAGATGGTATAAATGGACAGATGTCACTGATCTATAACTTCTAATTAAAGCACTTATTTTGCTAAACTAAACTTGATAGTGCTCAAACAGAATTGATTCTTTGATGAAAAAAAGTTTTACAATTAGTTTGAGAAACTGTGAACTTCAGAAAAACTGCCTGAAGTTTTACTGCATATCTGCTTAAGTTCTGCCATGTGTTTTTAAAACCTACAAAAAACTGAATTATCTGAGGAAGTAAAATTTTATAGTGAAGCTATTACAGTCATAAACCTATTACAAACTTCTGTTAGGTCATAATTGTCCACTTGTTTCTCGTTCCATTTTTCAAATGTCTTGATCATAGTCAAAAAAGACCTCATCGAATATTGCTTTATCTCTTAATAAAATTTTCCAAGTTTTTGTATCCTCTTAGGATGTTATTTTTACCTAGGCAATTCTCACCTTCTGAAACTTTGAAAAGATGTGTGAAATGGACCTGATTTTCCTTTGTATCCATCTAGTCCTAAATGAACATACCTCTGACTGGAGTAATAAGATGGTAAATCAAGTTGGATGTTTGTAATGTTCAGGCTAATAAAAATCAATGTGGAGTGTTTCTTCTAAATTTGAACTTGCTTTTTAATTTTTTGCATATCTCTGCTGCAGTATTTAGTGATAACTGATCAACTGAAGTTGGGTTTTGTGCCAAAATAGGATAAAATGAGATTTTTTTTTTTAAACGGTTACTACTCCCTGCCACACTTCAGTTATTCTTTAAACAAACTTAACATATATCTAGCCATGAAACTTCCAATGCTAAGTTCTTCAGAAGATAAAAATTGGTTTGGGTACAATGTCTGATTAAGCAAAGCTTCTGACAGTTGCTGAGGATTTGGCTCCAGTTGTCATGGGCCAGAGTGAACCTTCTTAGCAAAAGGAAGGCACCCTGTGAAGAAACACACGATAGTGCACAATATATGTGATCCCCCCCCTCTCCCCCTCCCCGAGCCCGGAAAAGATCTAGCTAAATGGCATGTCTTGCTGAAGGCTTTGTGGCTGTTCAGCAGACATGGTTGGTGAGAGAGGTGGCTGCTGACTGTGGAAGCAACATGACAGTTTGTAGTGAATTATTGTGCATAGCCAACTGACTAAAATTAGCTCCTTCTTACTGAAATGTGAATTATCCAGAAAGGACTAGAGAAAGGAAACTGCAGTTTGAGAAGATAGGATAAATACAGCATACTGCAGATGCAAAGTGAGAGAAAATCCCCTTTAGTTAATGGTATTATCTCTGGAATTTGCAGGAAATACAGTCAAGGACATACTTAAGACCTTATCTTAACCCCCACTCCATTTTTTTTTTAAACCATGTTGTTAACCTTCCTAAAACTTTACCTTTATTATATTTATTTGCTTGTGCCTTCCAAGGCTGACTTGGAATCAACATTTGTGCTAGGTTACCTTGGCATAATGCTTTGTATTCTTACTATCTCTTCATCATTACCTCTTCCTCAAATGACTATGAGACAAATTAATCTTAGCAGAAAGGCATACTACTTTGTATTTAGAAAGTTATTATGAGTAGCTGCTAACACAAATGTTGACATCATTTGGGAGAAAAACATTGCTTCCTAAATGCTGAATTCTGGCTGCTACCCACGTCTCCTGTCAGAGGACATGGTGTCTGACTAAAACAGAAGAGTTTCTTTTCTCTTTGGAGGTTCACTAGGAGACACAGATGAAATATCTGAAAGAATTTTCCAGGTATAAATTGCTTCTTAAGGCTTTAAACCCAGTTGTTGTGTAAGATATTGGTAATAAACTAAAATTAGATATGCTAAGAATATTTAGATATACTTAGAATATCCTTTAGAAATATTCTAAAGGATATCAGATAGGATTTAGTTATGTGAAAGAAATTATGTGCATGAAATGCTAAATGTTTTTTCAGTATTCAGCGTATCAGTTCGTAGGCTTGGTCTTAATTGTAATGTCTTCCACTTGGGGATGCTGATTTACAGAATTATACAAATAAGTTGAACATGTCCCTCTTGAAGTTCTTTGACAAATGAGGAGAAATAAAGCATCTGATTTACTCCAAATGTCAATTTTATGAAGTTTTCACTGGAAAATCTGCAACAGAATCTTGATTCCTTCATTTTCATTACGAAACTAAAGAACTAGGGGTCTTACTAATAAGAGATGAGGATATAGTATGTATTTGGTATGTGTGTATATGATCCTTGTGCAGCAATCTAAATAGAAGGTATGTAAACTTTTGAGGGGAGGGCAGGAGGAGACAAGAGCTTTTCCAAAATGACTGGTGGCTTTAGAAGCACTAAATCAAGTAATTTAGGTGCTTATGAAAATCCTGCTCTTCAGTGCCAATGCCAAGATTTGGCTGAGATTTAGGAAAGCTGGGAGGGTGGGGGGGAGGGTAATGTTTTCAAACTTCTGTTCTCGGAAATAATCATCTATTGCAGTAGTCATAGCGGAAGGGAGAGGGAAAAGACTATAAATCCCTAACAATTATTCATCCTATCATTGTTAAATTTATATTTAATGCACATGGAATTCTAACATGGAGTTTTAATGTATGCCATTTGGAAGACCAAATGTTAGTTCCAATCAGTAATTTTTAAGAAGGGACACATATATTAATCTTAAGGCAAATGACATTGAATGCATAGCCACTTTTGTTTGGATAAAATCCTTCGGTAGTCAGACTGTTGCCTTTGTGCTAGTAAAAACAGCTTTTGCTGTCTCTTGTATAGGTAGGTTCTCCTGCCTTCTTCCATTTGAGGAAGGTGGTCAGAAGTTAAGGAGGGTGAAGATCAATCATCTACAAAAATTCTTGATTATTTTTGGAGAGGAGGAATGGTCTAAAAGAAATGCATTTGTTACTGTTATTCTAATATTTAGAACAATAACACACTAGGACAGCTTAATTACAGTTGGCAAATTTTTTTGGTCTTGAGCACATGGTGATGTGTAGGTAAGTGATTTTGTCTGAAGCACCTTTATTAAATATGTAGAAGGATGTGTGTTGACCTTAACTGAAAGTAATAGCATTTTTCCTTGTTTTGAGGCCAGTTTGTGGTAGCTACGTGAGAACGCCACCTAAAAAGGCGTTCAGGATTTTATTTTCCAGATTTTTTTTTTTTTAAACTTTAATGAAGAGTGGAAGTTCTTAGCCTGCTAACTACTTGTTGGTTATTCTTGTTAAGGTGTTCTCCTTGCATGTGTCAATAGTGCCTTCAGGTTCTCTAGATCCTGAAGAGTTTTACAGATTTGTATTTAATATACATTACAAATTAAAAATGGTTTATTTTAAACTTTAACAAGTGCACACTGTTCTTTAGGGACTGTTTACATGTTAAATGAAATTCTGCAGTCTGTATACTAAATGTTATTACCCTTTCCCGGACAAAGCACCAATCCCACTGAATGGGATTTATCTCATCTTATGCAGGCATCTAAAACAGAGCAGATGAATTGCACCCTGCAAGAGTCTGTTCCTTTATTCTGACCATAAGGAGAGCTGCATGTGACTACCTCAGATGTCAGCATCTACATTGTGGTTGTCTGCAAGATGAATTTCAAGCATTCTGATTAAATTGCAGTAGGGGAGACACTTTTCCCAGCTCTTACCTCAAAGTTCAGTGGTTTTTATTTGAACCTTTGAATTTTCTTCTTAGAGGGGTTCTGTTTATAGGAAGCTTACTACAATATTTGTTTTCTTTGTTGCTGCCACTTTTTGTATTAATGTTTTTTTTTGTCTAGCTGCTCTTGTTGTGAGCCAGGACTGTGGTGTTTCAGGGGTAAAGATTAGGAAGGGAATAGAGAACATGAAGATGGTCCCTGCACCAAAGAGGTCTAAGTTTAAAAATAGGAAAAGAAAAAATGAACGAATAGAGACAGGAAAGTACTAGGAAACAGTGTTAACATGATTGTTTTCTTAATGTGTCAGCCGCCTAATATTGTTAAATTTTGTTGTAGCCCTTTAGTTTTGTGCAGAAAAGAGATTTTGCTGAAAGCTGGGCTGAATGCCTAACTTCAACATAGCGGTTGCTACCACGTGACAAGGAAAATGTAATTCAGGTCAGAAAACTGCAGCCTGTTTTGGTGTGGAAAGCCTGGCTGTGTGAGTAGCAGTGCCATTTAGTCTCGTCGCAAATGGCCAGATTTGGGTGATCTGTTCTGGTGTTGAATACTGCCTTGTCACAAGCCAGACCAGCCGATGTACTGTTTGACACTTTGTGGGTTGTTGTTGTTGTTGTTGTTGTTGTTGTTTTTTCCTCCCCAGTAATTGTCACGAAGGGGCAAGTGTAGCAAAGCAAGTGCATTACAGGTTATGCATGTTATGCATGTTAGATGGTTTCTGTAAGATCACAACATGCTGTCAAGGACAATTCAGAGGTGTGTCAAAAGGCTAGCAAAAATATAATGTAGCAGAAAGCTTTATTATAAAAGAAAATATCAAGAAACTAATTAATAAAACTTTTTAGTATGCTATTTTATTTCCTTTCTCCTTGAGCTCTCATCCAAATTCCTTCATTTCCAGCTGCCATTGCAGGAAGAAGGGAAGAAGAGCGTACCTTTCATGGGTGCGGGTTTCAGAGAGGGTTCCCTGCCTCCAACTTCCACAGACATTAGTTGGACCGGCACATGCCCAGGACTTCTGAAAACCAGACCTTATTTCTTTTTTTGGATTTTTCATTGATCTAACTTAATGGGTAACCATGTGCTGTGAATCTTTTAGATTGCTGAAAGCAAACAAAGCTTAAGACATAACAAATATGAAGTTACCTTTAGACTGGGGATATGGAGTGGTGGGCAGTGTTTTTATGATGATTTTGTTTCTCTGTAGTAGCCAGTACTTGAACTGAAACTCTGCCTGAAATGGAGGGCTTAGAAATATGCATTAGCTGTCTTTGAAGTTCAAAGGAGTAGCATCAAAAACAAGAAAAAGAATTATAGCTGCAGTAGTGTCCCCTGAATATACCCTTTATTGATATTAGAGGGCATTAATAGACTTTTGTCATTCTGACCTGTGCATTGCTGCAAGGTGGTTGTGCTATTCGGAGGGGCAGTGTAAGGGGGACAGGGGAGCAGATGCAGCTGGCACAGAGGAGAGAGCCCAGGGGAAGGGACGGGGCCTCGGGGGAGAGGGACGGGGCTGCGGGAGCAATGGGTGCCGCTGCCTCTTCCCCTGGCTCCAAATGCCCCGGAAATCAGCTCCTTTCCTGACGCTACCAACAGACAGGCCTGCTTCTGATACTACCTCTTAGCTGCCAGATATACCACCAGTGCTTGAAAAATCGCATGCAAGGTATTCTGGTATTACATTACTTTCCACTAAGTTGTTTATTTTGGCCATTAAAATTACGGGGCAAAGGTCAGAGCATGGCTGCAGCCCTGGGCTGCTGGAGGGGCTGGTTACTGTCTGGTACTAGTGTGCTGTGTAAATTTACTCCTGCAGCTACAGAAGCACACATGTATTTGAATGCTGCAGCATTCAATTCCTGCATATGACTAACTAGATGGCAATTTGATTATTTTCTTGTTTGATAATATAATCTAATATAATCGCATGCTATCCCACTGCATTGTAGTTAGTGTTTACGTTGACAACGAAATCACCTATGAAATCTTAGAACACCTGTGTGGTTAATATTTTAGCTAAACAAAGGCGGTTTCTTTAAAGTTTGGAAATTAAAGTTGTTCCATATGTAACCCTATCAGAGTCAATGCAGGATATGTTTGAGATACGTTTGTCTCACTTTTGCTACATCCATATACCTGGTAGATTGCAAAAGTGCAATAATAAAATGTTATACCACAACTAAACCTATCTGTAAATACACGTGAGGACTCAGTTTTCAGTCTTTTTAATGTTATGTTTAACTTCTCATCAATAATTAAGCATAGGGTAATGGAGTTTTTTGAATTTAATAAAACTGTCAATCCCTTTAATCTTACATCAACTACCTCACTTTTATTTTTCTGCTGAGTGTAGGCATGTGTTTGCAAAGTAATATACATTTTGCTGTGTCGTCTTGTGTTGGAGAGCTTGGCAAAAAAGAGGAATAGATTTAAGTCTGCCTTGGTCTTTCAGAGGAAAGATATCTGATTCTTTTCCTTCCTATGCGAGTATGTTGAGTTCGCAATAAGCTGAGGTACATACTTGCTAGCATAAGGTGAGTTTAAAGCACAGCACTGGATATTAGTATCAGATTTTTATAACGTTTTCATTAGCTGCCTCATAGCTGTTCAATCATGGCCTTTTATGAAAGGTATTTAGGCTTTTTTAATTGCATATGTCATGTTTCAGCAGTCTGTGTTGTGGGACCACTGCCTCTCACTTTCAGCTGCATAAAAGACTTCTGGCAATTCCACCAATTAATTACATGAGAAATTTATTTGTAATATATTTTTCTTTAATAATCTTAAGATCATTAAAGAGAGTCACTGCAGAGATATGCAGTGATTCTCAGGGTACCAGCTGAGGTACTCCAGTGGTCCTTTCATGGGCACTAGGAGCACCTGATTAAGGCAGATGGAGGGTCAGTAAGAAGAAGTAAGAGACATCACTGATGTGGGGTTACTGCGCTGACGGAAAATCAGGCATTACTGAGGCTTTTTGCTAGAAAGTGGCCATTTCTCAGAACCTTGACAATTGACCTTCTGTTTCAGTTTCTCGATTTTGTAGCTATACGTAATGGTGTTGGCTTAAATTATAAGGCTGCTTTTGAGAATTACATTTTTTTTAAAGTGCTTGGAAAGTTAGAAAATTTATGTAAGTGCTAGTTATGTAATAGTAGTACACTAGTTTTAGATTGGTTTTAATGCAGAACATTTTGCTTATAGAGTAAATTATCAGTGCACTTCTCTGCTACGTTTGGGATGAAGAGCAAAAAGATAAATCTTTCAGACTGGGATGGTGAATTGTATTTGATATAGATGGAGATGTGATGCATTTCCATCCATCATGGCTTTTCTCTTTCAGCATCTGAATGATATTGAATTTGACCTGATGCTTGTTCACTACCTATTAGCTTTACTGTAAGGTCCTGACACTGCTTTTATTCAGGTTCTTGTTTGACAGAGCTGAGTAGTGACAGCTGTCTGTTTTGCTGCTAAAAATAATTCTAGACAGAGATGTTTTTTCCTAGAATAAATTGATACACATGAATGTTGGGTAGTACGGATGGAAAATCTAACAGCTATTAGTATTCCTAGATTAGTAATCTGTTTTTTTGACTGTACCCCACAAGCTAGTCTGTCATGCATTTATTGGTATAGATAGAATTTCTGTGACCATCAACTTGTTTTACACTGAAAATGGATTTAGTGTTTACGAAAGGTTTCCCTCACTGACAAAAGTCAGTCTGAGTGTCCTTAGCATACATGGGAATTTGTCCATTTTGAGTCCCATGGCTCTCTCATCGGGGGAACCACAGGTAAGGATGGTAAATAGTTTCCACGTGGTGTTTTTTTTTTTTTTTTTAAAGCCTTGACGTCTCAGTTTAGATTACCCTCAGGAATGCTAATGGGAGTTACCTATGGTAGTTATTTGTAGGTTGTCCCCTGGGATTGGGAAGGAATAAAAACAGGATGTCATCAGAATCCTGCCTTAGATTTGGCAAAAGTTCGCTGAACCCAAGAGGTTTTAAATGAAACATTTTGGTTTACTGTACCCACTTCTGAAGAAAGAAGCTTTATTAGAAAATATAAGCCTTGCTAGGACCTCGTGTTGCAGAGACAGTCCAATAACCAAACAACAGTAGAAGCAAAGTAATTGCACAGGGATATGCATGATGACAACCTCAAGAAGTGAATGGAGGAAGGTGGCAGTGCTGTTCCCTACTGACTGAAGAGGTCCTGTGGTCATTTGTCCAGATGTAGCATAACAATTTAATCAAAGCTCTCCTTGGGATAGCCTTATCTCTCTTGCTTTGCAGGAAGTGTCCTAGCTCAGTGTGCACTCCAACGAGTGCTTAGACACATTGCTTACAAGGAAGACTCTTTTACTAGTTGAGGTATATAGTCACTGCAATTCCAGAAGCCTGGAGATGTTAATACAGATAATAGTGTGTGTGCGTGTGGGGGGGCGATGTGGTGGGCGTTTTGTGTTGATTTAAAATTTACCTGCTCAGTAGTAAAGAAGTTGCCTACTCTTGGAATAAATTGGGTCCATCTACTGAACTTTGCTCCAGTATGTTTGGGAAATATGGAAGAATGCTGAAGAAGTAGTATTTCTGAAACCGTCTGACAAGTTGCTGAAGATTACAATTTAACTGCTGTAAGAAAAGCATTTACATGTTTTTCACCTAGATATTTTGAAATATTTACTCCTAAACAAGTTCATAGAATGTTAACTAACAAGCAAAAAAAAGTCTAACTTAATTTTCATTTATTGTAATGATCTATTGTAGTTAGCAGAGATTCATGGCTATCATAAGAAAGGGATTGGGAGTCATTTTTTGGTGCTTTTAGTTTGCTTTGGTACATTATTTATTCTATTGAATATGCAGTGTTCTAATATTTATGTAATAAATTCTGAAACAGCCCAAATTGTTCACCACAGATGCAGACTTACAAGTTATGTTACTACTTTTATATCCTGTGTAAGATACTGTGTATTATTTGGCAGATTGTTGGCTTATTGTGATTTTGGGAATTATACTATTATGATTATTACATGCTATAAACTCCTTTGCTTGATACTAGATTTTTTTTTTTTAAAGACCAAAATTAAATAAATGACTATAGTATCAAACCTTGGATCAGTTGGAGGGATAATTTACAAAGCAAGAATAGCCTCAGTTGCAGTAAATTTGCTCACATACAGAATGAGCTATTCATGTGGTAGATCAGTGAACCATGTCTTTTATACTCCTAGGTGTGTATACATGTTACTTGCTAAAAGTATAAAATTATGTTTGACCAGGACAAACTATTCCTTTAAAGCTGTCTGTGAATTGAATTGCTTCACGGTTACAGCATCCAAATGTAGAGCTGGATGCTACCTTCTGAATCACCACCAAACGCACATAGTGGGAGAAGCTGGCAGACAAACGAAAGATATTTTATGTCTGTTCAAAACATAAACTTGCATCCATTTTGTAATTGCTATATGGTGTTTGATTTTTATTATGGTAAAACTGACATCAGAAACATTAAGCTATAAAGTTGTGGTTGCGGACAAATGTGATTTATGTAACAGAAAGTAATTCTGTATAATTGGAAGGTTCTGATGCTGTTTTTATGCATTCCACTTCAGTATAGTTTCTCTCAGGAGGCCCAGATGTATATCTTGACAGCGAAATGTATTCACAGGATTTAATCTCCTATGTGATTTGCTGTTGTACTTTGTCATTCAGAATGTAAAATTGGCTCTCCTCAATGGAGAAAGCAAAACTAAATTCTGCTTGAGTGCGTGCTTTAAGGGACCAAGCAGGAGTGTGCCAGTTCCTCTCCCAGATATTTTTGCCACAAACGTATGTTAGCTTATTCTTTCATAAATTTTAAATGTAATTTATCAGAAATTTGATCAAAAAAAAAAAAAGAGGTAACAGGTCCTTTTTGAATCTTGGTCTTGTCTGGGTTCTTTACATGCTGTGGTATGCCAGGGAAGGCAGTGCGAAAGGTGGCTTCCTTCATCTACCCGCCTTATTCAGGGGTATCTATTATTAGTGACCTTGAAACTGAAACACCAGAAAAGCTTACCGTAACTTTTTGCCTATCTCGAATTCAAAGAACACTTGTCCTCCTTCTCCTTGACTCTTGTTTAAATTCAAACCAGCAGAATATTTGTTTCCCCCTGTTCAAATGTGGTTTAGTTACCTTTCAAGCCTTTGTTAAAATTGGTGTTATGTAATGATTTGTTGAGGTTATCTCCAAGGGGGATAATGTTAATGAGTTTATAGGGTTGATTGACAATTACAGGGGCTTTGGATCATGGGTATTTTATATGCTTGATTTTTGTTGGCTCTTTTTGGTGACAATATATGATACTTGTTATTCTTCATTGCGTAGTATGGTAGGATTTTTCTTTTTGATTATTGCCAAGCATCACTGACAATATGATTTCTAACAAATTCCCCAACAACCCAGACCTTCTAATCAGTGGTTTTAATGTGTATGCTGTAGTGAAGTCTCGTGTTTCTGTGTACCTCTGATCAAGTTATCAGACGTCCCTCCTCCTCATCTTTATTGGCTCACCTCTGCATTTTTCTCTTAACAGTTATATTTCTGAAATACTGCAGTACATTCTGGCTTCTTTTGCTGTAAAACTTAGGGGCTTTATGAAGAAAGTGAAAAACAGGAAGCGAGGATGTTTAAGTGTCTATGGAAATGGAGTTGGTTGTTCTCTGTTTCAAGCCTACTAATCTGTCAGCTAGTTTGTCTTTTGAAAGCAATCTATACTGTTCTTGTTTGTTCTTAAAAATTTTTATTCCACTGTTAAGCTGACAGCTTTGCAACTTTAGCCCTCAAGATACCAGTAGAAAGGACAGGGTTAATGCAAAACTAAATCATATTTATGAGTAGTGAGTTCTAAAGGATCATGCTTTAAAATATTAGAAGGACCATAATTTGTAAGCTTCATTTATTTTTTATTAGAGTTTGTGAATATTTTTGAACTTTTTAACATGCAAATATGCATTCTGACTCCATTCTAGAGTGCTGTCTAGATAGTGCTGTCAATGTTTATTCATGTTTAATACTGTATGGGAGTCTCCTATATAGGAAACATGTAATAATATCAGACCAAGATGAGGAGCCAAAAACCTGAAAGTTAAAGGTCCATGGAGCGTCTCATGCCAGACAGAAGAGATTCAAGATTTGCCCTTCGATAAGTGGGACAAATATTCCTATAATATTATCAAGTCAGTTTTTCTCCAAAAGCTCATACATCAGTATCATGTTATATGAGATAACCTTTAGTATAACTGAGATGATGTCAGCAGACCATTTCTTGAGAAATATGGTGTTCACCGTTGCAACAAATGCTAGAAATTGTGTTAGGGGAATCAAATCTTTCCCCAAAATATTGGGAAGGAATAATTGAGGAAAAGGGGAAATGAAGCACCCTGAGAGTGAGCAGTTTCTGGAGCTTGTTGTAGATGTGGTGGAGAAATAGACAAAAATAAAACATTCAAGACAATTTGATGCATTTCAGAAAAAGTTTGATGTACTGACAAATATTATTTATTGTGATTGTGATACTCTTTGAAAAAACATTATTTCTCATGTTATTAATAAGTGAATAGTGCTGAAAGGAACTTCCTCAGATCACAACGTGAAGCAGAGGAAAAGCAGCACTTGCAGATATTCAGTAAACAAATTCAGGGATTTGGGAAGAGAAGGAAAAAAGCTATCCTAAATCCTTTCTTATTCCACCTCAATATAGAGGGTGTATTGTTTTGGCACAGATCTTGCAGCTGAAGTCCATCTCTTATCTCAGGTTTGCAAACCTGATTATAGATTCAGCCAAATATCCTAAAGCAGAAAATTGCTGATTATGATATTAAAGGCATTCATTCAGCTTTTTAATTGTAGAATAATGTTAAATATTAAGATATAGATTTTATTATTGGATGAAATAAAAACAAGAAATCTAAAAGATCATTTGCAACTAAAACTGATTTATATTATAGTTTTTAAGTAGAATCATGTCTTGTATATGCTCCATTCAGACTACTGGTCTCCCAGTACAGGATTATTAATGGCATTGTACCAATCGCTAGGAAAACCTAGTCTGGTTCACCCGTATTCAGGAGCAATGAAATCAAAGTGAAGCAGAGGCGGAGAAGAGTATAATGGAGAACCTATTTTAACAGGGAAATGAGAAGATACTGACTTGTTTAGTCTAGGGAAGTGAAGGCCAAGAGAGAATTTAATTGCTCTATAAATACATCAGAAGAATAATACATCAGGGAGGAAAAAAAGAGTTAATAAGACCAGGAACTTTGTTGGTAAATGAACACATATATTGGCTAAAAATAAAATTTAGGATGGAAATCAAAATAACTTTCCTAACCATCAGAAGTTTCGGAACAGCTTTCCAATTCAGATCTGTGTAAGAAAAAACATAGCTACATTTAAGATGGAGGTAATTTAAGGGAATAACATGGTGTGATATCTGCAATAACAGAAGATATACTCATTGCCCCAGGAAACCCCCTGCAGCTTCTCTTCTTATATCCTAAGTGTCTCCATTCCAGGACCTATCATTGTTTTTCGTGTTGTATGGAAGAAAAAAGAGTTTAGACACTAGACATGATTTCTGAAAATTGTCTGTTAGATTGTTGGCTTTGCCGTAGACTTTCTGTGATGCTTCACGCAGGTCTCTCAGTTTCTCATCATGGATACAGATAATGATGTTCCTGCTTCACAGGAGTATTTTAAAGGTAGTTGTTCAGCAGTATTTGTGAGGCACCGAGATACTTGGTTGCTCAGTAGGCAGAGGTCACAGAAGATTTTTGCTGCCTACTTGTCCCTTTTAAGCAATGACACTTGCTCTGACAAAAAGTGGATGAGTGACTTTTGAGTAGTACTGACCAGTGCTTCTCTGCAAATTCACTAGCAGAGGGATTTTAGGACTCTTTTTTTTCCTAGCCCAAGAGGCTGAGCTTGGTGCTTGTGCTGTCAGGTAAGCAATGCACTCAGGGACTTTTGCAAATCTAGGGCAACTCTACCCTGCACTAGACTGTCACTGAAAGCTGCCAGAACAGCTAAAAAACCTCTGATAAGAGCATAAAATTACACCAAGAAAAGCAAAGGAACCTAAGAGATGACTCACCAGGTCTGAGCAAAGCAGGGGGCTATGTGATAGTCTTAGTTCCTAGAATTTCTAAGTAGATCCAATGTTGATTGGTGACGTTTTTTCTTTCTGTATTATGTAGAGGTGACCCTGCATTTAGCTGCTATTGATAGACTGCCTTGACTGTTACCACTAAACCTGACAAATTTGCATGCTTCTAAACACAGAGTTAGTAACAGAGATGCAATCAGGTGACATTATTTTTAATGTAATTGCCTTTACAGAATGATTGAAGAACATTTATTAGCTTTGCATCACAAAGCCCCAAAGCTAAAGACTGTCAGAATAAAGGAAAAAATGAGTTTAATTATGCCATATCCTTCGTATTCCTCATTGTGTTTTCTTCCATTACTCAGTTGTCCAAGTTTACTAATATTTGAATTGAGTGAGTTGAGGGAAACAATCCTGATGTTATAGTTTTTGGTAAGTAATAGATAGCCTCATTGTGGCCTTGCTTACTCTACTGTCTGACCTTTTAAAAGTGTTTTATGAATTTACATCGACAACAACTTCGTGATGTGTAGAAGTATCATATTCTTTTCCCCATTTTAGGGATAAGGGACTGAAACAGAGTATTTGCCCAAATACAGCTGTCATCAGAAATGAGAAAATATTTAGTCCATCGCTTTAGCCAGAAAGTCATCACTTCCTTGTATGTGCATTTCTTGTTTCAGCTAATTTTGTAGTATTTGAAGAGATGATGGGCATTCATTCCTTTTTCCTGTGTTATACTATTTGTAAAATAGAGCAAATTCCATTTTTCCTGTTACTTTATCTCAGCAGTGAATGAAAACAGCATCCAGCTGATTAAAGACAGTTGTCACTTCCGTATGGGTTGCAGCTGTGCTTCTGTCTGCTGGAGAAGTTTGTTCCTCTGTCAGGACTAGAAGGCAACTTTCAGTGTGTCCTGGGTAAGGGACATCGTGCAGCCAAGTCTCAAGTTCTTTTTGCTACCTTTGAGCTGTAGGACAGGTTTATATTGTGTGCTTACGCTGTCTGCTTGGTTTTGGGGAGTGGAGTGAGCAGAATTACTACTCCCATCTTTCCAAAGATTTGCTCACAGAGGGAAGAAGTGTATGAGGTAACATAGGTTAGCAAAATAAGAAAATCCAGGCTGGAACTCCCTGTTTCTTATTTTTTGGGTGAATAAAGTCTGTGATAATGGAAATGAAATCCTTTTTTGTAGTATCTTGAGGCATTTCAAATACTATTCATGTTATAATAGCTCTTAGTCTATTATGTTTATGCATTTGTATACAGTGTGTTTATGGAGTGGTAGCCCCCAGACATTTATCATACTTCAGATTCCAGTTGTGTTACACACCTCACAGATGCATAACAAAAATCCAGCTCTTGCTATAATGTGTTTATGCTACAAGGTTAGGCAAAATAGATACTAGACTCACACAGGATTGTAGGGAACGGCGATCGGAAGATCTCGCGATGGCACGGAAAGAGGAAGGAAGAGGAAGGATATGACGTAGAGATAGCAGTATGCTTGTAGGTATATAAGCGAATACATGCGTACAATAAACGCCATTTGTAGCATCCTCATATTGGTGTCAGTGCTCATTGGCCCGGAGGCAGGGGGAGCCTCCGTGCCGTCTCAGGCGAACGGGAGAGTGTCGCATCAGAAGGCGACACAGGATGAAGACAAGGCAACATGGAAGGGAGACGCACAAAAATTTTCTTTCTCGTCAGCTCACAGACTTGCTGTGGCTATCCAAAGCAGGAGTGGACACTACAGCTGGAGATAGATAAATTTTTTTGTCACGAGTGTCTGTCATCTTTTAAGAGCAGCAAGATCAACGCTAATTTTGAAGAAATGCAACATTAACAGAAGTCTGTTTTCATTTGAGTGGGCCAGCTGATTTTGCAATATAACATAAATATAATGCGAACTTTATGAGAACAATTCTTATGCTTGTCACTGAAAATAGCTACTAACTCCCTGGCAGAAATCCTTATTTTCTGGAAGATCATTGAGCTTCTAAGAGAAACTGTTAATTTGAAAATCATATCATACAAGCAAAAAGTCTTTACTTTTATTACTAATAATGACTTAGCCCCCAAATCCATCCCTAGTGTCAGATCAATCTTTATTTAGAAATTGCCTCAGAGGACTATCTTTCTCTCCCCAAGCACAATTACATAACAAACCTCTAGCAACTGCAATTGCTTACTCATGGAAAAAAATTAACATTAAGTAATGCATTTATGCATAGCTGTATATAAAGTTTCAGAACATGTATTCCTGACTTTTATTTTTAATGATATCATTTCCATCTCCAATTTGTTCTGTTCTTAAATTCTGCCTGGCAGTTACCTCCCACAGTTTGTCTACCAGCTTAGAGTAGAAAAGTACATGTAGTCAGTTTTCTCTCTATACAGTTGTCTTGCTCAAGAGAATGCTGAAGCTGAGAAAGCAGCATTGCTGGAGCCATTTCCAAAAACTTGATGATAAAGAGAAGCCCTTTTTACCAGCAGGATTTCCAGGGACTGGCTGTTCCCTTCTGGTTAGGGTTATACTCTAAACATAGTAACTGTGTTGTGTTTACTTTCATTCTTCTGTTTTTATAATTTGCTTAGCTTTTTTACATCTTTGTAAGAATATAATAACATGAGAAATGCCCTATTGGCTCAAACCATTGGTCCATCCAGCCCAGTGTTTTGACAGTGGCAGTAGAAGGAGATGTTTCAGGACAGTATGTGAACCTGGACATTTTCTACAGTCTGTTCTCCTTATAAGTCTTCAGTGTCATAGATGGGGGATGTTACAGGGGATCGAATGCATATTCTCTTTAGAGTCTGTCCATGGAGAAATTATTGTCCATGAATTTTTATAATGCTCTTTTGATCCTGCTGGTACTATCTGCCTATACAACCTCCTGTGAGAAATTCTAGATGTTAACTATACACCCTAAACACTTTCTTTTTTTTTAACCACAGAGTGGAGTGGGCACACAAATCCCACCGAAAAGCTTGCTTCTATCTGCTTCTGTCTGTTTTAAAGTACCCACACTGGTATCCTGGTATTGCAGGATTTGCTGAATAACATTTCTGCATTCACCTTATCCACTGCCTGCACAATTTTATAAATCTTGATCATATCTCCTTTCTGCCTTCTCCTCTCTAAATTGCAGATCCTTAACTTCTTTTTAGCCTCTTCTTGTAAGGCAGCTGCTCCACCACAATTTTGTTTGCTCTTCTTTTTACTTTTTCTAACTCCACTGTGCTCTGTGATATGGAGACAAGACCTACGTGTGGCGTTTCAGATATGGAAGCACTAGGGCTTTATATAGTGGCAAAATGACACCCTTTGTCGTCTTCTCAAACTCCTTCCTGATGATGCCTGACACTGTTGGCTTTTTTTGGCTGCTGTTGTGTACTGAACTGATCATTTCAGAGAACTGTCAAGGATGACTAATTCTCTTTCCGGAGTTAGTAACTTCTACTTCTGAGTTCAGCCTCATGTAAGCATGACTTAGATTATATTCCTCTAGATGCATTGCCTTAACGTTTATCAAAGCTCATCTGCCACCTTTTGACCCACTCCGCTTTTGTGAGGTCCTTCTCGAGTTCCTTAGTATTGATGTGACATTTAACTACCTAGAAGATGCCTTGGTGTCATCTGCAAAATTGAAGATTTCACTGTGTGCTCTTTTCTCTAGGTCATTGGTGAAGATATTGAATAAAACTGGTCCCACTGCTGTTCCTGAGAGGGATCACATTAAATCTTTTTCTACCCTGAAGACTGACTATTTGGCCTACCCTTTGCTTTCTATCTTTTATCCAGCTTTTTTTTCATTAAAAGGTCTTTCTCCCAAATCTGTGGCAATTTAAATTTCTTTAATGTCAAAGATTTTTGAAAATTCAGATCTATTATGTCCTTTAGATTCCCTCATCCAGCTGCTTACTGATGCCACCTCAGGACTCCAGCAGGTTACTGAGGTGGGGTTTCCCTTTACAAGAGGTGAGCTGACTCTTTCCCAGCAGACCATGTTCCTCTGTGCACTCAAGATTTTATTTATTTGTATGCTTATTTACTTATTTACTTGCTTGTTTATTACAGATGCTACTATTTACTAGGGATGACTGTCAGACTCACTGGTTTGCAGCTCTCGGGATCCCCCAGAGCTTTTTTTGGAGACAGGACTAAGTGCCTGTTTATAATGAGTGGTTATAAAATTTGAGCAGCAGTTTTGCAATTTCTTATGTAAGTAACTTCACCTCTTTGGTGAATGCCATCCAAGCCTGGTGACTTATTATGATCTGCTATATTTATTTGGTCTAAAAATTCCTGTATGCTGCCTCAATTTGATGTAGTTTTCTGACTTCTCTGCTACAAAGAATGCTTTGGGTGCGGTAATATCCACAACATCTTCAGCAGCAGAGACACAAGAAATTCACTGAGGTTCTCTGCAATGACCTTGTCCCTGAGTGTCCCATTTACACCTTTATCAACACGTATTCGCAATGCTTCCCTATCAGGCTTTCTGTTTTTGATGTGTTTAAAGACCTTTTTACTGTTAACTTGAGCAGCCTTTGCAAGGATTTCTTCAAATTCTTTCCCCCTCTTTCCCTGAATTGCCAGTATACATTTGATCTGTCATATTTTATGTGCTTTCCTGTTCTCCTTGTTTGGGCAAGCTTTCAATTTTTTAAATGTTGACCTTTTCTCTGAGAGGATCTCCTTTAGCTCCTATGGAGCTAAGAAGGTTTGTATCTGACTGTTTCATTTTCATTTAGAACTGTGGCAGGCAGTTTTATCTGGTCATCTAACGCATTGATTTTTGAACAGCCTGTGGGCTGTTTGCAATTTTCTTGCTTTTTGGACCACTGCTTTTGGGTTTTGTTTGTCTGTTTTGACTACTTTTGTCATTTTTATGTGGCATCCTTTCTTGAAATTGAATATCATTGTGCTGGATTTATAAGCATGCTCCATCTTGCTACAGTGTTAATTCTAATTGCATTGTGATTACAGATGAGCTCTTCCATTTACAACTTCATTTAAGTCCTCTGCTCCACTTGTGACCAAAGCTGAAATAATGTCTTTTCTTGAGGTTTCTAAGACTACTTCTTTAAGGAACCAGTCATTGCATCCAAAAATTGTATTCCTGCATCTTGTCCTGATAAGACATTGATCCAGACTGTATATGGGTAGCTTTTCTACATGTCCTAAGTTTGTCTCAGATAATATTTCCTGATCAAATCATTGTTCTGATCAGGAGTTGGTATTACAATCTCAGTACTGCTTTTTCATTGCTTGAGTGTGGGATTTTTTTTTTCCTTTCCCAAGATATTTTTATCCATCAACACTTACATTATCCTTTGTGGATGTCCTTTACAATGCCAGCCTGCCACCTGCACATGCTGTTCTGTCACCACTGAAAGGTTGGTAGCTTGGCAGTCTTTTATCCCATTGATTACACTCCTTTCATCAGGACTCTTTGCTGCCTGCTGTAATGGGGTTGTCATATGATGCTAGGCACTGCAGTTCCCCTATCTAACATATTTTTAGATTTCTAGTATTGGTGTAGAAGCATTTTTAAGTTGTGCCCTTGCTTTGTTGTTCACTATTGCACCTGCTAGTCAGTTGGTGTTGCAGGTGGTCCGATTTGCATTCCTTGTTTATTACAGTCATGCAGTTTATTTCCCTCCTGGATTTTTCAGAGGCAGATTGCCCATTAGCCTTGTCCTCCTTGTGGGTTGTTTCAGTCTGAACCAGGTGTTCTTCCACGCTTGTTGGCTTTGCACCAGTTCTTAGGTTTAAATACTTCTCTACCACCTGCTTAACTTTTGGTGCTAGCAGCTTGACTCCATTTTCACTGAGGTGCAATCCTTCCTGTATAGGTTCCTCCTGTCTCAAAAGGTTCCCCAGTCCCTGACATATCTGCCTCTTCACACTATCATTTCATCCTTGCATTAAGACTTTGCCTCTCTTGGGCATTGCACAGGGATGTGGCAGCATTTCAGGGAATGCTGAAGGAGGTCCTTGATTTCAGTCTCCTAAGTAAGGAACTGAATTTAGCCTCCTGAACATCCCTCCTACATTTTCCTTCTTCTGAGATTACCAGCATGGACCATGACCACAAACACTTCTGCTTCACCTCCAAGTAGCCCATGTAGTCATGTGGCAAGTTCTGGGGGGGCAGATACTGGGCACCGGTCTTAGACATTGCAAACCCACTCAGCCTGACCACTGGATCTCCGGCGGCCGCCACCTGCTTTTACCTATCCTGGCAGATTCCCACTGCTGCAGAAACCTCTTCAGTGTGAGGGGAGGCGGCAATACCAGCTCTCCTGAGGTTTCTCATTCCAGCAGGAGATCTGCTGCAGCAGCTGCCAGCGCTCTGCCACATCTTGCTAGATTTCATCTCTGGACTTCTTTGTGTGATAAAGCACACATAATTGCTTCTATTTATTGCTGCCATATGGTGATATCTTCTGATATTGAAATAGTGATTGTTTCTTTTCCAGATATAAGGATCTCACTAATTCCAGCATTTAATTTAATGCTTTGTATTATTAGTAGAAATAGCAAGAGAATAATGTGAATAGATTTTTTTTCTAAGTTTCATAATGATTTGATTGTATATTTATATTAACCTTAGACATTATTCTTTTTAAGCAGAAAAATCAGCCAGAAGAGGAAGGAGGTACGCCTTAGAAAATACATTTCATTCTGAGCATACATTAGGATCAAATCTAAAAAACAGAAATGAGAATGTCTGGGAATGTAAATGTTAAAATACTTGTCCTCTCAGTTTATGTAAGGAGTGAGGGAATTAAATGCATCTTCTCTATACTTTTCATTTTAACTCACACTGGTAAAATAGGAGACTAGACAAAAAAAAAGAAAGGATGACTTTAGGTCATTATAGGAATAATATTTTGCTCTTTTCCCTTAATGTATCTAGAAGAAGATTCTTGCACAGTCCAGAATACTGAAAACTATGGGAGAGTTTATTTTTGGAGGTAGTCAATATTACAACTGGGCTATCATGAACAGTGAAAATTTGCCCTTCAATATTGGTGCCTTGGAAATTAGATTACAAATCAGAGAATTTTATTAAGATAGTTTTGCTAGTTTAAATAAAATTAATTTATTTTTGCTATGCTGTGTCTGAAGCTGCATATTAAAACCACTTAAAGTCCAGGTTAACTCTCTTTGTGGAACAGCACTGTCACAATAAATGGTCTTTGTTTATTCCCTTCCATGCTTCATAGAAGAGCAAAAGCACCTGCTGTAATGTGAATGGGGAAATAGATACAGAGAGGTGACATCACTTACCAGGAGCACAGGACTGAGTGCATATTTTCATGGAGTCTGAGTTAGACTTGTTTATGCACTGTCTCCCATTGGGGCTATTCTGTTTCCCTCTGTGGTCAGACACAGCTCAGGCTCAGCAAAACTTTTTGGCTAACTTCCCATTTATTTGAAGTAATGTAAGCACTTCAGAGCTAAATGCTTTTTTGAATGCAGGCCTCTGGAGCTAGCTTCTTTTCTTTACTTTGGAATTATTCAAAAGACCTCTGTGTATTAAAAGCAGATTACTTTCTGGAACAATCTGCTGAATTGCTAAAGACAACATGACTGGGCTGTTAGCTGGGCTGTTTGGTTGACATATTTGTTCAACTGTCACAGATTGTTGCCCATGTATTAGAAGAGAGAAATTCTTTTTGTATTATAATTATTGCTCAGTTTGTTGCTTAAATAATACAGACATTTGCTTAAACAATTATTTTTAATAGATTTTTACTGTGTCTAATTAGCCAGGCATAGGCTACATGATCCCACAGATGGTCCATGTCTCTTAAGGAGAATGGAGCAGGTTAAAGAGATTTTAGTCTCTAACTACTTTTAACCTAATAGATCTGATAATTTAATTAAGAGAGGAGAGGCTCCCATGTCTTAATTTTGAGGTCTTGGGCACAGCCACCAGCCATCCTCCATCCAGGCGGCTGTTGGACATTATCACAGTCTTGTAAGTTAGGCTGCCATATAGCTGGGCTTTTCCCTTTGGACCTGTTGATAAGTAACCGCTGCTACATTGTCTTCTTAAGAATCAAAATTATTCTCTCTCCAAGTCTATCTCAGTTCTTTCATCTGTACTCTTTTAAAAATCGTGTTTATAATATGCTTCATTTTTCAGAGAGACTTTCATTTTTAAGCTGTATTTGGCCTCTGTTTTGAATGTTCTCATTTCTCTTTGCCATTTTTTTGGCTTATGAATACTGTTTTGATTTCTTAGGATTGTCTGTTTTTTGGCAGTTACGTATTAACAGTTTAATGTTAAATTTGCATAATAGCAAGAATGAGTTAAGCACTTTCATTTCAAGCAGGAGATCTTAGTTCTTCTGTGAGTGGAAGGACGGAAAAAGAAGTTGTATCAAATACAGCTATTCTGATTCAGTGCCACGTTTTATGCCATTAAGAAAGATATACATATATTCATGTATTTTGTGCAATAGAAAGCATGGCTCAAAATAAAAATGTAGCCATGTTTAAAAGCCTGGAAGCATTACGCTAATCTCCTATTTTATGCTGCAAGGGGGAAGTAATGAAAAAAAGAGAAAAAATGCATTCAAAATTAAAACTTTATTTTATTAACTTGAGTTTTTGCCCTAATATTATCAGTAAGCCTTTGCTGGGATTTCAGCAACTATCTTCTCAAGTGCTACGTTTATTAAAAGGTTGCTCAGTTAATCTGGTGCTTTCGTGGCTTTTTGCAAAGAATGCATAAATTATTTCTCCATAATCTTTTGCTGTGTGAGCCTTACAAGTTGTTACTAAGCATGCTTGAAAGTCTTTCAGGATAACTGCCTTAAATCTGCATATCTCCTGTTTTGTGGTTGGTTTGGACCAGACTGGACAACAAACGTAAATGTAAAATCTATTCTCTCATTGCTCTCTGCTCCCCTCAATTCACATATTCTTAGTACTTCAGTATTTTCCTGCTTCTGTGTTTTGCGGAAGACTTTTGATACTGTTGCCTTGGAGGATCGTGGGTTGTAGTCCTCAGGCAGGTCTAACATCTTTTGGTTAGGGGCCTGGGATAGATGATATACTTGGTTTGCTAATCTGTGTTTGTGATAGGTGGCTGTAGTTCTGGGGTAATGGTCATTTGGCCAGGCTGTTGTAAAACTTCTAGTTATTATGTCCCACTGGACTATGCTATACTTTCCTTCCTCTCTTCCTTCCCTTTGTCTCATAGTCCTCTTGTTAGAAAATATTTTTCTCCTTTATATCACATCTCCAATCAGTTTGTTAATCTTAGATCTGTGTTTCCCATGTTAGTGTGTCAATGAGGGAAATTTTACGGATTTTTTTAAACCTTTTTTTCCCTTGTGGACTACTTTATTTTGGTTAAGATATAAAAGGATTCTTTGAACTAAGGCAGTTTTAAATGTGACATATGCACCAAGGAGAGCACCATGACTCTGATGAGATTGCTGCTGTTCCATGACCGTTTTGGCTCCCATCAAAATGAGTGGTTGTAGATGCAGATTTGCCAAGGGGCAATTTTGGAACTCATGAATATTTTCCCAGCTTTAAATAACAAGAGGCAGGTGCTGTAGGAGGTGAGTTGGAAGGATGTGGGAACAGTACTTATGTCTGTATGTTAGCTGCTTTAATCCTAAAATCCATCATTTATTATTGCAGTACACAGTAGGACTGGAGATTCAGGAAACTAATGTGGAGGAATCATTCTTCATGTGGACTATTTGTTAGTATATACATACATACATATGTATAACATAATATATATGTATATGTAAAAATATATTTTATCCCTTAATTCTAGTAACTCTAGAACCACAATCTGAAAAATTGAGGCAATTGACTGACCCACAGAACTGGTATTGGAGAAACAGGGCGTGCTTGTGCCAGCCGTGCCACGGCGTTCGTGTCCGCCAGGAGCCTAGCCCTGACCGATGATGTCTGCTCTGTGCATGTCAGAGAAGTTGAGTGTTGGTGCTGATTCAGTCACTGGCCTCTCTTCAGGAACTGCCAATAAGACAGCTGCAGTGCTGTTGTTTTGAGATGTGAGCATTATCTCTGTGGAGAACAGTTCCCGAGACTCATTTTTTGAAGCCCATAAAACAGCTATCAGAAGACAAGTATCAATTACTGTCCCTACTGACTGGTTTAGATAGGACTAAACCTCTCCAGTTTCAGTTCTTCCCAAATAATCTGTATTCTAACCATCTTGTCCCTTGGACAGGAAGAGAGAAGGCCTGTCACTAATGAGTTATTACTTCGAAGCAGCCTGCAGGAATCATTGTCATCACGCCAGTCTCTGATGTGCTGTGATGGAGGCATAGATCTCTTAAGGAAATGGAAATGAGGATCTGGCTTTGTTGTGCTCCTTGTGAAAGTGTGTCTTTGAGAGGACTTAGGGTTTTTTGTAAAAGAGAGAGCCAGATGTGTCTCTAGATTAAGCGGCCCTGTGGGACTTGTATCTCAGCAGCCTTCATTCAGTGTGGAAAGGTCTCCCTGCCTCTAACTTTATCTCAGTTGGCCCCTGTCTCTTTAAATGCTTGCAGAGAAATCTCTTCAGTACTTGCCTTTCAATGTTTGTTTTATAGCATGACACAGAGGAGAACATTTTTAAAGCTGGATTTTGAAATCTGTTGGTATTAATAGGATTTGAAGGTTTTGAAATAAGCACAACTAGAGGCAGGAAACTGTAACTGGATGCTTGAAGAAGAATAACGCAAGCATGACATGGTACTTGCCCAGGAGATTGATTCAGCCTCCAACAGTTTGCAGCTCGTGGAGTCAGAGGTGGTGTCCTTCTATTTAACACAATGTACTTAAAAACATAAGTGGTACAGAAGCGGTACAGCTGTGTTTTGGAAAAACTGTCAGTGTGTGGAAGGACAGACCCATTACTGTGTTGCAGTAGATGAAGCTGCTGGTGTAAAGTCAGATTGTCTCGTTCAAAGAACGGACTTGCTACTCACCTAAATACTGCATATTGCAACAGTGAGATTCAATACCTGTCTTCCCCTTCTGAAAATGCTCCATTTCCACTTCTGAAATGGTGTCATTTCTCTCAGGAAGAAGATGGTTTCCCCTTTACTAATGGACTCCAGCTGTCAAAGGTGGTCCGTTATTATTGCTAATATCAGCTCAAGTCTTTTTTCTTGGATTTCTCTCTTTAGTTTTATTGCATCCCTGCATAGTCACAGCACACTGCCAACCCAGATGTAGAATTCTTGGACTGCATCTATTTTCTGTTAGTAAACCCAAAATTCTAGTAATTTCCTAATCTGCTCTCAGAAAGAGTTTCGAAAAAATACAGGCTATATAGCTGCTGATTTATATTATTACCTCCATTTATGGACAAGCTTACAGTATAGGCAGTTCGCTTCAAACTCATGAACAGACTCAACAGAACATGAGTGATCTTGTGCAGTGTGCAATAATTTCAATGATTTAATCAGATTTTGTCACATTTGTTATTACTGATTTAAGCAAACTTCTCAGGGATTGAATTTCGAGACCTGCATGGTTATGGATCTATAATATTTTTATTTTCGTAAGAGTCTGTGCATCTTTCCTGTTAACCCCTCTAATTCCCTTTTTTCCAGTAATTTTACTAATTGTTTATGTACTGCTTTAGATTTTGCCTATCATATTAAAGCATTAATTTAGTTAATATGATCAAATGCATTCTCCCATGTTGTAGTTTTTCTCTATATTTCCATGTAGTTTTTTCTATATTTAGTGGTATTTTTTCTTTGTCGTTTTTCCTCTATGTTTCCACGTTTTTTATGACTTTGAATTAATAAAAGCAAATAAGCTTATCCTACTGTAGTAAGGTAAAAGATCTGAGGCCTCAGCAGGTCCTCAGTGCCCACAGAACAGCCTGTAGCAGAATTTTTACACTCCATTCATTTTGTGCCATAAGTTAGTAGTCACTTTAGCTACAGACCCAAAGATGAATAGAGGTTGCTATTTCATGTATATGATCATAACATCTAGAAGACCACATGGCTAGTAGCATCATTGAGCATGTAACTTAATTAAGCTGAAATTTTGTTGATAGACAGCTAAGGGAAGAGGTGATCTGGCAGAGTTCACCTTGCTGCAGCTCTGAGCAGAACTGCCTACTGCAGCCTCTTGCATTCAGTGTGAGTATTTCCCTGAGACCTGCTGGGGGCCGCTAACTGGGAGTGGTTTGCTGCACTGCTGGTTCTGCTCTGAACTGTGAAGTGTCCGCACTGGGCTGGAGAAAGCCGTAAGCTTGAGTAACTGCTGCCAGAGTGGTTTGTGGTATGCGTGGATACGCCTGTGCCCAATCCATGAAGGGTGCAGAAGTGAGGCATTGAATGTGCATGTGTTCATGCCTAACCTGGCCTGAACTCAAAGTGGTTTCTTTGCAGAGTTGACTCTGAATGAGGGAAACCTGAAACCCAGGCCAGTTAAGGCCAGGAGCCATGTCACTCTTCTTCCTTTCTCTCTCTAAGTATTATTTCATAATGCTAAGGTACGTGATAGTGTGTGGTGCACTAAGGGTGTTTCAAAGGGCTGTGTGACCCTTGGCAAGAAACAGGTTCCCCCATCCCGGTTCACAGTATGTGCGGTGTGGGATCAGGTCTTGAGAGTTTAGACCTGTGCTTAGATGGTTGTGTGACATATCCATAGTGTCCCCAGCTGAGTGGAAGTGAGGAGAAAGAAGGTGTAAAGGAGGTTCTTGCCTTTCTTCTCTGGTATATATTGGCCACGGCAGTGGTCTTTATTTACCCTATTGAGGACTGTTGCAGTTAAGAGCTCCAGGAAGCATTCGCTTTATACACACGCACGTGTGCACACACACACATGCACGCACACACAGACGTCCCCACAAAAATATATCTGGGTTTTCTGTGGAGTACTGGGGTACCACAATACCACCAACTCAGAGGTGTATTTACAAGGCAGCCAGCCCACACACGGCAACGATGGTGAGAAAGGGTGTTCTTGCCCTGTTCACAGCTGCAAATTAAAACATCCATCTCATTATATCTACTTTTACTAAATGGCTGTATTCTGCAACTTTAAAAGCTATAGCAGGTAAAAATTTGACAAAAATGGAACATCTAAACCTAATCAAATGGAGTCATTTTCTGTAGCTAGGGATCAGAGATTTGCTAAATTGGGCCGTGTGTATGGGAAAATATGCCAAAAGATAGCAGCAGTATTGAGGCAAAAATGAATCATCTCTAGTTCTCGAGAACCAGATGGAAAATGATTTTTTTTCTTTTAACTGGAGGTCAATCTTCAAGCTATAATAATATCAAGCTCGTTGAAAAATATCTGTGAAGACGTTTTTCAACTGGAAATGATTTTTCTACTAAATGAATTTTTTGTAGCAAATGCTTCTATTTCCATTAAAATTATAATTTTTATGCAAGATAGAAAATGATGTCCAGGTTTTTGAAAGACAAGTTTTTCTCAATATATGCAGAAGACAAAACCAAGGAATGATAGACCAGATTTTAATAACTATTTCTCTTAATGACCTTCTGGAAGGTCAGATTAATTCAGTTGCATGGAATTTTTCCTATATTTTAGGGAACATGAGAAGTAAAAATGAGCAAAACAAGCTCAATACTATGATTACTTAAAAGAACTGAAGGAGAACACTACAAGCACAAAATATGCAGTTTAAGGTTTCCTTTATGTCCTTCGTAGAGAGGATTTTGTGGCAATTACATTTTTGAGAGCTTCTCACTGTGGGATTTTGCAGTAGATAAGACAAAGCTGGGGTATATTTTCAGAATGAACAGTGAGTCCTGCTTCTGTGTATCATGAAGAAACAAATGTTTGTAGATGAGTGAAGAAATTCTGCATAACAATAGATGAATCATCGGTGATTTATCCTGGGTAGTATCAACTGGTTAAAAATGCGAAAATATGATCCAAGCTAAATTATATGAAATAAGAGATAGCATGTAACTAATTAACTAAAAAGAAAAGAGAAATCGCACAAAATCGTAAACCAAACAAATGTTCCCTCCCATCCAAACACTATCTTGAGACAGGAAAAGTAATGTATACGGGCTAAATTCAGAATAAATCTACTCTTTATCTCTCTTTGCCAGTTTGTGTGTCTTTATTCCAGGAATATGACCTGAACCATTTTGGTTTTGGCTGAGATTCCTTTTACAATGGTAAACTCTGACAGAATTTCAGTATTACACGATATTTATTAAGTGGAAAAAGTAAATGTAGCTCATTAACAGTTCTTTCACCAGACTCTCTTTCACACTTGGTGCTGAGGCCATGAAGACATTCCTAAGTTTTGCTGGTGCTTCACAGTGTAGGATGTCTTCATTGCTCTTTGTGTACTTGCATGTGCTCGCTGCCTTACAGAGAGGAGATGCGTGGTCTGAGCTGAAAGGAGGATTTTGAGCGAAGCACACCTCTGAAGCTGAGAAGTAGGGAATACAGTGCTTGTGTAGCTTCCTTCAGGCATCCTTCAGAACTATTTGAGGATATTTCTAGGTTTAAATACAGATTGCATGTTCTCTTTTATTGGTCCAAGAGGATTAATGACTACTCAGGTAGCATCTTCCACTTCTGAGTGTGTGCTACTAATTTGTGTGCAAGAAGGAGGTAATTATATTCTTGTGGAAAGAATTATCAAAATATCTCAGCGATTTAGATCTCCTTTATTTTCTCCATTTTTGGATGTGTTTCTTGATGTTTGGTTAGATTTTAATAGGAATTTCACATAAGCATAAACACTGTCTTTCTTCTAAATATTTACTTTCTCATTTGAATAGTTCTTTAAAACTTGCATGATTCTTAAGAACAATCTTAATCCCCCCTCAAAAGGCATCTCCCTTCTTCATGATTATTCCTGGAGAAATCCTAGCTTCTCTTTTGGGTTTGATAGGGAGATTGCCTAAACACTTTTAGAAAATTAATATAAATGTTCTAAACTTTAAAAGTTTCTTACACAGCAGCCAGCAGTAACAGCAAATCAATCCTTGTGCTATATTTGTACATAAGCTGGTCTTTTTACTTTGGAATTAGGCACTTATATTTGCTTTTTAATACATCACATTTCTAATAAGTATGTTAAGGATATGAGGAATAGATAAAGCTTTGCTGCAAGAGATTTTTGAACTGTATGTGGTTTTCCTTAAAATTACATTAGACAGTAAAGGAGACAGTACAGTATGAAATTAGATAAAAACAAAAATTTCATATTATAAGAACTCTTTCCATGAATGTAAAAGTGATTTTCTTTATGAGAGGAGAAATAAAGGGGAAGAGAAATGTTTCTCTGGTGACCCTATCAGGTCATTTGCTATTCAACCCTTTTTAGAGATCCCCAGAAAGATAGCATCCCCTTTTAACCAGCTATCTCATTCTTGACCATTTCTAACTAATAGCGGAATTAGGGTATACATGCAGATCGGCACTGTGTAGCCTCTTGCTGTGGTCTATCCCTTCCACAGTTTGTTACTGTTGCTAGTTAGGGAGCTGCCAGTGGCATGCACTGGACAGCTGGATGACAAATTGAGGTGAGGATGTGACACATCTGGAGAGGCTGCATGGCTGGGTCCCCTGGTTCACTCGGGGTCACTTGCTCATGTGTGGAGCCTACAGCTGGGTGGTCTCTCTTGTCTCTGCTCCATGAGCTGTGTCCAAGGGTGGGAGATGGAGTAAATGGTATTTGCAACATCTGGAGAAGCATGAGGAAAAGAAATAAGGCAATGGAGAAAAAGAGAAGGATGAAAGATTCCAAGCAAAATTGTCCCTATATTTGCATTTTAAGAAGATAAGAGTTGGAGAAGAACAAATGGGTCAAGTAGTTTGGTAATTAAGATGCAATGTAATGAGAGTTTGGAGAAAGAAACTGATGCAGAGAAAAAATGCAATGGCAGAGAGATGTTACTGAGAAAGTCAAGACTGAATCAATTGGGATGTCTGAGGAGCAAGAGAGAGGTATAAGTCTGACACCCAAGTTACAGGCCAAAGAGAATTATGATATTGCCTGCTGTGACTGAGCTGGAGACATCAAGCTCTTGACATTTATTCATGTGGACTGTAAGTATGAGGAGATATCAAAAAGGCAAGCAGTTATTTTATTTTGGAGAGAGGAACAACTCTGGTGTTGAACAACTCAGGATACTGAGATCCATCCAGGAGTTACCTGTTTTGAAATGGCAATTGATGTTTATAGACAAATTCTTCACAATTACAAAAATACATGAATCGAGCCAACTAGAGGGAAAACAAAAGCTGGTATCTTTGTAGATATTAAGCTATACAGCAAGTGCTGTACAGTGCTAATGCATTTCAGGTGAGGGTATTCAGCACTTGTTTATTTTATTATTTCTTAGCATACCCTTTGTAGGAACTACTCTTCTCCTTGTTCTCTGACATGCGTGTGGGCTTGCAAGATCTATTTGCTTTTAGCTTAGCATGCTACAACTAAATGCATCTCTAATTAAAATTGCAGATATTTAGTTCTGTTTCTGAGAAATATTGCCAATTTGATTATATTTTTTTCTGTCTTAAAAACTGTAGACTTAGGATATGTGTGTTTCCTGTATTTCATGACTTGGGAGCAAAAGGGTGAACATGAGAGTGAGGGCTGGAAAAAGAAGTTGGTTTAGGTCTTTGGAGGCAGGCCAAGAACACTGAGTTGTATTTTTTGGAGGAGGGGAATACAAGGTCTGAAAAAGTGTTTTTTAAGAAAATATTTTGCTTATGGTGAAGCCACACAGATATACACTCCAGGATTTTGAAAACATTCTGTATTTGCGTAAGAGAACTATAACATAGTAGTATTTATAATAATATTTTGAGAAGCTGTGTTGCCATAATGAAGGACTAGCTAGCATGTTTATTTGTAAAAATAAAAGGGAACTGAATGTAAAAAAGGCCAATCCCCCCCCCCCCAAATCAAAGAAATCAAAACCCAGCCCAAACAAATCGAATCCCCGTCTTCTCTGTAGTACTTGGAAGAACGGTGGTGTATACGATTCTATTTCTTTACAACAAACCTAGCTTTTAGCTGCAAATAACAGTTTTACGTGCACAAAACCCTGACCAATTTCTGATGCAGATTTGACACATTCCCTCAATGTACATCAGCATTACCTTCAGACACGCTTGTACTTTGCTTGGCAAAACCAAGGCTACTTCTGATAAGCAAACTAATATAGCCTGGCTGTGTACAGCCTGTCAATCATGGAGACACCCAGGGAAATCATCAGAATTGGTGTCTGTGGGTGATTTTGTCCCCTTTTCTTCAAGCTGCTGAACGGACCTGAGCAGTTACGTAGGCCCACCAGGGTAACTCAAACAGATGCAGTCGCCAGAGCAGACTTTCTCAGCTGCTAAGATAAATATGTTATTTTAATATAAATTTTGAACAAAATATGCCATGTTAAGACTACCTTCACTTTGGGATCACCAATTTTAGTAATGACTTAAGTCTGGTTTTGCTGGGTGCTATCTCCCATTAGCAGTATGATGTAGTGCACTGTATTTCTGCCAAAAGCAACATCTTCCGGGAAGTTGTCAGCATGTTCTAGAAGGAAATGTAATCAGTCTTATGATGATACAGTATTAATTTAGGTATTTCTTGAGAAAACCAAAAATGAGAGCTGGAACATATGTGTATTTTTTCTTTTTTGCAGTTTGTGATTCTGCCTCTGTGTATTTTTATCTCTGCATTTATATATGTTTTCATTTCTGAGTTTTGAAGTGTGTGTAAAAGGTTTCAGGCTTTCAAGTCTTACGAAGTAATCTGGGAAGCTTTGGGCGGTAACAAACAGAACCATGAAATATGGCAACTCTGCTAGCTTTGCACATAATTTCCTGAATCATGTCCTCTAAGCATTTCTGTCTAGATGAGATTTATTTTACTCCACTGTCTCAATATTTACATTTTAAGTAATTCTAAGCTTCTAAGTGGAGGCAAAGTTTTTTTCTTTTTTTCATGTTTTCTTCTAAGCAAAAACATTGATACTGAATGAGAATTAGATCAATGTTAAGTTTCAGATGTGAGCTACTGTGCTATTGGGAATACCAAAATAAATTGTACTTGTTTCTTTTAATGGAAGTCAGAAAGAGATGGAGAGAATTTTATAAAAAATGTCCTTAAAAGTTTGTCTTTGATTAAAGATTGAGCCTGAGCATTTCAGCTCAAAATTGAATCGTTTCAGAGCAATTCAAATGCAAATACTATGCATGCAACTACTGCAGGTTTGCATCCTCAGGTGCAAAAATCAGTACAAAAAGCTATTCAGACTTGTAATTTAAATGGCCCTTATGGAAATGGTGAAGTGAAAAAGCAGGAATCTGTGGTGGTATTAGGGAGACAGGTACAGAAGTATTTACTCTTTCAGTCAAAGTTGGGGGAGTTGAAGTAGAGCGAGCAACATCACATCAAGTACTGTTCAAGACCACTTTTTGTTTCATTTGGCAGTTCTCTCCTAAGGACTTCTTGTTAGGATTGTTAAAGGACTTCATTCTTAGCAGATAATCAGGTCCTCCACTAAATATTTTAGTGAATGGGCGTTTTGTGTCTGCTCTACTAAACTTTAGATTAATGTTTTTATTACTGCTCCTTCCTATTGTTGCCTACAGCTAAATTCCTGTTGGCTTCTGTGGTGATGCCATGGGCATGAATCTTTTCAGTTTTATTTGCTTACTCTAGCAGAGGTTTGTGTAACAGATCAATCTTTATCTTAATAAAAAAATGAAAGTGATTCTTATTTGGTGATAATGCCAGTTTTTTCCTCTGTGCTTCAGGGATGTGTGTTACTCCTAGCAGGGAAGTGCTACATTCTTGATTACCTCAGGGTTTCACCCACAACCATTGCAGAATTTCCTTTGTGAACTACTAAGGCTAATGATCCTCATTACAGTTGTCTATGCTATGCTAGTACCCTTCTGACTTAAATTGATTTGACTCTTGCATGCTATAGGGTTTTCAGTGATAAGGCACTAAAAGGCCTGTGTCCTTTCATTGTCAGCTATGCTCTCATTTGACTTTTGCTGTCTTTGTGGCTTGGTAGTAAAGATGGGCTTTGTGATGAACCTAAAATGACTAATCAGTATTGAAGTAGAAAATGTGCTATGAGTATGTAAGCAAAGTTTGTGGTTAATTCATCTGTATCTATACATCCTTCTTTCTAAAGAGGTTTTTTTGGTTTTGTTTTACACCTACAGTATTAAGATCGATGGTCTGCTCAACAAGGGTCATGAAAATCTCTACGCAGCCATAAATACTCTTAAGATTAATGACAACAGATGGGAAATGGCAGACTTTTTATTTCTAATTGATGCTGAAGATGAATTATTGGGGACTGGAGGCCAAATAAAACCAGAAACCTTGAGTTACAGCTTTAATTTCCGCAAAATACTGATGTGGTACCGATACACATATAGGGATGTGTGTGTGTGTATGTTTGTATGCATACATAAATCTTGTTCTATGGTCCATATGCTGTAATGCTAACAGTATGCTCTACTACGCCTAAGATTTACCAGCTTCTTTTCTTCAATATCCTTTTGTGCTATGGTAGTTGTGGTAAGAATTAGTGATTTCTGAACTGTACTTTGGTTCTCTTTTCTCAGGTCTATTGTTTTAGGCCTGCCCAGCAAAATTGCACATTAAGACAACTACACCCTTAGGTAATGCTGAGCTAAAATGAGAAGTATGGCAGTATTTGTACCAGCTATTTCAGTTGTTATTTTTTCTTTCTTGTTGCACTAGTGAGACATTGATCTGTTGCTTAGAATATGATTCATTTGAATTACAGGTCTACATCTAGCTTCCCTTTGCAGTCACGGTAGTGCCTGAAAATGCCATTTTCCCTCTGCTGACTATAAACAGAGCCTACAGGGACTAGCTCACATGTAGGTGTCTAAAGCTGGATTGCAGGAATCCCACCCCTCTTCCTGAAACAGCCAGACTGCCAAAGCTTTGGTAACATGCACTTTCTTCCCAGCATTTTTATTACCTTCTTCTGCTCCATTTAAGTGTTTCAGAGCACTGACAGGGCTAATCAGAGTCTCTAAAAGCTCTGAGTTGCCTCAGGATTGGCTCATGTTGTCATCACGGTGACTGTCCACTACCCCTCATCTGTTTGGGAGCTGAAGGTGCTGCGTGCACAAACTCGTAAGTTAATACAGAAACTGGGGAGAAGAGAAAATCAAATTCTGACCTTGTGACTGAGGATTCAGGGGTCTTCAGGTTGTGAGTAGAACTGGAATGATTGGTCAACAGTTTGTTTTGAATATGGAGCTTTGCACATGGTTCAGCTTCAAATTAATATGCCAAGCTGTTCTCCTTCCCTCAGTTTTTATGCAATTTGGCTCAGGCAGTAGGCAATGAATGAATGTGAAGCTTCAGTTTGCGGAGTGCCATTGATTTGTTGTTATTTAGAGTGTAGCTATAATTTCAATAGTCATGCAGAGTTTGTCTTAATTTCTTTAAATTTGAAAACCTGAGCTATTGTGAGTTAGTTTTCATACTGCAGCTCCTGGAGTAGAGTTTGTAACCACAGTTATAAATGCTATGTAACTGAAAACACAAGACTGTTTCTGTAAAGAAAATGTTTTTCTATTGTCTCTTTACTCTCTTTAACATTGGGCAAGCTACTATGAGGATGCTGAGGCTGGCATTCATCTCCCCTGAACTGGGTGCTGGTCCATCTATGGGTTGGTGAGCCCATCCTAAGCTGATGACTGTAGAGTACTTCACTTGTGCTCCCTTCAGTGTGCATGGAGAGGAGGAGAGGCACTTCTTCACATCTGGCCTTGATTCCTATTTTACAGTGAAGTCATTTGCTCTCGGGAATGCCAGCCTCCCTCCATCAGCTGTAAAGGGAGCTTAGGCTGAGTAGACATAAATAGCTAAATGACTTAGATGATTGCTAAATAGACTTAAATGACTGAATTTGAGATGTCTTAAGTCAGGTGTCACGAATCCTAATCTAAATGATTTACAGGAGTTCAGTGAGCCAAAGGAACTCAATGGAGCCAGAAGAAGTGGGTATGAGCTCATGTTTCTTAGCCGCTTTAATATACAGACAGTCATCTGCCTAGTTTTGCTGCTGTACTTTAGTTATCTAAATTAACACTAAAATTAGCAAATTTTGAGGGCAAGTGTTGAAATATAATCATGACCCAAGCTGAACTTCTGTGCTTGCATTATGTTTGAGGCAAGTGTGAAAGCTTTCATGAGGCTGTGAATTATACCTATGTTTTAACAGTGGATGTTACCTCTCGGTTGACATGCATGAAAGAATGAAAAATAACAATGCCAACTGATATTCTCTGTAAAAAGTAGGTGAGTTAATATATCAAGTTTTGTGATTTAGTGAGTTCTTAACAAATATCTTTTAAATCTAATACTTTGAAATATAGCCACATAATATATCCAGAAAATGAGCAAAAAAAACAGCATTAAAAATTCTAAGCTTGATTTTCTTTGGCTCAAGCGAGCCATTATTCTGAATCCACTTTCCAGGTTAAAATGTTCTTTTTTTCAGATTTCTCTGATTTCCAGTTAATATAACAGTGCAGTTTTTAGCAAGGGGGGCACTTAACAGCCTCTGAAAAATGGGGTATACATAAATCTTCATATTGGAAATAACAGTGAAAATTTTGCTTTCTCCTTTAGTAGCAGTTCTGACATTTCTGGGAGGTCTTCTAGTAGTTTGTTTATGGAAATCTTAAAATATAGCTCATATCATAACATGATACTTTTTAGTGTCTCCACATTCTCAAAGAGCTGGAAGCAGTGACAGAACCTCTTACACTGAATAGCAGTGGAGAAAAATGGAGAGCAGTATGTAAATGTGAAATCAGGATTTGTGAATTTGTATTTTGGGCTGTGATTAGCCTATCTTCAACACTTATTTAGTGGAGTGAATGTACTTTTCTTTAGCAATACAGAACTGTGAATTTCACTGTATAAACAAACACAATAAGATCTTGTTGGTATCTCTTTTTGCCTTTTTCTCTTAGTCAGGAATAAAGTGAAACATACCGTTATTCCATAATGCGCGCGCGCGCGTGTGTGTGTATATATATATATATATATATATATATATATGAACAAAAAATAATGCAAATATGAGTTTGTGATTAATAATGTTTTAGTTTGTGCTTGTGCATAACTTTGTGGTAAAGTATTTGCTCAGGGAAGTTAGAGTTGTAGCAGTTGATATACTCCTGCTGTTTCAATATTCTTGGTGATAATTTTCCATTTTCCTGGCTTGTTTATGATAGCTGGTGAATTTGTTCTCAGGAAGAAACAGAAAACAGAATAGACCATCTCTGAACATTATGTTGCGACATGTATATAAGCTTGAAAGAGATTTTTACACTTCTTTAGTAACATGTTTTTGGGGCTCACAGTTCACTGCAGCTTCTGCCAGCCTGTACCCTGCAGCTGATGAGAATCTGTGCAGTGACCCACTGGTGCAAGAAGCAGGACCTTGTGATGGAAAGCCATTTTGCTGTGCATCTTAAGACCCTTTAATTTTTCTTTGTTCGCAGTTGCTGCAATATGCAATGTGCTAGTGCTGTTGTGTGCTGCAATATGCAATGTGCTAAAATCTCCCAGCTTTTCTATGAACTGTCAGCTCTGCAGTAAGCTTATGAAAGACTCGAGAGAAATGATTAAATTTAGGAGTACCCGGCAAGCTGGCGTAAAGACAAATCTTTTAGCAACCTATACATTTTTATTATTTCAAAAGATGGGCTTAGCACAGAATGCATCTGGATCTGCTTATTGTTCGTTTAATACCTGCACAGAGTCTGCAATAACCAAATCTTCTACTGCAGTCTGCTGTGCTTTTCTATGCAGAAATTGTCAGACTAGCGTATACTGCAACTTTACTGAAGAATTCAGTCATTTTATGTAAGTATTATTTTTCAGTCTATGAGTAAGAGTAAAAATGAAAGTACAAGACAACAGCAGCAACTCCTCCAATTGCTCTGAATTTTTATGGTATCTTCTTTCTGGAGGAGGCATTTTTTTTGTATTGTCAAGTACTGATTGTATAGTAGCCAGCTGCAGCACTTGGTAAAGTACAGAGAAATTTCGCATGATCACTGAAAACTGTGGATATGTGGCTGCTTGATCTGAACATAAATTCTGCAGCAGAAATGTGAACGTTGGCAGACCCTGCATGGCAACTTCAGAGTGAAATACAAAATGCAGTGTTTCATATGTTCTGTATGAGAAACAATAATGGAGTCAGAATAAGAACTGTTGAGTTGTTATTTTGATATTCAGTGTAATGATGTTTGTTTTCAGATATGCCTACATTTTCAGGATGCTGCAGATTCCCCCCCCCCCCGAATTCACAGCACACAACAGTGTTTTAGGAGTTGCCAAGGAGTAATGTCTTAGTTTCAGAAACAGCAAGCATGGGGACAAGTTAGAGCACTTGACACCTGGATATTTTGGGATTATAGCACCCTTACTAGATGCATCTGCTACATTTAGAAAATATTTATTATCTCAGTTTATACCCTCTATGCATGCTCTTTTTGTAATGACAGCTCAGTGATTTAGAGAGTGCTTATATGGGGCAGCTATTGCAAAGTACGCCCTATGATCATGGTATGTCTTGTGATGTGTCAAACCAAATGAAGATTTTTTTAGCTAATGGCATTATACTTTTCTGGGATCATACCAGGATGATGTTAATGCAGCTATACAATTTACAAACTGAAATTGGCTTGCATCTGGCCTGCTTCAAGTGTAGTAAGGTGGTCTTGTGCCTATCTAAATTCTTGCCTACAGAAGTGTGGATCGAGCAGAAATACACAAAGCTCAAGTCAGAAAGTACTGGAATAAGATTTTCTAGATTACCTAAGCAACAACAGTGGCTTGAAACCTAATTTTAGAAACAGAAATAGTATTTGAGAGTTTTTTGCTATAATAAAGTTGATCTGGCAAGTTAAACAAGATACACAAGTACTATTTTATATAACTTTTTGTGAAGCAGGAGTCACTAAGAAACACTTTAGCAGTATGGCTTGGCATACACTGATTTGATTAAAGTTGTAGCATAAATATGTTCTAACTACTGTAATTCTAAATTTAGATAAAGTTAACAAGAGTTGTCAATACAATCAGTGGTTCCTTGCTTGAAGGCCATTTTCCTTGTAACTCTTTTCTTATAAAACTGAGTATCATTACTAGGGCTTCAAATATATAGCAACAAACAAATGGTCTCGTGCTTTCCCCCATCTGCCTTCCCCCAAATTTTTGAAGCTTAGCATCCTTAGCTATCCCAATGCCATTGCCTTGCCTGGCAGCTGATAGTGTGGGTAGAAGGACTTCCTCAAAAAACAACTTTTTTTTTTCTCTTTTATCACTCAATATTTCACTAAGGGAAGGCATGTTGAGAATAAGCAGCAAAATGCTAGCTCTAATGATTTATTCTTAAATGTTACAAAGATCAGGTCACTTCTCATCTCCTATGTGATCTTTCAACTTTCCCTATGGTATTAGCACATTAAGCCTGATGGTATTGCAGCTTAATGGGAAAGGACCCTTGATTATTTTTTTTCTTTCTTTCTTTTTTTCTTGAATACTTTGGGTTTTTTTGAAGATACCTTTATAAAAATCATCAAATATTTTTAAGTTTCCCTGACTCATCCCTGGAAAGGGCTGGGGCTATCAACCCTCTTTCCTTTCTTCCCACCTCTCAGTGTGGTAGAGTGTCTGCAACATTGGGTAGGAGCCAGGGAAGAATTCAGAGAGGCTCTTTAAATAGAGGAAGTGTGTCTACATTTTTTTCCTCTGTAAAAATTGTTACATGTTTGTCCTAATTGTTCCATCCCACCAGATTAGCCAGACTGATCAGTTTCTTGAAGTAATATTCCATTTATGTGTCGTGAACTACTAAGCTAAATCCCACCTGGCTCAAGGTAGGTGCAGAAATAAGTGAGACTGTGGAGGGAGGAATTCCTGCCCTGTGGTGGGCTGAGGCTCTCCGAGGACACTCGGTGTGGCCTGCCTCCCCTTGCCTGCGCCAGGGACAGCTCTTCTGTCGCAGCCCTGTCTAGCAGAAACTGGCTGGCAACTCTCATGAATGGCAGCATCCCTTGAGGAAGTGCAGATGTTCACTAAACAGAAGGAAAGGAGAAAGGTAAATAAGATACTTGGTAGGAGGGCCCGTGTTGAGGCCTTTTAGATAAAGAGGTATGCTGGTGGCCAGCGGGGATACCTGGGAGCAGGAGTGGGTCCGAGAGCAGAGCAGAGAGGGACAGCAAGAGGTGGCAGCTGGATGTGGCAGTGTGACAGTGTCAGGACTGCAAGGAGGGAGTTTGAACATAGCATTGGCAGGAAAAGTCAGTGGATGGGAAATGAAGGGCTGAAAGCAGAAGATACGATCAGTGGAAGAAAGACTTAAGGAAAAAGAATGGAAAGAGTGCGGAGGAGTGTGTGGACCAGTGGAGAAGTAGATCATCCTGGGAATGGTGGGATTAGAACAGTGAAGGAATAATAGAAAGTGACGTTGAGGATTAATTTCCCAGAAGTCTGGAAGTCCAGTGGCAAATACAGTGGAATGTTTCAGAGGTGGATAGATGAGAAATCAAAACATCAAGCAAAAAAATATGTTTCATATTGAGGTTCTGTGCCCGGTGGTTGCTGTATGTCATTGTGACTTGCATCACTGGGAGTACTCAAAATCACTAACCATCACTGTCTAAACCGCTCAGTCCGTATTTGTCCTGCTGTTTCTCTTTATCTTCCTTACTTGTTTAAGAGAAGTGCAGTAAGCTTCCAGTATCGTACTTTTGCAAAATATGGTTACTGTTCGAACCTAAGCTGAACCCCAAACCTGAACCTAAGCTGAACCTAACCTAAACCTACTGTTTGAGTGTAAGTCTGAACCTAGCGTTTCTGCTAAGCAGGAGAAACAGAGGCAGCCTATTTGACCAAGTACCTGCCACATTCATTGCTGCCTTTTGCCAGGGCCCTGCGGGTGAAGGTAGTAAGCAGGCTTCCAGATGTCTTCTCTAGTGTTGTGCTCAGTGGGTCTCTTTTTGAGGAAAATTTGAGGTGTGCAAGTTTTCAGTGCCTTCTTGGGAGGCCGTGTGGCCTGCCATGCTGGACAAGTGCTCCTGACATGCTCTGTAGTTGCTCCTTAAACTCACTGTTGATGGAAGAAAAACATTTTGTGCTATGCATAAGCTTCTGTTCTTTTCCTTTTATAGCATGTATGTAATTTTGCAATTATTAATGATGTGGTCTATCCTGAAACTGAGTTCAGAATAGTCTTGCCCAGGAGGATTTATAGTCTAAAGAAATACAGCTGAAGAAGAGGTGTGGGAAAGAGGCTTACACACAGGGAAATAACTTGACTAATAATGTATAAAAAGTTGCTGGTAGGTCTGGGAACAAAATCCATCTGCCATTTCTCTCAGTTTAGTGCTTTTCCCCTCAACTGCACTTTCTAGATAGAATGTGATTATTTTTCTGATGTCTCGATCCTTTGGCTTGTCATATTTTGGATATAATGTTTGCAGTTCAGTGCTTTAATACTGCTGTAGTCTTTATTTTTTATGTTATTGATATTTCAGGGAAATAGATATCTGGGGGTGGGTTTAGGTGAGATGATGGTAGTAGAATGTCACTGTTTGGAGAGGGTGGGGTAGACTGGATACTGGTCCCTTTAATGGGGAGATGGGATAACCAATTCCTTTAGCAGGAGATTGAAAATCTCCTTTACACTTGCTTCCTTAGTGAAGATGCCTTACGATTGCTTGGGGTATCATAATATGATACTGCTTCAGCTCATCATTTTGAGTCCAAAACAGGTGCAGTGAGGAAAGCAGGTACAATTTGATAGCTCTTTTGTGGCACTGTTAAATTGGGTAGAAATTTAGTGTTGTTAATATCCCTTTTGGAATTGTTCATGGATAGATATCACATCGTGTCTTAATATTTTCATTAGTGATCTGCAGGAAAGAATAGATCATATATCTAGGAGGCTCAGTGGAAATGGAGAGGAGTTGTGAACAGCGGTCTGAGAGAGTTTTTCGAAATGAAATTAAATAGTCTAAGAAGCAAGAATTCAGAAAGGTGGTAGACTTCTCATGGCAACAAGAAAGCATGGCATGGGAAATGTGTGAAGTGAAAGAGTGAATCTCCTAAGTTAGAGCAGCTTCAGAAAGAAGGCAGGGAGAAGTATATGACAGTGTATTATATGCCTGAAACAGATGGAGGTTAGAGTGAATCTTTAACCTTGTGTTAAAAATAAAAAGCACCATGGCAGGTGAGGCTTTTTGGTTAGGAATTAGAAAAGGTTGAATGAGCGGGCAGTTGTAAAACACCAATCTGGCAGAGCACTGAGGTGGAGTAATTCAAGAAATACTGCCGAAAAAAATCAAGGGAAGAGAAAGTGATCTAGGATTGAATGTGCAAACTCAAGCAGATGCTCATATTACTGACTTAGCCTCTGGAGCCTGCTTGCAAGATAGAAGACTGAGGGATGAGGAAGTTTTCTCATGTATTTTTGCATGAAAGAGATGATGCAGAGGTGAGGCAGTCACAGTCTAAACTGGGGTGAGAGAGTCCACGAGAGGCAAGTTGTCGCAGCCATCTTGCTCTGTGGAAGTTGTTGGTGGGGGGAGGGAGGAATAAGCCAAGAGGAACGTGTTCAGGTGGAGTATCCCTTCCAAGTGTTGTGTGACCTTGAGCACATCATTTGTTTTAACATGTGCCTCTGTTCTCTGCCTGAGATTAATAAACTCTTTCTCAGCAAGATATTGTGAAACTAAAACCCTTCAGTGATTATGGCACTTTCAGATACCGATGGGAGTCTGGATTTGTATTAGCTTGGATTGAGCACCTGGGAGTTGTAAGATATTTGGCATTTGTTCAGAGCTGACTTGTTCGCTGCCTGGCTGAGTCACATGCATGGTGTTCCTTTGCTTGCCTGCACAGTCCTGTGGACACTTTCTTTTGTAGCATGCTCTCACCTCTGTCTTTACTGGTACCGTTATTCACACTAGCAGGATCAAAGATAGCATCGGTATGTCCCGTGCTGTAACAACACCTCTGATTACAGTATAGATGTAGCCTGGAGCTAGTGAGTGAAGCTGTAATGTAATAGAATTCTTCTCAAATTCCTAAAGTGAGTGGAGAGAGAGATATTTGACACACTGGGGTTGTTAAAAACTGAAATCAGCCTACCAGCTGTTTTCATGTTTAATTTGGTAAGCGTACTTTATTGGAAACATCTCCCACCACTCCTCCGTCAACTGTGTTAGATACGGGGTTAGCCATCGTTAACTATGATTACAAATGGATACAACTATTATTAGGCACTAAGAGCTGAACTTGGCATTTTTTAGGATTGTCGGACCACAGAGCTAATTGGCGAGAAATAATAAAATGAGTCATCCCAATTGAAAATATGTTCATTTTCAGACATATTTATAGTAAAACTCAATCGAGAACACATATGCTGGGGGGTGTGTGTGTGAGGCCATTGCATACTGAAACCAAATTTGACATCAATTCATGCTGACTCTGGAATAAAGAGCCAGAAGAGGGAACTCTGGCTTTGCACGTAGACCAGAAATCACTTTTCAGTCTTTTGTGCATGTCTGATAGTGCTGCTGAGTAATGTACTTGAGGAGGTGGTCAGAAAACACAGCTGAAGGGTACTGTCGTCTGGGATTTCACTGCAGTGCTCGGTCAGATCAGGGTCAATGGTATGTTTGTTGCTAGAGCAAGTACTTGCAGACTACAGAAGATGATCTTGTTGCCTGAGCGTGCTGGAGCCGCTCATTCGGATTCGTTAGTTTGTCTTCTGATCGAAGGCTTCGTTTCACTCTGGTGGCTGGGAAACCTGCAGGCTGAGACGTGCACTGTGACTGAGAGACTCTGCTCAGTGCTAATGTGCAAGTCCCAGATAAACTCTGCTCTGTCATACAGCATCATTATTCAAGTGGGGCATAAAGGGTGTGGGTTTTTTTTTTTTTTTTTTTTGCCTTTTTGCATAATGATCACTTTCTGACAGGCCTTGTGTATCACCGCTCTTTAGCGAAACTTTTTCTGATGAGTGCTGAAAATGAATCTAGATGATCCAAGATGGTTTTTTTAATTAGTTTTTCTTTTACTGTCACATATCTTTAGTACTGCAAATCAGCATGACTTTGCTGCAATGTTGCAAAATTAATTTGATGACTAAGAAATTTCTGGGAAGATGGAGGAAATAATGTGGTTAATATGTTAGCAGGGTGCTTCATAATACTGTATCAGGAATTACAGGCTAGTCGGGTCCTCCTGAATTCCACGTATTTTGCATGGGATTTTCTGTCCAGAAGGGCAATTCTTTTGGAATAATGTTGAATTCTTATGAAATTACTCCTCCTACAGGATAAAACTGAAACATGTGCTGTAAAATGTATCCAGGCTGTTTAGAATCATGTGACTGGAAAAGTCATCTGCTCTTCTTTCTCAGCTAAAGCAAGTTGAGCTATGCATAAATCCTTTCTGAAAGAGGTTTTCTTAGCAGGTTTTTTAAAAATCTTGTAATGATGAAGAAGTTTCTAAATCTGTCCATGAAAGTGCTTTGCTAGCCTCAGAAAACTTCTCAAATGTCTAATCCTAATGTTCTTGCTGCGATAGAAGAGCAGTACTACTTATCCTGTATGCCATGTTTCTGTGATAACCTTGCACATAGTTGACATTGTTGCCATGTTTTGCTATGATCTAAACAAACCCCATCCCACCAGTTTTTCTGGATTTTTCCTGCTTTCTAGACATCTGATCACTTTTGTTGCTGTCTGCTACCCTTTCTCTTTTTCTGAAGTACAGTGTCAAAAATGGTCGTTTCATGGCAGCTGAAGCCTTACCAGTGCTGAGTGTAAAGGCAGAGGACCATTAGCTGTGCAGTCAGGTGCAATTCCCTCCTGATTGGTACCACTTATTTGGCTTTTGTACAGCTGCCTGATGTTTTTTTCTAAGGATCAACATTTGATTTACTATAACCCCCAGATGCCTTTCTACAGAACTGTTGTCTTATAACTGCTTTTTATCCTGTGTCCCTGCCTAAGGAGTATGCACCGCACTGAGGTTGGTTGCAGTTCCTAAGGGTTGTTCTCCTCCCTTAAGAGCATCTGAGTACTAGTTCCCGCTGGCACAGGAGGCTTTTATTACTGACTAGTACGACACTGTTGACAAGAAGGTAGTGGAGTTGTGGTTAAATGTCAGATGTAGTAATCAGCAGTTTGGGCTCTTCTCCTGCCTCTGTCGCAGGCTTCCTTTGCATTCACATGTGAGGAGTTGTAGCACAGCCTCCTTAATAGGATGGTATTGCAAAGTAGAGCTTTATAGCTTGTGGAAGACAGTGTTCAATCAGTTAAGAATGGAGTAGTTAAAGTAATATGATGCTTTGAGCATTTGTTCTGCTGGTATATCCCATAGGATTGTTGAAAAGATACGTAATAGTTGTTGATCATATTTCTTGCACTTCTATTCATGGAATTTATGAATTTCATGCTTCAAACCTTCTGTTTTGTTGTCTTCAGGGACATGGAAAAGGAAAAAATCCATCTTAATTTCTAACGTCACTGCTGCATTATTGCTTTTTTCCTTTCTCCAAAACACAGAGAGAAAGAAGCTCTTGAGCAATTAGTATTGGAGTTCCCATTGACACTGAAAACCTTCTCAGGTGCCTCATTGACTTGGGTTATTCAGATGCCTAGCATTAAACCAAAGGACACATTTTTTTGGAAAATATTTTTTTGAATTTTTTTTTGCAGGCTGGATCACCAGGGACATCTTATGGGATCGATTTGTAGACCCTCTTAGCATATGAGTGCCAGTAGTTGTGGAAGTCTTGTATTCGATGGCCCACAGGACTTCCAGACTTATATTCTACTCTTCAATGTAGTGGTCACCTCAGCAAGGCAAATGGAAGGTGAAGTAAAGTTTGCAGCTGAAGAAGCATTCTATAGCTTTCTTATGCAGGAAACCATTTGTACAGGCTTAATGTCTATTTTTAAACATACATTTAAAGTATATGTTGCATCCTTATTTGTTGCACCGTCTTTAGTTGAGCAGTAAATGGAATGCGGTGAAGCAGAACTGTGCATATGTGGAGCTTGAGGAAGTTATTAAGGACCGAGCTATTACAGTCTGTGCTGAGATCCTGATTTATAGCATATGGGAGTTGATGGAAACATTCCACTGACTGCAGTATTCACCATATAAAAAAACAGGAGAAATAAATTTGAATAAGCAAATTTGTACAAGCATAATTTACCATTTTTAACCCTTGAATGTTTGATTTTGCAAATGAGACTTTCTCCGCTCCATATGCAGTTTAATAATTGATATGCCGTCATGGAGCAGTAGAAACACACAGATTTACACCATTTAAGGGAGGCAGTTTTGTGTAATGTGTCAGATTAGCAGGAGTGCAACAAATTATTTAAATTAAATTAGTAATAGTTCATGTTTTATTTGCTGCATTCTCTACAAAGAAGTCAAATACTCAGAAATGATAAATCAAGTAAAATACTGAAAAATGTTGTCTATTTTTGTCCTTTAGTGGGAGCAAATTGCAGACATCAAGGCCATGCTATACTGAATTGAAGCACCTTCAGCCGAAGGACATACAGAATTTCTAAATAAATGTGTTAATTGCAGTATTGCTGTTTTATTCATCACCAACTTTTCCTGCAGGTATTTTTAGTAATAGTAAAATCTCCAAAATCCTGTTTTTCTTGCATGGTTGAAGCAACAGACTTGGAGCTAGTAATGGCACAGAGCATAAAACAGGCAAAGACAGATGTGGAAGAAAAATTAATTTTACATTTTAAAGAAGTAATTCAATCTTGTTCTATTCTTTGACTTGCCATTAAGACAGTATCAGGCATGAATTTGAGAATTAAAAAAATAAGTATAATTATTAAAAGTTTAAGGTAATAGAATGTGCAGAAAAAAACCAAAAATGCAAAGAATGTTAAAATTACCTAGCAAATTTTCAGAAGAATGCACAAAATGCAAATATCCCACCCTCAAAACCACAGCTATGTCCCTACTGAAGAGGTGCTACCAGATATAGCACTGCAGATGATGCCTACCTGTGGCAATTCAGTTGGGCAATTTTAGTCCTTTAATAGAAGTAATATATTGAGGAAGTTAAAGATTAGTTAAGATTGACTTCACACAGGACACAGCAATTTTCAGAGTTTTATAGGGCAGAGGAACACTTTTTATCTTAAGGAAATAATTTTTTTTTGGTGGTAACTTGAATATTAAGAGAAATGCCAGTCTTGGAAAAATGTAGCTAGTCAGAATATTGATGTTGAAACATGGCATGCTCACATCTCTACAGGAGAAATTAACCTTTTTCTTGACTTGGTAGTATACACTTCATGTAATCTTAGGAGGTTAGAGTGGATTTCATGAACAAGTCAAATAATCACTGTAGATGAAAGTGTTATTAAGGAGCTTTGAGAATTTGCTGTTTTAATATTCTACACTGAGAGCAAACACAAGCTCTTCCCTCTTTAATCCAGTTTTCTGGAGTGCAGCTCTGAGCGTGCAGTTTGCCAGCTTATGGCGTGTTACTGGCAGAATTTTGGTTGTAGAAGACATCATTAGCTGTAGAAACTGTTATGAGTGCTGTTAAACATAATAGTTAATTATTACTAAACAGTAGTTAACTAGAACTAAACATAGTACTTGTAGTTGCTGGGTTCTCTGATGAATCATTCAGTCACTTGTTTAGCTTTTGTGAGTATAAAGATTCCATGAAAGTAATTAGGTACCTTATGATGAATATATATAATTAAGAATCTGCTATGTGCTGCTTTTTGTTCAATAGCTGTCCTTACTTTGCAGAATTGGATTTTTGAAAAATAAGTAGGGCTTTGTGGCGTAGATAACACCTACCTGTTTTTCCAAAATGCATGTTGAAGAATCAGAATGAGAAATGTAGCTGTGTAATTATCAAAAGCTCATGCTGTTTGAGACAGCGTAGATATGTGACATAATACAAAGCAGAATTTTTTGGCTGGAAGAGATGGTATCTTAAAACTATAAATTGATGTACGAGGTGATATTTAAGGACTGGTCAGGATTAACAGACTACTCCAGGATGGTACTTGGTCATACTCTTAAAATGTTGCATATGACTGGTTGTCCATTACCTGTAGCTGCGTGTTGCCTTTAGCAAGGTCATTTGCAAACTTGGGAGGGAAAACGGATTTCTGACTCAGGTTGTCAGTTTAGATATTGGAAATCTGGGTACCATTTCTGCTATGCCATGGGCATGCTCTGTGACCGTAGGTAAGTAATATGACCTTAGTTCCTTAACTTCCAGTTTGTGGACTGGAGATAACAGTACTTCTGAATTCCCAGGAGTGTTATGAAGAAGTTCATGCTGTGATAAGAGCCATCCATTAAAGTATCTAAAATAGATGGACAGCTTCTCTGGTTTGATTTACTCTTACTTGGGATAAGTACAGTTATCTCTGAAACTGTGAAACTGTTGTGTCTGGAACTCCATTGCTGTTTTGATGACTGCTTACCTATAGTGCCATGATAGTAAGCTGCAGCACCACTTTGTACGTAGAAATTTTGTGGATGTTGGCACCTACTTTCATTTACTCTCTTGGTACCTTTGTTGCTGTATCCAAAAGATGGAAAACTGCGAGGCATAAGGAGTTCAGTAATGAGGACTGCTATGTGACAGAGAATTGGGATGGAAATACTAATGAAGTTTCCAATTTCCATGGAGAAAGCAAGTCAGATTGTCAGATGTATATCAAAGCAAAACAAGAATAATAGAAATATCTGTAAGTGCAAATGTCTTTCAGGGCTGTGCTGTTGCTCTTGCTTCCAATCTGTGCTAGAATCTTTTCAAGGCTACACTATGTTACAATTAATCTGAGTGTTGCAGTTGTTTTGTGTATGTAGTTGAAATAATACTTTTAGTTATGGCAGAATATGGATACTGTTTTTTATCAGATTGTAATGAGATGAAAGATACGCTAAACTAGTATTTCATGGAATATGACAGACACACAGTGTTTATTAAAACATGCATAACCCTCACCAAGTACAAAGACCAATAATTGTGCTGTGGAAAATTAGAATTTTTGGCTTCGGCTATGCATTGAATGTTGATGGTATATAGACAAGTATTTCTAGATGCTTAAAACGCTTTGAGAGTTTAGATTCCAGGTGGATCAAAAATTATTGCAAATGATTACATTTTGGCATTAAACATCTGTGCTTGGAGTTGACTTCTTGGAATCTCATTCACTTTATGCTCCGTTTAGTTTACTGCAATATTAAGTAACTCAACATTTGATGGAGATGTTCAAAATACGGTCTTCTGTCCATAAGCAGTCTGCTCACCAGGAGCAGCGAACACTGCGCAAGAGACTTAAAGCAAGTAAAGCAACATGGAGTCACTTACATTAAAGACAAAGCTGCTACTTTACATCTCCTCTGCAGATGTCATTTGTGGGGCTCTGACAGGGAAATGCATTTAGGCACGTGCACAGGATGGCCCTGTACCAGAAGAGAGAGGACTGGGGGAGTATTTGAACAGTGGCGGTGTTTAGCAGGCGTACAGTTTGCCGGAGACCCTTTGGGATTCTGGGATTGTGAAAAGCAGGTTAAGGTATTCCTGTCCGCACCTTTGTGTTGCCTCTGCCAGCGAATTTGCAGAGTTGAGTGGGGCAGACAGGAAAGAATTAGATAGAGGAAAGAGTAACTGGATGCATAAACATGTGGTTTGCTTAACTTTTGAAGGCTACAGTAATAGCCATTTGAAACATAAATAACTTTTATCAGTTTTAATCTGACAGTGACTCACAAAAAAAAAATACGATGATGTAAAACCTCATCTGCATAACATATGGGTATAAAAATGCTCAGAAAGTAATAGGAGGAAGTGAACCAGTTTGAGATCTTTCCTAATTCAAGATTTAAAATTATTTGAGCAATATTTCTCTCTAGCAGATATTTAATGAGGCAGCAATATTTCTCTCTAGCAGATATTTAATGAGGCACACTATGGCTTTCTCTATATGAGAGCAAAGTGACCTTCAGTGAAGGTCTTTCTGGAGATGACTTCATAAAAAAACAAATCAGGAAACTGTGCATTTTAACTCCCTTGATACTGGAACTGAGTACCATATCCTGCTTTGAAGATAAGTTCAGAAAGACAGGGCTGAGATGCTTACCCACTTACTGTTCTCCTCTAAAGAAATGGAATGGAATTATTTACCCTAATCTAATTCTGCAACACAATGAAGTAGGGTTTGTTTAGGAGTCCTCTGAATGTATAGTCAGCAAATGTTTGAAAACTGAATCCAGGGTAGAGTTTATATTAGATTTTTCTGTAATGATGTGCAAAACAATGAAGAACAACTTAGAGCTGGGTATATATAATTATCTAAAATTGCCTTTAACTTAACCTGACAAAGGCATCACACCTTTCTCACCCCTTACATGTCAATTTTATCAAATCCACCTCCACTACAAAGAGAAGCTCAACAACATGATGACTCTGCAACCTGAATTAGGAGCACATTTGTAACCATCTAAACACAAACTGAAGAAAATGTGGCAGAGCAGATTTATGATTCACTTTCTTGTTCCAGTGAGCATGTCCTGCCAACCTGGGAATTTTTGAGAAGGGCATGAGAGGGTGATTGATTCCATTAATCAGTGAGCTTTTTTTTAAAGAAATCGGCTTTGTGAGCTATGTGTTTAACGCAATATGCCATAGACCCTGCTGTACAGCAAAATAAGAGAAAATGTTTGTAAAATGAACTGATAAAGTCTGTGTGTGCTTGTGTAATTTAGCAGTTGCTGTATTCCTTTCCTTAATCCTGCAGCAATCAGCATCTGTGTGACACATGAATTCTGGGTGATAATGCAATAATTGGTTTGTAGCCAGTTTGAAAGGGAAGGATGCATTAGATCATTAACTGAAATTAATTACATCAGGGATTTACCTAAAACCAACTTTTATTTTTGATGCTGTCAGCAGAGAGTGATGATTAGAGGTGGGACACTTTTAGAACACTTTTCAGACTCTCTCAAAGTGCGGTACAATGGTGGAGAATGGGGTATTATTATGAAAGTGCATTATTTTCCTAAGGATGGTGGATTGCAGCAGAAAGTAGTCTTACTATTTTGTCTACCTTTGGCTATGGAGGTACCATGTTGGCATCTTCTCCAGTGATCCTTTTGGGGGTGATTCTAGCACAATGCATGATGGTGACTGGCGTTTCCATTCTGCCTGTATGGTTATTTAGGAAGAAGGAATACAGTAAGAAAGAAGGAGACATTGTGTTTATATAGTTGCAATCTAACACCACCATTTTGACCTTAAGAGAAACTTTTATTTGAATCAAGTGGAATTAAGATTAGGAAAAAAGAACCAGCTCTAAATTACTAAGAAATGCATTTTAATAGATACTACTTTTACAAAGAGTGCACAGGAGATCCTTTAAGTCTTCTAGCTCCTTTATTTCAGCCTTTCGGGATTTTTTGTTCCCAATAAAATATTTCAAGAAGCTTGTAAATTTTGTCAGAGGCCACGCTGTCATGTAAAATGCATTAGCACAAGCCCTGGAAATACATGCAGACTGATAAACATGAGGTCGGAAGGCCTTGGTTTCATGCAGTGTATGCAGCCTGGCTTTGCATAAAGATCAAAGATTTTGAGCAGTGAACACAATGATGAAGGGTTTACTACTGCAAACGAGAATTCCTGTTCTTTACTCTAGTTCGGTCACATACATCTAAGCGTATGATGTGCAGACTCTTGCTTTGGTGCTGTCGCGTGGCTGGCTATGTACTAGTGTATTATGTAATTATAGTTGTATGTTGTAAGCTGCACCTATAACATATGCACATACAACATTTTCTGCGATTTAATGCCTGCCTGGAAGCAGTTACGGCTTTTTGCCTCTACAACAGACTGTGAATCATATGGAACATGCAAATTGGGCACTGTTGGTGGTGTACAAGGAAAATGGTTGACTTAAACTTAGGGTTTGCTATGTGAGGACAATTAAAAAAGGGAGCATGAATTAATTTTTAAAGTGACTGCTAAAACTCCATTTAATCTCTTGTGCAGATGTTCTTTACAGAGTGAAATAAACTTTAGTTCAGTTTAATCAGTTTAATTACTAGGGTGAACTAAATTAAGCCAAATAAAAGGCCAGTCTAATTAAAAAAGGATGTTTACTAGTGCCTTCATTTTATTTTAAAATCACTCCGTTCATTTTAAATTCAGGCATTTATTTAATTCAGATGATTTTTTCTGAATGCCCCTGTGTAAACAGCTGCTTATAAGTATTTTTTTGTAAAGAAGCAATGCTTCAATGCATGTACTATTATAATCTCCTAATGCAGTCTCATACTCATTTTGCTTCAGTTACATTCTTCATCCCACAAATTTATTATATTGCATTTTATTTACAATGTTAAATATAACCTTTTCATTATTGCTAATGTGAAATTTATTATTGGAAACTGTCATTTTGCTTCATAAATAAATGAGAAAAATGCACAGGGTCATATAATCATTAGTTTTTCTGTAGCGTTTTAAAAAGAAAAGCTTTCCTAAAAAATAGACTCATTGCAGCAACATTTTACTTTGTTATTATTTAAGTCTTTTTTCTGCAAACAAATTCTTCAGCTTGTGCATATGTTTCTTTACAGAGCTAGGATTTAAATAAGGGTCTGCTCCTGTTTTTTACGGTTGTCGACAACAACATCTTTGCCTATATTACTAGAAGGATTTAGTCCATAACATCCGTATCTCATACATTAATGCTGATTTTTGTTACAAGAATAGGCAAACAGAAGAAAGCACACCTGTAGGTATTACAGTTATTTTCATGGAATTGCCCACCTTCTCAATTTAGAGAATGAAAGTTATGCTGGGATTCAGTTCTGCTTGTGTTCATGAATAACCATTTCTGATTTTAGCACTAACTTTGTAAATGCTTCCCGAAATCTTCTTGTGCAAAAAGCATAACCACTGTTAAATTTTTCTTTCTGTTGTCTGTTAGGATGATGAAGTGGTTCTGCAGTGCACGGTAACTGTCCACAAGGAGCAACAGAAACTGTGTCTAGCTGCAGAAGGGTTCGGCAACAGGCTTTGCTTTCTGGAATCCACATCAAATTCTAAGGTACAACTGACTATTTTAAATATCATGAATGAAGTAAGGACACAGTTACAATATTGCCTGCTTTGATGTAGTATACACTGATTTGTCCATTCTCCTAGATAGATCCAATCTATAAACCATGTAGTGAATATTTTACCCTGTTTTGAAATTTAATCCCCAGTTTGTCACAGCCTTTTGGCTGTACTAGGGCTGTGCTTTCTGTTTTGAGCTACCCTTGAAGACTGACTAGCAGAAGCAGCCTGTCTGAAGAGCGTGCTTGTTATTTGGGTTGCCACAATCTAGCCCTGGTTGCAGGGCGATTTTTGTGTGCTGCAACACAAAGACACGTTTGATTACACTGATATTAAGACCATAGGAAAGAGATTATTCCACCTGTGGTAATTTTTTATTCTGTGCCTTTACTATGACATGGTTATTACTTCAAATCCTTCTAATTTCCCAACCTAGCAAAATGGTGGTGGAAATATCAAGGAAATCTCATTTAATCAATTAATTTATCTAATCTGCTAAAGGATGCTATGCAATAGATATAGTGTCTTGAAAAAATAATTTTCTTTGCTATTTGGTGTAAAACATGGGGATATGTTTTGCAGTCACATATATGCCAATAAATGTTATCAAAGACAAAAATGAGCCTTCTGAGGGCAGAACCGGTTTTGTGACCAAAGTAGTAGGTATACTTGGACTTTTTGATTATTCAAAAGGAAGAATGTTTGTTGCTTAACATTTATATTTTATCTGAAGAAAAAAATAAATATATGTTTGGTGGGAGAATTAAATAAAGGTAGAGCATCTGGAAAGACACCTAGAAAGATTTAGTACCAAAATCGTTCTGTTTTTCAGCTTGCCAAATTCCATAACATGACTTTAATTATCTCTGATACATTGCAGAGTAATGCTTCATTTTCTGTCTCTCATCATTTTGAATGTATTATTCATCGCAATAAATTTTTCACTGGGATATTAATGATTCATTATAATAGCAGAGATCTTGATGAATTCATTTGTGCTGCTCCATTTTAAGTGAATCTTTTTAACAATAAAAAAATGTGCCAGGATGGAACTAGTTGCAGTGCTAGTCGCCTGTAAGGCCAGAAAAATGGATTTAATGAATTTATTATCACATAGTAAGTTTGGATATCAAATTTACAGTGTCTCTCTCACTTCTGAAGTCTCCTGAACCTTGTTGTCTTTAAGGAAGATGGTGCAAATTTCAAATCACTTTGCTATACTTCCTCACTGATGCTGCCTTTTTTCAGTGCTGGGTGAGGCAATGTTTATTCTGTTCTGCATGAGCTTGGAGAAGAAAAGCAAACAAAACAACAACATGTAGCTCATCTTAGTTTTAATTTTTAAGAGCTGGCACTTCCTAATATGAGCTCATTTGAAGTCTTTTGGAGGGTTAAATACTGAGGGAGCCAGAAAATTACAAAATCCTTAAAGCAAAGTTGACTGTAAATAAGAGTAAGTAAAAATGAGTTTCTCCCCAGTGTCTGTGTCCGTACAACATTTTGTATTATTTAAGAAAGATCATAGAAAATATCAAAAGAAGAGGCATATGATACTCGGAAGAAGGTTCTAGCAGGGTTCTTGAACTAGTTGAAAGCATTTCCTGGAATGTCCATAAGAATATTTTCCAGTTGTCATGGGGTCATGATGCACTTCAATGAAAGCATCAATGGCCAAGGAAAAACAAGTTTTGCATCTGGATTACAGCAAGGTCTCAAGGACAAGGTACCAAACCAAGCACTGGTTATAGACAGTAATAATTGACAACAGGCCAAACACACATAATAGTTATATATCCCTTTAATTATAATAAAGTAATACTTATGTAGCAATACAATATACCAGAGTGATCAATTCTGTATACTTGAACCTGAAGCAAAGATGCCTGCCTAACTAGTTAGTTTTGTTGCAGTCATGTAAAAAATCTAAAGACAGCCTTGTTCAGTCATGGAGAACGGCAATAGGTTGTTACACAATTCTGCACAGGTTCAAGTGTGCCCTTAAGTTGGTTCTACGCAGCGTGCCAGGTTGCGTTTCTTTAGTGACTAGTAATAGGCCATTTATGCTTTCTGTTTATACCATTGGGGCCTCTGGTATCGTCCTGTCATTGTGCTTCCAAGACTTCTGCTATCACCCTGTGCTTATATTCCTGAAGATCCCTGATACAGTCTCCTGCTTTTCTTCAGCACCCTTCAAGAAGTGGATCCTGGTAACGTAATTAATATCTTGTTAGCACAGCCTGCTTGTGCACTTTCTTGCTGTAGGATCATTAAATACTTCACACTACAAAAATAACAGTCAACTAGAAGACATATATTGATGGAATGCTTTGGCAACTATTAGCATTTATCCTGTTTGGACAATAACTTTGTCTGATACACTGTGAAAGTTTTAAACTACATTTATTTGCTGTAGTGCGGGTCTACAAAACTTTTGTGTTTGTTTCAAGCATTATGTGGATTATATCAGCATTGTAGCAAAATGGATTTTGAAAGCATCATAGAAACAAAAGATTGATGGTAACAGTTGGGCTAAATTAGCAAACACTTTAATAAACATTGTATTTGGTTCACATGTGTTTCAAAACTCTTTCCAGAATCTACTTCCTTCACTTTTTTTGGAAGCCTTCAAATCTGTCAAATCACTTTACCGATCAAAAGTAATCCTTTTTATTTCTTTAGCTCTGCATATCTATTGGCTTTCTGTACACCTTGAAAGATGTTGCTTGAACTAAAAAAAAAAAAAAGGTATTTGCTTATATTTGGAGCTACATTACAGCTTGTTTTTAGGCTTCAGCTTGGTTTCTTTTTTTGTAGCAAATGGAAAGACCATCTTTTGCTTGTAGATTTGGTATGGGAATCTTTCTGAGAAGTAAGTCTCAATCATACAGTTGCATTTTATAGAATCAAATTTCTAAGTATAGTTGTACTAGTGAATGTTTTCATATATTGACTTGGTCATTATATAGGAAGATGCATGCGTAGTGACATGTGAATAGGAAATCACAGAATAATTCAGGCTGGAAGGGACATCAGGAGGTCTCTAATCCAACATCCTGCTCAAAGCAGAGTCAGCTCTGAGGTCAGACTAGGTTTTTCAAGGCTTTATCTGGTTGGGTCTTGAACCCCTCCAAGGATGGAGACGGCACAACCTCTCCGCGCAGCCTGTTCCAGTGCTTGGCTGTCCTTAGGCTGAAAAGCCTTTTCCTTATTTGCTTATATCCTGAACCCACCAGGATCCCCCAAGTCCTTTTCTGCAGAGCTGCTCCCCAGGCAGTTGGTCAGGTGGTCCCATTCCTTTGTAACCGTTCTGTCAAGTTCTACCTGGGAATATTTTCTAGCTTTTTCTGATGATCAAGTAAAAGCTATTTCACATTTTATTGTATCTTTATGTTATTCATTATTTTAACCTGGGAAGGCAGGTAAGGGTAGTTGCTACACTTATCCTGTAATTTCTGATTATCTGTTACTTTCAGGAGTATAGCAGCTTCCTGATTGTTGCCCAGTGCACATCAGCAAATTCCTTCAAGTGATCCTCTATCTTCAAGAATAAAACAATAGATAAACAAGATACCAGATCTAAGTTGCATGTATTTTGAGTAGTAGAAAACAGTTCTAAGTATAAAACAATCAAGTGTGTGGTGAGCTAAGGGTTGACATGAGTGCAAAGTTTTGATTCTTTTTTTCTTTCGAAGAGTTAATTTTGTGCTGTGGCAGGACCCGGTGACTGCACCAAGAAGGGTGTGGGATGTGGGGCTGGAAGGTTGCGGACCAGTTGGCTGGGGCCACCTGCGCCATGGCTGGGAGCTGCAAACCTCAGCAGTGCTCTGGCTGCCCCCATCCTGCCCTTGTAGGAGGGGATGGAAGATGAAACCTGACGGTAATGTCACGCTGTTTCTTGGGCTGCCAAGGTATCTAGTTTTTGAGGACTTTTATTGCCCTTGAATAGATGACTGGGCTGGAAAGGAAGAGAGCGGGGGGAAGTGGAGGTGGAGAAGGATGGCCGTACAGCACAAGCAGGGCAACAGACCAGTAGGACTGTCAAATATGACAAGAAATGTCCGTGTCAGCAGTCAAATTCCATATAGAGGCCTCTAGATAAGAGTGTCATCCTGAAGCATGGGCAAAGGCATGGCTGTAACTCCTGTACCTTAATTCCTCATGGAAGCTAGAGCTGTCTGGTTCAGCCTCCCGGTTGTGCAGCTGGAAGATGATTCCTTTTAACAGGGTTATCAAAGAAGGCAGTTCAGTTGGTAAAGCAAATATAATGATCTTGATTGTTATATCAGGAGCAAATGCAATGATCTGTTCCCAATGGAAAGTTAATAAAAGGACCTGGAGAAAGATGACAGAACGTATTTGTCTTCAGATGCAAGTCAGAAGTTGGGGGCATCTGGAAATTTCCCACCTCCCAGCAAGTTCATAAGCGCTGACCAGTGCTAAGCACAGTCACGCATAACACCATAAAAATGAGTGGCAGCTGTAAATAGCTTTGAATATTTTCTTTTAAGAAAAACAGTTTATCTTCATTTGTCTTCCAGAGTGAGTATAAGATGTGAAAGCAAGGATTGCTTTCTTTTTTTGGCTTGTGCAGCAAGCACTTAAGTATGTTCTCAGTGGCCAAGATAATTAATCTGACTCCTGCTGAGAAACAGTACCTGTGCTGTGTAATTTTTGATTGCATAAATCCAAATGTATAAATAAGCCCACAGTGTCTGCTAGTGTATGAATGTTAGTAGATGCTTTTCCAGCAGTTACTGACATAATGAAATACCAAGTATTTTTAAATTTGATTCACACTGATGAGTGGAATCTAGATTGCCTGCCTGCGTTTGCAGCGGATCATTGTGGAAGTTTGATATACAGTATTTTTTTTCTTTTTCATGATTAATGCTTACATTGCTTCCTTCTAAAAAAGTCGAAAAAACCTGTCCGGACTTTGGCAGGGCTTTGTACTTGCACCTCAAAGGCAGTTTTAGTTGTCTTTATGTCACGTTGCTGAAATAAATGTTCATATTTGATGGCTAACATGGCACTTAATCTTATGTAAATGTTCAGAGGACTCCATTTAGCAGATGTTCACTGAGATAATTGATTTTAATAATTTAAATGAGTTGTTAATAAATTTATGCATGCTTACACATTAGTTGTTGTACTTTACATACATCATTTAGATATAGGTAGAGAAAATCTTTATAGGCATAGATCTGACAAGATTTGGTTCTTTGAGTCATTCTTTCCCACTAAAATGGATGTGTATTGAGTTTTATATTCATAATATACATGTATATATTTATTTACCTATTTGGGATTCCATTTTTACTCCTTTTAAGGCTTGTACAAATCCTGAGCCTAAATGCAGCTGTGTAGCCATATCCACCAGACTTGATTGTGATTCTTGGACATAAACCTCCAAACCAAAAGAATTATTTCTTGAGGAAAAAATGAAGGTGAAATATATCTAGAGCTCTTTCTGAAGAGCTCCTTTGGTCAAAAGCTGGTGCGAGAGTGCGATGCAGCGCTAACGTTCCTTTGTGAAATGTTTATTGCTTTTTAAACACTGTCTTGCTCAGTGTTGACCATCTTCCACTCTTACCATTTCTCGGGATAGCTGGAATTCCTCATTTTAGCAGAAAGGACTTTCTGTGTGTGCAGTCATTTGCATCTTTTTATATAAAAATGTAATTGGCTAAAAGCTACATCCAGCAGGGTTTCTGGACCAAAAAAAAAGCTTCATTTAGTTATCGTATTTTAAATGCAAATGTTGCTCACTGCTGAATTTATTTCATATGGAGCTGATACAGGCTTAATAAAGAAAGAAGGAAGTCAAAATAACATGTCATGTTAAACTCTGCCAGTTTCTGCTTGCTTCCCCCCACGCTCCCTCCCCGGCTCCGCAGGCTCCCTGGGTAAGCCATCCTGGTAGTTACTGGTGTTAATTCTACCTAATAGCCAAAGGTGGCACTTTAAAGAGTTGCAGCTAGTTAAATTGTATTCCTAAAGTTTTGTCTTTCCTGTGATATGCTGGACAGTTGTGATGATTCTAATGGGAAGTGCAGCTAGAGAATATAAATGAAGGGAGCAAATTTTAGATGAAACTTTCCATAAAGCAAAGCTGGTTAAAGATCTCATGTGCAAAGAGAATAACTTTGTCTCCTGTTTTTGAGTCTAGTTAATGTTGTTGCAATCACAGTGTAATGTTAAGGGGAGCAGAGTGCTAAACTGATTACGTTCTGCTTCTGGCATTCCTAAAGTTTAAAATACATAGTGGTTCTGCGGGCAGTGGAAGATGACAGGTCAGATGGATGTAAGACAGTGAAAGAGCTAAGGCTTTAAATCAGCTGAAAATGTCTGCTATTAATAAGGATAAGAATGCAACTTAGCATGTTTATATTGCCAATTGTAACAGAATGTCAGCTAATTAAAAAAAACACAAAAAACAAAAACAAAACCCAAAACGTGTGGTATCTTGCAAGGTGTTGCAAACAACATGTAGTAATCATAATATACCCGGTTTGGGAAATTTTATTATTCTTGTTGTTCAGATTGTAATCCCCTTTGCAGCAGATATTTGGAATTTAAAATAAAGTCAAGAATGCATGAGTCTAATCTTTCAGAAATGTTCATTATCATATCTGGTGTTGTATGAGATAAACATTGGGTTTTAAACACTGGGACACTATTTGCTACTATTTTAAACGTTGAGGCACTAAATGCTACCAAAAAGAAATAAAAGCTCTTCCTATCTACAAAATATACCTTCTCTAATGAAAGAGAGTTCCCTTTTTCAATCATACACATTTATTTAATATTTAAAAATATGATATCAGGATAGGTCAGTTCTCTGGGTATTCTTGAATACCTCTTAAAACAGTTCTTTGTTTCTTGGGGATAAGTTTGCCTACCTATTATTAGTGATTTAGAATCCACAGGCTCTTATCACATGACTTAAAATTTTGCGTATTTGCTTGTTGGGTTTTGTCGTTGTTAAAATATATTTTTGGGACTGTTGTCTGTAAAGCACTTGAAAAAGAACCTTCAAAGGAAAGTGCTGACTACCTAAGTGTGCTAGCAGAATGCATGACGTGTTACCTGAAAATGTGCCAGTGGAAACTGAAAGGTGCAATCAAAATCATCTTGTAATTGAGGGAATAGATGCAGATGATCCAATAGACCTTTTCTTGTATTTATTACCCGATAGGTAATTTTCAACTTGCACCTTTCCTCGATTTTGTTTCCTATTTTTAAATATTCTACTAATGAGTTGGCATTTCACATTACTTGCAAAATTCGTACAAAATTATGCTTTGCTTGCAGACTGTAGAACAATAAATGTTACAGTTTAGTTTTTAACTTGGATGGTGTGTTAGTTTACTATCTATTGGTATTATTATTTATATTATCACAATACTCCAAGTCACGGCACTGTGCAAAAGAGAAGTATGTATGATATGTATGCATGTATATATTATGTCTGTGTTATCAACTAACCAATACAAGATAAATTTCAAATTGCTCTTTTAATTTTTAATATTAATGATTTGCATTTCATACTACTAGTAACATAAGCCATCCAATCAAGAAACTAAACTTAAAGCTGTGTAATTTGTGCAGTTTAACTAACATGAGTTGTAACTTTGCTGTCTAATATATAATTTGCAGTTTTTTTCAATATTGGAATGTCTTATTTAAAAAACATGTTTTTGGAAACGTATACTTTTGATGTAATGGAACAGATCTAGAGAATACAAATTCTGGTATAAAATAAGTGAAAAAGACCTGAAAATCTTATTAAATAAATTTTCCTTTAAAACTGTTTATTCCAGTAGCCGTTCAGGCCTCTCACTGTTTAAAGACTAAAATATAAAAAGAAGTAGGTAGTATGCTGGAAAATCTTGCCTGAGATACTGCTGTGAAAATAGCAACATGATTTAAGAGGTCAGATATACAATGCACAATCCTGTAATTGGTTTAGTGAGCATTCTGCAGGCTTCGGAAAAACTGTCAGTTTGCTGTGATTTGGCTTCTGAGTCCTACCCGCTTTAGTACTGTTCCTATTAAAGAGGAGAGCTGCTATTATTGCATGATGGTTTTATCTATTTAAGAAAGGAAGGGACTTCTACGGTCTGTTTGTAGCAATGCCTTTGCACATGCATCCTTGATAGTGTTTGTTTTTTGGATTTTTTTTTTTCTGTTTAGTGCAAAAGCTAAAGTCTTGGGGCTAGCTGCGGAGGACTGCAAACAGTTTATTTGACTTCAAGTATTCTAACCCCTCGAAAATACCTTTATAAAGATCTCTAAAGATCAACAGAGTGATACATAGAGCAAAGTCAGAATATATTGAGCTCATTTAGATGGGTGTTCTTATTTGCTGTACCTTTAGCTGCCTGATGAAAGCTATAAATAATAGCCGTTCACTGCAAGCACAACCCCAGTGCCTGCTGCATTGCTGTATTACCTTGTATAACTGAACATGGCAAGGTTGCACAGGGGCATATTCTGCTAAGTGCCCTAGAGCTTGGCATTTAAATATTCTCTCTGATGGACTTATGGCAGCATTCAGCAGTACATGCCAAGTAGTTATAAAGCAGTCTTTTGAATTTTAATTTGAATGATATGTAGCTGAGAATCCGAAAACCTGAAATAACTGACAGCTTCATAATTCTGTATGTTTCAAGCTAAGAACACATGAAAGTGCAAACTCTTAATGTGAAATAAATCCTTTAGACAAACATTATGTAAAGTAGCAGTGTCAAATTGGCTATAACGCCATGTTCAGCATTTGAAATCATGATATTCTTACTTTGCGTTCAGCAGTTTTAAGCACTGTTTGGCTAAATCCTGCTCAGCAGACTCTTGTGAATAATCCTAGTCCAGTGGGCTCTCAGAATTTTGGAGGAAAAAATGTGACCTAAAAATGAGTAAATCTTGTATGTATGTCTTTGAGGTAAGTAGTATCGACTATATCTGAAATGCAACAACAAAAAAGAGTTTATTAAAACTTCTTGCAACTTTTATCATTTGGGTGGCGATTTCTAAGATTCTGGTCTCTTCCTCCTTGGTACTTCCCCATGAAACCTGAGGAAGGTTTGCCCATTTAAAAAGAAAGGGAAAGCCATAACTTCTTTTGCTATTGTAACAAGAGCAATTGCAACAGTAAATTGAGAAGTGTTTTACTTCATATTTACTCATATTCATATTTACTTCATAAATAGTTTGGAAAGGCTGAAATTGGGCAAGTAGGAATGGTCTGTAAGTTGAAAATGTTACATTTCATGTCTTTATGTGCCTGACAACCAAATAGTATGCAGGCTTTTTTGAGTAACTCTCCTAATACTGGCAGGGGAGTTGCAATATGCAAATACAAGCAGAGCTTTGTTTGGTTTCACAGGCAAAAGAATCATTGTTTTGCTTTGCATTAAAAAATAGGAGCCAGAGGGTGAAAAAGTGATTAGGCTCTAGAGAATGTGCAGAAATGCAGGAGGCCAGAGTTCAGGCTCCTCCTCCTGGGTGTGGGTTTATTTTTCCAGGATCATTTCTCAAAGTTTGCTGTTTGTTTAAAAATCTGTAGATATGAATGGTGTACATGCAGTTGATGCAGGAACCACATTGATGCCTCCAGTCTGTTTTCTTTTATGGAACCGATGTGTCTGCAGTGCCTGGAGGAAGGCAATAATACTGTGGGAAACCACTGGCAGTCTAGAGCCGCAAGCTCCCATTCTTATTAATATTTCTTTTGATTAGCAGCTTAAGATGCCATTTTTCTGTCTTGTTTTGGTTCAGCCTTTTCAAATGCCATTTATAAGCCAAAATGAGTTTTACAGTTCTCTCTGTCTGAGCACAAGGATTTTGCAAAGCAAGGGTTGTGGAGATGTGTGCAGCCTAACTTTGCACTACCTTCAGTCTGCTGCTTAGGGAGTGGTGACCCGGAGGGACTTGAAGAAAATGTTTTATTTAATTGAGTATGAGACAGTTTTTCATTCTTTCCAGAAAGAAATAATCTTATAAATATAGTGAATTTCTGTGAATAATACTAATAAGTGGTTTTAAGCTGGAACTCCTTACAAGTGCTCTCTTCCCTCCTAACCAGATGTAGAGATTATATTTAGGAAAAAGAAGGTTGTTGCATGTTCCAGGTACTTGTACTCTTTTTGTACCATTGATAAAATGGTTGCCTTTTCATGAGAACATGTCATTAAAAATTGGAAATTAATGTCCCTGGGCAGTTGAAAGCCTGATACAGTGTTCTCTTAGCAATTCTATAAACACTCCTCTATCCTGCATCTGAATGTCTTTTAGTGATACCAGAGAGTTAGGAACTTCAGTTTTTCTTGGTGTTTCTCTAATTATTGACCAGTTCTAGCTGCACAGGACAATGTTTGCAACACGTGATAAATGAGGCAATTATCCAGGGAAATGGGAATCCAAATCAATAACAGCTGCCATTCAAATGGTGTTAGATAATTTAGGATAAATTAGTTCAAGTAGTTTAGGATGATTTAAATGGCTAAGGTGTGTATCGATCATTAGAAGACACAACAGGAACAAGATATTTCTATATGAAGGAAGATGCCAAAGCTCTGTGACATTTCCATTACTGTGGGAGAATTGGTTAAAAACTGCAGAAGAGAAAGGCAGGTGCAGGACTTGCATGAGACCAACAGTCAGAGGTCTTAGAAAGCAAACAAATATTTCACTCAGTGCAATGTAAAATATGAATGGGTTTGCCCAGAAATAATTTGAGTTCCCATTACTCAATAAATTGTAAGTTCCAGTAATAGAGTTCCAGTAAGTTCCCATTTCTTTCTGCAATGTGTATAAATGAAGCTCAGTTGTAACTGAGTTACAAACTGTGACTTTGGCATGTAGTTTAAGCAAATTTGGTTCGGTTTTAGCGTGCCAGGGACTGTATCATCAAAAGCTGTCTTATCAGAGGCACAAAAGAGAAAGCCAAATGCTGTTACCCATCCAAGGAGAGTGTTCATAGTCCAGTCATACTAGTATTAATTTTAATGTGTGCAATTATTACTGGGACAGGTATTACTATTTGGAAATTCTTCACAAGAACTCAGACACACAAACCTATATTTACACAATATGTTCTTCTAGTAAAGCAAATAGCGCCTAATAAAAGTAAAAGAGGAAACAACCCTTGTATTTGGAGTATTTTAATCTTTCTTACATGTTTTTATTATCATTTTTGGATCATCTTTTTCTTCTCTCTTCAGGATGATCTGCGCTCTAATTTATATAAATTGTCAAAACTCCATAAATTATTGGAAGACTCTGTTAAACTCCTTGCCTGAGTGCTGGTTACTTTTCAGTACCAGTTGTGACCGTAGCTGTTTTTAGTTTACCACCCCTAACTAAGAGCAAGTTGGAATAGTGCAAGTTCTGTTTCAGGCACTGCTGTTGGAAGGTGAATTAAAAGTTCATGGAGACAATGAACTGCTATGGAAAAGGCATATGGACATCTTTTGAAACAGTATTATTTATTACCTATGTTTTGTGCCTCAGTTGAGGGCAGCCCATAGAAATTCCTATTCCAAATTTGCTGATTTGTGAGAATAGTTTTAGATCACTTTTACTGGGGAGGTTTAAAAAGAAAATACTGCCTCTATCTTTAAAAAAATAAAATAAAATAAAGAAAATAAAAAAGCATTCCTCACATCACACAACAATAAATCATCGAAATATTGTGAAAATTGTCCTTAGCGGTTTCTTTCGATCATAGCTTGCCTTTTGAGAATTGTTACATTTGGAACAAAAATTGAGACAATTCTAGTTATCTTATACTGCAAAACAGCTCACAATTAGATTAATTCTAATTCCTGTATTAATTCTGATTCATTTAAGGCTATAAAATAGTTAATTTTCTTTTTTATTGTTGTAAGAATTTTTTTATTTTTTCATTAAACATCCTCCTCTCCTCCTTCCAATTTTAGGCTTTCACTTTGTACATAGAACAATACATGCTAAAACTTAATTCAGCATGTTCTGTTATTGTCATTTCTTTTAAACTGCTCTTATGTTAAGCTGTCATTTTTAACATCCCAATGTTCCAGTTGCTATTTATTTGACATCCATGATTATTTTGTAAAATGCTTAAGTATCATAGGACAAAATAATATTCAGATTGGAACATCATATCTTAATAGTCTAGTCAAGAAGAAGTTGAAATGTGAAATGTTTCCTGATGAAATGAGCTTCCCTCCTTGGAACTATCTAGTTTTCATAGGTGCAAAGAAGGGTAGTTCTGTGGGATCTTCTTAGGGCAGCTAGGGCTGTGGCTGCACGCTTAGGTTTTCTGGAGACTTTAGAATGACACAGTTAAATAATTCTTGTGATAAAGTAACTTGCTTCCTTTCCTCCCTGCCCCCGCCTTCCCTTTCATTCCCATTTTGTAAAAATAGCTTTATTGTTGCAGAAATCAGTTGCTTAACCGTTCTGAATGCCTGCCTCAGCAAAACTGCAAATTCTCAAATTGAATGTAACAATAAGAAAGCCAGGGCATCTTTTCCCTACATCTCTCAGCTTCCTCCTTAGCCCACCTTCCCCTGCAAAAGTTACTGTTTCATGCTTGATATTTGTACATAAAATATTGCATGGAAATTCTTTTTATACATTGGAAAACTATGAGTTGCTAATAGTAAATGCAAGAAACAGTCAGTTGCCAGAAAACAGCTTAGTGGTCTGACATGAACTGACTTTGCCACTTGCCTTTTTTTCTTATAGCTTCCCTAAAATGAATTAAAGGTGTGCTAGCTTGAGATGAAAAAAATGTGTAAAAGATGGTCAAAAAAAGGGAACATATTCATAAATTCAGTGACCTACCTGTGATGTCATTAAACTAAATTTATTCCATTCAGCCTCAATGTGTACTACACTGTAAAATGGCGTACTGCTTGCTTGTCTGGAAATGCACTGCATGAAATAGTTAATGTTTCTATTGGAGGGTGATACCCTATACATTTTTGTAAGAGTTCGGAAAGCAGGCTAGTCAAAGTCTTTACCAACTTTCTCTATAACATAATGGACAAGACTTTTATTTATACTTTAGCTACTTGTTTTGGTTTAGGCGGTCCAGGAAGTCCATAGAAATGGAGTGCAATTGCAGTGAGATCTTGTTTTAAATGAGAAACATGCTTAGTGTGTTAAGCTGTTGTTGTAAGATAAAGTTTAACATATCCTGAGTGCTAAATGTGAATTAGAATTACACCACAAATATGGCTGGAATTACACTAAGAATTAATTTGACCCACATTTGGCTGATACCATTTCAAGTATCTGTACAGATTAATAGCTATAAATGTCTCCCTTTATGAGCTCAAAATGGCAAAAGCGTTCTTTCTTTCCTATTGTGTGTGTTTCCAGCTTATTTATCACTGAGGATAGCTGATTTCCATTTCTTTATAATGCATCTGTAGTTTCCATTAAAGCTCTTTTTTTTTCACATACATGGAACTTTTGACACAATTTTTATTAGAATTATGCTTTGTTTCTATAAAAAAGGTGGATTTTTTAGGAGAATAAATTAAAAAGAGTTCTGTGGTTTTTTAGGAAAATTTGCAAGAATTGGAGAAAAATATTTTCCTTTTTTTCCCTTTCTATTTTTTTTTCTAAAAATGGAAATAGAGCAATACCAAACAGAGGCATTTGAAATGCCAAGTTAACCTCCCAGTGTAGACATGCACCTTATTAGGGGCTTAGTATGTCCTTGCTTGCTAAGGTGAAAGTTGAAAAACTGGTAGAATAAAGTTGAAAGCCTCTGGAAGATGATACGTGATTGTGCATAATATTTATCTGGTAGGGTCTTAATAGTGTAGTTAACATGTTTTGTGGTGTTCAAATGTGAAATTTTGAAAAGGAAGAGTTTGAATAAGGTTAAGGGTGATGATACTCCAGGCCAATGAATGATCTAAATGAAGGAGAGGCACAAACAGGGGTGGTAGCTGTAAGCACCTTGTGATCCCCTACCTTGGACGTGTATTCAAGAGTAGCAGGAAAAGAGTAACAGCCTGTGCGATGTGCCAGCTCCTTGAGACCCTCTTTCACTGTCTCTTAATCTTTAAGCGTCTTGCTTGGTTACCCTCTGCATAAATCCCTTCTGGGGCTTACGGGCAGCTTGCTGGAAATGCACGTGGTTATTTCTGTCTAGACAGTGCTTCGTGGCAGCCTCTGCGCTTGCAAGCTGCTGGGTGACAAGCCGAGCTCTTCCTCTAAAACAACACTCTATTCAGCAAATGCAGTTGTTTGCCCAATAGCTTGGCACGCTGTTTGGGCATCTAAAAATGAAAAAGGACGAAATTTGAATCTTTAGGGAGCCGAACAATTAATCGTTAATTAATCTTGCAAACTTTTTTCATTTTGTAGTTAATAAAGGCGCATTTTAACACACTTGCTTACTTTTACACCATGCATTGTATGCTCAAATGCAGTGCCACATGCATTAATGGAGGGGCTTTATACATGCCTGAATATCATGCATATATATTTAGAGGTTTATAGATAAACCCTGAATTTGTGAGTATATACATGGTGAGATTTAATTAGATGTGTATGTTTCAAAGTAATTTTGCATTTTTTCATATGAGCAGTGAAAATCTGGACAGTATGCATCCCTAAATCCATGAAGAATTTCCTAGCAGGCTGTCCTGTATTATCAGTTCTACTCTTATAACTCCTAAAGTCTTTCTGTATATGACCCAAGTATTTGCTGAAGTTTCTGTAAGACAATAAGAATTTCCTAATTAAATATATGTCATCAGTGAATAACTTTCAATATACCATTCGAAGTAATTTGCTTTATATTGTAGAGGCGAGTGTGTATACCTTTTATCTTAAAAGTAAAATTTTTGATAGAGGTATTATTTTTAATCAAGTAAGTCAGATCAAAATAATCTGGGGTGCATTATGAATATTGCACCCACCCTGCATCAGAATGGACATGTTACTGTTACAAGAAACATAACCACAAGAATGACAAATACAGGACTGAGATCAGAAGGCTTTTCATCTTCCTAAACTGGTTTTATTTATTTATTTACTTATTTTAACATTGGGTGTGGCACACCTAAATTTGAATGAAGCACACCTGGTTTCTCTAATGCTGTGGCTGATGGGACAGACTGTAATTTCTGTGGGCAGTTGCATTTCATTTATTTTAAATAGAATTATTTATGCCGGTTTTAAAAACTGATTTATTTTACATTCTGTAAAAATTTTACTGTTAAAACAGAATTTTGCACTGTAAGTGCCTTAGCACGTCATAGGAGCAATCAAGCAAAACAGAGGATTTTGATTCAAGTGCTTGCAAGAGCCTCTGTGCTTTGAGAGTGTGTTGCCCAGAAGAGGGCTGATACTTTCAGAAGTGTGCAAATGATGCATCTCCTTTCCTTCTTTTAAGGACAAGTCAGAGATGGCTTAGAGTTTAAACTCCCAGTCCCCTGTCCCAGCGACAGTTGATAGGAACCAATTTTCCTCGTTAAACAAATCCACTATTGATTTCAGAAACACAAAAGACTAAGCTCAATATTTGAAAATTTATGATAAAATCATCAGCAGTTAAAATTAGGTGCCCACTATTATGTTTCATAGTTAATAGCTTGTGAGATAAATAAGCAGCTGTTGCTTCTTTTAGACATACTGTTTCATGTTCCTTGCAAAGTGAATGAATTGCATGTTAGATTTGATGTAGGATATTCTAGAAAGGTTTCTTTTTTAATTTCTAATTAATTTCTAAGTGTTATGACTGTGCATATTTCAGCTACAGGACAGATTTAATAATAATAGAATCTCTGCAAATAATGTCCTGTTGGTTAGTATGTGAAGGTAAGATTTCTGCTGAGACAGGTTACTACAGCGACAAAAGACTTGCACATTTGCCTCTCTTGTTAGATCCCGAAAGAGTGCAAGTTTCCTCCTTTGAAATTTGGTTGGTGCAATGTGCATGGCCCGTAATAAATCTGGTCAGAAACTGGGAAGATTTTACCGATGAGTGTTTGCTGTGCTTTCCAGAAGGGGCAAACGGGTCTTTTATGAATATCATATTTTCTGATGCTGCAAGAATCACAGTTTAGCTGCTTCTTTCCGATTTCTGAAGCAATAGTACACTCCCAAATGGTAATATTCCAGATTTTCCCATTACTCATTGCAGTAGCTACAAATACAACATAATCTCTAAAAGTAAAAGGGAGCTGTAAAGTTTTGAACAATACACATAATATTAGCATAATAAAGTAGAATTTGCAGGATCAGCATGAAGTTAAACAAAAATATTTGGTTAATTTGGATGTGTGCCTGGAACCTGTGTAGCGCTGTTGATCCTATGAGATTTTTTTTGATTAATTAGCATGGAATTTTCTTAATTACCTTTAAAATTAACACATTTACACTGCATTATGGTGATATACTATTAGCTAATGTTCATCTAAGCTTCTGGTTACAGCTCTGTGTATTGTAATGGCTGTCGAGTTGATTGACTTGGTTTATCCAATGAGGCTGTAATGTGGCAGGTGTATGGCTCCTTACCCCACGTCACTTTTTTCTATTGCTAAGAGTTTTAATTTTTCAGAGAACAAATAAAAAAGAGAAATAGCTCTCATTAGTGTAGGCATGTAGAACTTATGTAGGGTTCAAAAAGAGACCAGAGAGAGAGAGCTAGAGGATTGGAGAAAAATATTCTTTATTTATCCTTTTTAAGAAGGATGGTATGAGGCCCTAAATCCCGAAAGAAAGTAAACATCATACCAGGGATTAGAACTCAGGATTTCCGCACAGGTAGCCTATGTCAATACTAGCCTGGTGGCCCTTGGGAGCACGCAGGAATGAAGTTTTTTCAAACAGTAGAAACTGAAAAATTAATGTAAAACTTTGATACTGTTTACAAACATAGAAGAAAAGAATGTAATTGTGCTTACGTAACAAAAACCTCGGTGGAAACAGATTTCATATGAATTTTTAGAGGTGTGAGAAGGAAAAAAACCAAAAAACAAAAACAAGAAGCAGTTTCCCTCTGCATGTTGTTATATTTTCAGTTTGTACAGATGAAGTTGCAGGTAACATTTTTCTTTGCTAACGAACTGTTCCAGTGCAACCCCGCTGACTGTATCCTTGTCGCTTGGAAGCAGATGACAGTTGTTATCTGGAAGGAAGAGAAGGAAAGGATTTCAGTTTTTACTGCTGTGCTAACTCATTTGTTGATGAAAGCTAGTTAACTCCTCGTGGTAATACCAAGTGTATCAAGACTTTTTCACTACTGTGTATGTCAAACCTAACACGTCTTTGTGAGAGAATTCTGCGCTCAAAAATGTGGATGAAGTAGGGGAACTTCGTAAATGTGACCCTGAGAGGAGAATCTTTCAAAAAATCTAAAAGCAATTAATTGTTTAGGCCAGATTAACAAGATAGGTAGAATAATGGATGCTGATGACTATTCTATGATCTGAAGGAACTGCTGAGGACTTGGAGCTGGGCTTTGAGAATGGAGTGATTGCAGTGATTTGGACCTGGCCTCAGTCCCACTGGTAGCTGGCTGTTGCCATCCTACTTTCCTCTCCACTGCATGGTCTGCTACTGATGAATCTACAGGAGCTTGACACTGTCTTTGAAATGTCTTCTCTTGTAGCACTGAAATCTTAAGACCTGCAATTTGTTCTCTGTCTCTTCTGTTTTGGGATTTGGTGAATCTGATTCATCTTATTTGGCTGACAGAGCTAGTCACCATAGCCATGTCCATATTTTGGGTCCATATTTTTGATAACAAGCTTGAAAACGTGGAAAGCTATGCCCTTGTGTAGAGGGCCCTAGAAATGGTTGCTTTTACTTGGCAGTGCTGGGTGTGTTTCATCACTGTCACCAGCCTGAATCTCATTTAAGTGAAAGGGACTGCCAAAAAGAGGGAGCTTTATAAATCGAAATATAACCTGAAAATAGATGATGGGTTCAGTTTCTTCCAGGCTGCTTCCACAAATAGGCGTAACAGGTGTTATGCTTAAATTCTGTTCTAAAATTACATTTTTGAATCCTCCCACCTAGATTCTCAAAGTTAGGTATCTAATAAATGTACTAGTTTCTCAAAAGTTGTGAACACCCACATCTCATTTTTTGACAGTCATACAAACTCTGGATGCTTTGGAAATTGGGCTGCCTAGTTAGGTGCTTTTTTTAGGCACTGATGTGTGAATATTTAGTATACAGTTAGAGATGAAACACCTGCAGATCTACTTGATTAGCAATTTGGGTAGAGAAGACAAAAAACTCCTCAACAACCATGAGCCTAGAAAAACAACTAGGCAGTTTGCAAATAGTTAGGAAGAGAAAGCTGAAGTAAGGTTGCTTATTAACAGAAACAGAATAGTGTTTGCAGATGAGATTTATTACTCTTCAGTTCTGCACTAGTATTCGTGAGAGACTGAAGTTTTTATTTTGCAGTATCACAGTTTTTTTCATATGAGCAGGTCATAGATTATTGTGGCTTGTTTGTGCTGTGTGATCATCAGAATAACAGCAGGAAAGAATTTGGAGTTTAACCTTTTGCTTTTGCTGCCAGCATACTGGAGCAATGCTTGTAAATAATAACTCAGTAAAAACTGAAGTAGTGCATAATGAATATGTCCAGTATCCCGGATTCTTTTGTTGGTTGGACTAGAGTTGGAGATATTTTTAAAAAGCATTTCAAAAGCTTTGCTCAAAACACCTTTTTAATATAGGATATCATTATCTAATTTGCGCATCTGCTTGTCATGGAGTAAAGCATAATTTACTCTACAGATGTTAGTACAGAAAATTGCATTAGTCTATACAATAAGTGTAGTTTAAAATAGGCAGGAAGAGTAAAAAATTCTGAAATTTTCTTAAATAATCCAGCTATTACCCTAGTAACATATTTGCCTTAAAAATGCTACGCAAGAAGTATACTATGTTAATTTGTTTAATTTCACTGAGCATAAGGTGCTGTTATAAACCATGATGAAGGGTTAATCTAAAAAGTTAATAGTAAGTTATTATTTGTTCTCCTAGCAGTATTGAATCTTCTTTTGAAATTTAAAATACTATTTCTAGTTTATTCACTATATAACTTGTTTTTTTTAAGCAACTTGCATATTAGGTTACAATTATGACTGACTAGATCATCTAGACAAAAATTCTATGTTGTTGTTTAGATTTAATCAAATGAAAACAAGAACTAACAGAGAAAATCAGTAGTGTTTTGAACTCGGAGAGATAGCAGTGGTGCTGCTTTTCACTTTTGAAGTTACCAGTTAAATTTTATGTTAAAAGCTGTCAACATATCATCTAATTTTGCAGATCTGTGTAAAATAAATTGAATATAAATTGTTTTGAATACCGCCATTGTTTAACAGAATTTTCCACTGATCTTTTAGATTGAAGGAAGAAGAGAATAATTGATACAGATTCTCTGGACTGTCCAAGGACCTTGTTACCTATTCTTTCACAAACCAACCAACCAACCAACCCACTGGGAATATGAACCATTTTTGTATGCCTTAATTTAGGAAGATACTGCAGCAAAGAGGAACACAATAAAAATTGGCAGAAGAGAAGGTTGAGGATTATCAATATAGTTATTTTGATCTACTGAGACATCTGCTTTCAAGCACTGATTGTCTTTCTCGTGTGTAAATTGTGTTGCGCTCTCAAATTAAGGATTTATGATTACCATTACACTACTGAAAATTTCTAGCTAATTATAGAAGTTTTTTGTTTGTTTGTTTTTTGTTTTTTTTTTTAGCTATTCCTTAAAAGTGCATTGGTGGGTGGGTGGTAGGCCTGTAGCAAAATGTTTCCTTCAAAATTCTGTTATTTAATAACAAATTTGTAGTCTATCAAAGCAGTCACTAAAATTCTTGTCTGCAGATCTGGCCTGTCCTCAGCAAAGGCTGAGGATACGATGTATGACAAAGGCTGAGCATATGTGGGCACTCAAGACTGGGCACTGAAAACTGTTACGTACTTTATTTGTATGAAGATATTTTTATATATGGAATGTTAGACTACCATGTACCATAGAATACTTTTAGTTTTTGTATGCCTTCCTCCATTCCTCTCTGAAAATAATATGAGAGGTGAAGTAGATAACTGGAAGACTGGCAAGGACTTTGTAAGGGTTTTTCTTTCCTCATCTTTAGTTTGTGCTTTGATGTGATGAAAATGCACTGTAAGTCATTCTTTTAAAGTATATTTAAAGGAGTGTTTAAAAATTATCTGGAAGGGGCTGTGCAGAATGGGAACCGCCAGTCTGTGTCTGTATGCCAGTGTGAAAACTCATCTTCCAAACGCTTAGCTAAACGATAGCTTCAAAAGCATCACCATTAAAATGGATGGTGTGGAAGGGTGAGCGGAGCTGTACCTGTCTGAGCTAAATACGTTGGCAGTTCTTCCTGGGGTGCGCCTGCCCCGTGCCGGCAGAGGCATACGTCCACACCGCGACTGCTGCGCGCTGACCCTTGCTGGGGCTGCAGGTGGGCACATGCGGGTGAAAACCTGCCAGAGGGGAGCAGCCTGAGTCATGCACGTGACAAAAGCCTGGGTGTCGGGGCCCCTGACAGCAGAGACGTGGCGAGACAACGTGCAAGGTTTGAATAAACATAATCCTTTAGCAATAAAAATGTTCGTGGTGTAAAAAAAAGTTTTCTAGTATTCAATAAAAGTATTCCTATTAAAGTATGCAAGTAGCATGAAAAGGATAAGAACAAAGAACATGAAAAGAGGTTTTGGAGGCAAGAAAATATGTGTAGGAGTTGCATATTCTTCTATTCATAAGAAAAGATCCCCACAGTTTAATTCTCCTTTGTTACCTTGTAACTTAGACATTGCTCTTACAAACCTGTCTCAGTTTTATTATCAATTTTTATTATAGTTTGTAAGATTAGCTTTTCAGTAGCAGAGTGATTTTTTTTTCAGTCATAAGTAGTTAAATATTTATAAGACTCTATAGTTTTAGCTTACTCAGAATATGGTGAAGCACACAGCCCTGCAAGGCTGAGAAGGTGCCATCTTAGCCTTGGTATTCACAGCCTCAGACCACCATAAGGATGAGTCCTGGCTACTACCAGGAGACTAAAAACGATATTTTGTTTCCCCCTACAGTCCCCTATACCATCTAAGCATAGTGCTTAAGCCCTTTATTTCCTGTGAATGAATATGAGAAACAAAAGGGAAGCAGAAAGACCCCTGAATGACTGAAATAATTAAGGGGTTGTGATTAATGATGGTTAGGATTATGGAGAAGAGTCCATTACAGTTCAGTGATAAGAAGCCTCTAGAGTGAAAAGAGGTGCAGGTATAGACACATCTAGTTTTAAAAAGATTACACATTTGCATATTGTTTGCATATTTGTATACTGTTTTCTTTTCTGCAGAAAAAGTTTCTGCCCTCTCCCCTCTCTCTGCTCCAGGCAGATGAAGCCCAGCTCCTCCAGCCTTTCCTCAAGTGCTGCAGCCCTGACTGTCTTGGCGACCCTTTGTCAAGTTGCCTCCAGTTTATTGGTGTCTTTCTTCTACTGGAGTCCCAAACTGGACCCAGTACCCCAGGGGTAATCAGTGCTCAGTGGAGGGGAAGAATCACTTCCCTTTGCTTTCTGGCTATGCTTTAACCTGCAGCGCAGCATGTGACTGGCTTTCATAGCCTCGAGGATATGGAAGATCTTCTGAATTCACTGAAAGTGAGGGAAAGGAGAAGCATTAGAAAATGCTGTTCAGCAGATCTGTCACTAATGGAATCTCACTTTTTTTTTTCTTCTAGAATGTGCCCCCGGACTTGTCCATCTGCACCTTCGTGCTGGAGCAGTCCCTGTCAGTTCGAGCCCTCCAGGAAATGCTGGCCAACACAGAGGAAAAGGCAGAAGGGGTAAGTCATTAAATCTACACTTTTTTCATATTGAAAGATCCAACAATTTTTTCACTGTACCACAGACTGTGACTGGTACAAGCTGTAGCATAATGAATTCCTTACATTTAATTCCTCCTGCACTACAGGAATGGTCTGGTCTTGAGGAATTCTAACCATTTTCAGCTTTCACTGAAGTTGGCAAGAGTTGTAAATACATCATTCAATGTGCTGCAGATCAGCATAGAGCTACAAGAATGATTTAATTTGATCTCTCATAATGTGAAACATAAAGCTTGATCACCTCTTTAGGACAGTTAAGGTTTATGATGATTTATATCATCATTATATCAAGTCAGACTGTCAGATAACTTTAAAGTGACTTGGCTATGTGCTGTTTGTCTGTGGAAATAATGAAATCGTTCTGTGTGGCCTGAACTAAAATGTCCAGTAATTCAACTTTAAAACTGGAGATGCAATGTTAATGAGTAGTGGGGAAGAAATATGGAAATTGCGCATTTTTGCACACTGGAGGATGAAAGAAATAGGAATAATGATATACTCTATTTGACTAGCAAGCTGCTATTTACAAATAAATCAAAATAGTGTAATTTATGTTGTCTGCTGTGTAGTTCACTCGATGCTATGACATAGCTTAGTGTTGCATATATACTTTGTAGAGTTAATTTGAATGCTGTGCTCCAGGCCAGATCCTGTGAACTGTAAGTGAGGAAGAGTGACATGGGACATTTATCACTAAGCGTAGGAATTATGCAGACAAAACAGAAGTAGGGGTCAACCGTAAATATGTGTCTCAAGAAAGCTGACAGGAGAGAAGCATCGTTCTGATATCTCTGGGAATGCCTTGAGAAAGCAAGCTTTAAATGAACATGCAGCAGTCAGTCCTATAAAATGCCAGGCACTGAGACTAAAAATGGTATTTGGGAAATGAAGTCCATAAACAGCCTCATGCATGATCCAAAGTGCGTGCTGTCACTGAAAATTTGTTCCAAGGACTAACTGCAACAAAAGGAGAATGAAAAGCACATCTGAAAGAAGAGGTGATATCAGAGCAAGAAGATCCATGCTTCCAGATAGGGACCCCTCTTTTCCAATTTGGCAAATACTGAAACTAAGAGCAAGCAAATGCACAGGAAAAAATCCAAAGTACATTCATGAGCACAGGCATAATGTCAAAAATCACATCCAAAACCAAGGATGTGCAGTGATAACTAAGAGTGTACAGCAATATATGTAAAGCAGAGCAATAATGTTTTTCCCATGAAGTGTGGACAGGGTCCAACGACTTAAAGAAACCATGTTGAATGGTGCTGTAGGGCAGAGCAAGGCCATGCTCTGAAGAGTGAAAAAAGATTCAATTATCCATCCTGTCAGAAGGGCCAAAACAGAACTTGTGAAAGAATTATTTCAAACTTTTGTTTTTTAATTAACAGTAATCCTCAAATTTTATGTTGGATCTTTTTTAAGGCATGAACGACTGTCAAAGGGCAGGGTATGTCTTTAGCAGAGTCCTGGGATCAACTGTTAAGTGAATATCTACTCTTAATCCAGAGATCACATCCAGGGAACATGGAATAAAGAGCTCTCAACTGGATTATTTGTGCTAGATTTGCACTAGATTCTGCACTAGACATATGCAAAAAAGAAAAAGGCTTTTGCAGGGGCCAGTGACTGATGCGACTTGCGCACTCCCAGCTGGAAGGACCAAGGTTGATGGTAATCTAGTATTTCCTAGAAACAATAATTGATGGCAGTTTCTCTGTGTAATTTTGAAGGAATTGGACATTCATATATGTGCCTAAAGAAAGGTGCTGAGAGTTATACTGATGTACAGTGCTCTGTACTCACTACTCTTCCAAAACATGCACAAGAAAGATAAGGTAAAGTCTCTGAGTGTCCTTTGGGTGTTGCCTTATTATAGTTTATTGTGCTTTCAATGCCTAGTACCCAACTGTAGCAGAAGAGAGTGTGCTACAGCTGTTCCTTCAACCCAGATAGTTGGTATTCACTGAATAATGAATAGATTTCTATTGTAGATTTTGCCTGGCTTCTGTGAAAATAGGGACATCATGGCTTCTAAACGGACAAGGCCGAAACAGTGTAGGTTATTACAAAAACAGGGGAAAATACTATTTTTCTTTCCAGTAAGTCTCTGGAAGACCAGAATAACAATAACACTAAAATGACTGAAAATGAACTTCCTGATAAAATAACAGAACTAACTTTTGGTATCTGTATGTGATTTCCATTAACATATATATAAAGCTTTCCTTTGATCTTCTAGGTACTTATCATAGGGTAGGTGCTTATGTAGGCAGCTTAATATTTGGCTGAGCAACTGCTAGAACCTATGAGTTTCAAGTCTAATGACTGATGTGGATAGTTGAAGCTTTAAAAGAAGAGGTAATTTTGTATATACATCTGAAGCACTATATTTAGAAGGAGCTGTGCCAATTTTTTATTTATATTAATACTGTGTTCTTTCATTTAGGAGAAGAAAGTGTAGCAAATACTATAGAGATTTTTATTGTAAACTGGATTCAATATGAGTTCGATTTCTAATGGACAACATCCTGTAAAGGGAGGTCTTTTCAATCCTCAATTACTTTTCCCTACATTGCAAGTCCTTAAGGCATCAGTGTTTAAAGTGGTCTTCCTGTGTTTTTTTGCTGTTCTTCATTATGTATAACCTCTTGAATACTATGTTTATTTAACAGATAATAGGTAAGTCAGCAATAATGTAGTGGTTCAGTAAGATGAACAAAATCTCATGCAGAATTGAGTTGAAAGAATAAACCAGCTTTCCTTGTGTTTAAGAAAGATTAATTCAGTGTCCTACTAGATTTCATTTTAATTCTTGTTTAGTATGTATTAAATATGCAACATTACTTTTGCAATAAATACCTAGCTTTTCTCAGTGTAAGAATCCCCAAATGAGAATTTTCATACCTCTTAAAATTAGTGATCCATCCAATTGAGCATCCCTGCTTCCCTGTCCTGAATCAACTAACAGCCAGTATCAAAAGCAAGAGTGGAAAATGAGTGAAAATTCTTAAGAAAGAATGTGTGTAGAGTAGTGCCCTGTCTGTAAAGTTTTGTTCTTGCCCTAGGCACTCGGTAGTTACTTTGTGCTCTGTTTATTTCTTACTGTTCCCTATGTATTCCATGGCTTATCTATAGAATGTCATTCAGACTGACTTCTGAAGGGCTTTTCTTGGCTCATTACAATTCTATCTGAAAAACAGATGCTGCAAATGACTGAATTACTGTTCATCAGCTGAGCTGTGGCAATTCTTTAGCCTACTCAGATTACAAGGTAAACGTACTTCCTAAAATCACCTTTATTCTGTGGACATGCTCTGTTTCGACATCTTTACTGAAGAGCAGTAACACTGAGCTGTGACAGCTGTGAATTGTGTAAGTGCTTTAACACTTGAAGTGCTGCAAAAATATTTATGAATTTGTTTTCAAAACACTGCTTTGGTGTAAGTGAACAGTTCTTTACCTAAATATGGCGTAGATAGATGAAAAGCCAGATATTCATATATTAGGGCAGTCAATTTGAGATGCCTTAAACAAGATATTTCCTTAGGGTATTGTTCAACACTACAGAGTTCTTTAGATACTGAAAGCAGAGATCTCTATATCACCTGTAGCTCTCAGTGCTTTTTACTTCTGCAAGTCAGATTCTAGGTCCCAACTTAGCACAAAAAATGAAGAAATAGGCAATTTCTGGTGAGCAGTTTAGTCTCATTGACCTGGTTAAGATCATTTGGAAACTCTGTGGTGGAGGTAGGGATAGGATCTCATTCCACAGCATATCATTCAGCTGTCAAAAGATTGTAATAGTAATTACCTTCAGGAAATCTTGTATCCTTTAGGTATGTCTTCCTGTTAAAGGGGCTTCAGTGCTATATGCACGTGCTGCTTTTAGTTCATGCACAGAAAAGAACCATCCTATGTGCAGAGAAAGGGACGAATCCTATGGAAAAAGATCTGTAAATAATCCCATAAGTAAAGACTATCATAATGTGTATGCCCAGAGTCTGGGTTGTCATCCCTTAGGCAAGCTAATCTGTCCTGGGAAGGCCTGCAACCTTTTATTTTGTCATTATTTTGACCTGGTTTTTGAGTGCAACTTTTTATGATTAAAAAAGCAAGTCAAATAAGGAAACAGAAATCCTTAGTTTTTAATAAAGCATTTAAGATCAGAAAAAGCCTCTAGGTCATCTATTCTTAGCTTGACTGTTAAATTTTACTAGCGACCCCTCTGATGAGCCCAGTATCTTGCTTTTCACTAAAGCGTATCGGACTGAATGATCTTGAGAGAGTGAATCCACAGATTTCCCATGTAGTTTGTTCCAAAGAATAATCACTGTCACTGTAAGATGTTAGAACTGTGTTTCTTTCTTCCGGTCTGATTTTTTTATGATTATTGTTTTTTTTATAAAATCTTCCCCTACTAGATTCAAGAGCTCTTTAATATTTAGGATTTTCTCCTTGTGAAAGTGCTGAGACACTGTAATCAAATCAGAACTCCTGGATATTTTTCCCTCAGGAAATGAGCCCTGGCCATCCATTTCTTAGTACTCTTGTACTCTTCAGTGACTTCTGAACTTTCTGGACAATATAAGTTATATTTGAAACAGCATTAGATAATTATGTTCTTCCAGATATGATGAATATTGGGTAGGGGAAAAGGACCCAAATTTGAGTCCCAATGAAAAGAAAGAAAGAAGAGCTTAGCCAATTTACAGTTCCATCAGCTGCTGGTGTGCACAGGTGGGTACAGGTTTACCTTCTCACTGCTGTCTCTTGTTCAGAGACGTGCTGTAGGTACGTGGGAAGGAAGCTGCCAGGTTGTGGTTGAGTAGAAGGGATACATAATTTTGTGGCTTCTTGGAGTTCTGAATTTTAAACATCTTTTTTGTAAAAGGTAGGCAAAAGACCTGTACGTAGTACTCTATTACCGATTTCAGCAATGTTTTATGACAAGTATGTATATCTATGGATTGCCATAATTCTTGTTTTTAGTGTCTTATTGACACTGATCATCCTTCAAAGTTCTTAGGACGATTGGTACCTTTAGATCCAGCACATGGATCTCGGCCATGACACCTGACAGGCAAAGTAGATGATAACACTGGTTATTCTCCGTTTCTTGGTCAAAATGATGGCCAGAATGCATGAAATCTTAGGCAAATTTATCTGCTGTAAGTCTCTATTGATGACACAGAGGTGACTTTTTCTCTCAGTCTGTCTCTTGAAGGCTTATGTTTTGACCAGATTTGGCCCTGTCACAGAGAGAAATGCCAGATTCTATAAAATTCGCTGCCAAGTCTCTGTTCAATTGTTTGACAGTTCTAGAACCGCCAAAAGAAAAGGTATCTAGACATATCTGACGTGGAAAAGCAGCATATATTTTCTTAGCCTCAGTTGTCTCAGCAACTGGTTTAGACTTTTTTGTCTGGAACTTTTGAAACCATCCTTGGGCAAACACCGTGTGTGAAAACTAGCCATAAGCATAAAAATTTAGCAAAAAGGATATGCAAATTAAAATAAAGGACATGTAAGGTAGCCGTAATAATAGCTATTGCTACTGACTCTTGTTAGAAATAAGTTTTAAAGATATTTTATTTTATATGCTTCAAAATGAATACTGTTCTTTTTAAAAGAAGAGTTTGGGGAGTCAAGACACTGCTACTATCCAGATTTATTTAACAAGTGGCTAGTTTCAAATTTCATTCTATTCTTACTACTTTAAAGACATCAAAAAAGTTTCAGATAGATAAGGTGACTAGAGACAGGAAGTTAAATTAATTTGGTAATAAAGGATATCTCACGATAAGTGAGCAAGCAGCAAAGTCATGTATCTTTTTGTATTGGCTAGAAAAAAAGACCTCTGCTTTTCTTTTGAGACCACTAAAAGCTTATGATTCAATTAAGTTGCACTTGTGCTTTGCTTGGATTTTCTGAAATACATCCAGCAGCACACCATGATATAAATAACATGCTAAACCTTTGTCTTGTGATATCTCTTATCCTCATCCTTAATAATTCTCTTAAATGAGGCCATTGAATTTCGGAGCCTCAGGATTGTATGTTAAACTCCATATCCTAGTCTAAATAAGTTATATATAAATACAGAGGGTACCTAACTCACTTCCAGCTGCCAGTACGGTGTGTGTTTTTGTGTGGATGAGAGATGTTATTATGTCCCATGCAGATGACTGTTTTTAACTGCATGTTTTCATCAAAGTGACTGAGAACTATTAGTAAATTGTCTTTCACAGAAGCTTTAATTTTTCTCAGCAGCTGATAAAGTATTCTTTTCAGTTTGGTCTACCAGAAGAGGAAGGGGTGCCCCTCAGTCCTGATTGTACCATCCAGCCATAGTAAAATCCCCTTTCATGAGGAATGTGCCGAGGAGGAGAGGTCTGTTCTGGCGCCAGTTTTTGGGACTCCTGTCCGCTCCTCTGGGCTTTCTTCTGCCAATACAAGCTGTATGTCCCTGTTTTTTATTTATTATTTATGGGATCAGAGAGGTTTCTCTCAGCTGCTTCTGTGGCCTTTTGCATCAAATGTCAGCTTTTTGATACCTTTTTAGAAAAGCTGCGCTACTGGAATAAGTAAGGATCTGTTTGTGTGTTGTTTGTAGCAAGAAAGCAAATATGTGTGAGAGTGTATATAGTTACAATTTCTCTATTTTGAATCACACTATATGCTATGCATAGTATAAGTTAGGATGGTGTAGGGATGTCTAGTATTTGTCATGTTGTATTAGAATGATTTTAAGCAAATAACTGCATTTGTTCTTTGCCTTTTGAATGAAAAATACTGAGTAAACTTGAAGTCAGTTTTGCTATTTGTCTTGCTAGATTTAATTGCATACAAAAAACCTGGCTCCTGTTTGCTCTCATAAGCTTGAAATTTGTTTACATTTATGCAAAATAAAATGTAGAGTTAAATCCTCTGTTACTTTCCTGAAAATTGATCTTATTTGCCCTACATCCTATTGCAAACTTTTATGTATGCTTTTCTGCGTTTTTCCAATATTTGCACAGCATCTGTGTTTTTCTGCTACTGCATGCCATAGTGATAATAGATTTTTCCTATGTTTGGAAGCAAGTGCTAAACAGAGGGAAATAATCACTTCCCTTAACCTGCTCGCTACACTCTTTCTCTACTCAGCCGGCATTCACTGCTGCAAGGCCACCCTGCTGACTGATGTTTGACCTGTTGAACAGGACCCCCGGGTTCTTACCTGCAAAGCTGCTTTCTATCCAGCCAGTGCCCAGCCTGTGCTATAGCGTGGCCTTATTCTCTCCTAGATGTCTCAAATGCATTTGCCTGTGTTGAACTTTGTGATGTTTCTGCTGGTTCATTTTTCCGGCTGGTTGATGTCTTCTCAATTTGATGTCATCCTCAGACTCACTGAGGTTGGGCTCTGTCTTGTCCTTCAGGTTGATAATGAAGATGTGAAACAGTCCTGGTCCCAGTATTGGCTCCTGAGGAATATTCTTACATGTAGCCAAGTTACAAACTTTAAAAGAAAACAGACAAAACATCTTATTTTACTTAAGCTCAGTGAAGAACAAATGTAAGCTGAAGATTTCATACTAGATGAATGCGCTGCAGTTTCCCAGATGTCCTCTGTGCCAGATGGGTTGTGCCTGTGCCATTCTCATAATGAAGGAGGTTCAGGGCTGAAGTAGACTTTTGTTTGATACCTTCAGGTGTTCCACAAACCCATCTGAAGTTGGAGGCTGGTCCTGGAAGCAGAAAAATTCTTCAAAATGATCTTACTGGAACACTTGGGCAGTGTTGCAGTGGGTCTGAACGTGGGAAGAACTGGATCTGGTTCAATTCTACCACCAAAGCAGAATGGCAAAGCTGTATGTTAAGACAAGGGGGACCAAGATTTTCCCTGAAACTGCAGTTTTGCAGAGCTCCAAAAGGGGACTAAACACACGTATTGAAACAGGGAAACACACGGATTGAAACAGGGACTAGTTCAGATTTCATGTGGCCCTAGGAAGGAAATTGAGAAAAGCTGGACTGCAAACGAGTGGTGTGGATGAAACTGGCAGATTGGTCTAATAAGGAGCTGTGAGGAAAGCTGAAAAATAGTGGTGAAGAGATTGGGACAGGGAGCCCAAGGTATGCTATGAGGCTTTTAGCTTGGATGAGATATTAGGGGATTTTTTGTTTCTGTGTTTTTACAGTGAATTCTATAGGTATTATCCTCTTACCAACTGTAGCTGGTTATCATAAAGGATGGCAACTTAGTGCTGGCATTCATTAAAGATTGCCTGTGAATTTCTATAAGGGTTTTTTTTCGGTTTGTTTTTAAAAATCAGGAAAGTATAAAATAAAAACATTAAACATTACAAAATTGAAACAGACAAACTGGAAATGCTGCAGTTAAATTTGTTTCTAGAAGCACGCAGCTCATTCGTTGCAGGAATTGGAAGTTGCGTACAAAATGATACTGCAGGCAAAGTAAAAGATGAAAAGAACTAACCTACCTCCAACTTGCATTCAAATACTGTCTCAAAGTGCATGAAGGGTTTCTCATTTTTGCCACAGAATTCCTATATAAAGCTGAGAAGGTCTCTTAAACCAGTAATTTTCTTAATGCTACTGGATTATTCCCTGAAAGGAATCAATGCCTTGAATTTTTAAACCAGCTCAGTCAAGCTAAGCAGTTACAGTCAGTAAGCTAAGCAGTGATTTCTAACTGTGTGTTTCCTGGTTTCATATGTCTTGACCCTGTGGGATTGATTTGTACCAGTGCTGAGGACTCAGAGACGTGGCTGTAGTTGATGGAAGCTACACACAGAATGCAAAATAATGTTAGAAATCAGGGCCTAGGCATCTCAAACTAAACACACTGGTTTGTGCATATTTTGATTTTAATGGCTCCATGCTTTAGAATCTTAAGTGTATTGATATATCATCTGAGGTACTGTAAAAGTTAAACTAATGCTTGTGAAATGAACATTACAGTAATGAACACCATAAAATGGATGGCATTTAATCATTGTCTTTAGAATAGGCTTTTTATCAATATTCAGTACAATGGTTGCACGTTGAATTGGGATGAAACAAAACAGTAAGTGATCACCATCTGCTCTATATGCTGAATGAGGCAGAGTTCATGTTGAAAGGGTAATAAATGGAGATGTTATGGCAGGCTACGTCATAATACAATGACATAAGTTAACTGAAATTCAGGTTACATAGCTGACTTCTAACACTTCTTATCTTTTCAGTGTTTGCCATAACAACCTTAGTGAAATTCTTTTGTAAGAATTAGCATAACTCTTTCGAGAATGCAAAAACTTGACACTTCTAAGCTTAGGAAAAAGGGGTTTTGAAATGTACAAAGCCAACTTTGCATTAGTCTCGCAGCTGAGCTCACAGCTGAGGCAAGGCCCTAGATGGTGTGATACTCAAACATAGTATTTTCCTCCTCTTTTGGAATGCATGCAGCTGGAAGCTGAATATTTCTAAAGCCCAAGACCTTACATTAAATAAATTATAACTTATTTGTGCTGAGTTATACAATTATATTGAGAACTGAAATAATAATTATACAATTTTTTTGAACAGATTGTTTATACCACTAAGTAAACATCTCATAAAATATATAAAGAATCCTGCAAACTTATATTTCTATTATCGTGGCTTCTGGTGGAATGTAGTTTTCTGGAATATCTGGCTAGGTGGTTGCAAAATTTCAGAAATAGAGAGATCCTTTGTCTCATTATGTCTTTTATAATAGCTGGTGTAAAGGACATTGCAATGGCTGGTGCAGTATGCTGTCAGTGTAGGAATTATGTAGCAGTGCTATATAGGCTGAGAGCATGGAGGATATTAATGGAGTCTGCAGTGCTGAGTACCAAGAAAATAGTCTGCTGTCAGGGAACTCAGCAGGGTCTCAAAGGAGCTGCAGTGGGCACATTGTGGGGGGAATTCTTCCTCTGAAGTGGGTTCAGTGTGCTGATCTGCCAGGAGGTTCTGTACCTTCTGTAGTGGTTTTAGAAAACTCATCTCCAAATTCACTCCTCAAGATTTTCTTAATGTGGTTTGCTTTCTAACAGCTCCTCTCTTGAAGTATTCAGCACCTTGGGGTGCTTTTCGTGATAGTGATGCTGTATATGCATGAGTGCACTCGTTCAAGCCTGGATAGGAATAGTACCTCCTAGAGGAGAACATTTGAAGGGCAAATACATGTGTAGCATTTGAAAGAAAATAAGAGGTAGAGCTAGGGGTGAGAGACTGAACAGACTGATTTCCTATCCTGAATAGGAAACAGGAGGGCGTTGAGTCTGGGAAGGATTAGAGTTCATCTCCATATTGCTTGTGTGGTATGTCAAAGGTTGGTGATAAATTTGCATGATCTGGCAGTGGCTGCTAAACAGTTCTGCATAGGTACTACTGGTATGAGGATTTATCTGCACATATACATCTGCCCCTTCCTGTGGCAGTGCAAAATTTGAACCCATGCTAGCTACATCACTGAGTGAATCTACACTATCTTAGCAGAAATGACAGCTCCAGTGATAACTTCTTGTCTCACAACCAATAACTATTTGTCAGTGAAAAAATGGTTTCTTTTGATGTCTAACTATTCCTTAACAGCTGTTCTAGTCTTTTGGGTTTTTGCAGAGAAGGTATGGTTTCTGTTTTGGAAGGTAGCGCAAGACAGCCATTTAACTTTTTGTTTCAATAAAAATGGTAAAAACAAAAGCTTGCAAAGCCGGCAAGTTATGTCAGTATATTTTAAATATTTAAATACTGCTGTAGTGCAAGATTTGTACTGTTCCAAATCTAGGGGTTATCAGGCAGATTTGGGTTTTGTTCCTCTATCATCATAAAGAATTGGCATTTTTATCTTAATTTACTTATGTGGATATAAACAACTCCTGAGTTGGGAGGGAGGAGAGAAGGAAGAGGAAAGAAATGAAGGGTCTCAGACCAGGGCTATAGCTGGACAGAGAAAGAGTTGAGAATTGGGAGCAGGTGCCTCTGGCAGAGGTGAGATCCTGCCTCTGGGTTTGCAGCAGAGACACCTGCTTTATAGCCTCCATTGGGATCTGAACTCAGCAGGGGCTACAGAGCTCTGCTCTTCACCGGAGGTGGGATCTCACCCACCTCAGCTAAGCTCACCTCTGAGCAGCAGGGCTACTGAGGCCTGGATGAGCTCAAAACTCAGCAGGAACTGTAACCCAAGATCTTGTCTTAGTGTGTGCATCAGGGTCACCCAACCTGTGCTAAGGCTGGAGTTTAGTTGGGAGTGTTTGAGCGCTGCAGCATGCTGCAGGCATGGCCCTGTCCCAGAGAGTGGCAGGACTGGGAGCCCCTGGGGAGCTCCGGCCGGGGCAGGAGCAGCCGACCGCAGCAGCCAGCGTGGCCTGCCTGCTGGGCGGCCTTTGCCCTCCACGTGGGGTGGCGGGTCCTGAGCCAGCGGGCTCCGTTCTGGAGCGTCTGCAGGACCTCAGCTGGGGTAGAGGCTCCTGCTGAGCTCCTGCAGGCTGTCTGGCCGGAGCCCTTTCCCTTCAAAAGCAGCCACATGCCTGTATGCCTGTTGTTTGGGTTTTTTTTTTTCTTTCTTAAAAAATTTAGGCTAACAAAAATGGGTGTGTGCTGTACTGACTATCCCTGAGTTCTCTGTGTGTATCAGTCCTTTAGTTTCCAAATGAAAATTAAGGTCCACACTTCTGGAGGCGTGCTGTTGGCATGATAAGCAAGAAGGAGAGGTATTACTCATTGCTTCAGTTTTTTTGTAAAGCTTTTGATCTTGATCCATAAATGGCTTTTTGATAGACATTTTGATAGCTGTCAAGTTTGTTGAGGATCGTCCTCCCTTTCCCTAGCAGCTTTCCCTTTCTGTCCATGCTGCAACCTCTTCTTCCGGTATGTGTTGGTCAGACAGCTGGTTGTGGCTAGTGACATAGCTGTTCCTTAACCCTCCACATGACTGGGGAAGTGAGATGACAAATCCCATTAAACAGTCCTCCTTAGAGTCATAAATACATGCTTTTAAAATAAACTTTTAAAAATATTCAAGGATATTTTAAGAAGGAAAAAAAAAGAAGAGTGCAAACCGCCCTATACAGTTTTGGTGTTAAAAAAAAAAAAAAAAAAAAAAAAAGCTTCTAAATTCTTTCCTTTGCCACTAAATTCACAGAGTCTTCATTTTGGGGAGATTCGGTAAATATTTTAAGACTAGTCTTAATTTTGCCCTTTGGTGCCTCAGATATTTACCGTTCTCTCCATAGATAAATAGATGAGACTTTTTTTTTTTTTTTTGAGTGATGCTAGTAAAAAGCTCAATCTTGAATTTTCCTTATAGAGATAGCATACTTTGAAAAAAGTAGAGCAGAGAAACTTGAAAAGACTGCGGGGTGCTGTTACAGGCTGCTAGCAGTGAACTTAACTTCTGTGGGGTTGTCTTCTCTTCATGCTTTTCCCTTTTTTGGCTGCCACGTCCCTCTGTGGAGCCTCCTTGGCAGTGCAGGCAGAGGAGGCTGCGTGTTTGTCACAGCGACGTGACGTCTCCCTCTTTCCAATAAACTCTGATCCCCGTCCTGCTGGCTGTCTTAATCATCTCTGCTCTTGATGGTAATCTCTGTTTCCAGCAATGAGTTGGCCCTGTTCAAGTGAGCAGCTATTTGGCTTTGTCTAATGCCGGACCCCAGCATTAGCAGCCCCCGTAAGCCCCCAAGCCAGGCCCCTCAACCCCTCTCACCTCCTTGGCTAATATAGTTCATTGCTTTAAAACAGCCTCTGTTTTAGACTTGATCAGGCTTTTCCTCTGTTCCCTTCACCAAAAATAATTTTAAAAAGCTGAAAAATATATGAAGATGTTTGTTCAGATTCTCTGTATATTTTGATTTTTAATTTGAAATGAAGTCGGGTGCTGAATTCTCAAATTTCTTTTGCTGCATGATATTTCCATGCAGTTCTAGGAAAACATCTACATTAGCGTGTAAAGGTTTTCTGATGATGCATTTTTTTCCATTTTACATGACAGCTTTTCTAGCATCTGCTTTTAAGGTTATCAGACTAACTTAGAAATATTAACAAATTTAGCTATGTCATTGTCCTCTGACACAGGATGTTACTATATCTGCTTTACGAATGAAGATACCCACGCTCGGGTCAATTAAGTTAGCTGAGGTTGGTTGTTCCACAAAGACTCCAAACCGAAGTGTCTCTGAAAGCAGAAAAATCTGGGCAGCTTGTGTTTCAGTTTTTCATTCTTGTCAGGGCTGGTAGGGTGGTTTTTGAGTTGCAGTTTCTTGATTCAAACACGCTCATGGAGTGCTTGAGCGAACGCAGTGGTGCAGGCGGGTAGAGGCGCTCTCCAACGTCACGGGAAGCGGGGAGCAGGCAAGTGGGGTGTGGAAGGAGGCGCTGGAAGAAGATGGCCCTTGGGCCTTCCTGAATTTCTCTGTAAGCGTGTTCCCACTGTTGGTAATTTGCTGATGCATGGCCATTTGAGAGATTTCTGCTGTTTTGCTGTGTAGTCCTGCAGCAGCTGCTTCCTGCACGCAGCCAGTGCAGCAGCACCTTTTAGAAAACGGGTGATTCAAATGCAAGTGCATTTGCTTGGGCCTGTCCTTGTCTTCTGAGTGAATGGAGGGTCCTGAGGCCTCAGCTGAGGAAAACCTAATACCCTCAGCAGCACGTCACCTATGAACAGGAGGAAAATTTGTAAAGAGAAAGAGAAAAAATGATTTTTGGCACACCAAGTGAAATAAATGAAAAAGGACAGGCTATAGGAGGAATCAGGGCAAAAAGAGCCGGTGGTCTCTGACTGTGCTAGAGTCTGGTGTATCAGGAGCCAGAGAGGTGTCTCTGGCCATCTGCCAGCCTGCGAGGCAGAAGGCAGCAGAGGAGAGGAAGAAAAGGTGTTAGCTGCTGCTCTTGAGGAGTTGCAGTGTGCTAACACTAGCGGCTTCAGTTCTCTTTCTTGAATCGCCTTTGAAATGGTTCTCTGTACGCTTACTAAATGTGCATCGCGCCGCCCTGTGCTTTAGACCTAATTCATTTAGGTTATGAAGTCCTATACTGTTGCTTTCGATGTGATTTTTGTAGCTAATGCCTGTTTGTTCAAATATTCCTGACGGTGTGGAGTGTGTCTGGACATGACAGCACACACAGCTTCGCTCCTCGGGCAGCTGTTGGTAGCGGACAGTCTGTTGATAAATATACACAACATTTAAATAAAAACTTTTTTCAAGAAAAAAATATTTAGATGACTCACAGAAGATAACTGTACATACAAAGTGGAAAGAGGAAGAAATCTGGAAATCCTGTTTTTCACAGAATTTTTTACAGTGGCTATTTTTTAATGTGGTAAATTAGGATAACTTAAAGTATGTAAAAGTCATGTAGGAGAAGTGTATTTTAATTAACAGGGTATTTGTTCTCTCTTAGTTGAGTTCCATTTTCAGGTGGTGTTTGTTTGCTAGAGTATAAACAATTGACTTCCTCAAAAGAAGAAGTGCTTTTGTTGCAAATTGTAATAATGCCAACCACTGACAAATCCTGTGGCCATTCCAAGGAATTTCAGGAGAGGTTTTTTATCCTCTCTTCTTTGACAAATGTCATTATTTTCTAGATGCATTACTCAGTAAAATACTGTTCTTCAGAGGAACACGTGAAGCAGCCAGCATTAGCCTCTAGCTAGGGGAAAGACCACCATTGCCTTTCCGTAGTGAACCCGCAGAGGATAAAGTAAAGAGTCCTTTCTATGTCCAGTTTGGAACTGGAGCTGACAACTCTTGATTTGGATGTTTAGCAGGTTGTGTTTTCTAAGTCCCAGAACTATATAAATTATATCGGTTGAGAGACTTTAATCTCTTTTAATTATTCTAGGAATGGTGTCTAAAATTCTACTCAAGTTTTCCAGGGCAAATTTCAGGCAATTTGAATTAATCCACAATGAATGGACTTTTTTTTTTCCTTCTATATTTGTAAATGCAGTGTTTTGGATACTTGAAAAGTGCAAAAATCATTTTAGGACTTTTTTACACAGATATCAAGAATTTAAACAAGTTGGTAGAATCCAAATATTTTTGTATGGAGAATCATTCAGTTCAGATCAGAAGTATCCTTGTCCCTGAATTACTTTAATGATTCACTAAATCTTTTTGAAGTGTTATGTAGTTGAATATTTTATCTTCTTCAAATAATTTATTATGATCTTCGAACATGCTGAATGTTCTGTGGTCTCAGTCAAATTTTGTATGTTTAAGGAAAAAGTTCTCGACGTTTTTGTTAGTTTAGGAGGAATATGTCATGTACCAAGCTTGCAGAATTTAGTGCTGATGGAAAAAAGTAGTCCTGTTGCTTCAGGGCATTAGAGTAAAAGACCTATAAATTGATCATATCATAGTTGCATGCTGCAAGGTGCTAACACCTTTCTTTGAATGTTTGGGTAGCATTCTTCATCTGCAATCTGTACAGCTAGTCCACTCATTTGACTTGATGCTGTATTGCTGCATTTTCTGTATCCAGACTTGATATTACACAGACTTTCCATAGTGTTTCTCCACCAAGAAAATAGTCTATAGGAAGCATCTTACATGCTATTACTGAAGCGAGTATGAGACTCCAGTGTTTTTCGTGAATCCCAGAGAAATATTGGAAGAGCTTGTAAAACAGAAAGTAGCACGTTGTTAGAGAACTGAGACCTTTGTGTGGAAACGGCTATTAAAATAGAGACTTGCTGCATTTCAGTAGTGTACACTATCTTCCGCCCTTTTTTCTGTAGCTCAAATCTCTGCACCTACTCAACTTGTCTGCTCTAAACTCATGAATGTAGTGGTGTGCATTAAGAGTAGAAAGAGTGCATGTGATAGACTTTGAAATCTTAGTGACTTTACCATTTTTTTCCAGCAAAATCTCAGTCATAGGTGATTTATACCAAGCTGGAAAAATCCTGAAAACAGCTGACAAAGTAACAGCTTATCACATGGATCCCTTTGGGATATTTAATAGCTCAAGCAAGGGATTAATGTAATAAACTGACTTGGTGCTATTCACAGTAAAAAGGTGATCATTTCTGCCTGATTCATTTTATCAGTGAAGCAGAAAAATTCTCTGTTATATGCTAAAATGCTTAGGAAAGCATTTCTGATTTTTTTTCTTTTCCCTAGTATTGATTTTCTTGTTCAGAATATCTTCTACCACATTCCACTTTGAAATATTTTGTAGATAGGAACGTGTTCAGAGGCTTCACCTGTAACGTGGAATTCAAGCCTCCTGAGGAGTTTGAGGCTGCAAATACAGCCAGTGTCTTGAGTACTGTTCAGTAGGAAACATTTCCTAAATTCCTTCTCTCATGCTTCTTATTAGCGTATTTAAAGCAGTTACGAATTTTTGGTTCATAATAATCTCTTCTTATAGATTTAACTGGATCTAATGACAGGGACTTTCAGCCCTTTTCCTCCTTAATTCTGAGTGGATTTTTCCTTGGAAGGAGCTTCCTGAAAATGAGGCCAGGAAGGTGATGATTAAAAGGAGTGATATACACATTTGCTTTCTGTAAGTCTGTCAGTGTGTAAATGCGTAGTGGAAAGTTCAATTTGTCCTGCAGCTCAATACAGCCAACTTCTGTTGCCCCTATGCATAGTTTAGCAGGTTTTCAGTATATACTGATTATTATCTTTCTAATATAAATCTGACACTGAAATGACACAAATTACAGGGCACAGCAGTGCATTCATAAATCCATGCCAGACCTCATTAACAGAATGTAAACATTAGATTGCACACATTATGCATGCATTTTAAACTAAACTGTTTCTTTAACATGCAGAATTTTAATTTCACACCTTCCACTCCAATACTTGACAACTTCATTTTTCAGGAAGCTGTTTTCTGTGGATACCTGTCAATTAAAACAGACTTCCAGCTAAATTGCATCATGAGCTTATTAACTCCCATCTAATCATCCAGTCATGGCCAATTAATCACTTCTCCTGGTGCCTTGTTTTAATAAAATCTGTTTTCCATGCCACTGAGCAGCAAACTATCATCTGATTTTATGTGAGGGATAGCCTTTGCTCAAGGGGAAAAAATACAGCCTTCCTTCCCTGATACAAAAGGCCTTATCTGAAGGAGCCATTGCAGGCTAGTGGCTTGTGTGTGTAGTTCTGCTTGTGTTTAAGAGATGAGGAAAACTTGTGTGTTTCCTGCACAGAGCTAAATAGGTTTCCTGTGCTGCGGGGAAGGGATGGAGGCAAACTGGGACAGGAATGTAACTGGTGGATTTTTGAGTATTCAGATCATCCGCCCATCTCCACCTGTGGAGCTCTGGCTTCATTAACTACTGGGTATTAATAAGCAGTAAGATAATACAGAAAGCTGGCAGCTTTTCATTTTCTCAGCATGGGGGGGGGGGGAGTAATTTCATCCCTCATGAAAATGGAAAAAGGTAAGCATCCTTATTTCTTTTAATAAATGTTCTCTGTGTTAATGAATAAGCCAAAGTTATCAAGGTGCTTCCTTAAAAAAATCTTATGACTGGGAGTTAAATAGGCTCCTGACAATTTAAGCTCTCATTTACAGTACAGTAGTCTAGTTATTAAAAAGCTGACAGCACTAGCGTAAATATTATGGGCTGGAAATGTTTTGATGTTTCCTAGCAGAACCCACACATCTTACAAGACCATAAACGAACCAGAGGTATTGGCTCTTCTTATTTCCCAGGACTGATCAGAATATGTTTTCTCTTTTGACAAGCTGTAGGTGCAATAAGGCATGAATTATTTTTTAATCAAGCTTTGGAACAACATGTCCTTACCGTAGAGTTGTATTTCTGTAGTTACGAGTGTTTTCATTAGCTTAGGAGTTGTCTGCAGGTGCCAGGCATAACTCACTAAAGTAACAAGCATTGCAGTAATGATTTCTTCAGATATTCTTTGGCTAGGACTTCATCAGACAGTCGTGTGTCCTGACGAGACACAGAGCTATTAGGTTCAGTAACCAATGCCTGCTTGTCCTTATTGCCAAGTTTGCCCCTTTCAACTTTGAATATGCCTATCAAGAAAGGAGAGAAATAAGTGGAGATCAAAGCATTTCATGCAGTGTGGGGCTTTGTATCATGAATGTGGACAAACCAGTTATCAGTGGAAAGCTTTATGGAAAGATGAGGTAATTTAGTAGTTTAGTCTACTTAAAATCATGACTCTTCTTAGGAAAAAAGAAAGCGCAAAACTTTTGCAGATAAAAAAAAATACTGTCATTATCTCCTCAGTGCACTTTATTTAGCATCAGATATTTATATCTTATATAGCATCAAGCCATTTCAAGTAAGGTGCAAAAAGAACAAGACTTGACTTTGATCAACTGCGCTTTGATCAAGTAAAAGTACTGGAACAATCCAAGAAGTGCAGGAACAGTGTTTTTGCATTCTGGATGTCAAAAACCTCAGGGAAGGAAAAGAACAGGAATAAAATCATCATCCTCTATTGCAAACCACAGAACTGTAACAAGTTAGTATTTCTAGCCTGGAACATAGGGCCTTCTTTTGAGTGTGCCCTATTCGGAACATTTGTATGGAAAGTATGCCACAGAGGCAAACATTTTTATCATCCCCTGACAAGTTTCCTACTTTTGAGGTAGATGGCAGGCCTTTTTGTAGCCTTACCAAGACCACTGGATCTCTCATGTGCACAAAATGCTCTTTCCAGGATCAGGGATGCAATAAAAACGGACTTTGTGGGAAAGGGAAGTTCATTCATCTCTTCTCGGTTATCTTTGCTGATGAAGGTTGCACTCAGAGAAGGAACTAAACCAAGTAGATACAAAAGTACAGCTCTTGGAGTATCTTGAAGACAGAAATCTTCTACAAGCGAAGACAATCCTAGGCTAGGAGAGAAGGTACATCATCCGTTACTGTGCTGAATCTTGAAAGCAAGAAGTGGAGGTGGCTATGAAGACAATCAAGGGTTGCACAGAAAAAAAATCAGTTTTATTTAAAAACTATGGGGGAATTTTTGTCTTGCAGACATTTATGCTTTGTTGTTCTAGAGTGCAGTTCTAGTTATTGTCATCGTGCTTATCTACATCATTAATTAGAGAGTTTTAGACAGAGGTTTTGTTGTATATTCTCAGTTTCCTCAGCGAGGAATGCAAAAAAAGAAATCTGTGAGTGTTTTGTTTTGTTTTTGTTTTTGTTCCTAATAAGATTTCCCTGTTCAGAAAATGAGTATAAGCACAGAGGAAAATACAACATGCACCAGCTGGAATGTGTTGCTTCACTGAGATTTCAGGTTGCAGTCTCATCTGTGGATCATGACAGTGCATCTGTTGCAGTTTTCACGAATAATTGTAGAGTGTGTGATTAGCCATATCCAGCTGAGAAAGATTCTCCTATTCTGTGTGGAGCAAAGTTCCCTAGTTTTTTGTATGCCGTTAAAGTGGATTGAAAGAAAACAGACTATACAAGCCAGAATTAAGAATGGTAGACTGTTTTCACAGCTTTAAGTCACTTCCTTGTCATCTTCCTGCACTGGTAATTAATGTTGCTGTATTAGTGGATAATCAGTGCAGTCTTCTGTGAGCTTACTTCATGTCAAGTTTTAGCAAGTGAGTTTGTGAAAGACCTCTCATGATGGTGGCAAGGTCCCCGTTTTGTCTCCTCTTTATATCTCTCTGTCTTGTTTATGCCTCCTTGAGACAATGCAAAAGAGGGGTAACAGATCTACAGTCCTCCTGTTGTAACTGGCTCTTGTGTTTGGTTAATGTGGCACTGGATATCTAGAGCTCACAGAAAGATTTGTTGGAATACCAGTCTTCTATCTCGAATTAAAAGCATCTGAAATGAGCTCTTGGCTCAAAAGACTGTAGCTCATGCATACCTCTGAAGAGAAGTCAGCAAATGCAGATCACTCTCTGCAGTTCCTGGTTTAATATTACAGTAAATGATTAAATCATAGCCATGAGTTCTTCATGGAGGGCTTCTTTGTGCAGTTATATGAAACTTTAAGGAAAGTATTAAGACTCTATAGTACAGTATTCTCATCTGGCTCTAAAGGAGAAATTATTTTGTAATTCTAAATGTTGTTTTTGATCTTTTCCTTGGATATCGGAGTACATTCTTTCATCCCTATTTTGCTCCTTGTAGCACTCCCCGTACTCCTTACGCATACACACAAATGGCCCCCATACCATTGCAATATCCATAACGCACTGCTCTCTAGCTTCTGAGGTGTTGTGTTTTCTGCCCATTGAAATGGTTATGTTGATGGCTACTGGGTAACAATAGGCAGTGAAATCTTTTATTTTGAAGTTGGTAGCTTTCCATAAAAAGACTGATTACTGCAGTATAAGTAGCCCTCAATCTCTAAATAAATCTGGGAGACATTATATTTTTCAGTCTTTGGTAACTCTGATGTATGGCAGGACAGTCATTTCCTGTATTCAGATTGTCAAATGGCAATAAACCCACTAAATTTTAATATACAATCTTAGCCAGTGTCATTTTATTTTCTTTTGGGAATGTCCTTTGAGTACCCAGACACATACAGAAGGAATGTTTTTAAGTAGCATACTGCATTTGAGGTATATGCATTTTAAGATGGATTCTGCTTCCTCTACTGGAGGAAATACTATAAAAATAGTCTTGTGGTATAAAGAAAAAAAAGGAAAAAATAGTATAAACTTACCTAAACATTTTCTTATGTCAAACAGTATGATCTTAGAGATCAGGAAAGAAGATGAGGCAGAAGGGACAGTTACTGAATTCCAAAGATTTGGATTTATTGTCACAAGGCAAAATTTACCATGCTTTTTAAAATAAATGATTGTATCATTTCTTCAGACCATGGTTAACATAATCTGTGACTGAGAGAAAGTTGCTTATTGTGTAAGATACCTCAGTGAGAGGGAAGTTCAAGAAGTGGCTGCTATCCCCTTCCACCCCCTGGCCTTTCCTGAAATTTCAGCCTTCCTAGGCTAGTTGGAGGATCTGTGCCTCAGAAGAAGTCAGCAGCTCAGCAAAACTTAAGTGGGGTGAGAACAGGTCCAAGTCCAAAGGGTGTTAGCCTCTCCAAAGACAGTGGTGACAAGATGTGGTTTGGCTGAAGGGAAGGTTAGATGTCTTTTTTTGCATAGATTAATGATTGATGCATCAAGGGAAGGAGCTTTGAACCTTAGTGTTTCCCAAATTAGGATGTGTACTAGGAGAGGAGGGCCCCGTAGATTTGTCTATTAAGGCAGACCAAAGATAGTTATCAGTGAGAATCGCTTGCTTGCTATCTGAATATCTGGTTAGGCCTAGTATAAGGATTAGGCAGGCATATCCGTTGTTTCTTTTTGTGTCTGTTCATGTGAACTTGACAGCTATTTCGTCTGTATTAGGTTTTGCGAATGAGTGCTTTTATTTGCTTTTAGATTAATCATATCTATATTGTCAGGGATTTCAGGGCAAGTAAATATCTTATGAAGTCTTGCTTAGGACTTTTTTTCTTCCCCACGTGGGATACTAAATGCTCTGAAGGTGACAAGTCTGGCAGGGTGTGTTACCTAGACCAAAAGCTAAGCACGTCTTGTCTCCACAGGCAGGTTTTAAGCCTGGGACAATGTGGCCTGAAGGGAGGAGGAAGTGTTCTTCTCCTGACTTCAGTAGCTGGAAAAGCTGCTCTGCTCTAGCGCACAGGTGGCTAGGTAAAAGGCAGCATGCCTGGTACAGGAAGGTACTGAAGGGGCATGTAGCAGAAGGGCTATAGGAAATGGCTGTAATTAAAAATACAGGAATTTATTACAGCATGCATTATGTTGAATGAAAGATGGTGCTTTCAGAAGTAGACCTTTTCAGATGTATTTGTAATCTTTCCTGTATGATCATTGTGACTGCAGGATCTGACAACTTTACGTGCACAACTGAAGTGGTTGTCCCCATGGACTAGTGAATGGAGGTGCCGGTGGCTCACGCAAAAGCCTGCTGACATGTCTGTTTAAAGATGGTTATATAAACGCAGATTTAGTGTGTACAATTACAAAAACTTGGCTAACTTGACTTGTGAAACTAGCTACTGTCCTTTAAAATAAATTAAACTAGATAGACAGCTTAGCAACTGCAAAGCAATTGATGATGCGATGATGTACACTGAGGGGATTTTTTCCAAAACCAATCCTGGCAGCCCGCTTCGCTTGAATTTTGGGACAATAAGAGAGCTTCTCAAAGCAAGACAATAAAGAATGGATTAAATGAGCTCTTTTTAGCATCAACACACAGTCAACTTGTTTGTGCTGCATTATTAGTACATAAACAATTTTAGCAAAACAAAAGGTGCATCAAAATCAAGCTGATAAATGAAAGACTTGCACATGACTCAGACTCAGCTATTTCTTACTTCTTTTTGTAAGACATCATAGTTGTATTGTTTCTCTTTGGCTTCACACTATTACCTGCTTTTCTAACATATTTCCATCTTTTTCCATCTTTTCATACTTATATTGCATTTATTTTGAAACACTACATGCTTTTTTAGAAAGGATTTCTCTAGCAGCAGTTGGTGACAAAACTCAGGTTTATACAGAAAACTAGAGGCAAATCACAGAATTTATTTGATAAATTCAAATGTAGTCCAGATTGCTGAAGGCAGGTAGGAATTGTCAAGTCAAACAAACGCTCATAGGTTTATACTGTTAACTAGTGGACAGGTAACCTTCATGCATTAGCGGCAATGTAGATGTAGCAATATTGAAAACACAAAACTTATTTTAATAGAAATGAATATATAAGAATAAGCGAGAAAATTCAGTTTGAATAAAATGATTTTATTTGATGAAACCTAAGTACTTGAATGTGGCCTCTTATAGTGAGAATTTCACAAGTAAGCTGGAATCCAAACACTACTGGTTTTGAAAATTGCTCATGGTTTGCTCTAAGCTATCTTCTGAAATTCTTACTAAGCTTTTATTTGGCATCTGCTAATAAAACATCACTGTACCTGCAGGAAAAAACACAGAAGGCTTGATAAGCTGCAGTGTTTTCAGTGCTAAGCTCAAAGACAAATCTATGTCAGATGGAGTAGCATTGGTGCCAAATAACTTTTTATTAGCTAGTGCCATCCTAACTTTTTTAATAACTGAAATGTGTTCTATAGATGCTTTTTATCCTTCCTGAGAGCATAGGATTTCCAAAGACCTTTTAGAGAGAGTAATTTAAACTGTTTCCCTAATGAACCTTGAAACCGTGTTGCTAATACAAAACCTTAAGCTTTTTCGTTGGTTCTTTATGATTCCCCCAAGGAAAGGGAATTACATTTTGGAGTTCTGTTCTCCTCTGTCCTTATGCAAGGTATTCTCTCGTGCTGCAGGTAGCAGGGTCTGGGTTTGGCAGCTACCCCCTAATTTTAGATTTCATGCTTTTAGCATTCAGTAAAATGACAAGTCTGGAACAGCAGCCACTAAACCTTTTCAAGTGAAAAACATTCACTTGTAACAGAGCTTTACTCAGGAGAGAGTAGAGAAATATTTTCTGTGCAACTGTGTGCTGTACTTCTTGACAGGTTGGTACAGAATATGGAATTAATTCAGCATTAGTCTTCATTTGTTGTTTGTTTATGTTGATGTTTAGATGGACATTTTTGGGCTTCCAGAATTTGAAGTGCTTCTCATAAAATGAGAAAAAGTGAGGTATTGGCTTTTTAAAGAGGAGATGTCAGGAGAATGGCTTCTCATTCCTGTAAGACAGATTTCCTAAAATGTGAAACAGTAACTTCAAAATATACTCTGAAATGCTGTATTAAAAGAGGAGATTTACTGATTTCTTGCTTTTTCTTTCTACAGCTAGTTGATGTGGAAAAATGGGTATGTGATTCTGTCTTTTATTCACCTGATCCCAAATGTTTCATGTTGCCACTGAGTCTAATTTGTCTGTTTTTATACCTTCTGTGTTCATGACCCTTCAACTTGCATGGCTCAAAAAGAGAGGCAAATACATTGTCTTTTAGGATCTGGTCATTCCTGAGTTATGTCACACCAAATTTCATGCTATAGTGACTTTTATCTCTTGTAATTTGATCTTAGAATTGCATAATACACAGTTATGATGATTGCCTGTTAGTTTTGAGCCTTGCTGTCTAATGTTATTAACTCCATTCTGTAACCCTCCCTGCCTTTTCCAGCTAGACGTTGTAATCCTGAAATGCATGGCAATAAGATAATTAATATCAATAAATAATGTGTGATGCTTTATCTAGCTGCAAATAATGTATATACTTAATGATGGAGAACAGCTGCTACAGAATAAAAAAAAAATCATTCGTAGATCTAAGCAATTAGAAATTCAAAGCACATCAATTTCTGCTGAATGTGTTTAAGCCACACAAAATTGTTAAGGCCTTTCCTAATGTGTCTGTGTATACCATGCTATCCTTTTCTTCATGGAGTAGTCTGTATTGGGAACTGAACAGAATATTTGTGTGGTGTGTATATGTAACTCCTTTATATGGTGCATTTGCATATGTTTTTCTCTAATATAGTATCTACCATCAGTATATGTATAAGTCAGTGGTCATAAAACTGTTGTGTTATGGTTTATTCATATGAAAAAGGTTAGCCTCTCTGAAAATTTGGATCATAAGGACCTCCTTGATTCCTTAATATTTAGTTTGAAAACACACAGAAAACAACTGTGACGTTCTTTGGTGTATGACCAATAACATAGCTAGAGCGCTGGTCTCACTCTATTTCAGCTAGGCTTTATGGAAATTTAATCTGCAATTAAGAGTATAACAGTGACTGAAGTTATGAACTGGTCAAGACTTCTGTAGGTAAATACATTGTTTAAGTGGCGGCTTTGACTTTGCAACACCCTTTCGACTCCTGTATCCCCAGTTATTTATATTATGAATAATATCTATGAAATGCTTATTGTATTTCATAATAATTCATTAATCAGTAACTGTTGGTAAGTGTTAATTTTTAGGCAATTGTATCAATATGACAGCATTATTACTCATATTCTGTGAATTTGACATTTTGACAGTTAGTGAATTGTTTGCATAGATTGGTTTGGGATGTGTTTTAAACCATGATGATGGTCAATTTTCCTTCCCATTTTTGTCTAACTCTTTAAATACAAATGTGAGAGGTTGGTTTTAAGTCTTTAGATTCTGTGCTTTTTATTCCTTGATTACAAGATTAATGATTGTCAGACTTGTACAAACTCACATTGTTGTTTCTCTGCTATTAAGAGAAAGACAGCAAAAACAGAACAAGTGCTTTAGGAAAAAGGAAAAAAAAGGGAGGTGCATCTGGCCTCATACTTCATGAAGCATGAAAGAAAAAGCCAGAAGTGTATTTGTTTACACCCTGATACGGCATATCTTTTGACTAAAGTAATCAAAGAGTGTGTTCTTAGAAAATACAGTATTATCTACATAAAAGTAAGTCAGATCTGCCTTTTTAATTTGGAATTTGTACCTCAGGCTGCTTAATTGCTATTTAATAACATCAGCATCTTACGCTTTGGAAAGATTGCTTCACTGGCATTGGCCCTTAAGCCATTTTAAAATAAAACATTTATCATGAAAGCCAGTTTGGAATGATTCTTCCTGAGTTAGGTCAGCTAAAGAACTGGTGTTTTGTAATCCACACAGCTTCTTAACCGAAGGGGAGGGAGTGGGTGCTGGCTCTGTGTCAAACACGAACCCCAGTTTGCCCTGTAAAGCAGCTCTCAGCCCTCTCTGTAATTCCAGACTGTTGCTAGCGGAGTTGATGAGGATTGAGGATGTACGTATCGATCCAAAATGCCTTAAAGGCATGTACGAAACTGAAAGTTGCATCTGAAAAGGACAGTTATTGAGCTAGCTTGTTTGACTTTCCGCAAAAATGGATTTGCACACACCTAGTCAGACTGGAGAGGCAGTTGTGAAAGGGGCTTCTTCCTGTCTGTCAGCTGTTGGTTACTTTTCACAAGCCCTCCGTTTCTGCATGGCTTTTCAAACGCATCTGAAAATTTGGGCTCAAGTTTGAATGGAAGTGCAAACATAAATCATGATGTCAGTGTATCTTCTATTGATTTCTTCAGGCTTTGAATGAGGCTTACTGACTTTGTCTAGAAAATTGGCTAAGCAGAAGTGTAAGTGCTTTTTTGGATTTTGACCTATGTTTCTGCTGAATACTAATTCCCGTCATTGCTCTCTGATGCACTGAGAACATCTCACAAAACATAAAAACTAATGAAAGTAAAGCTTACCTTTGTCATTCTGGCCATTTCATATTTGAAAACTGCTTTTAATGAAACTACCAGGGGATAAAGACGACATTTGATTCAACTGAAAGTTTTAAGACACTGAGTATACCTTATTTACAGTAAAAATACCAGTAATGAAACAGTCTGAAATTGAGTAATGCATAGTGAAAAGATTCCTCTCATTTTGCCTTTCATTTTTCCTCTTTTAATATGATTATGAAATTGATGAAATAATTTTAAAATATCTTTGTTGCTGTGAATTCTTACATCCATTGTTTCTGACAGGAATCCCGTGATTTGGTATTGGTTTGCGGTATTTAAGAAGTGTGCAGATTTTCAGAGATGGGTGCTATATACTTACAGGGCTTGAGTTTTAAAGGACTTCTGTTCTCATAAAAGCAGCTGAATGTTGTGGCTTGACTTTCATAAGAAACACTTAGCACTGTGACAGAATTTGCTGTTGGTAATGGGAACTTTCTAGAGCTCCTATGGTTTCAAAACCCTGGCCTTTTTTCAAAGCTGTCTGCATGTGAGATGTTGGATGCTGAAGTATTTTTGAAATTTTGGCTCTACACCATCAGGAATGATTGTTTTCAAGACAGATTACTTTGAAGAGCTTTTCCCCTGAAGATTTTATAGAGGAAACCAACTATATTTTTCTTAAATTTAAAATGCTGAGGGACAGGAGTTTCACCTTACGCTGGCGAATAACAAAGCTGTGTTAACTATAACATTGTAGGATTCTCTCTAACATTTAAAGACACAGATGAAACTCTTCTGCTGAAATTAATGGTTAATCTTTTTCTCTCAAATAATTATCTTTCTGCTAGCTCAGTTTTATGCTGCTAGGAAAGCTATTTTCCAATTTCTTTGGAAAAGAGAAACTTGGAGAATAAGAGGAGAGAACACCCTTCAGACACTTTTCAGAATAATTACCTTCATTACAGATACTCTTGAAGTGGGTTGAGAAGAAGAGAATAAATTCTGTCTTTGAGGACAATTTGGACCTGATGAATATAGCAAGAACTTCTAAGTAGATTCTGACTAGAGGAAGCAAGTTTGAGTTATTGTAGAGTTCTGGGTGAGCAGCAAAACAAAGCTTCATCAGGGGGAAACAGTGGCTGCAGTATGTCTTCAATACCGTTTAAAATAACTCGTTGCATATTCTTGCATTATAATTAGTGTGGTTTTTTTAAAATCATTAAATGATTCATCTAAGGACTTGTACATTTTTTGAGAATTTTTTGTTCACAGTAAGTGCTCTTACTTAAGTATAGATTTGTTTTTGTCATATTACTGTGGGGAAATATGCTCAGTGCACACAAATATTTATCTCCCACTCTAAAGAATTTTCATTCAAGTTGTAGATATGACAAAGAGCATTCAGGTTACTCGATATGGGGAGTACTATCAGCAGTATTGCCAGGAGCCACTGTGTTATCCTCATACAGTTCTTATGGGAAAATTTAGGATGGGGGGGAGATAGCACTGTCATATGAAATGAACAGTCTTACTGAAATGTGTGGAATATGGAAATTGCCACACCTACTGCTATAGTTTCAATTATATCTGCACTTCCATCCTTAATGTACTGTATAATGTAGCAGATGTTTGCTGAAGCCCAAGTCTAATTCATACCATAAAGACAAAGTAATACAAACATTTTCTAAATACACTTCTTCACACTGATTCCATCTGGAAAGGGGATCTGACTGAAACTTATTTTAATAAAATAACAGGATTCCTAATTATTTACTAGGATTCCTTTGGTATTTTTCTTTCAGTCCATATTACAGATCTGAAAATTTCAAGCTGTGGTCCATGTATCAATACTAATTACTGTGGACCACAGAAAACTGTCTGCTTTTCAGTTCACTTTTTTTCCATACTAATGTTCTGATTAGGTTAGATTAAAGACTGTATGTTTCTGCGTAAGCAGATTTCTACAGGAATATGTCAAGAGCTAAACTCTAAATTAAAGGGTTTTGAAAAAGATAATCTTGGCAACTTTGCTGTCACAGATTCCAAATAAAGTAGTATTAGTTTACTCTTTTCATCTAGCCAGAGAGCCCAAGAATTAATGAAAAATGGGGATAAAAGTTACATGTTTGAACAATCATAATAGTGCTACCAAAATGCTGTCCAAGGAGTCAAATGATGTTATAGCCCAAAACAGCTGTAGTAGCACATCCTTAGTGTCCTCAAAGAAAACATCCATACCATTTTTCTTCAGTGTTTTTTTTGTTGTTTTTTGAGGGTTTTTTTTTTGAGAACAGTCAGGATGATGGTTGCAATGATGGGTAGTATGTGTCTCAAATCTCAACATCCCAGATTCTGCAAAGGCATAAGGATCAGAAGCTTTTTCAATGTGGGTTTTTTTGTGTAAAGTCATAGTTCAAGCCGTACAGGTGGCTTGGCTGCTGAATGTTGAGAGTTTAGTTCCTCCATAAGGATAGTATTCACATGACACAAAGCACTCATACAGGCATTTGTTCCAAAAAGATCAAATAGCGTGTGCAGCTGAGACTTAAGTCAGTGGAATATGATTATCCAATTATCAGTTATATTTAAATATCAACCCTATTGCTCAGGATAACTTTTGAAAAAACAGGATGCTAGGGAAATAGGTGCATTTAAAGCTTACAACACATTTTGATTACTTGGAGAAGTGAACCGTAGAGGTGAAATGCTGTCTTTAATGCAGTTAGTCATTAAACTTGCATTGATTTCAACAAGATGGGATTTAACACAGAGACTTTTTTTTGTAGTCCAGAAATACATCAGAAGTCCAAGTATCACCTTGCTCCATGCTATTAAGTGTTCAGTAGAGAGCCTGCAGTGGGTTCTTGAATTTCAGTGTCTAGAGCAATCTTGGTGTTTTGTACTTAGTTAATAACTGATGAGCTCTTCAGATATTGAAGGTGGTTTAGGCATTTGCACCATAGACAATGCAGGGTTAGCAAATTATTTAGACTCCTAATATAGTCAAGGCAGAGAATCAGACACTTTTAGTGTGTAATTTGTCTCATCCTAAAGTAAATGTCACCTTAGTAAATCAGATGAATCACTCTAGAAGTGCCTGTGTCTCTTTGTTGACTGTGAAGTAAGTCTGCACAACAGCTCAAATGTACACGGGGCAGACAAGCTCAGTCTTAGAGTTTTTAAGAATGGAGATTTATTATTTTTAGGGTATTTTTACACTTGATATTGCATACAACTGTATGGTTTGTTAGCAAGTGTAGAACGTAGCATTTCATAGATACACATGGCCAAATTCTGCTGTCAGTGCTGCCGCTCCACTGATGGACTAGGAGCTCTGTGTATAACAGAAAATAACATCATCACAATTTGATCTTTTCTTGTTTGACTTTTAGCTGTGAGTAGTTATTAAATAATACATTTGTACTTAGTGACCGTATCAGTCTGCATTTTGTATCACTTTAACACTTTGGTATCAATCAGTAAACAATACCTTTCAAGAACGACACAGGTGTTGGAATAAAATTATGAATTTTCAAGTTATAGGTCTGTTTAATTTTCAAATATATGTTTTGAATTGCTAATCTTAGTGCAGGAACCAGTGCGCACTGCCGCTCTGAGGCACAGAGAGCAAATGCAAAGGAATAGAAAGTTGTTCTCTCCACAGAGGCCAGGCTGGCAAAGTGTCTTGTGCAACAGCCTACTTGCCTATCATCTGAAGTGCGTTATTTCTGTTGTTTTGTTTTAGGGTAAAAAAAAAAAAATATATATATATATTTTTTTTCCAAACCTGAAAGTTAACTTTGGGGAAGGAAGCATTCTCATGTAGCTAAGGAGGGATCTGATCTGAAAACATTTAGGAAGTTTCTCGTGGAGGGGAGCGACAGAAATGCATGGAGGCCTGCGGTCCGGTCTGCCTGCCGGTAGTGGGCAGCCGAGTCCTCGGCAGTTCCTGGCAGGGAACTTCTCAGCCTTGACCTGACGTGTCACAGTGATGCTCTGTCCCCCTTCGTAGGCACAAGCTGTGTATCAGAGTTTGCCATGAAGAGGAAGTGTTTTTACAACAGGAATGAGCTTTGAGGGTGTTCCTTCTCCTGTAGTAGTTTTTGAAGCAGCGGGTAGAAGGACAGGAGCCCAGGGGTGCACAGCGTTGCCTTCCCTTGCTGTCCCCTCCCGGTGCTTCTAGCCTGAGGGGCCTGTCCACGGCGCCTGCTGTCTCTAGGAAAGACACATAATCTTCTTGGAAATTATGCAGGAACCAGCATAACTCCAAAGAACACAATATGACAGAGACAGACAAATGAAAATTGCTTCTCTCTCATCTGCTACAGTTCATTCAGTATGTCAAGAGAGGAAAATGAATCGGTAAATCTGGGTTTCCAAAAAAATCCGGCACAAGGAGCTGCTGGGTCATTTTAGTAATCAGGGGAAAAGATAATGTACTCACATTAATTTGAAGCTAGCTAAGAGATTGCAAACAAGCAGTTAAAATAAATGATCAGTAAGAGAACCAGAAGGTTCTGCAGAAGGACTGGTGTTTAATATACTTGTAAAATGAATAAGCAGCAAGGTTGTACAGTTCTCGGGTAGAATAAAAATTCATAGGTGAATGACAACTAGAAAAGGCTGAGATTTTTTTGATGGATCTAATCTTCTTGATAAACAACGTATTGACAAATGAAATTCAGTGTTGACAAGTCTAGGAAAGGTTACATTAATTTGAATTAATCATGTAATTAGCTGGCTTCTGTATTAATGAATTTACACACCACTGTGACAGCTCCGCAAAGACTTCTGGTTAGTTGCTGGAGCCACTCAGTAAAAGCAAAGAAAATGTCGGGGTTATAACAAATATGATGTATAATAACACCAAAATGCTCATACTGCTAATCTCTACATATATTTTAAATACTCAGTTTATGGAACGGAGGTGGCAAGGGTGCCGGATGTTCAGTTTTGCTCAATTTGTTTCCAGATATCTAACTATCAAATAAACCTAGAAGACTTTCCAGGAGAGAGTTCTTTGGACATTTTGATATGATTAGGTCATAATTTTTTTTTTTTTTTAATCTAGAACAAGGTAGACATCTTTCAGAACAGATACTATTTTCTTGACAGCTGGATAGCTTCTCTTGCAAAAGCATGTATGAAATGAAAGCACCCGGTCTTACTTGGAAGCACTTCAATTAGGTAGACTCTCTTTATGTGTGGGATAGGGATTTGCTGCCAAAGTTCAAATTTTGAGGTATCAGAACAAGAACTGATGAGGTCAAAAGAGAGGAAGGTGGCCATAGGACTCGCACAAAAAAACAGTTTACTGTTTGTAACATAACATATAGCTTTCCTTTTGTTTTTAAGGAGCTCTCTGAAAAATAACTTTCTTAAGATTCCCATAGTTCTCTGATCTCAGTCGCATGGCACTGAAATTTTTTTTAATCACTGCATGAAATATGAGTTTCATTTTCCATTTTCCTAATTTATTGTGCATTTTCATATGGGAAGCTACTACAGTATTGGCGTTGCTCTCTAGCACTGCACTTTGATTGCAGGACTTTAACTTGTATTGAGCTTATAAACTATCTGTAGAGCAAGTTGTAATAGTTGATCAGGTATAGTAGCTGTTTTACCTGTTCTGTGTCTTACCTTTACATGATAATAAGTATTTAATGTGATATATTATTTAAAGTAATAAACCTGAGAAAATTATTGCATAAATAAATGATGAAGCATTGTTCTGAGCAGCTGTTTTGCTTTCTAACACATACTGTAATTATCTGCTAATTGCAATGATAAATGCTCCTTTTAAGTGTGGTTTGCAGTTCTTTGTAGCCCACTCACTATTTCAGGGAAAACAAATCCCATTTTTAAGCACCTGAAAGCAAATATTCATTTCACGTTTTCTCTTTTTCCCCTCCTTCTCATGGCTCTACAGAAATTTATGATGAAGGTAAGCAAGTTGAACGTTCAGTATTATACTTTGTATGAATTCTTGCTTTTTCACTTAATTTATTATTTTTCTTTATTTTTAACATCAGCATCAAACTTTAATTAAATATGCATTAAATTGCACATTCTGAATTTTGTAGAAATCTAGCAGCATCTTTAGCTTGGCTTGGGGTTACAGTTTTATTTAGACCATGGAGGATCAAAGCAGGCATCTTTGTCTATGGAGAGAGGGACTCCACAGAATCAAAACGTGAACTTTTAACAGTGACAGAAAACTCTACTGCAGTATTTTAAGACAATTCTTCGTCAGTTGTCTAAAGCAATAGAACACTTCCTCAACCACTGCTAACACATATATTTTAAGGAATTTTAACAGATAGCATTTGATTCTTTTATAGTTTTATTTTCTCCATTTATTGCCTCTACTCCTTATTTTTTGTTACTGTGTGTGATTAATCCTCACCCCTTCAGTGAGAATGCAACGCTATTTGGTACATAGGAATTCTTGATACAAAGCTTGGATAACGAATGTTCCAGTGAAACGTGGGCATTTTATAAAGCAGGGACAACAGGCTGTTTCTTCTGTAGTGAGAACACTGTTGTGATTGTGTGGTGTCTTCATGGGGGTGAGTGGGGAGCCTTTGTGTTGGGTGACACCAACACTTCACCTCCTTGGGTCAGTAAGCATGCTCCTGGCTCTGCAGGAACTCTGCTTCTCAACACCCTTTTTTAAGACTATGAGGAAGCATTTGGTGAACCTCAAAGCACTTTGAAAAACTGACATTTAGAGTGGCTGTGATTTGGCCAAGATGTGTTGATTATCCATTTTCTAATTTTGCCTTTATTTATTGGTCTCTGTTCCCAATTCATCTTCTAAAATGATTTGTTTTTTGTCCCCAAAGAATTCGTTCTTCTATGGTAGAGTCTTGCTTGCTTCATTGTCACTGTCCAGGAGGAAGGAATTCTGGACTAGATAAATGGTGTTATTTTAAGGGCTGAATTTAATGATGTCAGAAGAATTTTCTCAACATGACTCCTCTGCTGATCCATCTCTTCCTCCCACTTGGCTGTCTGTCCTTTTCTTTATCTGTGAGTTTCTTCTTCAAGTGACAAAGATGATTCACATTCCTTCTATCATATGGCAACAGAAAAAGCTTCTGCACAGTCCTTAACCCATGAAAAATGCCTCCCTCCTCCACTTGTTTAGCTCTAAAACAATCAGGACGATTTTTATTAATTTCTTCTATCTCTTCCACAGGAGGAGTGGGGGAAGTGGGGAGGAAGAGAAATCATCTCTACGCTAGGGGCAAAATCAATGAATTTTATCCTCTTGGGCATTTTTTTTCCCAAATTGCTGTAAGTGCTTGAAAGTAGGAGTTTATAATGGAAATACTGCCTCAGCCATAAATATAAATGTTTGTTTTACATAGATGGCTGGAAGCAGATGATCAATATTCTTATTTATTGTGGATTTATTTTCACTACTGTGTCTGCTTTTCACTGCTCCTCGTTGCTGGGGAAGTGTAACGTAAATGTAGTTTTGGAAATGTTAATCATGAGGTCAGTCTGATGTGCTTCTAACTATATAGCTGTTTTTGCCGCCTTCCCACAGACCAATATAATCAAAATCAAGACCATTTAGCATCGTGCTGGCATAAATGTTTGTCATCATTACCAGTGATTTCAGTCTTTTTAATATAGGTTGTAAAATATCTCTGTGTTCTAAACTGAATGAGACATGCTCATGATTTTTATTAGCCAGTTGATTTATTCAGGTTCAGATTTTAATATTTTTATATAAAGCATGATTACACACTGTATTGTAATGTTTAAAGCAAAACATCCTTGGGAAAACTATAGTTTAGCTAAACTCCCTTTCCTGTTCTTTGGCTTGGCATTACTGCACAGGAGATTAAGGGCTGTCCATATCAATGAAAGACTTTTTTTTCCCTTTTTTTTTTCTTTTTGTCAGAATGGCTATTATTATCTAAGAGGAAATATCAGTACAGTCATCAATTACACAACTCTCCAAAGGGAATACTATACCTATATTTATAGCTATATTTTTAGTTTTAGCTTTAGACTTACTTTACACTTACAATTTTGTATGGAGTGCCATAAATATAAATAGCATGACTAAATAGTGATTAAAAAATAAAGTGTAAAGACTAGAATGCTGTACAATGTATATAATGCCTGACTGGGTTCATCTTCCAGTTTGATATTCCATTGTAACATGGTATAGGCTACAGTGAAACAAATGGAGAAATTGTTTAAGACTGTTTTGAATTTACCCTTTAGTGTTGCTATTTGGTTAGAGAGGTGTGAAGGAATGTATTACTACCATGCGGCATGCCAGTGACTCAATTTACTTTGCATCTTAAATTCTAAGGAAGCAGACACTATGGGTTTGGTGCCAGTCACTAGAAATGGCAGCCCAAGAGCATGTTAATCACAGAAAGGTCCCACTAGTTTTTTTCATTTTTCATAGAAATATTTAAGACTGCAGCACCTGGATGCTGTTAGTTTGGAAAAGAGTTTCTCCTTTTTTTTTGGTCAAGATTTTTTAAAAATAGATATTTTTATAAGCAAGAAGATGTAAAACTCTGTGGCTCACACTCTAACTTTGTTTGCAGTCATTTATGCTTGTGGCATTTTCAAGTTCTCTGATGCTGCTGGAGATGTAATTTCCTAGCATTGCTATTCCAAGTGTGAATTATTTAGTTTGCCTGACTCATGTTGTCTCACAAGCATCCTAGCACTGTTCCGGGGTTACTTCACAAGCTCTGCAGTGACTCAGCCTCTTTTTACACATTCTGGTTTCACCACTGCTTGGGGTTTTCTGGGCTCTTTGGCCAGCATTCATCCCACAAAACTGAAATGCTTGATTTAAAACCACAGATATCCTGAGTTCCCTGTGTAATCAAAAGGAGAAGTGGTGCTATCATCAAAGAATGACTCAGATTTTAGGTGGGTTGAATTACTGTCCAAAGTGCCTCTTTATTTCTATTGAGTATTTAGGTACCTCTGGTGAAATAATCTGAATCTTCATGTTTTATCCTCAAGAAATTCTCTTAGCTATCCCGAAGCAGTTACTGATTGTACTTGTGTCAAAAGCGAAGGAGCCTGCCCATTGTTTCCAAGCGGGCTGTTGCCTAGTATTAGAGGAAAGCACTCATCAGTCATCTGAAGTTGAGTTCGGTGTGAAAAAGGTTTAAAAAAGACTGATATAATCATGGGGAATGAGGGGTCTTGGAGAACACATATCCATGGTGCTGTCCAATTCAGGTGACTAATTCTACTCAACTTGTAAGGTTGCGTTTTCACTGCTGTTTTTAGATAAATACTGGCCTCCATCAGCATTGGGCTGGAACAGATTAAAAAGTTGCATATTAATAACAGAATGAATAGTTTTTACATTACCATTACTGTAGAAATAGTTAATCATTTTAAGCATCCTGTCCTCTACAGAAAAGGTTGGAGCATCATGTAAATGTATATATGTAGAGCCACAGAGTGACACTTTCAGAGATGAGCCATCCTTCCCTCCTGTTCTCCCAGTTCCTTTCGGTCTCTTCCCAATTTCTGACACCTCACTGCTAACTCTGCCCTCGTGGAATTTTCCTGCTCCTAAGTGAGGGCTTACAGCTGAGACACGTGGCCATACCTGCCTCCTTTACAATTTGGATGTTGGAAACTTCCTAGCATTGTTCTGTTAGGCATTTTGGCAACTCCACACTCAGCTCCCTTCCTTCCATGTAATCCATGCTTAGGCATTGTCCCCTTGCACAGGGGCATCTGCCACCAACTCAGGGCTGCAGGTTTCCCTGGACTCTCACTGTTTGACTTTGCAAAGTCTTTTTCAGTGCAGCAAAAGTCAGTATTGCTGCTGAATGCTCTTTGGTATTCAACTGAAGGAGCCTTTCGTCGGACAAGTCTGCATGCAACATCCAGTCTAGCATGCAGCAGCATCCAGATGTCTCCCAGATGCTTCCCAGTGGTATCTGAGACTGTAAGAAGGTAACTTGGCTTTTGGTAGGTTATAGCTATTTTATGTTTCCACATAAATTCTTTGCGTAGAAGATGAGGTTCTGCTTGGATCCACAGATATCCTCCTGGAAATCTGTATTCCATCGCTTTACACTCTCAGCATCTCTTATATAGATCTTAGTAACAAAAATGATTAGGAATTTGTGTAGGGCATGTTTATTTGATTAGAAATGCCTTGGGAAGGCTTTTATGGTTTGTGTTACATCTTGCAATCTGTATCTTTTTAATTTTCTTAGACACAAATTGCACAATTAAAAAGTGTTTGTCAAAAAGATTGAGAAGTCTCATGGGCTGTATTGTCTGTCTTTGCTTTAGAATTACAACTTTTTTTAAAAAAAGAATTGAGGCATTGGGGCTGGCTATTCTCATCTTCAAGAAAGTTCACAGTACTAACTGGTAGCAATTCCAGTCATAATACTGTAATCTACCTGTGTTCTTACAATATTTATAGTCTATAGAATTAAAGTGACTTCAAAATTTGTTTTCTATGTCTGCACTAGAACAGTTCTTGTTCTGGTAAAGCAAGTGCCTACTCAGCCTAGCTGCCCCAGTCACAGATGATAGAGATACAGTTTACAGACAGGCTCGTAAGATTTCATCCAAACACAGTCATGTGAAAGCTTTCAAGATCTAAATTTATTCCAGATGCTTTCAAAACTTTTCTTTCTATCTTGTATATTACTAAATGGTAGCTTTTAATTGGCTTAAATCCAGGATACCCGAAAGAATTATGTATAAACAAAGCGCATATTTCTCACTGTGTCCTTGTAGTTTTCTCTCTCAAGAGCCAGTTCAGGCCAAATACTTGTATTAATCTGCTGCTTTGCAAAGTTTTATCTGCAATTGGTAAAGAGAAGTTGAAGCCAACTGCTTTACATCTCTGATCTTAGAATAATGTCCGCTTCTGATAGGCAGCAGCTTAGTTCAAGACCTAGATGTACTTTTACTCAGGATGGATGGTAGTTGATTCCCCCCCCAGTCAATGCCTGTGATCAGACCCACATTTCATGTTTGATTTCTCCTGCTAATGGATCAAAATATGATTTCCGAATGTAATGACTGTTCGGGAATGGAAAATTTGACAGCATGAGGTGGTTTATAGCTGATGACGGGAGTCTGAGGAGCTTCCATGAGCTGCGGGTGCAGTTTCTCAGGGGGATCTTCTGCCGGCTGTCTGTGGTGCTGTTGGTTTGGCATTTAAAAGCGTGCGAAGCAGGGGAGCATCAGACATGCTCTGTTTAGCTATACACTTCTGCTTGGGCCTTCGAAGTAAGTATTTAGAGACAGGATTTTTTTTCATTCTATGATTTTTATAAATATTTGTTAGAAACAAACTAGGTAGCTTCAGGAACCTTGAAAAGCACTCTCTTGGTGGAGGAAATAATACTTTGTATTGATATTTGCAGGTATTTTTATGGAAGTAAAGGTGTCCTCTGTTCGGCATGCTATTGTCTCCAGCGTCTGTTTTCAGCACAAGATGGTTGAAATAGGTGGAAATGATTAGCTTTCCCCGTCATCCATACTTGTCAGGTTGACTTTTAAAAATAAAAGTACGCAATATTTTTATGTTTAAATTTCAAGTCGTTAGGTTTGAAATCACTGTTCCATTTTTGTGTGTTGTGACTTTGAATTGCTGTTAGCATTTTAAGTTTGTGACAAGAATAAATTAAGTGTGGCATTGATTGTACAGTTTGCTTTGGAAATAATGTGTTAACTTAGGCTTTGTTTGAGAAAATTGCTTCATTTTAATAAACTGTCAGTACTCAGCGTTTTAAAGAACATTGTTTTTAGTCCAGTGTACATATCACATATACCCATTAAAACATCGTATTTAAAATTGTATCTTCATCTTGTAGTATTTGCTTTGGAAGGTATTTCTGAAGGCAATAAGTATGGAAATAGTAAATAAACTAAGGAACACACAGCTACTTCTTTTACTGCATAACTGCTATCATATGCAATGAATTTTCAGTGCCATGAAAATTGTTACCTAGTGTTTGCAGTTTTTTAGAAAGCCATTTAGAGCAATATTCAGGGGCGGTCAAATTCCATCTAGACTCATATGTCTAGTGTTTCCTTGGACTTGTTCTAGGGCACAGAGGAAACGTTAGGCTCAAAGGAATTGTGATTAGGTTGTGTGAATCTATGCATTACTGTAAATTGTATGGATTATATATTTGAAGGCTTTCCTATTGATGTTATGTAGCTTATTATTTCCGTTGATTTTTAACTCCATCAAAACTGGTTTTTTGCATCACTCAATCTTTGCACTTTCATTTTCCCTATAACATGTGCCACTAATTCCATTTGGCTGTTACACGGCCATCATGAAATGACATCTTGCAGGCAGGAAAAGCTATTACATTGTTCTTAAAAGCTCCCTCTGCTATCTTGTGTGATTTTTCAGAGAATGGGCTTCGGCTCCTGTTTTGCTAGGACACTTTCAGTACTAGTGGTAGGTTTTAATTGCTTTCACGGGTGACTAGACTTGCCTGACTAGCCCCACGCTAAATGCAATTGCAGTCGGGATTTCTCAAGCGTTACAATTCTGAATGGGGGCAAAGTTACTAGAGCTGTGTCTCCACATGCACAAAATATTGGAATAACTACCCTCTTTTAGAACATGCTTTCACATATTCATCTTTTGCTGGTACATTCCTGAAGCTGATAGGTTTTTCTTCCTTTTTTACTCATATGGGGAATGCACAGACAAGTGAAGCAACACAGGCATTTGCTCACAGAGGTGTACTCACTGGCCTAAGGAATCTTTTCTCTAGCAGAATTAAAGCTTTCTCTTGAAAAGAATGGAAAAGTAATGGGTATTTGACCCAAAATCTCCTTGGGTGTCACAGATTATTCACTTTTTAAAAAAAATTCTCATGCCAGTGAGATTGCCAGCAGCATAAATGCCCCAAAGCACTTGCTTAGTGTCACCAGGCTTAATTTCTTGCAGCTCCGCTTGTCAGGCCGTAAGTGTAGCACTGGAGCAACCAGTACAGTCATGCAAGCCCAACTGTGTGAATTAGTCAGCTGATTGCATGTCTGTGCATATATCTGGGCATATTCAAAACTATACAGATAAAAAAGGTTTATTGGGTTGTAATACATTCTTACTGCAGGATTGGTATCCACAGTAAAATATACTAATTTTTTTCAATGTAATTGTAAATGTTTCTTATGATGATGCTTGCATCATTTTCGCATTTTACTAGATCATTTGTATGTTGTAATTTTTAAGTTCTTCTTGGTGTTCTAAGCCTATTTCAGTAATACATGAAGTAATAAGAAAAAGCAGGCAAAAGAAATATTTCCCAGTTTAAATTTCTTTCCCTTCTCTATTTTTATTTCAAGATAACACTCTTTGCATCAAATTAAGCAGCTCAGATATTAGTAGTCTATTCTTATTGCCTGTTCTAGCAATGCAGTGAACTCGAAAACCATTTATGTGTTTTGAATGCTAATTTCTTCAGCTTCGTAATTGTTTGCTATTGTATTCTAAATTGCTTTTATTTTGGCAATGACTTTTTGGTAATGAGATGACTCCAAGTTAATTTTGTATTTGAGATGCAGAAATATTAGACTAGAGATGAGCAATTTATATGAATTTTTCACAAGCAATGTGAAATGATCCAGTCCTGCTCTCCATCTCAATTTATTGACTATGGTGTAAGCCAGTTCTGAAAGCTTTTCAAATCTCATTCTAAAACTGAAATTCTTGGATTGTAAAATTAGAAGAGGAGTATTGTGCTCATATCATTGATGCTGCTCTGTGGCACAGCCTGTAGAACTTCAGCGGATGAATTCTTTGAACAAGAATGTGTCTTTTCTCCATCCTGGCTTTAGTCAGGGACCATGTTGTCTGATTTAGAAATGCCTCTGAAAATTAGAAACTAAAAAACATGGAGCAAATCAGACTCATGATACATAATGTGGTTGTTATAGACTCTTTATGTTATCATGTTATTCATATATTTGTGCAAAAATCTGTGGGCAATGTGGATTGAATTAAAGTCAGGATGGTAGCTGTAACCTTAGATTTCCCTTTTGCTGTTTGTTTTCTTCTGAGAGGAAAACATTTATTGTAGTTCTTTATATTTTGATATAGCCTTGAAAATACCTTCAATTTAAACCATTGTAAAAACAGACCTTACCTCATCAGAACAAGCAAACTAGAGGAGGAGAAAATAGAAAGGAAAAAAAAAAGCTTAAAAATCTGAGATGTACCTTTTTTTTTGAAAGTAAATTTCCAGAAATGCTCTTTTTATATAAGAATTTGGTGCAATCAGGTTCCGTTTAAGCTGATAGGCCCATTTATGCTAACAGTGAAGTATAATTTGGAGAAGGTTATTTTACTGACCATAACATGATGTGAATTTTTATGGATTCGCCTTAGCGCTGATTTACACCGTTAGAGAAAGCAAGTGCATTTACCTGTAGTAGTTTGGGTGAAGTATAATTTTTCTGGAGTTGTTTTAAAAAGATGAAACAAATTTTATATTTAAACATTACACCAAACATTTTCTTCTTTCCAATTGAAAGGTGCAAGTGAAAGCCATTTTGATGAATGTCTGAAATATTTGAGGAGCATCTGTGGTAAAAAATCCATAAAGAACTTTTTAAACACAATGTGTCTTTCAGTATCTTTTATTTGCTTCCAAAATGTCCTATTTGCAGTGTCTTCTGAAATTTTATTATTTGTCTATTGCTAGAAACTTGATAAAACTTCAGTTGAATACATGATCCTGGAATGTTGCATCTTTGCCATAGAATTTTATTTGTTAATTTTAAATTTTATTTATTTTTATTATTTTTTTTTACACATGGATAATTTACAGTTCTCCACAACATTCCAAGTTGGAATGGACTATTTTGAAAATCAAAGGCTCTTTCACATCAAATCTCTTTCAGCAGATAATTGTAGCCCAGTAGCTACTTCCTACACAGTTTCTGGTACAAAAATAAATATTTAATGTTAAATAGTTACCAGATGAGCTTCTAAAATAGGACATTGGCTTATGGTTATGTGCATGCCTTGGAAGGTAGGCTGAAAAAGACAAGGCAGTTTCATAGTGTCAGCTTTCTCTTGCAGTCTCTTCGCTTTTTTTTTTTTTTTTTTTTTTTTTTTTTTTTTACATTTCATCTTTTCACTTTCCCTCCATGTGGATGACTTGATTATAAATGCCTCTCAGAAACCTTTAGGTAGAAGATGGTCAGAATGCTTTTTGCAGAGTAACTCTTTGCTTCTCAACTAAGAAACAGAAAACTTTCTTGCCTTCTTTTAATGGGAAAAATAATTTTGGTTATAAAGAATTATTGTAATCCTTTTGGGAAATTTATCTAAAAAACCACTCCCCACATTTTTCACAAAAATAATGGAAAATTTTTGGAGCCAGCCTTTCTCCTGCTCAGCTACAAATGGGCATTTAAGGAAATAAGTGTTAGGCAGGTAAATCAATCTGGCCAAAACAAAGGCAAGATGACCCAGGTATGCGTTTATTTGGTTTTGTTTTTGATCACAGTGTTCCTCTCATCTTGCATACAGCAGGCACCCACATCTGTATGTCAGATACCAGACTGATAGCTAGTAGTACATTGTAATTGCAACAAAAATGTTACTGAAGGCGAGGTTTCAAACTTCTGTCCCTGTTCACGACTTTATTCGTTGGGCAATTATGACTGCTGCTTCTCAAGCTTCTGGGCGAACCTGAAATGCTGCTAAGACGGTATCAGCGTAGGAGTTTTTTCCCCTTTCCATATGTGACGAGCAGCAGACATTCAGCGTTCACGCTCGGCACGAATGGGCCGGACGTTGTCAAATGCCTGCTGTCTTCCTTCCTCATGCCTTTGGAGAAGGTGGCGGTAGTGGTAGCTGAAAGGTAAATCTTGATGTCTTACTGTCAAGGCAGTGTGTCTGTGATGAAGACCATGACTTACATTCTTCCTTAATAGAAATTCATGTCATTCAGTCTTCCAGACAGATTACTGAATGTGCCTCCCTGCATACTCGCTGTTAGGTATTTTTCTGAAATTCAGAATACCCTTTGTGTCCGTCAGGATGCTCACTTCTTGGTAAAGATAAAAGCTAATTCATTGGTCTTTCTTACAAATGCTGAAGTTACTATTATTTGAACTCTTTTTTTTTTTCCTTAACCAGCTAACTCAAAGATGATATTTATGCTAAATATTACGCTAATGGAAAAATGTTAAGGAAGGACAACTAGTAAATGCGGAGGAGAAATTGTGTATTGTCACTGTGGCTGTTCAGTGAAATTAGTCTTCAGCCCTGAAATGAAATTGCCAGGGTGATAACAGAGTATGATTGCTGCCTATTTGTTCTGTAATGAATCTGATGCACCAGTCAAATAGAAAGTCAGTCTACTATGATAAAGGCAATAAATGCTGTATGTGAGAAATTAAATTTGGGGTCCTATGTGAGAGAATAATACTGCTTCTTACAAAGCTGTCACATTTTAAAATATTAGTTATGGGTGGTGCTTGAAGACTGTTACGTGCATGATGTTTTGTGAGGTGTTCTATCAGAGAAGTTGTGGACTTGTGCTCTCAGCAAAGTCTTTGCCCATCTTTGTTCCTGACCAGTGTCAGTCAGCTGCAGCCAGTCTGAGGGGTCCATAAATCTGCAGCAGATGTTAAAAGGTTCCTAGGGCTTTAACAAAATTATTTCTTCTTGTTATAAGTGGATAAACTGATTATACATAACCAGAAACCATAATGTTAGTATTGTGAAAAATAAGTTGCAGTTTCTTTCTGATAAAAGCAAATTTTATTACTTTAATTTTGTTTCAGTCAGGATTTATGCTGTATTTGCATATGCAAGCACTCTGGAGCACTCTTGAATGTGGTTGAAATATCATTCATATTTTGCTGGTAAAACAGAGACAATCCTCTGGAAGCTTCCTCTGCATACCATGGTGTGCTAAAGAATGTCTTTTGAAGAGAGAACGAGGTGATATGGCGAGATTTAGCAACACATGAGGGTGCAGAGGGTAGTGTGACATGCATCAAAGCTGCTGTTCTCTATAGGCAGTCGGCTTTCAGCCCAAGGAAATAAGATTCAAGCCTCTACATTATATTTTATACCAAGCTTGTGACTGACTACAAAATACAGCATTTCCCCTCATGAGTGTAATCAAGGTTTTCTAATAGAAAAAGTCAGTAGATTCTAGATTTGCTTGTCCAAATTTTACCTAAGGTCTGTCCCAAAGAATTAATATATTCTGATTAAAAGTTCAACATATTCAGAGGCAATGAAAGCTAAAGAGAACACATTCATGAAACTACCTACTTGAGCTAATCCCTGAACTGCATTTTATCAAGAAATAGACTTCCCTGTCACAAGGCAGATACAGACTGTTCAGAAATTGATTTTTTTGTTTTTTGGGTTTTTTTTTGATAGATCTGATTTTATTCCAAGTATATCACTTCTCTTTGTTTTTCAGTCTGCGCAAGGTGGTGGTCATCGAACACTGCTCTATGGGCACGCGATCCTGTTGCGCCATTCCTACAGCGGCATGGTATGTAACAGGAGCTGACAGCAGAGATAGTTTCTACCTTTGAAAACTACTTGAGATCACCCAGACTATTGCCATTTACTAATATCTGGAGAATTATTCACAGCAGAGAGGTATTCCACCCTCTCAGCTTACTGAAATCTTTGTGAAGGGCAGATGCCTGGAAATAGAAAAGTGAGCTGGTCATTTCTGGGTAGGTGCTGAAACTTCATTTTAGCTCAATACTGATGAGAAGTAATTAATAACTGTTCTCTGTCAGTCTGTGTTGAGTTGGTGATTTCTCATTTATTTTCCCTTGGATATTGCATATTGGATAAGCTGTGACTGAATCCACAGCTGGCATCTGGCTGGCAACCTGAACATATGTTGGAGGCTGACTGGAAAAGGAGATTCCTCCTTGTGCACGTTTTGGACAGCAGCCTTACTCTTTTCAATCCCCTGATGAATTATATGCTGCTCAACTATAGAGTAAGAACTGTTCAACTACAAGATTCAAGGAGCTGAACTTCACTGCAGCCAATTCCCTTATGTCCACTCTTGCTGTCCTCAGCTCAGTAGAAAGATAAGGTGGATAGAGATGGAAAGCTTATTTTAGAGCATCTCTCTTGGTCAAGAAAGCACCATTGAGCAGTGCACCTTGAGCACCATTCAGTTTTGCAGGCATTTATGTTCTTGAGAGTAACTAGTGGGGATAATTTAAGACTCACTGTTAATCCTATATTAGCAGTTTGATGGCTTTTTATATTGTAGCTGATTAACAGACAGGAGCAGAACTAGTGATACATGCTAGTGATACATGCTTTTTTTTTTTTTTTTTTTTTTTCCTCCTCTCTTTTGGTAGTATCTGTGTTGCCTCTCTACATCTCGCTCTTCAATGGATAAGCTGGCATTTGATGTAGGATTGCAAGAGGATACAACAGGTAAATGCCAGTTTAAAGACTATATAAGGAAGAATATAATTCTGAAAATCAGAATAGAGGGCTATAAATCTGTTTAAAAATAAAAGCTATTTTAAAGGGCTGAAGAAGCAAAAGTTAATATTTCTATGGTAATATTATTTGTCTATGTTTTACATATTCATTATCTTATATTTACTTTTTCTTAGAGATTCTGTAGATTTTTCTATGAAACATTAATATATGTATTGATATGTCAGTTTAAACGTGTGATATTGAATATAGGTAATAGAATATTTCCAAGTTATCATTACTATAGAAGGCTTCTGCAGAGAATTTTGTAAACTTGAATTATTTTGTTCTAGCTAGGAGTAAAAACAATAATAATAGCAACAATTGAGCAGTTCCAAGATCAAAATTTTTTTTCCAAAAAGCATGCTTTTTCTGCAAGAAGTATATCTGGAATCAGAAGGTTTATTATGGGAACAGAAGTTGTGAATTTAATGCTTATAAATATTCTAAGGAATTAGGGACAGTGACTGTCAATAAAAGTGGAGGAACATAATGAAATTTGAACATGGGCGGTCATTAAAATATTATTCTAAGCATTATTTTAGATTTTTCAATTGTCCCTAGTGATGGGTTTCTCCCCACCTTTGTCCTCGTTCTCAGTGGAATGTTTTCCATTCCCAGAACCTGGAGGGACAGTGACAGGGAAGTTCTTTAGCAAGAACAGCCTGGACCAGATTTCCTAAAAATCATGGAGATCCTCCTCCTTGCTCAACTCTGGAATCATGGTTCCAGTGCAGAAGAGGTGGTTTTATCTTCTGCATGAGTATGTTATTTCCAGCCAAGTTTCTTATGAGACATTGCAGTAATGATATTAATTATGAAAAACACATGCACACTTGGTTTACTCAAGTAAAAATGGGCCAAGACTTTAGGACTGAGATAAACGTGAAAGAAATGGCAATAACCTCGAGCATTCTCTTTCTAATTTCTTTCCCTATGGTTAATCCATAATGATATAGGTGAGGCGTGCTGGTGGACCATCCATCCAGCTTCCAAGCAACGATCAGAAGGAGAAAAAGTGCGTGTTGGAGATGATCTTATTTTAGTCAGTGTCTCTTCAGAAAGATACTTGGTAAGTTCTGTAAGAATATCTGTACAGTGCTGCTTCTACAGAAAAACAGTTAATAAAGCTGTTATACAAAATCTGGTTTACATTCCCACGTCCACAAAAGTATAGGTTGAAATGGTGTTTAAGCTGGTGCTTGATGCTCTTTTGCAAACTAAGATGCTGTAGGTCTGGAAAGTGTGGCACTGATATGTGATTGATCTAAATCGCATTCATGGCAATAATAGAAGTTGAAAAATTACTAAACAAGGGAAGAAAAAGAAAATACAGAAAAGAAGAATTCATCCAAGTTCAGATGTTTAGAGTCTCTGTCAGTGTTCTAAGGTTAACAGCGCTCTTGTTTATGAATTAAAACTACATACCGAATGTGTATCTTACAAACATAGGCCTTTTAAAGCTTATAAAATGCTATTTTTTTAATATGGTATAATATGCGCTTCTACTGACATGTCATAATATAAAATAATTAAAATACGATTTTATTTTTAAACTTACTGCAGTAACGGTTTTTTACCGCTGCTTTAAGTAATGTTTTTTAACCTCAGTGACGTATCTCCCATTTGTCCTGATGACACTGTTCAACACTTTAAGAAGAAATGTTTCTTTTTTTGTATTCTTGCTTTTGCAAACACCTAAATTATCCGGAAAAAAACCACATGACAAAAATCAAAAGAAAAGCAGTCTGCTGGAAGCTTCTGTAAAAATCAAACTCAATGATCTGGCAAATGTAGGTACAAATCAAAATAGGGTCTTTTAAGGGGAAGTGCTTTTAACTTTAGTCAAAAGGGCTGTCTCAGTTCTGCTTATAATATTAAAGTTTTTTGATATTCTTTACTTCAGTTTTTCCTTATAGTATGAAATGTTATTTCAGAAACAATTCTTACAGTATTTAGAAAAAGAAACGAAGAACGAAATAAAATCACTTAAAAATCATGATTTGTCTTTTTAATAGAATTGAAAATGTTCCCACTTCCCACTTCTTTTGGAAACAAATAGAAAAATGAGGATATAATTATTACAATGTAGTAACTTTTAATTAGAAATGCCATGACTCATTCAGTGAGTTATTTTTTTAAGTAGACATTCTGACAACTTTCAGATCATCTTAACATTTTAAAATGATTTTTAATAACTACTATTAGAGAATTTTAATTAGACTTACTGAAAAAGCAACCTTATTGAGACAAAATTCACAAAGAAGTTGTTAATGAAAAAGTTTTGTTTAAAGACATTGAATTTTTCTCCAGTATCTCTCTATCTCTAAGCTGTCACTCTTTGCCACTCTAGTTAGGAAATCAGGGACATTTTATATTAAGTAGAGTTTGTACCTCAACTGTTAATTCTTTTCTGTCATATGTACATTTATGCACCAAGACACATGATGTGGACTGCAGAGAGTGATTTTATTCAACATATTAAATTTGTATAGCTCCCATAGTGTTAATGCATATACTGTCTTCCATGCAAAGTATCAATATACACAAAATAAATTATATTTTGACTGTAGAGAAAAGCTGCTCAGATGTATGCTTGTCATATTTTAACCTCTGTATTTTAGTCATGAAATGGTTAAGAGTTAAATTTTCATGAATAGTTATTAAATCTATTTCAGTTATTCAGATCTGGTTTGATAGTAAGGACTGAACAAATTAAACAAGTGTTCACCCCCGCATTTTTATAAATGGGTATGATTCCAGTCTAAATTAAGAGCTGATGAACTACATGTCTTCACAATGATAAAAATATTTGTCTTTCTACTACTTATTCAGGATTTATATTAGCATTGTAAATAAAGCAATAATATTTGACTGTATTACATTAAAATTCAAAGGGCCAGTTACCAATGGGTAAATATTTTTCATAAAAGCTGTCTCTCCATTTCTAAGCTCCGAGTCTTGTTCCTTTAGGGTACATATAAAATACCTTCAAAAGCTGTATATTAAATCTGAAGTTCCCAACTCTAAAAACTGTGAACTCGGAGATACTGACTTGATGGCATATCATGGTTGTTCCCAAAGCCCACTCCCGGCTAATACTGCACTATTGCACAAGTGAACATTGCCCTTCCCTCTACACAGCTGCTTGTACTTTCTTCTGTTTCACAGAAGCCAACAGCCTTTTCACTTCTCCCCTTAGTAACATGCCGCTCTGATTGTTTAACATAATGAAGTTTAACTGAGACCAAAATTGTTCCTTATCTGACCATAGTTTGTAGCTTGGTGCTTCCATACGGACCTGAAGAGCAGCTTGTGTGTCTTGAACCGGCCCCCTCCCCTTTTCTTTCCCAGCTATATCAGATGCTCCAGTGCTCTTTCCTACCAACCTTGTTTCACCAACATTATTTTAATGGAACAGCTAAGAGTTAATAATACAGTATTCTGGATTCTTTTTGAGCTATCTAGTTCAGAAAAAGTCACTCATCCCTATACAGCCACCCTTATCCTTCCCAAAACTGTAAATAAAACAAGGTATTGTAAAAGTGTATACATTTTTCCTTGGCAAGAACATATACACCAAGTTTTTATTTTCTACTATGTCCAGTAGAAATGCCACAATAATGTATGAAAGCAAGAGCACAGTTTCTTAGAATAACAGTGTTTTCATTTAGAGGACATCTTGTACACATCTTACAGCTCCTATTTTCTACTGCACTTAAAGGAATGTAGCAACTGATACCTTTTACAGTAGTTAGGACTGTGGAGAGGTAAAGTTATTTGTATGAATCCACTTTGACAGTGAGACCAAGTAGATTATTAAATCCAGTCAAGGAACTTGAGGTTTTTAAGAGACTGAGTCTATCTTTTTGCCCTGAACACTTTTTTTTGCTTCCATTGAACAAGTGCTAAACCGATAGGAAGGTTAGTAGGAAAATAAGAAAATAAAAGTCCAGAGATGTGGATTTTGGCTGTTTGTTGACTCTGGGCAGTAGTGTCCCTGGGCAAGTTGCTCTGACTCTCATTATCCTTACCCATATAATGGGATTTTAGATGCTTATTTTCCTCTATAGCATTTCTGGAGGAAAGCACTTATATAAGAGCTTGTGGCATTATATAAGGTATGAGTTGCACTGTTGCCAGATTCTTCAGAGAGGAAACTTGGCTCTGCTGAACCCTATTAGCATAGAGCAAAAAGATGTTCTGCTATAAATATTGCCGCTGTTTAAGTTCAACCTGGAGTTGCTCTGTTTCCTTTCTTGAGGCAATGCAGGCCTGTGAACAGATGTAATTTATCCAGTGTGTTTTCCCCCTCTTGTACATTTTTAGAATATGCTGCTGCACCGAGGTATACCTAATATATGTTGTTAACGACATCCCATGGAAGCTTTCAAAATTGCCAGTTTTAAACAGTTTAGAAATTTAATTAATTCTGATTTCTTTCAAATTCAGAAAGCTTCTGGATAACAATAGTTCTTAGCCTTTTAAACATCAGTCAAGAAAAATTCCTTAGACTTGAAAATGAAATGCAAAAGGAATGATCAAGATAAAAATTAAAATTAGTAACAATGAGGTCAATGATATTTAGACTGAAAAGTTAGGAAAGAGAAAAAAATAATTTTTAAACTTCCAATCTACAATGCAAAGATTTCAGTATAATGCAATGATTTCTGCACTGTGAGAGATATATATAGCTACTGTCCTGCCTGTAATGCTGGTCTGCAGCTGTGTTATGCAAATCTGTGAACAAACCTTGAGGTTTGCCTCTCTCTTACTTAAGGTGACCTTTTTTTTTTTTTTTTTTTTTTTTTTTTTTTTAAATACAGGAAACTAATACTCTTATTTTCCTCTGAAATGAAACCTTTTTTTTTGAAGATTTTTATCACGGTTAAATGATGACAGAATTTCAAAAATAATTTTCTCTAAATTAGAAGAAACCATTTGAAAGGTGCAGCTTATGTTTGTCATCTCTCTTGGACAGGTGGACATCTGTTCATGGATATGGGAAAGGTGCTCCCTCCAGATCTTCTTGCAGCAGTGCAATTTTGTTTTCTGTTCTCTGGTTTAATTTGCTTTTATTTTTTGTCAGAGACTTGGGACAGCTCCTTCTCACAAATAAGGACCTGTAGCTTGTTTCAGTGCAATAGGACTCAGGGGACAGAACAGTGGGCTATTTTTCCCCCTGTTATGTTTTAATTATAGGAGTATGAAACTCAGTAGTTGGGCTTTGCATTGTTCTGTGTGAGTTCACAGTTCCATCACTTATTTTTGGTTAAAAAATAGAAAAAGAAAAGTCATTTGAACCTGCATAAACAAACCTGAAATTAGTGGGGCAAAGGCAGTGTTGAGCTGCTCTTTACTCTGATGGTAATGCAGTTCCCACAGTCTCTTTGTACAATTGAAATGTTATTGTGGAGGCTGGTAGATCTTCCTGATAATTAAGGTTGTCAAGCTGCTCTGCCTTACAAGAGCCTGCTTCCAAGTGCTTATAATGTCAAAAATTACTTAGTAGAAATAGTAGCATCTATTTCCTTTTTTTTCTGTTTTGTATCAATCTGAGATTTTTTTAGTTCATCTAGAAGAGGTCAGCTGACCCTGAGCATGAACACTGTGAAACAAAAAGAGATCACCTCATTAAAAAAATTCATCTCACTTTCTTGGAAATGTTGAGCATCCCACACTGTACAACAAACACATGAAATTAGAAGAGGTGGTCTTCATATCACAGGTGTACTTTATAATGATTTAAAGAAAAAAAAACCCTTGCCTAAATTTAGCAGAGAAACATGTCCGTGAAACATTGCAGTTGGAATGTGACCAGGAAGGATTCCTTGATTTTATTTTAGCAGCTAAAATTCTGATGACTTTGCCCATTCTGCACATGCCAGACCTCTTGCAGCTCCTGTGTGCTAATGAGCTTCCCCCACAGTGAATAATTAAATATCCCCAAGCCTAGTGAAAGCAGGTATGCCTTGTAACAGCTGGTTCAAGGCCGGAAGAAAGTATTGACAACTGAGAACTTGGTGCTTTATGTGCTGTCGGTGATCTGTGAGCACTTAAGACATGTGGAGGAGGAAGCTATTAGAAAGTAGAAGGAGAAAAAGGCCAGTGATGGAGAAGGGACAGGAATACACTGTAACAAAGACTGAGCCTGGGCCTGAAGTAGGAGAAAGGGAAGCCGAGTGGGACTTCACTGACTGGCTGAAGAGCTTGGCAGCGGGAGGGAGGCAAGCAGTAGTCATCTGTGACATGAAGCTGGTGACAAGGGAGGAGTGGGCACCTGCTGGTTAAGACTGAATTAGAAATTTGGGAAAGAAAACCCATACTGTTTTGGAGAGGATGGTTGAAAGAGGAACCAGTGGAGTGGGAATGGGAATGAAAGGCAGTAAGAGGGATCTGTGAAGGAGCTGGCTGAGGTGAAGGGGGAAAGCTGAGCTGCTGGACAAAGATCCAGAAAGGGGAAAGTCTGTGGCCAAGAAATGGGAAAATAATTATGAGGGGCAGGAGTTGTGCCAAGTTTCTGGAAAGATGTTGAATGCTGGATGACATGGGAAGAAAGAAGCTGAGGAAGAGAAAAGACAAAACGCTGAGCCTCAGCTTTGTAGGTCTGAGGAAAAGTCTTTGAAGCAGAAAGACATGTTAATTTTGGGTCATAAGGTAGACTGTAAGTGGGTTGAGAATCTGGGTTGGTTAGGCAAGAGATATGGGACTGGGATAAAGATCTGGGGAGGAAAAGAGAGTGGAAGAGGCTTGGAACAACTGGCACAGGTAGCTGTTGTCAGCAACTATCTAGGAAATCCACTCTGTGAAAGCATAGGAGTCACCCATGCTAGCGCTGACAGCCTACTCTGCTATTGATTTTCTGTTAGTTTAAATGGCAGATGCCTAATAAGTGGTTTTAAAAGTTTCCTCTGCATGTACTTCAGGTGGGTGTCAGTGCTGTATGTGTCACATACTGTAACCATTTTTTTAATTTGCTTTTTAAAAATGTGGGAAAAATACATACAAAATATACCATAATAAAATATTTTTATTAAAATTGCAGAATCACAAACGTTAGAAAATGCAAGAATTATGGCACCAACTATATTTAATGACATCTCTTAACTATGCAGTCACACTAGTTTGTTGTAGGTCACTTTCTCAGTGCTAATGATAGAATTTCAAAGGATGTGTCAGGGTTGAGTAGCAGGGAGGCTGCAGAACAGAGCAACTTTGAGGATGAAATTTCAAGCTTCAAATTTCAAGGCCAAATTTCAAAGACTTTCAAGGGAATTGTAGGTGGAGAATGGGCATTGTAATGATTAAATAGTTAGCTTTTTTTTCCTGGAGAATTAGATTCTGTACCGGGCTCTGCTGTGCAATTTGCTGAGTAGATCCTCTTTTACACCAGACTTGCCTTCTGGTGGTCACTACCTCTGCCTTCCTTAACAGCTGGGTACCCAAGCCATGGCTCTGAGAACTTCTTCTGCTAGAGCTTATGAGGTCCCAGAGTGGCTGAGCTTTGATACGTGCAAGTGAAGAGAATGGGAGCTGTGCCTTGAACATTAAAACTGTATGTAATGCAGTCTGCATTACTGCAGGGGAAAAAGCAGATCGTTGTCACCTCAACTTGGGCATTTTAGATTAATGAAAACTTTTCAGTGTAAAGTATGTGCCTCAGCTCTGCATTGGAAAATGGGGCTAATGCTACTCCTTTTGGGGGGTTTGAGACAATAAAGTCATTAATATTTGTTGTATTTTGTGAAACACTGTGATTGATGATAGCAAAAGAAAAGCCTGTGAGGAAATTAATAATTCTCTTCAGAGCTTTGAAGAATTGGCGTTATTGAATAAAGCATGAGGCTGCAAACTGAAGAATAAGGAGAAAGCACAACACTGAGCAGCTGTTCATGAAGTGAGCCCCTTTATCCCATATGTACCATGAGGCAGCACTTGTAGAAAAGTCATACAGGATTGTGCCATTAGGAACTGTAATACGATGCATACGCCAGAGGCCATTCTATTTTAATAGGCTACTTGCAGTTTGATGTTTTCTAACTTTTGATGTTTGCTTCTGCAAGTTTAGTAATATTTTGCTAATAAAAGCTCTTGTATATCATAATAAATGCTAATAATTTGGAAGCATAGGAGCTGATGTGCTTCAGGCTTTCAATGATGACAGCTCAGGAGAGCTAAAGGGAGGGGATGCAGACTCCCCTCGTCAACTCACCACTGGGTTCGCGTGCTTCCTGCCCTGCATCTAGCATTTTGTGCTGTCTGCAGCGTGAGAGTGGATTAGATGAATATTGGTGGCTGATTTTTGATGCTAATTTCTGTGCCTCTATGTGCTTTGGCTGTGACTCTCCCTTTGCTGATGTTACCCCTGTGCTGAGTTGAGCGGCTGGAAGGGGTCAGTATATTGCTCCCAACTCTCTTTCTGTATAAATGGAAAAACTTTGTGCTTGCGGATTTGCTGGCCATCTGTTTAAACCACTTTGGAGAAATGCAAAGAAACCAGGATTTTATAGAGCTTTAAACCCAAATAAAACTGCTTGGGCTTTGCCTACTTTGGGTCAAAACTTGGATTATCATTTTTTTTCCCTGCAAGTAAGTTTGCGCATATTTATTCAGACTTTTTCAAAATATTCATAGTCTTTTCTGTAAGTATAAATGTCTTGCCACCTTTAGACATAAACAGAAAAAAATAGTGGTATAAAAACTTTACAGAGATGAAATTTTGATACTTCTCATTCTTTCCAATATTTATCTTCCTTGGGAATAAATATTTTCATTTATTTTGACAGCATCAGTATAATGATCAGTGTCACTTACTGAATGTTTTTTCACTGACTTCAGTAATACATTTTAATAGAAATGATACCTGGTAAGCATGGAGTGATTTTGTTTGTGTGGCTGCTATAGACGCTTGGGATGGCACCCCAGGAGCACTTTCTCTCCTGCAGTGTGGCATATGCACTTTAACCTTTATATGTAGTTCTCAGATTGTACCAGAAAGGAAGCTTTTTAAAAATTTATTAGCAATTTTCTTTTGTGGTTCTTGCTATTTGGAAGAGGCTGAGAAATAAAGTCAGAGACATCGTGATGTAAAGTGCAGACAGAAATAGATAGATGCAGTATCAGTATTGACATAGCTTAGCCATGAGGAAGCCTGAAGCAGACGTTTTGTTTTCTCTATGTTTTTTCTTTGCACACCTGCATGTTTCACAGAACAGAAGCACTAGGTGCTGTTCAGTATATTTCTTTCAGTGTATACTTCTGGGGAAAAGAATGGATGAATTGAAATTTCATTGCTTTTTTCCAAAAAGCAGCCTGCATCTTCTCCCTGCAGTATCTGTGTGTGCCATCAGTGCAGACTTACTGAGTACTCAATTTAAAATACATCATCTAGTTATTGTAAATGTAACTGTGCTACTGCAAGCACTGTGGAAGGCTTCTTATGGAAATTACCTTCTGATTCCTAAGCTCTTCAGTGAGCTTGAATACACTGTGTTCTTCAGTGAAGACCAAGGAACAGAGTGATGATTTTTTTAGTCTTCTACAGACCAGTATAGAGTTTATTAAATGAAGGTAGGTTCAGCTGGGAAACTGTAATGTTAGGGGAAATTTCAGTCCTGGAGTTTATCCTTGAGAAGCTGCATCTAAACTGTAGTGTTTGCTTGTATTCATAGGATACCATACTTTATTCTGAAAAGTGGCTAGAAAGCTATGGTAGATTAAAAGCCAGTTTAGGAGCTTATTCGTATGTTAGTAGAGGAGGCACACCTAGCAGTGCATGTGCTTAAGGTAGTACTTTTTCAGCTTAAGTAGTTTAGTATTTTCCATGCCTCAGCCAGAATTTCAGTAATATCAGGTCAACTGTATCCAGAACAGAGTTAGGAAAAAAGGTGCTTTTGACATTACTGAAAATATTCTTAGTATGTTTTGGGTGAGCCTGGACACCAGTGTGCAGAAAAGATAATATTTAGGTGAGACAGAAGGCTGAAGAACCTGCCTGCAGGTGTGACAGAAGATCCATGCCGGGGCTAGAATAGAGTGCAGGACTCCCAAACCCAACACATTTCTGCTTTGCAAATGTTGTTACTGCAAAGCTGAAAGATGTGCTACACTTTACTGGGAGGTCCGTGTAGAAGTTAGCAACCTGCTACTTCTGCCAGGTACTCTTACGTACATAGCAAAGACCTGTGTAGTAGTTGCAGAGGCTGCTCAGAACCAATGTTTGTGTCCATATCATGGACATTGCATTATGGAATTTTGGTTTCATTTTGATAATTTTATTCTGCTCAAAGTACAAAACGAAGCAGATAAACGTCAAAAAATTACAGGCAGAGTGCAAATTGCTTTAAAACTGCATTAAGGCTGCAAAATCAAGCACTGAAAAATTATGAAATCCAAGGATTAAGATTGGCAACTCTAATCTGGTTTTCTTCTGTACATGTGGTGTAATAGAAACTGTGATTATCCATTGCTACTTCCTCTGCAGAGTCATTTCGTTTTTTGCCATGGATGGTGTTCAAGAGTTGAATTTAGGACTGCATAGTTTATGGGACTGTAGTTGTCAGGACCCTTGCCTTCATTTGTAAATTGAAAGATGCAGCGAACAGGGAAGGGAAGGAAAGGAGACAATTGCAAAAATATACTTTATACTTCTGTGCTGTGGTGGTCATGTGTGATACTGAGTAAGTCATTTAAACCAAACTTTTTAAAGATATGATGATCTGGTGACTCAACTTGAGACATCTGGGTTGTAATCAGAGCTGCAACTGGAGTCAAAAGAACTGGTAAAAATAGTAGATGTTCTGAAAAGGGAGGTCAGCAATGTGCTTTTGTTCAGCCTTCTGCTTATAAAATGGAAAAATAATTCGGTTGATATCCCTGTGTGTTCTGAAGATAAGTTCCTTAGCATGTATAAGGCACACAGATACAAGAACTGCAGTTCTAAATGACAGGGTTATTATCCTTTTCTTCCTTTACCCATCCCAAATTACACGTTCTTCACAAGAAGCAATGGTCCTACTTGGTTGTGTTGTTCAAGTCGCTAATTGTCCCTAACTGGAATCTATGCAGTGATCTTGGTTAGAGAAAACTGAATTATAAAAGTGAGGCCAAGAAGGTGTGAATGGGATTGGAGGAGTGCTGGGGATTGTAATCTCTCAGCCTGGTCTACCATTGGTCACTAGTTTCTATAACTGCACTACGGGGAAAATAAAATGTGAAATGACCACTCATTTTGGTTGGGGATATAAAGAAAGAAATTCTGAGAAGAAAAAGCATCTTTGGCACTCACCAGAGAGAACAGATACATTGGCAGAAGATATACGATAACGCAGTAGAAGAAGAGCACCCATTGAATTCTCAGGCAGGAAATGAGCTTTTCAGGGAAAGCTATTTTCAGGTTTGCTTGGATCATGCAAGGTTGGTGCAAGAATATATTTTTGGAAACTTCCTTATGTGCCTTACAGAGTGAATTACTTGATTAAATGATATCTTTGATCTGTTGGCAGTTTTAGGAAGGCAGTGGCCCACAGGAAATATTTAAGTGGTGAGTTATACCTGAAATACATACATTAATGTTATATCCCACTATTCAAACTTAGTGGAAAATCCCATTGCATACAGAAGGAAGTATGCCAGTGTAAGACCCCTGCAGCCTTTAATAATCAAGTCTTCAGAGAAGAATTGCCTTCTAAGACCCCAAACAGCTGACCATTTTGTGCCATTTATGTGTGTTTCTTCGAGGCAAATACACTATATTATTCTAGCTTTATCTCCCATGACCCTTGATGACTTTGTGTTTGCTTGTGCAGACAATGGGAAAAATGTATGTATGAAGGAACCAAGAGAATGTTTGATATTATTTCTGCATATGCTAATGAGATTTTTAATTAACTGCAGATAAAAGCCTCTTTCTTCTGGTTTTAGCATCTTTCTTATGGCAATGGGAGCTTACACGTTGACGCAGCCTTCCAGCAAACACTCTGGAGTGTAGCCCCAATCAGTTCAGGAAGTGAAGTTGCCCAAGGTAAGATTGACTCACCTTTAATTATTGAAAGATTGCTTTTAAATGGAATACCTGAAAAATCCAACTATTCTGCCAAATGTGGCTGAAGTATGGGAGTGGGTTTCTCTTATTTGAATGTTTACTCAACTAAAAAAATATAAAAATGTTCTGAAAATGGAGAGGAAAAATTATGTTGAAAGGCATACTCATGATTTTCACATCATGGTTTCTAAAGACTGAAAAGCTAATTCAAATCTCATGTTACTAAAGGTATGTTAATACTTATAACATTTTCTTAATATGGCTTGCGGTCCTGGTTTAAATTATTATCTCAGATTATTCTGATGTGTACAGTCATGGTTACATGCTCCTGTGACTCACTGAGTAAAAAAATGCTGTTTGGTGTGTTGAAACAATTCTGGTGCTTTAACCAACCCTCAATATTTGGAAACTGAATGCAAGACTGAACGTCTTTTGCATCAGCACATTACTTCTTGGATAGCCATGAAATTTGGTCAAATGATGAATCTTTAAAAAACTGCGATAATCTTCAAAAAGGAAAAAAAAAGCTGACAGAACTTCTTGGATGCATTCCCCAAATTCCCTCAGCATTTGAGCTGAATGGAAATTTCTGAGCATTTGCAGTTGAGGACTGCTATGGCCTGTCAAGATGGGCACTGGATGTGCGTGGGAGGCCTTTCTCTGCTCTGCTTTCAGGCATAGCCCCACTGGTGGCCTGCCAGACAGGAGGGAGAAGGGGAAGGTTGAGCACCAGAATACAGAAGGCTTGGTGCCAGACTTGGGAGCCTGGGTGGACATTAAATTGGCACAATGTGTCCTAGAGAGTAAAGACAAGAACTCAGTACAGGGGCAGAGAGAAAAAATTAAGAATGTGAATTGAGGTAGGGCTGGGGAAGGGGAGAACCAGGAGTAACTAACAAGATGCCAAAGGCTGGGAGCTGGTGTGAGAGCCTCCATGGTGACTAGGGGCAAGTGATAAGGGCATACGGTCTGCCCACAGGTGCACGGAGGGAGTAGTGGGGTTGTTCTCAGAGTCAAGGAAGGAAGAGCGGGATGGGAGCAATGGAAGTAGGGAACCTGGGCAGGAGTGCTGCTGCCAAACACAGAATGGAGAAAACCTTTGAAGTCTTCTCCTCCTCTCCAGGCTGTTGCTTGTTTCTAAAACCTCCATACTCCATTCTCCTTGTCCTCCCACTGCTGGCCGCGCTGGTGTGCCATTCATGTTAATAAGGCCAGTGCAGGTTATTAGCTGAGGCTCAGGTTTGTGCTGTGCCGCATCTCTCCAGCTGGCAGTCTCCCTAATGAGGCATGCCTGGCTGGATGGGAAGCAGAAGTCCACACTGATGGAATATAGTGACGTGTTATCTGTTCTTACCACAGAAAATCATGTGAAAATAATATAATATGATTTTAGCAGTGGTGCATTTCTCTACCATAGCATTTGCCTGTACTTTGTTTCTACAGTTTTCCATTGTTGTTTTTCTTGGGTATAGACATTTAACTAATTTATCTTTCTGAGCAGTATCTTTCCTAGAGAAGATCAGCTGGATGGTGTCAGAAACAATTAGAGAAAAGACTGTCTTTCAGCGTATACAGCAAATGCTACTGTAATCAAAGCTGTCTCATTGTGAAGGGAGAGTGATTCTGACACCTGGGCAATCAGGTGTGACCTACATGCCTCATGAAAACTGTAACCAAACTGAAGATAAATTATCTCTAAATGGAGGAAGAGGAATATAAAGCTAAATTTAAATTTGTTAATATCTGCAAAATGGTTGAGGTCCTCATATGCAAAATACCAGTGTATAGGAACACCTAACACTAGAATGCCTGCTCTTAATCAAAACTTTCCATTAGAAGTATAGTAATAAGAGTTTTTAGCCTTCTACTATTCTATTTACATCTGTGGAAAGAAAAAGGGATTTATCTTTCCAGGACTCTTGAAACACATCAGTTAAATGAAATGACTTTGAAAAGTCAAAATAATGGATAAATAATCCATAAAATGAGCTGGGGTATCAAAGGTAGTTTGTTAAAACAAAATGATTGGTTTTTGTTTGCATTTTTGCAAAATTTGCTTATATAGAAGTTGATTTACTGTTTTAGTCAAAGTGGAGCTTGAGGGCCAGGACAAGTAATTCTGCTAATTCTGTACTCCAGATATATATTGACATGGCTCCGTATATAAATTAATATATGTTAACTAAAATGCCCCTCTGCATCAAAATCAAGAATTTAAAGGTGAAAAAATCAATTCTAAAATTAGCCACATAAATACTTATCTGATATGATTTCAAAGGTTTGAAAAAAGTTCTTCCTGAATATACAGTAGCATCAAAATAAAACCAATGAAATGTATATCTGAACACATTTCTGAGTGTTGGGTCTTCAGCACCAAGCTCTCTCTCTCCAGGTCTGTTCTTATCGCACAGCAGTACTTGCTAATATAGACATAGCTTCAGACCGCTATTCTAACAATACTTCTAAAAAAGGATTTCAGTAAAATAAAAGCTGTACCTTTTACTATATAAACCCATGGAATTATGTTCTCACATCCTGCTCAAATGAGGAATTTGATATTAACTGATTCTAGCAAGAAGGAAGTAGTTTAGGAATTACCTTTGTGTACTTTAAACACTTGTTCAGCTTGTCAGGTTAAAAAAATACCACTGAATTGCACTGAAAATCTACTGGGTGTTAGTACTCTTAAATTACTAGATTATAAGGCAATATAGGTAGGAAAACATAAAATTCAATTTCTTTTTAATATCACATCTCCGTTCCAAAGAGGCTGATGCAAAATTGTTGTTGATATTTTTACTGATTAGAACTATAGAGTTATTTTCAGCTTCCATCTGCAGTGTCCTGGTTCCCAAATATTGTGAAGGTATGGATATGTTCTGTCCCTTTGTTTGTGGACATGGATTTTATTGGTACATAAACTGGAATCCTTAACTTCTAAAATAAAAAACAAAACTGAGTGGGTGAGACGGAAGAGAAATGAAAAGCATCTCCCACTTTACCCGTTGTAACTTGGGAGGCAAGTACTTGCTTTCTGGTTTCAGCTGAATCAGTCTTTCTCTGAGTTGCATGAACTCTATGATCCCACCCGGTTCTTGTGAAGTGTCCATCCTCTATCTTCTGCAGACTGGCTGAAGATGTTTTCCCTGCTCTCCTCAGCAGCATCTTTTCTGTGGCTCTTTCTCTCTTTCCCCCTTTCCTAGTTGTTGACTTGAAGCTTATCTCCCTTGGCCATGATCAGCTGGCTCTCTGGAGAATGAGCCATCTCCCCCTTCTTCTCTGGGCTCCCACCCGACACAGTGGCTCTCTTTTTAGGGGAACATAAAGCACCAACAGAAAACAAATAAAACTGATACTTTTTATTACAGTTTGAGTTATAGTTTTGCGTGTTGCTATGTTCAGACAAATACACTTGATTTTCTCCCTTCTTTCAAGGCTATCTGATAGGAGGAGATGTTCTGAGGTTATTGCATGGCCACATGGACGAATGCTTGACAGTCCCTTCTGGTGAACACGGAGAAGAACAAAGAAGGTAGGTTTTTCTGGCTTAGAATAGCGTAATAATGAATTTTAGGGAATCAGTGTTGAATGTCGCTGGTAGCACAAATTTCTGAAGGATATCGTGATGAGTTCTCGCTCTCATGACAGTGAATGTTACTGAGATCAGCTTTGGACATGAGGCTCTTCTGCGCTTTCCTTTTGGTATTGTTTCAGTCTGCTTTCACGTACAGCTGTAAAAGCAGTAGTACTTACTGGAAGTGGACTTGGTACAGCAACATGAGACAAAATGCACTGAGTTGTTGGGGAACACCGAACAAAATTGAATTGAAGCTTTTTTTTTCTTCTTCTTTTCTTAGCTTAAAATCAAATCTAGAAGAATAAGCACCTCCAGCCTTTTCATCTGTTATGCTAACAGTTGGGTTGTTGTGCTGGCACACAGAAAATGGCAGGTTAACCCTATTATGGTGGTTATGATTTTATTACAACAGATTATTAATAGTATTTGCTGTTTGCTTTTATTCTTGATGATTTATTACTTTTATGCTTTTATTGTTATACATCTTATTGTGATTTTTGATAACTTATTGTCATCTTTACTGGCTTAAAAACAGCGAAGGAAAAGTATCAGTTTCTTTACTGCTGTTTCTTCTGTTATCATACATAATGCCTCAGAAGATGGTATGTTAACATTACTGCTGAGTCCCTCAAGGCTACTAATCTGGGTTATTAATCTCAGATGTACCTCGCATGGGAGTCTAGGACTAAATTTATGGTTATTTTCATAATTGAAGGAATCCTAGAATGGAAGTAGAAAAGTGATGACAGCTCGGGATGTGTCTTTTCCCTCCCAGTTAACTAATAAATCCAAAATGGTGATAAGACCGGCACTGAAAGCAGCATGTCTCAATGGAGCCATTACATGGGTGAAGGAAACGTAAAATAAAATCAAAGTCCTGTTCACTTGCTCTAATAAAATATACCCCAAGCCTTTTTTTCAGTAAGGCTTTAATGGAAGTGTCGGATTTATTCTTACCTTCAGCTTGAAAATAGTTACACGATAATGTTGATTTTGGAATACTTTTTTTATTTTGACATATGGTTGTCTGAATTTCCATGACAAAGAAAGTGCTGTTGACTGATTTCCATGTTGAATTTTCTCGGTTTGCAAACAGAAATATATTTGCATTCTATGCCTTTTAAAGATAGAGAGCACTCCTAAAATATATAGATAGTAAAATTCTTCTATAGGTTTGTAAATGCTAATCAGCTGTTTCACTTCAAAGGGTTTTTTTGTACAGCTGCTATCACTTCCTGACTGTTTCTTATTTCTGGTCTAGGGAAGAATTTTTAAACAGAGAAGATATTTCAAAATGCAGAAGACTTAAAACATGATCAGTTGACTTTTTAATTTTAGTTACTACATAATAGACTCATTAGGTCTTGGAATTTATTGCTGCTATGACTTTCCTCACCCCTGAAAGTGACACTGAGAATAAGACGATAAATAGAATTCTGCCAGTATTTTCTCATATTTCAGTTTAAATCCTGCAAAATTCCCATTAAATGCAGTGTAATTGCAGAACTGTAGGATGATCAAGCACTTCATTAATGAACTTTAACATTTAAGAACACATTAAAAATCTCGCTTTACAGCAAGCATAACATTATATAGAAAATGCAATAAAGGAGTGTTAAATTGACAGATTAAAAAAAAATCCATTTGATCTGTGTGTGTATTGACATGATACCTCTTTGTACCTACCATATCACAAAGGGAAGAACCAGACTCATTTCTTAAACTGCAGACCAATGCCTTAAACAAAACAGACAACTGTTTTTCTTTCAATGCAATGTCTACTTTTTTCCCTATCCATCTTGTGCCCTGAAAGAAGCAGAACTAGTAGACAACAAGTAGTATATGATTAACAAATAGTATCTGTATCTTTTTTTCTGCTGTAGTATGTGAACAATACTGAGACAGTCTGCTTCTCAGTGCTTCATAAGCACTGGATTTGATCTTTTGAAATTTTTCCATAGTTCAGGAGCTTTATTTGACAGAATATGCATAAGCCTGATCTTTTGTTTCATATTCTCCTTTGCTGAAGTTCTTCTTTTGTTTTTCCGACAAATTTGGATGATTTTTACTTATGAATCTAAAATATAATCTAAGATCTAAGATTGTTTTTATGGAGTTAGGTATAATCACTGTATCCAACGTTTTCTTCTCTCTAAATTATTAATAAATTTATTTACTTCTTAAAAACTCTATACTTCTATCCATATTCACTAGGATGATTCCCTATTCAAACCAATGTCTAAAATGCAATTTTCTAGCTTGTACTTTCAGTTTTCGAGAGGTGTGCATACCTTATTTTGATGGGTGGTATTTAGCTGCTGGTAGAATTATATTTTAAAAATACAGGTAACTTTGACAGGTAGAAAATTGTAAGATCCATTATTTAATCTTTCATTTTTATTTGAGTTCCCTCACTTTTGCACATAAGGCATGCTAAAGATTTGATATATTTGGATTATAGTAATTCCACATTCTTTTCACTGCCTTTTGAAATAGTCTGGTGGTGGATGTCTGTGGTAGTGCCCGGGTTGTCTTATATCAGTAGGTGCCTGAAGAGCAGCTCTGCTCTGCAGAATGACAATGTAAAAGAGCACTGAGAAGTTCCCTGTCTATTATGACTCACTAATTCCCGTATCTCATTTTTCTTTTTCTGCCAGTACCTTCTCTTATGCCTTCTCAAATAAATAAAAGATCAGACAGTCCTAAAATAACAGTTTTATTCTGTACTGTCACCTGTTATCTACTGCTGGGAATGAATATGTTGTTTTGATGTGAAGATTCCTCATAGGCAATTTTTAAAAACAACCTCTCTTTCCATATTTTTGGGGCATGGATACAGTTACATAAATTTGAGTATAACAGTGTTCTGAAGATTACCAGGAGTCCAAAATAAAACGCACGTTGTGTATAACATGATACCTGCTTAGGCCTATAAGCTTTTTAGGCCAGGGCAGCTTTTTATACTTTCGTGGAACAGCATTTAGCACAGGGGGGCCCTGCAGTACACCAGCAGTGCAGATGCTGAGTACCTAAGACAGCTTCCTCTGAGGCTAGGCCATCCAAATCCCTACGGGAAGAGGCCTAGGATAGCGGCAGAAATAATCCTGTAGAAAGCTGATACAGTTTTCTTATGTGCCTCACAATTTGTTCTGAACGTAGGCTGTGTCTCCTCGCTTTATTGCTGACCCCAGCGTCCCTCCATGTGGTCCTTAAGGAGTTGTGTTACCGTGATCACTACAAGGGAGAGTGGAGTTTTTGGAAGATTGGAATTTGGAAGATTTTGGTATTTCTGGAAGAGGGACTTTGGATTTTGAGTGGTGAGATGCAACTGGCCCTGGGAAAATAGCAATGTGGAGGGCCACCTTTTGCCACAGGCCGAAGTGGGTACTCGCTGAAGGCGAGAGACTGGTGAGGAGGGGGATTTGGTTCTCCCCCTCTGAGCGCTGAGGTGCAGAACCCTCGGCAGGCCCAGGCTGGCTGGCCGCAGCATGGCTGCTCGTGTGCTCGGGGTGCCCCATCCTGCCCTCTGCTCTGGGAGAAAGGGGAGCCGCGGAGGGCTTGCGGGCTGTCCTAGCCGTGTATCCCTCCTTGCCTCGTCCCTCTTCCAGGCCACGCGCTGCCGTGTTGTCTCGGCAGGGCATGCGTTTCGCTGCGTTGGCAGGAGCAGGCGCGCCGGGCCGGGCCCTCGCCCAGGCTGGCGTGCCTTGGTGAACTTCAACTTCCAGCAGAGGTGGTCCCTGGGCGGCCTGCTCCACTGCTGCCCTCAGGGGACGTGTGGAGTGGGAGACTCAGAGGACCGATTTAAACACATTCTTGCGACAGCAACTCAAGAAAAATAGTAAAATAGGATTTTGTTGTCTGAACTAGTGTTTTTTCTAGAAGGCCCAGGCGGAATCAGAAACTTTAAAACAAATTTCAGGAGCTATAGTGGCATATTCACCACAGAAAAGTCTCTAGGCTGGTGGGCTACAATCCCCCCTGAAATGCATTTCCCCTTAGGGGGTGTTTTTAAAAAGATTTGCTGTGAACTTGCTAGACTTAGTCTGGTCTGTAGTTAAAAAAAAAAAAAAAAAGAAAATCAGTTAGAAGCAGTGCAAATAGACAAGTTTATGTGATGATATGTTGGTTTACATAATATTTCACCAGAAAATAATAGTGATATTGTTCTTAAAACACTGCAGGCAGTCTGGGCCTGACCCTGGTAGTTGTCATTCACTCTGACCCTGCAGACAGAAGAAAAGAACAGAGATAATGTTAAGTTTGCGTAATTTCATTGAATTAAATATGACTTGCTGCACATTCTAATTAGGTATATACTTGCTTGTGTACATGGGGAATGCGAGAGACCTGCAAGCGTTTTCTTAATTTGTGCATTTTTTGTTGAATTGGAAGTATTGCTCAGTTTCCTTTCCCACCACTTTCTGCCTGTTTTGAACATGATCAATTTGTTAACTGCTTTGAACGCTTCTTTTGGAGAATTGTATATAATTATCTGGCAGAGGATTTAAATCACTGTATTAAAGGTAGCTTGAAATGGTATTTGCTTTCAGTCTGGCATCTTTTCCTGTTGACATTGTGACATTTTAATTTCTTGTCCTCCTTTGCTAAGTATAGCTTTTAGTCTTCACTTGTGAATTTGTAACATCAAGGGAATGAATAAAATTTTTGTATTTATTTTGGCAGTTGATATTTAGAGGAGGTATGCACTGAAATGCTTCTGTGAAATTGCTTACTACTGTTTCTCACTTTAATTAAAAACTGTGCAAGATAATGCTCCCACAAAATTCAGACCATGCAACAAAGATTAAAAAAGTCATGTTGTATGTCAGCTGGTGTTTTCTGGACAGTATTGAGTCAGTCAACATTTGCCCCTTTTTAATGTTCAGTTAAATAGGAATAATTTTACAGTTTTCAATTTGTTGTAGAATGCATATAATTTTTATTTTCCTGCAAAAATGTTATCTAGTTATTAATACAGTACTTTACATTACTGTAGAGTCTGGATTGTTTTGCATTTGTTTTTTTTCTTAAAAGCCCCCCAAAAACTAACGGCAGAAATCCCCTGAAGTAGGAGTGTATAACTGAAATTACTTTTTAATTGGATTGTGACGTTTGCTCTTTATTATGCCATCGTTCATATTCCCTTAGAGCTTGAAGTCCACACAGGAGTAGAACTGTGAGCATTTCCAGTTCCCACTGTATGGTGGGGCTATTGCAATTAATGTGCATTTTGATTTGCAGTGCATATGTTAAAGCGACGACTGCTGTGGAATTTGGATCCTTCCAGAAATATATTGTTACAGAAAGAACTTCTGGCTTTTCCAAAGTATCACTAGAGGTGGAATAGACTGCAGTGTGTCAAAAGGCCAAAACATCCAGTAAGAAGAGCTGTTCATGCAGGAGTGTATAGGAATAGCCTGATTCCCAGGGGCAGTTCTGTCATTCCTGCCTTTGACAGTTCTTTGGGTTAAGGACACTATATTAAGGAAACATTAAGGAAAAATGCCAGGACAAGGTTGCTAGAGCCATGTCTGGTTAGGAATTTGTAAATTATATCGAACGATTGTATTATTTACAAATGATATTACAAATATATTCACAAATTATATTATTTTGTACTAGTCTCAGAAATGGATAAACAAAGTTTAGAGTGATGAAAATCATAACCTGCCTAGCATAGCCACTGTCAGCTCTTTTTCACTGATTCTGGAAACCATGCCATTCTCTGTAGAATGTTAACATATATTCTTAGATATGGCATTACTAACTAGTGGGATCTGTTATATCCAGGCAAGACAGGAATCTGACATGTGAAAATGATTATTTGTGACTGAAGCATGAGCTTGGAAAGTTTTCACCCAGGGGAAATCATTTAAAAAAAACCCCAAACCCTGAACAAGAGTTCAATGAGCCAATGAGCCTGAACAGTAATAACTAAACTTTTATAAATAAATTTGAAAAATCCATAGAATACTTTACTGGATTCTCATATAACTGGTTTTCAAACTAAAAACAGAACAGCTTTGCCTGTAATTGAAGTGAATGGAATAACTTCTTTAAAGAGAATACAAAAACTCTACACAGCAGATTAGGACAGAACAAGTAAATAAATTGCGTTATAGCACTAGCATTTACAGAGTATTTTGGATACCTTAATTTAAAATAGATTTGAAGTAGATCACTGAGGTTACTCTTTGAGTTTTGTACAGGATTTCCTAGAAAATATAGGACATGCTCACTATAAGAATGAATTCAGAGCCCCGTATCTATTTTTAGTATAGCCACATCTTCACTGGCTTGTAGTAAGTATGGTATGTAGTGTAACCACCCTGTCTTCCTAGATAATGCTTTGCAGCAAGCCATGTGGTTTGAAAGCAAACAGTAAGATTCACTGTGGTTTCTGCTTCTTCTAGTTTCTCTGGAGGCATTTTATCTGCTCTTGATCTGTGTAGACAGAATAACTCTGGCTTAAAAAATATGCTTTCTTCTGGTGACCCCAATCCAATTCTTGAAATAAGAACTGTAACTTGAGCCTTGATGTCTTTTTTGGATTTATTCATTTATGTATAATCTAAGCACTATATTTTTATGCTGTTATGTTATCAAACCTCTCAACAAAACAATAAATTAAATATATTTTTTTAAAAAGAAGCAGAAGTTCAGATAAGACCTTCATATTTATGACACCCTGATTCATTCCCAGTTACTGAAGTTTACTCCATTATTTCTTTGCTGTGGAATTTACAGATTCTTGAATGAAGAAAACCTCAACAGCAACAAAATGCTGTCAGTTACCTCATTTGATGCCCTGTATTAGTGGGTGAATTTCATTGATATGATTACCCTCTCTTTGCTCAACAATACTGTAATAAGAATATGAATTTGATAGTGATTCTTCCAGAGTTTTGATATGCAGTAGTCTATTTTTAACCTGTGTAATTAATTCAGTATTGTAAGTGGAGATGATAGAACCAGATATCTAACTTTCATTTTGAGGTTTACAGTTGCTTTGCATCTACATTGTATCTCACAAAGCTAAAGCAGGAGCATGCTAGGAATAAGCGAGAATATGGTTAATTCTCGGTGGTCTCTGCTTTCTTGTCCTAGTAACGCTTCTCTGCTTGTGCACAGAGGGCCCTGCACTGTTAATACTGGTAGAAAGGGAGGCACTGGGGAAAGGTTGTGCCATCCTTAGTGCTGTACTTACAGCACAGGACCTGTAATACAAATTAGTAGACAAGTTCCAGCTCTAGTGACTTTAGATTAAGGGGAATTAAATGGATTAAGGACACAGTCAGGAAGTGGTGTTTTAAACTTGAACTTCAAGTCATAGGTCAGATAAAGTAACTTCATTACTCCAATTAATGCACTAGATCAAGGTTTATAGTAAAGATGAACTGAAAATTCTCAGTGGTTCTGAATTTCTTATAGATATTCTCCTTTGAAATAAAAGTGACTGGTATTCTGTATCTGTAAGTGTAGAAAACACAACAAAAATATTTTTGAAAATGTCAGGAATTGATGATCTGGGCATGGCTCAGAAACTTAAGGGTATCCTGAACTTTCTAGGTGAAGAGGAGAGCTATTTGTAGCTCTTGTTGATATCTTCATTTTTTTGCTGTTCGTTATTCTCTCTTCATGAATTTACATTATTCACATTTTCATAATAAGTTTCTGTAAATTGCAGGTTTTCTCTACTGTTTGGCAAGTAATGTGCATTTTTTCCTGCACTTTGTAATTTGACATTTTATTTTCTCCATCTTATCAGTCTGAATCTATAGTAACTCCTTGATAGGCAAAAAGAATTGTTGTAGCTTATTCACATGTCATTAAAAACCCTGTTTTATTTGACCTAGTAATATCAATATCTTTTAAAGATTACTAGTGTCTGTTTCAGGAAGGACTAAAATGTTAGGAGCCATGGTTCTTTCTAGGCACTGAACTGTTGTCAATACTATATAAAAAGAAATGAGCCATAGCCTATGGAATAATGTTTTCATACAGAGGAAATACTAAGGATGATCGTTGGAGCAATTTCAGAGCAGTTTACTACCTGCATTTCAGTGAAAGGAGTTAAAAATGAAATTTTGATTTCTTAGACAAAAGAAAAAGGCATATGACAGGATATGAATTTACTCGGTTCCTCCGGGGTGATGGTTATACATGCTGCTGTCGTATGGTAAGAGCATGGTGACTTGCCCTTCAATACAGAAGAGGTGAAATAACTCTAATTTGAAGCTTCCTTTTCTTTACCACGTTGTCCCTAGAGAAGAGAAAGTCTAGCTAAAGGCCCAACAGCTTATGCCCTATTTTAGTGCCAGCCTGGTTTTTGTAGTATGTATCTTCCATCCTGTCCTTCCACAGTCTTGCTGCTCCATCCTTGGCCCCAACCTCTAGGCTTCTGCTTTTGCTTCCTAGATGGTCATCCTGTCACTGCTTTTCCTGAGGCTTTGCTACTCCCTTGCTGACTGTTATCCTCAAAGGACTATCTCCATTTTTTGCCTTTGCTCCCTCTGCTGCTGTCATATCCCTTTGTAGGGAAATAAGAGAGACAGTTTTAGGATCCTTTTTTTTCCTTTGGCAAAAAAATAGCACATTTGTGTTTAGGATTTCTCCCTTTCTATCTCTTTCTGAAACTTTTCTCTTACATGATCAAAGACTGGTAACTCCACTTTGAAGGAACAGAGAGATGAAATCAGGGATGTACAGTGACATAAAAGAAAGCAACGTAGTCCACGAGAAACTGTTCTTTTAAGTTCACAATGAGAATGTTTTTAAACATTTAAAATTACACTGATTCAACTGCTGCATATCATCCAAAGCTAGCCTCAGAAGAGTACTCAGACTGAGAAACAAGTGACAGCTTCCAGGTTTCCAATGTGAAAAAGAATTTTATTCCTGGAAGGTGACAAGGTACCAATTTAAAAATGAAACATTCTGATTAATTTAAGTCTTTGCTTCCATCTGATTTGTCACATATTTTTAATGACTCGAGAACTGCTTAATAAAACTGTGAAATTTTGTATTATATGAATGCAAGAATTCCAAATGCATTTTTGTCAGCTAGCTTCATATTGAAATAGCCAGGATGTAATCAGAATGTTTTGACTTTAAAAAATGTGTGATATCTAATCTGTTATTGTTTAGGTGTTACAACAGCAACCCAATCTGTTAGTCGCAGAACAAGAAGTTAAACAAATGTCTGAATAGAAGAGTATGAATAGACCAGTAGCTGAATACAAGATCATTTATCATTTGCATTTCACTGTACTAACGAAGGTTAATTTTAACAAAAAATAAGATTTAACTTGAATTTTGATCTGTGAGAGAAAATACAAGACGGTTACTAATGCTCGTCAGCTGCTCCTAGTGCTGTAAGCCATTGCAGCAAATGACTCAGATAATAAGTGGAAAAAATAAAAGATTTAAAGTCAAGGATTACAGGAGCAAGAGGAGAATTTCATACACGTTTATAACTTCTTTTTTTGGTAGGTGAAGCACATGTCAGTGGTTCTGCTTATGCATGGGTCTTTAATATTCAGGGTGACTGATCCTGTAAATACAGGGAGGAGTGATTATTTTGTAGTTTGAATATTTTCCCTGTATAATTTAAGTCTTCATTTGTAATGTCTGGGAGTGAGGTTTTTTTTTTTTCGCTCAGTGTTTTAGGTTAGCTTTTGTCATAGCTTAATGCTTTACCATTTCCTTTCTTCTGTCTATTTTTATTCAACATTAATGTGTCTTCCAGAATGAGTTTTAGCACATTTATAGTTTTATGTATTATTACCAATACTGAGAAGTATAGTTTAACTCACTTTTTCTTTTGGCTTTGAACCATATATTTCAATATGCAGTTTTATTCCATGCTAAGCATCAGTTCCTCTCGATTACATGCACAGGAGGACTTTGGAAGGAAAACCCTAGTAGGTTCCTACATAGGCACCTGATTCCAAAATTTTAGTCCTCAAATAATTGCTTATAACTAGCAATGGGAACTGCCTATAATTTCAATAATAATGATCCCTGAAGCTGTGCCTCTGGGTATGTCTAGAAGTGCTTGGTCTTGACTGAAGATCACAGCATTTACTTCATCCGTAAGCTTTTCTAGGATCTGTAAACTCTGCCATCCTCTGGCAGCATTCCCTGAAGCGCTCATCTGATAAGCGTAGTGACAGCACTCCTTTGCAGAAATGACTCTTTTCTTCATTTTCCCAAACAAGAGGCCTAGGCTTTTAAAATCTGGAAGTGGCTTAAGGCTGGAGGTAGGCCCACTGCAGTCCAAAGAAAGGCTCCCTAAATCTAGGGGAGTGGCAGTGCTTAGTACTCATCACACTCCTCTGTGTGTGCTTTGAAAAGAATCTCATTCAAGGCTTTGGCCATGTCTCTAAGCCATTTGGTGGATCTGAATGGATCTAATGTATATGGCATGTCTATGTTTAGAATAATGGAAAAAATCAGTTTTTTAGACTTGATTGTTTTTTGAAAGCACTCATTTCTGTATATAGGCAAGGAACAAGAAGGGGTAATTGCATATTCAAATTTGGAAGTAGGAAAGTGTTAACATCTGAGATATCTGAAATATATCAGTGTGGTTTGTGAAACCTTTGGTGCTATGATAAGGTAAAAAAATACGATGACAAATGGGTGAATGTTCATGATTCAGTACAGTAAATTGGTTGAGTTATTTTTATAATGTAAGCTCTGAGAAAACACTACCTTTCTTGTGAGTGGGATGCAGTGATCACAAATCCTTATGCTCATTTGAGTTTATTTACTGTTAAAACCTAGAAATACAGTAATCATCAGGGTTTTTTTCCCTCCTTGAACCAGTGTCCTTAAAAGCAGTACAAGAAAGATATCTAAGTGAAAAATGTCACATTGCAACAATAGGTGCAAAAGACAATTAAAATAAAATTTGAGTAATTAGATCTGAAGGTTTAATTGAAAAGAGCAGGTACTGAATATGATAACCTTAGGAATCTAACAGTTACAGTAACTGTTTGGGCTCTCTTCAAATGAGAAATGCAGTTGAACAAATGTGAGGAATACTTATTTATGACAGAGCTGAACGTTTAGTATGTGCCTTTGCTTGATTTTCAGAACTGTCCATTATGAAGGTGGTGCTGTGTCAATTCACGCCCGTTCCCTTTGGCGACTAGAGACTCTAAGAGTTGCGTAAGTAAAATACCTCTGAGGAAAAAGACATCAGGTTAGCTGGGGACTTTTGGTACAGAACCAGCATTCTTATAAAACCAGATTTGATATTACTAATTCTGCAAGAAGCACTTTATACCACTTTCAGGAAAAATTAACAGCTCCCTTCCTGTAGAGAATTTGTGTTAATATTCTAATTTATGTGTGTTTTGATTTTTTTGAAGTTTCCTCAAGTTATTATAGCTATCAGTGAATTGACTGTTTACCTTTCTACACACATCTGTGACGTATTTAAGAAAAACAGTTCTTATTACAAGAACTTACATGTGCAACCCTCTAACTTATTCAAGCTATTTGAATGTCTTGAAAGATAAAAATTTACGGAAAGGATCTTACCTTGCAAGGGCACTGGAATGATAGCTAGGAATTGTGCTGTGTTTGTGACTGTAACAATCAAGAACATGTTGTAAAATTTCAGTTAAATTTTATTACAAATATGTGTTTGTCACAAAATTTCTAGTGACCAAAAGATGTTTGCTTTTAGACATCACGTGATGGCAACTGAGGTTACACTAGCGATAGTGTTTTCTGTGTGTGCATTTTATTTAATGGAATGATGCTAAACGTCATTGATAGGGCAGTGGGGAGGGGTTTTTTTGCTTAGCCTAAAATTGACCTTGAGAGTGCTTGAGTGACAACAGTGAAACTGTAGGTAGATCTCTGGCTCTATTTTCCTCATTGCACATACTTTTCTAATAAACAGTGGCACTGGAACAATGTGGAACAATTGAGAAATGACAGGTTTCTACTAAGACTAACATATATCTCAGCTTGATAGGCACTGTATATGTATACACTTTTGAAGTGTAAACTTTTGAACTTATATGACTGAAGAAAACTGTGAGAAGGCCTGGCAAAACAACTGGGCAATGGCAGTGGTAATCTTCCTTTCTAATGAATGCCAAGAATAACACTCTCTCTGTCAAGTCCTTTACCTCTGTATTCCTGTATGTTATTCTAATAGCTATATATATATATCCATTGCCAAATTGCAGATGCATTATTATTCATGCAAATATTTCAATTTATAATGTAGTATCTCCCTGCCTGAAGTACTCCATCAGTTGTAGTCCTTCCCAGAAGACTTCAAATACAATATTAATTCTTTTAATTTGATGTGATTCTGCAGGAATCACTGTTTCTGAACTTTCCCCACTAGTGGAGAACCCCCTGAGGCATATCCTTCCGTACAAATTGTCTAGGCAGTTTATATGTGTGCTCACCCTGCCTGTTGGGATGGCCTGCCATGGAATACCTGATACCGTTGCTTAGGTGACATGGATCCTATACACAAATTGTAGAAAAGAATTTAAAGTAGTTAGAAATGGCCTTACAAGATACTTTGGGCTCAAAAACCTTTTGTTGTAAGGGCATGTTTTGACCTTTTTCCTGTGCTGCAGGGTTGAACTAGGAGCATGGCTCAATTATGTTACACTCACTGTTTTCTGTTTCTCAGTGTCCAAGTGAAGCAGGCTACTGAGGCCAAGTGGAGCAGACTATAAATTGAATCAGACTAGAGGAAAGGCAAATCCTTGCATTGCCCATAATATAGAAGGTGCAGGATTGATGTATTTTGCTAGACCCAGCAATATAATACCTGAGATTCATGACATGACATCTTAGTTGAATAACAGAATAATTTATGCTAGAACACCAATAATTTAGACGTGCTTTTGTGGAATGTACAGACTTCACTGTGTAGAAGACATAATGGAAAAAAGAAATGCATTGCTAAGATGTAAAGCTTCCATACTTCCTTCCTCTGATGAGTTGCGCCCGCCATCACCCTCTTATAACAGAAGGGGGTGTTTCAGATATGAAATAAAATAGTTTAGGGGAAAAAAACCCTTCATGTGTTTGGCCTGTTTAAAAAAAAAAAACTAAAAAGCTTTAGAAGTTTAATTAGTGAAGTGTAACAAATCTTGCTACAAAAGAGAAGACAGGTATTGCTCTTGCATTTTAAAAGCATCTTTCAAATTGTTTTTGCATACTTTGCATACAGTATGCTAACACTTAAGAAGAAAGGCTTAAACAAATGAATATTTGTATTGAACAGGCATGTTCTTCAATTTGCTACGCATATCTGACTGGAAAAATGAAAATGATTTAAACCTATGTAAGTTGTTCATTTAAGTCATTTTCAGACTTATATATGAATATACATGAACCATAAGTGTAAAAGGATTTTGTTTTAAAAGTTTTTTTGCCTGGAATTATTTTAAATGCAAGTGAAAAAATACACTAATAAAAAATACTGATGTGAGAATGAGTTTATATTCAGATTCAGTTGAAAGGGATATGTTTGTGTATTTCATTGACAGTATTTGAACATTTATTGATAATTTGGGCTATTTCAAGCCACAGTAGGAGTAGAGAATCATTATTATTATTATTATTATCAGTAGTAGTAGTAGAAGCACCTCAGAACCTCAGCAATATATCATAACCCCCATTATGCTGGGCATTTTGGAAACACAGAGTAAAAATAGAGTGTATATATTTCTGAAGTGCAAACTTTTGAAGATGTATTACTAAAGAAAGTTTTGTGAAGAACTAGTGAAAATTCTCAGCTATGGCAATTTTCCAATCTAAGGAAAATTCAAGAACCCTTCTGAGAAAGCTCTGTGAAATGCACCCTTCTTAGTCATCTCTACACGGGTTTGTCTTCAGAAGTTAATCAGGAAGGTCAGAAGAACTGACTTTTCCAGAGCTCAGTTTGAGGCAAGAAGTTAAAAACCTACAGTTTCTATATTTTGGCTTGATGAGCTCTTAGGAAGAGTAGATGGGAAATTTTTGCCTTTTTTCCTTCAGTTCCTCCTCTAGAATATGAAGAATCTGCCTAATTGTTTTTGAAACTCATTTTTTGAATCATCCATCTAAAATGTCCAGACCGCTAAAAGAAGAGTGCTCTGGGAGAGTAATGGAGCCTGGCAGCTGGTAGATGAAATGTTGGAGGGGGAACTGGCTGGAACCATGGTGGCCTGTGTAAAGGAAGAGGTTTAGATTATTCGTTGCTTTTGGAGTGATTTTATATGAGATAACTGCAGTGTAGTCATTTTCCTGCTGATAATCTGAAGCTTAGAATTAAACAATAGATGGAAACTATTCCAATTAGTTGGCAATATAATGTTCTTTTCAATATTTTTGCTAATAGTTAAATTTCAGATTTGTTCAGATTCAGATTTGTTAAAGATTTTTCCTATGAATTTTCTTAGGTGGAGTGGCAGCCACATTAGATGGGGACAGCCATTCCGGCTAAGACATATAACAACAGGGAAATATTTAAGCCTCCTGGATGACAAGAGTCTTCTTCTTACAGACAAAGAGAAAGCAGATGTAAAATCTACAGCATTCTGTTTTCGGTCTTCCAAGGTATGGAATCAGTGCAGCATTAATGTAACTAATAATACTTACATTCTCTTTAATAAGCAAGATTTAGATATTTCCTTTTGTATTAATTATTGGACCCTTTCTACCTTTTTGCTGATTAAAAAAAAAAAGAATTCAGTAGAATTAATATATCGAAAGCTTGTTTTATCATATTTGCGTTGGGTAGTGTTGCCTGGCTGGTTGTTTTTTACTGCTTGCCCATTTTTGAACAGTCTCCTTGTTTCTTATTTATTTTTCTGATGGACTTTACTAATACTTCACTGTTTTATGTGTTGGCTAAGATAGGAAGCAGGTATAATATTGCAGGTTCTTTAATGAAATTGGAGAATCAGGATCTTTTTAATTAGATGCTTTACTGTGCTCTAATTTACAATTATCATAGTTTGAATTATACACTAGGTGTTTTTCTTTGACACTTTCAGTAAGCACTTCAAATTAAAAAGTATACTTTGTATAGTGGGTGAACAGTTTAAAATAATCCTATGATAAATTATCTAATAACCTTTGATTTTTTAATACTTTTCAAACGCAGGATGATATTGCTGAAAATTTTCCAATAGTATTTTTTATATTTATCTTTTAAAATATATAATAATAAACAGAATGATAAATGTTTCAATAACCTTTCTGTAGCAATTACTTTATGTGTTTTTCATTATCTCCAATGTGTGCTTGGTGTGATAAGTAATGACTATACACCTGAAAGCAGCTATATAGACTTGTGCACTCTGAAAAATGAAGACATTAGATCAGGTGACTGTTGTTTGGAGATCCAGACAATGTGGTTTTTTTTAAACCAGTTAGAAAAGCCCTGGAAATACTTAAAAATTTCAGGATAATACAGCACAGATGTATTGGGGAGTTGCTGTTGCAGGTGATACATATCTCAGTAGTTTGTTTCTTCTTTGAAGCAAGTGGGATAAGGGAATTCATATACTGACTCAGAACTGGAGTCTTCAGCTGAGGTTGCACCAGGGACAGTGGAAAAATACACTGTCCTCTACTATCATATGGGTAATTTAGTCCAAAAAATATATGAAGACAAGAATTGTTAGTGATACAGAGAGTATCAATAATCTGTTGTCAATATGGAAAAGGCAGCTGGTCTCTATTTTCTAAGTAGCATATGCAAATGAGCATGTGTGGTGTTTTGGAGATCAAACAATGTTTTGTTTGAAGTTTCTTCCCTTGCTTTTTTTCCGCCTGAGTTTGGAAGTCTTATGTGTAGGTATTTAGAGGATTTATATTTTGAAATGGCTTTGTTCTACCATGAAAAAAGTGTCCATATTTTTTGAGTTAGCTGTTGGTAAGAGACCAAACCTACTATATGCTGAGAAGAGCAGAGATAAAAGGTTTTGGGGCAGATCAGCATGTAGAAGGGCAATCAATTCTTGAAGTAACATGTAATCAATTCTTGATTCAGACAGTAGTCAATTCTTGAAGTAACATGACAGTTTTAAGAGAAGTCTGTGAGCTTATCAGCATTTCACAGATGATGAGAAAATAATCTTACTGACATTCAAATATGGATTTCCAAGGAAAATGGCAATTTGGAAGATCATATTTGATGTAAGTTTTCTGGATATCAACCTTCATTTTAACTGACGACTCGTTTAGAAGAAATTATGGAGAGACCGTGGGGTATCTGGTTTGCATTTCATTGCAGGGGATGAATCCAGTTTGCTGCTCAGAACTTGTTAAAGGAGTGTCATGTTTCACCGTGAAAACGACAGTAAATCAACAGATTTACTAGAACAAAGGCATTAGGAATTTTAGCTGCCCTCCCTGTCTGGCAAAGAGCATTAAATAAATATAGCAAAATAATAGTTGTCCTAGAAAGACTTCTGTAGATGAGATAAGCAACTTTAGGGGTCTCCCTTCCTCCAAGCACATATGTAAGAGCTATCTAACCTCTTAGTTGTGTTGTTCAATGTAGTTGGTCCGAAAGCATTATGCTTGGGGAGAAGGGAGTCCCCAGTCTTCTGTGTTAAAGCCAGAGCATTAACAGTGTGAGTATGTCAGGACAGTAGCTAGATCTTTCCTTAGGTTACAGCAATTTCAGTCCCTTTCCTCCATAATCATAATTCTTCTTTTCACTACCTTAAAAGTACATAGAGATCCCACCTGTTGTACTATAAATAAATTGTTTTAAATAGGAAAAAGCAGATATGGGGAAAGAATACCCTTATTTGCACTGTTACTAATTTGAATTCACACTTAAAGTCTCAGTTCCTTGAGGCATGTGAGTAGATAAGAATTTCAATTTCCAATTAGAAAAAAAAAATAGCCTTCATGTTTGCAGAGAAAATACTGAAAATATATCCCCTGTGTAATCTGAAGATTTAGAAGCAAATTTAAATGCTCAACATTTATTGTAATTTTTAACCTCAATATTTGCAAGGACTTTACTCATTTTAAACACAGCAGCTTGCCCGTACTGCACTGAAAATTTAAGTGCATTCATGAACCAGAAGAGTTTTCTCAGGTGCTCAAAGTAGTAAGTCTGCATGTATTTGTGTGTATGTGTATATATCTATATATACATACATATATATAGATAAAAATGTATATGTATCAAAAACTTTTTACATGAATGAATTGTATTTCATATTTATATTATTTTATTTCTATATTTAGTTTTACATGAATGAATTATAGCTATCTCCTCTTACATGGTAAAATTCTTTAAATTTCTCAGTACAATAAAGAAATGTGAAAGCTTAAAAAAATCACAAGCCAAACAGTGCTCGGAAAATACTGATATTCTGAAGAGCTAACAGAATCTTCATTATTTTCTGCAAGCTGGGTTTTATGCCTTGGTTATTATGTATTACTCCAATAATTATTGTGGCATCAGAATTATATTAGGCTTTCAAGCATTTAGAATTCAGGAGGTTTTTTTTTTCTTCTTCTTACTCATAGTCTCTCTTCATTTAGCTCAGGATGTCTGCTGATATCTGTAACTTGTTCCCCAAACCATATAGTTCATATATAGATTCAATTTTTGTAGTGGTTCGATTCTGTCAATTTTTTTTCTTTTCTGCTTGTTTAATATTGATGCTTCTTTAATATCATTTTCCACTGAAAGAAAGTAGTTTTCTTTAATTTAAAAATGCTTATACATTCTCTATAAAGTCTATTCTCTGTAAAGTCTTTTTTAAACAATGAAAGAAATGGAATAAAATTCCATGGCCTGTATCTTTGTATCTCCATTTGATTCTTAATAAAATTTCATTGGAAATATGTTAATGTCACCTTAAAAAAACAGCCGTAGCTTTTTTTATTCGATGAGATCTGCTAGAATGTCAATGCTGCAGTGTGCCACAGAAAGTATAGGCTGGGTCAGATGACAAGAGATAGGATTGAAAGAAAATGGTTTAATCATGGGAATCCTTTTTGCATGTTGTAAGGAATTATAGAGAAACAATATAATGAAATAGCACTTCTAAGGCTAGGCTTAGTAGAATAGTTATGCTCACCGTTAAGATAAAATCATATGAAACATTTTTAGCCTACATAAAAACATGGAAGGGTTGGTCTGTATTCTTGTATGCCTGGAGTAAAAGCTCTGTTTATAATGAGGATTTCCTTATGGGGCGGATTCTGCACATTGTACAATAAAATTGTTTGTTTCCAGTGCATTTCTTGTTGCTTTGCATCACTGAAGGTGTTTAAAGACTGTCGCTAATAACAGTTGTTTCTGTTTCTTATGTTCCAGTTTACTGAATGAAGAATATAGATTTTTGATGTTTATCTGTGTAGAAAAAATTGATGTTTTGGGATTGTGACTAAGTTGAAAATACAGCTGTAGTTTTTCTTTGTAAATATGCTGTAGGAAAAAAGTAGCAGATGGTTATGTAATGATAAGCTGTGAGGAGAGTATAGTGGGCTGGAACCTTGGAGCATGTAAGGCCTATACCAAAAGGCAAATATTAAATTGTGACATATGATGATTTCAGACTTTTTTTACAGATTCTGATTTTCACTGATGAACTTTTTTATGCTAGCTAATGAGACTGGTCCATTAGATGTATTGTTTCAACTATCTGCTTATTTCTTGTCATGAATCCAGCACCCCACTCAAATCTTCCCCTTTATAAACAACTTCTGGTTCCTGTTTGCTCCCACAAATAGCTCAATGTCTTAAAGCTCCCAAAACAATGCTTTCAGGCTTGCAGCCCCCACACCGTTGCTGAGCTTTCCATTTTCTCGCCTCTGCTCAAATCCATCTTTTACTGTATGCTTTCCTAGCTGCTATGTTTATCGTGCAGGAAATTAAAAAAAAAAGGAGTTGGGGGAGGAAGCTTGGTTTAAGAATGCCTCATATAGGGAAACAAAGCATTATTTTAAAAAAATCCTACAAGAGTTTAAGTGAACATGATTGATTCCCTCCGAGTTCTAAACTTTACATGTAGAGTTGCCCGGGTACTTAGATGGGTTTGGACAGAGATCTTGCTTGGAAAATTGTTGGCACTGCAACTGCTGTAAGTGAATTTAACATTAACCTTAACTGGGATGGAGGTTGCAATACCAAAGCCCTTAAATCTCTGTGATAGCTAGTAGATGTTCAAAAAAGTTCGGAATAATATTTTAAATTACTAATTGTATATGTTATTGAAAGACTTTTCTTTATGAGAAAATTTGTGAATTCACATATTTACATCTTAAGAAACTGGAAGACAGACTAGAAAAAAATATTACAGTGTAGAAGCACTGAAGACTAATGCAGATAAATGCCTAAAGCTTATGAAGATAATTCAAAAGATTGGAGCTTGAAATCAGCCTGTCATTTCTTCATATGCTAACAGGACCTAATTTGTTTTTTCTTGTATCATTATCTGCATGCAATTTCCTATTATAACTAGCTTTTCAATTTCCAACTGTTATTACATTGAAGTTATTTGTGTTAGCTTTTGAAAGAAGTGAATGCAACATTAAGAGAAATTATATGAACAACCTAATGAATTAACAATGAAATAGAAACACACAATAGCTCAGTAATCAGCATCAGACATATTAATAAATCTGTTATTACCACGTATCAATGGACAAGATTTTAAAAGACATTTAAGCACTTAAGGAATTCAGACATTTACAAGATAGTGAAATTAACACATGTATCAAGAAACAGTTTAATAAGCTGAATTGATGAATATATTATCTCAGGGAGCTTAATGTTATGAAAAGTAATAAGAATTCCACCTGAATGATAACTCATCTTTTTTTTCTTTTAAGTGCTTCAAAATGCATTTGTAATTGTAGGTGGGAAAAAATCTAGTTATATGATATCTCCCTTTACTTAAGACATGCTTTTAAAATCCTTTAAAAATTAGAAGTTGTTTTCTGGTCATTTAAAAAACAGAATCTTTTGTCATCTTTTCCTGTGAGTCTGTCTCTTCAAATCATTATATGTGTGTTTTGTGTAATCATTCTCTCAATTTTTCCTAACGATTGGTTATTATAGGATAGAGCATCTGGGAGAAATTTTTATCTGATTATTTGTGATATTACTCGGGAACTGAAGGAAGTGGCTTGTCCTCTAATGCTGATCAGAAGAAGCAGAGAAGGCTGATGCTGCTTTTGGTTAAGGGGATCATCTTGTGTGGCTTTATTCATGTATTAAACTGCTTCTTGAGTGTGTGGCCTGAAATAAACTTGCAATTTGCATAGATGTTTTTCTGGACAGGGGTGAAAGCTAAGCAGTTTCTTACCTAGGCACATGCGAGAACCTGCACAAGCAGAATACAGGGAGTTACTGCTCCAGTGAATCTGCCTCTGTTGTTGAAATGGTGAAAGGACAAGTGAAACAGCAACTGCAGCACCAGTGCTACTCTCAGTTTCAGCTGCAACAATTGTGACATATTCCCTGTCCTCTCAGGAGAATTATGAATAGTTTCTATATCAATTACTTGATTTAATGAATCAGAACTAGCAAGTAAGAAGTGGTTTTAGTTACTCTCAATGGAGAAGATTTTTCCCTAAAATGGAGCCAGGGATAGTGCTTCAGGAATGGGCAGATCCCGCTTGTAGTGATGATGGTCGAAACCCCCAGAGAAGTTTTGTGCCTAACTACATTGACATCTTTCCTACAGTTATAGGATATTACCAATCCTTGTAACACATTTTTTCCACATCACCTGTGAATTTAACAATTAGGTGAGGGCACACGGAAGGTTTATTGGTCAGTTTAATCAGATGCTTTTGGAGAGATGAAAGGATCTTCTGCCAAGAACCAGGATGCACAGCCCATGTGTTTTATAAATTGATGTCTGTGATGAAGGAGTTGGTTCTTATAAGAGCACTACTTTGGGTAACACCTGAAGTGATAGTTCCTCTGAAGAATACTTCCCAGAAGAATCCCTACCTTCCCCCAGAATCTATTAAATGATATGAAATACTCACACACATGGACATGCACATATATGTTAGATAGGTGAGGTGGTTTGCCCAGGCAGATTATTTGGGATACTAAACTTCCTCTTCTGAAATGTCTGCTGTATGTGCAGGACCCCAGCTGGGTCGATGCAGTAGTATGCCATTCTTTTTTTCGCAGCATGTCAACAGACCAGTGACAAACGCATGGATATGGATTTCTTCTCTCAGGAAGTATCGAGCCTCTTGTTGGGCAGTAATGAGCAGTGACAGGTTAAAGGCCATCTATCTGTGATGATCAGAAATGAATTGCAGGGAGGTGCTTATCATCTTTCCAGGGCTGAAAAAAGCAAGGGGAAAAGGCTTCTGGAGATTATAGCCTGCTGCTGCTAGGGAATTCAACGTATTTGGTGTTTTTTCATGAGGTTTTATGTTTCAGTAATGACATGTACTGTCCATTATGATGCTAGTTCTTTCCCAAGTAGGTGAAATGAATATACCTGCTTTCCTAGTGCAACAAGCTAGATTTTTGTATAGATGGGATCTCTCTCCCTTTCTTTTCCCTAATTAACCAGAAGCTACAATTTTTTCCAGTTTTTAATAGTTTTATTGAAGAAGGATCTCCAGTATTCTCTCAGGTCCTGTACTGAGCAATTGTCCAGTATTAAATATTTGATGCAAATGTTAACATATTGGTTATTGTTCTTGTATACATTTTTTCCCTTCAGGAAAAGTTGGATGTAGGGACAAGAAAAGAGGTGGATGGAATGGGAGCACCTGAAATAAAATATGGGGATTCGATATGCTTCATACAACATGTAGACACGGGCTTATGGCTCACATACCAATCTGCTGATGCAAAGTCTGTAAGAATGGGATCTGTGCAGCGCAAGGTGAGACTCTAAATGAGAATGCACTTTATTCAATCACAGTCTGGTAGGGCATGGGAACAAAAGTGAAGAAAACTCTAGGAGGCAGTTAATTTCTAGGTGCCAAATATTCTAATCTTGTCTTCATTTCAGTATAAAGGTTTTTTTTGTCATGTGTTGAAAATCAAAGTTACATCACGTGCTGAATTCATAAATTGAAAGCCAAACAAAGTATGCATGTTAGCCCATAGTCATTAACCCCAAAACATTCTTAAATTTGGAAATAATTGAAGGCAAACTAATTTGGTTCACTGCTGAAAGAAGAAACCTGTAACAACTTCAAAAATACTAGTAATAGTCTGTATAATATACTAAAATTCCTTTTTTCAGTGTCGTAGTTGGGATTTAGGAGGCATTAAATTCAAAGTTCTTGCTTTCCATGTTGTGCTGAGATGAAATCCCTGAGGTGTTTCTTCTTCTTTTAAGGAGTAATAAACATGGTCAAATAGAATGTTATCTCAGCATAATAAAGGAGGGAAAAATTTGTTTTCAAAATTTAAGACATCTTTCAGAAGCGACTATTTGTGTTTGTCTTCATTTTAAATGTCTAACTTGGCAGGAAACTGCTAATTCTCAGCACAGAAAAAACATTTAGGTCTTCTTTAAAAAAAATTGTGAGGTATATTAGAACCCTTTTTAGAAGTTATGTGGTGTTTATATGCACTGTAGTATTTTCTTTCAATGCTATATGTCCCTGAATTTCAAAGGTAGAGCAACCTTTGGTATACTTGGAGGGTCATGCCTTATAATTTTTATATATATATGTATATATACACACACGTGCACACATGCACATACATTTGCACTTATATCCATACACACACATATTTATGTAAAGCTATTATATAAAGACCTATAAAGCTTCTCTTAAGAATTTCACCTTACTGGTAAGGTTGATAACAAACAAACAAACCCCTTTAGACTTTTGATTTTTTTTATGTTTCTGTATGTTCTTTACAACATACAGAACTGTATGTCGATTTCTTTATATTGTTTACAGAAGCTCTAGTTATTAGATTATCATAGCATTGGACCTTCTGGATCTGTACAAGTGTGTCCTTGCACACAAGGAGATAAAATTAAGGATTATCTATTTTTAATTAAATTCATTTTTTCAGTGCCTGACTTCATAATTTCTTAGCCTGCTTTTCTGTATGAGATTTCATTCTTATTTGTGAATCACCTTTCATTTTGAAGTGACTCCTTTTATTTTTGTATTGCAGGCAATAATGCACCATGAAGGTCACATGGATGATGGTTTAACATTGTCCAGATCTCAACATGAAGAATCCCGTACAGCACGCGTCATCCGTAGTACAGTCTTCCTTTTCAACAGGTTTATAAGGTGTGTTTTCAAATGATCTTTTTATGCCCTTTCTTTTTTTTCCCCCTTTTGTTCTATTCAAAGTGGTCATTAACATGACAGTGAAAAATTAAGTCATCAAAAAAAACCTGATGGATACTTCTGAAATAAACTTTATGCCAATTCTGTGTCTGCTACCAGCAGAGAAGTACCTTGAGAGGTATTATTCAGGTTATCTTCTCTGTCTTCTAATATTACTTTATTGTTCAACCATGATAATAAATTTATAAACATACCACATCAAACCAAAAATGAAAACAAATCATAAAAGAGATATTTTACTTGCCAAAATCTGCTGGGTGTTAAAGTAGGCTATGAGGTGATCGCTAGAACATGGTTTAGCTTTTGGTTTTCCAAGTATAGTTTTAAAAATAGTACAAGATTGTAGCTTAAAAAACCTGTTTTCTTTGCCTGGAAGAATGAGACATCTATGCAATTAAAAACTTGTGCAAGACAAATATATTGAGCAAGTTCAAAGTCACAAATAAAAGTTTTCTTAAATAGATAATGTTATACCTCATTTTCCCCCTCCCCTTAGGCTCTCATTATTTGCTCCCTTTTAATGCTACTTGTTTCTATACTATTTTGCAGCATATGAAATGTTTTATTTTATAGTAATTCAGGCTTCTAAAAATACCGCCAGATTTATGCAACTTGCATTTTTTCTTCCTATGTCAAACCTCCTCCTAACTAATACTGATAAAATGCTAATTCTTGAATGTTTGTGGCCTCAATAATTTAAGAAAGGCCACTCTTATCAGTGTAGCTGCCATTAGGAAAAGAATGATAGGGGATAAGATCATACATAATAGCAAGAGTTTCATATGAACTCACTTTTCAAAGATGATTTAGTGTGGAAGATGGTGACCTGAAGCAATTGCGTCCTAAAGCAGTGTGCAGCTTAAGACGTAGGTACAAGAATTTGTTGAAAAACATTCAACCAGGTCCTGAAATGATGACAGGAAGCCTGTCAGAAGAGTTGACTACTGTATGGCATTCAGAATACAAAAGAAATCCAAGCCCTAGATAATTTTGTAAATGAAACCTTTTCTTAGAAGCTTGTAAAAATACCAAAAAAAAAGATAAAGACAGAGAGAGGCACTTTAATGATAAGATATCACAAATCAAGGAAATACTGAATTACAGTAGAAATTTATAGAGAATGCCTATGGGATCCAAGTTACTGTTTAACAATTTACTATTAGCAGAATGTTTCTCCAAGAAGGAAAACTTGAAATGGGAGTGTGTTGAAATTATTCTAATAAGCACATGACCCATTTCTTCGCTGTATAGCCAGTAGAAGAATTCCTGGCAACTTCAGATAGCGTGGCCATAATAAAAATTAGGTTTGTCTTTGTAGCTGTCTTTTGAAGCACTGTATTATTTATTCTAACAGATTTCTATTCTTCAGCTGGAAGTCTTCCTTCTAAATTTGTAATAGTTCCTAAATTTAGAAGTTTTCTAGCCCTGGTTTACCATTTGAGAAGAAATAAAGGAAGGTTCCCCCAGGCCGCCTCCGGCTGGGGCAGCCCCTCCCCTGCAGCCCCTCCGGCTCCTTCCAGAAGATTCTGGACGGCCTCCTGCAGTACTGGGCACGGGCCCCCTCCCCCCACACCTCCTCGCCGGGGGCTGCAAACGCTACCCCAGCCCCTGGGAGGTGCGAGGGGAAGGGCCAGGCTGCCCAGGAGTCCTGCTCCCTGTACCGCTGGGAGGTCTCAGCTGGGGCAGCTGCATTTCAAAAAAGATCAGGATTAAATGGAGAAAGATGGAAGGGGAAGAAAAATACCAGGAAGAGTGACCAGAGGTCTGGAAAGTGCAGCGTTGAGGAAAAATGGGAGTTCGGTGGGGATTCAGATAGGTGAGAAGCAAGTACAGTGAGAAAGAGAAGAGTCTGCCCTCCATTTCTAAGAGGTTATGGTATTAAATTATCCCAAGGAGAATTCGAATTGTATATTAGCAAAACAAAAAGGATAATGAAGTGCCAGAACAGGCCGGGTGCGGAAGAGTTGGACTCACTGGAGATTGCCTAAGAACAGAGTGGACGTGCATTTGAGAGCGTGCGTGGACTAGCTAGGCCCTCTTTGGGACTGTGGGATTATTTGACTTCTGCCAATCCCAGCCTTATGATGCTACGGGCAGGTTTATCCTATGGTTTGCCTCTGATATTGCTAAATTTGGGGGTAGAATATCAAAACGTGTTTTCAGGATTTCAAAAAAAGCCCTGAATGAAATCAACATATGCCTGCTTTACTGATGATCTGTTTTGATACTTCCAGTTTTTGTTTGGGAAGGAAAGGGTGAATCATTAAGTGGGTGATGGGGCAGGCATAAATAATTGTTGGCAACAAAAGCTGTTGAGAAGTTGTGTAGTTGTCAGAAACTAAATTTGCACCTCTTTTTTTCTTGTCTTTTTTTTTTTTTTTTTTTTTTTTTTGAGTTCTGGAATCTACACAAAGTTTGCCTTTAAAGCAATGAAGAGATTAAAATAAATTCATTTTGTAGGCTCAGGAGACTTTGCATCTTATTCCAGGGGCCTTGATGCTCTCAGTAAGAAAGCGAAGTCTTCCACGGTTGATTTACCCATTGAGTCAGTCAGTCTGAGCCTTCAAGACTTGATTGGCTACTTTCACCCCCCTGATGAACATTTGGAGCATGAAGACAAGCAAAACAGGCTGCGAGCACTGAAGAATCGCCAGAATCTCTTTCAGGAAGAGGTAGTTCTTTCAGCTTTACTCTTGATTTTCCACCATCTTGTCAACAAATTTTCTGGTGAAGTCTGGGATACTAATATTTAAGCTAGAGTGCATTTTCAGTGTTTTTTTTCTTGCAAGTTTCAAGCTAATTGCTATGTGTACAATCCCTTCAGTGATTTTATAGATTTCCTGTATATTAAAAGAAATACATTTAAGATCTTACTTCTTTTTTCTAAGTAGTAGATACTAATATTGACTGTAAGCCCTGAATTATGACCCGAATTTACTCCTTATACGTGAAATAATTTCTTTCCTCATAGTTTCATCTCTTTAGACAAAAAGGTGTTACGGTTTAATAAGCATGTGCTTAATTTTAAGTGTTTCATGTGATACTGCTTATTATTTCTCTAGTACTGATGGTTTGTCCAGAACTAGTCAGATATCTAAATGTCTTCTACAGAGGAAACTTGCCTATAATTGTGCCTAGAATGCCATTTAGGTCTTTTTTGTTTAGTTTTAGTTTAGTTTTGATCATCTTGTGTTGTGAACTTTTATTATGACAGCACTGTAAAATGTTCTTCAGCATTTCGTTTGTTTCTTTTTTTAACTTTTCCACAGATATTGCCTGTCTGACTTTACTGGTCTGACTCCATAGGTATCTTTTTGTGTATACTGCTTTTTATATGTTCTTTATTTTCTTAGCTTTCTGAAAATCTTACATGTTTACACCTAAAAAATACTTTTTTTTTCCTCTGACAATCTGAACCTTTCTCCTCCTAGGGTATGATCAACCTTGTCCTTGAATGTATTGATCGCTTGAATGTATACAGCAGTGCAGCTCATTTTGCAGATGTAGCTGGGAAGGAGGCTGGAGAAGCGTGGAAATCTATTCTGAATTCTTTGTATGAATTACTAGGTAAGACAATAATCAGACGAAAAGAAATGTGTAGATATTTTGGTATAGAACACTTTCTACTTATGCAGAGAAACTAGGACAGCAATTAGGCAAGTATATCTGGTTAGAACGATCTGCACTTAAAGAATCCAGGGATTTTGCATTTCTAGGTCTTGCATATGGTGAAGAATAAAATACACTGAAAACATTCAAATAATGTGTTTTTTTCTGCTAATATGTATTATGATAAATAGATGCTAACTTGTTTCTGACTTTTGAATGATTGATTGCTTTTTTGTATCATCATCGTTCCTGTGTATCTCATATACTGCCCAAAAATATGTAAACCAAATATATGTGAAGATGTCATCCTTTTTGGCAAAAGCTTTAGTTGCCATCCATTTTGGCAAAAGCTTGAGTTCAGACACAGTCCTCATGCAGGACTGTTATCTCAGGCGCTCTGATAGAGTAATTGATGTATGTATCATTCATATTCATGAAATCCCACTTCAGAGAAATATGGTATTGGGAAGTTGTGCAAATAAAGCTATGTTATACATCAATTCTGTCGAAAACTTCATAGCTGAATACTGAGTTTGTAGAATGAAGCAAGTCAAGAAGTTAGGAAATGTCTAGATTAGTGTAATGTGTTTACTAATAATTAGCTCTTTTGTGGGTATGCATTGTGAAACATGATCACGTACTAGTTTTATTACAGGACCCATTACTTATTTAGTGCCCATTTATTATTGGGACTTAGTACTTAGTTTTTTCTCTGTTACTCAGTGTGTGTCCTTAAACATTATTTATTGTAAACCTTTAAATCCTGTTTGGAAAACAAAGCTGTTAATTTACTTTGGAGTTCTCTGTGGCAGTTATGATTAGTGATCTTGGCCATCTATGGACAGCTATTTATAAGTGTTCTGTGAAAACACTTCTCTAAGGCAAAGAGAAGGAATTGTCTCTCTTTCTCTGACAGGGACAGTTGCAGAGAGAAAGGTAGGCAAAAAGTTTCCACCAGTGCTGGGTCCCAAATTAAGAGCTGTGGGATCTGACCTTTTTTAAAAGACTGTTTAGTAGTATTTCACGTATGCAAGGCATGCTGAAAACTTGCCTTCCTTAGAATTCAGAGACAGAGAAAATGAGTTTTAAATGGCCTGCTTCACTTCACATAAGCAAATGACAAAGATGAAAATTGTCTGGCCTAATTGCAAGGTATTTGTTTGTTTACTTCTCTTTTCCTCTCCTTACTACCCAACAGCAAAGTCCGGTTAATACAAATGCAGCAGTTCTGTATGTAGTAGCCTCCTTGCTATACAAAGCCTTTTCATAGGCAAAGTAGGTCCATCTTGTGCTTTTGAAGGAGATGAAAATCCCATTGGGAAAGGAAAAAAAGGGATAATCAGCAGATGGTGCATAGCCCTAATATGACCAATAGGGTGCTTCCACCAGGTCCACTACCTTGTCCTTCAGAGGAAACAGGAAGCTTACACAGCAAATATCACTGAGACAACCAGACACCCTCTCCTTTGCCGCCAGAGATCATGGAAGGAGCTAACTGAACAGTGGCTGCTGTCACTGGTGTCTCCCTGGGGTGTTAGGGTGGGAGATGGTTCCTGTGGCCAGGATTCTGCTCTGGAAGTTGCTGAGCTCTAACCCCCCCCCCCCCCCCCATGTAATTGAAGATTGCAGCATGATACACAGACACAAAGTGGTTCAGTTTTGGTTGCAAGGGTTTGTGACATTTCCTAATGCTAGATTGCTGGATTTTCTGACCATTATAAGGTAATTTTAGTGTTATTGTGTTTGATTTCCATGGTTTTAAATAAGTGAAAGCTAAATCCACCCTCTGCACCCCTCTCCCCAACTCCCTAATTTGGAACACAGTGGCAAGTGCAGGTGAGTCAAAAGCAGGACTGGAACTTCAGATCCATCAATCAGACTGCTTTGATTTCAGCTGATAAGAATGACTTGTAACAAAGGTACACTGTTTTCTGTTTTCCTTTATAGTGTAGTTCTCTGTGAGGAACCATTTTAGAGGTGGGTGGGAGCTTTTGGAAGTAGATTTATGATAACGGATGATTTGACTTGGGAATATGAATTATATTTCAAGCTCTTGAGTGGAGTGTCCAGATCCTTCCCTCCCCCCCCCCCCTTTTTTTTCCAAAGATAACTCCTTTCTATCTTACCTTTTTCAAATGGGGTTAGGTCTTTCTCATGTTTCATTTCACGTTACAGCTCGTTCCTTCTTCAAAATACTATGAGCTGTTAAAGAACATGAAGAAAATATTTCCTGTTGTTTTCACTATATTAAAAAACATACAGCTTTGGCTATTTCATTGTTGCAAGTAGCCAGACTGTTTAGTCAGAATTGTTTGAAGATAGCTCAACCATTGGTAGGCAGAAAGGGTTGCGGGTCTTTAACTGTTAAAAATTAGAAAAGTTACTTGAAACTAGACTACGCTTTCACAGTGAAAATGCTAATAAATCTTAGTATCACAGAATCATAGAATGGTTGAGGTTGGAAGGGACCTCTGCAGATCATCTAGTCCAACCCCTCTGCTCAAACACAGTCACCTAGAGCACGTTGCCCAGGACTGTGTCCGGATGGCTTTTGAATATCTCTAAAGATGGAGACTCCACAACCTCTCTGGGCAACCTGTGCCAGTGCTCAGTCACCTTCACAGCAAAAAAGTTTTTCCTTAAGTTCAGACAGAACTTCCTGTGGTTCAGGTTGTGCCCGTTGCCTCTCATCCTGTTGCTGAGCACCACTGAGAGGAGTCTGGTCCCATCCTCCTTACACCCTCCTTTCAGATACTTATACACTTTGATAAGATCTCCCCTCAGTCTTCTCTTCTCCAGGCTGAACAGTCCCAGCTCTCTCAGCCTTTCCTCATACGAGAGATGCTCCAGGCCCTTCAGCATCTTAGTAGCCCTTCGCTGGCCTCACTCCAGTATGAGCCTCTCACCACACCATTATGCTTGTTATATTTTCCCTCCCTCTGCTTCCCTGCTTCCTCACCCTAATACCTGTACGAATGCTTGAAAATATGACTGTGTAATTTGGGGGGGCTGGGGCGGAGGCTGCTTTTCCAATCCATTCCAACCCCTATCATTCTTTCATTCAGCTGTATATGCCCGCTAAGTGAATCTGTTTTAAACTATATATATTTTTTAGAGGTTATTTTGTGTAATCTAGTGGCTGTTATTTTAATTATTAAGAATGAAATTCCTATGTCAGGAATCAAACATTAAAACAAAATATCTAGAATAGGTCCAGAGAGTTAATGTCCTGACTAAATCAGATGATGACCTTTTAGAGCATAAACAATGGAATGTAACAGTCTGTGGTTGAGTTGGGTTGTTCACAGATTTGTGGGAGTGTTTTTATAACCATTTAGTTTGTTCAGACTCCTGTTACATTAGGCACAGCTCAGTCAGACTGGAGGATCTAGTGGCTGGATCACTTAATCATTTCTGTAAAATGTCTAGAATTTCCAATGGACAGGTCATACTCTCACAGGCCAGAGAATGCCTTCTGAAAGGCCTTCTACCCCCTGCCCTCATATTACTTCCCTAACTGCATTATCTTCTGGCAGCAAATGCTTAAGAAGCCTGGCCTTGATCCAGCAATAATGAATTAGTTCATTGCTGTATTTTGAATGATTCTGGAGCTATACAGTAATTGCATGGATGACAAATGGGTATTGCTTGCTTCTGTCTTGCTTCAGCAAACACTAGTTTGCTATTGAGTCTGCACTTAAAAATAAAGGCATGTCATAATTCATGGCTTTTGTCATATTGCCATTGTTTGTGACATATTTCACTGTGACAGCAATGGAGGCATTTACAGACTTCTAGCTGAGATTGTATACTATAGGGTATAAAAATGCTTGCTGAATATTTAGTAGAGCATCTGTAGGGCACATGTCCTTCCACTCCTACAAATGCGTGCAGTCACTGTGAACTTTATTTGATCAGTTTCTATCACAAATACAGAGAGTATCTCTAATGGTGTGACTTTAATATTTGACTGATGACATCATGTTCTTCCCCCCCCCCCCCCAATTTCTTTAAAGCGGGAAACTTGTTCAGAATGGTGGACCATAAAAGAAGCAACTGTTGAATATTAACTTTTGTTTTGAGTTTTGTGTGGCTTTGTGTCTCATTTTATGCACAACTTTAACCACTGAAGACTAACCTTTCACAAACTTCTGTTTAGCTGCATTTTTGAAACCATCTATGCCTTATTACTGTTACTGAAGTTAACTTTACTAAAGTCAGGTTAAGCAGTGGACTATTATTGCCTTAATTTGATATTGGTACCTGAACTGCAGTAAGATTAAGTGGCTTGCCTAAAATCAATTTAAAAAAGATTTCTTCCAGAATCAGGTATTCCTTCTTCTAATCAGTGTCTTTTAACAATATACTGAGGAAATATTTGCAAATAACTATGATCATGATCTATTAGTTATAAAAGATTTCAGGGTATGGATTTGATGTCACATCTTTTGACCTTACTAAACAGTGGTTTGTATCGATTATTTCAGTGGACTGCTATTGTAAGTGTCAGACTATCAAGTCCTCAACTCAAATAATTTATGGATGAATGCAAAACACAGATGAATGGGTCTTTTTGAATTCCTGACATCTGTTACCCATGAGGAGGTTCCAGAAAGCTATTTAGAAGGTAGCATTCTAGTACTTTCAGACTAACATTGTTACACATTTTGTTAGAAACTAATTTTGCACATGAGCTGAGTCATGTCGCAACATCGAGAAAAAGAATAGTGAGGCAGAAGTGAAAGGCTGGTTAGCACACACATTATGGAGTCAGGAGAGGTAAATCAGCAAACCGTAAGAATTCTCTTTTGGTTCTTGGTAGCTAAATTAGCAAGAAGTCTTCATGCTGTTAGAAAAACAGGAATCATCATTGAGTTCAAGCGCACCTAAGTTCACTCTTTCTCTCTCTTTACTTTCTTTCCCTAGTCATAAAATGGTAATAATATTATTTTCTTGTATTACTTTGGGTTCTGTGAAGATAAATCCGTGATTGATTTTGTGGCAAATATTGCTTTCACACATGTGAAAGATCATTTTCTAAAAAAAACAAAGCACACAAAAAACCACGTGCTAGTTGTCTTCTGTCCTTCCTTCATAGTTAAAAAAAAAAAAAAAAGTTTTATATTGTTTATATTGAAAGACTTTATTCATTTTGATTTACAGGCAGTTTTTTCCATCAGGTGAACCTGATATCTTAAAAAGTAAATGTATAATAAAATATTCAATAGCCTGTCAAATATATTTCCCATCTGCTGTAGCCCTAAGAAAATCTCATTATTAGTTATGTATTTTATCTGACCTACAGCAAGAGCTGATTGGCCTTAAATTGAAAGTTAGAGAGAGAATTGTCTAATATTATTCCCTGATGTAATTATTCCCTGATTATTCCCTGATATTATTAATTATTATTATTATTATCATCATCATTTTTGCTATGAAGAATGGGATTTTGGTTTCTTTCTTCATGATGTAAGACTTTGTCAACCTTGTGACTTGTTTGCAGTTAACTCCAATTAGCTGATCTGTTTTGCATTGAATGATATGTAAGGAACAGAAGTTCAGAACAATTCAGCAATTTTCCTAAGTATAAAGTGCATAAATGGCTGTAGAAGCAGAGATTTCCATAGCCATTGTTTCTTAGCAGGATCAACAATTAGTAGGATCAATAATGGTTATTTCATATAGAGTATTTTTTAGGAATTATTGAGATGATTAGTAAGACCAAAATAAATTCAAATACCTTACAGGTTAATTTTAATCCCAACAGAATACATGCCAAGAGTATTTCTTTGTGCTTTAATCTAGCCATCACTCAAGTTAGTTGAATATAATATCAAGAACATCAAAAATTGAAAATTAGCGTACTAGATCCTTTCTGGAAAGACAGGGATTCTCTTAATTCAAATGGACTTGTAATTGTGATTTTTTTCTCTCTCTCTCTTTTCCTAATAGCGGCTCTGATTAGAGGGAATCGTAAAAACTGTGCTCAATTTTCTGGATCTCTTGATTGGTTGATCAGCAGATTAGAAAGACTGGAAGCTTCTTCTGGTATGTTTTTTGGTATTTTAGCTGCATTATATTTCCAATTTTTCATTTTTTAAAATTGATAATGTACTCTTTCTGTTTAACTGTCATGAAGTTCTTCTTATGAGAGAGTAAATTATATTAATAAAAAGATTTATATTTGTAACATTTTTACACATTGATTATGGTTGTAGTTCTGCTTAGCTTCTGTCAGTCTTTCCTTTGCATTTAGTACTATGTAATAATAAACTCAGCATGTAAGAAAATGTTTTTTTTATTAACTTTTGGCTTTTTACTCTTGGCTTTATATTTTACTTGAGAAACTGAGTTTGTTCTTTTCCTTGGCCATTTGATTCTAATGCTATTTTCTAATTCAGGCAAAAAAACCTATTTGTCAAAACAGTTGTTCTACAGTTTTAGTTTTATTAAGTTGCTTGCTCTCCCTAATTCTATTACCTTTCCTTCTCTTTGGAAGTCTGCATGTGCTCTAGCATTTGCATCAAACTACATATAATGGTAGCCATCTGGAATAGTGTAGTTTGTGTCATTTTGAAGGACTGTGGTGATAACGTTCATGTAATCTATTTGAGCCTTTGTAATATTTGAGTCTACAGTAAATATTTATATATTTATATATTACAAAATTACCTCTCTCTCTCTCTAAATATTCCTTTTATTGTTTTTAATCATCTCTCTCATTCCTGAATTCTGTTTCAAGTTAACAAGAAGGGACATGCCTGAAACAAATCTATGACTCAGGAGTCTGGGAGTTCGGTCTCACTTTAGACACAAATTCTTTACAATAGCATACTTATTTTCCTCATTGTTACCTACTGTTCTTATTTTCTTTCTGAAGCCGTATGCTAACCTCTTACCACTTTTTGCTTAGCAGGGTAGTGGTAAACAGAAAAGTGCTTACATTTTTCTGTTTGGTGTTTTTGAAATGTGATTAGTGTCTGTGTTGCCCAAAGGTAAAATAAATAAACTTGGTTTTGCATTTACTCTGAGCTGTACTGTGCTTCTCACTGAAACAGTGATCCTGCATTCTGGCTCCTTGGAAGCAATTCTGTTCTCAGTAAACTTACTCTGACACCCCAATGCACTGTATTTTTAATTTACCAGTGGCTTAATTTTTTTATTTTTATATACTGCAACTAAATCTCATAAAAAACAATTTGGACTGTATTGGGAAAGTATTTTTTGAGAAGAGTAAGTAGTGTAAACACTGCACATTAGGTGAATTTACATAATATCTCAAGAATTTCTCCTGTTGACATAGAATTCCTATTGGTGTTGGCAGCTTGATCCTTTGTACACTTTACTGTTTAAAATATAATTGTTAACATGACTGTATTATATAGAAGGTCTTAAAAGCAGCATATCTGGCTTACTGTATTTGGCATGTGTTAGTTTAAAAAAATGGATTTCGTTGTTTATTAAAAGAATTCTTTTGTTTGTGCTTTTTTTTAACAATACTACTCTATTTTCCTTATATGCATTTCTGTATGTATGCCGCTTTAGTTTGATTTTTGTAAAGAAATTGTAGACAAATCTTGTTACACTAAAGAATCTCTGCTAGTGCATCTCAAAGTCAGTGAACAGATACTAGGGCTATGTTTCTGTAATTATGAGCTTTAATCTCGTGGCTGATACTAGAGTTTTCTTGCCCCATTTTACTGGTGTAAACACTAACTGCTTCTTTTTTTCATTTTCTTTTACATGAGAATTTAATTACTGTTCTTTTCAACCTGAAAATGTGCCAAAATGATGTCATATAGGCATCTGAACAATAGACCATAATCAAACTTAGACACAGCAGCTAGGAAATGAGATTCAGATAGGGGTGATTAGTTCTGGACACTTAAGACTGATTTTTGACTCTTTTCCAACAATGCTTTTCATGCTGATTACATCAAAGATCAGAAAGCAAGTAATCCTGTTAGAAAGAAATGTTACCACAGCCCGTTCCCCCCGCCCCCCCTCATATTACACAAGATTAGTAAAAGTATTTATTGGGCCCAAAAACGTGCATAGTGTAAGGCCTGTATTCTAAATGTGGTATTTAGCAATGTCATACTTAGAGTTCTACACATACAGTTACATGTACAAACCAAGGAAAATATAGAATGGCATAGTAATACCCTTTAGTGTCTTAATTTGCCAGTTTTGTGAATTAGAGGATATGAAAATAAAGAAATAATCAAATTACTGAAATAAGAAAAACATTAACAGCTCCTTACAGATATAATTTCTCACATTCACCAGACAGATATATTAGATGACAAGCAGAAGCTCAGAGTCTAAATTAATCTGTTCCTAACCTGACGAGGCATTTGCCTTGAAAATTATTACCCCCTTTAATTAAGAAAAAAAGAGAGGAAAAATATAAATATAGATAACATGTACCACTTCTCCAATTTATATTATGCTCAGTAATGTCAATGTATGGAATATGGACACAGAAAAGGCAGTATTGCTTTGAGACTTTTAAATTTTTTTACATCCATCATTAACATAATTAGGATTTATTTCTTGTCATTATAAAAATCTCGAGTTACACTGGTATCAAAACCCACTAAATGTTCATAAGAAATGTATTTATTTGGAATATATCTTCTAGTGAAAGTTGATAAAATTCTATCTTTTGATAAAATTCTATGTTTTAAGCAGATATTGGATAAAAATAGTCCCATGGGGAAGAGAATAGTAAGCAATTGACAGTTTTGTAATGCTTTTGTAATGTCTGTCAAACAGACAATCTCAATTTCAGTAGGTTCTATGTTTTGGCTTTTAATCTCACAATGTTAGTATCTTTCTAGATTATAATTCTTTGTAATTTGATTCTGAGAACGTTTCAATATAAATATTTGTGCTGTCCTATATAACTTGTATTAATCCTTATGCTCAGGATCAGCCCAACCAATTTAATACAATCCATTGTATTAGATATAATAATTATTTACTGTAAAGCTAGATAGAGACTTTTCTTAAGCTGTCTTTTTTTTATTGCATGGTTCTCTGGCTACTGTAATTTGTATCTCTTGTCTGATATTCTTTGACCTTCTTGTTCTGGTTCATTTTCATCTTTTCACAGTGAATGTATGTATCAAGGTGGACTGATGGAAGGGAAAAGTGCTGGTACTTTCGATAGCTTCAAATAATACCACCCAGTAAAGTACATATAGTTGAAGTGATAGGTGCAAGGGGTGCTGCAGAAAAATCTTCACATCTGTGTTTTATCTAACTTATGTAGGTTTACAGTAAAATTTTGTAATTTACAAATTCATTTTATAAGAGCGAATTACTAAGAATAGCACACAGGTTTATCGAATCTACTATTTACTTCAGGAAGGGTGACACATTTGAACAATTTTCAGTGTGTACTGATTGCTGTGTTTTTAATTTTTATTGCCTTCTTTTCTATCTACTTATAGTTCATGTGTACCTTAATTTGTCATTACTATCATTACTATCATTTTCCCTCTGTCACATTTTCTCTTCTTCACTCACCCAGCTGGAGCCATTTTGGAGTTGCATTTATAAAGAAATGTTTTCTGGCTGCCCCTGTTACAATTTTACATTTTATATAGTATTTGTTACTGTTTTGTTGGTGAATGACCTCTTAAGAGTCTTTCAAATCTTATTTTTTGTAGTTATGCTACAAGTTCAAGAAGTAGAAAAGTTTGTAGGCAGACCAATGGGCAGGATAATTAGAGCAGCAGTGAGAGCGATGCAATAACCATCTTTCAAGTCACATATTTGTAGTTTATTCCCATCATCTTGTTCTTTTAGTGTTGTGTATTTTTTCATGAGCTGGGAAGCAGCATAATCATCTGCTTTTCAATAATAATTTTTCATTGATTACAGAGTTGTTCTTAAGAATTACAGTTTCCTTCCCTATCCTGTTCTTCCTACTCCTAAATTATACTTCTTCTATAGACAGATGTATCCCTGAAGTAATTGACATCTTAACACAGGAATGACAGGAGGGGAAGATGTCCCCTGTTGCAGAAATTTATTGGTTTATATTGGATTAGTAGACATTTGGAAAGAAATGTCACAGGCATAACACATTTGTTCTCATCAGCCTTTTACTGTGACATTCATACATTAGAAATATCCTCCCATTGCTGAATGCCCTGATTAATACTTTGGGATGTCTCTGTCACAGATCATCATTTGGCATAGGTTTTTAAATTTGTTACCTCAGTATTCTTCAGTGAGAACAGATCTGTCCTATACCAAACGAGGCAGCTAGTATGTTTATGGTTCCCTCAGCTTTGTCATGAAACATTCACATGCATTTTACTTACTTTTCATAAATCTGTCCCCGAGATGAACTGACTGGCACATGGGAAAATATTGTCAATGTCAGTGCTCTTCCTCTTGGAGCCAGGGTGAACTGTCACAGCATTCACTAGCTATTGGCAAGATCTGCAGTAGGGTGATTGTGATTGCCAGGAGTAGTTGCATGTTGATGCTTCTCGTCTTAGAATTTTTTTCCTGTGTAATCTCTTGGGGCAAGTGGATAGCTGGTTGTTGATTTTAGAAGTCTGTTATTCTTCTCTTGGGGTGGAGGGCTGGTATAGCTACTTTGAGGCATTTGCCCATGCAAGTCTGTCCAGTCAACAGTGGACTTAGTGTTTCATATGGAAATTCATGGAAATGGAGGACTTCCAGGGAAAACTAATAAAGGTATTAAATATTAGATTAGATATTAAAATCACTTCTGTGGCTTTGGCCTTCTAACACCAGTTTTTATTAAAACAAACAAACAAACAAAAAACAAAACAAAAACCCCCACCCAACCTGACTTATTAAATCTATGTCAGGGATTTCTGTCTAAACTCTATATAAAATGCAAAAAAATCTTTTTAGAGTGAGGGTTCCACACCTTGAGCAAGACCTTTAGGGAGAGTCATACTTAAATTAAAACTCTATGGCCTAGGGATCTGACTTCTGCCTTCATGATTTTAGCCTTGACTGCACTCATAATCCACGCAGATAGTAAGAAGTGGGATATGTACGTTCACCTCTCCCATTCATTTTTTGCTTTCCTTTCTCATCTAGCCTGTGCGCAAACTCAGTTCTGCTCAGCCTGGAATTGTGGCAGGAGGCCACTTCCTGGATGAATTCTGCAAATTTTGCCATTCCTAAGACACAGGATTCCTCATGTACCTGGATGATTTCCAGGAAAGGGAAAGTGATATTCTTTCACTGAAGTTTTCTGTTTGGAAAAGCTAATTTTCTTCAGCAGAATTAGCGCTGGTACTCTAGTAATGTACAAAATGTTGCCATTCACACCAGTGCTCATATTCGGGCCTTCAGCTATAACAGCACTTCAGAAATGATAATTTCCATCAAACATCTCACACTTATTCTCCCTGCATATCCAGCACTTTGGAAATAGCTAAGCTGTAAGGAATTTTGGTGGGATATTCTGAGGGAATGGTTAATAGAGAAAATAAGGTTTTATGATACATCCACCAATTTATCTGTAGCTCATAATGTTATCTAATCAACCATGAATTTGGGTTTCTATGTTTAACATTTACTCTGCTCATAATCAGTGTGCAAAAATTCTCAGCTATATTTTCAGCTCTGAAAAGTTGTCCTCGCTGTCTACAACTGAAACATTTCCCTGTGACGACTGTTCTTATGGGTCAATCTTGTAGCTCTCATGCTTCTATAGTACATTTTACGGAATTTTGTTTCCTGCTTTGGCTGCAGTACTGTGGCTCCAGGGTGGAAGCTCTGTTTTCCTATGCCATTACTTCCTGCCCCTGGTGAGCACCTGATTTGCGTCAGCCCCCATGTGCATATGCTGTGAACCCTTGAACTGCTCAGGATGCAAGGCAACAGGAACATATGAGGCTAAGGCTGTACTGATACTTCTGCTCTCAGTTTGTGTTAGAGAGTCCAGTTAGAGATTTGCTGATTATCCTGTCACTCTAGCTAGTATATTAGGAGTAGAGATCCTATCTGAATAGATGTTGTAGCCGAAAGTTCGTGTTTGTTTATATTATTGTTAGGGTAATCTGCTCTGCAGGTGCCTCCGCCTTCTTGCTTTCACTTCAGTCACAGGGAGTTTAAAAGCAAACAGGCATTTAAAAATTGGCAAAATCACAGCCTAGATCTCTCCTCAGCTATAGTCTGCCTTTGGTTTGAGAGCACTCATCTAAGGAGAATGTTCTCACAATTATTCCGTTGCAAGGGATTTGACTGTAACTTTCTTAATTTTAATGTATTTTCCCAGTTGTTCATGGTGAAATTATTTTCTAAGAAACTTAATTTTAATTCTGGAACTCTCAGGGCTAGGATTTTCTGATGTAATTCATAACTTTGGGCTAAACTTTTGGAGGTTCGATGTGAAATTCCTTACAATAGCTTAAAAAATGCTGTGTTACACAGTTCCTATTAATTTTTTAAAATGTCTGAAAGGTTTGAAAACTCGAACCTAAATGTTTATGTTTGTGATATTATGGAAAGGTATGAGATGAATGCTATAAACTGCAGAGTAATCTATGATGCAGTCTTACTGCATAATGAAGCTCATGACATACTGCAAAAATCTGAGGTGCTAGTAGTTGCAGTGCTCATTGTCCTGAATTTTCTTCTAGAGAATTAGGCCACTTCAGCTCTTTCACCACATGTTCTGGTAACGTAACTTCCGTGTTGTCTGCAAATCTGATTTTATACTTAAGAGTTTTGCTGGTTTTGAGGGAGTCAGTTATGCAAGATGCTAATTGCTCTGGGCTTCATCTTGACAGGTAGAATATGTTTAATTTTTAGTACGTAAATGGTTTTTGTAGTTTAAGTGAGATGCTTGCCTGCCAAGTTTTAAGCTTTATGTGCTGGACTGGAGTGAGGATATTCACTGTTTTGATTTGCAGTGATAGGTCTAGAGTGGGGAGAAATATTGCATTGTATTACACCTTCTAAGTAAGAATAATGACTTCATATATTCACCTAAAGTAACTGGTTGATCTTCTAAGGTGCAGTGTGTGAGGAAGAAAGTAAGCTCTGTTCGTCAAAGCAAAATTAAATTCCCCTTCAATATCGGAGTTGCGTTAGCTACATCCTACAGGTATTTTCTTGAATGTGTTATCTTAAAGATTTGATGCCATAAACTACTCTCAGTAAAAATACTAATCTTCACTTTTTTCATATCCTTGAATTAAAGATGTTGTGAAAACAGAATAAAGGCACTAAGTATATAAACAACAGCTGTAAGAGTTAAGTGTACAAATTAGACTCGAAATTGATTCAGGACATAGAAGCTAGTACAGAAAAGTACAGCCCCTGTTTATTCTTTCCTGATCACAGCTGAAGCAAAAGTAAGAAAACGAATATTTGTTCAAGTAAAAACATGTCTGAGAGTCGGCTGTGTTAGAGTTGAGATATCACAGGAGAAGCTGAGTGAAAAATGTAATGTCAGTGCTTCAGCTGTCTCTTCAATGCATAAATAAAATTAGTTTAGTCTGTCTCTGTCTGGAAAAAATATTCCAGATGGGATTAACTAGTCCTACTAAAATTTTAAAGGCATTAAACCATACAGGACAAAAATTAGAATAGGGCAAGTTGGTAATTTAATATCTTCCAAATTAATATTTTAGGAAACAGGTGACATCAATTTTTGAGTAAAAGACATACTTTTTTTAAGGTCATGCATTTTTATTTGATAGTATGAAATTAGAGAAGTCATTGTGCTGACCTGAAAATATATGCTTCCTTTCATCTGTTAATCATTAAGAAAGGATTTTCACCCATCTTTATCATAAACTCTGTATATCATACTGTGCAAGGCTTGTTCATGATGTCTGTATTATATTCAAATACTTTCTGCTTGACTGCCTTGAGCAACTCCAGTGAAACTGGAATGGGTCCAGCTATTTTTAATATAGACAAATGTAAAAGTGGATCGGTGCAAAACCAGATTGTATATTCATATGCATTTTTCTGAAATGCAGAGAATTTGCCCTTGGAAGAAAATGTATTTGATACAGATGCTATAGTAACTGAAGTAGTTGCTATGAAAGCTGGGTCTAATAGATAATTCTTTTAGTCATTTTAGTTCATTTAGTCTTTGATATTTACATCTTCAGAGGTGTGTGGTTTTTTTTTTTTGGCCATTACCGAAAAGGTTAAAACTAGAATATGAACCCTATATACTATTTTAGGACAAAATTAAGATTATGAATGCACCTATACAAATCTTAAAATTCAAAGGTTGCAGTTATCACACATTATTTGGTAGCTTTTCATATTTGTTTACTGTTTATCTTGTTAACTGCATTTCAGTGCCACAAGGAGAGGTGGCAAACTAACTTTGTTAAGATACTAGGTTTTGAATGTATTGACTTCCCAGCATTCCTAGGTTACTGTGGCACAGGATAAGGCTATTGATCTTGTTACAGATTACCTCGCTAGATCCTTTGTAATGCTTTTCTTACCTCCTTAAGTACTTCTATCATGTGCAAGTGACCCCTGCCTGCCTATTTGGCAGTCTAAGTGGATCATGCTCCTCCAATCTCCTGCTGTAGGGCATCTAGTCCTTAAGCTTGTTCTCATGGTTCTTAGAACTTTGTCTTTTTTATCAATATTGTTACTGTCAATACTGGAAGTATACATCTATTGCAGTCCCGATTATACTACTGCCAAATTCAGATTTAATATGTTCCTTTATTTGTAGTTGTGATTGCTAAAGTCTTCAGGACTGCAGAATCACTTTGAGAGCTCATTTTCAGCCCACTGTCTGTCATGACTCTGACTCTTCTGAGCATCATTGCACAGTATGGGAGAGTCCTCTACCCCTGTGCAGGACTCCCTACATTCTCTGTTCTCATACGTATGGCTCTACCTTCACATATATTAAAACACACTCTTTGTTTGGGACCTATGTACCAGATAAACCAAACTGTCACTATATCAGTTGTTCATCTTCTGCCTTCACTCTTTACTCTTAAATCTTTGAGTGAACTGCACACTTTATTAGCAATGACTTCGTATTTTCCTCCAGATCTCTGGATAAAAACATTAAATAGTATTGGGATAAAAAGTGATGGGGCTGTAGGTTGTCTGAGAGTAGGACATGAGATCTGACTGAAGTCACTGGAAATTCCAGTCCTCATTTTAGTTCAAATTTTCCTGGAAAATAAAAAATAAAAATACCCTTTTAACAGCAAGTAATATAAAAATGACCATTGTGTAAGGCAACTCTTCTGACAGAGAAACTTGGTCTTATTGAGGATGGAATTTGTAAACCCCAAGATTAAAACAAAAAATTTTAAATCTTTCACATATGGTGATAAAGGCTATACATAACACTCCTTATACCTTTTTATCCATGTGTGAGAATTCTGCACAGCCCAGTTTCCTTCCCTTACAAAAAAAAATTGTTTTGTTGGCTTAGTAAGTTACTTAGAAATGCTCTAGGTGGGATGCTTCTGCTGATCCTACAAAGACAAAGTTTAGAACTGTTTTTTTCCCTAGCTGTACCCGGGCTTACTCAGCTGTAGTGGCTGATGATCTCTTCCTCGTTTCACTCCATGTCACTAGGGTCAAGGAAAGACCAGAGTACTCTTGCCTAGAGAGGAGTTTTTGGCTGATGCTTCTTTCCTATGTGCGGGAGACTACAGTGCTACATTTTCCTGTTTCACTAAAAGAGAGCATGGCACAGAGCAGAAGACTCATGCTGTGGTTTTTTCTTTGCAAGGGTTAAGCTGAATATTTGGAGCCATGGCTTGAATACAGGGATGAGGACAGAATGATGTGAGAAGAACAATGTCAACAGGAATTGCTTATCTCTAGGTTCAGGACTGCTTCTCAGTTTTCCCTCAGTGCTCTGACTTTTCTTGTTGTGGCAACAACAGTAGCAACTAATAGTAATGAACTGCATGTTTGATGCTTGTCTTTGCCGAATTTGGAAGCTTCTAAAGCAAGTGGTGACTTGTACACATGTAGTATACATGCACTACACACTAGTACGCATGGAGGCCTGTATTAATGCCCCATTGCAGGGATCAATTTTAAGTCTCATGATTCTTAATGGTAATGATTACTGCTTTTTGGGGATTGTAATTGCATTTGTTTGGGATGCCACAGATGATTTACTGGTTCTTTCTTCCTTGCACATCTTGGTTTCATGCTGGTTTCTATTTGTTTGCTCGTTTAACAACATCACTGTTGGCTGTCAGCATAGCTGTTGTATACACAAAGAAAATGATCCATGGTGTGCAGTAGGCTGGGAATTTACATCTGCCCTCTAATTCAGAGGTATATGATTCCATTAGTGGATGGATCATTCAGTATCCTATGAGGAGACAGAAAATGGTAAATATGAAAAGGGTTTTTTATGTATGTAATACATACATGGTGTGTAGTCTTAGCCTTTTGGAGAAGTTTTTAACAGGACCTGGCTTGTTTTAGTTTGTCAGCATTGATCATCACATATTTATCAATGAAATTTCAAGGTAATTTATGTTTTTTCTCCCATATTTTCTGATTTTTACTACATGAACTTATTTTGGGAAGTCTAGCAGTACAACATCCATACAATTTTTTTTATAGTATACAATGATTTTTGAAACTTATTGCATGTTGCAGCGCAATCTATTAGGAAGTATCATGTGCAGTTATTATTTTATATATGCCATGAATAACTCTTTTTTTTTTCCCCCCCCACCCCCCACCCCCAGGAATTCTAGAGGTTTTACACTGTGTGTTGGTGGAAAGTCCAGAAGCTCTAAACATTATTAAGGAGGGACACATTAAATCAATTATCTGTCTTTTGGATAAACATGGAAGAAACCATAAGGTGCGCAAAGAAGAGACAAACTATGCTTAAGTGAACATTCATGAACAAAGAAAGCAGGTTGTTCTGTGTACAACTTAGATTCTAAATACTTTAATAGTATATTGATAATTAGGAATGAAACTTTTCTTAAAAGGAGTATGGGCAGGCTGAAGAAGCAAAGGAGATGTTACCTTTTTATTGATGATAGCATTGATACTCATTAAAATTGAAGGGAAGCAGGGAGAGTATGTTTTAATTTTGTTAGAAGAATTTCAGAGTTGTTGCAAAATAAAATTACCATGTAGGATGAATTTCATAGCCATAGAGAGCCCTTACTTCAACTAAAAAGGTATATAGTATTATATTGCCTGAAGTGGTTCATATTGATTATTAACTCTTAGCAAGAAAAATATTTAGGATGAAAATAATCTTTTTTTTTCTCTCTCTTTTCAGGTTTTGGATGTCTTGTGCTCTCTCTGTGTATGTCATGGAGTAGCTGTGCGGTCTAATCAACATCTAATCTGTGACAATCTCCTGCCAGGAAGAGATCTGCTTTTACAGACACGTCTTGTCAACCATGTGAACAGGTAAAAAACAAAAAGTGATCTATATCTGTGAACAAGCCGAAGTAAAACTTGTGGTTAAAAAAAAAAAAAATCACAGTCACTACAGAAAACCTGTTTAATTTCCAAAGCTTTCTTTAAGATATTTTATTCTTATTAGAATTTTAAATGCTATGTGCAATATTCTTATTTATTAGGGGGAAAAAAAAGGATAAATCATAGCCAGCTGCTGCAAGGTAAAGCAGGTCCAAACTGCTTTAAGTCAGACATTCTAGAATCTCTTCTAAAGATTCTTGTACTCCACTGTCTAGATGTAGCTGTTCTGTCAAAGTATCACCAGCCAGTGGTTCGTGATTGCCTTCTTGCTCCAATGCTGGTGATCTTGTGAGCACTTACTTTATTGAGAGTTTGAATTAATGCTGAGTCAGAAGAATCTGACTTTAAGTAAAGATTCGTGGGATGTTCTTCTGCGTCCACCTTGTGTCTGTTTAATAAAGCCTCAGTCATTGAGTGAAAAGAAAGTTAACACAGAGAAATAGTAATGTTAATTCAGAGTCCGAAGGATTTTATTACATGCTGAAAAGCATAAAAACTCTGCAAAGGTATCATATAAGGAGGCCTTTTGGGGTTAAAAGAAATCCAAATCCAAAGGTGAAATGAGCTTGACAATTTTATATCCAATACATTCATTCATATATTTCAGACCCAACCCCCCCATAATGCATGCCAAAATATATATGATACAAGGAAATATGGTGAAAGTAATAGCAATAATTCCATATCGGCAATAAATTTGAACAATTGGTAAACGAAAATAGCTAATGAAAACCTCTATTAAAAATGCAAGAGAGGAAATGAAAACATACAGGAACTGATTGAACTTGTATGATGGCTGTGGATCTTCTACAGGGAAGGTTAAACTGTCTTTCTCAAGTATATCTGCAGAAAAAGCACATGCAGTTAATACGTATTTCTACTCTGCATTAGAAAGATGTGAATGAAAGCACTCATATTCTTGTAGTGATAAGGAAAAAGGTTATTTCTTCAACTGCCAGAGAGACCAAATAACATTGAGAATGTTTTGTGATTGAATGAACCTTGAATAACTTGCACCAAAAATAATTAGCAACTCTCTAAAACTGATGTTTAATGTACTTTTCCAGGGGATTGGAAAATTATAATCATAAACGTATATTTAAAAGGGGTAAATTGGATTATTAAGTTGATTAGGTTGTAGAGTCTGGACAAAGTCATGATATACTTGAAACTGAGCTCAGTCAGAGAAAATATAATTGTTGGTAACAAATAATTTGCAAATAATATGGCTTTACTGGAAGGCAGCTTTTGTCAAACAGTTTTTGTGTGTATTCTTAAGGAGATTAAATGTTTAATTTGTAGCAAAGTGAGCAGTATCTATACTCAAACTTTTGGCATAAAAGACACCTCATATACTTCTAGAAAGGAAGTGTATTAGTCTTATGTGATAAAACAAGTTTTTCTATAAGCAATTGAATCAGTGAAGTCTGGTTTTATACTAACTTGTGTTCTTTAGCCCCTATCAACCCCATCTTTCCCCCCAGTATTCCCTCACAACAATGCATAGTATGTGCTGGGGCTGGCTTGGAGGTATGTTTGTGTTGATTAGGCATTTTGTACATTTGTACATCTTGTACAAATATTTATAGCACAGAAGTTATAACACTACCCAGTAGATGGAAGTAAAAAGTAGATAAATTAAGCCTAGAAGTCTGACGGATTTTTACAATATGGATAACCAACCATTGAGAAATATACCTTGTACGGGAATTGGATGCTTCTTTCCTCTAAGGCTTTACGTCAAGTCTGGATGGCTTTCTTAATACATAGCTGAAACAGAAATAAGTCTGGAGAGAGATTTTGTTGGTGAGATTCTAGATTCAGTGTTACCCCCAAAATCAGATTAGAAGAACAGTCTTTTTCTCTGTTTTTCCCTCCTGACCTTTAACTGTATGACTCTGTGGTTTGCTATTTAGCTATATGTTGAGTAAGCACAGTAATATTTTTGTCTTTCAGGTATGCTTGTGAAGTGCTTTGTAATCATCAGTAGTAGGAGCATTTAATTGATATTAAAGATTGGTACAACCTTTGCAAATAACTGAATTTTACAGAACTTAGAATAAGGAAGGAAGAGGGACAAAAGAATTTTGAAATAGGTTGACACTTTTGTGTCTTTGAAAATGTTATTCTCTTGAACGGGATAATCAATGTCATGTAACGCAGGTTGCTATTAAACCTGCAGTATGTATTCACCAATGCTTCTGTTGGTAATTGGTGAATGGCTGTCATTTTGTTTGTAGAATATAAAAATTTGTTGTTTAAACAAATAAAATAGTGATACTGGTATTTGAGCAAGGATACTGAGTCAGTTACTTTCACTTGAACTGTATGGGTCATTTTACACCAAACCTAAAAAACTAAAAAAAAAAAAGAAACTTTAATTTTAATTCTACTGTTCTAATCAGGCAAAACAAGCAAATGTGAGCAAAATGAAGAAGCTTGCAGTAGTGCATATTCTTGAAGTGAGTTTTTAATATCCAGTTACATTCTTTCTGTTCAAGCATGCGACCCAACATCTTCTTGGGGATTAGTGAAGGCTCTGCCCAATACAGAAAGTGGTACTATGAACTTATGGTGGACCATCTGGAGCCCTTTGTAACTGCAGAATCAACTCATCTACGAGTGGGCTGGGCATCAACAGAGGGCTACTCACCGTATCCTGGTGGAGGAGCAGAATGGGGAGGAAATGGTGTTGGTGATGATTTGTATTCTTATGGCTTTGATGGTCTGCATCTGTGGTCAGGTATGTTACCTTTTTTTTTTTTCCTCTCTCCTCCATACAAGGATGTTCATTTGCAATTCCAGTGAATTTGTGGTTTCAGCAGCAGCAAAGTGAATCAGATGTTTCAGCTGACACTAGGAATGATATCCAGAAATGGCATCCCATATCAGGATATTTTAAGTTGACAATGCATGTTTAAAGAATTGTTTTATACAAAGTAATACAGATAGAATAATAATTTATGTTTCAGCTTGGGACTGTTTCTTTCTTTTTTTTTTTTTTTTAATAGTAACTCTAAAGCTTTGCTTTAAAACTTCAAAGGTGCCGAAAAGGAAGCCTGACAAAGAGTAGCCTGGATTTCTAATTCATATGTGATACTGTAAGAACAGTCTGAGAGATTTAACTTATAGGACTTTTTACAGGTTTTTAATATTGTTATTTAGTTTAAAAGTTTAAAAATACTTTAGAGGTGATGAAGACTTTTAAGTATGCTTTTTATCATACAATTTAAAACAAGATTTTTTTGTAGTGATGTCAGTGTTTAATACATTAAGACTGACCACTTGTTTCATAACTTGCATAATCATATTCCTGGCTTGCATATGGTGTGTTTGGTCAGGTATTCATCCTTAAAACATCACTGGCCAAGCTTGGATCTCATCTTTAATAGTAATTTCTGTATGCAGATACAGTTGGTAAGAAAAGCTGGACTTCGTGTCTGAATTATTCAGATTTACTGTTGATTCTGCAAATCTTATTCTACCTTCAAACTGGGTTAGTTGAGCAAAATCAAAATAATAAGACAGAAAACTTCTTCTCTTTTTCATAGTCTTTTTTACTTAAGTGATGAGATTCCTAAACATTATTTGGAGTGGCTAGTCCTCCATATGGAGAGTCCTAAACTCAAAGGCAAACTTCTTGAAAAAAACAAGTTTCTTCTTCTGCAGTCAGATCTTGTTGACAAAAAATTTTCTGCTTCTATTTTGAGAGATTACTGGGCAATGATCAGTGGTAGAACTGATTGTAAACTGTGTTAGGCTCATCAGATTGGCAATTCATGCCACTGTAAAGATATGAGCAGCATTTCTGAAGCTCCTTAGTAGATATGAGAGACATTTCAGATGTACATATGATTTACAGTCTTTGAAGTTTTGAGGCACTGAGGCCTCAAAACACTTGGAAGAGAAAAGTATTTTACATTTCAGAAGACTTTCCCAATCAAAATACCTAAAGATTGTATTATTAAGTAATAATACTTCTTCTAGTCTGGCATCTTAGGATGCCATTTTTCCTCTCATGTACAGTGAGATTTACTTTGGAACAATGATACAGAATTAATGCTGTCAGTAAAAATGTCATAATTGTGAGTACTGCTAGTCTGTCTCTGTACAGTGCTTTTCTGTAGATTTCTCAGTTTCTCAGGATTGCTCTGAGCCATTCCCATCTTTTGTTATGGAACTGACTACTCCTATAGCAAACTGACTGAGGACATCCTGTGTTGGAAACGTGTAGAGAATCAGCAAGAGCACCTGAAAACATTTCTTTTTCCTAACCACCAGTTTGAAAATAAGTTTTTCAGATAGGCCTATAAGGTGAATATTTGTCAATAGCCAATAGTCAAGGCTAAAGTTGAGGGAGTGTGATTTGTCCCTTTTCCCTCCACCTACCTACACCAATTAATCTGGATGTGCACTTAAAAGCAATGCTGGTTTTGTTAAGCGAATGGGTCAAGTACTCAGGACCTGTGGTTTTAAGGTTGCCTTGCCATACAGACTTATGGGTCTGAATTATATTTTTGCAGGTTATCAGAGCTTCCATGCCTCTTAGTACAGAGGCATAAGCCATATCAATCAAAGCCATGATTTCCAGATTTTATACTGCTGGCTTAACTATAGAAATCATGAAAACTATGGTCAGCTGTCTGTCAGAGAACTGACCATCCCCAAAATTCAAAGTCGATTGTAGCACAGTGAAACCATCTTCCAGGACTAGAGGTAGAACTGTTTTTGTTGGACCCTTGTTACATATTCAGCAAAAAAAATCTGTCTTGAGATGTTCAGAATTAAATTTTAGTCATGCTCACAAAATTTCATTTCTAGAATATGCATCTGCCCTTAGCATTTTGTTATGCTTTTTAACTTTACAAAATATATTATGTTTATTTTCATACTTTTTCCTAATTTACAATTTTTCTTTTTTAAAGTGCTCTTTTGTCTTTAGCCAGGATGCAAAAACAGGATGTACATTTATGGAAAGTTTTCTTGTACATCATTGTAGAAAGCTGCTGTTTTGATCGTCTAATAAACTCTTCTCAAAGAGAATGTTTTTCTGTATCATTCCAACAAGGGTTTCTTACTTCTCTTAATTGTTTGGCATCAGCAGGTGTGTAGGCTGTGATCCTTTTTCAGTCCAGATCTTTACTGTCCTAAAGAAATTTTTAGCTGGACAAATCTGGTAGCATTCATGTCCCTTTAGCCTATCAAGAGGGGCTGATTGCACAAGAGCAGCTGCCCTACAATCTTCAGATTATTATTTCATATGTAGCAATATCAAAAAATCAAAAAGTCATTTTCCGTACCTTGAATACCAGAAATACGGGTTTTTTTCTTCCTCTTTGGGGGAGGATGTGTGTGTGAAGATTTATCTCCGCAAGAATTATTGAGATTTTTTTATTTTGCTTCTGTTGAAAAGTTACATCCTTTTCATCTTCTTTTTGGAAGTATAGTGCTTTTAGTTAAGTCCTTTATGTTTACAGAAGGTGAAAGCATAGCTAAAATGTCAGTACTTCTTTCTTAATGTGTTACAGTTTATCTCATACAGACCTTGCAAATCTTGTTTTTTGAAACCGTGTCTAGAGCTATTTTCATACATCTTTCATGCTTTTCCATAAATTTTCTAGTGTAAATAGCTCTTAAATACCAGAAACAGTCTATTTCATATTTCTGTAATCTTTTGTACGTTATTTCTCTTGAGAAGCAGGTGTGCTTGTGTAGCTGTAATATGATAGCAGAGAGAATGGTCCTTTAGAATTAGTACATGACACGGTAAAGAAAAACACATGTATTGCTGAATGTATATGCTGCAGAATTGCTCTTATCTTTGGTATATGCTGCAAAAATGCTCTTATTTTAGGTCAGATTTTGAAACTAAGTAGTGTCATGCTATATAGGTACCATGATCTGGCCCCTAATAACAAGTACCCTGCTTTTCCCAAATACTTTGAATTACAGTACTTGTCCTTATCTTGAATAATGAAGCATTCTAAAGATGGGTATGATGATATACGATGTACCATATTACACAGTAATGTTTTATTTGCACTTGTACTACAGTAAGGAATAAAATTTAATTTTATGAGTTTTGAACATTATAAGGTATCAGCAATTACTTTCAGTTACGTTAAGTGTAATTTAGTTTTAATTTTTATGATTAAAATAGCTCTATATTTTTGTATATGTGACTGTATGCTTCTCTTCACCATATTGCAAATTTAAATCAGGTCTTAGATGTTATAGGTTAGATATTAGTGAACTGATGTATACGTACTCTGTTGCTTTGTTTTCTCTTTCTCTTTTTTAGGCTGCTGTGAAACCTTGTACGATTCTCAGAAGTTTTGCTAAATGTATCTCCTTTACTTCCATAGGTTGTGTAGCACGGACAGTAAACTCCCCCAACCAACATCTGTTAAGAACTGATGACGTTATTAGCTGCTGTTTGGATCTGAGTGCCCCCAGCATCTCTTTCCGGATAAATGGTCAGCCAGTTCAAGGAATGTTTGAGAATTTCAACATAGATGGCCTCTTCTTCCCAGTTGTCAGCTTCTCAGCAGGAATAAAGTTAGCATCCACTGTAGTTTTTTCCCAGTCTGTTTTCTTAAGTAGATATAAATATGGTGAATGTTTCCCTGGCTGTCTTCACTCTCATTTCCCTTTCTGACATCTGCTTCTTTGGCACAGTTCCTGTTCTAGGATAATAAGTAAGACTTACAAAGGAGTCCTGAAGAGATGGTGCATCTGTTGTTTTTCAGCACACCAATGTATTCAGGTGGTTTGCAAATAGAGCTTAGAAACAGCTTCTTTATCATTTTTTAGCTGACAGTACAATGCATGTTGCCATTTACCCACTTCCAGGACAGCCTTTAACCAGTGTGGGAAGAAAAGCATCAATCTTCACTATTAAAAATATATTTGCCGTAACCCACTTATTATGAGGTAGTAATTACTATTTGAAGATGCATTATCTGCCCTTTCCTTAACAAATGGTGATAGGCTTTCTTTTCAGCAGGATGGGTTAATATGAGGTCAGTTGATCTGTATTCTGATTGCTGTAGCAATTTTCTATAAACTTTCAAGTCACATTTGAGGTGCCAGATTTCCCCTTCCACATATTCAATAGTTTGGGACTGTAATATTAAAAAGACTTTATGATGCTTCAGCAGGGGGACTGACTTTAGCAGAGCTGTGGCCAAGGTAAAGGCTGAAAGCTGATTTTTGTTGGAGGCAGAGCAGTGCTGTTAAGGATCGTTTTAAGACTGTGTTAAATGCTGCGGAAGTAAAGAATGTGTCAGCTTTTGTTACAGATGCATTAGACTTTGTGATAGATAATACAATGACAATAGATATATGTGTGTAAATAGTACATATGTTGGTAAAACTGCATGCTAAGATGCTTACAAACTATAAACATAGATGTCCTATCTCCTTCATGATAGAAGTATGTGACGTTATTCACACGCTGAATGTGCTTCTGGAGAGTGCTCAGGTGCAGCATTGACAGCAACCTCATAAGACACTCAGATACAAAAGAAGAGACAAAATCATTCTGTCGTAATGCTAGGTATTAATTTGGCCCTTTTTTTGGTTCCTTCTTGGATGACAATGGTCTGAGAAGGATTTTTTTGGTATTATGTCATTGCTACTTCATGGTCATCTCATTCACTGAATTTTTCAGTAATAAACAACATGAAAAATTCACCATTTTGTAATGAATGAAATAATGCTTTCTCCTAGGTTTCTGATAACATAAAAAGCGTATGGAAGTTTTTTGTATTGTGTCCTAAGGATTTAGTATTCTGTGACAGAAGAGACATAATCATGTTGTACTGAGTTTTCAGGCTCTTTTCTCAAATCTTCAGTGGAGAGAGTTCAGAGGTTGTGGATTGGTTACTTTGGGTTATAACCTCTCCTTTCCGAGGCTAGGAAGGCTGTTGCTTCCTTCATAGGCATGCTAAGCAAACTGTTTATTATCTTTCTCTCTCTTCTCCTTTAGTCTCTCTCTTTTATTTAGAATACTTTTACGGAAGTGGAAATTAATTAAAAGAAAGAAGAGGTTAATTTTCATCAAGTTTTAGTACTTACTACTTCCTAAACTCCAGTACTAATTAGAGAAAGTAGAAAGTTCAAGAATGCAAATAAGTTGTAACTTTTTTTAATAGTGTTCAGTAAGGTTTTTTTTTCTTTAACATTGTTCAGTAGTTCTTAGGCACACAAACTGATTACGTTTGACACCAGAGGTGTCAGTTATGTAAATTAACTCTAATATTTCCAGGGTACGTTTCTTGCTTGGAGGTCGCCATGGAGAGTTCAAATTCCTTCCTCCACCCGGGTATGCCCCTTGCTTTGAAGCTGTCCTACCAAAGGAAAAACTGAAAGTGGAGCACAGCCGGGAGTACAAACAGGATCGCAGCTATACAAGAGACCTATTGGGTCCAACTATCTCTCTGTCACAAGCAGCTTTCACCCCAGTTCCTGTAGATACCAGCCAGGTAGGGAAATTAAAGATTGCATTTTCTCTCTTAACCACAGATGTTAAAGGCCTATGTTAATTCAAACTTGGCTGAGTTTGCAGCTTTTCTTAAACTTGTTTTTTCTTGGGGTTTGGTTAGTACAGTTCATTGCTAGAAGCTGAAAATTTGAAAAAAATCAACGGCATAGTAAAGTCTTATAGTACTTACTAAAAATTTCGTATGTTTCCGCTCAAAAGCACTATAATGAAGAATATGTTTTATCCTTAATTTAGAGTGCACAAGAGTATTTGAATTTTGTTATGTTTCATCATTTACCACTGTTTTGTTACTAGACAATTTTATTGTTCTTTACTTTAAAATACAGTAGACCTTGCATCATTGTAAAAAGGTTTAGACCAGATTCAGCCCTATTTATTTACTGGGCTTGCAGGTTACAGAGAGTATTTGACTCACTACGGACAGTAAATGGCATGCATTGAAATTATGTTTGCTTTTATTTTACTTAGTTAAAAAGACCAGTAATTCTTTAGCAGCTTCTCTGATAGCAAAGAGCTCTATCTCTGATCACAGATCACAAGAGTTCATTTTACACTTGACCAGAGTTCTGGATGATGCAGACTTTTGGAGACTATGTGTTCAGGTTTTACCATATTTAGGAACTCATTTCTGAAAATCATAAAAAAGAATGAACCTAGCTAGTTTGCTGCCAATATGTACTCAATATGGCATTCTGCATGTATCATGTAATTACTGTTCTGTGATACTAATAATTAGGGTAATATTACCATGATTTACAGAACTGTATGTTTGAGATTTCTGGGTTTTGAAGTAGAGTTACCTAATTTCAAATTTTGGAGATAGGGTGCCTTGCGATCCTGATCTCACTTGTCAGCTGTCATCGTCATCTATCATTTTTTTTTTTATTGGAGTGTAGTTCTCAAGTGGAAATATTTGGCTGGAGTGCTTTTTAGAAAATTACATTGGTTGTTGAAATTTTTAGCTTTTTTTAGCTGAGAAATACCATCAGTTTGGATAGTTTCTGGTCATCTGTCAGAAACATATTCCATGCCGTTTGGCTGTACTGAATTTAAAACTGTTTTCCCTTGCTGGTCCAACTCTGCAACTCATGAAAGGATAGATTAAAGTATGTCTGCTGATCTAAGAATTCTCACTCACTTTGAGCAGCTGGTTTATCTAAAGTTCACCATTTATGAAAGTCTGGTTGGCACTGTCAAGCAACTTATTTGTAACAGCCTCTTTTTCTCTCCTCTCTTTAGATTGTTTTGCCTCCACACCTGGAAAGGATTAGAGAAAAATTAGCAGAGAACATCCATGAACTTTGGGTTATGAATAAAATTGAACTTGGCTGGCAGTATGGACCAGTATGTACCTTCCAACTTCATTTTCTGCTAATTGTGTAATATTATTTGGTAAATTGGTTTCCTTATTATAATGGCAATAATTTTTTCCCCTCTTTCCAAAATTAGCAAGGTTTTAGACTCTTTTCTCCAGAAGTAACTGGGAACCAACAGTGCTTATATATTTCTGAATCAAAGTTCTGGAATTAAAGCTGTTTGCTGCTTAAATATTCAGCCAGTTTAACTGCCAGTGCAGAAAGCTTCTGCTAACATGTGGCAAGAGCTGTGACAGATTTCCTTTTGACTTCTCATTAAAGTAGCTGCCTGGTGGAGTTATAATAAAAACAGGTGTTCTTGCTTCTCCTTACTTTTATTGACTGACATAAATCTTTCAGAGTCCAAGATGGATTAAAAATAAGTGTTGCTATTTTTCCAAGGGTAGGAAATGCCATTAATTTTTCCTTTCTACTTCCTTTTCTCCTCTTCAGACTCATGTATGTATTACATGCTCCTTATGCTGTTTCATTATCTCTTTCCCATTTCTCGTGGAGTATAGCAGAAAAAAGTGTGTAGCTTCTGGCTTTGATACAAAAGAGAATGTGATCTACTGTGTTAATTAGATATTTTTAATCATTTTTAAAAGAAGTCTACAGGCTAGTTATTTGAATTGCAAATGATATTGATTATGAAGAACTACTGTTGTGAAGAGTATGTAGAACATAGTAGATACTAGATGTAAATTTAAAAAGATGTATAAACATAAGCACATATATGTATTTGTGTTAATAAACAGTTTTGGTCTTCTGAGGAATTCAGACTACATATTTAATGTAAGTAGGGTATAGATATTATATTTGGTATAGCATAATACAGTACTTTGAAATATTTGATTAATAGAGTAGACGCGTTGGCCTTTTTGTTACCTTCCTGACCAGCTCAAATAAAAAATGCCAGTTAAATTAATGTGACAAAACTTGCTAATTGTGAGATAATCATACCAGCTGTGAAGTAGTCTGCAAGCACTTTTAGTATACAATTATACACCATCAAGAAGCTAGTTGTATCCTTGAACATTATTTTGTTTTAAACAATTATATAAGAAGTATAGAGCTAAACACTTATAAATGTTTTAGTTGTATTCAGAATGTAACCAGGTATTAAATCTTTTAAGTTGTTCAGCTTCCATTCTCTGGCTGTAGTGCATTATTATTATAGCATTATATGTAATAGCTAGTCCTTCTGAAGAAGTTGTGTTTTTTCAGCTTTAGAATCTGTGCCATGAAAAATCCAGCAAACAAGGTAAAAGACAGAGATTCCTTAGGTTCAAATGTTTCCTCAGATTATTCCACATATCTGCTGTGGATTGCATTTTATATTCCCTCCTAGATACATGTTTCATCAGACCTGTGTTTAATATTGTCCAGTATTGCATGCACTTCTACTACTGAATTTATACCTGTAACAAAGCAAAATGACAAGCTAACATAGCAAAGCTAGAGCACATTTTGAGGAATTTTGTTGGCTGGCTCATCAGAAGCCCGAATATGAGAAGTATACAGATACACAATTTGGTATCAGTGGTATGCATTTGCATATCTTCTTTTCTCTTAATCTTTCCTATACATTTAAAACCAGCCACAAAAATTAAGAATCCATATGTGTCAGGAGTTCTGTCGTATATAATGTATTCGTAAGGCAGTAGATTTTATACTATGCTCATAAAAGGGGGGGAAGGCAACCTATAAAAATTGAATATGTGATAGGAGTATTATATTTTGTAGTTCTAGAGTGAAACAGAGTCACTCGGGGAAATTTAATTAACAGTGGAAATATGAGGAAAATATCTAAAGTCCAAGATTTAAACTAGTTCTACTGAGAATTAAAGTGGTCCTTCTTATTGGAGACTATACTGAGTCTTTATTAGTGTGTATTGCTGTAAGTCTGGAAAACAAATCTGAAAATAAACATTTTCAGTGTCTATTTAAAAGCATTTCTTTTCTTAGCTGCTAATGATCTTGATGGAGTCAGCTGACAGTTAAATTGTTAGTATTGCTTGTCCAAAGAACATTAATCGCATCAAATGCAGAGAAAGATTCCCTGGAGATCGTGAATATTTTGCAATCCAATTCATGAACAACAGTCTGCTGTTCAACTGGATAATTATTATGCGGTTAGATGGGGAAATGAAAATATACTGCTCAGATATGTTATAGAGAAATGTGAGTCTTTTTATTATTTTATGAGGTTAAAAAAAACCTAGATTGAGTAGTGGCATTCAGTTTAGTTATCAACGTAGAAAAACACAGAACAAGTACAAATAGACAACGATAAATAGAAAATAAATTTTGATTATCAGTGATCCACGTTCATAGTTACTCTGTGGGTACTCACGTGTGACTAACACTCAGGACTTTAAATTAGAGGAACTTTATCCATAGCCTAAGGTGTGCAGGTGTCCATTTTTTCTTTCCCTGCTCTAACACAAATTGCAGGTTTTTTTAAAGTATAGTCTTAGATACTGCATTTGGATTTACTGGCATGATGTTTTTTTATTTTAAGACATTTGCATTAAAAAATCTAAAGAGAAGCTCCTCTGTTTGATGCAATATCCAGGACAAGCAATCAGTTTAATTGTGATGGATTACTTTTCTGAAAGCCAGAATTTTTATGCCAGTTTATAAGCTATTGGCTTTCTTCTTGTTTTTTAAACATCAGCTCTGATTCTTTATATGAATTGCAGTTCAAACAAAGCTACTGAGAACAGATGTACCTAGTTTGATGGTACTACCTAATTGAAGATTCTGGCCTAGTACTTTTTTCCGTTAATATAATTTAAAAGCCACTACCTAATTGAAGATTCTGGCCTAGTACTTTTTTCCGTTAATATAATTTAAAAGCCATCCTATATTCATCAAATTAATACAAATTTGAAAAAGTGTATCAATTTTGCTTCTTAACTTCAAATGTTAACATTGTGTTCTCCAGCAAAATTTTATCCAAATTATCAAAAGTCATAGTTAATGTTAGTTTTGCAACAACTTTCACTTTACAGCTTTAAAGATTAATTAATAAAAGGATGCTCTGGTAGTGTAGATCCAGTATATGTGCAGTCAGAGAGCTCAAGCTGCTGCAGGAGCACAAGACACTGCATGGCGTACCTCTCCTCAGGGTCTGTTGAACAGAGGGCTTTTTCAGAGCTGTTAGGGAGTCCCAGAAGCATGTGTTTAGGCTTATGATGTCTTCTCCTATGTTGAATTGTTCTTTGCTACCAACCACACTGTGGGTGAAATTGTTGAAGTGCTCCCCAGTTTGCGTCTGGTGAAGTAAAACAGGTTAACTCTCAGCTTCTTGTTGGCTGCTGCCTCCCTTGAAAGCTGTGGAGGTTATGTCATCTTCAGTGGCACGGTTGTTATTTGCCAAGTGTCAAGCAAATAATAACTCTGTGCATCCTGTCAGGGGAAAAATACGCTGGGATTTATTTCTCTTTGCAGATCCGTCTCTTAAACTTTGTTACCTAATTGCGACTCTCTTATATTTACTTCATTATTTTCAAGGTTTATTATCTTTTAGTGTCCAATCTGTTCAGTTTGGAAATGTTTTAAGTATATTAAATGTAAGATTTTGTAATTTAAAGTCTTTATTGCTCGGATATCACTAGAATGCAAATAAATTAATATCCTAGTCATTTGTAACTGCTCAACAGTTGTTTTCTGCTTGTACACCACTGCCATAATTTTAAGAAACACAAACATTTGCTGAATTAAGGCAGAGGGTAGATTTATCCTTAATTCTGAATATCATTACTTTCATGGGGTAATTACTCAATAGTATTCATATCAAATTAGGTATACCAATTTGATGCATATTTTTTCAAATACTATGCTGAAGATGAATTGTAGACAACCTCTAAATAAAATTATTTTATGGACATATGTCAAAACACAACATAGATTACATTTTTGTTAATCTTCATATATTTGTTGTGAACATATAATAATCCATACAATAAAATGTACAAATCATCATGTATTCCACTTTAGAGCTGTTTTATTTGCAAATGCAAATTCTGTCTCACCTGAACAGAATGATTTTACTCTGAGAATACAGGGTTTTGTGTTTTTTTTTTTTTAATTGAAGTGCTGTTCAATTTGAGTAATGCTGACAAGATTAGCCTTAAGTAGTTTGTGTTTTGGATTGTTTTTCAACTAGTTTTTCAGTTAGTTTTTAAGACACAGTAAATTTATTTCTTCACTGTTTTTTTTCTTTTTCAGGTTAGAGATGACAACAAAAGACAACACCCATGCTTAGTGGAGTTCTCAAAATTACCAGAGCAGGAAAGAAATTATAACTTGCAAATGTCACTTGAAACACTCAAGTAAGTTCTTAGAAATTTTAAAGCTTATAGTGAGACTTTTCTATATAATTGAAGAGTTGCAGTTGTGATAATGCCAGTTATGAAATGGCAACTCGGGGACAGTTTTCACCTAGCCTAGAGGAAAGAGAAGTAGATCCAGGCTTTTAAAAAACCCTTTGTTTTTTTATTTGGTTTAATTATTGATAAAGCAAAATTGACAAAGAACAGATTTTTTTGGATATGGTTAGTAACAAACTGTGCTTCAGGATGTCTTGCTGCTATTTCTGTGTCACCAGTACCTGTTGCCACAAAACAGAACTAGGTATTGTCTCCTCTTTGTGGATGAAAAATGATGTGTGAATGTTGTGGAAGCTCTCCAATTGGAATGCTAGAAAATTTCAGTGGGACATTAATGGGTATGTACAAGCAATCTAGTTATCTGATTTACAGAAACACAATTCCTCAGCTTAGCTCTGTCAGTCAAGCAGGTGTGAGTTCTTACTCTGCTGCGAATGTGATGGAAATCTACTTAACTTAAGTGATAAGAGAGGCAGAAAACAAGGAAGTTCTGAGTCATATTATCTGACGCAACATTTCTTTTCATTACTCCGTATATTTTTCAACATGATTGAACACTATTATGAACTATAAATGATATACTGTATGAAATGTCAAGTTTCAGGAATGAGTTACCTCATAGGATTAAAATATGCTTGCACATTGATACTGTTTCTGCCCATTTTTATATTTATTGTGTAGGTTGGTCTTTTATTCTGTTTTGTTTATTATTCTGTGACTGACTCTCCAATTTCTACCTATTTACTGAGCTGTGTATGTGATAATTATATGTATCAATATTATGCTGAAGGTGACATTCAGCTGCTTCTAGTTTTCTTCTCTAGTTCTTAAGTACTTCAGGGCTCTTTCCCGTCCCACTAGCATTGATGAGTCTGCTTGAAAAGTGAATGGAAGTGTGATTAAAATATAACTCTCAGGCCCCAGTTGCCTTTTTATCCTCCTGTGGTGCTCTCGTTTGTATTTGCTCTGTTTTGGTAGAGAAAATAAAAGGTTCAAATTCCTGTTTTAAGATCACTTACAGTGCAAGAAAATTAGAGTTAGTGGAGGTCAGCTCCTCTGTGCTGTTTTCCACTATTAGACATGTTCTCCTACTTATGCTGGTGATAGATGAGAGAGCCAGACAGGAATTAGGTATGGTATATGCCAATTTAATTTAGCTGTGTGGATTATTCATAACAGATAATGTGTATTGCAGAAGGCAGACACTGGAGGTTGGTTTCCTGGTATTTGACTTTTGCCACCTAATCTAAAATTGGGGTTCAGAGCACGTAACGAATTGGTTTACTTCATGTAGCCAGAACTAAAAATACACTTTAAGAATCTCCTTGAAGCATCCAGAGAAATACTGTTAGAGATACAGTTTTTTAGACTCTAGTGCAAGAGTGGGTAATATAGTAAAGCAGGAGTGGAGTCTATTGTTTTTATTAGAGACAAGAACAAATCAAAACCTTGTTTTCCAGCTTTCTTCCTTGGTGGGAAAATTGGGACTGGAGACCAAAGTTTATACTTCTGATCTCGCTTGCATAATCCATTTCAATCAAAGATATGGATATCACCCTCAGATTTTGAGAAACTTCTGATCTGACTCCAAACTTGATGACTTCAGTCAGAATTATGTCATTCTCTCAGATGTGAGATAGTTTGCATTGGTTAGACTCTAGGAAAGAGGTACTTGGAGGTGAAGTGGGAGAAAGGAACGTTTGTGTATGAAAAATGCTTTCTTCTCTTATATCTTAGATAAGAGATATGTGGTTTAAGCCAAGGAAAAGAATGTACTAAGCTGAGAAATGAGTTACTGAAACTGTTAATTTTCACTGCATTCAGCAAGCTTTATAGCAAAGGGGAGAGCAGGAAGTTGGTTCGTATGCTCTGACTTGCTTTTTATAATTTAAATCTGCCTGTACAGTCCTCCCTATTTTTACATTTTTTCTGCCCCACATTTTCTCCCAGAGACTGTAAAGACTGAGAAATACTCCAAGGACACTGTAGCTTTGCCTGTGTTTAGAGCCAGAGTGGTCTATTACTTTTGTCCAGGATTTATTTTCATTTTCCTGTCAACATTTTAATAATACAACTGGGTAACAAAAAGTAAGATTTGATAACCAATATTGAAAGTAAATGCAAGAACAAATAATTGATGAGTAATAGATCAACTCCTGGAGGTGAATGAGACCTAAGATTTATACTGTTGAATAATGTGACTGTAAGGAAAGGAAGGCGTTTGAGATAATCAGAAACCTAATTAATACTGTTGAGCCTGTTCACAGGCATACATTCTAAGGATGAAAAGTGACAGTAAAGTAAACAGCATGACAGAAAAAGATTTTGGTGTAAAGCAGTGGTGCCACACATAAATTGTTAATAGTTAAGACATATTTCATTGACTTTTATCAGTCTTAAAGGGAGGAAGAAAACATTGTCTTCATGCTTTGACAAGTATCTTTGGGTAGCCAAACATATGAGTGTGTAGTTCTTCCAACATTATATCTAAGAGTAAGCTGGAGAGGAAATAGAGATATACCGCTGTTATGAAGACTTCTGTAAATGCTAAAGGAATAACAAGTATGAATGACTTTTAAAGTTTTATGAAAAAAACATGACATGACAAAATCATTTCTCAGAATCAATTTATGGTGATGTATAGGCTTCTATAGCATATTTCACCCTGAAGATGGTATATGGTGCCTGCTCTGCTCACTCTACGGAATCTTCTTTAGAATATGTTTGACCAGTATTTCTGTACAATTCATTTGTTGCTATAAATATATTTTAAGAGAAGGAAATATTTGAACTGATGTCTCATATAGATGAAATAGCTAGACTGTATAATAGTTCCATTTTGAAGTTGACCATTCATACAGTTTATCTAAACAGTTTAAGAACATCTTGTGGTATTTTCTTAACATCATCAATAAGTGTATTACATGTACAAAAAGGCTGGTGTTGACGTTTCCATATTATCAGGCATGTTATGTTGTCATTCCCATAAGTCTCATTTGTTCTTTTATATAGTGTCATTTATGTATCAACTGACAACTCTGAATATAGAAGTATTGACAGCAATTTATCACTGATTTCTGTGTTCTAGAACCCTGCTAGCATTAGGCTGCCATGTTGGAATTGCTGATGAACATGCTGAAGAAAAAGTGAAAAAAATGAAACTTCCAAAGAAGTAAGCTGAAATTTAAATGTGTGTTTTTTTGTTTTTTTGTTTTTTTGGTTAGGCAGTATCAGTTAAATAAACTGTGTTTTTAACAGTCCTGTATTATATTTCTAGCCTTATTGATACTTGAGTAAACATGCATGCGTATCTGCGTTTTCAGAAATTTTCATGTGCCTACAAACACTCCATTTCTTTAGATATTTACCATCTGACATGCAGACAAAGTTTAAATTTTATGTGATTCATTGAAATTTCTGGCAGTCAATTCATCATTTCAAAACTCTTTCATAGACACAGTGCACCGCAGATACTTTTTACAGTTTTTACACATTCTTCACATTTTTACAGCAAATTTGTCAGTGTATTTTGCTCTTCTGCAAATATTTAAAGAGCCTTTTAAAAGTCCTAGAGTGACCATATAGTGACTTGAACCAGAGAGGACCAGTACAGCTTTTTGATTTTTTTCCACTGTGGGATCAAGAGCTTTGTTGGTGCTGGGCCCAGGCTGGTATAGTGCCCTCTGCTACTGCAGCTCTGAGAGCACCTTTTATTGCCCAGACAAAGTGCCTTTGCTGCTTTCTCAGGACCAATGTGCCCCCCAGCTGAGAACTGAAGAGTTTGGGAGTGTGAACATGATTGAAAGTTATGAAACTGTACTTGGTGACAGGCATACGTAAGCAAATAATACAACCCACTGTACATTTGAGCCCATGTTTTTTAAGTTTATATCTAGACCAGCATAAAACTCAGTGGGATAAAAGATGATTATAGTATGTTTAAAACCAGAAAGGCAAAGAACATAGTTTCAGTATGAGAGAAATTCTGCATGTTCTGTTATTCCTGAATTTGATTTAGAAATTTAGTTTGCTTCATTATGACTAAGAGCAATGGTAACCGCTAGTACCACCAGTAGCATTTTGCAGCTCTGTGCAGGGATGTGTCCTGTTCAGACATGGATATTTCTCCAATCCCTGCTATTGCACATCCTCATTATCCACACTGGGCCTTCACTGGCCCTTACCTTCATGTTACATACTTTGCCTCCATAAAGTCAACATATGAACCCCAGGTCCATGTTTAACTAAAGCACACCTTTACTTTTTCCAGTTGTATGCCAAAAGCACTTGCCCCATTCTGGCAATGCTCCTGCAGGCTTCTGGGTAGTACTTGCTCTACAAGGCAGGTATAAGACCCTGGAGCCCCAAGAGACTTTGATATATACCACATTGGGTGTGTCTCAATATAGATTTTTTTGTAAATAAACAGGATGGCACCTAAGAAACATTTGACTCCTTAAATTAATTCTCTCATAGTAGAATGAATTCAGCAAGACCTGAAATATTACCCAATAGCTCTTGTAAACAGTGCTGGGTTTTAGATTTATTTTTGAATACCAGACATATACTGATAACACTAATGCGTAAGTACACCGAACAGGCATTTTTGCTGTTAGTTGGAACATACTAATGAACAATGTCTAGTTTTTGCCTTCATCCATTTCAGATCCTTTTACTCTTTGACTTTTATTTAAAAATAATTTTGTTCTCTGGCCACAGAGAGCATTTAAATCCCATATGCCAAAATAAATTCCAAAAATATACAAACTTAGAATTTAAAAATCATATACCACACACTGGTCTTAATTAAAATGCTCCTGCCCCTGAAGTGCGATAGACTGAGGTTAAAGTTCCCTTACCTTCCTTCTTTGTTGTCATTACTGAGGACAGATTCAATCATCAGTTTTAAATGATGAGTAAATGTTTATGTTTTAGAAACACTACAGACTTTAATTTTTTCATATGGACATTGCCTCGCCATGATTTTCATGGAGAGTTGTGACAAAGTCTTGTAAGAATCTGAATGATTACCTTTGCCTTATTTTCATAGAGTATCTGTTTTCTGAACTGCTAAATTTGAGAGACACATGAGCAGACATCTCCATTGTGGATGAAAATAAGTTAATCATTTTTTCCAACTTAGTCATTTTCTTTTAGTGTTATACGGATTGTCAAATACTTGAGAATTAACTTGCTGCATGGTTTGGCAAATACCTGATCTGTGCAGTGCCTGTGTGTTCGTGTGTTCATGTGTCCAGTGTTCTAGATGGCAGTGACAGAGGATCCAAGAGTGCCTGGGATGCTGGGGAACAAATAAATTACACTTCAGCTCAGATTTAGGGGACCAATTTGAGAGAACAAGGTAGGAAACCTGTACCAACAAACAATGAGACAGGAAAAGAATATTACTTAAATTGGCATTAATAAAATAAAATTACTTAGAATTACCAATATTATTTTCTTGCTAACTTTGATGCAAACAGAATGTATTATATTTTTCTGCTGGTAGGAATAGAATCTTCATTCTTCTCAATTTCATTTGCATCTTCGGTCTGGAGCTTCTACTGGGCAGAAATGTTAAAAAGATGACTCCCCCTTAATGGCCCTTCACGTGATTTAATTTTCACATGAAACACTGATAAATATATCTGTAGACTTATTTAGATATTTATTGTTAATGCTAGGCAGATTCTTTAAAAATATCAGGAATAATTTAATGTAGAAATCTATAAAATAAGGTGCATAGATAATTTAAACAGTTTAGTTCTTTCAGGTTTTGAAAATACTACATTTTCCTTTTACTTTGCTGTCATTAGCAAATCGTCCTTTTTGTAAGATAAACTTTCATTTTTGAATCCTCATTTTAGTGAAATAAAATGTTAGAGACAATGAGGAATTAAGTTTTTCCTATTTGAGTTTTTCCTATTTGATCTGAAGCACATAAATATCAGAGTTAGTAATGGAGTTTGTAGGTAACATCCACCGAACTTGGAAATAATCTTCCTATGTTTGCCTTATATTGGTCACAATATAATGACTTTTTAGATCCATTTAATTTTATCAGTGCTAGTGGTCCAGTTATAACTAAAGGTAAAAACTTCTGTCATCTTTTAGTTACACAGACAGATTTTCTTCTTACTGAAATTATATGGATTTCTCTTCTTAAAGGTACCATCTTTACCATTCATCTTTGTTTATGCATGTGTTTATGTATTTATGTGTATATAGGTTCATATTTTTACAATACACATTTTATTGTCTAAGGACAGTGGAAAATCACTGGGCTTTATGGAAGCTTTTTGGATTTATTTTCTGTAGCTCATTAGTTCCACATCAACATTTTCAAAGCAAATCAAACAGAAGAAATAGCCTTATTCTAGCAATTTAAGAGAAAAAGCTGAATCAACATGGATGTTTTCTAGACATTCAGTGATTGCCTTTTATGCTTTTGATTATCATTGGCATTCTTTGAGGCAAAATGGTGAGTGGTGGTTACTATAAATTTCATTCACTATGTGCGAGAAACTGAGTAGCAGTATTTGTCTGTCTGTCTGTTTTTCACGTGAACAAAGAATCATCAAGACTTAAGTCTTTCACACTTATTTATACCTGCATTGTACTTTGGTAGAATCATAGACTACAGGACAAGTTAGGTTGAAAGGGACCCCTGGAAGTCATCTGGTCCAACCCCCTGTTTAGAGAAGGGCCAGTTTGGATCAGGTTGCTTAGGGCCTTGTTCAGTCAATTTCTGGTTATCTCCAGTGGTGGAGATTTCACAGCCTTTCTGGACAACCTATTGCAGTGTTAGATTATCCTCTCTGTGAGAGGAAAAAAAAAATTTATATTTAATTGCAATCATGGTATCACTGTGCACCTCTGAGATGAGTCTGGCTGCACTTTCCTGTACTGTAATTTTTCCCATTATGGTGTTAAACACATTGGCAGTTCTCTCCCCTTTTCCACAGAGCCAGTCATCTCATCATAGAAAGCTGTCAGATTGGTCAAGCATCATTTGTCAGTGACAAACTTCTGCTAACTTTTCCCAGTCATAGTCTTCTCTGTCATGTGCTTTGACATGGCTTACATGACAGTCTTCTCCATAACCTTCCCTGGGTGTCACATCCTGAGTGCCAAACCAGTATTTGTGGTGGCAAATTTTAAGGACTGAACATCAATTTGAAGAATATTAAAAAGTTTATAGGTGAAAATAGGGGAATTAAAAGTATTTGTTGGAGTTTCAGAATTGGATATTTTAATGCAGCCTCTTTATAATCTTAATATTCATACTCAATTATTTTTTCATTATCTCACCAATAACGTTTAAGAGATTGAAGTAGATAAAGTAATTTCATTGCTTTAAAATACATGAGATAAAATCTGTTTATTGTTTTAAAGCAAATGCTTATGTAAGATAGATTTTTGGGATGGCATAGTGTTGTTGATTTTTACTTTCTTCACAGTATACAAGAATACTGATGAAGAAATTTATTAAAATTTTAAAAAACAGTCTTTTGGAGGATTTGAGATAACAACTAGTAGTCTCCAGTATATTAAAACAGGGAGGGAATCTTTATTTGTAAAGCAATTAGATTTTAGCTTATGATTTTAACCTAAGACTATGAAATTGGTTAGCAGAAGGCAATAATGAGGTGTAATTGTTGCAGTTGTAAGGCTGCTATTTTCTTTGGATAACATTAATCCATTTTGGTAACTTCTGAACTTTTGCATACATTATGTATAAGAACATGTGTGGCAAATATATTAGTAAAAATTATTGGAGCATAAATGTATTAGGATATACTCGAGTTTTTCACTTACCCATCATCTTATTGCTGTTAATGCTTATAAATTAATTCAGAATGTATGATGTCTTCATTAAATGTCTCTGTTTTCAAATGATTGTTCTTCTACTGTTAGACTAGACTTAGCTTTAGTAAAGAGTTACAGGATGTAGTGTTTAAAAAGGTAAATTTTTCATAGGAGAAGAGATGTCTCATCTTGTATCTGTTGGGTATTTCTGTTCCTGTAAATGATACAGATGCATATTCCAACACTTGGTCAACTTTCCTATAATAATTTATTAACAGTTCTCTTATCTGCTTGACACAAAAGCTTTATGCTATTTTGAAAAACAAAAGCAGCAGGAATCACCTGAATGTAATTAACTCATCTCCTGTACTTTCCAAGCAATTTTGCAACGTTACTGTGCCTGTCATCTTAACCCTTTGCTTTTTTCTTCCCGCTGTCCTATTGTTAACAGTTAAGATTGTAAAATACTAAGACAAAAATTTTGCATTTGTGTCTGTCCTTCAGAGTTTTGGCATCACAGCCACATTAGTTACGAGCTGGGGAGAAGCTACTTCTAACTGACACAATTGTGCCAGAAATTTGCCTTTTCTAATATAGCATCACCCAGCAAAGAATCCTTTTTGGACCAGTTGGAACAACTAGCTAACGTGTACTGCAAAAATAACTTTTGCTGATGGAAATTCTCTTTCTATGAGGAAGTTTTGTCCTGGCATAACTTTACTGACAGAGCTTTTAGGTTATTGAATAAACTGTCCCTTCCATTTCTGCCTACATGGTTAGCTAGTGTCTGGTGAAAAGCAGTTTAAAAATTCAGTTTGAATCTGTTAAAACCTTGAACTTCATTAGGTTTACTGAACCTAATAAAAACTGATACTAGAACTGATAAGATAGAGGCAGAGAGAGTACTGCACACAAAGCTGGTCAATGGCTCATACCAGTAACCCTGACAGATGTGTTTATACTGCATGTGTAAGTTGCACTGTATAGCTTCACAAGTTTAAATATCTCATTGATGCCATTATTTGAAGTTGGATTAGGTTGTCTTTGTTGTAGAGAAAAATGACAGCAACTAGCAGACTCGCTTATTACCATCAGACTGATTGAGTGTAATTAAGACATTTGGAACTAAGTAGTCAAAAGCTTACAAAAAGAGGATGAATTAACTACCCAAGTAACCCCAGAATATTAGACTACTTGGATGAAATAGAAGTTTAAAGAGATGGCTGATTTGCCCTAGTACTTTTAAATCTTTTGGTTAACTTAAGAATCTGTGAGTTGAATGAGTCAAAAAAGCAGCACTTGTGAATTAATGTTAGGTAAGTGACTCATTGCAGTGATGGTGTTTGTAGTGCAGTGTGTTCATATATAAAATGACCTTAGTGAAAATCAATAAATAAAATCAAGTGTTTTTTGAGACATTAGCTATTATCCAAAGCTATGTGAAGCATTCTTTGCAATATAGGGATCCAGGTAATGTTTTATTAATGTTTTCAAATGTTTTTGCACTACTCTCATCCATTGACTAAGGAGGATACTGGACTAGAATGATTAATATTATTAATGTTATCATTATTATTTTAACGAGTACTTCTACAAAAGATTCAAAAGCTGGTGCATCCCCTCCCCTCTATAGACCAGTGCTGGGCAAGTCTCCCACACTCAGATGAATGCATTACATAAACTTTGGGGCTAGAGATAATTTGAGCTGGTAAATTCCCGTGGTGTGGCGTAGTGTCATAAGTTCGGGTTGGGAGCTTAATAAGTCATTATGTGCTGCATCCATTGCCATATGCATTGCATCTATTACTGAAGAAAGCTCAGTCGTAAGCAAAGAGGGAGATGACTATAATTCTGTGAATTTATTTCATAGAGGTAAATAATGCTTTATTCTTAGGACTGGTAAAAATAGTGAGGAAATTGTCTCTCCATTCTGAAATAACGCTTAAATTTTAAGCTATGTAGAACACTTACCCCTAGGACGTGAAGGATAGCTAGGAGATGAGGTATTATAAGGACAAATATATATTAGATAGACTTCATACATGATCTTGAGTAAGCCATTTGGCTTGTTCTCTCTCTCACATCCCTGCCTGTAATAGGAGGAAAATATTTTCTTCCATCAGTAGGAGGTAGATAAAATCTAAGAATTATTGTGAAGTGCACAAAGGTAATAACAACAGTGTTCATGTAAGTATTTAAATAGATAACAATCTAAGCCATATCTACTGCTTTAAATTTGTGAAAATACCAACATACTTTTAAAACATTTTTAGTTCAGATCATTTTGGGTCGCTTTTGTTACCAGCTACTTCATCCCATCCAGATACAATTAGCTCGAAACAAAGGCAAATGTCAGTGTATTATTATTCTTTATGTCCAAAGACAGTTTATATAGATACATTACATACATGTATCTTTGTCGTCTGTTTCCTTTGCAATTTCTATTAAAATTTTCTTACTGAAAAGTAACTGAAAGTTCTGTGGTTTTTGACAGTTACCAGTTGTCAAGCGGATATAAGCCTGCTCCCATGGATCTGAGTTTTATCAAACTGACCCCCTCTCAAGAGGCTATGGTGGATAAGCTGGCAGAGAATGCTCACAATGTGTGGGCAAGGGACCGTATCAGGCAAGGCTGGACATATGGTATCCAGCAGGTAAGTGCTAACTCCAGTCACTTGAAAAAGTATTTATCTATTGAGGTATTTCACAGTTAAATGGGGATAATGGGGATGCAAAAGCAGGATGAAGCAGCTAAATGAATGCTAGTCTGTCAGTCAAGAGGACAAAATATTTAATTAAAGCAATCCTTCAGCCAAGTCTTCTAGCAATATGAGACTCCTCTTTTACAAGTAGTAGTAAAAAACATTGTGGGTGCATTCTTGTATGCTATCTAAATCTCAGGGTGAGAAAATTGCATGCTATTTGCAGGAAGTGACTGGGAAGCTAATACCCTCTAGTATCTTAGGAAATGTAAACACTGACTTTCAGTAGGGGAATTATTTACATGTTTGCAGTCATGGAAATTGAATAATTTTGTTTATCCAGAAAAATCAGTGTGCAAACTTCTGGTAATCAATTTGCTAACATGTTTCAGTTCTGGCAGAGGCCACTTCTACCTGCAAATAGAGAAGTCTTCAAGTTCCATTCCTGCTTGAGCAGTTTTGTTTCAGTGAATAGCAATGCTTGTGATGCCTGCCACAATGTGTGGAGGGCAGTAAAAACTAAGCATGGTGGATTGTCAACAGCAAAACTCAAGGTCTCTGTTTCTTTCTTAAAAAATTATAACCAACGGATATGCAGCAAACCTAATTTATAATTTTTCAGGACAGCTACTATATTAATTTTCCATGAGCGGTCATATTCTACTTTTGCAATTATTTGTGAATTTTAAGTAGGGAAGGATATCTTAATTTCTGTTAACAAATGTGTGGTAGCATTTCACAGTGAAATTCTAGGAAAATTCACCCTCTGGGAAAAAATGTGAGTTTTCTTGGATTTGCGCTGGGCATAAAAGATCATTATTTTTGCAAAAATTGAGAAAAGCTGTTTTGTAGGTACACACTGTTTCCTGCCTACAAACAGTGTTTTTATTTTTGTCAAAAATTCACGTTATACATTTCCGTTCACATTTCAAATTTTGCTTTTGTGCCAGAACAAAACTCATTCTATTTGCAAAGCTCTTGCATAAAAATCTGTTTGTATATATTTTGTTAGTCACTTAAATTAAACTCATTACATTACCAAAAAGTACATTTATGTGACAAAATATGTCACATAGTATTTTCAGCACTGTCCATTGTAACATTTTACTATAAAGCTCTCATTTTGATACTTTGTGAACTATTTTAGAAACCTGTGTTCCCTATGTGGGTCTGGGCAGACAATGAACCAATTTTTATGTTTGCAGACTGGAATATTTGTAATATACACCTACTGTATAGACATTGAAGATAATTTAGTTTTGTATAACTCCTCTGCTTACAAGAGGATTAAACTTACCCTTGGTACTGAATCTTTGAGTAAGGAAAGATGGGCCTTTAAACTGCTGTTAATATTTCCAGTAGAATATTGATTATGAGAAGTGTTGGAATGATGGTTCTCCGTTGAGAGGTAGGGGGAGGAGACTAATTTATTTTGGGCCCACTGTTTAAATCCTGTGTTTATGGTGGCAGTGCACAATTCACTTTTAGAATAAGAATCTGTCTCTAAATGCTCAACAGAAATATTTTCAATATATTAAAGAATACATGCAATAAATTACACTAAGACTCCCATAATTTTTCTTCTATTGGAAGCCAAACAGTTTCAGTGCAGGGCCTTGCTAATCAGAGGATTTAAATGAATGAAAATTCAGAAATAGTTATGGCTTTAATAGAAGAACTGATATACCTCAAATTAAATGTAGTTATGCAAATCAAATTTACTGATTGGTTAATAAAAAGTTATTGGAACCAAATGCTTGTTTGCTAATTACATTTCTAACTAATATTGGGAAAATTTAAATCCACAACTCATGCAGTGAATAATGTTTCTTAGATATTGAAGCCAGGTTAGCCTACCCTGTACATCTGAATGTCTTTGAAAGACTGTATTTACTGATCATATTATAGCCATATTCACTGCAGTGAATTTGCAGTTACATTATATGATTTTTGAATTGGTGAGGTATTAAGTGAGAAAAGCAGCTAAATGATGTCAGCAGAGGCTTTTCAGTGTTACTGGGTTGGGGATAATGAGCAAAAGATGTAGCAGAAGTGAGTGGTAAACTTGTTCCTCTTAAAAAAAAAAAAAAAAAAAAAGAAACAGAAATGGTTTCTCATTAAATTCAGGCAGCATGTTTTTTACAGTGTCTTTATGTATGCTTGCATGTAGATGCTGAATGTTCTACTTTTGAGGAGACTAGATGTGGTAGTAACCCATCATTAGTTTTATTATAGTCCCTGAAATGCAGTGGGGCTTCTTTAGGCCACAACTTTAGTGAAAAAAGTCATTTGACTAGACAAATCCTGTAAGGGATGTGAACACTTAAAATTAGATATTGGAGCTTAATGCCAGAAGTCTTTCTTAGGCACCTCTGTTCTCTGTGCTGTGTTTGGGGAAAGAAAGTCACTTCATTGTGCAATCTAAAACATCATGGTGTGGTGGAGAGACATTTTTGAGGCTCAGTAGGGGGAAGGAGGTGGACCCTAATCTACTCACAGAACAGTTTTCTATATTTTATCCACTGACTCTTTAATATGTCTATGAAATACTGTCTTGGAGGCTAGCCTTGGAACTCAGACCTCCCCAAGATACTACCGTTCCTAGTAAATACACTGATCACTGGCTGACAAAGCTCAGCGTGAGATCCACTCCAAGTCATTGCAAGTTGCAGTTGAGTACTGAGAGAACTTGTAGAAGGTAGAATTATAGTTTTTAACCCCTTAGGCTTGTAATTACTCAACTGTGGGTTTTCAGTTTTCCACATGAGTGTTTTAAAAACTTAACATCTGTATCCTCAAAAATCTGTAACTGGATAAAGAGGAGTTAGGTATCTGAATCCTTTTGATGACCAGGGACAAGTTGTTATATAAAGAGAGTATCACTATCACCTACTTTAAGTTTTAAAATAAAATTTTAGCTCCCATTAGCCCCCAGTTAGGTCTTCTGAGGTGCCTTAAGCAGTCAGGGTGTATCAGGCACTGAATATCATGTTGAACTCTGAAAGAGCCTTAGAGAAATATCTCTGCTCTAAATCTTCACTGGGCATAGGTGTATTATTGAACTGTTCATCCCTACCAAGATGAAGACAGTTAGGGGCATGCAAAGAGGAACCTGGAGAAGTAAAAAGCTCAAGTGCCTGTGAAGTTGGGCACATTCAGGGTTGGAAAGCTACTGAATCAGGGTTTCAAGTTTGCAGTTTTGGGTACTTCCTGTTTAAATATTCAGATATCATGTTGGGTCTCATTTGTTCAAGCTTACTGAAGACTTTTGTGTGCTGAATGGGGCACTAGTCCTAAGAATGCAGTGCCATAGTGCAGTGAGCAATGCCATAGCTATGTTTTCAGTATACTCAGGGTGTTAAAGAGCATCAAGAGCTCAGGGATATTTATGAGCTTCAGGAACCAGATCAGCAAGATTAGCAGTATTCTTTGCAGACTAATTACAGTAGCCTCCTGTATGGCTAAGCAGCCAGATGGTCTCCTTGAAAACTTTCCCTCCGATGGCATGTCCTATAGAAGCCATGCATTGGGTGTTGATGCTGATTTGATCTTAATTGAATTATGTTTTTCTCTTTTTAAGTAATTAAGTTTATTTTCTTTGGGAGAAAAGAGAGAGAACTGAATTCCAAGAGTACTTACAATGTGCAGATAATGAATATTGTTCATGAAAACTCAAAAGAGGAGAGCATAATAGCAAGGGGCCCTTTTTTGGGTGCAGTACAAAGATGCTTTTCATTTAATTGACGTACATATCACATGGCAAGCTGCTAGTTGTTATCCACACTACTGTATGCTTCTGCTTGTCTCCAACAATGGGTTTGCTTTAGGGGCTACATTTTGTCATCCCATCATATTACTGTGACATGTTACAATACTGTATAAGGTGACATGATGGTATACGGTATAATACTATGAACAGAAGCTACAGAGCTTCCTACAGGGAAGGAAGCTCACAGAGGTTTGAAAGTAGATTTAACTAATCACTGGAAAAGACATTTTAAACTGCAATCATGCAGTGGCTGTAGGATGGGTTAGATGATCTTGTTGGTCTGTTCCATCATGAGTGCCTCATCATTTCTGATTATACAATATGAAAAATTAAAGGGATACTGTCAAGTAGTTTATGTATAACCCAACTTTTCTTGTTATAATCTTGGGGGGGGGGGAAATGCCTTCCAAGTTCGACATTTTTGTTTCCTCTAAATCCACCACTGTTTATCAGGATTTTTTTAACAAGTGACAGCTGCTGTTTACACATGACCGTATACAGTATTTTTGTTCTGCTGCTGCAGAGCCAACGAGCCAGCCAGCAGAGGGAGCACAAGTTAACTAATAAACCCTGTTCCCAGAACTGTGCTGACAGCTATGATGACACTGATCACACACAAGTAAGTATTTTAAGTCAGGCAAAGCTACAACAGCTTGTTGCTCCATAAAGGAAGCAGGAGTGACAAAACAGGTAGGGAAAATACATATTTCTCCTTATAAGAAGATATTAAATATCAATGGTAAGTGAAAAACAAATATGAAGGCATTATGATAGTACTTGACAGTGTCCCTTTAAAGGAGAGTGTGGTTGCCTTCAGGTTGGTCTGCTCTGAACTGGAGAAACAGTAAATGATCCAAGACAGATAAGACAGATCGATCCAGGCAAAGGAGCCTATATCTTTGGTGTAAGTCAATTAAAATAATCAATTAAAATCAATTAAAATAATCACATTTGTGCTATGAGAGAGGTTTTTTTTATTTTACATGTACAGATTTTGACATTACGGTCTATTGTAACTCCTTTAGTCCCTAACCATTATTTTTAAGGAATTTTCCATAATGAAATGATTGAAAAATTGCATTGCAGTATGAAAGGATGCATTTGTGACTAAGTCTTCACAATTAAATGGAAAATGTTCACAAGTCACATAAGTTTATCCATAAACTTACGATACTGGTTGACTTTCAAAGAACTGTGATATCTTGTATATGTGATAATCTCAACATTTGTATGAATAAGGAAGAGGCAGAAAGTGAGAGAAAAGAAACTAACTCAAACATTAGAAAACAAATGAAAAGAATTTCAAATACATTAGCCACCCCCTCCCACTTCCTGAATACATGACTTTTAAGCCAATCCATTGATTGTAGGATCACATTCAATGATTCTGACTTTCAGATTTTGGTTATAGGCATTGTCTCATATGTAGAAAGCCAAAGAGTGTTTTTCTTCACGTTGCATTGTGTGTTGTGGCAGAAGAACCTAACAATCAGAAACCTGATTTATACTGAAAAAATATTAAAAAACAACTTTGACAATCAAATAAAAAAATCAGCCACCTAAAATATTCTTCCATCTGTGTGAACAGAGCATCTTTTTTAAGATGCTCTGAAGTTTCTATCCTAGAATAATTCTCCAGGACTCTGAAGCAATTACCAAGTCTGATTTCCCCTTGGCCCAAAACGGAAAGTGAAAAACAATTTGGTCTTTTTAAATCAGGATGACACTTTTTTCAAAATTTAGTAAAAAGCATGTTAAATCACTATTTGATCAGGAGTTGGTCTTCTCAGAGTGCCCTTTGCTGAAATGAAGAGGAAAATTGTTCTGAAAATGCAGGCTAAGGAAATACAGACATATGGGAAAAAATCACATGCTGAAAGCTTGTCATTATAGTGATTCTATTTTGTCATTAAAGGTATATAAAAAAGCATCTTGTCCATGTAAAAACTACTTAGCTTATATCACTTTCAAATTTTACATGATTTATCCTTATGTATTAGTTCCTCCAATTATAGTCGGGGCAAATCCCTTCTGTGTGCACAGGATTCCATTTTAAAGGGCAGAACTCAGCTTCTAGAATGGCACTTGGGAACGTGATTTCTGCTTTGTGTGGATACATTTAGGGCACTTGTTAGCACTGCCAAGAATGCAGCTTCACAGGGATTTTATTGTGCTTTCCAGTGCTAATGACTCTGGAAGCTTAAAATGATAGTTTGTAGCAAAGATGAGCTGCCATGATAAATGTGGAAAAGCTAGACCTCTGGTCAACAGCTAAGGTTTAGGTTTATATAGCTAATACAGTTTAGGTTCACAGTAAGTTTGTTGCACACTTGTACATTGACGTCTTTCTTAATGGTGCAAATGAAACTAAGAAAACATCAGCAAAACATGATGTCTGTCTCTCTCACCAAATATATGTTGCAGTACATTTGGTTTGTGATCATCATTTAACAGCCTTGGTTTTGAGAACAAAGTTTGGTACCACATAGAATATGCATCTGTGCAGTTCTACACCTGAAACCACAAAACTTACTTTCCCATTAAATGATTATCATGTCTTTCCTATACTTTTCGTAATCCATGTTATTATGGATCAGGCTTTTCATATCTTTTTTTTTGATATGTATACATTTTGTTGTCTTTTTTTTCCCTTATATTCTGGTGATCTGTGCTGTGCCTGATCTTCTCAGAGCTTTGGGAAGTCCGAGCAGTGCGTTGGTTTGCAATTTTGCATTCAGAGCACTGAAAACTATGTTGTTCTTTATCATTTCGGGTTTATATGAGGCTTTGTATTTTGTTGCTGAATTAGCGCTGAGGATACAACACTGTTACACTCTGTATCTCTTCCTAGGTTCTTCTTTCAGAGCTGCTTGTGCAACTTGGCTGTGGTATTCTATGCTGCTGTAGACAGTATGGATGCTGCCTTGTTTCTTTCTTTCATTTATATGACATCTGTATATAAAAGGTGCAATTTCTACTAGTACAGTTATCTATGTCACAAGCTCACTGAATGAATATATGCAGTTCTGCATCTCCCAGTATCTTTCCTCTTTGAATTATTTTGCAGCTGCATTATTACCTCTAATGGAAGTTTTAAAAGGCTCTTTGATTGTTGGTTCCTGTGTTTGGGTATTTTTTCCATAGTTCTTTTCTCCTATTCTTAAGAGCTATACTTGGTTACTATCATTTTTGGCCTATTATTGCCTGTTTCAAATCCATGCATTTCTACAAACACATACACGTGTGTTAATTCACATAATTCTTTGTCTACTTTTTGCTGTAGGACAGCAATTTCTGAGTATATGTTGTATAACATAACACTGATTTTTCATGGTTGTTATGCTTTCTTATGTTATACCTTTCTTATGTCCCATAAATAACTCTAAATTCAATTCTAAATGACTAATGTGCTGTTGGTATTTCATTAAATAAAGGCAAAGTTGTGTAATAAAATAAATAGCTCTTTTTTTTTCTTATCTGGCATTGCTCATTGTAGGGTTTATTCCTAGTAATAGGAAGCAGGCAGAGTTTAGAGACCCCTATCAACAAATGCTGTAGTCTGGTAGGTTCTCAAGTCAAAAACAAAGACATATAAACTTTGTGTGTGCTACTTAGCTCAAACCACTTGAAAAAGAACTTTGTCAAATAGTTGAAGTTTCTTTTGGAGAAAATCTGCTTTTCTTTTTTTCCAAATTACTTGGTGAACTAGTAATTGCCAGACAAACGCTATACAAAACACAGTCTCTGATGAAGTATTAGATTGTTGAACTTGGAAAATTCTGACAAAAAAATTAGTAGATTAGGCTGAGTTTTCCCTCTTTTAACACTGTACAAAACAATAACTTGTCTAGGGAATAAGAAGAATTATTTATGTACAAATTGCAAAGATATTCAGTAAAAATTATGACTCTCAGCTAATCAGTTTTCTTGTTGACTTGATTACATCTATGCAAAGCTCAATCATTACATAGGATCATTCTCTTGATTAGCTATACTTAAACCACAGAGATCTAAAAGATAAGCAGAAAAATTTATGATCGGTATAGCAATATCAGTTCTTAGTTTAACAATAAGTGGAACATTCAAAACTACAGATAGACAAATCATAGAGAAAAAGAACAAAATTATTTAATGTAAGACTCCCTACTCATATTCGCACTTCAGCACATTCTTGATTTGGTGAAAAAGGTCACAATGTTAAATAAAATTAGACCTAAGGAAACATTTCCTTAAAATTAAATTCATTTATTACTCATGATTTCTTTGTTTCTTTGCTCAGACTAGCTTTGTCCTTAGGCATTTTTAAAAGTACTTACATTTCATTATCATACGTTGTCATCAGCTGATTACCAGTATGTTAATGTACATTAATAGTTGCTATGGCAGTTACCAGGGCATTATTGCAACTGTATTCTGTATCGTGGATAAGAAGTTACATAACTGTTATTCCAAATTTCTGATGCATATTCTCAAAGACAGTATTTCATAGTATCCTTTTGGACATACATTGCTTGTTTCACAGGAAACTATCTCTCTTGCTATGTCCTTTACAATGCAAATAATTAAACTCATGATGTGTCATCTCTGATCTTAATGTGAATATTCTTAGACCAAAAAGCGAGTAACTCCTTATAATATATTTACTACAATGTTTGAATTTCCATTTTGTTTTAGAAACAGTCCTTTTCCACATCTACCAAATATTAGATTATTATTAGACTTAAAAATATCTTGAAGAAGTACAGAGAGAATTCCCCCAACATGGTCTTTATGTTGGCAGTGTAACTGCCCTTCCCACTGAGGGTAACGAGCTGATATGGTGTAGTATTTTGTGTGCCCAGCAATGCATTATTTTTATCTTTTTGATGGCCCTTTTAGTATACAGTAATATTTCTTTTCCTGGAAGGAAATTCACTGATGTGATGGAATTTCATCAAGCATTGGTTAATAACTGTCCTTTAATATTTACGCACCATAATGAGCCAGAAGGCAGATAGCTATGTCTGTAGGCATTAAAATGACAATAGAAAATGCTTGTAAGTGTTTGTGAGAATGGATCTGCCATTTCTTTCCTGGCTGCAAAGATACATAGAATGAAAACTTCATACAATCATAAAATTAGAATGATAATGCTACAAAAGACGTAAGATACTTTCAGTGTAGGCACTGTTTTCTAGAATAATAGGCATTATTTTTGCTTTTCTTTTTATGTTTAACCAATAATAAAAGCATCTCAACATCTTTGCTGTTTGTATCCAAGAAAACAGGAAGTGTTTTTGATACGTCTAGCCTTTAATTAAAAAACAAACAAGCAAGCAAGCAATTAGGACATATAGGGGCAGTTCTTTTTATGTTTTCTCTCACTGCCAACAGATGCTTACAGGATGTAAGAAGAAAATATAGACAAGCAAACAATTGTGTTTGTCACTCAAAAATCATAAGTAATCCAGTTAAGCAACACTTCAAATAAGATAATGTTGCACCCTGGGAAAATCTAATCAATGTTGTGTTAATAAAACTGGAGAACAAACTTTAAATCTTGCCCAACACTTTGATTTCAGTAGGGTACATTTAATTACCAATTACAAAAATTCTGCAGGACGTTATGGACCTTGATCATATTCTTATTAAAAATGTCCTTTATTTTGGAAAACACATGTTCTGAGTACTTAACATAGGAAGTCATAGGTATATTATCTATTTTATTATTTATTTATTCATTAGTGTTATGGGTGTTTATTAATATTCTTTTTAGTAGTAGTATTTTATATTGTTCTTTTTACATTGTGTTCTGTAATTAAAAAATAACATATATTTGTACTGTGGCAATGTCTGAGCTTTAGTTGCGTACCCACTTCCTGTTCTGCTTCATAGCAGTGCTTCATAAACAGTGAACAAAAGATAATTCCTTTTTTAAGAACTTTTCAGTCAAAATGTTTGCATTTATCTTTGCTCTTGTTGTTTATATTGGTGTAATTTAATGGAATTCCAGTTAAGGAGATTATTTGGTGTAAAGTGAAAGAGAGCTTAAGCTATGCTGTTTCCTGTTTTGCATTATTTGCTTTTTGGCTAAATTCAGTTTTATTATTCATTTCAAGAATATTAGAACTTCTTAGAATTGTTGCTGTATTTACAGTTACATGATTACTATTAGTGTAAGTCATAATTTTTATACTGCCACTATAGCACAATTTTATTTTTAAGACAAAAACATGCTTTCTCAAATTGTTTTGGTTTTCCATATTTATGCAGGATGTGAAAAATAGACGCAATCCTCGCCTTGTCCCTTATGCCCTTTTGGACGATCGAACCAAAAAGTCAAACAAAGATAGTCTCCGGGAAGCAGTCCGCACCCTTCTTGGCTATGGTTACAACCTAGAAGCTCCTGATCAGGATCATGGTACTTAATTACATTTTTTCCTCAAGAAAAAATGATTAGAATATTCCCCTTCACTAAGATTTATTGGTTCAATAAAACATCTAAATAGGTATAGTGCCTCAAAAGCTGGTAGGCCTTTTCTCCATTTTGTGGTCTTATATTCGCCTTTAATCTTAGTTTCCTTATTGTTTCCTTTTCTTGTCTGATGGCCTCAAATGAGGTGTTTTAAAATATAAAAATAGTTTCATTTGGTGTCAGTGATGCAATTTCTCTGTATTGCATACTCCGCTTTTTACCATTCATTTTGTTTCTTTGATATATAAGATGAACAAAAATTAAAAGTTCAAACAATTTAAATCAGGACCGTGATTTTTTTACAATGTAAATACAAGAGACATCCTTAAAATATAAAAATCAAGAAAACATATTTATAATCTTGCTCAATATAAAATCTTATGCCAATGAATAAAATGTATGGTTATATTTTAAATGTGTGTATAAGCATCTGCAATTCCCAAGCTAAAATTAAATTTTTAAGTAAAAACTTTTTGCTTAGTACTAGCTTTGTCATTTCAAGACTGATAGCAACATTGCTAAGAAAAAGATCATATGTAAACATAGTAAACATTAATGTTATACTTCTACAATTTTAACTTTAGATAATGAAGGATACTATAGTTAGGGTACAATCTCATATTTAAAGCGTTAAAGCTAAAAGGTAGAATTTTCAAAGACAAATGCATAGAAATAAAATTCTTATGTATGTCAAACTCCAAATCTATAGAACTAGAGAGTTTTTTAGAGCATTTAAGCTTCCTTACTTTTTCGGGTCTTGGAAGTTGAACTCACTATAAAAAATTTTTTAACTGACTTCTTGCAATTTTTTGTATGAATTTGCATCATTGCCAGATGAAATATTTTATTGACACCTCAGGCAGTATTTTCAGAATATGTATACTTTGTGACATCTTAATAAGAAAAAAAAAGAAAACTATACAAACTTTTAATATAAAACAAGTTTTAAAAAAGCAGTGTGCAACATTCACCTCAATAACTGCAGTAAAATGTTAAGAAAGTAAAAAGAATCAGCAGACATAATGTAGAAATAAAATAGATTCTCTTATAGGTTTTGGCTTTTTAAACAACAGTTTTCTGTCATTCTGGAGTCAAGTCATAAGAATGTACAAGAGAGAAGGATATTCTTGGTACTATGGTGTGACTGTCATTCTGCAATGCTAACTACACATATAGCAAGGATATGGTAACATTTGTATATAAAATGTACCCCCTCAGTAACCAAGTGCTAGAAGAGCTCTTGGAAATGTGGAAATATGGAAGAGTTGAATCAAAATTGAAACTTATGTTCTTATACTCTTAGCCAAGTGTGGAAAATTTGAGAAATGCATCTAAACATTATGATATGTATCAATCACTGATTCTTCTTCCTGCTTAAATAAATGATAGTATTGTTAAATTTAGATCTATTCAGGGCACAGATTTTCAGTAAAGAGCTTCTGCAGGAGACCTAACTCATACCCAAAATGTGGATGTACACAGGGAATCTGCCATTTTCAGTTTCTTTTCCAAAACAGATACATGCTCTGATCCTCAGGATTTATGAGTGGCTACTATTAAGTTACAGTTTAACATAGGAGACATCACTGATACCATGAGTATTATCAAAGCTGGATTCCTGAACAGGCAAAATAACCAGTTTCCCAGTGGAGTGAATTGTGTTGGTGGCAAAAAGCCATGGTCTTACTATAAAGCTTACCTGTGCCTAGTCCTGGAGAGTTTAAGGCTGGTGCATAATCCTCTACTTTATCCTCCTCCCCTTCCACTGTGGGAAGGAGATGCTGCATGAGAAGAGACTACAGCTTCTGGTTGGATCTGAGAAGATGGGTTGGCTGGTACAGGAGATTCTTGTGCCTTATGAGGATAAAGTGGCTGTCCGGTAGGGTAGGGTGAGAGGGAGAGCAAGCATGCTCTTTTTTCCACAATCTCCCCCAAATCTCACTGAGCCATATTAATCCCCTTTCTTCATTTACAGCTCTCTAAACCAGGGACTGACTCTCCTCAACAGTGTGCCCCGCCTTCCCCTAAGAATGAACCGCTATAAAATTTGATTTTTTTTCTTCAGATGCAGATCTTTGAGCTGGTTCTGTGTATGGAATTACTGGTGAAATGAAAAGAATATACTCGCAATTGAAAGATGTCATCAATCCTGTTGCAAAATTCTTAGAGGCAGTGGGCCTTGTCCTGGAGCATCCCACAAACTGGTCTTCCTTAAGCAGAAAGTGGCATTGCATTCAGATTGTACTCATTTTAGGCATTTAGATTTTACAGCTCATGAGGCTCTCAAGTTTTCTAGATATGTAAAGTATATTGTGAGGATCTCCTTTTTTCAGCCAAAATCTTTACTGTTATTAAAGGATTTAGAGCCCTCTAGTGGTGTTTTGCTTCTTAGTGCATGAATTTTATTTTTAACCTTGATCGATAAAACTCTATAGCTTCATTTTTATGCTATATTATTATTGTTATTAGCAATAGCAGCTGTATTTTAGGAATTGCTTAGAATCTAGATAGCCTTAAAATCTGAAAAGACAATGAATACTTAATTCCTGTGATTTGTGGTAGTTCATCTCTAGCATAGCTGTGGAACTGCAGGAATTCAGAAATGGTTTTTAAGGCACAGACCAGCATGGTTTTTAAGGCTGGTCTAATTATACAGACCAGCAAAGAAAGAAAATTCCACTGATAAAGAATTACATGGCCGAGGGTCCAAAGTTGTTTACAAGAGCTTCCCTGAGCCTGGTGCAACTGAAGTCAAGGATTCGGAGGCATGGGAAGTGACAGTGAGTTCTGAGGGGCATGATTTTGTAGGCACTTCAAGAAAAGATCGGAAATGTGGACCTTGATGTGGCTGAGGATATTAAAGATAAAGGGAGAGATTCTTAACATGATCTAAGCAGTAGACAGGTAGGTGCAGACACACTTTGCACAGTTTGGAGAACAAAATTTGAGCTTATGAGGAGCTTGGAGAAGAAGAGGAGGATTTACTGTGATCAGAGTAGAATATTGAATTTTCATGGGTTGAGCAGGTCCTGATACCTTACAAATGTGTGGAGAAAGATCCAGAATGCCTTAGGCATTCTTTTTCCTTATCTGGAAGAAGGAAAATGGAAGAGTCAAAAAGTGATCCCTGGGTTGTAGGATTTGATTAATGGACAAGAAAATTGTATAAAATATCAGGGAACAGAGTAGTAGAGAAAACTTAGTGAAGAAAGATCGAGGGTTTGATTCAGCATCACTTCCTGTGCTTTTTGAAATCATTTTCATCTTTGTAAAATGTGATCTGGTCATTTCTAGCCACCTTGCATGGTTTGAATTGTTAGTAAGGTCTTGGAAAGAAATGTCAGAAACAGCTGGATTGTAGGACTGTGTCATAAGAGATACAAGGCAGAATCAGTGAGGGGGTATTGCAAGTGCTCAATTTACAGGGTGCCTTCGAAGCTATTTCAATGAAAGATATTACATAAAGAAAATGTGCAAAGTAGTGAAAGGTACGTCAGTGAAGGAAACTCACTGTGTACTGTTATGGGAAGGCAGAAGAGGAAGAGGAGGGGAGCCTGGTCTAAGGGTTAGCCAGAAATATTGAAGAAAACTGGAAAGGGTAGGATGAAAACTATTAAAAAGGACAGTAGGAATGACCATCGCAAGGGCACCAAGTAGGCTCATGACTTGTTGTATTCAAGTACTTCATGAGTAAAGGTGTTTGAGATCATTTTCTGTAGATAGGGGTAGATGGAAGCCAGACAGCTGTAGATGAATCACTAAAGGTAGTTTTTCTAGACAATATGTTCAGTGCACTGAGGGAAAGAGGAGAACTGAAGAAAAAGGTAAGTCTAAGATTTGGGTTTTTGTGAATGACAGGAATAAAAATACATTTGTATTAGAACAGTTTGATCCAGAAGATGGTGATACTACAGAGGAAAAGAGTGAAAGTGGAGCAAAAGAACAGGATATCCTAGAAGAGAATTGGTATAGATAGAGCTATTGGATCAGAGATTAGAGATCACAGTCCAAAATTTTTTTGTTAGTTGTCATGAAAAAAGGAGAAAATAATAGATCTATTTACATGCCTTGACGCAGTACGTCTACCAGTATATTCTTTCTCCTTTAAAAATTACTTTAGCGCTTTCAAACATCTTTGCTTATACTTTTGGCAAATATTATAAAGCAGAATTGTGAGAGACAAACTAAGCACTTCTCTCCTGCTGTCACCAAGCAGAGGGAGTGATATGTTTACATTTTTACCTTTCATTTGAGGTTTTTTATTTCTTGTTTCTCTAAAAAAGCCCCACAGTGACTCCGTTTACATTTTATCTATAAAAATGTTGATTTATGCCTCATTATTCTTTCACAGAGTAGGAAAATCAGTGATTACTTCCTGGAAAGAATAAGTTTAGCGTGCGACTTCTGCTGGATATTCTTGAACAGTGCTTCAGGCTAAGGCCCTCCTTGGAAACTCTTAATGTAGCCATGTTGGCCTTTGAGAAAAGGCATTACTTACTTAGCAAAGAGTAGGATTTTAACTAAAAAGCCTCTTAAACTGGCTTGTTATGAATCACGTTGCATTACAGTCAGGAGAATTTTAGAACAAAGCATCGTAAACTGTGATCAAACAAATATTTGTGATCATGTTACAGATACTTAAGAAAATTAATCTGTGACTGTGAAAGTTTTCGTTTTCACACAGCTGTTTGTGTTAATTTATTTTACACTCCATTGTACTAGACAAGAAATGTGAACAAGCTCATTTTCTTCATCTCAGCTTAGAAACAATAACTTTGAAGTGAGAAGTGGCAGTTTTTAAATCACTCTATGCAATCGTGCTCTTCTGACTGTACACACTATCTCTTAAACAGTTTGAGACAAAGAAGCAGAAAATAGTCAATACAGTTCAAATTTGGCATGCTTATAATTCTGTTATATCACTATCTAATCATATTTTTGAAAGAGTACCTTTGCTGTGACTTTATTTTCCTTTTTTCTTGAACTGTAATTTACAGAAATTGGCCGTAACACTTTTGTTTCTTAACAGTATCTTTTTTTTTTTTTTTTTTTTTTTTTTTTCTGGACCTTCTGCCCTTTACCTTGACAGAAGTTAATATGTTTTTATTGATACAGGAGTATGATTACTTTGGGGTTTTGGTTTTTTGTTTTAGCTTCATGCAGAGGCTACTTCCTTTTATCATTCCTCGCCTCCATTTTCTATTGCAAAAACTCCAAAAACATCCAAATTACAACCTTCCTTTTCTCATTATTTGTTATAGTAAACAGTAAATACAGTAATGCATTTTTAGTGAAAATAGCAACAATGACTTAATTAAGAAATCTGCCTTTTTAGAATATAAATGAGAAGACTAAGTGAATTGATTACAGTCTCTAAATAAAATTTTTCATATTTGAGGAAACTTTTATCAAAGACAAACATTTGCCTTTCATGGTAGTTAGAAGATTAATTCAGTCTGTTTTTTGTGGGGCGGGTGGGGGTGTTTGCTTGCTTGCTTGCTTGTTTGTTTGTTTGTTGTCCATGTCTGAGAGCCCAGTTCACTTTTCTTTCTTGAATCTGTGTTAACTTGCCACAGGAATACCATGTGAAAATCTGTAGGCCATATTTTGAAGGAGGGTGGGCAATCTTTTCTGCCATATGAATGTGATGAACATACTATTTTCCCTTATGCTTCTAAGATATCACCACTACTGTTCGGTTGCTTTACTAGTGTGATGTTAGGTCTTCAGTTCTTCAAAGTTACTACTAAATGCCGCCGTGTTACTTCCTAGTATTTTTCAGCATGCTTTAAAAGACATGACTGTATGATTGCCTTTGGTTTTCATTGCTTTCATTTTGTCAGTGGTTGAATACAGAACTTCTTTTATTTTTTAAATACATCACAGCAACAAGACTAGACATATGCAGTGGGATAATAGAAAAATTCAGGATCTTCCGCACAGAAAAGACTTACTCAGTGAAGGCTGGGAAGTGGTACTTCGAGTTTGAGGCAGTCACTGCAGGAGACATGAGAGTTGGCTGGACCAGGCCAGCTTGTCTGCCAGATCAGGAACTTGGCTCAGATGAAGAAGCTTTTGTTTTTGATGGCTTTAAGGTTTGTATATATTTCTCTGTAACAATATGAGTGACTGCAAACACTTACTTTTGCTCCTCATTCTCTCTGCCATTGCCTCAACTTAATTGCCTTATGTTCTTTCATTTGTGTTTTATGAAATTGTTTGTCTTTCTCTTTGAGGACCTGAGTGGAATAAGAAAGAAAATAGCAATGCCTAAGATATAGATCAATGTCACTTGAGAAATTAATTAGCAGTTTTTGGCATTTGTATAGTTCTTTTCTTTTCATAGCATTTATATAGTGCATATGAAGCATTGAAAAGCTCAGTGACATAGCCAAATTCAAAATACTGGCAGAGCTGTGATTAACTGTGAATCATTTCTTTAAATTTTTACTCTGCTGTTCTGTGTATGAGAAATGCCATTAGGGAATGAATATGATTAACATTATTAACAGTAATTAATTGAGGCAAACTTTGATACAAGTTTTTGTAGGAATGTAGAAGTTAAAAAGGGTATACCTATGTTTTCATGGAAATCTTTATAGAATAAATTTAGAATATTATTCTTTTAGAATAAATGAAGTATGATAAAATCAGTAATTTTGGTATAATTTCACTCTGTGAAACAATGACAGACTGAAATCTAGTGGTAAGAATATATAGGAAAACAAAGCATTTTATATGTCACTGATTTTTATAACAGTAGATTAAAATGACACAATAGAACTCTTTATTTTAGTATGAGGGCACATGAAACTGCTATCCAAACTATAATTGCTGTTAAGGCTACTGATGACTCATGTCTTAATGAAGATGGTTACTGTGTGTTCCTTGTATCTGATATTGGAATTAATTTCCCTTATTACTATTACAATATTTGACAGAAATCAGTAGGATTGCTGGCTATTCTTGTTCAGATCAAGCTTGTCAGCTGTTTCTTCTTCATATTTTTAGATTTTCATTTTTTCCCAGTCTTGTATTACACAATCTGAGATGCCTTAGAAGGAGAACTGAAAAGCTGTTTCTTGTAAGATCTCTGATTGGATTTAATACCTATTAAGGTTTCACGTCTTTACTAGAATACTGAGTAGTAGTTTGCCTTCTGAATTCTAGTTTTTGACCTTTAGTTCTTAATCCACAAAGCTATTTTGTTTTCTTTGATTTTGGCAGGTACTCTCCTTGGTTGGAGAAAAGCTCAAGTTTTTTAATCCTCAGGAGAGGGAGCAAGGCTAATTTATTTTTTAGGATTTTGAGAAAGTATACAGAGGATGAAAATCTAATTCTGAATGAATAAATGAATGGGGAAGCTCTTTGTTATCAACACTACTTTGTTTTATGCATATTATAATACTTCTTAATAGATGTCCATTTATCTGAATTCCACTCCATGGTCCCAGCTAAGGGTATCCATCCAAAGCCCTGAAGTCTTTGACTTGAGGGTCAGTCATACAAAGCATTAATCATGCCCTTTATTCTGGAATCTCTCAGAAGCTCAGAGTGCTCATCCTGTCCACAGCAATTCTGTTCTTTCCAAGATCTGATATGACAGGAGGTTTCATTTATTTTATATGCAACATATTTAGAATTATACTTGAAGAAACAATAAAGTTTGTTTGGAAGAATTGAATTTATAGGCTACAAGATTAAATGAAAACAATTGCTTAAAAAGAAGTTTGCAAAACAGCTATTTAACATTGCAATTGATAGCATATTATTTCCATTATAAGCCTTTCATAGAGCTTCTGCATAAAAATAAGCCATGCTTTTGCTTGTTAATAAAGCGTTGAAATAGCAATTTTTCTCACTTGGCAACGTTTTACAATACTGTTATGAGGAGCGCTCACAGAAAACTAATTGTTGATTTTCCATTTTCAGAGTCAACTTGCAGTACCACAGACATTGTTTTGGAATGATATGCTGTGAAAGTGTTAATTTTAGTACCATGCTAATCGAAGGGGTTAATTATTAGTTGTACCACTGAGAGGGAGAGGAACAGATGCATTGTCATTATGATTATTTGAAATTCTTTGAAATCCCTTTCAGGCACAGCGGTGGCATCAGGGTAATGAGCATTTTGGCCGCTCCTGGTTGGCAGGAGATGTTGTTGGATGTATGGTTGACATGAATGAACACACTATGATGTTCACCTTGAATGGTGAAATCCTACTTGATGACTCAGGTTCGGAACTTGCATTCAAGGACTTTGAGGTTGGCGATGGTAAGTACTGTAATATATTGTGCTGTTAACTTGCTGCTGTTGCTCTGTTTGTCTTCCTGCTGGGTGTGTTGTCTTCCCTATAATGTGGTGGACCTTTCTCTTTTTCTCTTTCTTTTTTTTCTCTCTGGGTGAAAGAGTGAGTGAGTATGTAGCTTTGGTTGGCCAAAATATCTTGGTGTAGCTTTAACTATGTTGGGCAATATATGTTGTTGTAACTTGTTCTTATTAACTTTAGAACAGTATGAGACGGACAGATTAAGCTTAGTAGCAGTAAAGGTATTTTATATATATACAGTGTATGGCTGATCATTAGCTCCTTCGGTGCTCATAAATTGAGTATAATTTTGTTGCTGTGCTTTGTACTCCTGCCAGAAATACTTTGTTGTGGACTGCAGTCACAGAACTTCAGCAATGCAGTTCCTAGGTGGAGTAGAAGCTGGTGCAATACTCCGTACTGATAGAAGTACTTAGTTTGTTAGGGACTGCAGTCCAGGATGATATGATACATTGAATTCTTTCCTATTTCCAAAGAGAGAGGCTGAGGCATCTAGTATATAAACAGCAGTCTCTCTTTTTATATATACTTTCCTACGACTCTGTTGCTCAAAGCCCAAGAAGCTTATGCGCTTATTACTTCTATATCTGGAGAAAAGACTCACTATAGATTTTCTGTCATTAGCGAATATATTTAAAAAAATATTCTAAAGGCTGAAAGACTTGTAAATACTGTAAAAGATTTTTGCTTCTGAAACTAAGCTTTGTGGATGCCTGATGCAGTAACCCGTTGTCTGTTTATCCAGCGCTGTACTTGAGCCTTCCTTTTTCCGTGGCCTTACATGTACTGCATGTGGGCTAGTAACTTTCTGTATTGACTCTGATACAAAACTGTAGTTTCTGCTGGAGAAGTCTTACTTCCTCCTAAAGCCCATTAGCTAGGTTTGTATGAGGTCCCTGTTTCTCCCATCTGACATTTAGACATGTGCTAGTATGCTATCCATAAGGCTGTTAAACATAGTACATATTCCTTCCATAACCAAAAGTGATGTATTAGACCTAAACTCTCAGTTTCCTCAGTAACAAGAATTCAAACTGATTTTAATTACTACTGTAACATAAATTCTAATTGGCTACAAGGAATTAGCTTCATTTCCTCTGAAGGAAAAGCAGATGTTGGCTATAATTTTTTTGAGTAATTCAAAGTGCACTGCTTGTTAAGAAAAATGCAACTGTGTTTGTTGATATATGTGTGTATACACATGCCTTTAAACCAAGATAAAACAGCTAGCTTTTACTTAAGTCTTCCCAGTGACAGTGACAGTGTTTCTATTGATAAGGATTTGTTCTCACACATTGCATAATTTGATTTCATTTTTTAATTTCTTTTCTAGGTGGGGTGTGTGTACATATATATATATATATATATATATATATATATATATATATATATATATACCATATGTATAATCTGTAAAAACAAACACACACACATATATACATGTATACGTATATGCAATTTGTAATGTAATCTTGGCTTACTGGTGATATGATCTTATCCCCCAATAAGATGTAAACAGAAATTAATGTATTCAGCAAACACAAAAAATTTGCTTCTCTGTGTCCCTATTTATAATATCCTCCAACACAATTAGTGCTTTGATTTTTGAAAGAAGCGTTGACATAGTGCCAGCATAGCAGGAAGCAGCCATTAGAGTTCAGTGGCTCAAGTCAGCATGTTATATGATAAATTATGGTAACCTTTTAGGATGCAGTGGTGAATCCACAGTCATTAATTGAAGAAACAGTCCCCTTTTTGCATCTCCCTATTTTTCTCTGTATTGCAGCAGAGAAGACTTGTTGTGATGAGTTCCATCTATATGGAAAAGAAAGTTGCTTTAAACTGCACTGGGAATTTTTTCATTGATTTAAGTGGACATTGCATTAAGTTTTTCAATGCAGAATTTCTATTCTTCTTGCTTTGTGTTATGGACCCATAACAACTCTTCATTTTGGAGCAATGCTCTGAGACACAAGGTGGTTGAATTTAACAACAGACTTATGGGGTCTTGAAAATAAATTATTTTAAAATTTTTTACTCTTTTTAAAGTTATTTTGTAAATTCATGTTATACTATTAATGTTTATTGCGGCATATTCAGCACATTTGCATATACTATAAATAAATACAAAGAATACCAACAAGAAGCCTGGATGCTCACCATGAACTAAGAAGGACGTTTCTCCCTGTATGCTAGAGAGATACAAATTAACAGAAGCATACATGCCTCTCAAAGTGTGTTATTATGCTTACCTAATCCTTAAAAAGAGGTTTTGTTTTGCTTTCTTTGGCAGTGGATTTAGTAAGAAAGTTAACACTTAAATTTCTGCTGCTGTCTTAGCTTTCTCTCTGTGATCTGTAGGAGCACCCCTAGCTTGGCACTAGCTCCTTGTCCCTTGCCCTGTTCAATTAGTATCTAGCATTTGGAAAGGAGGCATGCTAGATAGGAAGAAGAGGCAAGGGCTTTTTTTATGGTGAACTTCACAGCTGTCTTTTGTGACAAGGACTGCTTAGTTAGGTCTCAGGAGTTTTGCAAGTAGCAGTCATTTTGACTGCTTTGCAGGGATGTATTTGGGCCTGTGATTCCAAGGCCATTAACATTTAATCTACACTTCAGCAAGTCAGTGTACAATATAAATTTGATCCACCAAATCAAGTGTAGAAGCACTATCAAATTTCTTTCAAATTAGTGAGAGTACACAGTAGGGGGTTTAAGCCAACTCCAAGCTTGTGTTTCAGTTCTGGGAGGAGAGATGATGCCAGATCCAGTATAAAGCCAGCTGGTACAAAGTTACTGTTTATGTAAATCTAAACCAGCAGAGTAATTTTTGTGCCTATTGCTGTGGCGGTGTTGGTCCAGCTTTTGGAGCCGTAAAGCAGGCTTTAGGGCCAAATCAGGCCTTATGAGATTGCCAAATACTTGAGGCAGATCTGAGAAGAGATTTTGGAGTTGTACTCTTCTTTGTTGTTCTTGTGAGTTTCAACACAGAAGGCACAGCTGGGAATGAGAGGTGTTGGCAACTAAGCAGCTTTTGTGTTTAAAAAGTATCTAAGCATTTGCACTGATCCAAGGACTGGAGCACCTAATTAGGATAGCATCCAGCAGCTGTGTATGGCTGAGTAAAAGTTGTTCCTGATAATGGACTTTTGAGAAGTTGGTGCCATGTTTACAGTTCTGCATGCCCTATAGTGGCATACAGTGGTCATAATGTGGTCCAGAAACTGGCCACAGCTACATTTTACTGAAGATTTGTATCTCATCAACATGAAATTCTGTGTTTTGGAATTCTGTATAACAGAGTAACAAGTAGAAATACTGGGTGGTTATTGTAAAATACTGTGCTCAGAATGGGGACAGACACCAGTTACCTACTTAGTGTCTAAATTTGGACATTTACCTTAAGAAGAATCTTTGCTGTGGGCCTGTTTGAGGCCTCAAAATCATTCTATACCATAGAGTATTTTTGTTTATAAATTTGATTTATTGTTAGAAATTTACATACTTGTGTGCCTATAGGTACATAAAACAGTGAGAAATATTATATAGATAATTGCCTAAAATCTTCTTGATTACTGTTGAAATGTAAAAAAAAGAAAAAAAATTAAAGTTTTAATCTTTTTCTGTTACCTTTTTTTAGGTTGATATTTTGTGTCTTATATATCAAATATCTATATTTGAGAGAAGTTGTTCAATCTTTTGAACAGCAGTACGTGCAAAATAGTACTTTTGGGTTATGGATCCCTATTCCTGTAATACATGGGAAAGATGGGTCTTTTGCCTATTAATTAGGTTGTTGAATCTTAACCACTTTGCTTTCATCTGCATTGCAGAGTATTTTTCTCTCAGATTTTTCATAATATCCCTTTAATTCACATTAAGTTTTCTAGTGTCATGTATATAGAGAAGAGCTTGCCTTTGGAATAAGACCTGCTATTCTGATTTCAAAGGCATACACTATTTGATTTGGGATTTAATAACTCCAGATCAGTATTTCTAAATATTATGAGTATTTCATATAAGATTCATTATATGGGATGTGTCTGTATATATGTATGTGTGTGTGCATACAAACTCACATATACCCAAATTAAATATGACTTTTGTAGGGCTTTCATTTTTTAGCCTGGATATTGATATAGTGCTTTGGTTTGGTTTTGTTAATGGCTCCTGCTTAAGAGCATTGAGGCCTTTCTGCATGTCACTTCTGAGTGAACTGTTTGCATGTCATGTGCTGCTGCAAAAAGTGACTTTCCACTTCAGAAAAAAAAGATTTGTAAGAGCCCTTTGGTCAGCTTTGAAGAATGTAGTTTGATTATAAGTCAGTCCTGCAGTTTCAATTTACTTACGAACAGTGAAGAGGGAATATGACTGTATGCCAACTTACTATCAAGGCTCATGAGCTGTGTCTTGCGCTGTGCTGCCAACAAGAGGATATGCAACAATAATTGCATATTATTATGCACTTACGTAAGAGAAATTTTATACTGTAGATATGAAATGCTCATGCTTTATATTCCTATATGAACATAAACACTCTGCAACCCAAGTTTTGTTTAGTCAATGTATGCTCTCTCTGAGCAGGAATGTTACTGTTTGTACTGAGTTTTTGATAAATTGCATCGCAAAGCTCATCCTGTATTCACAAAAGTAGGGAATGTTGTAAGAAGTATTGCTGTCCTATCCTGTTGCCATAAGTGACAGACAATATTAGAATGTTACTTTTCTGATGGTACTGTTTTTACTTGTCTTGCTATTTCATAAAATAAAATAAAAGATTTGCTGCACAGCCCTGTTATGCACCTGGAGATTAAGAACGAGGCAATGAGTAAATCATCTTTTTATGTAGCCTGCAGCATGCAAGGGCTGCAAAGGATCTCCAGAATACCATGTCTATGGCTGGATACCTGTATATGGAAAAGTCTTGAAAGTTGATTTGTGTTCCATAGCAAAACACAAAACTGCTTTACCAGCACACTCTTTACTGTCTTGTAAGAACAGTGTGAAAAGTACATGTCATTTCTTTCCCAGATGGGGAATAATCCTAAACAACCTTAGTGACATTTGAGTATGCTATTGGCAAATCAGGGCAGAATTTTGCCGGAGAGGAAGGTAATGCTTCCACACATAAGATTGGTATTGCTATTTATATTTTATTCATACAGAAGAGCAGTTACTGTATAGTAATGATCTCTTGCAGGAGTTAGTTACCTGTACAGAACTGTTCTAGCATCAATGAAATTTGTATTGATGAGAGAGATTATCATGATTTCATATTGGCTGCAGTTAGCGTTGGTAGAAAATACTGAACTGAATTAAATAACTTCAGTGAGACATCTACATGTGTAAGATTAGTTCTGGGTTTGTTTGTTTTCTTTTAGGGATTCTTGCAAATGCTCATTTACATTTTTTGTGTGGAAAAGCTACTGCCTGCTTCACTCCTAAGAATGAATGCATCAATGAAATTTTTTTTTTTTTACCTCAAAGGGAAATGCATAAGTAGAAGAATTAACTTCTTATTCTGTTTAGGAAGGGTAAATATCAGTCATATTTTAAATATTCCTATCTGACGTAGCTATGTCTTTTATATCTCTTATTTATCTCCATGATTAGAGTTTATGCTCTTCCCTTGATTTCCTTGGCTTTGCTTAAAATCATTTACAGCAGTGTATAGGTTCCTTTAATTCATCAGGATGCCTAGTAATTTTCCCTAGGAGAGCTGCTGGGCTCTATTGCTGTATATGTCTGTTTATAGAACTGTAACTTCTCTAGTTATGAATTGTATAATACGATTTTTTTTCATTTAGTTCTGGAAAATGCTCTTTATTTTCTAACATTGGATTTGCATGAGCAGAACAGACGTAAATCATACTGATTAAATCCTCTATGTTGTCAGTGTGAGAAGCTGATGCTTCATGATTTAAAAGCCTTGCTACTAAGATAAAAATCTGGACTTCAGCTTATGACTTGTAGTGTATGGCCTGAGATTCACCATGCCTAATACACACATATACATAATAAATCTTGCTTATCTGTAATAATAACAAAAAAAAAAAAAAAAAGAAAAGAAAAGGCGATATTGACAGCTGATCTTTGATCTAATGAGCAATCATTCCTGTAGCTGGTGCTGTGAGGTATGCTATTGTCTCTAAAGAACATGTTGTGAACAGATGTTCTGCCATTTTTTATCCAGACAGCCTTAAGAAAAGCAAGGAACTCATTTTATTTCCTCCTTATACTGTTCCGTATCTGTTAGAGTGGCTTCACCTGAGCCAGAATAATGGAATGGAGCTTTACGTTTCTTGTTGATGCAAGAGAAGACAAGCAGAGTTGAACTTAAGATTTGTTCAGCAGCGTTTTTTTTAATTGTTGTATTTTGTTAGTAACTGGGTCAAATAAGTTTACAAAACTGTTTTTAGCTGGAAACTCAAAACCAGGAGCAAGAGGAATAGGAGAAATAACATATTTTCTTTGTTTTCTACACTAAGATTCTGAACCTGAGCAAAAAAAATGGTTATTTAAAAAGTGCAGAGATTTAACACTGACTGCATGCACAGAAGTGAATTCCTTGTGCTGGTGAAACAATAAAAGAACAGATACATACAAATCTGAAGCTGACTCGAAGTAAATTCTTTGAAACATCGCTTCATGAAGCTACAGTATAATATTGTCACTTCCAGTACTACAAAATTTCTATGAAAAATAAAAAGCTACTAAGTGTAGTTTCTGGGTTTTATCATTATTTTTTATTCTGCAGCATGAAGTTGGTGCACATTTTTGTTTTTGCTGTTTTGGAAACAAGAACTATATTTCTTTTAAGGAGATATTTGGGTTTCTCTGAAAATACCATGACTATTGGAGTTTTAGAAGGAATATTGACTATTGTAAGACTCAGAGTAAAATCATGAAAACTGATAACACTCTGCCATGCTAGCAGAGAGCTTAACCAACTGTTTGTTGTCAGAATCCCTGAACTTCTCTCTTACATTTCTCTAAAGCGAACTGGCTGCTGAATGAAGAGATTCTTAACTATTAGGGACCTGTATTTTCAAAATGATATTTGAGATAAGATTCTTGGTGATACATAAGAGGTGATGAGGTAATGACTGCTTGCACTTATACTGTTGTTTTTTGGCATTTTTTACAAGTAATTTTTAATTGGGTTATGGGAAGAAACCAATTCACTGATGTTTGTGATGTACAACCCACATGTTCTTTCTTCTTGTTTTTTTAAGGGTTTCTACCTGTGTGCAGCCTGGGCTTATCTCAAGTGGGAAGAATGAACTTTGGAAAAGATGTCAGCACTCTAAAATATTTCACTATCTGTGGCTTACAGGAAGGGTATGAGCCCTTCGCTGTTAATACAAACAGAGACATCACCATTTGGCTGAGCAAAAGACTCCCTCAGTTCCTATCAGTGCCATTAAACCATGAACATATCGAGGTCTGTGATCTCTATTGGAATCTTTCTAGACACTTTTTCCATGAGTATGCTTTAACTATAAAACTACTTCTGCACTTCTAGACAAGGTTTTTAGTTTGGTATGTTAGCTCTGTTCTGGATGTATTTTACACCTGCTAGAAGCTTGCTACCTTCGGTGGAGTTACAAGTAACATAGTTATTTGGTTCATTGTATCTATTCATCCATAAAATCTGTCATGTGTGTAAATATGAGCTTCTCAAAGATGAATTCCTTGTGCAGCGAGCGAGAGTCCTGTACATAAAAAATCATTCAAAAAAGTGAGCCTTTCTATGTAACAAGTATCATGTGTTCTGGTGCACACACTTAGTGATTTTCCATGACTAATTGCTTTTGATTTTAATAAATATTTATGAGCTAGTTGTGTCAACAGTTATGTCCCAGTCAGTTGTGCAGCTTGCCTACCATAAAGCCGCTTTAAAATCAGTGAAATAGAACCTTTCTTTCTATTGTGTGTCACAATGTAGGGTTTTTTTGTCTTACATATATACTTTATTAGTTGCTTTTTGTTGTTCTTCCCAAGATTGAATTTATATTTTGTGAGTGCTTTTTTAACAGAGAAACAACAAAAACCTCCACTCCCAATAACAGGGTATTTATTTCCCCTTAAAATGATAGTACATGATTACAATGTATCTGAATGCACTGTTGCAAGTTTTGATTTGTTTTAAAATGTCATGAGTGTTTATTCTAAAAATATGGCTTGAATATTTGAGAGCAGGAGAAAAGCATCAGCTTCAAAATATATACATCTTTATTTTTGATAGGTAATGAGAATTGATGGCACCATAGACAGCTGTCCCTGCCTGAAGGTCACACAGAAGTCATTTGGTTCACAGAACAGTAAATCAGACGTCATGTTTTTTCGATTAAGTATGCCTATTGAATGTGCTGAGGTGTTCTCCAGGACAGCTGCAGGAGGGTTAACAGGCACTGGTCTTTTTGGCCCTAAGAATGACTTGGAGGATTACGATGCTGATTCTGATTTTGAGGTTCTAATGAAAACTGCTCATGGTCATCTAGTGCCTGACCGGACAGAAAGAGACAAAGATGCCACAAGACCAGAGTTTAACAATCATAAAGATTACACTCAAGAAAAACCTTCACGTCTTAAACAAAGGTCAGTAGCACATTTGGCATATTTTTTTATTTGAATTGCCGAAGGAAATGCCAGTCAGGTCTCCAGAGGTTTTACCCTAGTTCTGCCCTAAATGCGGATTTAACTAAGTGGGACAGTTAATGTTCATGTACTTAAGTTACATCATCTGCAAGATACTGACCAAAATTAAGCAAAAACCTGAAAACATTTCTCCAGCTATTAGAGACCTATCATTAGATTCATCGTGAAGGCTTTTGAGATCCTTAGATGAAATGCATTCTAAAACCATGGAAATCCTTTCTGACAGAACTATAAAGTCTCTGAAGTGACCTGAGAATTTTTTCACAAAACTTCCAAAAAGCTGAAGATGTTTATATAATCTGTAGTGAGTATCAGCTTCTTAGGTCATTTGCTTCATTAAGTGAGGCAAGAATATTCTCTAGTTGACATGTTCATTCTCCCTAACTTTTCTTACATAATCCAATGAAAGAAGGACCTACCTGATGATGCTGTGGAGATGCTAACACTGCGCCATTGCCCAGATACATTACTGCAACCAGCAGCTTTCCATTCCTTTCTATCATTCTTTACCAAACTGACTTTGTTAGATATTCTAAGTGCAGAATAAATATGGAAGTGTGGGTGAAATTTTAAAACGTATCAAAGTAATTTAAGATTCCAGGTTCCTTTTCCAGAGTGTCAAAAATGCTTAACAGCTTAATAATTCTTTTTAAGTTAAGAAGGGTTCAGCTTCCAAGGGAGTTTTGAATATACAATTTAATAAAAAATTATATAAGTGCTTTTAAAAATGAGTCCATCGTTTCTCTGAAGAAAATATTCTGTTTTGAACTGTGGGTAAGTAATAAATACATGTTATGTAATAATGTAATAAATAATGTGATAAATACTGTGTATTCAAGGCTAATGTACATGTGCAAAATTCATCTGTACTTATACTGATTTACTGAGCCTTTCATACAGATTTTGATTTCATTTTTTTATTACAGATTTATGCTGAGGAGGACAAAGCCTGATTATAGCACAAGCCACTCTGCACGACTTACTGAGGATGTGCTAGCAGATGATAGGGATGACTATGATTATTTGATGCAAACTTCCACGGTATGGTAACCTAGGTTTTGTATTTCAGCTGTTTACTTTCTTGAACAACTGCATGTTTTCACTGTTAAGAGCTTCAGGAAACATGTGATTTTCAGGCCAAATTTTAAGTGTAAATTTCTGCAGTAGACCTGCATTACTAAGTTGAGACTGCTACATTCATTTTGTTTTGCCTTGATAGTCAATCTAAAATAATTTAATGTGGAGAGCCATAAATTCATTTGAATCTGTTTTTGAAACTATTTTGAAACTATTATTTGAAACACCGTGCATCAGAGAGGAGAAATAAATGCAGAGTGTGTTAAACCAACAGATCAGTGTTCAGGAACATTTGAACACCTCTTTCCTAATTTTATTCAGCATTTTTTTCATTGAATTCCTGGTTACAGTAATAAGGGTTTTGAGTGCCTTTCTCTGAGATCAACTCCATAAGCACTCACTCACAAAATATAGCTCTTTCATATTTATTCTCCTCTTTCCAAAAGATATTAGCATACTACCGGCTGCCAGTTACCTACAGGGTAAAAATTGCAGCTGCAATACAAATATAACCTACAATGCTACAATGCAAAAGCCTACAGGACAAGCCCATAGCTGCATCTGTACTGTTTTCCCCTTTTTTTTTCTTTAACATGCATGTTTTTGTTGGCTGTATTTTGATTTGTGTTGCTATCCTTTATGTTGCTTGTCTTACGAATTGCACTTGAACAAGTCTATGCTAGCTTTGAAGAGATGACATTTTCAGATTCTAGAACAACAAATTAATTCTGAATCAAAATAATACAATAGAAAATCAATATTAACACTTTGTAACATGATGTTTTTATTGACAGTACTATTATTCGGTGAGAATATTTCCTGGTCAAGAACCTGCTAATGTCTGGGTGGGCTGGATTACGTCTGACTTTCATCAGTATGACACAATCTTTGACTTGGACAGAGTGCGCACAGTCACAGTTACACTGGGAGATGAAAAGGGGAAGGTTCATGAGAGGTTGGTTACAATTTTCCTAGAAAGATGTATATTTTTTATCTATAAAGGCAACTAACAACTAATAATCTGTAGTTTTACTCCACTTAATGGAATTGGATTGATGTAAAATAAGTTGTAGTATCAAAAAGTGCAGACTGGTGTGGTCCCCTTATAACTTGTTTTCTCCTCTTGCTTGTGAAGATTTGTGGAATAATGATCTGGTAAAACTAATAGATTGAAAAAGTAAAGAGTAGTACAGCTTTTATATGTAGTTTCAGTCATTCATTTCAGAACATGATCCTGTATTTGTGCAAAATAGAGCTCTTCCTTGTCGTATTTTTGGAACTTTTTGGCTTTGGGCAGGCCAGGCTTAGTACAAGAACAACTCCTGTCACAACTTCTGCTTATGGTCCATGTCAGAAACTCTGTATGTTATGCTTAACACTAAATGTTATAAAACATTAACTTGCAACGTTAGTTTTATCTCTTGAAATTTTACTAATGATTTGAGCTTTTGCTTGTTTTGTCTTCTTCACTTTTTATTTTTTCAATTACGAGGTTTAGATTTCATTGAAATTTGGTGGGACCTCCTGTTTTCAGCCACATGCCCCATTGGTTGCAGCAGCACAAACTTATTTTTAGGCTTCTACAGAAAGTTTACATGCCATCCATAAATAAATTTGTCTTTTGACATTCAGTATCAAACGCAGCAACTGCTATATGGTGTGTGCAGGAGAGAGCATGAGTCCTGGACAAGGACGCAATAATAATGGGCTGGAGATTGGTTGCTTGGTTGATGCTGCCAGTGGTCTGCTGACCTTCACAGCTAATGGCAAGGAACTAGGCACATACTATCAGGTGAGTATTTTTTGATGACATCTTCCAGTGGAGAGGGGGGAACAAAAAGCCTCAACTGAATTTTATTATGATATTTGATATTATTATGATATTATGAATTTAGTATGATTGTTACAAGACTGGAAGAAAAAGTAATTGAAGCTTCTATGGTAATTTTTCCCTCCTGGTAGGATTTTCTGGAGTTTTATTCACAGGCTTGCACTTACTGGCAGTCAATGCAGATGTTGGGGGGTGTCTAATATTTAACAGTATTTTGCTGTCTTCAGTGAATATTTATTTTTGCATCTTTCATGTAGGTTGAACCAAGTACTAAGCTATTTCCTGCTGTATTTGCTCAAGCTACAAGCCCCAATGTTTTCCAGTTTGAATTGGGAAGAATAAAGGTAAATAATGCTTACATTTTGTGCAAATTTAGGAATAATAATACATCATATCAGGTAATCATTGATTTTTTTCATTTGTTGTACAACGTGTTCTTATTGGGCACATTTTTATGAGTCCAAGTGTTTGCACTGTTGCCATTTTTACACTGAACTCAATTCATGTATCTAAAATATAGTACGTAGGATGAGAAGGATTATAACTGATATGAATGGGCAAGGGATATTACAAAGTCCCGAGAAAGTTTCTGCATCTCATCCTTCCTAATAAAATGAAACCAGATGTTTCTGAATTAAATATATTAAATATATCATAAATTGCTTTCAGTCACTGCGGCAGTAAGGCAAATCTCGTATTTTATAAACTGAGCCATGGATGACTGGATGCTATGCAGATCAAGTTAGGCTTTAAATGAGTTTTAAGATACATTTAAACAGTGCACATACGAAAACTGAGCCAAAATTGACTTTCTTGCTTTGGATATGTGGATGTCTAAGAAATCAGGAGATAAGAGAAGGGTGAAGTTCAGATCTCTGGTCCATGGAAGCTAACTATTAGATCCCAATACACATTCCATTCAAGTTTCTATTTCATGTTTAGTTATTTTAGAAAAAAATGTGAAGAATGTGCTTATGCCACTAATTGGCCAGCAGTTACCAGCTGGTTTTGCAAACTACTGAAAATGTTACTCTTCTGTTACACTGTTTTATACTGTACTGTCCATTGACTATCTGTTTTGAGAAATATCACATATTCATTATTTCTAAAGATGATGAAGCTGATTGTCTGTTATGTTGGAATTCTCCAGAATGTGATGCCATTATCTGCTGGTTTGTTCAAAAGTGAACACAAAAACCCAGTCTCTCAATGCCCTCCGCGTCTCCATGTCCAGTTTCTGACTCACGTGCTTTGGAGCAGAGTGCCAAACCACTTCCTGAAGGTTGACGTCTCTCGGATCAGTGAACGTCAAGGCTGGATGATACAATGCTTGAATCCTTTGCAGTTCATGGCCCTTCATATTCCAGAAGAAAATAGGTTGATGTTTTTTATATGTGAAAGTACACTGGGGCTAGGTTGGGATTATAAAGCTAGACATGTCGTAAATTTTTCTGTAAGAGAATCCCAGGTCCCTGTCTCTCTTTTTCTCTCTATTTGTATGTATAACACATGTAAGTAGAAGCAATATATTTTGACTTAGCCAGCATTACAATTTAATTTAATTTAATTTTTAAATGTTTTAAAATCTGCATCTTTTTGTTGTGTATCCAACCTATAGTAGCTTCTCTCTGAACTCTTTAACATTGGGGTATTTGGGTTTTAAACTAAAATGAAAAAGAAACTGAGACCATAAGTTATTAAAGATAATCTGCAAGATAGACAAAGATCTGTTTTTCTTAGCTTTTTAAAATGTGTGGCCAGTGAAACTATTCTATTACTTCAGTTTTCCTAAATTTAATTGAAACAATTGGAAAAATGTCGATTTCAGATTTTCTTGTTTCCCAAATGTCTAAATATAGCAGTAATGACTGAGACCAAAAACAAAATCACTAAAAAATTAAGCAAGAATTCTAAAAGAAAAAAAAAAAGTCCTGCAAACTAGCTAGTCCACTGTCATTGTGCAATCCCAGATCTAAGAACAATAAATGACATAAATGTGTCATCCTATACTGGATTAAAAAGATGATTTTCAGTTATTCAAAATCTTGTTTGTAGTATGAGTAAGTGTTCTGTTTTAAGTACATCAGTTGGATCTTTCCCCACTGAGGGTAACTGAAGTTGTACTTTAGAAATGACTTGGATAAATACCTAGCTAAACTTCATTCTTGGTCCATGATTCTTGGGTTAACAGGGTTTATCACATGAAAGTTGAGAAGTGAAAAATTCCATCCACAGAAATTATATTGTCCTTAGGTAGAATTTTGAATTCCTTCACTTTGGTAAGTTGTTACTGTGATATAGAATTTACTGTTTGTTTGTTTTTTTCCCCTCTGCAGGACAATTGATATTTTAGAGCTAACAGAACAAGAAGAATTGCTGAAATTTCACTATCATACCCTCCGATTGTATTCAGCTGTTTGTGCTTTAGGAAACAACCGGGTGGCCCATGCTATGTGTAGCCATGTGGATGAGTCTCAGCTCCTGTATGCTATTGAGAATAAGTATATGCCAGGATTATTACGTGCAGGATATTATGACTTACTTATTGACATCCATCTCAATACCTATGCCACTGCCAGGTTAATGATGAATAATGAATTTATTGTTCCAATGACAGATGAGACCAAGAGTATTACCTTGTTTCCTGATGAAAACAAAAAACATGGCCTTCCTGGTATAGGACTTAGCACTTCCTTAAGGCCAAGAATGCAGTTCTCCTCCCCAAGTTTTGTAAGCATTAGCAGTGAATGCTTTCAGTTCAGTCCTGAATTCCCTCTGGAAATCTTAAAGGCCAAAACAATAGAGATGCTGACTGAAGCTGTTCAGGAGGGCAGCCTCCATGTTAGAGATCCAGTTGGAGGCTCTACAGAATTTCTTTTTGTCCCTCTCATCAAGCTGTTTTACACCCTCCTGATTATGGGAATCTTCCATAATGGGGATCTGAAACACATCTTGCAGTTGATTGAGCCCCGGGTTTTCAAAGAAGCGATGAGTCAGGAGGATGAAAGTGATTTCTCAGAGAAGGAGCTGAGTTCAGATGAGCTCAAGGCAGAAGAAGGAGAGGAAGAAACCAAAGGGGAGCAAGTGCCGAAGGAAGGACTCCTTCAGATGAAGCTTCCTGAACCTGTTAAATTACAGGTAACAATACTGCTGTGTTAGTGGTTGTTACCATTTTCCACATATCCTTCTTTCTTCACCTGGTGATTTCTCTTTAAAGGAGTACAGCAGTCTGATGTTGTTTGAATAGAGAAATAACCTACTTACAGGAAACCACAAGATTAATATCTTGCTGATAATATAAACTTGTATACTGTGAATCAAATAACTCTTGTTTCATTAAGTAAATCACTTTCTGAATTAAGTTATCACTTTCTGAATTAAGTTAACAAGGAATTCTGCATTTCTGTGGATCCAGACACAAAGAAATTCCGTAGAAGCAAGGAGCAAATCCATTGTCTTACAAATAAATGAAACTCCTATTCCTTTAGGTCTGAGGCACATAAATCTCTTGCGTATGTCAGATACTAATTAGTCCTGATCTAGAATATATTACAGATTACTTCAGATGCAGTAAATTACTGCATTGAAGATTTCAGTCATTTCATCTGACAGTAACTGCTGCTGTAAGGGATCCATCCTTGTTTACCTAACACACAGCAGAGTTTTTTTTAGCTTGCCTACTCTTTTTGCTCTTCTGATACTGTTTTCTCAGATGTGTCATCTACTCCAGTACCTGTGTGATTGCCAGGTACGACACCGGATAGAAGCCATTGTAGCATTTTCTGATGATTTTGTGGCCAGGCTTCAAGAGAATCAGCGCTTCCGATACAACGAAGTAATGCAGGCCTTGAATATGTCTGCTGCCCTGACAGCTAGAAAAACAAAAGAATTTCGTTCCCCACCTCAGGAACAGGTACAGCTTACAGTGAACCATTTATTGTTTTCCTGTGCTATGTGTGTGGCAGAGTGTTTTTGATTTCATAGTTTTGCCTATAGAAATCAGTGTTGCCTGCTTTTCCTTTGTGTTCTTTATTTTAAGATTAACATGCTGCTGAACTTTAAAGATGATAAAAATGATTGTCCTTGCCCTGAAGAAATTCGGGATCAACTCTTGGATTTCCATGAAGACCTAATGGCACACTGTGGTACGTCCTGTTTCTGAATATATTTATTTTTTAAATTATATTAGCTTTAAAAGTAATTTTTCTAAATAATTTTAGATAACTCACCAACTAAGTAGCCTGGAGATTACTTTTTATCAATAATAAATACTGTCCCAATAAAGATACACAGTTAGCAGTCATAAAACAAGGAAATGCTCTTATCCTCGTATGTGGTCAAAGTAGAAGAGAATCCATTATGTTTTCCTTGATGAGAGAACAAGATTTTTTTTGCCCATGCAAATACTTGGGAATTTCTTTGGGCTCAATACATTGGATGACTCTGTAGTGCACCTGTTTGTTTATCAAAGGATTCCTGAATTTCATGAGGTTTCTATCAGCCCATTCCTCTATCCTCTGGTACTCCTTGCCCGTGAGTGTATTTGCCACTCCCCTTCCAATCTGGTGTCATCCACAAACTTGATGAAGGTGCATTATGACACTTCAAAGGAATTGTTTTTATTTTAAATCAAAAAAAAGAAGGGAAAATTCAAAGTGAACTGTCAGTTGGCAGAAAACTAAAATGAAATAAAGAACTTAGAAATAATATTTGAAAGAGGTGGAGGCTTCATCTTTCTTTGATTTTCACATTCTTTATTTTTTTTTACCATCATTCTCTTCTTTCAGATTACTTGGTTTACTTTTGTCAATATTATTCTTTTATCTCCTTTATGAAGAATTAGTAATTTGAATAATCTACAACTAGGAAATTAATTGTCTGGGTCAGAAGAGTCATTACAGTGGAACAAAATTATTTCTGTAGGTGTTCAAAACATGGCCATTGCAAAATAAGTAGAACAATTACACATCCTGGGTCCTATGTTTGGCTGCTTAGCCAGTCACCATTTGGGGTGTTGTTGAAATGGTTAAAAGACAATTATATTGACAGTTTGCAAATCAGACAAGGACAACAAGAGCTCAGGGAGCTGCATAACTGCAGGAAAACAGACATTTCATTTGGGTAATTCCACAGCATCTCTGATTCTAACCAATGAGACATTTCAGTCTCTTTACTATTAGTTTGGTTGAAGAAGCTGCCATCTAAAACATTTTGCAATATGACTGAGTGTAAAATAGAAAATTATTGATGATTGTTGTTTAGTTTAACACTGGTTACTCTCTTAGGAAAAAATGTAACAGAATAACTTGTAGTCGAAATGGGACTGTACTTAATGCAAAAAAATCAGACAATTAAACCAACGCAATAGAATTTTTACATGACGAGATGCAAGAAATTGAGGGGAACAATTAATGTGATGCAGAAACATCATGCAAAAGTGAAGACTACTGAAAAAGACCCCCAAACCTTAACCTCATAATAAAAGTTGGAAGGAAAAAAAGAACAGAAAAAATAAATGAATGATCTTTTTACTTTGGTTTTATTTTAGTGTGAGTGTTGGGTATAGGTCAAGGTTTTTGTTTCAGTTGCAATATATTAGTTAAAGAATAAAGTTGTAACATGAGAGAAAGGGCTGACAGGAACCTCATGAAGTTCAAGAAAGGCAAATGCAAAGTCCTGCACCTCGGGAGGAACAACCTCCTGTATCAGTACAAGACTGATTTGCGGAAAAGAACCTGGGAATCCAAGGTGAACATGAGCCAGAAATGTGGTCTTGTAACAAAGGTGGCCAACCATATCCTAGGCTTCATTAGGAAAAGCATCAGCAGCAGATGGAGGGAGGTGATCCTTCCCTTCTACTCAGCACCGGTGAAGTCACGTCTGGAGTGACAAACTGAAACACCATAAATTCCATTTGAACATGAGAAAACACTTTCTCACTGTGAGCATGATTGAATCATGTAACTGCAAGATTGCCAGCCATACTGTGCCATATGCTTCACCAACAGTGAACCAATCTTGGCCCCTTTATGTTTGTTAGTAGAAATGCAGGCTAAGAAACCAGTCTTCTCTCCGTTTTGGTGATGGGGAAATTAAAACTGACTGAAAGCCTGTATGGATTACATTAATGAAGATTTAAATCAGGGCTTTGGGCATAGAAGTATCTATATTATGTATTTTGGGTATAACAATACACGATTTCTACACTGAGTTAATAAGAATTTATACAATAAGCTAATAAGAGAATGAATATTTGATTACATGATCCTTATTTGCTTGTTTCACATCTGTCTCATCTGCACCTGTCCCAAACTGCTTATTGAGCATATCACACATCAAGCTTTTTGGCAGTTCTAACAGAGCAGAACAGCGTTTTTCAGTTTGATTATGTTTGTACAAGCAAGCATGGCTGTAACTAGTTTAAAAGGGGTTCTTTTTTTGCTATTTAATGTATAACTTTGATTTCAGGAATCGAACTAGATGAAGATGGAACCTTGGATGGAAATAGTGATTTAACCATTAGGGGTCGCCTTCTATACCTTATGGAAAAAGTCACATATCTGAAGAAAAAGCAAGCTGAGAAGCCAGTTGATGATGATACTAAGACATCCTGTAAGCAAAATTAAATCACAATTTAGTCTATCCTAATTCCAGATGGGAAAAGAAGCAGACAAAGAAGCTCTTCATATATTATGTACCAAAGCAAGACAGATTTTTACTGAAACATCTATATACCTTAAAGTTTATGGCTCTGACTTTAAGCAAGCTCAACTGGAATGCTTAGGGTAGACAATTTTGTTTCTTAATAGCATGTAGTGGAAAATTTCTTATACTGGCCTTTCCAGAATGTATCTTACTCTTTGTGCAATTAGTGCAGACTTAATTATAGCAGGGTCCTAATTTTAGAAACTCCCTCATAAAACTAGCTGCAGAAGCTCCAATTGAGTACTTGTATGAAGGATGCCAAATGAAAGAAGACTGCACAACTAGACCTTAATTTGTACTGCTGTACTTAGGGGAAACCTCCCCACTTAACATAAAATCCATAATTTACCATTTGTGATTGTTACTTTGTCATTTTTCTGACATCTGCCTTTTCACATGTTGATAAGAGTCCTTGTCAGTGGCATCCAAGTTCTGCACTTGGGATCAACTGATTGTGAATATTTTTTTTAACTTGTCAATTCTGACTTTTTGCCTTTATTGTGGTGGCACTTTAAAATAATTTTTGATGCTGCCATCCTACTAGCAGGAAGAAATTTTTGGACACACAGTTTAGATATTCTGCCTATGGTAGAAACCTGGCTTCCTTCATTGGTGATGTAGAACTTCTAGGTAGACTAGCCTTTTAACTTTGTTGCTGAATGTAGGTGCCTAAGGTTGATGAGAACATTTCCCCAGGGTATCTGTAATGAAATTGCTACTTAGTTGCCAGTTGTTATTGTTGGTTTAGTCTTCTTTAAGACAACATACTGTCTCTTGAAAATATGCCCTCTATCTCTTGAAAATATGCCCTCTATCTTTATAATTATAAACTGTTGTTTATAATAGCTAAATAGGCAGGGATAATTAGAGGCCTTGTCTATGCAGAATGTGGTGCTATACCCTAGGGTTTCCTAATTTTTTTTTTTTTTTTTACGTAGTAAGGTTAGAGCTCTCCAAAACCTAATTTTCTCTCTTTCACTTAATTAGACAATATTGTATTGAACTAATTCCATACAACCCTTCAGGGCAAATAATCCCCACAAGTCTGTGTTATGGTGGCTAGGCTGCTTGGGTTCTGCATTGCAGAACAAAGTAAAGCCAAACGCACAAGCTGAGATATGCTATCGCATTTATGAAAATAGAGGTCAACTGAGAGCCTGCTCATGTGATTCTTTGCAAAGAACAAAAGAAATTTAACATCGTGTCCCTTTCTATTATTATTTATTTCAGTCCTGGTATTTTCTGAAATACCAGCCAAAATACATTTTGTCTTTTAGGTTTTTTTTTTTAAATTATGTTATTCTAAAACATGCTATGCTGTGCGACAATGGAAACACCTATAGTGCAGTGTTTGGACAATTACTGTGAAATACAGTACTATTACTCTTTTTAAATATTTTTCCCCACATTGTCTACTTCATCTTAGCATCAATTCTTTTCCTTCTTTGTTGAACATTATTTTTTCCATAAACTGTTGCCACCTCTTGGGCTTTATCTTTCTATGGGCACTCTTACTTTTTTGTACTCTAAATTTTGACTGAAGTTGTATCTGGTTTATACCAAAATCTCTCAATGCACAGATTTCTAATCTGAGAATATTTTTGATGTGTGCTCTGCATCAGCCACCTTCTTCAACCCCTCTATATTTGTCAGGCAGTTAATTGAACTTCAGCAGGGATTATTAAACTTCCCTTCTCAAACTTTCTCTGTTATCCATTGACATGGAAATAACTTGATTAGTTATGTGAGTACTAATGGAAAAATTCTGCATTTTTTTGTTGTGTTTTTAATTCTTCTGATGTGAACTGTCAGTTTGAAACAAAGGAAAAGTAAAACAGGCTTTGACTATCAGGATGTCTGCAGAGGATTCCAGTTTGGTGTGATAAAATCTTACAAAACTGAATGGAAGTTCTCTTGAGATGGGAAAAAGAGCAGTATTCACTTTGTCCTGATTGTTAGTTCATGAGTATTTTTTCCAAACAGTGGTCTCAAATCTCATCTGATATTAAACATTTTGTCTGTTTCAACATTTTATAATTTTCTGAAAACTTTGCAGCTGATAATTATTGCTAATGAGAATAACAGATATGGGCTTCTTGCTTTATTGGATATTCGACTCAGACTATACAAATGATGTTTTTCACTTGATTTGGTTTAACAATAGGGATTGTGGAGTGTCTCCATTTCTGTTTCTTTTGAAAGGGCTTTAGTTTTAGCAATGGATTAAATTATTCTGTTTGGTACATTATAATGTTAAATTTTGACTGCATATACAGCTTAAGATGGAATCACTGTAAATAAATACAGCATTCACATCTGCTACTTTTATTTTTTCCACTCCCACTTCATAGAACATAAGAAAAATTCTCAGACCTGAATTCTTGGAAAATTCTTGAAAACAGTATATAGAAATAAATCTGGCCACTTTGTGATCATCTTGTATGTCTTTATGTTACCAGATTTAGATTTTATGTATTTTAATTTTGAATATAGGCTTTCATTTTTGAGATTTTTTTTTCCCCTCTGTGATTATGTTTTTATTTGATAGTCTGCTAAAGAAATACCAAGAATAAGTGCTTCTTAAGAATTTAATTCATTCCAGTGCATGTTGCATAGTGGGTTCTGAGGGACTACTGGTAGAGATATGAGCAATTAATGGTAATTTTGTGATTTATGTATTTTCTTCACAGCTACTCTTCAGCAGTTGATTTCAGACACAATGGTACGCTGGGCCCAGGAGTCAGTAATAGAAGACCCGGAGTTAGTGAGGGCCATGTTTGTGTTGCTACATCGCCAATATGATGGTATTGGTGGCTTGGTTCGAGCCCTACCAAAGACCTACACCATAAACAGTGTGTCAGTGGAAGACACAATCAATCTTCTAGCATCCCTCGGCCAAATCCGTTCCTTGCTCAGTGTCAGAATGGGGAAGGAGGAAGAAAAACTTATGATTCGTGGATTAGGGTAAATGACTGGAGCGTAGCATATCTTAATTTACAGATATTTATTGTTATTTGCTATATAGTTATCACCTAAGTTATGCGTAAAATTTGAATGTGAATATTCTACATATGGGTAAATGCAGAAGTTTCATATCAATTAGCTAGTATCTTCAGTTGTAAGATATTTTGTAGCATTATTATATGCATAATTTTCGGAGAGTAGCAAATGACATCTCTAAGACTTCTCATAAGATTTGAAAACACATGTAATGTTTTATGATACTGCAGAAATATATCTTGTTATTATATTTTAAGTACTATGATTGCAAAGAGTACTATCAAAAATGCTGTCTATTTTATATGAGTGCAGTGATTGGTGGCTGTGGACACATAAAACCCCCTCCAGCTGTCAGCAAATGGAGTTTTGTATACATGCATCTGTACATATGCCATAATTTTATTGCCTTGAATGTGGTTAGAACTATTTGAATTATCATGTAGTTTACCCAGGCTTCTTTTTCTTAGTTATATGATTAATAAGAATAAAATATAGCCTAATAAAGGATGCAACTGGAGAAAACTGTATAAAGAAAACATGATCAGCTCTATTAGGAAAGAGTTTAGTTTCTTATGGCTTTTTTCAAAGGAATTTTATTATCCAAGATGACCAGAGAAATTAAACATCAGCTATGATGTGTTAGAAATCCCCAGTCAACAACAGTCATGACAACAACAGCAATGACAACAAAAGATAGATAGTATTAATAAAGAATGCCAGGAATGAAAGGAGAAGAAAAACTTTTGTTGTGCAAAATATTTTTCTTTCTGAGCTTGCTAAAAATCTCAAATATGTAAGTGATTTGTATAAATAGTTTTGCACTGTCATGGTGAACAATACCTACTTCATTGCTTTCCAGCAGATCCCACAATGTTCCCTGATTGCTATAATGTTCAGTGTACTCACGTTAAGGCAAGGCCCACTAATGTCTTTGCAAAGGGGAAAGTCAGTCGCATGTGACCATATACAAAATACTAGGATTTCCCTAACCACTTTTGTATGTCAAATTTGAGTTGTTATTTTTCACTTAACTCAACTTAATCTGAAAATGAGTAAATCATTACTAGATTCTGGCACTCCTGTGTCTGACAAAAACATGAGAGTGATTTTCATTTCATGTTCTGCTTGCTTTTTGTGTGTATTTTTTTCTCGTCATTTTTACTCTATTTTGGAAGCTAAAGTCTTGTCAGACAGATTGATTTAATTTTAATAAAGTCTTTGGTGATATGTGAAAGTCTGATGCAAGGTGAAAAGACGTAGTTTCTGTTTAGCTAGTGTTCTCCTCTGCCTGCTGCTGTTGTCCTCTTAATAGCTTCTGTCATAGTTGTGACCATCTTGTCATCATGCCCCAGGTGTGCCATTTGTACCTTCTGTAGTCTAACCTAGGCTTCAGCACCTATTCAGAAATGCCAAGTTTTTTGCTGAGAGTGGAAAGCATTTCTTTTTTCCAGTGGATAAATGAAAGCATCACCCATTCCTGCTTAAAAACCCTATTTTCCAAGAAATGCTGTTCGAATTTTTCTGAGATGCAGTATTTCATAATGCAGTCAGCAGTTACAGAAAGCACTGACAGTGGATATATTTTCCAAAATAGTATAATATTGCTGGCCAGCCTGAGGTGCCCTTTTTACTTTCTTTCCTTTTTATTTCTGTAAAATAAAGCTGCTGTAGACGAATAAGAATTTAGGATCACTTGGAAGAATGACACCATTGAGCTCATCTAGTCCAAATCTGAATTGTCTTTAAAGATTTGATTTATATCCCTTTCTGTTAACAAGTCTTCTTCCACAGCATGCAGTGTTAATGCAGAAAGGAGATGTGGTAGGAATAGGTTTTGGAGGAAGGCCCATCCTGTATCACCTCTAATATGAAGTCTTGTTAGAGGCTTTGAGGAAAAAGGCCAGTTAGTCTTTCTGATTTATTCAGGGCAAAAGACTAATAGTGCCACCTACATCAGATGTACATACATTCTGTTGTATGACTGATAGTTGTGGATTTATAGCTTTTAGAATGATGGATCTATCTCCTTGCCTCTCTTCTTTTATAAAACTGAAATTTTCCTTGCCTAATCCCAGAAGTTTGAGCTCAGGAAAAAAGACTTTCGTGAGACCTACAATGAAATCTGAACAGCTGCTGACAGTATTTCCTATAGTGACTTTCTAGTCCTTTTCTCCCGTGACCTGATTGCTTTCACATTTATTTCTGGGTTGCATGTGATTTCAAGACTTACTGCAGTTCTTAGAAATGTAATTACTTTTGAAATACACATTTTTATTGGACATCATCACCTCTGCATAAAATATTGAGACTATAATCTTCAGGATTGATTTCAAGTATTTAAATTGTTCTGCTGAAGTATGTAGAAGAGGGAAGAATGTTCTTTGGAACAGTAACTCGTGAAATAACGTTAACATTTATGTAGCTAATGTTTCTGGTGCATTAATGCTTGGAGGGGAGCTGGATATACATTCTCGTCCATGTACAGTCATTTTTTCTTGATCTTGCTGGCAGATATCAAATCTCTCAACACTGAAAATATTCTGAAATGAAGTTTTTCTTTTTTTCCAGAAAATACAGATTAGTTGAATTTAAAGTTTAAATAATATATCAGTTTTGGTCGTGCTTTCATCAGGAAATATTTTGAGATCTGGAATGGAATATCTGATAATGGAATATCTAATGAAAATAGAAGAGTATCACACTCCAGTCAAGTGGTGATTAGGGCAAGGGCAATAACTATAATACGTGACAAGAAAGGTTAGGTCCTTTCTCTATGTACATAAAATATAGAGTATCTGTAGCCAGAGATTGATAGACACTCAACCTGAAAAGCACCCAAGGAAATAATTTACTTGAGATCGTGAAGAATTACACAGTAAATCAACTCTGCAAATAACATATAACAAGTACACTATTTGTCATAACATTTTAATTCAATTTCTTCTTTTGTTCTCCTGTAGAGACATCATGAATAATAAAGTATTTTACCAACATCCAAATCTCATGAGAGCTCTAGGTATGCACGAGACTGTCATGGAAGTGATGGTAAATGTGCTTGGTGGAGGAGAGTCCAAGGTAAAGCAATTCTGTGTTAGAAGGCAGAAAATTTAGAATATATCTATTCAATGATTTACCCTGTAGGGCACTGAACAGCCACTGGAAGTACTGAGACCATAAACTCTTTTTAATTTCCATTAGCACAATAGTTTATTAAGTTTCTAGAAGAATCCATTTTTCCATTCTAGAGGAAGGTAGAATTAATATTACTATCTTAGATGCTTAAAAGAAAAACTGCAAATAGCACTTCATGTGCTTGCAGAGTCTTACATGGATTTATAGGATCTTTTTAGAAACTAAATAAAAATGGATGCAGTATCACTCTGTTAATCTGAATATTACCGTTCCTTCATGTTTGAATCGAGAATTTATGGGTTAACCCAGCTTTTTGTTTTCAAGCTTACAAGTTGTTCTGTGGGGCTTAAGGAGTTATTTACTTGCTGAGAAAGTCCTGTTGACTTCAACGTTGTCCACCTAGACAGATAACTTCACAGGAGTACAATGAATACAGTACAGAAATACTAGTACATTAACTGGCTGTTGCATGGTCTTTTGCAGGTTTTATGCCTGTTTTGGAGCTTTAGCTTTAGTGTGTTTTTATTTGCTTTTTAGGAAATCACTTTTCCAAAGATGGTGGCAAACTGCTGTCGTTTTCTATGTTATTTTTGCCGCATTAGCAGGCAGAATCAAAAGGCTATGTTTGATCATCTTAGCTATTTATTGGAAAACAGTAGTGTTGGCCTTGGTAAGTGATAACATATATCATAACTGATTTTTGTGTGGCTTTGGAGATTCTAAACAAAAACAAAGTTTTAAAACTTTTTGCTAATTTCTATACTGAAAAAAGTGAAAAAGTTTTCCTGTATCCATCCATTTGTACCATATTTATCTTGCGTTTTCTCTATTGCCTAGTGCAAAAGCATCTTACTTTACTGTATTGCTGGCTGTAAAGAAACCTCTAACAACAGCATTGAGTAAGCTGAGTTAATTAAGGATATGCTTTTTAGCAGAAAAGCCAGGTAATGCTTGGACATTAGGGAAAGGTCAGTATTTAGTTGCATCATTTATGGAACAGAATAAGAACCTGATTGTGATAGAGGAGTTCATAGATAAATGTTGGCAGCCAATCCTGATAGCTTATTTCTCACTGTCTGTGCTTGCTCCACTACTCTGTCTTTTGTGGACTGTCCAATATCCAGGTACACTTGTGGCAGAAATACAGAGCTCATTTGCTTGGTTATGCATGTAACAGATGCCCTGAAATTAACCCTGAAATTTTCTTAAAGTGTTAGTTTTTCTTTGCTGGGCTGGAGTGTTATAGAAGAGGTATATGTAACCTGTATTTAATTTAAAGCTTTTGATTCAGAATATATGTTTATATCTAATTATCATTGTTCTTTTTTAAGAAAAAGAAAAAATTATCAGAAGGTCCTTGTTAATATGAAAGTACAGGACAAAAGCGTAAACCAGAAGTGTTTGTAGAGAAACGTACCCAGATCAAATGCATTTGGAGTGTTAGTATAAAAAACCTTAGCTTTTTCTAACATTGTATTGACTGCCATTTTTTAAAGGCATAGATAAAATATAATGTCTTATTTTAAACCTGAAACATATTTTCTATGTCAGTACATTTGATAAAATGTCAAATGTTTTGATTTTAAAATCCCCTCTACCTTTTCCTCAAAACAGAATTGTCTTAGTTTGGAAAACTGTAAAAAATGAAACGTTAAAACAAAGTGTGCAGTAAAAATAGGAAGACTTAAGAAAGATTTTTTTCTTTGTTTCTAGCCTGGACAGAATTAGTATATTTTGATTTGATCTTAGTGTCAAATTTCATATGAATGTGCTATGATTTATTATAAACTAAGTGATATAAATGACACACTTACTGTGAATTAAATAACTACCTAATGACAAAATGTTGTATTTTATTAATTGTTTTATTATTGTATTTACTATGAAATTGCTGTTTTCTATAGATTTACTACTGAAACTAAATGTTATTTTGACAGCCTCTCCTTCTATGCGAGGATCAACTCCTTTAGATGTTGCAGCAGCGTCTGTGATGGATAACAATGAACTTGCACTAGCTTTAAGGGAACCTGATCTTGAGAAGGTTGGTAGCTACTTTATCAAACGTTTTTTCCCTCCTGAAGAGGAGAAGGATTCCAGTTGCCAAGGCCTGAAAAAGGTAGAATGGAGTAATGGAGACCCAAGGTGATGAAAGTTATGTGGAAATTTTAGATACCTATCACAGGAAAGACTATCAGGATCTGATTGTTTGCTTTTCCTACTGATGGTCTAGATAACTGAATTGAGTTTATGGGTTTTACATTAGCAGAACAAACCAACAAGAACTGGCTCAAGGGCAGCACCTACTTTGGGAATAGTGCAGTCCCCAACAGAACTGTGTAACTATTGATAAAATCTTTCTTTATTGTTCTGTCTTAATAGTGACATGCAGTGGTGGCATAATGCAATGGGGCTTACTAGAAACCTTATACCAGCTTGTTACGATATGTAACAAATGTTCATAGAGATATCTATCTATGTTTTCTTCTCAAACTTAAATGTGCTTCAGAATTCTTGTGCATTTTTGCTCACGTGCAGTCCTCAGTGGCAATTTTGCTGGCTATCCCCAAACTTGTGGAGATGGGCATGTGGCAATTTGGGCTGAGCATAAAAAGAGAAGTATAGGAAAAAATTATAAGGTCCTTTTAAAAGGTAATGGCCATTTTTTTCTGTTTTCCAATGTATAACAGCTAGTCTCATTTACTTAGTATTACTGTGTTTTGTATGAGTTTGGGAGGAATACAAAGGCATCACCTGCACAGGTAGGAATGGAGTCAAGAAAGCCAAACTCAGTTGGAGCTGAAAGTAGCAAGGGAGGTGAAGGGCAATAAGAAAGTTTTCTATAAGTACCTCAATAGCAAAAGAAATAAGAAGAACATGGTCCCATTGTATAGTGGACCAAGGGAACTAGTGACTTATGACAGGGAAAAGGCTGAAGTACTCAGTGCTGTTTTTATCTCACTGATAAAGCTTGTCCTCAGGCCTCCCAGGTCCATGAGCCTACTAGCAGAGTCTGTGGAAGTGAAGAAGTACTACCACAGAGGAAGACTGTGTTAGGAGCACGTAACCCCTTTTGATATACACAAGTCTATGGGACCAGACAGGATGCATCCGAGTGGGTTATGGAGCTGGCCAGTGTCATCGCAAGGCTGCTGTCTATCATCTTTAAAAGGTTGTGGCAATTGGAGGAGGCAAGAAGGACAAGGAGGAAGATCCAGGGAACTACAGGCTGGTCAGCCTCACCTCAGTTCCTGTGAAGATTATGGAGCAAATCATCCTAGAAGCCACTTATAACGCGAGGGACAAGAAAGTCATTGGGAGCTGCCAACATGAGTTTACTGAAGGCAAATCATGCCCAACCAAATGTATTGCTTTCTATGACTGGTGCTGTGGACAAGGGGAAGGCTCCCCAGTACAAGAAAGGTACTGACATACTGGAGCGAGTCCAGTGAAGGGTCACCACGATGGACAAGGGTTGGGAGAAAATGACATGAGAAGAGGTTGAGAGAACTGGGCCTGTTCAGCCTTAAGAAGAGAAGGCTCAGGGAAGACCTTATTGCTGCCTACAACTGTCTGATTGGAGAATACAGAGAAGATGGAACCAGGTTCTTCATTGGAGGTGTATGGCTGTAGGACAAGAGGCAACAGACATAAGTTGGAACATAGGAAACTGTCATTAGATATTAGGAAAAAAAAAGAAAAAAGAAAAAAGAAGAACTTTATAATGAGGATGATTGAGCACTGGAGCAGGTTGCCCAGAGAGCTTGAGTCTCCATCCTTGGAGGTGTTCAGGACTGGACTGAATGTGGCTCTGATCTGATTAGACCTGCTCTGAGCAGGGGGTTGAACTGGATGACCTTTGAAGGTCCCTTCCAACATAAATTATTCTATGATTCAAGAATTTGCACTGAGATCCCTACCAGGTAAAAGCCATTGTAGCCATCATTGGATTGGCTGCAGATGCATTGAAAAATAGGATTAGAATTCAGAATGATTTTCATGAATTGGAGGATGAAGAAAAGCTGGAACATGAAAAGAAATAGGAAGCAACTCAGCAAGGGCAAGTGCAGATGGACTGTACCAATATAAAGATACACTGTCTGAAGGAAGAAGAGGAAAATTGTTTGGGCAACAGTTCAGTTTAATGCTGAGTTGCACACTTCAAGGATAGTATGGACCAGCTGGAGGAAGTCAAAAGAAGAGCAGTGAGAGTTATTCAAGGTCTAGGAAGTAACAAGTCAGGATTCAATGAATTGGGGTTGATTAGATTAAGGAATAAAGAACTCAAGAGAGCATATAATAACTGTTTTGAATATATAAAATGCTGCTGCAAGAAGGAATGGTGGTGGAAAGGACAGCTTAAATGATTGAAAGACAATTTCAAGTTAGACATTAAAAAACACTCGCTAATAGAAAGTGAGACAGTGGAATACATTGTCCAATCTGTTATTAAAGACTTCTAATTGTGGAGATACTACAACAATCTCCCTAGTAAAATATCTGTCAGGAATGATTCAAGCATAGGTGATCCTTCCTTGGAGTAGGAAGGTGAGCCACGGGTATTTAAAAGGATGTTTTCAGACCTATGATTCCTATAAATTTTTAGCAAAAAGAAGCTGTCTGAATTGGTTAAAGACTATAATTACAACTGTTAAAACACAGGAAGGAGAGAGCCAACAGAAACTGTTACTGAGACAATAACTCTAAATTACAGGGAGCATGAGTGCTGTGTGTTAAAAAAGAAAGACAGAAAGAAAGAAAACAAGTGAAAGGAAAAGTTAAAATAAGAGAGTAGACCTGTCAGTCATATATGAAGACATGTTTTCAAATAAGGATGGAACGTAGAAGGAAAGTGCCACAGAACTGGTTAGTTTGTCTCTCTCACTCAGGGTTGGAAGAGAAATGAGATATAGAGAGTCAAACAGTGATTTAGAAAGAAGTGAATTAAGAGAGGGGAGGTCTTGCGGTACATGGTGGCAGAAGTAAGCAAAGCTTGGGAAAGTGCCGCTCTTCTGATTTTCCCAAAATAAGATCTGGAATGTGGAAGCCAAATCAGAGACAATATATGAGGATACTTCGCTTCGAACTGCACTTCTCTTTGTTTTCATGATAAATGTCTTTTTCATTTTACCTTGCTTTTAGGTGGTTCGCTACTTGGCTGGATGTGGATTGCAGAGTTGTCCTTTGCTGGTTTCTAAAGGCTACCCAGACATTGGATGGAATCCAGTTGAAGGAGAACGATATTTGGATTTTCTTCGTTTTGCTGTTTTTTGCAATGGTAGTGTAGGAACCTGCCAATTTTATAATTTCCTCTAATGTTTGAATGAATATTTGCTTGAAATTTGTCATTTGAAGTAGAGATATAAGCCAGCTTCATGGAATACCATAAATTTAAAGGACAGATAGTGGAAAGAGTAGAATCATGCAAAACATACAGTAACTTAGATATTCATTTCACAGATCATGTAGGCTCTTTGGTCTCTGAAATGGTGATATCTCTTTTGCAACTGGAACAAAGACTCCTAAATCTTTTTAAGGTAAAATTCATGCTATACAGAGAGCCAAAGACCCATGTTTTGGTTAAGATTTTTAGCAGGTATAGTGCTCCCTTCACTAGCTCTCTCACTTGAATGTGATTTTTACTACAAATCAGTGGCTTTTATGACGGTTTCAATATCCTTTATTACATAGTTACTTCTTTGGCTGTACTTAATTTTGAATTAAGTCATATGTTCTATATCATAGGTTTTATTACAATAATAGAGGGGTATGCTTGTGTATTTAGGTAACCTTCTCACTGATATTTAAACTGTTTTGCAGTTAAAAGTGTCTACTGATGCATACTGCACACTTCTCTGCCTTTATCCAATTATATTTCAGAAGTCTTTTTGATATAATCTTGAATCATGATATTTATTCTATGTAATAGGAGAGAGCGTGGAGGAGAATGCTAATGTTGTAGTCAGGCTGCTTATCCGTCGACCTGAATGTTTCGGTCCAGCTCTAAGAGGAGAAGGAGGCAATGGGTTGCTTGCCACCATGGAGGAAGCAATAAAAATATCAGAAGATCCAACAAGAGATGGACCTTCCCCAAGTAATGGATCTGGTAAAACCCTGTAGGTGCAGTGGAATTGCTTACATTGCCATAATTTTTGTTTGTTTTATAATCCTATTCATGAAATGACTTGTTGGTTTTAACATGTGAATTATTAACTGGATTCCTCCTTGGATTCTATGGAAGGTAGAAATTTGTCTTCTGCCAAATAGTGCTTCTCCTGCACTGTTAATTTTAAGTAACTTTCTCTAAATATCATATCATCTTTAGAATTCTGTTCGCTGTTTGTCAGCCAGTTAAGAATCAATCCCCAGTCACAAAATGAGACAGATAAATGGTAACAATGCAGATGTAATCTGCAATCTGAGAGATGCAATCTCTCAGGGACAAATGCCATTCTGTGTTAGTCTGCTGTAAATTCACTGATTATCAAGAAGCCACCATGTATAAGCCATTGCAGCTGTGAGCAAGTTTTGTATGTTTATTGCTGATGTAAAAACTTCTGTGTGTGGTTTTTTTTGTCTTTTGTTTGTTTTAACAACTAATGAATTTCAGTGAAATGGAAGAACAAGAAGATGACACTATTCACATGGGAAATGCCATCATGACCTTTTATGCAGCTCTGATTGATCTCTTAGGACGCTGTGCCCCTGAAATGCATGTAAGTTCCATGTCTTCATGCATTGAAAAGTGAAGGAATAGTTTTAATGATGGTTTGGTGTTTTGCTCTTTGGCTTTTTCACAGTAATACATGTTATCAGGTATTAAAGCAGTGGTATGACTACATAGTATCTCAGTGTACATGTGTTCATCTGCTAATTTGCAAGGAACTTCTGTAAGCTGTTCAGAAGTTGTTCTTTCAAACGGAATTATTCCATTCCTTTTCTTATTGCCGTTCCTTGGGGCAATTTGGTCTTTAACAACATTATTTCGTGAATATTGTTTGACTCTCTCCTATGACCATCAAATTATTCATATTTCCCTGTTTACTGTGATGGTGTACAGTGATTTTTAAACTGTGGTTCTACCATCTTCATATACGTATTTAAACAGACTATTTGACTTGCATATAAAAGGGGTTAATATGTGCGGGAGATAAACGGACAGCACGCCAATCAATATGATTAAATGCTGACACTTTATTAAGCCCGAATAGCATCTTTTATATGCCTTAACAGTGGTCCCGTGAATCAAACTATACAGTGATTGGGACATGTTCATTTAGTATGTACATCTAAACAGTATATGATTGGATAGCATTTACTGTCTCCGAGGAGGCAAAGAAATTACCTAAGCCCGTAAGTTTCCCACTGAACATCTGGGAGTTGTTTTTCTCGTTCCAAGGACAGCTTCTCACCACATTGCATGCCCTCTAGTAACCTTACCCATAGGCCGCAAAACCTACTTTCACACTCTTGCTGTTAGCATTAGGGCTGGATTGCTCACGTCCGTTTTCCTCTAGAAGATCCTGCACAACTATGACAGGACATTCTTTTAAAACATAGAAATAAGCGTTGTCCCCAAAAATACACATCAGTATCTCATAATCTTTATTCAAACCAAGAATGCTAGTCAAAGACAGGATGCCACTGTTTTAGGCATTAGATATATACGGTATTAGACAGTCATGCTATAAAAAAACAGCCCTTACCACATAGGTCCTAACAGTGGGGGCTATTTGAAAATATTTGTTCAGATTCAAAATACATTCCTGTTTCTTCAAAAATTCTCCTAAATTATGCATAGTTTCTTATTTTATTCTGAAATCTGCTCCAGTTCATGTAGATTTGTGCAGAGAAATCAGATTTCTGCAGAAATGGGTAACCTGAGAAAGTAGAGATATCCATATTCCAAGCTCACTGTACGAGTATGTTTCGTTTAAAATAATAATAGTCTTGTTTTTGCTCCCTCTCCCTCCCTTGTTAATAAACAAAGATAAAAAACGAAACAAGAACTGGGATACCTGAAAGTGTTATTTTTCAGTTGGGACAGCAAAGTACCATTTTGCATCTGAAAGGCCACTCCTCCCCCTTTTCTTCCTCCCCCCTCAGATACGTTTTGATGCTTTGTTCACTAGCTTTTTTAACAGTCCTAGATCCTAAATTTCTAGATTTTGCATCCAGAACACAGCAAATAAATACAGATTGTGTGAAATTTATATTACCAATTATAATATAAATATATTATGTAATAGTTGTTCTTGTGCATCTGTGATTTGGAAAGATTCTGGAACATGAGCACAAGTAAAAGATAGAAATAAGACCTTGTTAATTTTTTTATCTTTCCATTAGCTAATCCACGCAGGTAAAGGGGAAGCCATTAGGATCAGGTCAATTCTACGGTCTTTGATTCCACTGGAAGATTTGGTGGGCGTAATTAGTATTCCTTTCCACATGCCAACCATAGCTAAAGGTAAGACGATTGTTCTGCTTTCTTTTTGCTCCCACCCCACTCTTACTTTTTATAATTTGACCATATATTAATGCTCATATTTTTCTCAATATTTCAAAATGTTCTAGGAATTAAACTATTCGTAACATGAATTAGAAGAACAGTTGTGTGTGTTTCAAAAATTTCAAAAACATTTCTGGATGGTATAAGCAATAATCCTGTGTGCGTTTGAATCACTGATATAAATCCCATTCACTTGAATGACATCATGAAAATCTGTTGCAGCTTTAGAAAGAATTCTGTAAATACATAGTTCCTATTTTTCTAAATTATTAAAGAAAATTTCCAGTCTCTTTTCTTGACAATGTAATCTTTAGCTTTTGCTGTCCTGACCCTATTAATTGTTTCTAGGAGATCTTACTAAGACACCAGAGTTGTTCTTCAGCTACTGTGGTGAAGTTATAGGTGAAGCCCTGCTGAGGCCACAATTAGAGTACTGTGTCCAGTTTTGTGCTCCCCAGTGTAAGAGAGATATGGAACTACTGTAGTGAGTCCAGCAAAGGGCCACTAAGATGATTAAGGGACTAGAGCCATCTCTTATATGAGGGAAGGCTGGAAGAGCTAGGACTAGTTAACCTGGAGAAGAGAAGACTGGGTGGGAGGATCTTATCACTGTTTTTAAGTATCTGAAGGGAGGGTGTAGAGAGGATGGGGCCAGACTCTTCTCAGTGGTGACCAGCGATAGGATGAGTAGCAACAGGACCCAAACTGCACCACAGGAAGTTCCATCTGAACATGAGGAAAAACATTTTTGCTGTGAGGGTGACTGAGCACTGGAACAGGTTGCCTGGAGAATTTGTGGAGTCTCCATCCTTGGAGATATTCAAAAGCTGTCTGGACAGGGTCCTGGGCAGCCTGCTCTCAGTGACCCTGCTTGAGCAGGGGGGTTGAACTATTTCTGTGATTCTGTGAAGCATGCATACGCAAATGCGCACTAAAGAAAACACTTGTTTTCTGCCTACATAGAATTCATTGCAACAGTGGGAGCTAAGTAAGCATCAACATAAAAGGGAAAGGAGATATGTCTGCTTTTTTGGATGTTTTGAGAGAGAGTATTATAAATACAACATCATTTGCGTAGGGACTTACAGCACAAGAATGCCCAATTCAGTTACAGCAGAAGAGATAAACAAATCAATCAATTTATTATATAATTATTTATATATATTCAAATAGTGGTGATAAGTTATAGAAAAATGATATCTAAAGAGCAGATTATACAGTACAGCTCATAGATATGGAACGGATTAATTGGTTTCCAAAATTAAAGTATCAAAATTTAAAAATATTTCTGTGAATTGCTTTCAGATATTTCAGCTGTTTTCAATTACAGAGAACTATTTGCCACAATTTTAATTCATTATCGTACTTTATGTGCTCACCAGTGCTGCGTTCCTGCAGTATTTGATATAGATTTGTTCTATTTCTTACCTTCTGTTTGCTTCTTCTAAGAATGAAGTAGTTCTGTAGACAAATCAATGTTTGGGTATTTCTTATCATATTAGAGTGTCAGCTGCTAAGAATTCCATGGTACAAAATGTATGAACAAAAAAGCATGTGTGGACTTCAGGGTCTATCTGGGTAGAAATTGCCTTATGCATTTGTTTTCAATTCCTTTTCAGTTAACTACAGATTTGTTGTCTGTGTGTAACAAAGCTGTGGGGAAGACAGTTGGATATTAACAGAGGCTCAAAAGCTCTGACAAGAAGTAGCATGACTGCCTAGTCTGCTGGTACAGGATGAGCCTTGTCATTGAAGTCTTATTTCTTCCTTTTAGATGGTACTGTGGTGGAACCTGACATGTCTGCGGGGTTTTGCCCAGATCACAAGGCAGCCATGGTTTTGTTCCTTGACAGGGTCTATGGAATTGAAGACCAGGATTTTCTTCTACATCTTCTTGAAGTTGGCTTTCTGCCAGATCTCCGTGCTGCTGCTTCTTTAGATACGGTAAGGGTTTAAGTCTGTTGGTATTCCAGTTCCATTATCTTATTGAACAGTGCAGCATTTTTCATCCCCCAGAGGAATATATTTTATTTCTTCATCCTTCTGTGTTTCCCAATGCTGGATGAGCTGCCTGGTGCTGCTGAGCTTTGAAAATATTTGAAGAGCAGTGAAGAGGCATTCTCCACAATGATGCTGTCTTTGTAAGGAACCCACACTGCTACTATATCCAGAAGAGATGCAGTGTCTTTCTGCAGGAGACTTTCTGGGCTTGTGATGTCGAATCAAAGTCAGATCAGCTGCCAAAAAGCATGTAACTGAGAGGCTCTTCCCAGAGATTTAGCATGAAGGTGTTCCTCTCTAGAGATTTGTGGAAATCCTTCAATTTTTGTTGAACTCCTCCTTAAAATTGCTTTCTTTTTTTCTGTCAGTCTTCTTTGCATCTAATTTTTTCTTAGCTGGCTTGATACAGGGAGATCAAATTTAGGGAGCATGTATGAGGGCTAAGACATGGACTTTGATTTCCTTATTTGACCTATTTAGGCATTTTTCTAGAAAGTATTATGTTATTTAAGATAGAGCGGGTGAACATTTATGCATGAAACTGAAGCTTCATCGTAGCGTGGCAAAACAACTGAATTTTGCCAGTGCAAAATGGTATTGATGTTTTATGATTTTTGAATGCTCTGTTAAGCAACTATGGCATTCTTTAATATATTTTTGAAAATTATTTTTGTTTTTGAATGTTTATCTTTAGTGTGCAGTTTTGTGGTATTCATCATGCTTTCATTCAAAAAAAATGTCACCTGGGAAAAGACTTTCAAATCGGAAAAGAAAGCTGGCACCCAGATTCCAATAGGTATCAAGTTCCTATTTGTGTGTTTTGGAAATTTCCCTCTTTGTAATACTACAGAAGGAAAGCAAACAAAGAAAAAAGTTCTTTTCATTTGTAACAGCATTTACCAGACAAATCTAATTTGTGTCCTATTTATTCTATAGGCTGCTTTAAGTGCTACAGATATGGCTTTGGCTCTGAATCGATACCTTTGCACTGCCGTCTTGCCTTTGTTGACCAGATGTGCTCCTCTTTTTGCTGGCACAGAGCACCATGCTTCCCTCATTGATTCCTTATTACATACCGTGTACAGACTATCAAAGGGCTGCTCTCTTACCAAAGCTCAGCGAGATTCCATCGAAGAATGTTTACTCTCTATCTGTGGGTAAGGAAAGGCTCTTGGCAGCACAGAAATGCGAATTGGTAGAGTGACCTGTGATATTCATAATACAGGAATGCAAAACTGTGCCATCAGTAGCATAATGAAGATTTTTTGAGTAAGATATTTTAAATTGACTGTATTCAGTTGGCAACATTATTAATCACTCATATGCATCCCTCAGTTATTTGGCTATTACTGACTTTTTAAAATGTAAATCTTGGTAATTAAGAGGATGTACTACAAAAAGAGAAAGCTCTGGAGATGTGTAATTGTGTATACACTGAAGTGCCATTTAATTATTTTTTTTAGCTGCACAGATTGGCGGCATTGTTGAGGATCAGTAGATCATAGTTTTATGTAAACATTTAATTCTGCTAAGCATTACATTTGAAATCCTAGTCAATGACTGGTATTATTATACCTCATCATTGACACCTACTGGATAAATTTCATCTTGCCATCTGCAGTCTCAAATACAGTTGATTATTATCCAAGGTTTTTGTAAGCCTAGAGGCTCAATTTTCAGAAGTCAGTTAGGCACTTATGAATTTAAGTTCTAGTGAAAGTTAGGCTTTTAAATCACCAGCGCTCTTCTGAACATTTCACTGTAAATGATTTTTTTCATAATGTGGAAATTTGTTTGGAAATGACAGACACATTTATATTGTAGGTGGTAATTTTGTAGCTTAGAGGAAAAAAAAGTACTGTGCAGCAGTTCTTTATAAAATATGCTATTTTGATCATTTTATATACATGACCTTGATAAGAACTAATAAAATGAACCAGTGCCAATATTTGCTGTTCTTCTAGAACAGTTTAATGTCCTTGCCATTCTAACATACATATTATACCTATTTCTTCTGTCTTTCCAGTTGGTGCCCACTGTTGTGTGTTCTTGTTTAGTACATCCAAAGAATTAATGTTCATATATCCTTATTAGTTTAAGGACCATCAAGATATATTGCAAGAAATTTACATTATAGCATTTTTTTCATGGGCATGATAATCACAGTCTGCAATAACAGAATACGTTTTTTTCTTTCCTGATTTACTACATCTCTGTCTATAGATCAGATGTTTTCTCTGTGCTTCTTTAAAGTATGTGATTTGCGTGTTCAGAAGGTTTTCTTTGATATGCACTTGTATGTTCTCTTTTGGGCATGCTTTTTGTAGTGCCATAAGCAAATTCTTATTGCTTTATGAATTTGAAAAATCTTAATGGTGTAGAAATGTCAGGTTACTTTAATGTATTTATTAATTATTTACATGAAACCATGCTGTACACTCTTTTGAAATTATCTGTATGCTTTCAGGCAGTTGAGGCCTTCCATGATGCAGCATTTGCTGAGAAGATTAGTATTTGATGTTCCTCTATTAAATGAACATGCGAAGATGCCTCTCAAGGTAAATGTGTATTTTAATCTTCAGTAACATTCCTTGTAACAAGGTGCAACAAAAATACTTACATAGGGAGTGTTCTCTATGTTCTATATTAGCTTAACTCCAATCTGCAAAATAGACCATTGTTCTTAAAGATAAGTTACCACTCTGGCAGGAAATCAGTCTAATTTGCATCCATTCATATAGAAATATTAGGCCAATGTCAAATGCTTACTTCTTCTCTAATTCTCTCTTTTTTTGAAAACCTATGTGGAAACAGAGTAGGGGAACCCTTGGAAATAGAAGAAAGACGAATTCAGTGCCAAAGAAGGACAATGATTAATAATTTCCATGTTTCCTAACTTCTGCCCTTTGTGTTGATTTTCCCTGCCCTCAGAAAATGGAGTCTTTTTCTGTGGTTTGTGCTTGCAAATCTGAGGAATACATATTTGTTATTAATCTTCAATTTTGTTTTCTGCCCCCAAGGATTTTTCCATATCATTTGATTCTGATTCCTAATCCACAAGAAAGATATGTTGTTTCCTTACTGAGATGGTACACTCCTTAAAGATTCCTTAGATTTCAACACCAGTTCTTGGAAATCCATTATTTCCCACATACTGCTACTTTTCAGCAGCCCTTTCTAATGCTTTCCCACCACAACTCTGAACAGGACATTTCTTCTTTTCTTATTTAATTATTTGCTCTTCTTTGAAAGCCATAGATCACAATTAATTACATTTTATGTCTGTTTTCTTTGCCAAAATACTAATCAGAATTATGCAGGTTTGTACTAGCCAGATTGTGGTCCCTGACCTTAGATGAGGAGCTAGAATCACTAGTCTCAACCAGGACCTGCTGCATGGTCTTACCTCCCCTAAGGGCTTCAGAATTCAGTTGTGTATCCCAAGAAGTGTTCAGTCAAACTCAAGGTGCTAGAGCAGCCATTCTTTAATACTTATGTGTGAGAATAGCAGTTGATAATGTAGTGTACTGCACTTGAGGGGTGTCTTCTCATGTATTCTGACATCTCATGTGCTGGAACAACTCAGTAGCAATATTGGAAGGCACTTGGCTCTCTCTGCTTGGCTACGACTCTTTAGGTTTTTTTGAGAGAGAACTTCCCGAGATCTGTTCATCTAAAACAGCAGTATTTTTGACCCTGAAGGTCTGTAGTGTAATGACTTTTCTGTATTGTTGAACCAAACAGGAAGGAAATAATTAGATTCCTTCTCTAGGGGATCCAGGCTTCAGGATAGGAATATAGATAGGAGGAGAACCAAGGTGTTAGCTGGGGCAAACAATTTTGTCCACTTATAACTGAACAAGATAATTCCAGAACTTTGCTAAGATCTCACTGTCAATAAACTGATTTTCAGTGATTTAATAATGGAATATTGCATACATCTGCTAATGTATTTCTGGTTTGAAAGTACTGTGCATACTCCTTATGTACTTTTGCTAGCAAGCAGATTGTAGTAGTCTTAATTCCAAAGAGAGAGGTGCAAGTTCAGTCATGGTTCTGAAGATGTAATTTTGGAGATTTGAGAAGGGATGGGAGGAAAGGAGGAATTTACGCTGGCTAAGTAAGAATAGGGTACTATCTGTTGCGAATATCTCTGCTGGTGTCTACAATTAAAAATTAATGTAGCTAAGGCAGCATGTGAATTTAAATCTATGGTGCTTCTCCTGTATAATTTTGTGTGAATTTTCTGGAACAGGACTTCCTTGTTTTCATTTCCTCTAAGACATTTTCAGTGCTTCATCAGGGACAGCTCTAAGAGTAAACCTGCCTTTATTCCTGGCTAGATTAAAAGACAAATTAGATGTTAACACTCACATTTTGTCCAAAAGCCAAATCTGATGTGTGGCCATTGTGTAATAGAATTTGTTTTGAAATAAAGTTTTCATATAGCTCTTACACTCTCGAAGGCCGTAAGATCTCTGTGATTTAACATGAGTAATAAAACTTCTGTCTTTTTGTTATCTACATGTGCAATTTCTTGTCTCTCGTTCTTCCTTAATCTTCTGACAGCTTAGATAATAGTTCCTTAAATCTGAAGATATGCTAAGATATGAAGATATGTATTATATGGATCCTTTTTTTTTCCTTTTTTATCCATGAAACTTGAGTTTGCAAAGCAGTGAGCTTATGTTTTTCGTTATCAAAATCCTTATTTCCACACTTCAGTACTTTTTTTTTTTAATTATTGCCCTTATTTCTGCTTATTTACATTATGAATATCTGCATTTTTACATCTTGGTATGTATTTTGACTAGAGAAAAGGGGATCCTAGCAGCTGTTTGCTGGCTGTGACTTGCAATATTTTGCTAACATGCTTTGCAAAATGATGTTGAAAGGATTATTTTTTTCTCTGAGAGATTGTTGAAATAAAGTCTGAATTAAAATTGCGGCCAGATTTGTAAGAAATAGCATCCTGTGCCTTAAGAAAAGCTTCCTGCATCTGCCCCTGAATTAGAGGACTAGATTTTCATACTTTGCTATTGTTAGAAAATCTTTCTCATTTGGGGTTGCCTTCAGGGAGAGATTTTTAATTACTTTTTTCTCATCTTGTCTGTGACTTAGGGGCATAGTAGATACATTAGATGGAAAATTTGTGAAGATTTTGTTTGGCAAATACTTAGTAGCAAGTCCTCACACCATTTAAGTCCATGATAATCTGGAATTTTGTAACCACTTGGGGAGAAAACATGCTCGAATATGTATGTAATGAATAGAGAGGGAGGGAGAATAAAGCTCCTCTGCTGGTTATATTAGAGGGAGGTAGGATAGACTGAGGACAGGTTTTATAGATCACAGAAGAGAAGACGAATTATAGTGGGGATTTCTGATGAATAGCTTCCAGACACGTTAATAATAATTGGAAGCTGGGTTAAATCACCGTTCTACTGTCTTACCTGTGTAGTAGCAGCGTTTGGAATAGTGACTCATTGACTGAAGTGAATTCTTGGCTATCCTGGAGCTGATGGGGTTCTTATGGTGTGGGGAAGAATTCTTCTCTGTCACATGCTTTTTGCATATGTCAGTAATGTAAGAACTGCTCATTTTGTGGCAATATCCACTGAGGATTTAAAAATAGATAAATACATCGCATGAGGAATCAGAACATGTACTGCTTGATAAAAATTAGAAATTGCTCTGGCAGTTTCTGTGTAGTGGTTGAGTGCCATAACTGAAGAACATAAGCAATTATGTTTTATTTGCTTTCAAAATATGTTCTGTTTTAGTTGCTGACAAATCATTATGAAAGATGCTGGAAGTATTATTGTTTGCCAGGTGGATGGGGTAACTTTGGTGCTGCCTCAGAAGAAGAACTTCATTTATCCAGAAAGTTGTTCTGGGGTATTTTTGATGCCTTGTCTCAAAAGGTAATTCATTTTAATATCAAACTATTACCAGAAGAGCCTTATTGGGTAACTTTTTAGAAAAATCTGTTATTTTTACCTAGCTTTTGTCAACCCTGCACTATCCACCTTGAAGGGAAAAATATAGGCTTTAGTGAATATAAGTCTTCCTGTTTAATTCTTTGTGTTATAGCTCCTGCCTTAAGGTTTTTGTGTGCTCATTACAAAATTATATGTAGCTGTTGAAATAGTCTTGGAGTATATCTATACAGGTCAGCTCAGTGTCTGGGCCCTAAAAGCAAATTCAAGCATCTGCAGGTCATTGAAGGCTGCGTTTTTCTACCTCACACACTACACATCCTTAAATCAAGAGCACAGTCTTTTGCTTAGTAGTAGATCACCCTAGACTCAATTCTATGTTGGACACAGGTTTGATGATACCCCTCGGTATGTATTTATTGTTAATTCTGTAGGTATTTTTAAGCAATCTGTTTACAACTTCATGAGAGTTTTGTTGCAAATCCGGGTATTTAGAAAGGCTGTGAATATTCCTGTGCTGTATTCTCTTCCCAGATACCTGCAAAGTGCCCAGTCTTGCTCTCATTGAAGTTAATATTTTTTGCATTTACTTCAACAAGATCAAGTCTTGATCCTAGCTTTATCTTTAGTATATAGTATATTATTAGCCATCAATTTCTTTTATTTTCAGAAGAGAAATTCAATTCCAGGTTGAATAAACAAGCCGTTCTGTGGCTCTTTGGTTTCACCTATAACTATGTCAATTTCAGCAAGGATGTTGGTAGCTTCCGTTCACTACTATCTCTCCATCCCTGGTATGTTCCACAGAAGTATGAACAAGAACTCTTCAAACTGGCATTGCCTTGTCTGAGTGCAGTTGCAGGGGCCTTACCCCCGGACTATATGGAATCAAATTATGTCAGTATGATGGAAAAACAATCTTCAATGGATTCAGATGGGAACTTTAACCCTCAGCCTGTTGATACCTCAAAGTAAGGAATTACATTGTTGCAACTAATTTGTACCTTGGGTGGGTAAAAAGAGGGATGGAGTCTCTTATTGGATGGGATGTGAAGTTACAGCTTTTATTCATGCCTATTTTGAACATACATCTTTTAGATAAAATGGAGGTCTTGTGCTTTAAAGCAAGAAATATACAGTTAGAGAAATAATTCCTGTCATTATTAACAACAGCCAAGATGCTAATTCCAGTGCCTGTAGATGATAGTATACCTACAGACAATGATGTTGATCCTTTATTTATATAATATCTTTTTACTCTGAATAATGGGGAAATGGGCTGCAAGATCTTCATTCTCTCTGCACAGTCTGATGTCTGATGACACATCTGCCAGACAAAACACGTATCTGAAGGGGATCTTCATTTCCTGATTTTGGTTACAGCCAGAGCCACCTTCTACTCTGTATAGAATAGTCTTACAGCAGAGAGATTGTGCACTATATCTTGAGCAATACTGTTTGTAGGACATCTTTTCCAATTGCCTTTGTGGGCGTTCTGTCTATATCAACACTCAGGAGACAGAATTCCTTCAGCAGATTGGTACCTTTGATTCACTATGCTGGTACATACATGGATGTTGTAAGATGGTAGCAGAAGCCATAATGTGGGCTGGAATACAGGAATCACATCAGTCTCTACTAAAATTCATTCGATTAAGATATATTTAGGATATATGAAGATTTAGCGAAATATGACGAGGATATTTTACTCTCATTTAAGAGATTAATTGAAGAAGACGTTGTCTAGTTTCATTTCAGATGAATATAGTAGATAGCCAGAATGCATTCAATAGTTCCAAAGAAGACTACCTAACGTTACCCAAGTCATCAGTTATTGTGCTTCTCATTTCCATATGAGGGGTCAATAGTTCTGTGATGATTCAGGACAAAGAAAGTACTACTTCTATCAGTATCACTTCTACCCTATCCTGTGTTGTTTTACATGCCAGTCCTGTATCCCAGTGCTTACCAGTCCTAGCCCTATTTAGATGAAGCTGTAGATTATATCACCTTGTTGTATTTCTGCATTTATGCAAAGTATTATACTATGGTTAGAGTTGCACCCCACATACCTTCAAACAATAAAAACTGCTGGCAATATTTATGAATATTTTATGGCCTCTATTATTTTCCATGTGATTAGGCCCTTGCAAACTGTTACTTTGATTGTATATGGGATCATTTTATTTCTTTTTTCCCATCCTATGACTGAAAATTAAAAAATAGACTCTCCTAGTTTCCAGTAGATGGCATTACAACACTGTTGCTGCCTAAATTCTGTGTTACAGGAGGGAAGATCTTGCTATTTCAGGAATGATCAAGAAGAGCACCAGAACTTTCAATTATAAGAATGCAGATGCAGAAAAATACTGATATAGAATAAATGATTTTTGGAAAAGGATTCTGTCTCTGGTGCTTGTTTGACAGTTAAGATAGCTGCTTTTCTTAGCCGTTCAAGAAATCTCAACTTCAGCAGTGTCTTCTTGAGGAGCTAGTGTATTTATTTGTATACTCCTATTTTTCATAAGGGTTTTTATAATTTTTTTAGCTATTCATTGGGTTGTTGGAAAATAAAGCCTTGAGTATATAACTTCTGAGTTGTCGTAAGTTACAGTGCTTCAGTTATCTAATGAAATTTATAGGAATATATAAAATATATAGCATGCTTCAAAAAGGATTGTTAGCATAGCTAGTTTGTAACTGATATATGTAATAAGTTAGCACTGTATTTCTGAAACTAAAGGCCATAGTTATATTTTTAATCTCAAGAAAATGAATGTTAGAAATAGAAACATGGCAAAAAGCATATGTATTGGGTATCATTATTGTTTTTTCACTACATGTGTGTTAAAGAGGTAAAAATCCTGTAGCAGCTGTAGTCCTCATTCAGCACCCATTAAATAAGTCAGACTCTTTTCCTTGATATAAGTGGGGCTTGAAGCAAGCTATATATGAGGAAAACAGCACAGCAAGGTATTTTGCATGGATATATGCACTGCTAATTATTTATTTTAAAGTTTTCTTCAAAATGACACCATTCACATTTTAGTATGTGGAATATAATGTTTTTTTCCCTTCACTTTCAGCATTATTATCCCTGAAAAGCTAGAATATTTCATTAACAAATATGCAGAACACTCTCATGATAAATGGTCAATGGAAAAGGTAAAATCCATATTCCTGTTAAAGCAGAATATGAACTTTTATGTGTATCCATTTAATCTTAAGAAGATTTTACTCTGAGTGTTATTATTTTTCGTAAGATTACAAGTTGGTACACATGTAAGGTATAACTTTATATTTTCTTGAATTACATTTTTTTGAGTAGTTCTGTAAGTGCATTTGAGTATTTCATACTGGTGTTTCACCATTTCTTTATTGTTAACTTTTGAGTAAATATACTTGCTAATTGTAGTTTTATTGATTTCAAATTTCACTTTTTTAACCAAAAAATCCTTAGGAATTCTATGCCTCTGTGTAGCTTCTGTGTCCAGTATTAGAAACTGTTACTTAAATGTAAAACAGTATCATGTTCTATGCAAATCAAGGATCATGCTCTGAGGAAATCAAGAAAGAGAAAATGAATTGAAATGTTTACTTCAAGTAATCACTAACTTTCAAAAAGATAGCATTTTACATAATTCATTTTATTATAACTAGATAAAGCAGAGCTGACTAAATTGTTGAGAAAATAATAGAAAGGAAATTTAAGAAAGAAAGTAGTCCTGCAGAAGCACTATTTGGTTCCTTTGTACAAATAAAAATATGATTTTTGATAATTTTTCCCTCTCCCCCATTTTTTCTTTTTTTTTAATTACCGTTTTCAGTTTGCCAATGGATGGGTATATGGTGAAACATATTCTGAATCTGCGAAAGTGCAACCATTAATGAAACAATATAAATTACTGTCCGAAAAGGTGAGGAATTTTTTCATTCTTTTTGATTCAATGTGACCAAAAGATTGCTTCTTTCACTCTGAGTGTATCACCTTATGTTTACATCACTTTGTTTTTAATTTAGAATGCATCAACTGATGTGTGATTGATTGTTCTCTTCCTCTAAAATCTCAAGAAGAGATGATAGGGTTTTTATTGTACAATAGCTAGGCCACTCAACCTGCTTTCTCTCATTGCTGAACTTAACTTATGATGAAGCTGAAGTGCCACATCACCGCTCTGTTTTTACAGTGATATCATACAGGCATGCCTAGTTGGTTAGTGAGGAAGGACTTGGGTTTACCAACGGAGAGCCATGAAGATGATTAGAAGCTTGGAGAACTTGACATAGGAAGAAAGGCTGAAGGAAGAGGGTTTGTTCAGCCTAAAGAAAAGAAGGCTCTGGGGTGATCTGATCACAGTATCTCAATACCTAAAAAGTAGTTGTAGAGAAGATGGAGCTACTCTCTTCACAGAGATGCACAGGACAAAGGCAACAGGTGTAAGCTGCTCAGGAGATTCTGGACATAAGAAAAAAGTTATTCACCATGAGAACAATTAAATATTCCAGTATGTTGCCCAGAGAAGTGGTGAAATCTCTCTCACTGGAAATATTCAAGACTTGGCTTGACAGGGCCCTGGACAACCTAATTTAAGGCTATATTTTCAATGGAATATTGAGCCAGATGATCTTCAGAGGTCCATTGCAACCTTGACTTTTTTATGATTCTATGATTTTGAGTTTTGCTTCAGGTAGTAGACAAAGCACTTTGTTACTCATGATAATTAGCTGCTTCACTTTTGAATTGATATCTGAACATGCCATTAACATTGTTATCCTTGTGATCATCAGCTTTTTTATTTCCTTCTTTGCTGTGACCTTATGCCCTAAGGGCTGATTTCAGTAGATTACTTTGCATCTCAGTATAGCCAAGCAAAAGTCCAATAGTTATGTTTCACTCTATAGAGCTACAGAATTAACACAGTAATTACTGCCTGTGTATTATCCTAGGAGAAAGAAATTTATCGATGGCCAATAAAAGAATCACTGAAAACCATGCTGGCATGGGGATGGCGGATTGAAAGAACACGGGAGGGAGACTCCATGGCTGTCTATAATCGAACACGTCGCATATCTCAAACCAGTCAAGTAAGTCAGTCATTTAATATTCCAGAAAAATGCAAGCAAAATATGTTTTCATTTTTAGGTATTAAATGATGAAATATTTCTGCAGCATGAAAGCACATGGAAGTGTTTTTTGCAAGCAATCATAGAATATGTAAAACTGGTTTGAGATTTAGATTTCTATTCATAGAAACTGGAAATTTCTGCTTGCTTAGCTTTCCCTATTCAAAAATAATGCTCTAATAAACATTTTCAAAAAAGTATACAGAACTGAAATATTAATGTAGTTTCTCACTTTTTTAAAGTTAATTGCATTATTTATGAGAATTATGTACATCAGTAGGTGATTATACATCAATGGTGAGTATTAATATGATTTTGATCTCTTTTTGTGGAGTTTTTTGGAATTTTGTGGAATTATGAATGCCTTTAAGCATGTAGAGAAATAGAGGTGCATATATAAATGATTTTTATTTCTTTTTTTTAAAGGAAAATGAATACAGATATGAATGTTAATGCATCATTAAATTTACAACTGTAGACAATCAGTGTTCTGAAAATTTTCACGATAGGCTTTTCCTTAAAGATAGACTCCTTAAATCAAAACACTGTTAGGATAAAACACAGACATATTGGCAGTATATTTTCTGAAAGCTTTATGTACTTTGCAAGTTAAACTGAGAGGCCAGACTGTCTTTGTCTCTCAATCACATAGACACACATGGAGCCAAGTCAGTGAGGAAATAAAATAGAGTGGAAAAATCTTTTCCTCTCCTCTCATCTCTGCACAATTTCCATGTGCAAGTGTGGGAATATGCATATGAAAAAGGAGCAGCTGAACTTTCCCCTCCAACTCACTCTAGGCACCAGCAGGTGTGTATCATGTGATTCAATTTAGCAGTTGAGATGAGGTGCAAATTACAGTTCACAAACTATAATTCCCTTTCAAAATTCTTGACTTACAAATTTGCTGATTTTGGGGTATTGTAATATATTCACCACCAAAAAAAATCAGCATTTTCCCATGGTTGGCTGAGAAGTTTTAAGTATGTTTAATCAATACCTTCATGTTAGTGTAACAAGTAACAACTTGAACTGTTGGCTTTAGGAAACAAAACAACAATTTTTAAAAGCAAAATTTATTTATTGTGTGCTACTCATTCGTCCTTTGTGTTATTCTCTTCTCTGTTATAAATACATGCCTTTTGAAATGAGTCTTTCGAATCTTTAAGCCTTATATGTGCTCATATATATCATATAAAAATAATATCAGACATTGGAACTGAATTCTGAACATTGGTAATAGTTTAGTAAGTTTCTAAAGGACGGTGTTCCTATGGTGGATGTGAATTTATCTGTTACTGCAGAATCCTGGTATATCAGATACCAGATTCTGTAATATCCTTCTTAAAATGTAGGATCATATGCAAGCATATGTAGGTTTGCAATTGTGTAAATCAGTGCCCTGGAAATCTGAGGGCCAAATCTTGTTATCTTCCACTGGGAGTTTTGCTATCAGTTTGTAGGAATTAATTAACATTGCAACATTGTAGCAACACTATTGCAACTCTCAAAGGGAAATATTACAAGGGAGGAAGGTGATTTTATTTCAAAACAAAAATGGAGCAAAATTGTTTTACTCGCTTATGCTGTCATACCAGCATACTCATGATCACCATGACATGTGTTTCCGAGTATTCTGTCCAACGTATATGCACTGAGATGCTTTTATCCCTCACAGTGTCTCCAATGTTTCTTATGAAGACATGAAGGATAAGGGAACACCAGCTGTAAAGTTCTCCTTCCATCTTCTTAGCTCCTTGTCTTCTTAGTTTGGCAACCATGTCCTAGTTGTAGATGTGTCTTTTTGCACCCTTTAGAAGCTTAAGGTGATCAGTCTCTCTATCCTGTCCAAACTCTGTGAATCATCAGGACTTAATCACTGTCCTTTGTTTCTCGGTTTGAATGTTAAAAAGCTTGAAGGTATATGTGCACTAGGATCTTCATGACCTGCTAATCTAGAGACCATCAACACCTGTCTTTGTTATAAGTCTTATCCTACTGTTCTAGCTGGTGTTTCCCTTTGTAGCTGTCTTTGAAAGAACTAAGCAGAATTCACTCATTTTATTAGTATATTGCAGCAAGTGATGATAGTATTTTTTGTATGTTTTTTTTTCCCCCATGAAAGTGCCTGTAGTTGTTATGCTTTATGCTGAAAGCTGTTGTTGGGGCAACAGGCCTCTCTGTAGGAGTTTTGTCCTGAAGTTTTGCAACTAGGTGTTTCACAGCTATTTGAGTCCTGTTAATGTACCTTGTTCTGTCTTGTCCCCTTCTGGAGTAAGCACTGTTGATTTGGTAACATTGTGTACTCATTTTTACTCAGGTGTAGTATTACATATAAAGGAAAATCAGGCTCAGTCTGTAAGTCAAACTGACCAAAACTACCACTATTTCAATTTTTTTTAAAAACAGAATTTACGATATTCCAAGCTAAAGCTGAGAAACTATTTTTACTTTTAACAGGAGTTAGTTGCAGTTTTACCTCTGGGAAATGTATTTGTTTCTTGTTCCCATTTTGAGACCAACATCGCCAAGACTATATCAGTATATCAATAAGCACCTTTGTTTATGTTCTTAGTCTAAAGACTAACTCCTAAACTAACTCCTTTGTTTCTGTTCTTTGGGAAGGAGAGCAGTCACGAGAATAATATGGTACATGCATCAACAAAGAAATAGTCCAGTTGAAGATTCTAGTTTACGTGGATTTGGGGTTTCAGTCACCTTTATAGCATTTCCAAATAAAAATCTCTTACATTTGGATTGTTTCTCTCTCACACTGTGCAGTTAGCAAATGCAGTTACAGTATTGTTTGCTAAAATCCCATGACTTCCCTTTTGTTCTGTAATGATGTGCTATGTGAAAAGATTCTAGAGACTAGATTCAGATGTTCTAGATGTTCCAGGTTCAGAGGTTCTATCAATGCTGAAATCTTATCTTTAAAATAAAAAATGCCATTTTAGGATTCAAGCTGTTTGGTGAGATAATATCCTAGTCTTTTAGAAATGCTATTAATTAATTCTTTCTGTTTTTGAGGAGATGCTTATGTAATCAGAGAGAATGCATTTCTTCTTGAAGTTACTATCTAAAAATTTCATCTTCATTATGAAATGCTAGTGGATGCAGTGATCTATTTTTTGCTAGATACAATAGAAATGATAATATGGCTTCCATAATAATTTGAAGATTCAAGTTAGATTACTTATTTATCATTTTGTTTTCTTGGCACAAATTGGTTTCAAAATGCAATTTGAATATATTCCTGGCATCCATGCCCAGTACTGGTCCTATGGACCACGCTCTAGGTTCTGCCATGCACTTTCAGACCCTTAAGGTTGATCGGTAGTGGTTGCAAGGACCTGATACAGCAGCTAGACATGACCAGTATAGAGGAAAGCCCAGAAATGCCCCTCTTCTAGCCACACTTCTTGCATCAGTATTAGTGGTTCTGTACTGTCCAGGGAATCTCCATCATTGATTATCCTCCTCTGACCATTTGTGTCAATGTAATGAGAAATTGTGTGATAAATTTAGGCAGTAGAGTGAGAAAATCTCAAAATAGTTTTGTCTGAGTGGGGAGGAGGAAGAGAAGGAAAAAGACATGGATTTAGTAGATTCCATTCCTGTATGTAGCAATAGGGTTGAAAGGCAAAATTCAAACCTTGATTTTTGGCTGAACTCACCTTAAAGTAGAAGATGTGAGATTCGGCCTGCCTCTACTTCAGAAAAAAATCTCTGGAAAACACAGAAGTTTCATCATAACTTCAATACAGCATTATTCATAATGAATTCAAATCTTAAATTTTTGTTCAAGTGAAATTAACATTTGAATGAGTGTGTTTCCTGTCTGATTGTTGTCTTTCTTTGGGAGTAAATGACTGTGTTTGTTGTAGTTACCTAACAAAAAATTTAGACCTATGCATAAATCTAACTTCCATTTACCACCGTTAGTATTTTTTTGATTGGACAGAAATTTTCATGTTACTTAGGATCTTTTTGCTTTCTAGAGATAGACAAGTGGCTCTTTTTTCTTTAGTTCTTTTATTACCTTCAGTATCTTGTTAATGCTAACTTCTTTACATCAAAGGCATGTATAATTCCATTGTTTTGCATGTTTGTCATTCAGATCTCTGTAGATACAGCCCACGGTTACAGCCCTCGAGCAATTGACATGAGCAATGTCACCCTCTCCAGAGACGTTCATGTAAGTCAGAAATACTTAATATGCCTGCCCTTTTTTGGCAATTTAAATTTTTCTTTCTTTCTAGTTTATTTAAATCATTCATGCCTTATTTATATTATTTCCTTTGATACACTTTGATTTTTTTCATCTGTTTCATCATTACTCTTTGATCGTGTGTTACTTTAAAAAACATGGATAAGGTTGTAAGGCTTCAAAGTTTATTTTAGTCCTGGATTGATTTTCCCAGCACTCTTTGTGAACATCCGTCATCTTGAAGAGAATTCTGTTTAGAAGAGCTTGAAGCATCAACTTTTTTCTGTGTTTATCATTAATTTCTCCACCATCTCCCCCAAAAGTTTTGTCGATGCTCTTTTCTTCTACGTTGAATAAATTAGAGTCATGAGACAATGTTATAGCAAATCTTATGAGAATAGAAAATGAAGTGTTTGGGCGTAGGATTTTCACTGTAAATATACCAGTAGATTGCTGTTATATGGAACAAGTATTTTTTTAATTGATAAACGAATGATGTTAGTCTTAGAAAGACCTAGGTTTTCTAATGGAGTTTGATGAAACGTGTTGCTAGTTTTTACAGTCCACCAATTACTGTGAGTGTGGTTGCAATATTAAGTAGACATACGCGAGGTTCTTTTAAGCAAGTTAGCATGAGTATATGTATCAGTATAGTGATGGCAAGGTGGAGTTCAGTGCTAGTTACAAAAAACAAGGTTAAGTTAGCCTGTATTGAGCTCTATTGAAGTGCAGTGAAACAAGCAGCAAGTAGTAAGGTAACTGGCTAACTGTGCAGTATATACTGTATTGTACTCGCTACTGTATTGTACTCAGACTGGATTTTCCCCCCCCTGATTCCTACCTTGTGGTTTCCAGCTTTATATTTCTAATCATTGTAGATTGCTGACTAAGTTTATAATAACAAGAATTTTCCCCCAATTAATTGTCATGATTTATACTATTCAGTAGATTGCTGATAATTCCAAGGAGTTATTAAGATTGATAATTGAATAACACCACTTCTATCACTAGGCTCTTATCAAATTGATGGAACAGTGTCATTATAATTGCAGAATGTGAGATTTGCATAGACTCAGTATAGTCAAAAGACCATACAGACTTTGTACAATGCTCATGACATGGCTCTAATGTGAACACGATCATAGTAGGATAAAGTGGGAAACCAAACCCAGAGTAATTTGACCAGCCTGTCACCAGACAGAAAAGAAAATGACATTAGAACTTGATTTACTCCCTTGTTTACTCTTTTATGCTATACCACCTGACGTTTGGCATTAATTATTTCTTTTGTGGCCCTCAGTTATGAAACAGCGATGATTGGCTTTACGATTCATTTTTCCTTAGTTATGATGAAAGCTCTCTCTTGAGAACAACTTCAAATTCCGTACAATGGAGTATTCACCTGGACCAGGCTATGTCCACAGTTTATGGGTATTGCCAGCAAGAGCAATCCTGATTCAGTCCACTGGTTTGTTATCCTTTGTTTGCTTCAGCAGGGGCTTTTGGAGTTTCTCATCAGCCTTGCTTGAGAATCAAGTCTCTGACATTCTAGTACTGTTTCCAGACTATACTTTTCTCTGTGGCTCCTCCTTTTTTGTACTAGCAGTTCTCTCTTCAGCAGCTGGTCCCCAGTTCCTGCCTACACTGTACCCTACCTACCCAAATTCTATATCATAATTTTTCAGTAAAACTGACGTTTTCAGTGAACCATTACAATGCAATTGTATTGAAAAACGATTATGTTGCTTCTATTTTTTTTTAAACTTGTTATTTAATATAGACTAGAAAATTGCCCTACTTTGAGGTTAACCATTGCAACACACATCATTAAGCTCTCCTTTTTCTCAGGCTATGGCTGAGATGATGGCTGAAAACTACCATAACACATGGGCAAAGAAAAAGAAAATGGAGCTTGAAGCAAAAGGTAATACATGCTATTTGCATTATATAAAGTTCTGTATGATTATCTTGGGTTGTATATTTGAGGAAAAGTATTAGACTGACAGAAAAGGTAACAGTCAATTAGTCTTGACAATTAGTCTTGAAGAAGAAACAAGAAAGTATCTATTCCTAATTGTAGTTTTCAATTACATATTTGTGAATTTTAATGCCTAGAAGTATACCTGAGCTTTTATAGGGCTGAGTGTAACAGTTACTGCTGAGGTAGTTCACCTGTTCAAAAGTATCAAAGGAAGAGAACTCAAAGCTTGTAAATAACTTCATGCTACATTAATACATTTTCCTTCTATCAGTAGTCTTTCAAACTGTTGCCCAGTGGGCTTTGATTTCATTTGAATTACTTTATTGGAGGGGGATCTATGTGTCATATTGAATTGACAAATGGATAGATCTAGAGTATATTCTCGATTCCACGTGAAAAGTCACACATGCTCTGTGATCTCTGCTAACCTAAATAACAAATATTGTCATGTTATCTGTGGCTTACTGTTTTTATAAATACATTTGTATTTACATTCATTTATTTTTTGTATTAAAGCTAACTTCTTTTGAATCTAAAATTAGATTTGTACATGGAGAAAGCAGTAGTTGGAGACACAGCAAGTTTCGATTTGCAATTGATAACGTTAGGGTTTTGTCTTATCAAAAGATATCAAGTCTAAACAACGCTTGCCAGACTTGTCTGGGTTTTTTCATTTGTTTGTTTTTGCTTGTTTTATTTATATGTAAACTTTCAGCTAATGTACAGTAGTTTAGCTTTTATGAAAAAGAGAAGTTTCACCTGGAAGTGTCTTCAATAAATCACTATGAATTTCCATATCCGTAGTTATATTTCTCCTTATTACAGTTTATTACAATTTTTCTAGACTTTTTAAAGCTTTTCTTGGGATATGTAGCCACAGAACGAGCTAAATCTGGGAAACTAGAGGCTGCAGGAAGATTAGGTATTTAAATGGATCTGCTATATTTGGAGGATTTGAAAGTAAAATTTGCTTCTGAGCAGCACTTCAATGAGAAGGCTTTATAGTATTTGTAGTGTTATGCAAAGGCATGCACTATTGAAAAGGCTAAAGGCTGACATAGTGAATGAAGGAGAGGCTTCCAACAGTGTGCTTCTTGGTGTGAAAAATAAATATATTTGTCAGCTGAGCGAAATCTGGCCTTTGAGGATGGGGTTTTTTTCTCCAGTACATATGCCGGTCTTCAAGAATTTTTTTTATACAGCATATGTATAAAGAACAGAACAGTAGTGCAGATTTCAGATACAGGTATGCATATGAGAATTATATTTCTTATATAGATTTTTTTTCCATTTCTTTGGCAAGATCTCTTTCAGATTATCATCCATGATTGTTCTTTAATAGTTAGGTAAATTCAGCAATACTGACATGAGAATTCTCAGTAATATGACTTTTCATGCCTTTTTTTTTTTTCCATTTTTGGAAGTGGCTAGGCAAACTTCAGTTTGTTTGGAGCAGATGTATGATTTCAAATAGCTTCAGTTTTCCAATGTTTCCAGAAGGCTTTCTCATACATTTACTCTGAAAGTTTGTCTGTACCATGCACTCACACTATCTAACATGTCATTCAGGATGGAATACTTTAAATTTAAAACATTAATAGGAGTCATAAAAATCAAGTTATTTAATAAGATTAATTATTTATATTGCATTAAGACTTTGTAAATCTAATTTAAAAATGCTTGCTGTTGCAATGATAACATTCTGTAGTAAGCTAATGCAACAGTCTTGAATTTTACAGAAATCTCATAGATAAAAATACTAAACTGATGACTGATTACACTGTCCATGAGCAAGTGCATAATTTTATTTATGTGATTGCATCATTGAATTCATTGTTTCTGTTCAGATATTAAAAATTTAATATGTGCATAATAGGGAAAAAGTTTCATGGTTAACAATGCAAAATTATGAAGCTTTAAATAAAATAAATAAACTATTGTTGGCTCACTTTAAAAACGTTAAGGTGTTTTAACAAAGATAAAGAGGAGATCTTCAGATAATACCAGTTGTTAGCACTATGTTGAACTGAATGGGGATCAATGGTTTTAGGGGGCTTTCAAAGCATTTGTGTGTTTTTATGAACATATGTTGCATCTACTTCCATCTGAAAAGGGCAATAGAAGTGTAGCTTGGTCATATCTATTAATTTCTCTTCATTTGTGTCAATTTAGTATGTAGGAATGGAGTATCAGTTGCAGAAAAAGCATGGAGTATACACAATGATTTTCCACTTGATATTTTTGCCTAATAAGGGTGTAGAGAGTTCCTACATTTGCTCTATGACCAGGACAGTCATTTAAAGACTGGACAGATCTTGTAAAAGAAGAATAGTTAAATAAACTAAATTAGACTAAATAGTTGAGTAAACTAAATGAGGGAGGAACACTGACATGAATAATGATTGGAAAACAAGATATTTATTTCCCACTGACTTTGAAGGAACCCAAGATTTTATGGGAGATCAACAGATACCCCTGTAAGTATAAAAATCCGGCTACTTCTTGTTGCAGACATGATGTCTGTTTTTCATTAAAGGCTTTTCACATACACAAATCAGTTAGCCACCTGAAAATTGCAAGTGCCCTTCCCCTTCATTGTACACTTTGAGTGTATTAATTATAATTGAATGATCTATAATTGAATGATCTTAATGATTTTCATAGATATGGCATATGTATTTACTTCATATGTTTTTGGATGTCTGTCTTCAAATATAATACTATGGAAATAGATCACACTTATGATACCAGAATAAAAATCAATGATTTGAATGTTAAGGGCTATACTTTTTTAAAACAAAAAAAACAAACAAACAAAAAAACCCCAGAAACAAAATCATGCCCATGAGTTTTTCATTTTCCATGCACTTTAAACAACTTGGTGAGAACTAATGGAAAATTTTCGAATATGTTACCTCCAAAATCAGCCATGAATATGTCTCCAACATTTTGTGGAGAGGATTTGTTTCCTTCTTTTATATACGATTAGTATAGACTTGCTGAAAACCTTTTTTTTCTGAGATAAGTTTGATCATTTCTCTTACAATTCTCTGGGATTTCATAGCAATTATCACAGCAATTAATTGTGATCTGCTATATGATGGTAATTTTAGAAGAAGCTGAAATTCTAACAATGTTGTTTTTTATGCAAATATTTATATTAGTAGGTAGTAGACTACCTTATTTTCCTGCCAAGTTAGCTACCTATACACAGAGAGCTATCAATACAACACCCATTTGTAAGAAATAAAATGGAATTTATTCTATTTATCTTTCTATTTCTGCAGCCGTCTTTTGATCAGAGTGGTCAGTTGTCTGAACCAAGTTTGAATACTATATGCTGAATATTTTTATACCTTTCTGGCCTGAACCTGTAACTATAAAATACATCTACATCACTCTGTCATCGTCGTTTAGATACGCTTGTATTTCGGTGAATTACACGAACCCTTTGCTGTCATCAGAATGTTTAAAAGCAGAACTGTGTTGGAATAATACATTTTGATTTTCTTTCGAAAGGATGCATTACATACTGCAAAAACTATTAGGAAGGAAATAATACTGCAATAAGTGTTAGGAACATACATTATAATTATAACTTGATTTAACGAAAATGGATATTTTTAAGTAAATTCAACCTTTTCTCTAATATTTGCAACAATTGACTATTTTACAACTGTATATTCAGTCATGTCTAAATTTCTATCTGAATATTTTGGAGAAACATAGATTTGTATATTTCTGCTAAGAAACAGAAAAGTGTATTGTCGGTACTTCAGATTAGATTATAGTGCAGTGCACCATGTGATAATGCCACATTGCTATTGCAGATTGGGAATTATCATGTCAACAGATACTCATTAACTGCCTTTTAATTTTCTTGACATTCTATTAGTAGGAGGAGGCAACCATCCTCTTCTGGTTCCCTATGATACACTCACAGCCAAAGAAAAAGCCAAGGACAGAGAAAAAGCACAGGATATTCTGAAATTTCTACAGATTAATGGATATGTTGTCTCCAGGTAATTCTCTATTTAGTACAAATGTCACAGATGGTAACTAACTACTCTCAGCTTTTCTTCTATTAAAAAAATTCTATGGTCAGTTTAAGGTTTCAGTAACTGAGAGTAAGGATTATTTCCTTTATATGAATCATCATAAGGATGAAATAGATTATGGAGTTAGGACCAGGTTCCGTGTAAAGCGCAGGCAGAGTTCTCTGAAATCTCCGTGAACATTTTGCCTCTGCTTGCAGTCTGTGTGTCTCCATACAGTCCAACTGTTAGTAAATTTGCTAACATCCTGCTCGTATCAAATGGGGAAAATACAAGCAGTGGAATTATTAAGTCTTTATTACAGGTGAGGCATTTGCACCTCTGTGTAGGAATTTCTAGGCAGTTGTTTTGGTAAAAAAGTGGGTCTTATTTCTAAAATCTACAACTCATTTCTTTCAACTGAATTAATTTGTGGTATTATTAAAATACTGTAATAATGAAAAGAGATGCTTTTAAAAAGTTTGTTTTGAAAAAATTTGCAGTGTTAATGTAATAATAGTGAATAAATGCAATAATCAACAGAACATGCATAATTCAGTAGGTGTGCATGTTATTCTGCAGAGGAATAAACAGAATTCCACTTGGTCTTAATAGGATTTTTATTTTTACCTACTAAATAGAGTGGGAATAAAATTTTAATTAAGTTGGAGGCCCGTCTGCCTCATCAGAATGGTTTAAGAAATATGAGTCACTGTCAAAGACTGAAAGCCTGTCTGAGATTTGTATGACTAGGTAGTCTGGGTAGACTCTTTCAGGATAACTGGAATAATTCAATTTAGTTCCCTTCAGTGGAGTAGGATGTACAGAGAGGGAAGTCAATCAGCAAAAGTTTATTTTCTCATCCCATGTCCTAATGTTCCATCACTTCATTGCTGTTCCCTAATCTTTCACAAATGCTACATAGGTATTCAAAGTGAGTTGATTTTAAACAGATTCTTGAGGAAGAGTCCCCAGGAGGTAGAGAAGATTTAATTCTACTTTTGTTTGTTTAGATCAAAGTGTTTTGGTCATTTCAAAACTTCCTAGCCCCCAAATCAATCCACGGAGGGCAATGTAAAACAGTAATGCCTGTCAGATAAGGGAAGAAAATTAAAATGATATTGGATTTATCTGACTGCCTAGTCTCATTTTTCTGTAAACTTCTACTTAAGAAATCTGAATTTTATCTTGAAAAATTGATCAAAATCTAAATAAGACTATTGTCTACTGCAAACAGAGAAAATATTTGTCACTTTAATGAGCATGTAGTTACCATCAGAGGAAATGGCCTCAGACTATTTGAAGAGAGAAGCCTGCTTTGAGTCCTCCTTGCACATGTGGAAATTCACTTGCTTCTTATTTCAGAGGACTTAAGGACCTGGAATTAGACACGCCTTCCATTGAGAAACGCTTTGCCTACAGCTTTCTTCAGCAGCTTATAAGATATGTGGATGAAGCCCATCAGTACATTCTGGAGTTTGGTATAGTAATTCTTACGTATTTTATTAAGTATTGTTAACTAAGAAAGATATTTGAAATTATAAAAACAAAATTTCCAAAAGTGGCATATTCTTAGACAAGGAGTTTTTCTTTATTTGATGAAGATGGTGGTTTTTGGAAAGCTGTGTAGAAGATAACTTTATGTAGTTTACATATTCATACCTGTTTCCCAAATTCATTCTTTGCATAGAGGTTTCAGATGAAAGGTACTCTGCCAAATTTTGACAGCTTTCCTTCTTTGAATAACAAAACTAGCTCTCTGCTTGAATTTGTACACAAATTGATAACCTCTGACATGTGCACATTAATATTTACTACTCACATGTAATCACTTTTTCACAGAGCAAATTAAACTAGTCATTTGTACCAATCAGAACTCTTTTCTGGAGGAGGACCTTGAGCAGAGAAGCCTCTTTAACAAACTCTCAGTGTAGGAAATGGTCTTTCGCAAGCAGCTGGCATGTTACCTCAAAAGTGCTATGAAAGAGACGGTTCAACTCAGTCTGCTTTTGTTAACAACAAAATTAAAGTTTGATGATGTAGATCAAATCAATGCTCATCTGAAAACCTATCTAGTTTTAAAGTGGAGATTACCAAATTTATGAAAGATTATATGCCGTGGTTACTTATAGTAACACAAGCTTGGCCTTGGTAACTCACTGGGTTACTTCTGTTCCTACAGCCTGATTATCAAGGCTTCATTTTCTACTTAGTTTTCTAATTCTTTTCATAACTACAAGAAATATAATGAATAAATAATGGAACATTAGAAACACTGTTAGAACAAATGCCATTCATTTACATCAGGGGATAAGTAAAAAGAAGATAATGAATAAATGATGAATAGTTTATCTCCTAAAACTCACTGCTAAATCATTTCTCATGATTGGGAGTTGTATGAGATTATGTCTCAAAATAGTATTTGAGTTTTATAATAATGGGGGAAGTGAAACAAGTTTAATCTTAGATGGATAGTTCTGTTGATTAATTTCTGTTGGGCAGATGTTAATTAATTTTGTTCTTCAGACAGAAAGTCCATAAAAACGTAATACAAATCTGGTCATTTTGTTTCTGCTGTGGACTACAGGAGAGATGTTTTCAATCAGAATCAGAGTTCATTATATTATTATTTCTGTAAGGTGTGCTGGATTTCTCTAAGCTAACATCAATTCTGTGAAATTCAGGTACATGAGATAACATAGAAATAAGACTTCTCTCATGCCCTTACTTCTTCTCTTTTTAATACTTTAAGTCCTTACTTAACTATTCTAATGCATTTGTTGTTATACTTAGTTTATTTCCCTGTTGAGCAAGGCCTTCCAAAGGTGTTACCAATAACTACAAAAATAAGAATGTAGGATCAGATTTTCATCTCACATAAATATTCATATCTCTATGGACAATGAGATGTCCAGAGTAGCATACATCTATGAAGATCTGGGCAATTATTCTCTGCCCGTTTTATTTGCTGTAACTTTTGTTGTGAAATAGTCATAAAATGCCTCCTTAATGAGTGTGTATCCTGTGGTATCTTAAATCTACGTGTAAAGAACACTAGTTTTATTTGTTTACAGTGTATGCTTTTTAAGAAAAATATAGAAGAGACTAATTATGATATGCAGTACGGAGCTTAATTTTTCTATCTCTGCAGATGGTGGCAGCAGAGGCAAAGGAGAGCACTTCCCATATGAACAAGAAATCAAGTTCTTTGCCAAAGTACAGTATATCTTTGCTCATTTTTATCACTGTAATAAGTATGTCAAATTAGAAAGTATTTGTTAGTAAACATGATTATTACTCTTATATTTGCACTTTTTGTGTTAAATTTCTATTAATGTAATTCATTTAAAGCACTAATAATAGAAGTAGCTTGAAAAAACTGTGGTGTGAAGTACAGATGTGAACAAATTTACAGGACTGTATTCTTTTCTCAGTGTTCCCTTACTCCATGGTACAGTTATGCATAACATCACATGATTAACCTACATTTTCTTTTTACTGGCTAGTTCTGAAGATTATTCTCTTGTACAGTCTTCAGGCAGTTAAATGTGAGCAATAGTTATTGAAATGAATACAGCCAAGTATCTTTCTGTGTCACCTGCTTTATTTCTTTCCTTGTTTTAAAACTATGCTGATGTCTCATTGTGCCAAGAAGGAATTATCTTCTATAAATTAAGAAAATCTGCTTACACTTCTGGCACTTAGAAAGCTGCTTGGTGTGTGTATATCTAAAGTGCCTTTTCAATTCATTAGTGAATAAGCAAAGACAGGTGTTTGCAGCATTCCCTAACCCTCATATCCTTGCAGTAAATTGTAATTATGATACCTTAAAGTACTACCATACAGTACCATCTGCAAGTTCATCCACTGGGAAGCTAACATTGTAAATAAATAAATAAAAAAGTAAATAAAAAACTTCTGTGGACAAGCCCTTGATGAGTGAGGATGCTTTTGGATAAAAGAATTTTATTTGATAGTATGTAACATTAAATGCTGTTAGTGGGCTGGCAGATGTAGCTGAATTTTTCCTAAACCTACATTTAAAAGTTCAGAGAGCAATGATTGTGTCTGAGTATGTACTTAAGGTGTGAAATAAAATTTAATTGTACGTCTTGCTTTGTACTCCTCCTAAGAAACACAGATCAAGTTCCAGAGAAAATGTTCAATTTTTTTCATAGGCCTTTTCTAATGACTTTTTAAGTACTTCTTTGAAAAATAAAGAAATTCAAAGAAAAATAGGCATTAAAGTAAAAGTGCAAAGGGAATTTGAAGCAGAAAACACATTTGAAATCTTTTGTCTCTAGTTGTGAGTTGTAAAGAGTAATACAAAACATAGTACAGAAAGTCCTCAGATAATCACATGTTTCTGATGTAATTTCAGGTTGTGCTCCCTTTGATTGATCAGTATTTCAAAAATCATCGCCTCTATTTCTTATCTGCAGCAAGTAGGCCTCTCAGCAGTGGAGGCCATGCCTCTAATAAGGAGAAGGAAATGGTGACAAGGTAAAATTTAAAATCATATAAATGCATATGTGTGTGTGTAAAGAACAGCAGTTTGTTCTAGGAAAGTGTTTAGTTACATGAGAGGTGAAAGGCAGAGAAATATCTTTATGAATACACAAATTAAGCTGTTTTCATTTTCTTTCCCCTTAAGAAAATCCTCTGTGTAAAATGCAGAGGAGAGGTCATACAGTTATGATTATGTAGGTTTTTTTTTGCTGTTTTTTTTTAAAGTTAGTTATATTAGCATGCAGGAACTGAAATTTATCAGCATGTGCAACAATACATCCATTGCACAGTCTGCTGCACAGGCTATATAACTGTGTATCAGTTTTCACTGTTAGAAATAGGTGTATACAGAAGTCATTATTCTTGCAAAATTTCGTGATAGATTTGAAAGCAAAACCTATCCATAACTGAGTTTCAGAAAGTAGCATTATTACCATCCCCTGCAAAAAGTAACACTTTGTAACAGCATCGCACTCTTTATGCTGTTTGTTTTTCATAATATTGGCAATAGTAATAACATGACATACATCTCAGCTTGATCCTTCTGAAGTTTTCCCTTTTTAGACTGTCTCTCCAGGATATATTTTCACTTAATCTTGCTTCTGATTAAATTGAAACCCACACCTCCCATTTGGTAAGGTGCACTACAAGCTTAACAAAGATCCTAATGCCTGCTTGCACTGTACAAGTATCATGGTTGCCTTCTTGGCTGCTATTGCATACTAAACCATGCAAAACTGAATTGCTGCTGCTTGAGGCAAGCAGCCAATTAACAGTCATACAGACATGGAAGGTTTGTAAGATCATGTGATGACTGAGCAAAATTTCTAGCAGCCTTACTAAGAGTATGGAATGGTTCTCTTGACCTTGTGTCATCTCATGGACTCATCTGGTCTGGCAGCTTGGCTGAATGGCTTCTTCAGAGAATTAAAAAACTCCATTAAAATGTGTGCATCTTGATAATTTTCCATTGTATGAGCTACCATATTTCTGTCTGGAATGTCCTAGACAAAAATATATTCTTATTTGGGATGTCATGCCTGTTCAATAAATCCAGTGTTTCTGGAATATGTTAGACAGGGATATAACAGCATACATGCTGCATGGATTCAGGACTTCTGCACATGTGCCATGTAGTTGTATATGTGAGATTCCTGAATATGCAGTAGCCCAGCAAGAAGATCAGAGCTGCCCTGACCTTGACTGAACCTGGCATCCAGATATCCTGGACAAAAGTTGTCAGGTCAAAAAAGAAAACACGTGCAAGGAAACCTGGATGAATGATGGCTATAACCAATGCTATTGTGCAGTTTATTTCTTAATTCTCAAAGATTAGGGAAACTTCATTATATTATCCACTCCCTGGAAGGTGTCTTGGGCCATTTTAATAGAATGCAACATTTTTTGGTGTTTTTTTTTTTTCTTCTCAGTATGGGAGAGAACTTGCCAAAACTGAATTTTGGATTTTCTGTTTAGTTTTCCCTTTAGATTTCTTTGGGTACAGATCTTATGTAGTATTTCCTTCAAAAATAAGAACAGTTTCTGTCTGCTTTCTTTGTCAAATAAAGATAAGTTTCCATGCATTAAACTGTGGAAGAGTATCATTTTGGGCAGTGATAATGCAGTGACTACCTCGGCAAATGCAGCAGCTATTACATGTTCAACAAATACATTAAATCCAGATCTCTTTTGGAGAAAATGTGGGTCAGACCTCTTCCTGAAGTACTGTAGTGTTATCTTGTATCTTACTTGCAACTAGTCTCTTCAGGATTGAATTTTGTACATTTCTCCTTCAGTAAACCATCTTACTGTGTTTTTTTTTTAATTAAACTAGTTGCACTGGAGATGCATAATAGATTCTGTCTGACTTTGTGAAAACATGTCTTCTGCTGAATGTTACCGTCAGTTGAGTACCATTGGTATGGTTAGAAAGTAAGACAGACTGAGAGCTTTTTAATCTCTTTATTTGAACTGATGCAAGATTTATATGATGTTAGCAAGCTTCTGTACAGCTTTTCCTTTTGGACTAGCTGGGCCAAGATCCTTGTAATGGAATATGCGGTGTATGCCTGCCTCATGGAACGAAAAGTGAGCAGAGATCCGTGAACATGCACCAACCAGACTCTTTTGTAAAACAGAGCAGTTGCTGTTGCTGTAGTGGGTCACTGTGCACTGGCTAAGTAGTGCCATGATAACCTAGCTCTTCTGATTCTAGGCAAAAGTGTTTCCATTTGATACTGTGCTCTAGTCTCAATGGAACAGCATGTTCAGATCCAATGGACCCATCCATAAACTGCAAGCATGCTTAGGGCGTCTTTTGCTTTTAAATCAGAGGTTGATAACTGGCCCATGTACCTATTGATTAAATAGCTTAATAAAATGACATAATATTATTCATGCCATTTGTGGCAGATTAGTTTTTTTGCAGCACAAAAAATAACACCATAATTGGTGTTACTCTCCCAGAAAATTCTCAGACTGAACTGGATCATTAAGATTGAACTAATCTCTTCTTAGAGTTGGAGGCCAGGTCAATCTGGGTAGGGTGGTATGCTCCTGCTTCTATGAATTAACAGAAAAATTCATTCTTCATTGTTCTGAATGGAGTTTTGCTCATCAGCAGAAAAATTAATTTAAAGATGTGAAATGAAATCATTGATCATATCCATTTTTTTTGTTTTTAACCATTTAAGAGGCTATTTCTCATGTTAAATGTGTTAAAAAGCAATGTATTTAAAAAGAAATCCCTACTATGTTCAAGATGACAAGATCCAAATTAGACAATTAGACTAATTAAAATTTGCCATCCAACACTTCAATTAATCTCATTTCCTTACATTTTGTTTCCAAATTGTCGGTGATACCTTCAATAGCCCACTGACCATATTTTCCTTTTCATAGCTTTAATGGTTATTTCCATGTGGGTTTTCATATAGGATGCTTTTATATTAATTAGCTTTGCTTTAAATTTTTTTTGTTTCCTTAATTATAATATGTGCTTATTTAACCATGTTTGTCAAGGATATGCACTTAAAAACTCTTTCTTTAATATTCTGTCCCACATTCTGCTCAGATAATTGATTCTTTCTGCGTGACATCATGTTGCTTTTCCTGCTCATATATCAGCTGTTATTTTTTTCTTTCTTCTCCCCCTTCCCCCCTTTTTTCCTTTTTCTTTCTCTTCTCTTTTATTTTTCTTTTGTCTTCAGCCTGTTCTGCAAACTTGGAGTTCTTGTCAGGCATAGGATTTCACTGTTTGGTAAGGAGACCCTTGAAAAATACTAGCATGGTCATTGCTTGTTTTTGGTTTTGTTTTTTTTTTTTTTAGTCATTTTTGCATTGTGTTAGATGCTGCTTTGTTGCATGCTGCATGGCTGAAATGCATGGTCTTCACAGACCACTAATGATCTTTTAGGTTGGTAGATCACCGAATTTATTAGATGAAAAGAAACGCTTTTGTAGTTGTCAGTTTGGGGTTGTTTTTCTTTTGTTTTGTTTAACTAATACCTGGAACTCATTCTACCAAAGAATTTCACCACGTTTATTATAATTGCATATTTGTTATTTTTTTTCAACTTTTATGGGCCTGCTATGGGAAAAATAAAGCATCAGAATTGCACATTCATATTGGAAAGTCATTAAGAAAAGTTTGTAGTGGGCTGAAATGCTTAGTGATGTTCTGTGGAATTCTTACATATTCCCAGATGTGCTTGACTCCACATACGCACGTCTGCTATCTTTCTGCTATTATGTAAATCTAATAGGGGCTTGGTGTTTGCCATGTGAAAATCACTTAATTGAAGTCAATTCAAAGTAAAATCAAGTGTATACATTATATAAGATATGTGGTGCAGTCATTTACTCTGCAGTTTTTCTTATGTTGCAATGATAGGAGAGCTGAAAACACACATCTGTATGCATATAACTTCTATAATCGATGCACTGCAAACTTCAGCATCCATAAGCATATCTAATTAGGTAGTTATCTAGCTTATTAGAATTTGATTAAGATAATATGTACTAACTCAATTCCTATTTATTTCATTCCATTTGAAGGGAAGAATCTCATTTGTTGCTGCAGTGTGGTGTTTCAAAATCTTCAAAACCAGTAGACTGAGAAGGAATGGAATTTATTTTGGGATATTATTTTTAAATATATTTTGGGATGACTGAGTGGATTTGCCTGTTAAGTCAAAGATGATAGGAGGAATGGAGTTATTTCTGCAGGTGTCTGGCATTGTTACAGCTCTTTGTGAAGGGTAGAATATGTCACAAATATATATAGAGTACGTCACATATATACTATACTCTGGTATATACCCTAGGCTATTTCTTCACAAGAATGAACTAGTTCAGGCATTGCTAAACTATTAAAATTTTGCAAATCGTTTTCATTCTTATATGAATCCATTTTTCTGATTATTTCTAAAATGAACAATTAAAGCTCAAAATCTAAGACAGTGCAACTTTCTTCTGTACTAAAGAAAGGGTGATTTCCATTTCACTTCTCAGCCTGCTTTGTTCTTGTTGGGCTGTGGGGAGTATTCTCTGCTGGGTTCAGGTGGTAGAAGGAGACAGGTGAGATGAGATCAGATGAGATTCACTACTGTGGCTGTATCTTCACAAAGGAAAACATTTGTTTTTTAACTCAAGTTTCCCAGCATGCAGTAACGAACAGAATATGAAATCGTTATGCCTACACGAAAGTATATTGTAGTTTTTCCATGAGTTATGACAAAGTCAAAGTCAAAGATCACCTTGACTGGGAGTTTTGTCATGGTAGCCAACATGATCAAAAGAACTGCACTTCCTCCTGCAAAGACAAGACCTGTGTGGAAGAGGGGAAGATGTTCATGAGGTCAGCCTTGCAGAGCACTGATAGGGCCTAGGAAGTTACTTGTGCATTTTGGAAGCACTTTGAATAGTAACCTATGTGGATGGTATGGAGCTTGCTATTTTATAAGCATCCATACAGATGCTTTATGTTCATTGCGGATTTGAATGGGACTTCTCAAGATAGACCTGCATGTGTGAAAATCACATAGGCTGAACTTGGTATAGAAAATCACGTAGGTATAGAAGTCTTGACAAAATAGGAAGTTAAGCATTAAAGTCTTCCCGAGTGAATTTAAATGGGTAATCACATCTGATATCTAAGACTCAGATTATGGAGTTGTTAGTCAGTATGGAATTATTATTTCTTTATATTGTGAAATTAGATTGGGACCCTAATAATTTGCTGTTGAAGAGCTGTAGTTATGCATCATTAAGACTGTGTTGGTTTACTTGTTGTTTGATTTTACATATTAGTGGATTGCATTTGAAATTTTTCTGTGAGTAATTCTGGTGAATTAAGCATCTGGATTCTTATTTTCTCAATTTAAAAAGCAAATTTCTGTGGCTCATTTGATTTGCTTTTTCTATATTGTTTAACTCTGATCAGACATTCTTGCTATATTAGTACATAAGTTTAACTTTTTTTTCTCAGTATCAGTATCAAATTCCCATGCAATCTGAAACAAAAATTAGCTGGATAAGTCATCAAATAAGAATGGCCTGCTTTTGCTCACCTGTTTTCAGGAACTTAGAGAATATAATCAGAGGAGTTACTAAAAGGAGACAGAAGGTTTCCTCTGCCTAGTTACATTCTGAATTTATTGGAGACCTTCCAGTGAGGCATCCTCCAAACAGTATTCATGGCACTTTCACAATAGAGCAATTCTTCCCTCCTGATATGTTAATAATATTGCTTTCTAAAATACATAAGACTTCACCTCAAATTATTTAATAAACTCAGCTGTGCAGTTCATGTGATCAACTGCAGTTGTAATACATGCTGAGCAGTGGTCCAGCCATCTACCTAATTTTCATACTAGTTCCTGGGATACTTTTAGTCTTACAATCTCTTGAACTCTTTTATTTTAATGTTTGCATATGTCCAGTCTCAACTGTTATTGTTAGCGTGTGGTTATATTAAGAGTTCCTTTAAGGAGAAGCTTGTTTCAGTTTTTATTCTATTGTACTTCTCATGTGCTCTCTTTTCATGACATACAAAATGTTTTTATACTGAACATTCATTTCTACCTTCAGATTGTTTTGTACCTAGCTTTCAGACTTCTGAAAACCAAGAACATTTTTAATTAGTAAAAAAGAACATTTTAAATTTAAGGTATGAATATAGCAAAATACATTAATAGAAATTACAGATATAATGTTCATTTTCTTCTGCCTTTTAAACAATTGTTTGTTAGAAGTGACATTCTGAGAAAGAATTAGACTTGAAAAGTTGTAAATAGAGTTGGTTTCTAATGGAGATACTGTGTGATGGTTCAATATAGAGTGTTCAGCATGAGAGAGAATTTTAGTACTTTGAATTAAATGGGTGGTTAGAAGCTAGTTAGCTCTCTCACAGCCTTCTTAACCACTCTGAAATATTTGCAATAATAATAAAATTAATTTCAGTATAACCACCCTAGTTTTAGGTTTCATTGCTCAGTTTAAAAAAAAATCTTGGTCATCTGAAATTGGCTTCTGATCTCAGGTTTGAAACAAACTAAATTCTTGAAATGTTGACATTAAAAGGATTTGTTTGGAGTTTGTTACTGTGGCATTTTTAAGTAAAATATTCAAAAATACTATTTTTTTGTGTCTTTTTATGTTAAAAACACAGTGAAAACAACTAAATGCATGACTTCGAACAAAAGCAAGACCCAGAATTTCCCCTGAACCAAAAGCTGTATTTCATAGCAAATTGCATACTGCAATAGTCTGTAACAAATCCTGTCTTCAGTTATAAATGCCAAGAGAAACTCCAGGAAAGAAGTTACACAATAATTTTGAAAGTCTGTTTTTACTGCTGTGTTGGTAATGCCTGGCCAAAGTATAGTACTTGGATCAATTCAAATTGAAGCGGCCTGAATTCATGATGTTTGCTGAATTCTGCTCTGATATCCTGGTTGAAATTGTGAAAGCTTTTTCCAGATGACTGAACTGTGTGTATTACTAGACTTAAGAGAAATGATTTTCTGTATTTTTTTTGAAGTGGGTAAACTGATTGACCTTTGCTTCTTGTTTCAACATAGAAAGTGGCAAGTGTCTCATTAAAATGCATGTTTACTGCGGTCTTCTGAAATATACAGATTGCCTTATCATCAGAATTAGAAAATTCAGTGGTGCAAATCAACCTCCCAAAGTAATTCATCTTTTAAAGTGTGTACACAATTACGAGGTCTACTTAAGAAAGGAAAGAGTTGGTTTTATGGTGCCAAACTATAGTTATATCGACTCATGAGAGAGGTAGGAATGACTGCTAGAGTTAGTTCTGGTTCTGTGTAGGAGAACTAACTGACAGGCCATCAGTACTCCAACTACTATGTTGTCAAAGCAACTTCCAGTAAAGTTAAACTAGATGATTCCAAATAAAATGTGTGTTATGGTAACTAAATGGAGTAGTGATTAAGTCTGCAGTTTGCGCCACAAACCTGAGTTCTAGCCACATTTCAGGCATAGATTCAAAGCCCTTTTTAATCTTGCTTGACTTAAGGTAGTCATGTAGACAGTAGTTTCTGGTGTGAGGCCCTTAAGTAGGCCCTTTTAAAAACTGCTTAACTGGATAGTCTTTTAACATTCCTTTAGAACATATTTTTCATATCTCAGCAGAGTTTATGACAATTTTATTATTAAGACCCCCCCCCCCCCCCCAAACTGCAGTATCCGCTACAGAGATACACCTAAAGCTTGTCTGGTTTTCAGAATGTCTGGATCCGTTTTTGCCTCTTCCATCTAATCTTCACTAAAGAGAGTACCTAATTCTTGATAAACATATGGCTCTTGAAGTATGTCTACATAGTGTAAAGAGATAGCCAAGGTAAATTTTCAGGGAACTGGAGTGAGCATCTCTGTAGTGCACTGTAGCATGCAGCATATACCCACCTGCACTGTGAATGTTAGGGTACTACTTCACGACAGCCTAAGCCCCAGTCTAAGTCAGGGTTGCCTCAAGTACCTCCCTTTATCCCTCCTATCATTTGCATGGTAATGACATGCCCCTCCTCTTCATCAGCTCTGGCATGCCTTTCGCCAGAGCATTAAAATAACTCAGGAGCTGACAAAAACCCTAATCTTTGGGGAGGTTTTTGCTAAGATTTGTTTGGGCCATCTCAGCTTCCTCATCTGCTCACTACAGCATTGCATGACCACCAATGCCAGTGCAAGGAGAGTGGGGCTGCAGAGGTAAGGACAGCCATGGAAGCTGTGGTTCAGATTGGTTTAATCTGCTATGGGTCCACACCACAAAAATAACTCCTGATTTTGATACCATAGAAAAATCTTCTCAATGCTGCAATAAACTCCCCACTCCTTCCTTGCAATTTATCTTTTTAAATCTTTGTTTCATGGAAACAGTTACTGCTTTTAGCTGTATGTTCACTTATATTTTCAAGTGTAGTAATCCATGCTGATAAAATACAATACACCATATGCAGATGACAGGATTTTTAGAAATGTGTCTTAAACATTTGATTTGTTTTCATTTGTTTGTTTTGAATTGAGAAATCTTAAAGGCATAGAGAAGCAAGAAAAGGATATTTTCATTTTTGTAGGGATTTTTTTAAAATCAATTAAATAACCTGTGTATTAAATTTATATAGCTTAAATATGTCCTGGATTTAAAAAGTGAACTTAGAGGTGGCTTATATATGGCAGTGTTTTAGTATGTACATGTGCACACAAGGTGTGTGTGTATTCTCTTTCTGCATACATACATATAAAAAAAAATCATTAATGATGGGAAGTACATGTTATATCAGAGACTGTTACTCATGTGAGGTGCGCCTGATCCCACTATAAATAATTGCAGCCTTTTTAGTAATACAAGTGGGCTAACTTTTTTGATGCCATTTTATTTAAATGATTTCTTCCTGTCAGTGTTGCAATAGCAGCTTGAGAGAGTTAAACAGCTTTTATTTTACTAAAAGGGGGAACATGTATATTCAGATATACTTAAATCAAATAAAGTAAAATTTATAAAAGTGAAAACCAGTCAATACACTGCAGCTTTAATTAACCTCACATTTAAGTGCTTCCTTCTTGACTGCCTCAGCTATTTCATGAGAGATGCTATACTGCCTCTAGTTACTGCATTTGTGTAAACAAGGCTAAGACAACAAACTGCATGTTTTTAACTTGACTGTTAAAATTATGCAGAAGTTGAATTGCTCCTCCACTATGTCATTTACCTTTTTGTTAAAACCAGAGATATAGTTAGCAGAAAGTAGGGATGCTCTTAAGTATACTCAGCTTAATTGGTGGGTAATTTTCTTTTCTATTTAGGAAATGATGCAGCATCAATTGTCAACTGTCTTCATATACTGGGCCAGACCTTGGATGCAAGGTAATGCTGAATATATTTTCCAAAGTATAAAGGAAATTTTTTAAAAGAGAACTTAGCCCATATGCAGTCCTGTTTAGGCTACCTGTGTAAGGCTACAGAATTTCCAAACTCAGGGAAGAAGTTACTGTACTAAAAAGAATTCCTCCTGGAAAGCAGTTACTAGTTTTGATTATCTAGGTGTTGGCAGAACAAGATTTTTAGGTTACTCTGTCAGTTTCGGTTTGGATCAGTGGTATCCAAAAGCTGCTGGCTCTTTGTTCTTCTGGTTTTGATTACGTGACTGTCTTAAAATTAAAATAACACTGAAAATATTTACTCTTTTGTTTAAGCTGTTTCCTCAAAATATTTAGGAGTTAAATGCACATGGAGTGCAGTATATCTGTCTCTTACAGAATGTCTTCATTGCAAAGTTAATTTAGGCTCTGATTTGAACACGAACAAAGAGCCTTTAAATTGAATTCAGTGGTACTTTTAAGTTAATTTAAATTGAGCTGCTCAAGCCATTGCAACATAAATGGATGAGGCAGACAATCTTGAAATATTGAAGAGTAATAAGTTCCTTTTCATCAGCTGGGCAATCAAGTATTTGTATTGATAGCTGACTTTTAAATCTTTGAAACTGTGAAGCAAAACATGATAGTTTAAACTAGCTTTATGGTAGTTTAAGATAACTGTTTTCGCTTTGCATTTACTTTCAATAAATTAAATGAATGTGCTACATGCAGGTGACCCACATCAGCTCTTTTACTCAATATGTTCACAGTGGCTTAAAGGGACATGTTTTACTTTCCATTTGCTATGGGGTAGAGTAATGATCACAGTCAATTAATACGGCTTACATGTTGCACAGTAATCCATTAGGTTGCAATGTCTTGATACAAAAACAGAGAGAGATCACCAACTTAGCTTTTGGTAGCGATGTAGAAATATCTCCAGGTGAAGATTAAAGGATTCATAGAGTTTATATGGCAGTTTGAAAATATCGCCAATAAAACTGTATATATTTACACTGTAAAAAAAAAAAAAAAAAAAAAAAGACTCACATCTGTCAATCAAGAATTTTTCACCTGGATTTATTTCATACCTGCACATACATAAATAAAATCTTTCCATTAAACACAGGATCTCTACATTAGAGCTAATTAAAACAGACATGGGAATAATTCTCCTGGATTATACCATTGTATGGCTGATTATAGTTATGTAATCAATGCATTTATGTTTTTATGGTTTTTTGTTTGTTTGTTTGTTTTTAATCTATAGATTTGGTGGCTTGCACTCATTCCTCTCTGATGTTCTTGTCCTGGAGGCAGAAATATGACCATCATGGTTGGGAAGAGTTTTTGAGATACAGCTTAAGATAGTTCTTCTCTCCCTAGAGTGATGACTAGCAGGCTCATTCAATTTTCTTCTTCTTTTTTTTTTTGTTTTTTTTTTTTTTCTTGTTTATTTGTTTTTTCCTCTGGAGGCAAATTAATCCCTTTCTTTAAAAGGATCTGTATATTGTCAATGGGAAACTAAATAAAATATCCCTATGTTCTGCAGATAACCTATGAAACAGTGTTTCAGTAGGTTGTGCTTCTCTGAGATTTTAGAATCTGGAAAGTTTTTTACTCAGATCTTTATTATCTATTTCATATAATCAATACTAGGCTTTATTTCATACTTGTCTAATAGCATATTCTCTTTTTTTTTTTTTCCTTAAATGCTATATACAGGACTGTGATGAAAACTGGTCTGGAGTCTGTTAAGATGGCATTGAGAGCATTTTTGGACAATGCTGCTGAGGATCTGGAGAAAACAATGGAAAATCTTAAGCAAGGCCAGTTTACACACACCAGAAACCAGCCAAAGGGAGTGACACAAATCATTAATTATACCACAGTGGCTCTTCTACCGGTGCTATCTTCATTATTTGAGCATATTGCACAGCACCAGTTTGGGGAAGATTTAATATGTATGTATCATGTTTTAGAAATGCTATGCTGCTAAAATATCTGTTATGTCAAGCACAATGTAAGCACTACTAGGCTGTCATTTCTATTAAAGAAGGACAAATCCTATGTTACTTTGACAAAATTGTCATTGATTTAAACAAATGTTTGCTGTAATCAACTTAGAACAAAGTCTACAGGTTTTACTGGACTTTGTATAAATATGAAAGAGGATGTGGTTGTGATGAGGCAGTCAGAAAGCTCGATTTTGTTTTTGACTCCACCATAGATTTACTGTGACTTTATGCAAGTTCCTGTACAAAAAATTACTTTGTATAACTTAATCTGTCTTTGCTGCTGTTTATAGATCTATAAAAGATCATACCACAAGAACAGTTTGGTGCAAAAATTAGTGTTTGCATAGAGTTTTGAAGAAAGCTCAAAAGACTGCTATAAAACTGTCTTATAAATGCCTCTTTGCACAGTTTAAGTTAACAGGGAATTTGGGTGGGTGTATCTTAGACCCTAAGGCAAAGCAGAAGGAGCTCCTGAAGAAAACGAATGTATTTGAGGCTCCATTTCTGTAGACATTATGATTATGGCAGATTCAGTGTCTTTTGTAGGTATTAAATTAATAAATTCTCAGATTATACAATCATATATTATCCCGTAAGCGTTGGCGTGCCATTATTTGCAGAAAGCACACTAGTGATGTATGAAATATGATTGTTACCTTAGCTGGTAATTTTGAATTGAATTAAGTGGAAGTTTTGAGCAAAAACTATGGCACTGAATGGTCAGAGGGCTATTTATATATGTATTTAGAGAGTGGCTTCAGTGAATGGTCTTTGATCGCTTGATATCATTAATGCACCTATTGGCAAAAGAAATGCAGTGAACTTATCCCTGTGTGTTAATCCTACAGATTGTGAAAAGAATCTTTTCATACCTATCGTTTTCTTCTCTTTAGTGGAAGATGTTCAGGTCTCTTGTTACAGAATATTGGCCAGTTTATATGCTCTGGGAACCAGCAAGAGTATCTATGTAGAGCGGTAAGAAGAAAAAGTATTCCTCTGTTTTCCTCTTTTTTGTTTATATTTAACTTAATGAATATGCTGTCCAGAAATGAGTATAGGAAGAGATTTTTGGTGAAAACATATCTTAACAGGAAAAAATGCTCAAATGTTAAGCAGAATGCAGCAGCATTTATTATAACACAGCTAGAAAGTTACATTTTACATTTGTCAAAATACACTTAGTTAAAACAGAAATTACAGAGAAAAGGATCTTTTACACTAAATATCACTTGATTTGAGGTCCAACTGTGGAATTGTAAAAATACATCTTTCAGCTCAGCTATTGTTATAATTATTCTTTTTATATTCGTTAACTGTGTTGTATATTTCTTGCTCATTATCCTTAACTTACTTTATTTGTCACTAATGTAAAATGTTTTCTAGTTCAGTCACTTAAAGAAATGAGACTTTATAATTGCTTTTTGTTTGTGCATCTCTGTATCTGCTAACTTCTCTCCAAGTTGCTTTTGGTCTATTTAAACCTTATTATTTGGCCAAACAGTAGAGGTCTCGAGGTTATTCAGTTCTTAAAAGTTTCAAAGAAATTAGTTCCCATATAGTGATTAGTGCTGTTCGGAGGGAAGGCTAGCCAGAATTCAGACATTTCACATTTTGGTAGCAGTCAGCTAACGAGTTAGAATATATATATACACTGGCTAGCAAATCAACCTGTGTGTAACTCCAGACCAGCCACAGGAAATACTGTCTCTTGCTTGGTGTCAGTATCATAGGAGACAATGTGAAGAAAGGTGTGGGTTAATGGCTATAAGTAATAAAATACACATCTGTGGTAAACTAGGTCTCATTATTTCTACAGGGTATGTGGAATTCATTGATTTTGGTATTTGGCAAATAAATGCAGTGGGTTTTGTAGTTAAGATGAAAGATCTCCATAAGCCTAGAATAACCATGGTCCTCTGAGCATCTGTCTGTAACGGTATGCTCATAGTAGCGTATACAGGCATACCATCTTTGGACCTTGCTCATTTTAGCCATGGCCACAAATAGTTGTTTTCTAGTGAAGAAGAGAAGTATATGCAGATTAATGTAAATTTTTCACTACATGGAGTTTACTTTGTTTCTATGATTACATATATTTTTCATATTTGCAAATATCTGTGTAAGTAAAAATTTTCATGTATAGCTGTCTATAAGCATTATCACAAGCCAAAAGCTTGCAGCATGCTATTGGTAGGTATATGTGAAAGATATGTTCTGCTTCTGTAGATCTAATGAAAAGAACCAGTAAGGGAAGAAGAAGCAAGCAGGAAAAATAGTAATGGGCATAGATTTAATAAAGTTAAGTTTAATGAGTGGCATCTGGAAAGGACGTAAGTTTCTAAAATGAGAAAAACTATTGGCCTAAGGTGAATCTTCTGATCTATCAGTTTGGAGCCCTTTTTCATCTGGAAGTTCACTGAACTTGTGGAGTTCTCTTGTCTGTGTGGCTCAGCTTGAGCAGCTAAGCATTTATTGAGTATTTAAAATCTGCTCTGATCAACCAGACTGAAAAATGGACAGAGCAGTTTTAATTGCTCCTAAAGGACCCATGTGAAGTGATAGGGGATCACTTGCTTCAGAGAGCTGTTTATGATTTTGGCACAATTAAGTAGTTTTGATTGTCAAATAAATGTTGTCATATATTTGAAGAGATGAGAGTAAAGTTTTTGTGCAAGACTTTTAGCGTTATTGATGTGTAGTAGTAGCAATTTTCCACTTTGTGAAGAATTTGACTTTCGTGTTAGCCCAAGGTATGCTTATTGCTGTATCTCAGAAAGAGGAAATTAGATAACTTAGATATAATTGTATTTGGCCTCTTGATACATCAGTCTATCCAGTAGCTTTTTCTTAATAATAGAGATTAGAAATTCAGTAAAACTGAGAGGAAAGTAACAGAACAAAAGGCATTATTATGATGACTTTGCATTTTCCCTGTATGTTCCGCATTTGCTCTCAGCAAAGTAAGCCATCTTTGATATTTTATGTATTAACATTTCATTCATACATTAGCAGATGGCTGCTGTACTGCAGCAGACTACACACTTTTTTTTCTTCTTTGTGTATTGATGATCCTAATAATGTAGTGGTTTCTCTCTTTGAGACAAGTATATCTCATAGTAAAATAAGGCCAGTACAGAACTACCCCGAAGTATATTCAGACATCAAAGATGTGTGTATTAACCTATGTTTGTTATTTCACAGGCAACGATCAGCACTAGGAGAATGCTTGGCTGCTTTCTCGGGTGCATTTCCAGTGGCTTTTTTGGAAACTCACTTGAACAAACATAATACCTACTCAATTTACAATACCAAGAATGCAAGAGACAGAGCAGGTATTTTCAGAACCTCACATGATGGCTTTGCAAACACAGATTTGACTATAAATGTTGCTATAAATGTTGCTTGCCTTATAAAATACATGCAAAATGCATTTATTAAGTCAAAAATTTTCTTGTACTCTCTGGGTTGTATTTCTTTCCTAAATGAGTGGGCTAAATGTTATAAAACTGAATATTTTACATTTTTAAAGATACCAGTATTTTCATTTTCAGATACTATTCTTACCACTTTGGAATCAATTTATTGAAGGGATTTCATGCATTGGTAATAATTCAGATATTGTATATTTGATGATAAAAGGTTTTGTTCTAATCAGTAACTTTAGTTCCTCACTTTTCATATGCAAATATTAGGTCCCACACACTTGTAATAGAGGCAAAAGTATTTTGCCTCAATTAAGGACATACCTTTACGAAGTAAATTTACCTTTAGAAAGTAAGTACATGGTGGAGTAGTAGGTAAATTGTTTTTTCTCTGTTTGAAATACAAGACACAATACAGATCCTTTCCAATAAAGTTGCATGTGTTTATTTAGCACAGACCTTTGTGTTCCATTCTGCAACTCTTGAGATGTTTCTTATCCAAAAACATAGCTGGGGAATAAGGACATATATGCTACTTGTTCCTGTGGTAAATAGGGATAGAAGATATAATAGAAGTGTGCGAAGTGTGCATATATGCAAAATGTGAACTGTATCACATATGTATAGATGTATGATATGTATAGATGAGAGGGAATTTGATGCGAGCTCATAATGGCATCGTATTTTTAGCTTCATCTTAATTTTTAAAAAAGGGAGCATACTAGATTTATTCCTCAAAGAGCTCTAGTATCTTATTTTGGAGATATCAGCACCCATGCTTAGTTATGTTATGTATTCTAGCTATTTCAATACATCTAGAAAGACAATCAACTATATTTTGATTGATTTTAACAGAAATTAGTTTTCCAAAATTGTTTGAAGCTTTAATAAAAATCTGAGATGACTGTGTGAAGTGTATTTAGATCTTACTAAGAGCAGAAGGTTTGGGGGAAAAGCTTATGTTTATCTTGGTGCCAGCAGTTGTATTCATAGTTTGCAAGCTAAAATTTCTGTGTTTAGATGTCTGTATACCTCAATGCACGTGTACATCAGGATCTTAGACATTCAATAGCTAATGGTTGTGCTTAAAGGTATTTGTAGGTGAAAGAAGTTGCCTGCAAAAATAAAGGCAATTGCAGAAGGTTTTCAGAGGAAAAAACTGAAAATTAAATAACTTGAAAAGCAAACGCTTACAATTGAAAACTTACCCACAGAATTCAGTTTCACAGAATTTGCTCTATTCATTAGGCCAGGAAATTATTTTTTTCCTTTCTATTAGCATACCAGGTCTCATCTGATGTGTCGTAGAGAGGTGTTTCATTATTTCAATTTGTTTCCTCAACTCGAAAGCTCATGTTAGAAGTAATTCTGGAATTTAAGCTTAATTTTAAATATAGAATGAATTCAGATGCTGCATTCTGCTGTATTAATTTAATTGTTGGAAAATTACTTTTTTTGCAAAGAGTTGTATTTCCATGGAAGCTTATGTATAATAAGTTTACTACTCAATGCTATAAAAGCACTCTGTCTCTTTTCTTGAGCCAGAAGGGCTTAAGCATAAATAGAAGATTAAAGTGGTATGGAAAAGAAATTGGAGATAATTATTTTTCCTGTAATATATAGTTTATTTCTTCTTCTTTTTCTTTTTTTTAATAGTTCTCAATTTGCCTACTGGTGTAGAAGAGGTCTGCCCAAATATTCCTTCCTTGGTGAAACTAATGGAAGAAATTGTGGAACTGGCAGAGTCTGGTATTCGTTACACACAAATGCCACATATAATGGAAGTGATACTGCCTATGCTGTGTAGTTACATGTCACACTGGTGGGAACATGGGCCAGAAAATAACCCTGACAAGGCTGAAATGTGTTGTACAGCCTTGACATCAGAGCACATGAACACTCTGTTGGGTAACATACTGAAAATCATCTATAACAACCTTGGTATTGATGAAGGAGCATGGATGAAGAGATTAGCAGGTAAGATTAAAAAAATATCTAAAACAATTACTATTGATTTACGTAGAATTACTCCACATTCACTCTGTTAATGCTGGAGCAAAACAGCACTCATATTTTTCTAATGTTTTTAAACAGTACAAATCTTGATGAACCAGAAATGCTAAGTATAAAGGAAGAGCAGTATATTTTAATTTCTTAATAAGTATTTTAAGAAGTTCATTAGACCACTTCTTTTGCCCAGGAACATACAGATACACATTTTGTATTATACTGAATTAAAGGATCATAATTATTCTGCCTATTTTCTTTATATAGCAGGTTCCCATTTGCAAGCATTAGGCAGTTCCGTGCTATTCTGTATGAAAGCTTCATCCTTAAAATGTTGTTTTGAAACTGTATACCTGGCATTCCTGTTATGATAAAATATGGAAACGGATTCATCATCAGTTTTAGTAATCATTATGTTAACTTCATTGGGATGACACCTTAAAATTTATGTTAAATTAGTTTATTTCTAAACCTTACAATATGTAAGGAAAAGACACTTCAATCTTGAGATTTCAGCTTTTCAATTAGGCTTGCATATGACTTTTCAATACTTGACCACTGTAGTAGTCATTTCATTCAGGGTAGTGGTTTGGATTCCTAGTCTTTTGAGGGCTAGTGATATAATATAGTCTAAGAATAAATGATAGTTGCCTGAAATCCTTATTATGTAATAGATGTATTAAAAATGTTTTTACTATAATAGGCCCAGATGAAGTGCTAATTTGCATATTAATTTTTATGAGTACATTTGCAAAAAGCTTCTGGTAACAAGTCTCAAATGACTGCTTGAGGCATGGTTGAATCAGTCTCATTTCTGTCTACAGAAGCCCTCCAGTGTCCTAATGTGTATGACAAATACAAACAGCTTTTTTCAGTGAACCTGCAAATACCTAGAGGACATTTTCTAGTGCTACTTTAGTCAAGTTAGAAAGCATAGTTCAAAAGAAGAGCCAGTGGCTAAGAAAACCTGTGTGTACGCCATATCACTATATGTATTCACCCATATATACCATTGAACAATTATTATGTTATTCAGTAAAATTATACAGGCAAATATGTTGCCAAAATGCCAGTAAAGAAACATTTCAAGCTTTATGATCTTTAAAGCTGAGTCTACGAATTTGTAATTTTTGCCCTCATAGTGAGAAAAAAAATTGACTATGTGAAATCCTGACCACATTTAATTCGTGGCAAAACTTCTGCTGATTTCAATGGGGACAGGATTTTACTCTGTAGCCTAGAAAAAATAAAGTAAAAGTAAAAGTTTTTATTTATATTTTGTGGCCAGATGTATATTATAATATTGATTGCCTTAAATAGTGTTTTCCCAGCCCATCATAAGCAAAGCGAAGCCCCAGCTCTTAAAGACACACTTCCTGCCACTGATGGATAAGCTAAAGAAAAAAGCAGCAGTGGTTGTATCGGATGAAGAACACCTAAGAGCAGAAGGCAGAGGTGACATGTCGGAGGCTGAACTGCTCATCCTAGATGAGTTCACCACTTTGGCACGGGACCTCTATGCCTTCTACCCTTTGTTGATTAGATTTGTGGATTATAACAGGTATGTGGAGAGGAATAGGTCTCTTAAAAACTTCCTATTTATTGATATCATCTCTTATCACTTGATATGCTTAGCAATGAATTAAAAGCCTGCCAATTTTAAAGTTGATCAAACTGTTTCTTTACTACACTTCTAGGAGGTGTTGGGGGCTTTTTTGGAAGAAAGAAAAAGCCCAGTGCAAATCTGTTGCATTCAGCTAGTGTTAATGTAAAGGATTTTGAGGGTTTTGAAATAGGACATCTACAAGCCACTGCTAACAGAAAGGATTAAAACACATGCATGCTTGGTTTTGTTTTTCATCTTTATAAAGTGTTGAAAACTGTTTTCCAAGCATAAAGCTGGTGAGGATCATCAGCATTTCCGCCCTTTTACCAAATTTTAGGGCAAAATGGCTAAAAGAGCCCAACCCTGAAGCTGAGGAATTGTTCCGCATGGTGGCTGAGGTCTTCATTTACTGGTCAAAATCTCATGTAAGTAATTCCTTGGTAAACAGTTGTTTCAAGGCAGCTTTCTTCGTAGGCGAGTCAATTACTTAGTGGTTATGTTTGGGAAATTAAATTTAATGGCAAAGATGAAACGGCAGTTGGGAAACTATTATGACTTTTGGTATTCTGACACTTTTGAAATACCTGGGTAGCTGAGGGAGTTCATGGGTATTCTGTAGCTTAATAAAACTGATTGTTAATTTTTTCATGTCAGTTCTGTTTTATTTTTTATTTTTTATTAAACTTATTGAGGTCTGTGTTCCACACGTTTTTTTCAATCAGCTATCATCACCTCCAAAGCCTTTTTATATCCTGGATATATGGCTACTAAATTAGTGTGGTTGTAACTCACTGATGAAGAATCCATTTTCCTAAGCTGTGTAGTCTGCCTGCTTGAGCCTCTCGGCAGAATTATAATACAAATTATTATGAAAAGGTCAATAGGACTAGTGGAATCAGGGTTTTCTGAAGGAAATGTGCAGCTTTACCTATGGTGACTTAATTTGTGATGCAGTGTAGATTTTTATTTCTTTAATAAAAGATATATATTTAAATTACTGAGCTGAGTTCTGTAGCTTCAGTGTGTGAACGTTTCAGTGAAGTCAGTTCTAAGCACAGAGCAAACTGATAACAAATGTATCCTAAAAAGTAATTCTCCAAATAAATTATTTTTCCTAGATGATACTGTTTCTTATTTGATAAATTTTACCAGTTAAGGATTTCTTCTTCAGTCCACTATGACAAAATTTACTCTTTGTTGAGAAACCAGATTCCTCTGGCTCATATGCAAGAACCAAGTGGGTCTGCAGTAAGATCTAATCAGGCACCATCACTGATGAAAATAAAATACAAATCAGTTCACGCAAATACTGGAGCAAAAGGAAGGAAAAAAAAACCCCAAATAAAGAGAGGTGAAACACTTTCGGGCAGTGGATCTCTTAATGAACTATTATTTATATGGAATTTCTTTTCTGACTGTAACTTCAGTTCTCTCATGTTTGGGCAAAACAATGCCTTATTATTTGTGTACTTGTGCCTGAATTTCTCTGTGAAATCTATTATGAACATCACTGTGCACACAAAACTCCCTGTACAGCGGAAGAATAATGGGTCTTCAAAATACCTGTGTATAGTGGGTTTTATCATGGAAAAATCTGGAATGGATGGCTTTCTGATAAGGAAAAACCCAGACGATGTTTTTATGTCAAATTATAAGAGAAGTGATTTTTTTTTACCTCTGTTGTTCTGTAGCAAAGGAAATAGTTCTTTACTGGATGTGTTGTGTATTTGGAAGTAAAAATGAATGAATTTTTACTTTGTTGGAATGATCTATTGTCGTTTTCATGTAAAAAATTTGTTTAATACAGTTTAAAAAGTTTACTTGCCTACAGTTAAGCTACGGAGTATGGCAAAAGTAATTATGTTCACTGCCATAACTAACTGATTTTATGCCTTGTTGTTTGCTTTAAAATATATCTACTTTACTGTATCATTGTTTCACACAAACTAAACAACATTTTAAAACAGTAAAAGTGACTATAATCTAACTGAAATCTTCTGTTGTGAAATGAATTATCTGAAGTATATAGAAAACTTACCAAACTATTTTAAAGCAACAAATGAAGCCTGTGTTTTTTTCCTGTGAATATTTTGCCATATTTTAATCCAGAGCAAGTTAGTACATTATATATTTATATATCTATACTTATTTGCTTATGTTCATTTAAGGGTAACAGAAGAGCTATGCTGTCTTCTCCAACAATCATTTCTGAAAGGTGTCTCAGGAATTTGCCTGAAGTTTTTCTCATCCATTCAGAGAGGAGGTTCTTCCTTTCATCTGCTCGCCTTAAGATTCACTTTACCTATTAGTAATAACAATATAATAATAATAAAAGTTTTCATTTAGCTATGAAAATATATGTTTATCTAATAGACAAAAAACTACATAAAAAACCTGAGCTATGTCATGTAAATAAAGCAGAAATTCAAAACCATTGTTGGTCATCCCTAAAATTTTCTGTTATTTTGTGGATTTTACAAATTTTCAGTTAATCTATATTTTTGTTTAACATTTGTTTAGATAGATTTCTTATGTATGATAAGTGCTTTTAACTGAGATGTCCTGTATAACATTTCAGAATTTTAAAAGGGAAGAACAGAACTTTGTGGTACAAAATGAAATCAACAACATGTCTTTCCTTATCACTGACACCAAATCAAAGATGTCCAAGGTAGTGTAAAGATTTTCTACTCTTATCCCATTAACTCTGTAAGGTCTCCTTTTTAATTTTTGTTAGGTTATAAGGAGTAGGCTCAGTCTGTGTAGATCTTTATTTTTGGTATTCCTATATGGTTTTGCCAGTTAAAATGGTCCTTATAACATGCAAAATATATAGGCTATACTAGCGGTTTTATGGGGTGTCTAGAATGAAGGATACTTTCAGGTGATGTGGATGTTGTATGATACATGATACTGAAGAATATAATTGTATTCTTCACTGGTATTAGATTGAAGTTTTGATAGCTTTTTTGCACTTCAAATTATCAGGAATTCCACAGGAATTTTGGTGGGCAAACAATGCAGAAACTGATCTGTGGTACATGATATCCTGCAGTTGTGGCCTGCTACAATGGACACAGCTGCAAAGTATTCCTTAATAGTGTTATTAGTAAATACTGTGGGGGATTTTTCCATCTTTTGCATTATGAGAAGTTTAATACTCCCTGAAACATAAAAGTAAAAGAGAATAGCTGTGGAAGCTGGGCATAAACTGAAATTGCTAGTCTTCCTGGGTGGATCTGAGAGATAAAAAAAACTTTTGCAAAATTTTGCAACATGTTCTTGAGTCCTCTGTTGAAGAGAACTCAGCCAAACCCTCTGATCAGATTCGGAGGATTGAAATCTTTGTATTTGAGAATGTAAGCCAGCCAATAACTGGTGGAAATTGAGAAGATTATCTGCTATAAACAGGTGGATTTTTTTTCAGGAATCAGCTACAGGTTATAGAGTGAACTGGATGAAACATCGCAGCATTTTATAATGTTGCAAAAGGGGCATTAGGATTTTGCCTGGGTAACAAATAGCTACACTGTAACTGACATCCAGTATGTAAAAAATATTTTAAGCTATTTCTCTCTTCCTCTCCAAAAGTAAAAATACTAATAAAAAGAAATCACAGAATTTTAACCAATTAAATTTATCCTACTGATGGAGATACAGAAGAAGAAGAAAGAGGGAGAAGAAGGTATATTGGTAGTTCATACCACATAGCTCTGGAAAATGCTGGGATATTGCAGTGGCAAAAGCAGTATAAGAACCTGGCTGAAGAATGGTTTGCACATTTTGCTTCTGATTTCACTCCTTTTTCCATTCCTCTCTCTGTAGCTTGTTTCACAGCTTTATTCTCTAGTATCTTGAATTTTTGTAAGAGTAGCTTACATGAGGTATCTCATTTCTTCCCGTGTTTAGGTTAATGTCCATCTATTCAGATACAAGATGACAATATATTATTTTCTTGTCTGTAAGCCTCTTAATGAGATTCTTTCCACTTTTATCTCCCTTACATCAAATAATAATACCGAACATCCAGTCTTCACTGGATAAATTCCTTATGTATACATCTCTTTATTACAGCACTTGCACTTACATATATTGCCTGCATTTTCAAATGTAGTTCCCTTATTTTTCTTTTTCCCTCCAGATTTCCTGCATCCTGCTTTGGTGTCTTTCAGATCTTAATGTCTGTAAGGGCTTTTGAGTAGCAAAGATAAAATAATAATTAGACTCTTGCTCTATCATATTTAACTAAACAAGAAAAAAAATATATTGAAAATGTTACCTGGAGTACACAAGTTTACCCAAAAATCGTGTGTCAAATTTGGATCGCAGTAAAGCCTATGCCATTCTACTGACTACCTGAGGGACAGATGTTTAAATTCTGACTGCCTGGGGGGCAGATGTTTTAATTCTGAGCAAAGTTTTCTGAGAAATAGCATACCTATACCACTACAAAAGTTTCCATACTTTTTAATGTTTCTGATGATCTCAGACCAAATGAGACAGGATACATAGCTTTTCTTCTGGGTTCTAAACATGATTCAGAAAATGACTAACTTGTGTGAAACAGCATGCTTTATTCTTAATATCCTTTCTAGTTCTTTAAGTACATTTTACTTCAAAGAGTGCTTTGAAGAAACAGCAAATAACCCTAATAAACATTTAATTCACCAAGGTATATTTTCATGCATATAAATAGTCAAGAATTTCATATAAACAGCTTATTTTTCATTTATCTGTTGACGTTGAATTTGTCTTCAGACAAGAGACAACCACTGAACGTGTTCCTTTGAAATGCATGTGCCCAACTTTGACATGCACAGCATTCTTTAAAATTCTGGGCATCTAAGCCGTCTGTTTTCTGTTGCCTACTGTTTGTTTATCCATGTCCTCATTCATCAACCAAAAAAACAGTTAAAACTCCTTTTTTTTTCTTTGTTGGAATTAAAATCCGGAACTTGTATAACATTGTGTTTATTGAAATTGTGAAATGATTGTTACTTAAGAATTTGGACTTTTTTCTTTTCACTCACCAGAGACATTTTTTAAAATAATTGTCTTTCATAACATTGTAAATTTAGAGAAAGTGTGGAAAAATAAAGTAATGGCACAAGTGGGACAGAAAAATTTGTTGCCTGATTTTCAGTACTTTGTTTATTATATTGAATTGAATTTCATAAAACAACAATTTTTAATATTTTCATTTGAAAAATTCTGCTGCACCTATTTTTATTTTACTCCTTCCATGTGAGGCTTTTATTACTATTACCATTTTTTCATCCAGAATTCAGTGATGATTTACCCAGTTGTGATTCCCCTAAAGAAAAAGTGCTGCATCCAGAATGCTTTGTGTTGATCAATGAATTGTCACAAAGAAAAAGAACCTAGAATACAGGGAGAATGTGCAATTAATGTATAGAAGCAAATAATAGAAGCTGAAGATTAGCAGTGGGGAAATGGAAGAAATGGGAGGTCTGGAGATTGGAGAAATATTCTGTTTGCATAGGGGAAGGTTGCAGCAGGGCTCCAGAGAAGCATATATTTTGAGAATGATATTTAGTGACAGGACAAAAAAAAAGATGGGGCTGGAAAACAAAAGGTAGTTGTTTGAGAAACAGAGTGGGCTTACAAGATAACATTGGCAGTGATACAATGGGAGCTCCTTTGGATAGGGATGGAGCTGTATAGGTAGTATGGAAATTGTCAAAGCAGAGACCAATAAAAATTTGTTAGTACAACTTTTATTTTTTATAATTGGATTTTTTTTTCTTATTTTCTTTATGTTGCAGGCAGCAGTTTCTGACCAGGAGAGGAAGAAGATGAAGCGAAAAGGTGACCGGTACTCTATGCAGACCTCGCTCATTGTGGCAGCACTGAAGAGATTGCTTCCCATTGGCCTAAATATTTGTGCCCCTGGAGACCAAGAGCTAATTGCACTAGCCAAAAATCGATTCAGCATGGTAGGCACTCTTTTTGCATTTCTAAAAGGTAGAAATATTATTCTAACTAAAGTCTTTGATATTTTCTTTCCTACCCTCATTTTTACAGCGTGACATGAATACTGTTAAATCTACTGATTTCCTACATGATAGTTTTGATCAGGAAATGCTGAATTATATTTCATGATCAAAAGGGCTAGATAGAAAACATTCCAGAGTTCCAGAAGAAATACTGGGCTTCCCTCTTCTCCCTTTGAACTTTCCAGGTGGAATGTCTGCCTTTGCTATTTTCCCAGTCTCTTCAGCCTAGACAGTGAAAAATTAAGGTCAGAATTAGAAGTGGAACATTCACATTAATTGTATTTGCTTTGTAACCTTTTTCATTTTAATGTTGCTGTGTGGAAATACGCAGTTAGAATTCTTATTCATAATCAAGACTATAATTCTGTCATATAAAGGCAAAATGGGTGACTATGATAGATAGTAATCTACATATCATTCCTATTTTCTGTTAATGAAATGTTTCAGTTTGGACATGCTTATTTTTCTAAATGATCAGTAAATGCATAGAGATGATCTTAAATTAAAACACAGTTATTTCTCTTTCTTGATTTTTAATAGTAAGTTATGTTTGTTATATTTTATGAAGATTAAATTTAGAAATGCAGGTAAGAACTGGATGTTTCCTAAATTATATGCCAAGTGTCATAACTAACTCCCAGGTGAGTGCAGGAATTTCTGTAAGGCTAGACTTTCCACTGTTCAGAAAATGGTTCTTCTGGGAATATGCTCTCAGAGCCACAATGTGATTGTCATTTGGAATATAGTCCTTTCTCAAGCTGTAATGCTCTTTATGTTCTAGCACATTATGTGACCTTCAAACAACTGGACTGAATATGTTTGAAGAATAAAAGATTTCTAAAAGAAACAGAAATCAAATCTGTGAAGACTGTGCTCTCTGTTGTGTTGTCAGGAGAAAAAAATTAAAAAAAAAAATCTGTGTTCATGATATAGGTTTCACCTGAGCAAACTTTGGTCAAAGTGTTTATATATAATAGTATTTTTAATTCAGACTTCTATTTAGCGTATTGAATTAATCTGGACAAATATGAATGTTGCCATCCAAATCTTGTTTGGGGGAGCTTGGATGTAACTAGTATAGGTCTGGTATAAAAACCCATGTTTCCTCTGAGATTTTCCTCACCTCTTTCTCACTATCAATTTTATTCACTATTCAGACCAAGCCCAAGCTTGACATTTGTATGAACAGTATCTTTTCTTACTTAGCTTCCAAGCCTAATTTATATGACTTGTAATTTGTTGACAGAAAGATACTGAGGATGAAGTTCGAGATATCATCCGCAGTAATCTTCATCTCCAGGGCAAGGTAATTAATATGCATTTTTAAGCACTCTTTTTTTCCTTTTAATTCATTCATTAGTACCATATAGTGACCTGCCTTGGATAACTCATAATCCCTTTTTCTCTCCCTTTTTCTCAAGTATCTTTTTCTTTTCTGCAGAAGCCTGGGCAATTCTGCACCTAACGTTTGATGTCAATTGTTAAATGCTATGTTTTTAATATGTTTACGTGTGCATCATATATAATAGCATGTGACCCTTTAAATCCCTGCCTATGAATACCATTATTATGACATTGGAGATGTAAACAATGTCTATCTCTGTTTAAATGCTACCTTCTATTCTTTTAGATAGAATCTGCAAAATGCTCATTGTTATTTTATATCAATTTGAAGTGTAAAGAAAGAGGAAACTGCCACTTGTGCATATTCTGTGAAGTGAAAAGTCACCACATGACTCTATTTTGTCCTTGTTTTCTAGACCAGGGGGAAAAAAGTGTATTGGAAGAAGTATGGATTTTTGTTATACAATTCCAGTTATTCTGTGTGAGATTAGTAGCCCTAGGACAGAAGTCCTAAACTAGCCCAAGTAGCGCTGTTTTATTAATGCTTCAAATAATGGCAAAGAATGAAGCCAGAGTGTGGAAATGTAATAAAATGATGTCCTTCTCTGTTGAAGGAATAGAGAATCTGACCTATGGATAGTGCTTTAGTAAACAATGCATCCATCTCTCCCCCTCCTTATCCCCCCCCAGTTTGATTTGCCTAAAGGGAAAAACTAGTATTTGCCATGTTTAAATGGTTACAAGAAAAAAATCCGTATGAGAGGGAACTCTGGCTTTTTTTTTTTTTTTTTCTGAAAAGATACTTAAGAATCATCCAGAAGTCTGGATTCCACTGACAGTCAGTGCAACTTAAATGCTTAGCAAGATAAGTTATTATCAGTTATTTCATTGTTCTCAGATTTCATTTTTGTTCAGTCGTAGTCTTAAACCATCAAGTATCATATTCCTGTTAAGAAAAATGTCAAAGTGCTTACTACATGCATACACTACCTCTTTTTGTCCAGTTGAGTCAAACATAAAGGAGACATAAGCTAAATAGTCTTAGATCATTTAACTTATTAATTAACTTTATTAATAAACATGTAGCTTAGCTGTGATGCTGTTTGTGTAAGGTGGCTTTCAAAACAGAGGAAAAATATCACTTTTTGGAAAGCCTAGCTTACTTCCAAGCAGATCTTTGACCATAACAGTATTCTCTTCAGATGGTGTTTTCTATTGACCAGTTCTGCTTCTTGCAGACACCATGTTTTGTCCTTTTTGTGTTAGAGTTAAAATGTCATTTAACTCAATTTCTTTTTGGAGAAATGCACTGTTTAAGAGTCACCCTTTTAAATCTTTAGCTATGAATGTTGCAGCATCTATTTCATGCATTTGTCTACCTCTGTCTGCATTTGTCTTCACCCTGTTTCTGTCTTTCCTTTCCTTGCATGCCTGCATGCTGTTACTCAGTACCAAGCCTTTTATTTCAAGAAATTGATGACGAAACTTGCATTCATTTTGACATGGATGAAGCTCAAGTCACCAAAATCTTCTTCCAGCCATGCTAATTCACACCTTGAAATGTCAACTACTCATGCCCTTAGAAAACTACCTATACAAAAAAGCTGTACCTTGATAGAATGTGAGGAGTGCTCAGATCAAAAGACATCTCTGCCTGTGATTAAAAAGTCTTTTGTGGACTATCCATTCATGATGATCCAGTCCAATGCTCACACAAAGACTGTGGATGTGACAGTTGTTAAGAAATGGAAAAGCCGAAAGGTGGAAGAAATGCCTGCCAGTTGTGGCTTTCTAGGTTGTAATAAGCTATTGTTGAGCGACTGTGTAAGTTTATAATGATTTCTAGCACTTAAATAATCTGTGTATCATAAGATGATTTGTGGAGGTGAGTTAGCATTATTGTCCCATTTTAGGCATAAATTGAAATCTGGATGCACAAAGGTGTTTTAGAAACGTAAGTGTTAAGCTAAAGTCCTATTCAGTTCTATAAGGTTTAGGCTCCCAAATGCTTTATGAATCCAGGCCAGTGAGACTTAACTCTAAATTGCACAGTTGGGAATGGATCACTGGCTACAGCTCTCAGTAAAAGTTTGTGCCTTACTGAGTGCAAACACATTGCATTTTTCTTCAATGTCATTGGCACAAAAAATAGTGGTTGCAATGTGGATAGCATCAGCATAGATTAGCAGAAGCTCTGGGGACACAAAATGAACCAAGAAGAGACTGCTGATAGTAAAATGGGAAGTCACTGATCGCTAAAACAGAGAAAATGAAATATAATGAGAAAAATGAGGAAAACATTTTGCTTCATACATTTCTTCATAATTTATACACTTACAAACAAATACATCTTGAATTCTTTTTTCATAAATTAACTTTTCATTTTTAGCTTGTAATCAGTAAAGTTAGGATTTGCTAACAACTGGAAAAAGCAAAAATGCAATGACTAATATCCAAGACTAAACACTGTGGACTAGGTAATCCCAAATAGAGTAACAATGCCATTTGTTGTTTGGTTTAGTAACTAGGAAGATAGCATTTAAAATTATTTCTGTTTACCTCATATTCATTACATTTCCTCAAATAGTATGTTCATCACTGTTAACAGTGCTATTTATTGCCCCTTGATCAGCTGCTGTTTGTATTATACCTTTAGTCCTCTAAAATCTTTCAACAAACATTGCGTGAATCAGTCTTTAGTTTTGTTTGCACATATTCTCCCAATGCTTTAAAATCAATGTAATGGAAACTGTAAAGGTATATGGGTTAGCTGTGCAAAGTGCTCTGTTGTATTTATAAGCAGTTTCTGTACTAAGGAAAATATTTGGCCCTATATTTCGAACATTTTGCCTTGGTTACGTGTGAAATCTCTTTCTCTTGCAGCTTGAAGATCCTGCCATTAGGTGGCAGATGGCACTTTACAAAGATTTACCAAACAGGACTGAAGATTCCTCAGATCCAGAGAAGACAGTGGAAAGAGTTCTTGATATAGCTAATGTACTGTTTCACCTGGAGCAGGTTGGACATATTTTCCCAATTCCATTGCTTCATATTCTAAAAGCACCAAGTATTCAGCTTTTCAGTTTACTTTCATCCTTCGTATCTAATTTTATTTTCTTTTATTCTTTCTTGTGGTGGCTTCTGTTTGCATACTTTGCCTTGTGTTTTTAGAGCAATTATCTTGTGATCATAATGATCATAAAATGTTTCTGCAGCAGGTCCAACAATCATTTGTTTGGAAAAGGATTAGGAAAGTGATCTTTTTTGCATAGCTTCCCTCTGGTGTATGTCAGTTGGGAAGTAACCACTAAGTTTTACCTCTATCAGTAAGTGGTCCATGGACCATGAAATTTGAGTAAAAACCAACTTAATTATTGAAAAATGTCTTTTCTCAAGGTATTTTTCCTCAGTTCAGTTTCTTGACTTATAGTAGTAGCAAGAAACTTAAAGCTGGCTAATAAAATATCTCATAAGAAGCTGCATATTACAGCTGCATAAATTTGGCCAGGCAGATGATTTGATAGACAACTTGCCTACTAATGGCTTTAGAAAGCTACTTACTGAACACTGATTTTAAAAAAAAAAATTGTAAGAGGAATGTCTACTTGACAAAATTCATATAAAAACTTATCCACAAGGTGAATCTGGACAGGAATATATACATTAAGGGAATCACATTGGCTGTGAAATACAGAAAATTCTTGATAATTTGGAAGGTTTAGCAAGGCTACAGTCTGGTAGTTGGGCAAAATGTTGGCATACATGATCTCAGGTTCACTCTTTCTGGTGCAATGGTGAATATAAATGAAGGTGAGCCTTGCTGGCTCAAATAGTACTTGCTGCATTCAAGGAACAGTAGAAGCAAGATGGAAAAATGATTGTTCTGAGAAAGTTCAGGCAGAATCTAGCTTGTTTCAGAATGTGATGTGAAATTCCACTGTTTATCTAATATCTATATGCTTAAATGCATGCACTTCCCATGTGCTCTGGACCATGATAACTTTCATTTTAGAAAATTCTGTCAATTTATTGTCCTTCTTCCCCCTAGCACTGACAGTTTTTGTTTGTTTGGTTGGTTGGTTTTTTTGCCCTTGTCTCTCTGATTAAACTTGTCCCCAGGAATAAGTCAGTCAAGAATAAGTGCTGGAAGTTAATCAGATGTTTTTTTCCCCTTGGAACAAGAGTATTATTACCTATTTTTAAGCTGTTAATTCTCTAAATTTTGAAATTAAAACGAACTGTGTTGGTACATTCACGAGTCAAAGACTACTTGGTAGATTTAGCTTTCCTTTTTTACTTACTGAATTGTTAGCTATCTTCTGTCAGACATAAGACTGATGAATTTGAAGAATGATGTGATACAACAGCTGGGACAGAGGTATTTATGTCAACACATGGAGCACATTCAGGATGCCAAGAACTTTGAAGGTCACTTTTCTTAGCAATCAAGTGCCAGGTTCTTGGTATCCTTAATGTACTCCGTGTGTTGATATAAATATCTATGTCCCAGCTGTTGTTTCACACAGCTATTCATACAGGTTTGCCAGCTTTTATACAGACTTGCTTCAAATTCAGCCATCTTAAGCAGTTTGATAGAAGAAGATAGAGGAGTCACAACATTATACCCGTTAATAACTGCATATGGAACAAACAAGAAAGGATAAAATATGGAAGCAGTGTGATAGTATTTTTTCCTAGTGGAAGAAAACTAGGATCATGGAGGACAAAACATCTTGTCTTTTACTCAAGTTTTATCAAAGTTAGCCAAACTGGAAGGAAATTGATTACCATGTGCAAAGTCACATATTTCAGCATTTGAGTTCAGACAATGTATCCAATCTCTTGATTTCGGGTACTTCAGCTATACAGTTGTGTGATATAACCAGTCTGTGCAGTTTGGAGAAATTGCCCACGAGGCTAGAACCCAAAGGTATTTTCCTTTGTGTTTTCCATGTTCTGTCATAGTATCAATCTCATAATATATAGAGCCCAGCAGTAGTACAAAACCAGCCTGGACTCTATTCATAGTACTAGATCAACATTTCAAATCAAACCTTGTGATTAGGCTTAAACAACAACTTGTAATGAAGTAAATGCTGGCCACCTTTACTCTGCGTACTTTGCACATGCAAGTTTGGAGATTCGGCCTTGAGATTCTGCTTCGCTTGTATAGACAAGCACTCAGAGTTTTTTGCTTCTTTTACTGAAGTGGGTAATTCTGAATCTTTAAAAATAATGAATATGTGAGTAGTGAGTTTGCCTGTTTTTTATGATAGTCTTGAGTAGTCCTTTGCTGTGCATATACAATACTCTGACTACTTTCCTTATTGCATATACAAAGATCTGTACTTAAGTTAATTTTTTGTATTTTCATTCCATGGGCAACTAACTTCTTTGTTTTTACTATTTTCAGAGATCTGCTTGTGTAGGCCGAGGCTATTTCTTTTGGGAAAGTATAGAGAGTTTCATATAGGTTTTGAAGATATTACTAATTACCTAACTTTCACATCTAGGTTTGTCTGACTTCTAAATTATTAGCTGTGACTTTATTTTATGACTCTAATTATGATTGCAGTGGATGCTTTTTTTGTTTTCTCATAACAAACTTTACTCACTTTGCTTATTTGTTCATCTGGAAGGAACTAGAATTTCACCATTTAATCTTTCAACAAGTGTAATTCTCCATTTTACTGAATGTTTTGCAGTTTTTAGTCTGTTTGATTGTGTTTATCCTTTAATTGTTAATCGTTTCTGGTATTTCACTAAACTAACACAATCCTCTTGGCTAATTATGTCTGGATTGAGTATTGAGTCTTTACAAACATAATCCTTATGACATATTTTAAAATAAAATGCTTCATTTTATTTTAAAGGAGAACCACCAAGTCTTTCAGGTTAGAGATGTTAACTTCCATTGACTCTTTTGATGATATGGGGAGACAGAGGTGCTACTAATCCTCTAGCACAGTAAAAGAATATATCGACACTGATTCCTGAATCAGTTATTTGTGCAAAAAAAGATGGAGGCTTCTATAGGAGTTGTGTAGGCTAAGTAGAATCAAATAATCTTTACGAAGTAGGTGTTCAGTAAGTCACAAAAGCTGTGAGTGGGCTGTGAGGCAGGAATGATCTGTAGCAAAGCCTGCAATCATAGTTCCGCAGTTACCTGGTTAAGGGCTGTAGCATGCTGTTGCTGTTCTGGACCACAGTAGTCATTTCCTTCTGATGGAAACAGGATGGTGGATAGAGAAAACTGAGAAAGATGAGGGTGGAGCACACCCAATCTCATCTCACGCTGATGTAAAGCCACGATACAGGAGACTATATCTGAACACAGCGTTCTCACATAAAGAAATGTAACTGAAGTGTTTTGGAATATGTTACGTTCACTCTAGCTATTCAGATTAATGGAAGGGATTAAGTCCTAACTAAATCTGTGTGCCTGTCTTTCATTTTTAAAGTTAATTTCTTTGCATTATAGCCAGTCTTCATATATTTTGCAAATAAAAGATTAATAGTATGTAAGCAAATTTCTTTAGACAGATTGGCTTAGCCAATGTGAAGATGTACAGTTTATATAATGTACATATGTAAAGAGTAACATACAAAAGAAAGAAAGAATTGAGGGTTCTTTGCATTAAAATTTAAGGTTTCCTGAAAAATGGCCTCAGTGACAATAATATTCTATCTAAAAGATCTGAGAAATAGGGTGAAGTTAAAAAAGGAAAATACCTATAACTTACAAGGAAAGAGATTTTGCTTTTACATTTATTTTTTAGATTGTGTTTCTGCAATTTGTCTGATCTCTTGAATTCTGTCTAGAACACATTTTCTCATCCATTATTCTTCTGTTATTTTTCCAGTTATCTGTCATCTAACATTTTTATTATTATGACTATGCCCAGACAGTAGGAAAAAGCCATGGTATTTATTTTTCCCTGTGTGTTTTATATACCAGGTTGAGCATCCCCAGCGGTCCAAAAAAGCAGTGTGGCATAAGCTGTTGTCTAAACAGAGGAAAAGAGCAGTAGTTGCCTGCTTTAGAATGGCACCATTGTATAATCTTCCCAGGTAAGAGCTACACTGGTTCTAAAATTCAGAAATGTAATTATGTTCATATGATGCTATTTGGCGAGATCTGAAGGAAGAAAAATAACAGCAATAACAGAGAATCTACACTGGAATGTACACTGTACACTACATTACAGTTTCTTCTAATGTTCTTCTAATGTTCTTCTAATGTTCTTCTAATGTTATTTCAAAAAAATGCCATTCAAATTTTTGTTTTTTCCCTCCCTCTCTTAATCCACCTGTTCTTCTTGATATGTTTTCTTGTCTGAAAAGGAGAGACCTTTCATAGGAGATAAATACAGAAATGGATATATCAGGGTCACTTTAAGATGATCTTTAGAGAGAAATTTCCTCCAAAGCCATGGTCCATCTCTGGAACTGTGAAGCTATTCTTGTTATTAGACACCAAAATGTTCTGTATGCAGGAAGTAAACTGCTAGTATTTATCTGAGGGAAACTTGTATTTACTGTGCATTTTTA